>NC_133457.1:19212500-20602500 GCF_048565385.1 Saimiri boliviensis
CTGATAAGTTGAGCTGTTTAAATTTCAAAACAGAATCCCCTAAATTCATCATCACTAACAGAATGAAGAATTCCACTATATTCCTGACATTGTTATTCCTTATATTGGTCATTTTAATTGTTTTCTAGTTGTTAGAAAAGTTTAAAAAAAAAAACATCGTAAAAACGACCTCAGAAAAGTTTAGGGTCAGGTGGGGTGGCTCACACCTGTAACTCCCGGTACTCTGGGAGGCCGAGGAGGGGGAGAATCACCTGAGGCCAGGAGTTCAAGACCAGCCTAGCCAACATAGTAAGAACCCCACCCCCGACTACCATCTCAATTAAAAAAAAAAAAGAAAAAAAAAATAGAAAAAACTTACATGTATTTTACTCATGCAGAAAAAAGGGGAAACTTTGTAGAACTTACCCTCCATTTCTTACAGGACAAACTTTAAACTCTTTCCCATAGCAATTAAAGAAAATCTTACTAATTTAGTCACAGCCTTTCTCAGCATTATTTCCCAAACCCAGTTCCACAATTTAGGCAATGTCCTGTTTGGGTTTTTTCTGTTTGGGTTTTTTGTTTTTTGTGTTTTTTTTTTGGACTTTCCTGCCTCAGTGCACTTTCACTTTGTATTGTGCATTCTGGTGTGCCATTTCCTGGCCTCGTGGAATCTTATTCAAGAACAAAGTCAAACGTTACCTGCAACATGACGCCTGACCCCCAAAGGCACCTACAAACTGGCAACTCTGAACTCTCCTAAAATGTTCATCTCCCCTATTTCTTGTGTGCAGAACTCTGTCTTATTCATAAGAGGCCTTAGAATCCCGTTCCTTAGCTGACTCAATTATGTTTGAACTAAACCCTGTTCCATTCACTAAAAGGGTAGATGAGGGACTCTGGGTACAACGGTAGGGGTAAAAATGGATCAGAAAATATAGAGCTAGAAACCTAAAACCAACAAGATAAAAGGAAAAATGTGAACCATAGAAGCCACACTTTTAAAAAATGTGCATTTGTGTATTAAGTAAGGGGCATGAATCCCTGGACTCATGTTATTTGATGATTTGCCTCTTCCTGTTAAATGCAGAGTGCTGATTATTTGATTGCTCTAGTGTCATTCGATTTGGCTTTAATACTTCAAAGAAGCTCATTTTGACGAAACAGAAAACTTACCTTATCTCCCATAAAATGATTTCCAGTAAATTAATCTGCTTCCCTCCAAAGTCACACACTCTGTCAAAAGGATAAATAAACCTAACGCCGTAATAGCTTAAATACGTTACCTGAAAGAGTAACTATTCCTCTGGGTTGAGGCTGAAACCGCAAATATTTGTTACAAAAGTCGGCAGATTCCAGGGCCAAAAACAAAACATTGCCCAAAAAGTAACCCGCTGTTTGGCCCACGGAATTGCAAGTAGAAGCATAACCCACGTTTTCCCTGGATAACATAGTTAACGCCCAACCATCCACAGCAATGTCCTGAGTGGCGGCCAAGAATTCAAACAAAAAGAAGGTCACAGTGAGAGCAACCACGTCGGGTGTTCTGCCATCGGTATTTCCGAGCAAACGGTCCACCTGAGTGGATAAATATATCATGAAAAGTCCTAGTATATACTGCGTCGGGACAAGCCAAGATTTGCGACGACCGAAGTTCTTAACGTAGACTGCATCAACCAACGGGGCCCAGAGTAATTTGAGACTGAAGGGCCAAAAGACAAAACTGAAGAAAGCTTGGTCCGTATAGCTAACATTTTTGCTTTGCAAAATGAGTGGGATGCTTCCCGCCAAGCCCAAGGGAATGCCCTGAAGCACGTAAAGAAAGAGTAGCAGCAAAATGTTGCTTAGTTCGGCTCGGAAGCTCCGCGGGGCTTTTAAGAAGTCGCCAGTGCCGGTATCCCCCAGAAGAGCTTCTCTGTCCCCTTCCCCGCCCGCTGAGTCCAGATGACTGTCATCCCAACCTCCCGGCGGCAGGGGACCGCTCTTCATATCCAGAGAGTGGCTGAAATTCCCTGGCCGCCGTTGCCGACTGCTGTCCTTGTGAGAGATGGTGGGCGACATATCAGAGACGATAGAGAGTCCCGTTTGTGGGGAGCCGGGGCTGAGCGTTTTGGATCCCTCCAGTCCCAGGTCCAAGGCTGTAGCGCTGGACCAGGGTTTCGGTGGTTCACGGGATGGTGGCAGGGAGCAGAGCGACAAAGGCACTTCTTACTGCAGCCGGGAGTGCTGAAGCCGGGACCCAGTCCCCTGGCTCGAGGCCCAGAGGATGCCTGGGTAGGTGCCCCCTGGAACCGCGTCAAGGAGCCTGAAGGAGACCCCCGGGCAGCCGCGCCGGGCTCGGGACTGGAGGTGTGGGCCGTGGTGCCGCGATGGAAATCAGCTCCTACCCGCAGCGGGACCGAACGGCCGGTCTCCCGACCCAACACCTCCAGCTCTCGCCGCTACCAATGCAGCACAGAGCACTTTCTCTACAGGACTCCAAAATAAGGATATAACTTCCTGCCTCGCTCTTCAGGAAGTGGTCCCAGTCTCTAACAGGTCCCTTCCCAGCCGCCAGAGCAAGCCAATCAGGAACACGCTCCAGTGGCCGAGTCCGGAAGCAATGCTTGGTGGGAACCCGCAATCTTGGCGACCGGAACCTTCGGGGAAGATTAACGCAGGCGCACCATGCGGCCGCGGCGGGGCGCCGCGCGAGCTCGGGCTTTGTGACAGCGCATGCGGCTGTCTGGAAAGCGTGGGCCTCGGTCATTGGGCAGGAACGGTCACGCGACAGCGGCTAGCTCCAGGCCAGCGCTGGCGGTTGAGTGATGTAATCACGCGGGGTCTGTAGTTTCTGCGGCTGTAGGTTTAGTGGTTGTGCTCATGACAGGCAGTTCCTGAACTCTAGGCTGGGAATTGTGCCATGCTGCTGCTTTCGTGGGCCATGGGCCGACCAGAGACGAGGAGAAGTTTACGAAGTTTTTGTATCAGGATCCAAGATCGCCTTGTGCCCCAAAAAGGGTTGAAAAAGTCCTAACTGAAGAAGCACGTGCCTTACGGAGCCTACGTATTTATGGTACGAATTAAACTGCTCAAGGAGCGCTAGGTTTGTCTGCAGTCCGTTTCTCCCTCGTGGTGGAAGACTGGTAGGGACACTTGGTAACCAACTCTAATTACATTGGTGGTTGGATGACTCGTTAAAAAGTCAGGAAACAACAGATGCTGGCGAGGATGTAGAGAAATAGGAATGCTTTTACGCTGTTGGTGGGAGTGTAAATTAGTTCAACCATTGTGGAAGACAGTTGGTGATTCCTCAAGGATCTAGAACCAGAAATACCATTTGACCCAGCAATCCCATTATTGGCTATATATACCCAAAGGATTATAAATCATTCTGTTATAAAGACACGTGCACACATATGTTTATTGCAGCCCTATTTACAATAGCAAAGACTTAGAACCAATCCAAATGCCCATCAATGATAACACTGGATAAAGAAAATGTGGCACTATACGCCATGGAATACTATGCAGCCATAAAAAAGAATAAGTTCATGCCCTTTGCAGGGACGTGGATGAAGCTGGAAATCATCATCCTCAGCAAACTAACAAAGGAACAGAAAACCATACACCGTATGTTCTCACTCATAAGTGGGAGTCGAACAATGAGAACACATGGACACAGGGAGGGGAACAGCACACACTGGGGCCTGTCCGTGGTGGGAGGAAAGGGGAGGGAGAGCATTAGGACAAATATCTAAAGCATGCAGGGCTTAAAACCTAGATGGTGGGGCAGGGTACCAAGGCTCACGCCTGTAATTCTAGCACTTTAGGAGGCCGAGGCGGGCAGATCACGAAGTCAGGAGATGGAGGCCATCCTGGCTAACACGATGAATTCCCATCTCCACTAAAAATACAGAAAATTAGTTGGGAGGGTGAGGCAGGAGAATCAATTGAACCTGGCAGGTGGAGGTTGCAATGAGCAGAGATCAGGCCACTGTACTCCAGCCTGGGTGACAGATTGAGACTCTATCTTAAAAAAAAAAAAACACTTAGGTGATGGGTTGATAGGTGCAGCAAACCACCATGGCACATGTATACTTATGTAACAAAACTGCTCATTTAGCACATGTATCCCAGAACTTAATGTAAAATTAAAAAAAAAAAAAAAGGAACTTGTAGGCCAGGTACAGTGGCTCACACCTGTAACCCCAAAACCTTGGGAGGTCAAGGCAGGCAGATTACCTGAGGTTAGGAGTTCAAGACCAGCCTGGCCAACATGGTGAAACCCTGTCTCTACTAAAAATACAAAAATTAGCTGGGCGTGGTGGCAGGCACTTGTAATCCCAGCTACTTGGGAGGCTGAGGTGGGAGAATTGCTTTAATTCGGAGGCACAAGTTGCAGTGAACCAAGATTGTGCTATTGCCCTCCAGCCTGGGTGACAAGAGTGAGACTCTGTCCCAAAAAACCAAAACAGAAAGAATTTGTAGACATATTTAAAACCACCAGCTTGGGAATGAGTGAATCATTTCAGTTAATCTGAAGATAAAAGTCATTCTCTAGTTCAGGGAAGTTTTATTCTATTATCTTAGCAATTATATGTAGTAATTTAGGTTTGGTTTGCTTTAATTTGGTTTGGTTGGGGCAGGGCCTCCCACTATCACCCAGTCTGGAATGCAGGGGCACGATCACGGCTCACTGCAAACTCAACCTTCCAGGTTCAAGCAATCCTCCTACCTCAGCCTCCGTTGTAGCTGGTACTATAGGCATGCACCACTATGCCCAGCTAAATATTTTATTTATCTGTAGAGATGGAGTCTCACTATATTGCCTGCAGTGGTCTTGAACTCCTGGGCCCAGGCAATCCTCCTGCCTCATCTTCCCAATGTGCTGGGATTATAGGTGTAAACTACCACATCTGGTTTCTGCAGATTTTGAAGGCTTTTTTTTTTTTTTTTTTTTTGAGACAGAGTCTCACTCTGTTATCTGGAGTACAATGGTGCGATCTTGGCTCACTAAAACCTCCACCTCCCCAGTTCAGATGATTCTCCTTCCTTAGCCTCATCAGTAGCTGGAATTAAAGACATGCACCACCACGCCTGACTAATTTTTTCATATTTTTAGTAGAGACAGGGTTTTATCATGTTGACCAGGCTGGTCTTGAACTGCTGACCTCAAGTGATCTGCCCACTTCAGCCTCCCAAAGTACTGAGATTATAGCTGTGAGCCACCACACCCAGCCTTTAAGGTTTTCTTAATTGGAAAAATCTGGGGGAGCGGGCAAGAAAAAAAAAAAGAAATTTTATGAAGGAAAGTGTAATTCTGGCTTAAGCAGAGGTGCCAATGGAAGTATATTAGTGTGTTACAAATATTTAAAATACTGTATCTGCTATATTTATTTATCTAGCCCCTAAATCCTATGGGTTATTATTATAAATACTACTAACTATAGTTCTATTACATATATAATTATATATTAATTTATAACTCTAGTTAATACTATTAATCTTGGCATACCTACTCTATGTACCTCTGGATTCTGATAATTTAGCTACTCTTACATATATTTCCTAGAACCTCAAAAAAATCCTAGCGACATCAAGGATGAAAAGGAACATGGACTACTGAAACAAGTTATAGTCCAATTACTTTAGAATGATATTTAGAAGTTATAACAAAAATTGGCTGAGTGCAGTGGCTCACACCTATAATCTCAGCACTTTGGGAGGCCAAGGTGGGTGGGTCACCTGAGCTCAGGAGTTCGAGACCAGCCTGGCCTACACGGTGAAACCCCATCTCTACTAAAAATACAAAAATCAGCTGGTTGTGGTGGTGCATGCCTGTAATCCCAGCTAACCAGGAGGCTGAGGAAGGAGAATGGCTTGAACACAGGAGGTGTAGGCTGCAGTGAGCTGAGATCTCGCCACTGCACTACAGCTTGTGCAACAGAACAAGACTCCATCAAAAAAAAAATTGGTATCTATGGGTTACCATAAATAAAAAGTTTATATTTCCTCAATATAAACTCTCAGGAGTATTCTGGCATATTCAGATGGCCTTTTTGTACTTACTATATCAACCATCCTGCTTTTTCCATATTAAAAATAAATCTCTCAGTAACTCATCATTTTTTTAAAAAACTCAGTTACCTTGCCAGGAGTCCAGGACACAGGATTCTACCCTGGCTAGGAGTTTCTAAACTAAAACATCTGATGACACTATGATGCAAATAAAAAAACAAAAAACAGGTTAAGAGACCCCACAGACTAATCTGAATGTCTTGTCTGAAATAGTCCAAAATAGGCCAGATACAGCGGCTCATGCCTGTAATCCCAACACTTTGGGATGCCGAGATAGTAGGATCACCTGAGCCAGGAGTTTGAGACCACCTGGGCAACATGGTGAGATGCTGTCTCTACAAAAAATCAAAAAATTAGCCTGTAATCCCAGCACTTTGGGTGGCTGAGGTGGACGGATCACAAGATCAAGAGATCAGGACAATGCTGGCCGACATGATGAAACTCCATCTCTACCAAAAATACAAAATTAGCTGGGCGTGGTGGCACAGGCCTGTAGACCCAGCTACTCGGGAGGCTGAGGCAGGAGAATCGCTTGAACCTGGGAGGTGGAAGTTGCAGTGAGCTGTGATTGTGCCATTGCACTCCAGCCTGGGCAATAAGAGCAAAACTCCATCTCAAAAAAAAAAAAAAAAAAAAAATAGCCAGGCATGGTAGCGTGTGCCTGTGGTCCCAGCTACAAGAGAGGCTGAGTGGGAGGATCACTTGGGCCTAAGAGGTTGTGACTATAGTGAGATATGTTTGTGCTACTGCACTCTAGTGTGGGCAACAGAGCAAGACTGTGTCTCAAAAAAAATAAAAAGTCAAAAATAATACTACCTTTTTCTATTTACAGGCCAACTAAGAAAAGCTGAGCTAACACATCTTGTACGGATCAAAAATAGATGATTTGGCCGCACAATGGTACATGCCTGTAATCCCAGCACTTGAGAAGGCTGAGGTGGGTGGATCACCTGAGGTCAAGAGTTGGATTGTAGCCTGGCCAACGTGGTGAAACCTCATCTCTACTAAAAATACAATAATTAGCTGGGTGTAGTGGCAGGTGCTTGATAATCCCAGCTACTCCTTAGGCTCAACCAGGAGAATTATTTGAATCTGGGAGGTGGTAGTTGCTGTGAGCTGAGATCACACCACTGCACTGCAGTCTGGGTGACAGAGTGAGACTCGGTCTCAAAAGAAAAAAATGAAACAGTCAATTTATTTGTTGAAGGCCACTTGGTTAACTAAATTGACCAAACTGATCCTTGAGATTTATTCCCCTGAACAGGTTTAGGCTAAAAAATTAAATACAAAATAGTTCCCATATATGTCTTATAATATTTATGACTGTTTTCATTCTTTATGCCTTTCTCTACTACAGGGTTATCCAGAGCTGACATTCAACTGTTAATACTGCACCAAATAGATACCAAATCCCTCTTGGTCAGGTCATCTCTTTAGGAGCTACATTTTTTTTTTTAAGACAGAGTTTCGTTCTTGTTACCCAGGCTGGAGTGCAATGGCGCGATCTCGGCTCACCGCAACCTCCGCCTCCTGGGTTCAGGCAATTCTGCCTCAGCCTCCTGAGTAGCTGGGATTACAGGCACATGCCACCATGCCCAGCTAATTTTTTGTATTTTTAGTAGAGACGGGGTTTCACCATGTTGACCAGGATGGTCTCGATATCTTGACCTCGTGATCCACCCACCTCGGCCTCCCAAAGTGCTGGGATTACAGGCTTGAGCCACCACGTCTAGCCTAATTTTTTTTTTTTAATGGAGTTTTGCTCTTGTTGCCCAGGCTGGAGTACAATGGCGCAATCTTGGCTCACCGCAACCTCTGCCTCCCAGGTTCAAGAAATTCTCCTGCCTCAGCCTCCCGAGTAGCTGGGATTACAGGCATACACCTGGCTAATTTTGTATTTTTAGTAGAGACGGGGTTTCTCCATGTTGGTCAAGCTGGTCTCGAACTCTCAACCTCAGGTGATCTGCCCGCCTCTGCCTCCTAAAGTGCTGGGATTACAGGTATGAGCCGCAGCACATCCAGGAGCTAAATGGTACAGTCCTGGTTTAACTGAGGTGTAGGTGGCAACGTAATGTAATGCCAAGTATTACACATCGTAAGCCAGCCAGTCATTCATAATATATATTCCACATCAAAATTCTCAAGGCAGGCCGGGCGCGGTGGCTCAAGCCTGTAATCCCAGTACTTTGGGAGGCCGAGGCGGGTGGATCACAAGGTCAAGAGATCGAGACCATCCTGGTCAACATGGTGAAACCCCGTCTCTACTAAAAATACTAAAAATTAGCTGGGCATGGTGGTGCGTGCCTGTAATCCCAGCTACGCTGGAGGCTGAGGCAGGAGAATTGCCTGAACCCAGGAGGCGGAGGTTGCGGTGAGCCGAGATCGCGCCATTGCACTCCAGCCTGGGTAACAAGAGCGAAACTCCGTCTCAGAAAAAAAAAAAAAAAAAAAAAAACTCTCAAGGCTTTTTAGAGAATCCATAAATAACCGAAATTGTTTTCTCTGAACCTGGAGTGGCAGTTTTAACACATAAATCCCAAACTGTTTATCACTTCTCCCTTTGAAATGCAGAGTCCACACCCCTTCCCTTGAAATTTTTTTTTTTTCCGACAGGGTCTCACTCTATCATCCAGGCTGGAGCACAGTAGAGAGCAGTGGCACGATCTCAGCTCACTGCAACCTCCACCTCCGAGGTTCAAGCAGTTCTCCCATCTCAGCCTCCCAAGAAGCTGGGACTACAGGTGAGCACTACCACACCCAGCTAATTTTTGTATTTTTAGTAGAGACTGGGGGTGGGGGTGGGGGAGTCTCACCATTTTGTCCAAGCTGGTCTTGAACTCCTGACCTCAGGTGATCCACCCACCTAGGCCTCCCAAAGTGCTGTGATTACAGGAGTGAGCCACCACGCCTGGTCCCCTTCCCTTGAATTTACACATGACTGACCAACAGAATACAGCTGAGGTGTTGCTGGGCTAATTTCCAGGCCAAAGTCTTAAGAAACTGAAAGTTTGTACTTTCTTTCTCTTGAGACACTCACTCCTGGAATTGAGTCCCATGAATTAGGGGAAAGGCTATGTGGAAAGGAACTAAGGCCTGCAGCTTGTAGCACTGACTGAGCTCCCAATCAACAGCACCAAATTGCCAGCCTTGTGTGTGAGCTATCTTGGAAGAGAATCCTCCAGCCCCAAGTTGAGCCACCCCTACTAATGCTAAATGAAGAGTAGAGACAAGTATTCATGGCCAGGCCATGCCCAAATTGCTGTCTTCTCAGAAGACTTAGTGGTAGTGTCCTTCCAACACAAACTGAAACATTTCTCTACAAACCTGGGAACCCACCCCCACCAGGCCCTCAATGTCAGCAAATGTGGAACAAATGTCACTATCACTATGAAAACAAAACTGATACTGCATGGGACCTTCAGCCCATACTGTCATGAATAGCTGTTTTTGTTTTTTATTTTTTGCATTTTCAATTCCCCTAACTCACTTCAGTTAATATAATTTCCCCTTTTCTTTGGAAAACAAACAAACAAATTGGTTAACCACTGCTATTAATACTGCTAGTCTGTTTTAGAAACAAAATAAAAACAGAATTTTACTGGAAGGATATTGATGGCCTCCCAGAATCAGTGGAAGACCAGGACACCCAGCTTAGCAAAAACACAAAAATCAAGGTGACGTAATACTAGACATCAGGAATTACAGCAATAAACTTCAAGAACATTTTTCAAAAAACTACTCCACTGCCACGGCTGTGATGTCTTTGCTTCAAGTTTTTCCTAGGCTCTATTACAAAAATTAATACTACCATCTAGTGGATACCTATGTCTGACTGCAGATTTCTTCTCTGGTTTTCCAGTCAGTTCACTAAGATCTGAACTGTGTCTTCTATCTATATATTCCTCAGAATTTTTAAATTATTTTTGAGGTGGGAATCAGGTTTATTGAGGTATAATTTATATCCAGCCAAATTGGCTCTTTTTAGTATATGGTTCTATGAGGCTTTTTTGTTTTGTTTTGTTTTTGAGACAGAGTCTCGATCTGTTGCCCAGGTTGAAGTGGCACGATCTGGGCTCACTGCAATCTTCGTCTCCCGGGTTCAGGTGAATCTCCTGCCTCAGTCTCCTGAGTAGCTGGGATTACAGGTACCTGCCACCACAGATGATAGATTTTGTATTTTTGGTAGAGACTGGGTTTCACCATGTTAGCCAGGCTGGTCTCCAACTCCTGACCTCAGGTAATCCACTTGCTTTGCTTTGGCCTCCCAAAGTGCTGGAATTACAGGTGTCAGCCACTGTGCCTGGCCTTTTGTTTTCTTCTGAGACAAGAGTCTTGCTCTGCTGCGCAGGCTGGAGTACAGTGCTGTGATCTTGGCTCACTGCAACTTACATCTTCTAGGTTCAAGCAATTCTTGTGCCTCAGCTTCCTGAGTAGCTGAGCCACCACACCGTCTAATTTCTGTATATTTAGTGGAGATGGGGTTTTGCCATGTTGGCCAGGCTGATCTTGAACTCTTGATCTCAAGTGATCTGCCTGCTTTGGCCTCTCAAACTGCTGGGATTACAGACGTAAGCAACCATGCCTGGCCCTATGAGGTTTTTGGATTTGTTTTGTTTTTTAAATTTCCATAGGTTTAGGCTAGGCATCGTGGCTCATGCCTGTAATCCCAGCACTTTGGGGAGGCCAAGGCAGGTGGATCATGAGGTTAGGAGTTCAAGACCAGCCTGGCCAACATAGTGAAACCCCATCTCTACTAAAAATATAAACATTAGCTGGGCACAGTGGCTGCTGCCTATAATCCCAGCACTTTGGTAGGCCAAGGTGGGTGGATCATGAGGTCAGGAGTTTAAGACTAGCCTGGCCAACATAGTGAAACCCCGTATGTACTAAAAAATACAAAAAAAAAAAAAAATTAGCTGGGCGTGGTGGTGGATGCCTGTAGTCCCAGCTACTTGGGAGGTCGAGGCAGGAGAATCACTTGAACCAGGGAGGCAGAGGTTGCTGTGAGCTGAGATCACAGCACTGCATTCCACCCTGGACTCTGTCTCAAGAAAAAACAAACAAACATACATTAGCCGAACATAGTGGTGCACACCTATAATCTCAGGTACTCAAGAGGCTGAGGCGAAAGAATTGCTTGAACCTGGGAGATGAAGGTTGCAGTGAGCCAAGATTATGCCACTACACTCCAGCCTGGGCTACAGGGTGAGACTCAGTCTCAAAGAAAAAAAAAATTCTTTTTTTCCTAGGCTTTTGGGGGAATGAGTGGTGTTTGGTTACATGAATAAGTTCTTTAGTGGTGATTTCTGAGATTTTGGTCACCCATAACCCCAGTTCTATGCGTGTTAACAAATATATAGTTATAGAACCACCAACCACAATCAAGATAAGGGATAGGTCTGTCAGCTCCAAAGACTACATACCTTTGTCCCCATCTGAAGTCAACTTCCCCAACCTCTGGTAACCACTGATCTATTTTTTCTCCCTATAGCTTTGCCTTTTCCAAAATGTCATGTAAATGGAATCATACAAAATGTAGCCCTTGAGTGTGTCTTCTTTCAGTCACAATGCACTGAGATTCATTGATGTTGTTGTCTCGCATCCCCCACCTCCTTTTTTCTCTCCAGGAATACTCCATTGTATGGATGTACCATAGGGTGATTATCTACTGACCAGTTGAGGAACATTTGGATTGTTTCCCATTTTTTGTGGTTATGAATAATGTCACTATAAACATTTAGATACAGGTTTTTGTGTAAACCTATCTTTTTTTTATTGCATTTTAGGTTTTGGGGTACATGTGAATAACATGCAGGATTGTTGCATAGGTACACACGTGGCAGTGTGATTTGCTGCCTTCCTCCCCTTCACCTATATCTGGCATTTCTCCCCATGCTATCTCTCCCCACCTCCCTACCCGCCGTATACCTAGGAATAGGATTGTTAGGTCTTATTGATATCTGTGGGTTAGGGGAGGTCCCCAAATGCCGGTGGGGCCTCAGCCCCAGACAGTGTACAGGCTCTAGACATCTTCCCAAGAAGGAATTCAAGGATTAGTTGAGGAATAATAAAAGTGAAACCATCACTGCAAGATTATTACTGAGAGAGTGAAAGGGATCTGACCCAACCAACTTCATCTTGCCTCAGATCTCCAAGCTGTCCTAGTTCATTCCTGGGCGTTGGCCAAACTAGCTTTGGGAGGAACTTAGTTTATAGTTTATAGTTTGAAGCAGAGATGGTAACAGCCCTTTCCCAAAACAAATCCCCTTCTTGCCTGGGGAGTAGACTGCCTTTGTAGGCCTAACAAATTAGTCAAAAGATTATAAATTATGGTTTGGGGTCTTGCAGCTGGAGGATACAAGATTCTGACCCTCCCCAAATTGCTCCTGGGGATAAAAATCACTATTATAGTCTAGGCATGGTGGCTCACACCTGTAATCCTAGCACTTTGGGAGGCCGAGGCAGGCCGATCACCGGAGGTTTGGAGTTGGAGGACAGCCTGACCAACATGGAAGAACACCGTCTCCACTACAAATACAAAAAAATAGCTGGGTGTGGTGGCGCATGTCTGTAATTCCAGCACTCAGGAGGCTGAAGCAGGAGAATCGCTTGAACCTGGGAAGCAGAGGTTGCTGTGAGCCAGGATCACGACATTGCATTCCAGCCTGGGCAACAAGAGCAAAACGCCATCATAAATAAATAAATAAACAAAACCTAAGGCCAGTGCTTGAGGTATTTTGAAGACCCTGTCCTTGATGGATCAGCTTCAGCTGGCACCACCCAGATGGATAAACTGCCTCATCTGATCTTGTGGCCCCCAGCCAGGAACTGACTCAGTGCAAGAAGACAGGTTGGACTCCCTACGATTTTCATCTCTGGCCTGACCAATCAGCACTTGAGGCTCACTGGCTGCCCCCACCCACTAATTTGTCCTTAAAAACTCTTATCCCTTATTCCACCTGATTTTGGTAAGAAAGGAAAAAAAAAAAAACAAACCAAAACTCTGATCCCTGAATGCTTAGGGATACTGATTTGAATAATAAAACTCTGGTCTCCCACACTGCTGGCTCTGCGTTACTCTTTCTCTATTGCAATTCCCGTCTTGATAAATTGGTTTTGTTTAGGCAGTGAGCAAGATGAACCCATTGAGCAGTTACAAAAATGTGGAGGTTTATTGCAAAGAGAAAATTACACATACAAGAAAGGGGAGTGTGAACATACTCGGGAGTCACACAGCCCAATGTGAGGTTTTTATCTTTATGAATTTATTTAACCAAGAAATGGAATATTCATGAAGAATCCTGGAAAAAAAGTGGAGATTTCTCAGAACTGTGGTACCATCCAGTTTTTAACCAAATATGGGACTGTCATCGCACTGGTGGGTGTGTGACTTAGTAAGTTAATAAGCATATAATTAGGTCCTAGGTGAAACCTAGATTAAATCCAGGGCCATGTTGTGTCCTGTTGGCCTTAGCAAGTTTGGCCCACACCCTGGTTTTTAGCCTTATTAGCCTCTACATTATGCAGCTATTTTAACAGTTTTTTTCCTTGCTACTTATGTGAAACTGTCGCCTGGAATTTTTTGTAATTTTTCTGCAGCCATCCTGTATTATTCTTGTCTCATTTTCCACCCTCGGAGATTACTACTTTTTATTTTTCAGGATTGATGAGGGAGGAGGTCAATCTTATGTATTTGAATGGGACATTGGCCCTGCCTATCGAGGATATGGAAATCTGGCTGCTTGGTCTGAGGGTCCCAAGGGTGGATCATCAGGAGAGTCTGAATATGAGGCAGACACTGGCTGCAATCTTTTTTTTTTTTTTTGAGACGGAGTTTCGCTCTTGTTACCCAGGCTGGAGTGCAATGGCGCGATCTCGGCTCACCGCAACCTCCGCCCCCTGGGTTCAGGCAATTCTCCTGCCTCAGCCTCCTGAGTAGCTGGGATTACAGGCACGCATCACCATGCCCAGCTAATTTTTTGTATTTTTAGTAGAGACGGGGTTTCACCATGTTGACCAGGATGGTCTCGATCTCTTGACCTCGTGATCCACCCACCTCGGCCTCCCAAAGTGCTGGGATTACAGGCTTGAGCCACCGCGCCCGGCTTGGCTGCAATCTTTATGTGACCATTATTTTAGCATTGAACTGCTGCAACCTAGAAGACACAGACTTTACAAGGAGGTTAAACAAGCAAAGACCAAAGATTAGTAGTAATAAGATAGTTATTAAAGGTCCTAGGAAAGGTAGGAACTATGTCACACTTGGCAGGTATCCTTTGATGAAGTCCCAGATGGGTTGAGTAGCAGAGCTATAGAAATTATGTAGCCAGGTAGGCTGTTGGTAAATATTTTGAACTTGTAGTTTAATTTTGAGTTGTTAATGTAAGAACAATAGGTGTGGTTTATTATTCTGCACCCCCCCACCCCGCCCGCCTTGTTTAGCTAGAAGGTAAAACAACTTCTTTTTTTTGATCATTTATAGCCATGCTCTGGCCCTCCTTAGGGCCTCATATAACTGCTTAGCAATGAGCCCAAATCCTGGGATCCAAAATCTGTAAAATCCTGCCATATTCAGGAAAGTTCTGAGTTTTTTTGTCTGTTAAAGTTCTATTTTTTAAGATAGTCTCTTTTTGTCTGATGGACAAGGTTCAGTTTCCTGGCCTTAGGATGTATTACAGATATTTTACTTTAAGTTTAGAAATCTGGGTCTTGAAGCTGGGTGCAGTGGCCCATGCCTGTAATCCTAGCACTTTGGGAGGCTGAGGCAGGAGAATCACCTGAGGTCAGGAGTTTGAGACCAGCCTGGTCAACATTGTGAAACCCTGCCTCTACTAAAAATACAAAAAAATTAGCTTGGTGAGGTGGTGTATGCCTGTAGTCCCAGCTACTCTGGAGGCTAAGGTAGGAGAATCGCTTGAACTAGGGCAAGGGAGGTTTCAGTGGGCTGAGATCACATCACTGCACTCCAGCCTGGGTGACAGAGCCACAGTCTGTCTCAAAAACAAACAAACAAAAAAACACAAAAAAGCAGAAGAGGCTGGGCATGGCGGCTCATGCCTGTAATCCCAACACTTTGGGAGGCCAAGGCAGGTGATCACCTGAGGTCAGGAGTTCAACACCAGCCTGCCCAACATGGTGAAACCCTGCCTCTACTAAAAATACAAAATTAGCCAGGCGTGGTGGCACATGCCTGTAATCCCAGCTATTCAGAAGGCTGAGGCAGGAGAATTGCTTGAACCCGGAGGTGGAGATCTCAGTAAGCCGAGATCATGCCATTGCACTCCAGCCTGGTCAACAAGAGTGAGACTCCATCTCACAAAAAAGAAAAGAAATCTGGGCCTTGGATGGAGAAGACCCTCTTTTTTACAGGAAGTTTAGGACTTGAATGGCATTTTTTTTTTTTTTTTTTTTTTTGAGGCGGAGTTTCCCTCTTGTTACCCAGGCTGGAGTGCAATGGCGCGATCTCAGCTCACCGCAACCTCCGCCTCCTGGGTTCAGGCAATTCTCCTGCCTCAGCCTCCTGAGTAGCTGGGATTACAGGCACACGCCACCATGCCCAGCTAATTTTTTGTATTTTTAGTAGAGACGGGGTTTCACCTTGTTGACTAGGATGGTCTCGATCTCTTGACCTCGTGATCCACCCGCCTCGGCCTCCCAAAGTGCTGGGATTACAGGATTGAGCCACCGCGCCCGGCCTGAATGGCATTTTTATTTGAGACCTCTTCAGTGGGACTCAAATAAAATGTCATCTACACTTTGGAGTATAGCTCCCCCCACCCCCTTTTTTTCCCTCAAGATGGAGTCTTGCTCTGTTGCGGAGAGCTGGAGTGCAATGAGTAGCTGGGATTATAGGCATGCCACCACACCCAGCTTATTTTTGTATTTTTAGCAAACACAAGAGTTTCAACATGTTGGCCAGGCTGGTCTTAAACTCCTGACCTTGTGATTCACTTGCCTCAGCCTCCCAAAGTACTGGAATTATAGGCGTGAGCCACCACACCAGCCAACAGAAAGCATTTTTAAGATCTAATTTCAGTCTAAGTGTGGTGGCCTGAGGTTATCCTAGCACTTTGGGAGGCCAAGGTGCGGTAGGCGGGGATTATCTGAGGTTAGGAGTTCGAGACTAGCCTGGCCAACATGGTGAAACACCATCTCTACTAAAAATACAAAAAATTAGCCTGGCTTGATGGCAGGTGCCTGAAATTCAAGTTACCTGGGAGGCTGAGGAAGGAAAATTGCTTGAGCTGGGGAGGCAGAGGTTACAGTGAGCCGAGATTGTGCCACTGCACTACAGCCTGGGCTATAGAGTGGGACTCCATCTAAAAAAAAATGAAAAGAAAATGAAAAATTTCCCAGTAATGCCTGTGCCTTTAGAGATTCTTTGGTTAAATATATTTTGAATGTTTAACAAACAATATAAAAGCTAGAACAAGTTAGCTTGGTTTGAATCTCAGTTCTGTGGTTTACTACCTATGTGGGCTCAGGCTAGTTTATTTCTCTGTTTTCTCAATCATAAAAGGGTGACAAGCTTATAAAATCTAGGCCGGTCATGGTGGTTTACTCCTGTAATTCTAGCACTTTGAGAGGCCGAGGAGGGTGCATCACCTGAGGTCAGGAGTTCGAGACTAGCTTGGCCAACATGGTGAAACACCATCTCTACTAAAAATACAAAATTAGCCAGGAGTGGTGGTGCAAGCCTTTAATCCCAGCTATGCTACCCAGGAGGCTGAGGCAGAAGAATTGCTCGAACCTGAGAGGCGGAGGTTGCAGTGAGCTGAGATGGTGCCATTGCATTCCAGCCTGGGTCACAAGAGCAAAACTCCCTCTAAGAAGAAAAAAAAAAGTATAATAATATCACCCATTATATAGGACTCTTGTGAGGATTATTTTTAAAAATCATTTATTATTATCATTACTATTTATTTTTTTGAGAAAGAGTCTCACTCTGTCACCCAGGCTGGAGTGCAGTGGTACCATTTCAGCTCACTGCATCCTCTGGCTCCTGGGTTCAAGTATTTCTTGTACCTCAGCCTCCCAAGTAGCTGGGACTACAGGCGTGCACCACCATGTCCAGCTAATTTTTATAGTTTTAATAGAGATGGGGTTTCATCATGCTGGCCAGGCTGGTCTCAAACTCCTGACCTCAAGTGATCCACCTGCCTGGGCCTCCCAAATTGCTAAGATTACAGCTGTGAGGCAACACGCCTGGCCTACTGTGGCTAATTTTATTTTCCAACCATTACACCATGTATGTTTTTAGTTCCACATGTTCTTCCAGAACACTCTCCTTAAATCTGGGTGGGTCTTGTGATACATTCAATAGAATGCAGGAAAGTGAACCTGTGTAATTTCTAAGGCTACAATAGAAAAGGCCACACAGCTTCTACCTAGTGCTTGATATCTCACTACCCACCCCCACACCATCCTTGGGAGTTCTGAGCTGACATATAGGAAATCCAGTTAATCTGAAGTAGCTGTGATAGGCCACACAGAGGTAGATATGCCAGGAAAACAATTGTTCTAGCCCGCAGATGTTTGATTGTCCTCAGCTGTTTGAGGTATCAGAGATGTGAGTGAGAAAGCCTTCAGATGATTCCAGCTTCCAGCCATTGAGCTACTCTAGCTAAGGCATAGTGGGGTTGGGCTTTGGGCTGTGCCAGCTGACACAACAGGGTGATGAAAAGCTGCCCCTGCTGAAGCCTGCCCAAATAGCAGCAAAATAGTGTAGTTTTAAGCCACTATGTTGGGGGTTGTTATATAGCCACAGATGAGTGGAACAATTACAGACTAGCTATTTTATGGATTGTGCCTCCATTTGGGTTTGTCTAATATTTATACTTGATTAAATTCAGGTTATGCATTTTAAGCAAGACACTACTAAAATAATACTGTGCACATCTCACTGTATCCATCAAGTGACACGATGTTGATTTATTCTTGATGTTAACTTTGATCACTTGGGTAAAGACATGTCTTCATGTTTCCCCATTGTAAAGTTACTCTTTCTCCTTGTATAATTGATAATTATTTTGTGGGGAGATACTTTGAGACAATGTAAATAAAACCTGTTCCCTCATCTCCCTTTCCCCCACTAATTTTAGTATCCATTGATGCTTACTGCCTAAAAATGTATTATTTTTATGATGGTTCCAAAATGATTTTCTAATTCAACCATTCCTTCTATGTTTATTAGTCAACATTCCATTATAAGGAAGAACTCTCTCTTCTCTCCATTTAATCATTCATTTGTTTATATTGGTAAAGACTGATATATTCCTAATCGATTGAGTGGATATAATGTTTAGTATCATTGTTTATTTTGACATATTATTTTTTATTTGGCCAGTAAAAGCTCTTTCAAGCTGACTTCTGTGTCCTTCTGACATTTCCCTATGATTCCCTGAACACTTCCATACTTCTGGTGCAAAAAGTTATTCCTAGTCATCTTATTGCTTCCTTGGTCCCCAAATCAGCCATTTCTCTAAGAAGCCCTGGTTTCTCTTGCTGGAGAGTGGTATTTAGAAACCAGGATTTGAGTGCTGGGTTTGCTCATTGCCATTGGGGTGATACTGTTGTCAGGGTCTTCTGTGGAAAGACACAGTGAACACATAAAAGCAGTAGAAGGTGGTGAGTATTAATGAAGAAAAAAGAGTTATGGGATCACAAGAGGAGGAGACATGCAATGCAAGACTTCAGAGTTGTGGGGAGGGAAGATATTTATGTGCAAAAGGCCCACGTCAAGAGAGAACATGTCATGTTTATGAAATTGAATCAGTTTAATATGGCTAGAGGGTAGAATGATGGGGGCAGTGGTAAGAGGCAGGCTGCAAGGTAAACAGGAGCTAGCCAAACCTCCAAGTGCCTAATAAGAAATGTTAGAAGTTTGGAGTTTATCCTGAGAGCAGTTGGGGGGGCCATAAAATGATCACATTTGTATTTTTTTTTAGAGGTGGAGTCTCGTTCTGTTGCCCAGGCTGGAGTGCAGTGGTGTGATCTCAGCTCACTACAATCTCCCCCTCCTGGGTTCAAGTGATTCCGCTGCCTCAGCCTCCCGAGTAGCTAGGACTATGGGTGCCTGCCACCACGCCCAGTAAATTTTTGTATTTTTAGTAGAGATGGGATTTCACTATGTTGCCGAGGCTGGTCTCAAACTCCTGAGCTCAAGTGATCCACCCACCTCAGCCTCCCAAAGTGCTGGGAGTACACTGCGCCCAGCAACATTTGTATTTTAGAATGGTTGTCGTCTATTAAAAAAACAAGTTGCTGGGCTCAATGGCTCATGTCTGTAATCCCAACACTTTGGGAGGCTGAGGTAGGTGGATCACCTGAGGTCAGAAGTTTGAGACCAGTCAGGCTGACATGGCAAAACCCTGGCTCCAGTAAAAACACAAAAAATTAGCCAGACATAGTGGTGTGCACCTGTAATCCCAGCTACTCAGGAGGCTGAGGCAGGAGAATTGCTTGAACCCAGGAGGTGGAGGTTGTGGTGAGCTGAGATTGCGCAACTGCAATCCAGCCTAAGCAACAGAGTGAGATTTTGTCTCAATAAAAATAAATAAATAGGCCGGGCGTGGCGGCTCAAGCCTGTAATCCCAGCACTTTGGGAGGCCAAGGCGGGTGGATCACGAGGTCAAGAGATCGAGACCATTCTGGTTAACATGGTGAAACCCCATCTCTACTAAAAATACAAAAAATTAGCTGGGCATGGTGGCACATGCCCGTAATCCCAGCTACTCAGGAGGCTGAGGCAAGAGAATTGCCTGAACCCAGGAGGCGGAGGTTGCGGTGAGCCGAGATCACGCCATTGCACTCCAGCCTGGGTAACAAGAGCAAAACTGTCTCTAAATAAATAAATAAATAAATAAATAATAAAAACAAAAACATCTCACATACTACCATAAAATAATTTTGCAAAACTGTGTACCTCCTTCCACATTTTAACGACTAATATTTTTCATAAATCTAAAAGTTAATTTTTTTGTTAATGGGAGGTTGAAAATATTAAACATTTTGAAAGATGAAATAAGGTGACAAAACCCTGTCTCCACTAAAAACACAAAAAAATTAGCCAGACATAGTGGTGCCTGTAATAAATATTTTATGATATGATATATACCAAATCTGAAAAGTTGTATGAAATTTCTATATGGGGGTTTTATCAAATGTATCTTGAAAAATGTATTGGTCCTAGAAATCACTTAAAGGACTCAACATCACTGTTCTATGCTGCCTAAGTTTTTCTGAATTCAGGGCAACCTTATCCCTTAACAAAAATATTTATATGACAGGTAAAGAAGGAAGACCTTGTAGGTTTAAGCTGCCTCAATGTATCATTAAAAGAGGCTTCCATTTGGTGAACATGGGTCTACAGGAAAAAAAAAAAAGGTTTCCAGACCTCTGCTTCTGTCAAAGAGGAGGTAACAGGTACTGGATTTATCCTCCTGCCTGGAACAAACAAAAAAACTCAGACAAAATATGTGAAACAGGGCCGGGCATGGTGGCTCATGCCTTTAATCCCAGCACTTTGGGAGGCTGAGGCAGGCAGATCACTTGAGGTCAGGAGTTAGTTCGAGATCAGCCTGGCCAACATGGTGAAACCCTGTCTCTCCTAATAATATAAAAAATTGGCTGGGTATGGTGGCACACGCCTATAGTCCCAGCTACTTGGGAGGCTGAGGCAGGAGAATTGCTTGAGCCTGGGAGGTGGAGGTTGCAGTGAGCCAAGATTGTACCATTGCACTTCAGCCTGGGTGACAAGAGTGAAACTCCGTCTCAAACAAACAAACAAACAAACAAAATGTAATTTAACACATTCAAAACTGAAAAAAGAAAAACTAGATAGTCATTTGAATAGCCATAGTAAAAGCATTTGACAGCATCCATACTTGACCAAAACTCTCAGCAAAATAGCAACAGAAAGAAACTTTCTCGGCCGGGCGCGGTGGCTCAAGCCTGTAATCCCAGCACTTTGGGAGGCCGAGGCGGGTGGATCACAAGGTCAAGAGATTGAGACCATCTTGGTCAACATGGTGAAACCCCGTCTCTACTAAAAATACAAAAAAAAAATAGCTGGGCATGGTGGTGCGTGCCTGTAATCCCAGCTACTCAGGAGGCTGAGGCAGGAGAATTGCCTGAACCCAGGAGGCGGAGGTTGCGGTGAGCCGAGATCGCGCCATTGCACTCCAGCCTGGGTAACAAGAGCGAAACTCCGTCTCAAAAAAAAAAAAAAAAAAAAAAAAAAAGAAACTTTCTCAATTTGATAAAGGGCATCTATGAAAACCTACAGGTCATTGGTGAAAGACTGAATGTTTTCACCCTAATAAGTGTCAATGAGTAGCTGGGTGTGGTTGCAGGTGCCTGTAATCTCAGCTACTCAGGAGGCTGAGGCAGGAGAATTGCTTGTACCTGGGAGGTAGAGGTTGCAGTGAGCTGAGATTGTCATTGCGCTTCAGCCTGGGCAACATGAGCGAAACTCTGCCAAAAGAAAAAAAAGTAAGTGTCAATGAGAAGTTTGGGAGATAAGTTTTGTTTGAACTTGCTGAGTTTGGGGCCCAACATGACATTGATAATCGAACTGGGGATGAACATAGTTATCTGGGTCTAGAGCTCAGTAGAGAGTTGTCAAAACATAGGGCATTATTAAGGGTATTTTGAAAACAAGTCTATATTTTATTTATTTATTTTGAGATGGAGTTTCCCTCTTGTTACCCAGGCTGGAGTGCAGTAACACGATCTTGGCTCACTGTAACCTCTGCCTCCCAGGTTCAAGCAATTCTCCTGCCTCAGCTTTCCGAGAAGCTGGGATTACAGGTGTCCACCACCATGCCTGGCTAATTTTTTGTATTTTTAGTAGAGGCGGGGTTTCACCATGCTGGCCAAGCTGGTCTTGAACTTCTGACCTCAGGTGATTCACCTGCCTCTGCCTCCCAAAGTGCTGGGATTATAGGTGTGAGCCACCACCCCTGGCCAACAAATCTATGTTTTTAAACAACTGCCCCAGGGAAGAGTAAAATGAGAAAAGGATTAGGAATAGAAATACGGAAGAAATCCAACACTTACAACTCCTGAAAGACAGATACAGGACAAGGAGCAAGCAAAGGAAACAAGAGCAAGCAAGAGGAACCACACAGATGAACATACAACTTTGTGGTGCATTTTAAGGAAAAGCCAGTTTCGGCAAAGAGGGATGGGTCAATAGAGTCAGAAGTTAAAGAAGAACTTAAGAATATCAGGATCCTATATTGTGTGCATGCCAACATTCTTAGCCATAAGCACGGGTGACCACTATAATTTATTTATTTTTTTATTTTGAGATGGTGTTTTACTCTTGTCACCCAGGCTGGCATGCAATGGCGGGATCTCAGTTCACTGCAACCTCTGCCTCTTGGGTTTAAGTGATTCGCCTGCCTCAGCCTCCCTTCTAGCTAGAATTATGGGTGCAGGCTGCCACGCCAGGCTAATTTTTGTATTTTTAGTAGAGATGGGGTTTCATGGTGTTGGCCAGGCTAGCCTGGAACTCTGACCTCAGGTGATCCACCTGCTTCGGCTTCCAAAAGTGCTGGGATTATGGGTGTGAGCCACCATGCCTGACCTATATTTAAAAATATACAATATATTTAACTAAGCATTGTTTAAGATAGATGGGATTTAGCCAATCCTTAATGCCACTACATCACACCACATTCCATTCCATTGGGGTGGATGTTTATGTAAGTTAAGGCTGCTCTCCTATTGGTTACTACACTCTTCGTTAGATTGTGTATACAGACCTACTTAGAGAAGCCAGTATCCATGGCTTTGAAAATTTCAAATATTCAATTTTCAGTTCAAAAAAAAGGTAAGAGAAATACACAAGTCTCAGGCCCAGTAGGACCTTGGGTCATTTGTTTTTGTAAATATTTTACTAATATGCTCTCTACTTCCCACTTTGGGGAGCCCTTCCCTTCTATACTGAGAGGCACATTATCTTGCTAAGCCCCAATTTCCTCATTTGTAAAAAGGATAAGAATATCAATCCTACCTTACTGCTTTCACGGGATTGGTTAAAGTTAGTTTCCAAAGTGTTTTCTCACTGGCTCCTTAATATCCTAACTAGAGGACCGCAGCAAATGTTGGCTGTATTATAATAATATTTGTGGAAAGGCTTTGTTAGCTGGAAGCCATCTCAAGTATTATTCTTTATACCCCAATCCCGATTTAGGCCTCTAGGTAACCAGATTCAAGGTAACACCTTATCCTGGTGGTTGCCAAGGGGTAGGTGGAGGGTTTGCAGCCCCTTTCCCACCAACAATCCCAATAAAAACATTGCTGTGCCAACAGAGCTTCATGACCAGTTTCCTGGCCCAGCTGCTCACCGGATGACCACTCCCAAACTCCCTTCTCTTTGGAAATACTGCACCTGCTGTGGAACTTTCTGTGGGGAGCTGTATAACTTTTACAGTTTCCAAGTGATCAGGTCCTACAACGACGTCCTTGAGATGTGGCCAAGAAACCTTCCAAAGCAGTCTTGGCCTCCCTCATGTCCGACTCCCTAAGGCCACACCACCGGCTAAGAGTTCCGCCGGGGGCCCAGCTCTCAGGACGCCTTCTCGGTGCCGCCAGCCTCCCGCAGCCGTCCCAGGCAGCAGGCAAATCGGCCAGCGGCAAACCGGCTCCGCTTCGGCTTCGGTTTTCCTCCGGGCCGGCGCCACAGGCCCCTCCTCCCGGGGCGGGCTCCTCGGTGGGAAGGCGGGAAGGGCGGAGCCGATGGGCGCCGCGGTCTCCTCCTCCCGAGGGCGGGCGGGACGGAGGCGGGCGCCCGCCTCCGTGGTTCCTTCTCCACCGGCAGGCCTTCGTGGCGGGGGCTGGGCCTGGTGCCGCGGGCCCCTCCTCCCAAGGGCGGGCCTCCGGAGACCCGGCCGGCTTTGCCGGCGGGGGCGGGCCTGGAGGGCGGGGCAAGCCGCCGCGAGCCCCTCCTCTCGAGGGCCGGCCGGTTTGGCGGCGGCGGCGGAGGGTATCTGAGGCTCGGCTGCCAAGCTCAACGGGCTCTGGCTCCTCCCAGTGGCCGGCTGGGGCGGAAGCAAGAGGCGGGGGCAGCGTGCGCGCTGCTGGTCTCCTCTCCCGCGGCGCTGGGGCCCGCGCTCCGCGGCTGCTGCTCCTTTCGGCGCTTCTCTGGCGGCTGGCTCCTCTCCGTAGCCGGCTGCTCCTTGACCAGGCGTCCCTCTCAGCCTCGGCCCGCGGCGCCGACCCTTCCGGGACCCTCCCGCCCCGTCTCGTACTGCCGCCGCCGCCGCCGCGGCCCCGGCCCTGGCCCCGATGGCTCTGTGCAACGGAGACTCCAAGGTCAGCGTGGGGGTCCCTGCCGCACCGCTTCCCTGCGGAGGCGAGGCTCCCGGGCCGGGGAGCCACCTAGCGGGGCCCTTCCCCACCCCCTCCCCCCAGCCCGTCCGCGCAGCCCTGCGGCCCGGGCAGCCACGCGTCGGAGAGTCCCTGGTCGGGGCCTGTGGCGTTTTTTCTCCTCGGGAGCGGCGGTGCTTTGTTGATTCTGTCTGCGAGTCGAGGTCCGGGCGTCGGGGAGGGCATCGGCTCCCCGCGGCCGCGCCGCTGGCCCCTGCCTCCCCCGCGCAGCTGTGGGGCGCAGAGCCCGCGAGCGCGGCCCGAGGGTGGGGGTAGGGAGGCGAGCGGGCTTGTGTGTCTGCGGGTCGGGTGGGGGCTTCCTCGGCTCCCACCCCGTCCCTTTGGGAGGGTGGGGGCCTGCTGTGGCTATCCCGGGGCCCGCCGGAGGCAGGGCAGGTTCGGGGCCTCCTGTGCGGCGTTAGGGCTAGGCGAGCCTCCGGTCTTCCCGCCACCCCGTTTCCCGCCTGCCCTCGGCGAGGCCCGCTCCATTCCCCCGCCGGCCTTGGGTTCCGCGGCGGTTAGGCCGGTTCTAGACTAGCCCCGCGGGGCTGCACCGGCCCCCCTCCCCCCACGCCCCTGCAGGCCCGCGTGAGAGCTGGTGGCCCCGGGTCGCGCACTCCGTTCCCCCTCCCCCATCGTCGAAGGGAAAGTGTGTGTGTCCAGGTCCCGCCCCCGTCCAGCTCGCTCCGTGTCTAGCCTGCTGGTTTGCGGGGTAACTCGCTTCCCAGCCTTTCGGGTCCCCCCGACCCCCGGAACGCGAGCCGTGCCTGTTCGCCCGAGGGCTGGGCGGTCGGGAGTTCCGGGGTGCTGGAAAAGTTGCCACCTTGACGTACCCAGCGGGGAGAGCGCGTTTGACCGCTTCTGGGCATTTCCTCGCCTCCAACTCACTTATTTCTTAGACCCTTCCTCTTTCTTTCGTCCCGCTTCTGAATTGGGCACCGTCGCTTTCACTTCTGTATTAAAATTTTCATTGGCCTGGAGTTCTTTCCGACCTTCGCTAAGTCAGTTTTGCCAGCGGGAAACCGCGCAGTTTTGAATTGCGGTTTACTTCAGTAAGATACACCTCCTCCTATACGCTGTTTAGGGCCTAGCTTTAGGAAAAAACTTAATTTATTTTGGTTCGGGTGGGTGGGAATATATACTTCGAGTGGGATTTGGTGCTCGACGTCAGGCAGTAGTGACTTGTTCAAGCAGAATTTTAACATTCTTTTTAAAAGGAGGTGCTCAAGGGTCACATCTTAGAGGTCCTCTTGAATGGCTGCTTAACACCCAGTAATCATTCAAAAACTATTTGTTGAACAAATGAGTCAAGATTATAAGGTAGCTGATTTTAACTCTTTTAAACCAAGGAACCAGTGTTGGTTAGGTCCGGGAGCTCTTTCTGAGGTTTATAAAACTAATGAAGACACACAAACCTTCTGTTTCTGACCTCAGGAGCAAATGTAAACCTCATTGTCTAGCTCTTTCCTGTATACTAGTTGACTTGCAGAGCATTTTTCTGTCTGGTTTTGAGCTTTACAACTCATTGGAAAGATTCATCTTTATGCTGATAGAGGAAATAACTGGTGTTAGAAGGACTCAAATCTGATTTATGGGTTTTGAAAAATACATAGTGCATTTGAGAGTAGTATTTTTCCTCTGCCACGAAACTAAGTGGCAGAGGAAAGTGTAAGATCTGTTTCCAGAGTATATAAGAGGATTTTTTTTTTCCCTAACTGATATTTTTTGTTTGTTTTGCTAGACTTGGAATTACAAAGCTAATCTTATTAGTTTGGTGAATTAATTTTATTTCAAAGTTCTATATGTTTTATAACATAATTAAACATTTTAAAAACTATGTTAACAATTAGTTGTAGACTGAATTGAAACATTTTTAAGAGGAACATCTGGAGAATTAGCATACTTCATCAAGTCTATGATTATTGTATGTACTCCTGAGGAAAAAATAATCCTGACAAATGATGACATGCCATTGATATAAACATTTTAAGTAAAGAAATATTACATATGTGGAAATACCTTACATCAGCTACTTTATTTTGCATATTTCTTTTTTTTTTTTTTTTTTTTTTTTTTTTGAGACGGAGTTTCGCTCTTGTTAACCCAGGCTGGAGTGCAATGGCACGATCTCGGCTCACCGCAACCTCCGCCTCCTGGGTTCAGGCAATTCTCCTGCCTCAGCCTCCTGAGTAACTGGGATTACAGGCACGCACCACCATGCCCAGCTAATTTTTTGTATTTTTAGTAGAGACGGGGTTTCACCATGTTGACCAGGTTGGTCTCGATCTCTCGACCTCGTGATCCACCCGCCTCGGCCTCCCAAAGTGCTGGGATTACAGGCTTGAGCCACCGCGCCCGGCTATTTTGCATATTTCTTTTTTTTTTTTTTTTTTTTTTTAGGCGGAGTTTCGCTCTTGTTACCCAGGCTGGAGTGCAATGGCGCGATCTCGGCTCACCGCAACCTCCGCCTCCTGGGTTCAGGCAATTCTCCTGCCTCAGCCTCCTGAGTAGCTGGGATTACAGGCACACACCACCATGCCCAGCTAATTTTTGTATTTTTAGTAGAGACGGGGTTTCACCACGTTGACCAGGATGGTCTCGATCTGTCGACCTTGTGATCCACCCGCCTTGGCCTCCCAAAGTGCTGGGATTACAAGCTTGAGCCACCGCGCCCGGCCTATTTTGCATATTTCTAAGAGGCCCACCTGGAAATAAGTAGGAGTCTTATTTTTCATAGCCTACAACTGAACCACCTTTCCCTTGGGAGGAAAGTGTAAGTGCTATATATAGGATTACTTTGTCCATTGATTGGGTCTTTGCTGTGTGTATCCTAGTTCATAAATTACAAGTTGGACAAGAGCTGGTTTTGATTACTCTTTCTGGTACATTTCAGTTACCAGGATTTTCTAAAATGGCATTTTTGCATGACAGAAACTAGAGAGGGACCTAAAAGCTATAAAACCATTTGGATTATTTTAATTACTTTTTATACACAGTATTTTATTCAATTTTTAATTTATATGTATATTTTGAGACAGGGTCTTGCTCTGTCACCCAAACTGGAGTGCAGTGGTGTGATCACAGTTCACTGCTGCCTTGACCTCTTTAGCCTCCTGAGTAGCTGGGACTACAGGCGTGGGTCACCCCACACTGCTAATTTTATTTTTTGTAGAGACAAGTCTTGCTGTGTTGCTCAGCCTGGTCTGGAACTCCTGGGCTCAAGCTATCTTCCCTCTTCATCGTCCCAAAGTGCTAGGATTATAGGAGTGAGCCACTGTGCCTGTCCAGCATTTTGTTTCTTTATTTAAATTTTTATTTTCTTATGTTATTGGGAAACGGGTGTCATTTGGTTATATGAGTAAGTTCTTTAGTGGTGATTTGTGAGATTTTGGTATACCCATCACCTAAGCAGTATACATAGCACCCAATTTGTAGTCTTTTATTCCTTACCTTCTTCCCGGAGTTCCCAAAGTCCATTGTGTTATTCTCTTTTTTTTTTTTTTTTTGAGATGAAGTTTCGCTCTTGTTACCCAGGCTGGAGTGCAATGGCGGGATCTCGGCTCACCGCAACCTCCGCCTCCTGGGCTCAGGCAATTCTCCTGCCTCAGCTTCCTGAGTAGCTGGGATTACAGGCATGCGCCACCATGCCCAGCGAATTTTTTGTATTTTTAGTAGAGACGGGGTTTCTCTATGTTGACCAGGATGGTCTCGATCTCTTGACCTCATGATCCACCCTCCTCAGCCTCCCACCGCGCCCGGCCATTGTGTTATTCTTAAGCCTTTGCATCCTCACAGAGTTGGTGATCAGCTTTTCTTTAAAAACTTTTTACTATGGCAAGGGTGTATTTAACATAGTAACTTTTTTTTTCTTTGAGATAGAGTCTTGATCTGTCACCAGCCCAGAGTGCAGTGGTGAGATCTTGGCTTACTGCAACCTCTGCCTCCCAGGTTCAAGCAATTCTCCTGCCTCAGCCTCCCAAGTAGCTGGGACAACAGGTGTCTACCACCATGCCCAGCTAATTTTTCTATATTTGATAGAGCCAGGGTTTCACCATGTTGGCCAGGGTGGTCTCGATTTCTTGACCTTGTGATCTGCCTGCCTCAGCCTCCCAAAGTGTTGGGATTACAGGCATGAGCCACTGTAATAAAAAGTTACTATGCCCAGCCGACACAGTAACTTTTTTGAGTTTTTTTAAGCCAGCATTATCAGAGCAGTGCTTTGGGTGACTTGTTAAGTTTCCTACTCTTTTCCTCCACCTAAGGGGGAGACTCTTGGTTGATGTAAAGGTGGTACCTGTCCTATCACCTTCATTGAGAGGTTATGACTAGGTTATATGATACTTGGATGAAAGATGCTTTATAAAGACTCCCTTAGTGATTGCATGTGATACAAAATCTTTAACGACATTTAATAGTTTTTTTTTTTTTTTTTTTGAGACGGAGTCTTGTTCTGTTGTCCAGGCCGGAGTGCAGTGGCGAGTTCTCAGCTCACTGCAACCTCCGCCTCCCAGGTTCAAGTGATTCTCTTACCTCAGCCTCCGGAGTAGCTGGGATTACAGGGGTGTGCCACCACGCCCGGGTGATTTTTTGTATTTTTAGTAGAGGCAGGGTTTCACCATGTTGGCCAGGCTGGTCTCTGTAACTCCTGACCTCAGGTCAGTAGCCCACCTTGGCCTTCCAAACTGTTGGTATTACAGGCATGAGCCATCACAGCCAGCCATTTCATAGTGTTAATTTTGAGTTTGGAATTTCCAAATTTAAGATTTTGAATGGAATGGGAATGTAACCTGGAATTTTTATTTGGGATGCATTGAGAATTAAACAACTATGTCACCTTTTGTCACAACTTAGTACTTTTTTTTTTTTTTAAATAGAGACGGGGTTTTACCATGTTGGTCAGGCTGGTCTCGAACCCCTGACCTGTTGATCCGTTCGCCTTGGCCTCCCAAAGTGCTGGGATTACAGGTGTGAGCCACTGTGCCCAGCCAGTAAATTTTTTTCTTAGATAAAAGTTAGATTTTTTTTTCTTCAGATTTTATTCCGTTAGGATACTCATTTAGAGTGGAAAAGCTGCTGCAGACAAAAGGAATTGTTTTTAGTGTAGTATGTTCTTAGACTTGAAAGTTTTGAAATTCCTCCAGGAATCTCAGATGACATTGCCTTTAGCGTGGCCAACTTGTCACTTAAGGAAAATAATTCTCTCTTTTAAGAATTTTTACAAAAATTATAGACTTGTCCTATACTTGCACAGTGTATTTGACACTTTTTTAAGGTTAATGAATTACATTCCAAAGGATGTTGTTTACATAATTATTTGCTGTCCAGAATAATTACTGTTATGGTACAATCTTAAAGTTTCTTTTTTCTTTTCTTTTTTTTTTTTTTGAAACAGAGTCTGGCTCTGTTGCCTAGGCTAGAGTACAGTGGTATGATCTCACCTCATTGCAACCTCCACCTACCTGGTTCAAGTGATCCTACTTCCTCAGCCACCTGAGTAGCTGGGATTACAGCTGTGTGCCATGACACCTGGCTAATTTTGTATTTTTAGTAGTATTTCACCATCTTAACCACGCTGGTTTCGAATTCCTGACCTCAAGTGAGTAGCCCACCTTGACCTCCCAAAGTGGTAGGATTACAGGCATGAGCCACTGCGCCTGGCCTTAAACTTTTTTTTTTTTTTTTTTTTTTTTAAGACAGAGTCTTGCTCTGTCACCTAGACTGGAGTACACTGCATGATCTCTCCTCATTGCAACCTGTGCCTCCCAAGCTCAAGCAGTTCTCCTGACTCAGCCTCCTGAGTAGCTGGGACTAAAGGCGTGTGCAACGAAGCCTGGCTAACTTTTCTATTTTTTATTTATTTTTATTTTTATTTTTTATTTATTTATTTTTTTATTGCATTTTAGGTTTTGGGGTACATGTGATGAACATGCAAGATTGTTGCATAGGTACACACTTGGCAGTGTGGTTTGCTGCCTTCCGTCCCCTCACCTGTATCTGTCATTTCTCCCCATGCTATCTCTTCCCACCTCCCCACCCCCCCGCCCCTCCCCCATTTCCCCCCAACGGACCCCAGTGTGTAGTGCTCCCCTCCCTGTGTCCATGTGTTCTCATTGTTCAACACCCACCTATGAGTGAGAATATACGGTGTTTGATTTTCTGTTCTTGTGTCAGTTTGCTGAGAATTATGGTTTCCAGGTTCATCCATGTCCCTACAAAGGACGTGAACTCATCGTTTTTGATGGCTGCGTAATATTCCATGGTGTATATGTACCACATTTTCCCTATCCAGTCTATCATCGTTGGGCATTTGGGTTGGTTCCAGGTCTTTGCTATTGTAAACAGTGCTGCAATGAACATTCGTGTGCACGTGTCCTTGTAGTAGAATGCTTTATAATCCTTTGGATATATACCCAGTAATGGGATTGCTGGGTCAAATGGGATTTCTATTTTTAGGTCCTTGAGGAATCGCCACACTGTCTTCCACAATGGTTGAATTAATTTACATTCCCACCAACAGTGTACAAATGTTCCTATTTCTCCACATCCTCTCCAGCATCTGTTGTTTCCCGATTTTTTAATGATCGCCATTCTAATTGGTGTGAGATGGTATCTCAATGTGGTTTTGATTTGCATTTCTCTGATGACCAGTGATGATGAGCATTTTTTCATATGTTTGTTGGCCTCCTGTACTAACTTTTCTATTTTTAGTGGAGATGGGGTTTTTGCCATGTTGCTGAGGCTGGTCTTGAACTCCTAAGCTCAGGTGATCCACCTGCCTCAGCCTCCCAAAGTGCTAGGATTACAGGTGTGAGCCACTGTGCCCAGCTCTGGCCTTAAACTTTGCTTTTATGCCTCTTTCTAACCTAAACTATATTTAGGTGCTTAAAATGAATGAAGGCATCAGGGTTAATGCATAATTCTGAAGCACTTTGTGTATCAACAGAAATGTAATTGTTTCGTAGAATTTTAAATCTTTGAATGGCATATGCAGTTCTGGGTTGTGTAGAATATTATGTTTTTCATGCTAATTGTGGAACAGTGATGCTTCCGTATTTGCTCAAGAAAGATAGCGGTTGAAAAAATCCCTTTGCTATAGTAAAAACATAACAGTTAATTGGTTTTCTTGTTTGTGGACCCTTGCTATGGCTTCAGGTTCATGGTTTTGGGGACCTAGGAGATTATGTAGTTAAGTCTATACACTCATTAAGATTGTTATAATGTGAAAGGGAATAAGATCTCTAAACTGGGGTAACTGAACATAAAAGAAGGTGTGGAAAATTTAAATTTATAACAAAATGAAATATTACATATAAAAAATTGTGGATTTACACAATACAATAAGTAAATGGCAAAACTGCTGTAGCAAGAGTGTTCAGATTATTATCTTCTGTACTTTATACACAGGGACACATAACATCTTTCCTGCATGTGTTACACAAATACCTCGTATTTCCCACTGACTCATCTTATAATGGCCTCGAGGCTTCTGTGCATCTTGCAAGGTGAGGAATGGCTGTAACACAATTGGGAAGTACATTAAGTAGTCAGCAGGAACAGCAGCTTCAGATAGTTCACCCAAGACTAGATAGAGTTAGCTACCCTTAATTACCTGTGTCTAAGTGTACTTGAGTTTATCAGAGAAGAGTCAGGAAAGAGATATGATACCAGTATTTGGCATTCAGACTGAATGAGAAGTTAAAGGGGGCACCTTTAACTTGCAGCCCACACAACACTAGACAAAGCCATATAGCTCAAGGTCGTATTAAATATAAGGTGAAAGATTAACAAGCCCATCCTATTTTACTTTAATGCAGTTATTCATAGTATGTTGTTAAAAGGAAAAATCTGAGACAAATGTTAAGCTGGATGGGATACTGGGACAACAGATGTACATCAGGAGAGTCCTGGGCAGACTGGACCATATGGTCACTCCAGTTATAGAGCACATACTGTTCTGAGTTTGGCTCTGATTTATCCCAGTGCTGTGTATTTAAAATTTGGCTAAAATTCAAGTCTAATGTGTATACATTAGCATTATTTTGCTGAGTTAATTATATAATAAAAGTATTTATTATTCTAAAATTCTTGAAAATTGAGTGTCATAAATTACTTGTTTTTTAAAAGTGGTGAACCAACAACATTGGACCTGATGAAAGGTAAATAATCTCTAGTCTGCTGTAACATTTGCAAGGGATGTTTCTCAAACCTTTAAGTTACCTGGACGTGTTAAGTTTTTCTGTTTAGTTACTTCCCTTTGCACTGCAAAAAAACAGTAATTTTATCTCAAAACTCACAGCGGTCCATGTAAATTTAATTTACTTCTACTTCATTTGCAATTTGGAGAATGAGTTCTTAGTAATTCGCCTGAGTCCTATTATGAATGTAAATTTAGGACTCCAGATTTCTAAAATTCTGCTTTGGACAAATTTTAGATCAATCTCTGATTAATTTGGGAAATTTTAGATGACCAAAAGTGCCTGTAGATACATCATTATTTTTATGTTATTGGTAGTAGTAGAACTTTATTATACTGTTATTATTGGGCAAGCAAGTTAAAAGAAATTTTAGTCAACATTCATGCATGTCCACAGTCTAGATTCTACCACTTTTCTTCAAAAATCATTTTCATAACAGCTTTATTGAGATATAATTCACATACCATGTACTTTGCTTATTTAAAGTGTCCAACTCCATGATTCTTAGTGTGTTCACAGATTTGTACAGCCATCACTCCCAATTTGTATAGTCAGTTTTGAAACATTTTCAGGCTGGGTGCAGTGGCTCATCACGCCTGTAATTCTAGCACTTTGGGAGGCTGAGGAGGATCACCTGAGGTCGGGAGTTCGAGACCAGCCTGATCAACATGAAAAAACCCCATCTTTACTGAAAATACAGAATTAGCTGGGCACAGTGGCGCATGCCTGTAATCCCAGCTACTCAGGAGGCTGAGGCAGGAGAATCTCTTGAACCCGGGAGGCAGAGGTGGCAGCGAGCTGAGATCCTGCTATTGCACTCCAGCCTGGGCAACAAGAGTGAAACTCAGTCTCAAAAACAAAATTCTCATCTGCACCCCCCCACCCCCCAAAAAAAACTCCTTTACCCTTTTGCAAGGGTCCCCATTTTCCTGCAGCCATCCCTCCCTCCCAATCCTGGTCAACCACAAATTTGTTTTCTGTCTGTAGATTTGCCAATTGTCTTAGTCTGTTGGGGCCGCTAAAACAAAATACCAGAAACTGAGTGGCTTATGAACAACAGAAATTTCTCACAATTCTGAAGACTGAGAAATTCAAAATAAGGCACCTGCAAGTTCAGTGCCTGGTAAGGGCCCACTTTCTGGTTCATAAAAGTGCTTGCTGCTGTGTCCTCACTTTGGGCCTCTTTTTTTTTTTTTTTTGAAATGGAGTTGTGCTCTGTCACGCAGGCTGGAGTACAGTGGTGCCATCTCAGCTCACTGCGACTTCCGCCTCCAGGATTCAAACGATTCTCCTGCTTCAGCCTCCCAAATAGCTGGGATTACAGGCATGCGCCTCCATGCCCAAGTAATTTTTGTATTTTTAGTAGGGATGGGGTTTTGCCGTGTTGACTAGGCTGGTCACGATCTGCTGACCTCAGGTGATCTGCCCGTCTTGACCTCCCAAAGTGTTAGAATTACAGGTGTGAGTCACCATGCCCAGCTCTTGGGGCCTCTTTTATAAGGGCACTACTCCCATCCATGTGGGCTCTGTCCTCATGCTCTAACCACCTCCCAAAGACCTCATCTCCTAATAATATCACATTGGTGATTAGGTTTCAGCATACGAATTTTAGGGGGACACAAACATTCAGACCATAGTACCTATTTTGGACATTTTGTGACTCGAATCTTAAAATATATGGTCTTTTGTGGCAACTTTCACTTAGCATAATATTTTCAAGGTTCATCTGGTAGCATAAATAAGTACTTAATTCCTTTTTATTACCTGCTAATATTCCATTGTATGTATACCACCTTCTATTATTCACTCATTGGTTGATGAACATTGGGTTGTTTTCACTCTGGATATTATGGATAATGCTTCCATGGACATATCTGCGTAAGTTTTTATCCAGACATAAGTTTTCAGTCTCTTGAGTATATTCCTAGGACTGGAATTTCTGGGTCATATAGTGACTCTGTTTAACCTTTTGGTGAACTGTCAGACTGTTTTCCAAAGCAGCTGCCACATTTTATATTTCTGTCTGCTGTGTAGCAGTATATGTCAGGTTTTTCCAGAGAAATAGTAGGCTATAGATAGAAGTAGATACAGGTATTTATATATAGAGAGATATATATGAGAGAAAATTAGGCCGGGCTCGGTGGCTTATGCCTATAATCCCAGCACTTTGGGAGGCTGAGGCGGGTGGATCACCATCGAGACCAGCCTAACCAACATGGCAAAACCCTGTCTCTACTAAAAATGCAAAATTAGCTGGGCATGGTGGCACATGCCTGTAATCCCAGCTGGGTGTGGTGGCACATGCCTGTAATCAGGACATCTAGGTCAGGAGATCAGGACCAGCCTAACCAACATGGCGAAACCCTGTCTCTACTAAAAATACAAAATTAGCTGGGCATGGTGGCACATGCCTGTAATCTCCTGAGGCAGGAGAAGTGCTTGAACCTGGGAGGCAGAGATTGCGATGAGCCGAGATCATGCCATTGCACTTTAGTCTGGGTGACAGAGCGAGACTCTGTCTTAAAAAAGACAAAAGTTTAAAAAAAAAAAAAAAAAAAAGCAACTGAAATGGAATACCAGTAAGTAGGGAGAAAAGAAAATTAAAAGAAAAAAAAAAGGCATGGAGGCGCATGCCTGTAATCCCAGCTATTTGGGAGGCTGAATCAGCAGGAGAATCGCTTGAATCCAGGAGGCGGAAGTTGCAGTGAGGGGAATTGGCTCATGAGCTTTGCTATCATGGCTTAGTATAAGTCTGAAGGCCTGAGAACCAAGGGAGTTCATGTTGTAACTCTCAGTCTGAGTCTGAAGGCCTGAAAACCTTGGTGGGAGAGGGTTGTGGGGTGATAGGGGATGATGGGGGAGTGGCTGCTTGCTGGTACAAGTCCTGGAATCTGAAAACTATATCCTGAAGTTCTTATATACAAGGGCAGAGGTGTCCTAGCTCTAAAAGGGAGAGAATTCGACTTTCCTGTGCCTCAATTTTGTTCTGTCCTGGCCTTAGCCTGTTGGATAGTGCCTGTCCACATTGGGTGAGGGTGGATCTTCCTTTCTCAGTCTACTGATTCAAATGCCAGTCTCTCCTGGAAACACCTCAGAGACATACCCATAATCCTTTACCCAGCTATCTGGTATTATTCATCTAGTCCAGTTTATACCTGAAATTAGCCATCACAAGGAAGTTCCAATTTCTCCATATCCTTTTCTCTACTTGTACCTCCCTCCGTACCCCCTGCCCGAAACAGTTTCGCTCTGTCACCCAGGTTAGAGTGCAGTGGTGCGATCTCGGCTCACTGCAACCTCCACCTCCTGGGTTCAAGTGATTCTCCCACCTCAGCCTCCCAAGTAGCTGCAATTACAGGCATACATCACCACACCTGGCTACTTTTTGTACTTTCAGTAGAGTTGGGGTTTTGCCACATGGTCAGGCTAGTCTTGAACTCCTGACCTTGGGTGATCTGCCTGTGTTGTCCTCCCAAAGTGCTGGGATTATGGGCACTAGCTACCATATCTGACCCACTTATCTTTTTGATTATAGCCATCAGACTAGGTGTGAAGTGGGATCTCATTCTGGCTTTGATTTGCATTTCCCTGACTGATGATGTGCATTTTTTCATGTGCTTATTGGCCATTTGTGTATTTTCTTAGGAGAAATGTCTGTTCAGGTCTTTTGCCCATTTTTAAATTGAGTTGTCTTTTTTATTGAGTTTTAAGAGTTTTCTTAAGTTAGAGATAAGTGTCTTATCAATTTCTGCCATTCTGTGGATTATCATTTTCTACTTTTTTTTTTTTTTTTTTTTTTTTTTTTTTTTCTTTTTTTGAGATGGAGTTTCGCTCTTGTTACCCGGGCTGGAGCGCAATGGCGCGATCTCGGCTCACCGCAACCTCCGCCTCCTGGGTTCAGGCAATTCTCCAGCCTCAGCCTCCTGAGTAGCTGGGATTACAGGCACGTGCCACCATGCCCAGGTAATTTTTTGTATTTTTAGTAGAGACGGGGTTTCACCATGTTGACCGGGATGGTCTCGATCTCTCAACCTCGTGATCCACCCGCCTCAGCCTCCCAAAGTGCTGGGATTACAGGCTTGACATTTTCTACTTTCTTAAAGGTGTTCTTTGAAGCACCACAGACTTTAATTTTGAGGCTTATCTATTTCTTCTTTTGTCACGTTTGTTTTTGGTGTCATCTGAAAAACTGTTGCCTAATTCAATAAATATCACAGAGATTTGTGTAATTACCTATGTTATAAGAGTTTTATAGTTTTTTGCTCTTATTTATGTCTTCGTTTCATTTTGAGATAATTTTTGTATCTTTTCTAAGGTGGATTTAATCCGACTTGTGGTTTTGTGTTTTTTTTTTTTTTTTTTTTTTTTTTTTTTTTGAGACGGAGTTTCGCTCTTGTTACCCAGGCTGGAGTGCAATGGCGCGATCTCGGCTCACCGCAACCTCCGCCTCCTGGGTTCAGGCAATTCTCCTGCCTCAGCCTCCAGAGTTGCTGGGATTACAGGCACGCACCACCATGCTCAGCTAATTTTTTGCACCATTAGTAGAGACGGGGTTTCACCATGTTGACCAGGATGGTCTCGATCTCTTGACCTCGTGATCCACCCACCTCGGCCTCCCAAAGTGCTGGGATTACAGGCTTGAGCCACTGCGCCCGGCCAGACTTGTGGTTTTTTAACAGACTGGCTCTTAGATTTGGGTAATTGCTGGCCTTTTTATTGACACGATGGCAGAGCTTGTCCATCAGTGCCCTTGAAGGCTGAGGGTAACAGTTGTTCATTGTGGTAATATCTTTCAGTTTGTGGAGAGAGGTGATTAAAAATAACTCACTAATAGGTGTTTTGTTTTTGCTTGTTTTTGTTGTGGTAAAATGTACATGCAGTGAAGTGCATAGATCTTTAAGTATGTAGTTTGAGGGTTTTTTCTTTCTTTTTTAAAATATGTTTTCCATTCACCTAATACAATTGTTTTGTTGTTGTTGTTGTTGTTGTTGTTGTTGTTTTTGAGATGGAGTTTCTCTCTTGTTGCCTAGGCTGGAGTGCAATGGCATGATCTCGGCTCACCACAACCTCTGCCTTCCAGGGTCAAACAATTCTCCTGCCTCAGCCTTCCGAGTAGCTGGGATTATAAGCATGCACCATCACGCCCGGCTCTTTTTGTTTTTTTTGTTTTTTGTTTTTTTTTTGAGACGGAGTTTCGCTCTTGTTACCCAGGCTGGAGTGCAATGGTGCAATCTCGGCTCACCGCAACCTCCGCCTCCTGGGTTCAGGCAATTCTCCTGCCTCAGCCTCCTGAGTAGCTGGGATTACAGGCACGTGTCACCACGCCCAGCTACTTTTTGTGTTTTTAGTAGAGACGGGGTTTCACCATGTTGACCAGGATGGTCTCGATCTCTTGACCTCGTGATCCACCCGCCTCGGCCTTCCAAAGTGCTGGGATTACAGGCGTGAGCCACCGCGCCTGGCCCTCTTTGTATTTTTAGTAGAGATGGGATTTCTTCATGTTGGTCAGGCTGGTCTTGAACTCCCACCTTCAGGTGATCTGCCCATGTTGGCCTCCCCAAGTGCTGAGATTACAGGTGTGAACCACCAGGCTCTGCTGCTTTAAGCAGTCTTTGTGTTTCCGCTTGCCTCTTGTGCTTCTGCCACCATGAGAACATCATGAGTGTACTAGTCTCAGGAAAAGGACAAGATCAAGTGGAGCTGAGCAATGTCAGCTGACCCACTAACTCATGAGCAAAAAATAAATGCTTATGTTTGTATGCCACTTACATTTTGTGATTGTTAATCAGCATTGTTGTGGCAACAGCTAACTGAAATGCCACAGCAAAATTTTGAAAATTAGTATCATCATATGCCTTTCTATTTTTAGTAGAAAATAGAAATTCATGCCTGTAATCCCAGCACTTTGGGAGGCTGAGGAGAATCACCTGAGGTGAATCACCTGAGATCGGGAGTTCAAGACCAGCCTGACCAACATGAAGAAACCCCATTTCTGCTAAAAATACAAAATTAGCTGGGCATGTGGTGTGTGCCTATAATCCCAGCTATTCGGGAGGCTGAGACAGGAGAATTGCTTGAACCCAATAGGTGAAGATTGTGGTGAGCTGAGATCATGCCATTGCACTCCAGCCTGGGCAATGAGCGAAAAAGCGTCATCTAAAAACAAAAACAAAAGCCAGTATCAAAGCATCCATAGCAGATTCTGAATCAATAACATACTTTGTCAAAACATCACATTGTACCCCATAAATACACACAATAAATCAATATTAATAACATATTTTGATTCTGCCTTCCCTGGCAATAAATAACAGAAATGCATAAGAATGTAAGTCAGGTTGTACAAAATGGCTATATTATGGTCATCTCTCTGTGACTTTTGTCTTTATGATAAACATTACACTGATTCTTTAGCTTTAGCTCACTTGAGCTCAGGAGTTTAGCCGGGGCGACATGATGAGACCCTGTCTCTACTGAAAATACAGAAAATTAGCCAGGCATGGTAGTGCACACCTGGGTGGTCTCAGTCACCTGGGAAACTGAGGTGGGAGGATTGCTTGAGGCTGGGGAGCAGAGATTGCAGTGAGCTGATGTTGCATCATTGCACTCTAACCTGGATGACTGAGACTCTGTCCGCCCCCCCCTCCCAAAAAAAAAGACTGCTTAAGACTTGACATACTGTGACTTCTGCCCATATTATATTGGCCAAAACAAGTCTTGTGCTTTAGCCCAGTGACAAAGGTGAGGAAGTATATTCTATCTATAATAGGACAAGCTGTAGACTCAGGTGATAAAATCATGGATACAGGGAATGGTGAATAATTAGGGCCAATGATGCAGTCTGTTAAATATGGAAAATGGAAAACATGTATGCATAAGTACAGTGAAGAGTATAATGATCCCTCATGTTCCTATCCAGTTCAGCAGTGATAAGTCTTTCATTTATGTTTATGTAGTACATCACAGTAAGAGAGTTACATATGTCTGGTGGTCTATTTTTGTATGTTAAGCTGCACTGGTTGATGCAGATGTTCCATCATTATCAGGTTTCTCATTAACTTTTCACCTAAGGATTTTAATAGCCACCGTTCAGTGCTTCTCAAACATCTGCAGTGAAGACCATTTGCAAAACAAACTTCTAGTTCACTGAGGACTGCTACTTTTGTAAAATCCAATTTCTAGACAAATGAAAATTTAAAATGTAATATATTTTAAAAGCCCCAATTTTTATTATAGATGCAACAGAAATTATATTACTTTGTCAACTTGTTATGCACATTTATGGATGCTTATGTAAAACTATGTACTCTTTTTTTCTTTTTCTTTTTTGTCATGAGCTGGTAACAGTTTGCTTAAAAAGTTCCTTCACTAACTATGTGGTTACTCTGGTAGAGTTCATACTGGAAAATTGGAATACATGCTTGATTAATTCTCATTATTAGTATTATTTTACCAAGTTTGTAAATAGTTTTTTCAGGTTTTATTCATTATTTCCAATGGTGTAATTCATCCACACTGTATAATAGAAAGGGTCGCATGTAGAAAAGAGACTGGGTTTATGAAATATAAAATAGTAACATCTTGAAAAATGGACCACATACTACTACATACTAAATACTTGTGAAATTGTGACACTATATTACTTGAAGTTTAATTTTTTTTCTTTTTCTTTTTTTGAGATGGAGTCTCACTCTGTCACCCAGGCTGGAGTCCAGCGGCACCTTCTCAACTCACTGCAATGTCTGCCTCTTGGGTTCAAGTCATTCTCATGCCTCAGGCTCCTGAGTAGCTGGGGCTGTAGGCACATACCACCATGCCTGGCTAATTTTTGTGTTTTTAGTAGAGATGGGATTTCACCATGTTGCCCAGGCTGGTCTCGAACTCCTGAGTTCAAGTGATTCACCCGCCTCAGCCTTCCAAAGTGCTGGGATTACAGCTATGAGTCACTGCACCTGGCCTAATTTATTTCTTAAGGAAAAAAATGCATAAATGTCTTAAAAATATTTTAGGAATAGTAATCATATGATAATCAACATCGAGACTGTTCCCAAATTCAGTATATTTAGAAAAATGTAACCCTTTGATTATCTTTCATCTCTTCATAAAAAGTGTCTTGTATTTTAAGGTCATCTTTAGTACACTGATAGTATGGAAAGATGAACTGAAGAGAACAAGTCAGAGTTTGGGTATACATCTGTATTGTTTTCATTTCTTTGCTTCTTTGCAAAATACCTTTGGTTCTTCATGCAAACAGGCTACACATATGTACACTCTTGAAATCACTTTCAAAAATAATTTTTGTTAAAATAGTAGATCTCAGTCACAACAGGAATGCAGAATGAGTCAGGACAACTAAAGGCAAATGTAAGAAAAAACCTGAGGCATTGGCTGGGCGTAGTGGCTCATGTCTGTAGTCCCAGCATTTTGGAAGGTCAAGGTGGGTAGATCACATGAGGTTGGGAGTTTGAGACCAGCCTGACCAACATGAAGAAACCCTGTCTCTACTAAAAATATAAAATTAGCCGGGTGTGGTTGTGCATGCCTGTAATCCCAGCTACTCGGGAGGCTGAGGCAGGAGAATTGCTTGAATCCGGAGGCAGAGGTTGTGGTGAGCCGAGATCGTGCCATTGCACTCCAGCCTGGGCAACAGCAAAACTCTTGTCTCAAAAATAAAAAAGAAAAAAAAGAAAAAAACGCATGTACACGAATGTTCATTGCAGCACTGTTTACAATAGCAAAGACCTGGAACCAATCCAAATGCCCATCGATGATAGACTGGATAGGGAAAATGTGGCACATATACCCCATGGAATATTATGCAGCCATCAAAAACGATGAGTTCTTGTCCTTTGTAGGGACATGGATGAACCTGGAAACCATCATTCTCAGCAAACTGACCCAAGAACAGAAAATCCAACACCGCATGTTCTCACTCATAGGTGGGTGTTGAACAATGAGAACACATGGACACAGGGAGGGGAACATCACACACTGGGGTCTGTTGGGGTGAAATAGGGGAGGGACAAGTAGGGAGTGGGGATTTGGGGAGCGATAGCTTGGGGAGAAGTGCCAGATACAGATGAAGGGGAGGAAGGCAGCAAATCACGCTGCCATGTATGTACCTATGCAGCAATCTTGCAGGTTCCTCACATGTACTGCAAAACTTAAAATGCAATAAAAAAAATCTAGCATGTCTATTTCTGAGGACTTTTAGCTGGGCTCACCTCTTGTTTCTTCCCTTGAAGCCTTGGGATGTCTTTCTGTTCTGTGGAAAGTTCCCTGAGACACTCTGGGAATCCCTTTCCGTTAAGAAAAAGCTTTTCTGAAACTATGTAACTCAATGTAAGTAACAATTAACAATGATACTGATAGCTGTGTCATTGGACTAGTGGAATTTTAAAAGATACACTGTAATTTCAAAGATGCCTGGCTTCCTTCACTTGGCAATTTTGAGGTGATTGGTTCATGTTTTGGGGATTTTTTTAGCCAGAGAGGACAGCATACCACTCTGGAAGGATAAAGACTTTTATTATTTATTTATTTATTTATTTATTTATTTATTTATTTATTTTTGAGACAGAGTTTCGCTCTTGTTACCCAGGCTGGAGTGCAATGTCGCGATCTCGGCTCACCGCAACCTCCGCCTCCTGGGTTCAGGCAATTCTCTTGCCTCAGCCTCCTGAGTAGCTGGGATTACAGGCACGGGCCACCATGCCCAGCTAATTTTTTTGTATTTTTAGTAGAGACGGGGTTTCACCATGTTGACCAGGATGGTCTCGATCTCTTGACCTTGTGATCCCCCTGCCTCAGCCTCCCAAAGTGCTGGGATTACAGGCTTGAGCCACCGCGCCCGGCCAGGATAAAGACTTTTAAAAGAGCAGTTTCAGCCAAAGAGTAGGCCAGGATCTTATCTTGGAAAATATTTTGAGCTTTATTGAACATTATTCTAAGGGAAGTCACTATAAAGTTTTGAGTAGAGGGAAGATTTGAATCTGATGTTTTTTTGTTTGTTTGGTTTTTTAAAGCACACTGACATGTTAACCAAACTCAGTATCACCTGTAATGGAACAAAATCACATTGTGTCCTTGCCATTGTATCGCATCAAGAGAAGGCATCGTAATATTACCAATGTAAATTTCTTGTCCAGAATCTGATCATGACACAACAAAGAGATCCAGTGTAGGACATTCTGCAGAAAGCTGGTTTGAGCTTTAAAAAAAAATCAATGCCATAAAAGACTATAGAAAAGTGAGGAAGTGAATAAAGGAGACAGTGTATGACAGTGTATGTGCTGTGTGTGTGGTCCTTGATAGGTTATGGAATTTTTTTAAAAACCATAAACACATTGTGACAATTTGGGAAATTTATGTGTAGGTAATTATCAGTGTTAAGTTTCTTGGATGTGATAATATTGTAGTTATGTAGGAGAATGTCCCAGTTTGTAGGAGATGCATGCTGAAAAGTTTTTGGGGGAGTGAAAGGTATATGGTTTATTTTTAAGTAGTTCAGGCAGAAAAAGTTTGTGTAGATGGAAATAAAGCAAATATACAAAATGTTACTGATCATTGATATAGAGAGTGGTGTTTATGGTACAAAACTTTCAATTTTTCTTTAGGTTAAATTTTTTAAAATAAAAAAGGATACAATAGAACAAGTACATAGTCAGACAACAGAACTACAGAGTCTTACTTTTTAATTCAACGCTTTAGGTTCCGACTCTATTCAGTGTTATATGTGAGGCGATGGCCTCTTATGAAAAAACTTAGTAAAGTTGATCAACATTCCTCTTTTTTATAAAAAAAAAATTTTTTTTAAGAGATGGGGTCTTTCTACATTGCCCAGTCTAGTCTTCAATTCCTGGGCTAAGTAATCCCCCCATCTTAGCCTAAAAAATTATGTGTGCTTGTAGTTTAAAATACCCAAAGTTTTTTGTTTGCTTTTTTTTTTTTTTTTTTTGAGACGGAGTTTCGCTCTTGTTACCCAGGCTGGAGTGCAATGGCACGATCTTGGCTCACCGCAACCTCCGCCTCCTGGGTTCAGGCAATTCTCCTGCCTCAGCCTCCTGAGTAGCTGGGATTATAGGCACGCGCCACCATGCCCAGCTAATTTTTTGTATTTTTAGTAGAGACGGGGTTTCACCATGTTGACCAGGTTGGTCTCGATCTCTCGACCTTGTGATCCACCCGCCTCGGCCTCCCAAAGTGCTGGGATTACAGGCTTGAGCCACCGCGCCCGGCCTTTTTTTTAACCCAGTAATTTTGTTGGAGTATGTCTTAGGGTTGGTTATTCTGAGTTCATAGTCTAATTTTGATTCATGTTTTCTCTTGCCTTAACGTATTTTTAAAATATCATTTAGCTCCTATAGAAATAGTATATTCTAGTTTTGATCTGAGGATGTGTTTCTGGCTTACTCTCATAGAGACATCATTCTGTTCTTTATTCCCTCCTTTATTTTTTGTTTTTATTTTTTTGAGACAGGGTCTCACTCTACCCAGGCTGGAGTGCAGTGGCATGATTATGTCCCCTGTGGCCTCAATTTCCTGGACTGCTCTCACCCCTGCCTCCTGAGTAGCTAGGACATAGGCAAGTGCCAGCATGCCAGCTTTTTTTTTTTTTTTTTTCTGAGGCAAAGTTTTGTTCTTGTTGCCCAGGCTAGAGTGCAATGGTGTGATCTCAGCTCACTGCAACCTTTGCCTCCGAGGTTCAAGCAGTTCTCCTTCCTCAGCCTCCGATGTAGGGAGGATCACAGGCATGCACCACCACACCCAACTAATTTTTTTTAGTGGAGACGAGGTTTCACCATGATGGCCAGGCTCATCTTGAACTTCTGACCTCAGGTGATCCACCCACCTCGGCCTCCCAAAGTGCTGAGATTACAGGTGTGAGCCACCGTGCCCGGCTTACTTTTTGTATTTTGTATGCCCAGGCTGGTCTGGTCTGGAACCCCTCCACCTCCGCCTTGCACCCAGAGTGCTGGGATTACAGGCTTTAGTTGCAGGGGCCTGGCCTCCCTTCTTTGTGTGTTTAGTAACTTTGTATGGTATTTAACTTCTATACTTTGTTTCCTTTTTATGTGAATTTAGTTTTCCTCAACTTTTAGTAGGAAGCTAGTTAAGATAAAGTTTGTAATTTTATACAACTCCTTTTTCTGCTAAAAAATTATGGCAGCTTTTTTCTAAGGATTCCTGACTCTGTCCTTGTGTCCCATGTTAATCTTTTTCTTTATTCTGTCCTGTTAATTTTGATTCATCTCCCAGCAGTGGCTCTTTGTAGCAGGCTCTGTCCTGGAAAGGATCTCTGGCTGGTTAGTGTCAAAGGTTCATGGGGGTTAAACTCCTCTGGCCCCATTATGTCTTATCTTGGTTCCCTGCCACTTGTGTACTACTGGCGTGGGCAAACCTCCTGGTGTGCTGTGGTGTGCTGTGGTTCTGTAATTGGCTGCTGTACCTTCTGGGTAGTACTTTTTCGATGTTGGAAATTCTCCTGTTTTTAGGTCCTTTAATGAGGCTGGTTTGCTTTTCACATAGGTGTTATAGCAGTAGGGCTTGTGGCTGTGGTATTTTGTCCCCACCAACTTGTATTTTGGGGTTCTTGGGATAACTTGTCATTTACCACTAGTTATGTGGTAAATGTCTTTGCTATCTAGTTGTTAAGTGATTATGTAGGATCCAAGAAAATCCCAAAACATTTCTAGCTCCACTTTTCCAGCATCTGCTAGATCTTCTTGCCCTATTCTTTTTTTTTTTTTTTTTTTTTTAAGTAGAGAGGGGTCTCACCATGTTGCCCAAGCTGGAGTGCAGTGGCTATTCACAGGCATGATCCCCACTACTGATCAGCACGGGAGTTTTGACCTGTTCTGCTTCCGACCTGGGCCTGTTCACCCCTCCTTAGGCAACTTGGTGGTCCCTCCGCTCCTGGGAGGTCACCATATTGATGCCAAACTTAGTGCGGACACCCTATCTGCATAGCGCACTACAGCCCAGAACTCCTGGGGTCAAGCGATCCTCCCACCTCAGCCTCGCGAGTAGCTGGGACTACAGGCACACGCCACCGCACCCAGCTTCTTGCCCTGTTATTAAAGAGTTTGCTATACATGGTTTAGTTTTTTCCTTAATATTTTTTTCTTGATATTTAAAATATATCTTTTATTATTTATTATGATGCAGTTAGGGCAGTTGAGGGATATTTACCTTAAGTCTTTAGGCATTTGTATTTTTAAGAACTTTATGTAAATAAATATGGTAGAATTTTTTTGTCCTGTGATGCTGGATTTTGTCTCTGCATTGATGTGACTAAGTTTCTTATTTCTCATTAGGGTGGTTTTTCTAATGTCTTGAAGTCTAATTATCAAACTTTACAACTGTGTGTGAAGTGGAAGTAAATAAATTACAGGTTTTGAGGGAGAGGAACTTTGCTTTTACTAGTCGGAGGCTTTTTGCTTTCTCCTGAATTGTCAACGCTGTGACAATTGCTGCATAGGCAAGTTCATAGCCAAGGCAGAGGGAAATATGGGGCAAGAATGCAGTTTCTTCAGTAATCTTCTGTGTCACAGAATTGAACATTTATTGCTAAGAAAATAGGGAACTTCTTTTAAAATATATTTTTTGAGTAGATTAGTTTATTTGTAGAAATACAGGCAGCCCTTGCTATGCAGGATAAGTAAAACAACAAAATAATCATGCAAGCTGAAACTGCACAAAGCAGTTTTAATAAATAGTGGGAAAATTACAGTTGTTTTGTAATCTTTAAAATTTTTTTGTTAAAACACTGAAAACTGTCAATTACAAAAGTATAGGGAAATAAAATAGTAAATTTTACTATAGCTATTTACTATAGTATAACTCGAAACACTAGGAACATTGAGAATTAAAGTATTTCATTTCTTTATGAAAAGCTTATCAATAGTTTAAACAGTACCTCTCTGTGTCTTTTCTATGACTTGGTGACTTTCAACATTTTATCCTTTGCACTTTCAATGTCATGAAATACCTCCTAGAGTTTCTTTAATGTGAAGTAGTTTCCTGGAGTCACTTCCTCTGGGACATTGCCATTCTTTCTATCATAACCAGTTTCCTCACTGGTGTTGATAAGTTTCCCTGGCTGTGTATCCAGAGGCTCACAACTCTGTCAGCCTTGCCACAGTCAGCATTTTCTTCTGTAGCTTCATACATGTTGGATTCAAATTTCACTTCTAACATTATCACTTTTCATTTCTTTGCTGCACTTCATCTTTGTTGACCAGCCCCCTGTTTGGATTATTCATATTTGTGAAAAGTTTTTTGAGGTTTATAACTGTAAGAGAGGCAATGCATTGCAGTCTTGGCTGTTTGCTGTCCAGTGACCAGTCACCAACAGACAATGAAATTTGTCCTTTATGTAATTAGTCCCAGTAATGTATGATAACTCAAATTTGAACCATGTTATGGGGGAATGGTAATTAACAAAACCTTGATATAAACCATGGTAATTGAAATTTGTGCATATTAGGACCATTCAAGGCAAGAACTCTACCTGTAATGTAAAAAAGCACAAATTTTTGGATTTGGTAAAAATGGTAAAGATAATAATGAGAGTCTGAGAAATTTATGCAGTAATGCGATGTTCAAAAAATATTTTTTAAGAAGTTAAGATTAAGGAATTATAAAGAAAATCCATAAAGAGGTGTGTGTTTATACATTAATTTTGGGGTAAAGGTCTGAAAGGACAAGGTTTTAGTTCCGTGATCTTACTTTTCTACGTTATTGAATATTCATATGACTAAAAGGACCTGAGTAATTTCTTTTGACACCTGATTGGATCCCTCTCACAAATCCTTCCCTGTAGATGACTGACTGGCTTGTTCCTTTTTGCAGCAGAGGGAGTAGTGGTGTAGGTGAGGCCTGCATTTATTCTTTGCAGATAAATGGAGAAGGGAGGAGGGGTGGAAAAGGTTACACAAGTGGCTAAAGGGCTGACTTAAGGTTTTTATGTGCAAATTTTATAGCTAGAGGGAGAAAACCTCTCCAAATACGTTTATTGTAAACTTTTAGGACATATTGAAGAGTATAAAGAAATAAAAATATAAAATCACTTGTAGTTCCATTACTTAGATGAAACTGTTTCATCACTGTTAATATTTTGGTGTATATCCAGCCATACTCTTCATTTTCTATACATGCATATAGACTTTTGCACTTTATACAAACCATATTGAAGTGGCATTATACTGTATATGCTTCCTATGTGGATTTCCAGGGTACACACAGATTTCTAAAGTGTTCCCTTGTGTAAAATTTAAAATACATTTAAAACAAAAAGCAAACAAACCCAGGATAGAGGCCAGACAAGTACAATAAACTTAATATACTTATCACCCAACTTCAGTGATTTCAGTGCATGGGCAATCTTATTTCATCCATATCCACCTACTTTTGCATTATTTTGAAGCCTCTTCTAGGTAGGTATTTCAGTTAACAACTTGACATTTTGCCAAATTAACCTTCCAGAAAAGTGTCACCCATTTATACCTGACAGAGATCAGATTTTAAAAGCCATTTATTTATATATTTATATATATATATATATATTTATTTATTTATTTTTGAGGTGGAGTTTTGCTCTTGTTGCCCAGGCTGCAGTGCAATGGTGTGATCTTGGCTCACTGCAACCTCTGCCTCCTGGGTTCAATCGATATCTCTTGCCTCAGCCTCCTGAGTAGCTGGGATTACAGGCAACCACCACCATGCCCAGCTAATTTTTTTGTATTTTTAGTAGAGAAGGGGTTTCGCCATGTTGACCAGGCTGGTCTTGAACTCCTGACCTCAGGTGATCCACCTGTCTCAGCCTCCCAAAGTGCTGGGATTACAGGTGTGAGCCACTATGCCCAGCCTAAAAATTCTTTTAAAAATCTTACTATTACGAGTTAGATACATAGTATCATTTTCCTCTGGTAATACGAAAAATCCTAACCCAGTGAATTTAGCCGTGCTTATTCTTTAGCATCAAACTTTTAGTTTTCTCATCAGTATATATCCCTTGGAAAAAATGTGACTGTTGATAGGGGACCAAATAACTTATTTTCCAAACTGGGACACTTTGATATTGAAAGGCTGTACTGTTACTATAATGCCAGTATAATGGATATAAACCAGGACTGTGTTTTGGCACAGCTGTATTGTATGCTCATCCTATTAGATTATGTATATAAAGTATATATACACATGATCACTATGTCACATAGTCAATAAGTGGTAGCATTTTTTTAAGTGTTTAATATATGCCCATGCATGGATATGTATTAAAATCTTCCATTTAAAGGGGGTATTTTGAATTGGTAACTCAGAATGTCCTAAGTTATCATTCCTATGTTTTTTTTTTTGGAGCTGACAGTGATCATTATTATTATTTTTAATACTATAGCATTAATTTTTATAATTAAGACTTTGTATTGATAACTTGCAGCTTGAGAATGCTGGAGGAGACCTTAAGGATGGCCGCCATCACCGTGAAGGAGCTGTTGTCATTCTGGATGCTGGTGCTCAGTACGGGAAAGTCATTGACCGAAGAGTGAGGGAACTATTTGTGCAGTCTGAAATTTTCCCCTTGGAAACACCAGCATTTGCCATAAAAGAACAAGGATTCCGGTAGACTTTTCACTAATCTTTTTATGAGGAGATTGAGCTTAGATTGTGGAATATATGTTAATTCGCTTGAGCACTGAATTTTTCTATGAAAATGAGATATGGAATGGTTTTATGAGAAATTTCCTATGGCTGTGATTAGGGGAGAAAAAGGAAAAATTTAAGCCTTCAGTTTAAAAAGATTAATTTTAATTGCACAGTTTAAAGAGCTTATTATCATTTGCCTATTTTATGTTTTATAGGATTTGTGGGTCAGAGTTAGATGTAGCTATTGTGGCTTTTCATTTACCTGAAAGCATTTAATCAAAGTAGGAAGACGGCTAGAATACTCCAAAGAGAAGAAATCTGTGTACAATAAGTGTTTTTGCTTCTTATTCCAACAGTCTAGTTTCTAAAGTATGGAAAGGATTTCTTTAATATAAGGGCTAATTTTGATAGATTGTACCCTTAGAACTGGTCAAAATAACAGCCAGTTTACAGTTTCTCTCTTTAACAGTTATTTTTGGTTAATGTCATGTTTTCTTTTTTCTTTCTTTTTTTTTTTTGAGACGAAGTCTCACCTTGTTACCCAGGCTGGAGTGTAATGGCATGATTTCAGCTCACTGCAACCTCCACTTCTACTTCCCGGGTTTAGGCGATTCTCCTGGCTCAGCCTCCTGAGTAGCTGGGACTACAGGCACACGCTACCACTCCTGGCTAATTTTTATACTTTTAGTAGACACAGGGTTTCATCATGTTGGCCAGGCTGGTCTCAAATTCCTGACCTCAGGTGATCTGCCTGCCTGGGTCTCCCAAAGTGATGGGATTACTGGTGTGAGCTACCTCACCCAGCCAATGTCATGCTTTTTAATGTTTGTTGTTTTTTAAGTTAAGACTTATGTAGAAGCAAGCAACTGCAGTTTATGTCCTTAATTGTCTCTTAAACTTTAATATTAGATGTACTATGATTCTCCCAAAATTTAAATTTTTTTCTTAAAAAATTGTCTTTCCAGTGTCAAATTGGTTAAAAGAACTTTTAAATACTTCACAGACATGTGTGCATTTATCCTGTGATTTCTTGGTTCTGAAGTAGAGTGAATTAGAAATCAGAAAAGGCAGGTTTAAATTTAACTCTGTTCTAGGGACACGGATAGAAAATGACTCTCTCTTTTAAAATGGAATTTTAGAGTAATAAGGAGACCCTTGAGTTTATCTAATTCAGCTGACTTTATTTACCAGCAAGAACTAATTTTGTTTTTATTTCTTGAGACAGAGTATTGCTCTGTTGCTAGGATGGAGTGCGGTGGTGTGATCTTGGCTCACTGCAACCTTTGCCTCCTGGGTTCAAGTAATTCTGCCTCAGCCTCCTGAGTAGCTGGGATTACAGGTGTCCACTACCATGCCCAGCTAATTTTTAGTAGAGATGAGGTTTCACCATGTTGGCCAGGATGGTTTCAATCTCCTGATCTCCTGATCTGCCCCCTTCAGCTTCTCAAAGTGCTGGCCGAGAGCTAGTTTTTTAGAGGGATCAAAAAAACTGTGAGAAATCTGAATGGCTGTCATACCAAAGCTCCATCATTCCTCTCACCCAAAACAAACAAAAAATCCCCAGGAATCTCACACCAACTAAATAGATACTAGAATAGGATAGCCAAATACTTGTCAAGAGAAATCTAATGGTGTTTCATGTCACTTGATCATAAACAGTGTCTAGGTTCAGTTTGTATCTAGAACTTCTCTTATGTAGCAAGGGAATAGGAACTATACCAATGTGACTTTTGTTACTATAATCTTTACTGTAGAATTACCTGTTTGATCACCCCTTTTATAGAACATTTTGTGACATGAGAGACATCTTAACCCACCTACTTTTATTTTTATTTTCTTGAGACAGAGTCTCACTCTGTCGCTCAGGCTGGATTGTAGTGGCGTGATCTCAGCTCACTGCAACCTCTGCCTCCCAGGTTCAGGTAGTTTTCCTGCCTCAGCCTCCTGAGTAGCTGGAATAAACAGGTGCGCTCCACTATGCCTGGCTAATTTTTGTGTTTTTAATAGAGGCGGGGTTTCACCATGTTGGCCAGGCTGGTCTCAAACTCCTGACCTCAGGTAATCTGCCTGCCTCAGCCTCCCAAAGTGCTGGGATTACAGGAGTTAGCCACCCCATGCGGCCCACATATTTTTAGAAGCTTGATCTGTCTGATACATAAAATTGATATTTATAATGAATTCTGGCTTACTGGGCCTTGTAATTGCAAGTTAGTTTCAAAATAGCAGGGTAGAAATGGAAGGCTCAATGGGTGATTAGCTCTTAAAGATTTGTTGAGATAAGACTTTTCATATTTTCATAATTGGTTTAAGTACTGCTTGAATTTTATACTTAGAACTAAGTCCATGACTTTTTTTTTTTTTTTAAATAGCACTAAGAATCTTACATCCTTGAGTTCTGGGTACTGGGCAGTCCCATTGTGGTTATCCTTTATAAAACTAAGTATAATAGATTCTAGAGATCTTGATTATTAAGTATGTTCTATAGAATTTTAGCTTCTGTATTTTTAAGGAGTTAGGTTATTGATCTACCTTTAGGGGTAACCCTATCCCCGTTTAGAATTGTTATCTTAAAAATCTGGTATTTATCATCTGAGTAGGTTGTCTTCCATCTCTCTTTTATAGGACATATGCTAGCAAATGTTTACCACATCTCAGGTTGCCCATACAAAGTTCAAAAAGTGCTTTTGAGCTCACTGAAATTGCTATTTTTTTTTTTTTTTTTTTGAGTCGGAGTTTTGCTCTTGTTACCCAGGCTGGAGTACAATGGCACGATCTTGGCTCACCGCAGCTTCCACCTACTGGGTTCAGGCAATTCTCTTGCCTCAGCCTCCTGAGTAGCTGGGATTACAGGCACATGCCACCATGCCCAGCTAATGTTTTGTATTTTTAGTAGAGACGGGGTTTCACCATGTTGACCAGGATGGTCTCGATCTCTTGACCTTGTGATCCACCCGCCTCAGCCTCCCAAAGTGCTGGGATTACAGGCTTGACCCACTGCGCCTGGCGCTATTTTTTTTTTTTTTAACAAAAAGACCTAGCTTGCTGAGTATTTTTTTTTCTTCTCAACCTTTTTTTTTTCTTTTTTCTTTACATTCTAAAGAGAAGTGCTTTGTTGTTTTTCATTTTTAACAGTTTTTTGTAGACATGGGGTTTTGCCATATTGCCCAGGCTGGTCTCAAGCTCTTGGGCTCAAGCTATCCACCTGCCTCTGTCTCCCAAAGTGCTGTAATTACAGATGTGAGCCTCCATGCCCAGCCTTGCTGAGACTTTTTTTTTTTTTTTAATACATTTGACTTTAGTTGTATTATTCTTCTGGATATAAGTCTAATATACTGTGTATCTTTTTATATGACAGACAACCACTAATTAAAAAGTGTGTTGTAATCCAAAGTTGTAAGTAAATTTCGATTAGATCTTACAGTGCCTTTTTCGTTGAAATACAGATAAATCAGATTTATCTTCAAATTCAAAATGAGTTAGTACCTTAAATTGAATAAAGGGCCAAAGTATACCTTTATTGTATGCATGGGCATGTGTGGCAAACTGGAGAGCATGTGCAGCTTGAAGGTGCAAGCCTATTTATGATTCCAGTTGGTTGTAGTTATGCAGGAGTGAAGGCCCAATGTTTCCAGCTTTCTTTTTCCTAAAGAAAATCCAGAAATCCAGATTTTTATGAAATTCCTGATATTAAAATGTTTTAAATTTTTTGAGTGAATACTGATGACCAGTTTAGATATATTAGTAGCCAGGAGAGAAACATAGCTGTCAGTTTGCAGTTTTCCCCTATAATACTGGGTTGACTCCCAAGTTAATCCATGCTCTGCAAATTGTAAGGTAGCTAAACATACTACTGGCCTAATTTCTGAGAGCAGGGCATATGGGGCAGAATTGTTATTAGCTCCCTTTCCTGGGCTCGGGGAAAATTTTTGGGGATGATGGATGCTATAAACAGGTAAAATTAGGTAATTTATACTTTCTATTCTGCCATCTTTAGTTGTATTTTTCTCTGAGCCATCCAGAGCCTTCATAATACCTTCAGTTGTTCTTCTGTGACCTGCTTTACTCCTAGGCTCTGAGAAGGCCTGTGTTTTCAACATCCCCATAATTCTTACGTACTTCTTTATTGATGAGGAAACAAGTAAAACAAATTCATAGTAAGTTTCACATATAGAAACATTGGTATTATCTGTTTGTAAGTTTGTGTTTGTTAACAAGTAAATGCTGAATTGATAGACTTCTAAACATTTCGGTAAAGTACAGTAAAAATAATTAAACCATGTTGGATGATAATTAGCTATGACAGAATTGGAGTTTGCTACATTCTACGAAAAAAAAGCAATATTTCTGGATCTGTGTTGTTTCCCTCAGTGGTACGAAGGAGCTAGGGCATAGACCTTGGATAAAAATTAACAGAGATTCTTCACTGATTGTTCCTTAAATCACAGTGCTATTATCATCTCTGGAGGACCTAATTCTGTATATGCTGAAGATGCTCCCTGGTTTGATCCAGCAATATTCACTATTGGCAAACCTGTTCTTGGAATTTGCTATGGCATGCAGGTATGTCAACAAATTTGATTTGAAAGCTTACTTATTTTATTCTGTTTGTGACTCATACTGTATTAGTATTTTTTCTTTTTAGGATGTTTAGGATACTTAGTTGGATGAGATAACTTGTGCGTATTACAACTGTGTGAATTGCCACGCTAGCATGGCAGAACTGGCTTGATAGGGAATCTATTTTCAGAATAGTAAGTACACTACTTCCTGTAACAGAACACTATCTGTTAACACTATCCATTAAAAAAATCCTTGGATGTGCAAATATACATAAAATTTTCCGAAATTGTACCCAGAGCTCCTGTGTATCTTTATCCAATTCTCCAATTGTTGACATTTTTGAACCATTTGAAAGTCACAGACGTGATGCCCTATTGCCTGTGTTTCCTAAGTATTAGGACACTCTTCCTGCATAACCACAGTACAAGTATCCAGAGCAGAAAAGTTAACATTGACTCATTGTTAGAATCAAATCTACAGACTCCTTCACATTTCAGTTTGTCTGATTAATATCTCTTATAGGCCACAGATCAATCAGAACTATGTGTTGTATTTAGTTGTTTCTTTAGACTCTTTCAGTCTGGAACAGTTCCTCAGTGTTTCCTTCTCTTTCATGACCTTAAGAGTATATATAAAAAGTATGTTAGTTATTTTGTAGAACATTTCCCAACTTTGGTTTCTGTGATGTTTCCTCATTGTTGGATTCAGGTTATGAACTTTTGGCAGGAGTGTCACAGAAGTGCTGCTGTGCTTCTCAGAACATCTTATCAGGAGGCACATGGTGTGGATTTGTGGCATAACGGGTAATGTTAACTTGGATTATTTGGTTAAGATGATGTCTGTCAGTTGACTCCACTGTAACAGAAACGAGGCAGGCAGATCATGAGGTCTGGAGTTCAAGACCAGCCTGGCCAACATAGTGAAACCCCATCTTTACTAAAAATACAAAAAATAAGTTGGGCGTGGTGGTACTTGTAATGCCAGCTACTTGGGAGGCTGAGGCAGGATTGTTGCTTGAATCTGAGATGGGGAGGTTGCAGTGAGTGGACATCTTGCCACTGCACTCCAGCCTGGGTCAGTGTAAGACTCCGTCTCAAAAAAAAAGTTTATGTACCTCTGCTTTATTACAAAAGTAAGAATAGGCCAGGTGCGGGGTCTCATGCCTGTAATCCTAGCACTTTGGGAGGCCAAGGCATGCAGATCACCTGAGGTCAGGAGTTTGAAATCAGCCTGGCCAACATGGTGAAACCCCATCTGTATTAAAAATACAAAAATTAGTGGGATGTGGTGGCGGATGCCTGTAATCCCAGCTACTTGGGAGGTTGAGGCAGGAGAATTACTTGAACCTGGGAGGTGGCGGTTACAGTGAGTTGAGATTGTGTCATTGTAGTCCAGCCTGAGCAACAAGAGTGAAACTTTGTCTCCAAAAAAAAAAGCAAGAATAAGTAGACTTACTGAGATGTTGAGATAAGATACTCTTCTATGAGTCAATGTTTAGAAATTGATTTTGGCTACTTTGATACCTTTTTGCTTTTTTCTGTTTTTTACTTTTTATTAATTAAGTTTTTAGAGCAGTTTTAGGTTCACAGCAAAATTAAGAAGAGATATCTCAGATACCTCCAACCCCCACACATGCATAGCTTCTTTTATTACCAACATCTCACACCAGAGTGATACATAATGTAACCTACATCAACACATCTTTATTCCCAAAGTCCCTAGTTTACATTAGGGTTCATTCTTGATTTTTGTGCATTCTGTTGTTTTGGACAAATGTATAATGGCATATATCTACCATCGTAATATTATACATAATATTTTCATTGCCCAATCCTTTGTGCTTTACCTATTAATCCCCCAAATCCTGGCAACCACTGATATCTCTTTATGGTCTTTATAGTTTTGCCTTTTTCCAAATGTCATATAGTTGGAATCACACAGTATGTAGCCTTTCCAGATTGGCTTCTTTCACTTAATAATGTGTATTTAAAGTTCTTCCATGTCTTTTCAGGCTGGGTAGCTCATTTCTTTTTAGCACTGAATAATATTCCATTGTATGGGTGTATCACAGTTCCTTCACTCACTAACAGTTTACTCATCTACTAATTTCTTGGTTACTTCCAAGTTTTGGCAATTGTGGATAAAGCTGCTGTGAACATCCATGCACAGGTTTTTGTGTGGACTTAAGTTTTCAACCTTTTCAGTAAATTATAAGGAGAGCAATTACTAAATCGTATGTAGTATGATTCGTTTTTTTTCCTCCACCCCCTCCCCTTTTTTTTGTAAGAAACTGCCAGACTGTGTTCCAAAGTGGGTGTTCAATTTTGCATTTTATAGTAAAAGCCTCTTTTTTTCCCTTTCAGTGTTCTTTGAAAAGTGTTTAATTATGAATATGACTTGGAAAAAATAAAGATTTTTCCATCTAGTAGTCTTAGAGGAGCCTGCATCCTGATTGAGTTGAATATTGGAAGTTGGCTGGCTGGCTTTTTTTTTTTGTCCCAGGATGTAATATATTTATATAATTTATTGGATTTTCTTTGTCAGAGTAGTCAATCATATAGCACAACTTATAATTAAATTAAATGGTTGTTAGTGTATTGAGAGGTATTGCAACATTTTCTAAGGAAGAGTCTCACAAGGTATATTTTTCAGGCCTACTTACAGTGAAATACAGCTGAAAAATGCTTCCTTAATTTAAGAGATAGTGGCTTAGTGTTTCCCTATTATGTCAATTTCTCATATAATTATGAGAAGGCCAACTTGTTCTGTCATTCAATAGGATATCTTATAACCGAAGTCAGGCCTGCTGATGTTAAATGCATAAAAATTTTTGCCTTTATTATCATCTCAACTTTCATAATAAGATAACGGAATATGCTGATCTTGGTTATTTGGCCAGAAATTATCCTTTCATAAAATAATGATCTAGATGATGCCATCTAGCTAATATGTTGTTTGTAAAGGGCTGCCACTTAGTGACTAGGTTGGGTAATTTTAGGACCTAAGTGTGTACCTTTGCCCCCCATGACATTCTGAAATTTGAGCTATTCAGCGTCTTTTATACCGTCTTTTCCTATTAACTGGACTCTCCTGACAGAGTCTTTCTAATTGCTTCCTGGTGATTCTTTGCTTTAGAAGAAACATGTCTGTACTGCTCCCTTTGTATCTCTTACTGATTTACACCACCCAGCATATAAAATAGAATATTGTAGAGCTTTTGAAAGTTTCCTTATATGTTCCATTCACATTCTTCTCTTCCTATTACAGGTGACCAACTTTCCTGAATTTTATTCATTCCCCTTTTAAAAATAGCTTTAGGCCGGGCGCGGTGGCTCAAGCCTGTAATCCCAGCACTTTGGGAGGCCGAGGCGGGTGGATCACAAGGTCAAGAGATCGAGACCATCCTGGTCAACATGGTGAAACCCCATCTCTACTAAAAATACAAAAAAGTAGCTGGGCATGCTGGCACATGCCTGTAATCTGAGCTACTCAGGAGGCTGAGTCAGGAGAATTGCCTGAACCCGGGAGGCGGAGGTTGCGGTGAGCCGAGATCGCGCCATTGCACTCCAGCCTGGGTAACAAGAGCGAAACTCCGTCTCAAAAAAAAAAAAAATAGCTTTATACATATGTTTATATTGCTAAATAATATATTAGTTTTGCCTATTGAACTATATATAAGTGAAGTCATACTACTTGTATTATTTTCAACTTTGTTATTTTTACTATTGAATTTGTTTGAATATAGCATGTTACTTTTGCATTCTAGTGTTCATCATGTCAGCTTTCTAGCTTTTTTCTATTATAGACAATATTGCCATTAATATTTTTGTTATTGTTTTCTGCTCTTATACATACACAAAATTTTCTATATCCCCGACAATCCTTGACTTAATCAGATTTTCTTTTTTTTTTTTTGTATTTTCATATCTAGAAAGGTATTAAATGGGGGTCACATTGTAGTGTTAATTTTCCTTGTTATTTTAAGATTCACCTGTTTATTTGCCATTTGTGTCTGCTTTACTGTAGACATTTGTTCATTTTTATATTGAATTGTCTTTGATACTGTGTTGTGGGAGCCTTTATATATCCTGGATTCTAAACTTTTACCAACTGTATATATTGCAGATACCTTCTGGATTATGGCTTGTCTCTTCACTCTTTGTGGTTTCACTTGGCTTCTTTATATCCTCCCACGAGATTTTTTCGAATTATTTTTAATGGGCAGAATTTCCTACCCTTTTTCCTTTCCCAATCTAAAATTTATAAAACCTTGACATATAAGAAAGATAAGTGGAGCTGATCTGATTGGGTAGTAGACCTGGAGTACTATATGGGTTTCTTTGAGGCAGTTAGAACCTTGGGGTTTATCTGGAACCCATACTGGCCCCATTTCTAAGTCCCTTGGGCTGTGAAGAGATCTGAAGACATGGAGGGGAGAACGTAGTCTGTTTTGATAATCACGCTAGTTAAATGGACTGGAGTAGAAACTGAAGGTGCAAAAATTAGACAAGGGCCAGGTAATGTTGTCTTGTATTTAATATAAGGAACTTGGATTTTATCCTGTAGACTAGGCATCAGTAAACTATTGCCTATAGTCTAAATCTGGACTACTGCCTGTTTCTTCATGACCTGCAAGCAAAGAATGATTTTTACATTGTTAAATGATTGGGAAATTGAAAAATATATATATTTTATGACGTGTGAAAATTCAAATGTGTGTCCATAAATAAGGTTTTATTGGAACAATCACACTCATTTCTTTATAAGTATTGTCTATGGATGCTTTTGAGCTACAGTGGCAAGAACCGAATAGTTGCTACAGACACAGTATGGCCTGGAAAGGCTAATATTTATTCTCTGGCCCTTTACAGAGAGTTTACCAACCCTTGCTGTAAATGCTAGAGGGCTAATGAAGAATTTAATCATAGACTAACACAATCATCTTTATATTGTAGTAGCTAGCATTAGTAGATCTCTAGAATATTGCTGGAAGATGGACAAGACTAGAGTCAAGGGAGCTGATTAGACGGTAGTGGTGTTTCTTAAATTGCATGTTAGTGTGCTACCGGAAAAAGTTTTTTTCTGAGTCTTTAGTTTGATAAATACTGTATTAAACAAATACTAGCAGATGTCTTTACTGCTGGACTGAACTCAAACCTTTATTGTGGGACAGTTTATTGTGAATACCTAAAAGGAGAATGTAGAGGGCACCATTTGCTAATGGTTTTGAAGAATATGCTACTCTTGAGTTATGGGAGTCAGCATTTATTTAAGTCACCTGTCTTACCTGTCAGAGGTTGGCTCAACCTGCCTCATGTATTGTTAAGGCAGATATCTTCTGATACCTGTTGTGGAACAGATGCACTAAGATGAGTAGGAGTGTTTATACCAGGGCAGATTTAATGTTTACAGAAATCTTGTGTATATTTATCTGATGTGGGAAGTTTGGGACGTGCAAATGATAAATAAGAAAAGACGATTGATTAACATAGGAGGTGCCTAATTGAAGAGACCATTTGAAATCAGAGTCTATTAAGTGTATCTGACTTAATTGAAAGGCCAGATTTTCTTGCTTATCCCATCTCTACAGCGTAGACTTCGGCAGACTTTCAGACTATTCCTTTGGATCCAAAGATTAAATAGCTTGGAGGAATTTATATCTATCTAACTCTTGTTCTGGTACAAGGTTCTTGTTGTCTGCTGTAACTTTTTCTAAACTCAGAATATCTTTTGAAATGCTTTTAAATCAAACTCAGATGTAAGTAATTAAGAAATCTCTATTTTTAAGCAGATGAATTAAAGTACACTAAGTGGAAAATCTACCAGTGTTTAACAGAAATTAACCCCAGCTCAAATTTCGAATCCAATTTTGTTTTATAACAATGCCTGATAATAACTGTATAATTAATTATATATAACAATACCAAATAATCTACATTTATTAAACTCTTTTTATTTTGGGGATGCAGATATATCAGGTATCCTGAAAACAAATATAAATTATTAAATCAGTATAACAAAATGAGTATTTATCTTTTGATTTCTATTGACATTATTTTTTTTCTTTGAACAGATGATGAATAAAGTATTTGGAGGTACTGTCCACAAAAAAAGTGTTAGAGAAGATGGAGTCTTCAACATTAGTGTGGATAATACATGTTCATTATTCAGGTATTATATTTTTAGATGAATAAGAACAGTAGTAATTAATTTAGAGTTGATACTGTTATTTTTCACAATTGGAGATTCCATAGTTCATAAACAAAATTAAGGCTGTAACAGTGACCGTAAGTGTAATTGTCATATTTGTCTTCCAGTTGAGTGTCAAGACAACATGGGATGGTGATGATGTTAATACAGAATAAGGAAGGCATTTAAGAAATTTGAAAGTGCCTGTGCAGTCATGGAACCCTATTTGGAATTGTATATATTGCGATACCAACATTTGTGCTTTCCCTTTTAACTTTTTGATCTGTTTTTAAAGATTTTTTTTTTTTTGAGACTGAGTCTTGCTCTGTTGCCCAGGCTGGAGTGCAGTGGCACGATCTTGGCTCACTGCAACCTCTGCCTCCTGGGTTCAAGTGATTCTCCTGTCTCAGCCTCCCAAGTAGCTAGAGTTACAGGCACTGTTACCACGCCCGTTGTATTTTTAGTAGAGATGGGGTTTCACCATGTTGGCCAGGATAGTCTCCATCTCCTGACCTCATGATCGGCCCTTCTCGGCCTCCCAAAGTGCTGGGATTATAGGCAGGAGCCACTGTACCTGGCCCAGGGATTATTATTTTTCAAAGGAAGAATAAAAAAATAATATTTTTTTTTTTTTTTGGAGACAGAGTCTTGGTCTGTCACCAGGTGCCAGGCTGGATTGCAGTGGCGCTATCTCGGCTCACTGCAGCCTGTGCCTCCCAGGTTCAAGCAGTTCTCCTGCCTCAGCCTCCCAAGTAGCTGGGACTACAGACATGTGCCAACACACCCAGCTAATTTTTATATTTTAGTAGAGACGGGGTTTCACTATGTTGGCCAGGATGGTCTCGATCTTTTGACCTTGAGATCTGCCCACCTTGGCCTCTCTAAGTGCTGGGATTACAGGCATGAGCCACTATTCCCAGCCTTCAAAATAATTTTTTAAACTTAAGTACTCATTGTCAAAATGAGTTTGAAATCCAGTGCTTGTTCAGCTTCGTAATGGAGACATGTTGACACTTAAATTCATCCTTATTTCACATGACTAATCTTGACAACAATTTCAGGAATCTTATATGTAATATACTAGAAGCTTTAAACATGAAGTTAAGATTTGATATTTCATTGTCTGTGTTTCTAGTTTTCTAAAATTCTGGGACTCTGTCACAACCTACACTATTCCTAAACAACAATGATGACAACAACAAACTCCAAAATATCTTTTTGGCATTAATATACTTTATCTTCTTGCTTTATTTTTGATTTACATTTTTATTTCTTAATATTATTTATTTTTAAATTTTATTTTATTTTTGAGACAGTCTCACTCTGTTGTGCTCAGGCTGGAGTGCAGTGGCACAATCTTGGCTCACTGCAACCTCTGCCTCTCAGGTTCAAGTAATTTTTCCCTCCTGTCTTCTGAGTAGCTGGGATTACAGGCAAAATTTTTTGTATTTTTAGTGGAGGTGAGGTTTCACCATATTGGCTAGGCTGGTCTTGAACTCCCAACCTCAGGGGATCTGCCTGTCTTGGTCTCCCAAAGTGCTGGGATTATAGGTGTGAGCCACTGCTCCTGGCCATTCCTTAATGTTATTTAATGTCGTAAACAGTATCTTTTTATGGTTGATTTGTTTGAATCAGGGTCCAGAGAAAGTCTAAACATTACATTTGATTAATGTTACTTAACTCTCTTAAGTAACACTTTCTTAACTAAGTATTGTTAATTTGTTTGGCACCACAAGTCCACATTGATACTGGGTTGTAATTGTTTCTAACACTTTCCAGATAACAGAATTGGGCAGTACCTAGTTTGTTAGAATTAGAAAACAAAATTATTAGTGTATACTTATTTCCAGTTAAAATGAAAGATAATAGGGTTTTTACCTAACTTCTTCGGTTTTGTATTTCCTAACACTGAAGCTGAAAATGTTGATCGCTAATTATGTGTTTTAACCTACAATATGCCTATATCTATACTGTACTTATAGTTGCAGGATAACAGTTTCTGTACTAGTCCTATTACTACTGACAGAAGACTACCGAATGAAGTGTAGTCTTTGAAATATCTCTGTTCTTAACATAAATCTCAACAGATATATAATTAGGAATTATTCTATAATCTCTTGAATTATTTGCTGTGTGTCTGGTTATAATACCAACTTCATATATTTATTTGTTCTAGTTTCTTTCCAGTTTTTATGGATTGCCTTTTTTAAGGTTTAATGTTTTTTTATTGTCTTTATTTGTAATGGACGTAATATTTGAATTCTAGCAGTGTTCCACTGTCACACTCTTTCTTCTATTTCTTTTAAATCGTGTGGCAAGCTTGTATTTCTAAAACAAAAGAACCCATGAATCATGTTTTTAATTAAGATATTTGTGTGTTTTATTTTTTGTGCATTTAGGGGCCTTCAGAAGGAAGAAATTGTTTTGCTCACACATGGAGATAGTGTAGACAAAGTAGCTGATGGATTCAAGGTTGTGGCACGTTCTGGAAACATAGTAGCAGGTGAAAATTCTAAAAATTTTGCAGAGTTCATTTAAAAAACTTTATCTGAAGAGTAAGCATATGTTGCTGTATGAGATATTCTTTGATTTTCCTTTTTTTTCTGATTTTTCTTCTCTTTTTTTTAAAAGATAATATGAATGTAGGATTAACTGTTGTGAAGGGAATTCAATAATAGGATTATCTGGAAGTCTCTCACTTACTGGTTTATTCATTTGGTTTGAAATGCTTTTAAAAATGTTCGTTCAGTATAAGATTTTCAAACATAAAACACTATACTTTTTGTTAAACGCATGCTCTGAATGAAGAGACCCCCCCCAAACAGGCTTTGTGTGAGCAGCATGGCTATTTATTCACCTGGGTATGGGCGGGCTGAGTCCGAAAAGAGAGTCAGCAGAGGGTGGTGGGATAGGAGTTGGTTTTGTAGGTTTGGGATAGGCAGTGGGAAGATACAGAAGTTACAGTTCAGGGCAGTTTTTGCAAGCCGGTAGAAGGATCAGAGGATCTGGAATCTTGAGGTTGACCAAGGTCGGTTACAAAGTCCAGTATGAGTTGAGCTGGGAATACGGAACAATAGAAGAATGTCTCAGAGTTAATTAGGCACTGCAAGAGTTGGTCATTTCTTTCCCTTTTGTGGTTTTCTAGTTACTTCACACTTTCTAGTTCCAGGAACTCATCTGGAGTACATGTACAGGTCACAGAGGTTATCATGTGGTCCATGGCACTGTTAGTCAGCCTAAAAGACCTTACGCTTTATAACTCAGGAAAATTTGGGGACTCTGTCTTCCTACTATGCTATATTCAGAGTTACTTGTCTTTTATTCCTTTCTTAGAAATACATAGCCATAGCACCCGAATAAGTACTCAGCACAAATTTCTTTGAACCAAGGCTGGCATATTTTATTTTTTGTGCATTTAGGGGCCTGTGGGTCAGATCTAGACTCTTGCCTTTTTTTTTTTTTTTTTTAATGTCCAGGAGCTAAGAATGATTTTTACATTATTAAAGGGTTATAATAAAATACAAGGATTGTATATGTTCTACAGAGCCTAAACTATTTACTATCTCGTCCTTTGCAGAAAGTTTGCTGACATGCTGTTAACTATTTTGTTGTCTACTTTTTTGAGGAAAGGGAATTGACTTTCTGGTGGTTTGGGGTTTTGACTTACTTACCTGAATAATGTAAATAATCACTAATAGTCCTGGAAGTCAGTAAAAGAAAAAGGTGGGTTTATCAGTACACCTAAATAATAAGTTGAAAAAAAGATTTGTCATGTATAAGTTGAATTTAGTAATCTGCCTGTAGTTTTTTAACAGACATTAGAACATAATGTATGCTATTACATTAACATAGGGATGCTCAAGAATGGTTTTCATACTAAAATATTTTTACTTCATAAAAAAAAAATCAACAGTGGTAGATGGGCTTGTGTATTTTTATTTATCCAACAAACATTTGAGTACCTGTTATATGTCATGTACAGTTCTAGATGCCAAGAATGTAGTAATGAACAAAATAGGCCAGGTGCTGTGGCTCTCACCTGTAATTCCAGCACTTTGGAAGGCTGAAGAAGGTGGATACCTTTAGGCTAGGAGTTTGAAACTAGCTTGGGCAACATAGTGAGACCCCCATCACTACATTAAAAAAAAAAAAAAAAATTAGCCAGGTATGGTGGTGCACAGTTGCAGTCCTAGCTACTCAGGAGGCTGAGGTGGGAGAATCATTTGGGCCCAAGAGATCACGGCTGCAGTGAGCTGTGGTTGTGCCACTATATTCCATCCCGGGCAACAAAGCAAGACCCTCCTAAAAAGAACAAAACACAAAAACAATATAGCAAAAAATCCCGTTTAACATTGGGGAAAGGGGAAAGTAAATAATAAAGAAATATAGACTATGTCAGGGTCAGATAGTTTACATTGAAAAAATGAGGGAAGAGGGTATTCTGGAATATGGATGATTGACTTGTTACAATTTTATAGGCTATTCCGGGAAGGCACTCCTATAAAATGACATTGGACCTGAAGAAAATAAGTGCTAACCTTTCTGGATATTTGGGGAAAGAGGAAATAGCAGTATAGAGATCCTGGGTGGGGACCGTATTTGAGGAGCAGCAGGGAATCCACATGGTTGGAGCAGAATAAGCATGGTGGGGAGAGAGATAGAAGGTGAAGTTACAGAGGTAGTTGGATGCCAGAACACAGGACCTTTGGGCCACTGCAATAATTTGGCTTTACTCATCGTGAGGTGGGGTTTTAAATGAAGGAGAGATATGATCTAATTTCAGGACTAGGCTGTGATGAGGAGAAAAGATACAGGGTGAAAGAGAAGCAAGAAGACGAGCTAGGAGTTTATTGTACTAATCAGGAGAGAGACACTGTTTTCAGGATCAGAATAGTAGTGATAGATGCAGGAGGAAGATAAAGGGGAGAGTCCCCAGAGAATTTCCTACCAGCCTGCCTACTGAGAGAACAGGGTGGAGCCACAGGAAGTTCTTAGCCTTTGCAGGGGGGCCTGGCATTTGCTGTTCCTGTGTGGTGACTTGGGATTCAATCTGTGAGATGGGGGAAGCCTTAACAGGAAGCCTTCTCGCTATGCTGAGAGTTTTTTTCCCTTTCGTCCAATAAATTCCATTTCCCCTCACCCTTCAAAGTGTCTGCATGCCCAACTTTTCTTGGTCATATGACAAGAACCTGGTTTTTTCCTACAGTAGTAGAAGAGGAAGTTGTTAGGACCAGGGTGGCAGAGGTGGAAGTTGTCAGGACTAGGGTGGCAGAGGTAGACATGTTAGGAGTGACTGTATTCCACTGTGTTTTGAAGGGAGGAACAAAGGATTTGCAGTTAGATTGAATATGGGGTGGGGGAAAAAAGTAGAATCAGGTTTTAACTCCCAAGTTAAAATTCAAGATGCTTTATTAAACATCAAAACAAAGGTGCTGAGTAGGCAGTTGTATATATGAGCCTGGATTTTAGAGAAGAAAACTAGTCCGAGATACAAATTTGAGGGTTTATCAGCATACAGGCAGAATTTTAAGATCATGAAAGTATGAGATCACTCAGAATGTATAGAAAAGAGATTTAAGGGCTGAGTATTGAGCAACTTTCATGTGTAGAGATAGGCAAAATGAAGAACCAGCAAAGGAGATTCAGAAGGAACAGACAGTAAAATAAGTGAACCAAGAGTGTGGTATCCTGAGAGCCAAATAAATAAAGTGTGAAGTACTGTGGTACAGTAGAATGAGTATGAGTTTGGGATCCTGTCAGGCCTGATTTAATTACTTAATTAGCTGAGAGTTCATACAAGTTTCTTGATATCTCAGAGCCATAAATTTGGGGTGACACATGCCCTTGTAATCCATCTAGCCTAACATCTTTTGCCTCGTAGGTAAACATTTGCCAGAAACTCATGAGTCAAGTAGGTGAAGTTATATTTGTGGTTAATACTAGTCAAGAAAGAAACAGTATATTCTCACAAGTCTGATATATGAGATTCTTTTAATATAAGAACTTGGTAGCTGTACAATGCATTTGAAAGCCATGCGCAACTGAGAACCAAAATTGAATTATCACTGCACTAGATACACAAGACAATGGAAGTAACTTGGGTGGAGAAGTGCGAATACTGTGAAATAATCTCTGTGTGGGACTTAATGTACTGTCCTATAGCTCATTAATTGCTGTATCAAGAAAGACCTTCATAAAGAAAGGTTATAGCAATGAAGTTTTTGTTTTTATTATGTATTTCCTTTTCCTATATCTAAAAATCCATAGAGACAAATCAGTTTTAACATTTATAGAGGAAGAAGGCTGGGTGCATTGGCTCATGCCCATAATCCCAGCACTTTGGGAGGCCAAGGCAGGAGGATTACTTGAGCCCAGTAGTTCAGTAGACAGCAGGATAAAACCCCATTTCTGCAAAATATTTAAAAATTAACTGAGTGTGGTGGCATGCACCTATTGTTCCAGCTACTCAGGAGGCTGAGGTGGAAAGGATCACTTGAGCCCAGGACAATGAGACTACAGTGTGCTATGATTATACTACTGCACTCCAGCCTGGGCAACAGAGCAATGAATACCCCGTGTCAAAAATAATAATAATAACAATAATAAATAAAATTGGCTGTGAGCAGTGGGCTCATGCCTATAATCCCAGCAATTTGGGAGGCTGAGGCAGATGGATCTCTTGAAGCCAGGAGTTCAAGACCACCTGGCCAATATAGTGCAACCCCATCTCTACTAAAAAATATAAAAAATTAGCAGGGCATGGTGGCACATGCCTGTAATGCCAACTACATGGGAGCCCGAGGCATAAGAATTGCTTGAACCCGGTAGGCAGAGGTTGCAGTGAACCGAAATCATGCTACTGTTTTCCAGCCTGGCTGACAGAGAGAGACTGCCTCAAAATAAAGAAATAAAATAAAAAATAAGAATTAGACCTTAGAGGAAGAGATTGTCAGAAACTAATTGTGGGTATTGCTTGAGTCTTTTCAGCATGAAAAAAAGTTTTAATTTGTGACTGTTTTCTCTATAAAGGCATAGCAAATGAATCTAAAAAATTATATGGAGCACAGTTCCACCCTGAAGTTGGCCTTACAGAAAATGGAAAAGTAATACTGAAGAATTTCCTTTACGATATAGCTGGGTGCAGTGGAACCTACACTGTGCAGAACAGAGAACTTGAGTGCATTCGAGAGATCAAAGAGAGAGTAGGCACGTCAAAAGTTTTGGTAAGCAATTTATCATCTAAAAGTCTATAAATTTATATCACTAATGTTGGAATCCAGAAACTAGAGTCCTCAACACAGCCCTTAAAAGTTCTACAGTTTTAGAGTGCTTTTTCAGTTACCATACATACCTTTGATATAAACAGCGCTTCTAGGTAATGATTTATGCTGATAATGTTTATTTTCTTTTGGCTTGTTCTCCTCAGTTTGATTTTTCATTTTACCCTGTAGGTTTTACTCAGTGGTGGAGTAGACTCAACAGTTTGTACAGCTTTGCTAAATCGTGCTTTGAACCAAGATCAAGTCATTGCTGTACACATTGATAATGGCTTTATGAGAAAACGAGAAAGCCAGTCTGTTGAAGAGGCCCTCAAAAAGCTTGGAATTCAGGTCAAAGGTATTGAAGAACTCCAGAAAAGTTAAACTTACATGTCAGGACTTGTTTAATCAAAACTAGTCTCATTGTTTACATGAGCACAATTACAGTTTTCTCAGTGTGCTCAAGGTTGAAAATGTGTATTTTTTAGTTACCTCTGGTTTAAGAGGGGTTTCAGTATAAGTTTTTAAACTATTGATTCTGCTAATTTTATACATAGATTGATAAATTAACATTTTCCAGCTACTATTCAATTCTTCTAGTTATATACTTTAAAAATTATCTTTTCCTGGCTGTGCATGGTGGCTTATGCCAGTAATCCCAGCACTTTGGGAGATTGAGGCAGGTGGATCACCTGAGGTCAGGAGTTTGAGACCAGCCTGGCCAATATGATGAAACCCTGTCTCTACTAAAAATACAAAAAATTAGCTGGGTATGGTGGCACATGCCTGTGATTCCCAGCTACTCAGGAGGCTGAGGCAGGAGAATTGCTTGAACCTGGGAGGTAGAGGTTGCAGTGAGGTGAGATCACACCACTGCACTCCAGCCTAGGCAACAAGAGTGAAATCCCGTCACCCCCCCCAAAAAAAAATCTTTTCCCACCCTATGTCATGATATTTAGGCATGAGCCTACCCAAGCACTCCTCAGATATGGGTATATAGATTATTTTGCAGATAGAAAAGATTATAATAGGAGAGGTGAAGATTCTATAGTTACTTTTTTTGGTAAACTTTTTTTAAAAATTTAATTTAATTCATTTTTTTTTTTTTGAATAGAAACAGGGTTTCACCATTTTGGTCAGGCTGGTCTCAAACTCCTGACCTCATGATCCACTCGCCTCAGCCGCCCAAAGTGCTAGGATTGCAGGCTTGAGCCACCACGCCTGGCCTAGTAAACTTCTTAGTCCTTAATAGCATTTACATTTGTAGATAACTTTTATACTTTTTAAAAAGAAGATGCAGTTGATAGTTATAATGAAATGAGATCAATAGTTTAATGTTACAAATTATTGTATGTATTGTATTAATTAGAACTGATAACAAAAGGCTGAATATAATGAAGACTTGTAGGTAAGCATGATGTGAACATGAGTATATTTCTTTGAAACTTTTCTAAAATAACAGTAAAAGCATAAAACAGTATAATGCCATAAGGATGAGGGATAGAGGAGATGATAACAGACAGATGATTTCAACAAAATGTTGGAAGGTGGATAGCAGATGGGTATTGGTAAATTTTCTTGGCTTAAGCTTCATGGGTTACTAGAGAGTTCTCTCCCAGTGTCCTGGGACGGTCCCCAGTGGTATCTTCACATGGTCATATGTTTTTGTGAAATTTGCAAGTAAGATATTTTGATGATTTGTAGTTTATGTTCTTTCAACTCTAACTTGTTCTCTGTTAGTTGGTGCTGGAATGGCTGTGGGCATTTTGAGATCATGCTAAGACAAAGATGAGCCGGCGATGTGCTTAGTATGGGTTTAGTGGTATATATGTGCTTTGCAATTGTTTCTGCATTTAGTTAAGTACTTTTTAGCCATCCCAGTATAACTTACAATTTTTAGTATCTTATATGTTACTCTGTTTCTTGAAGAAGTCCTTCAAATTGTAAAACTTGGATATGTTCCCTGGTAACTGACGTAGCAGAATGGAGGAATTCACAACCTTGGGATAGGATGGGAAGGAACCCAACAAAAAGCAAGCTGATTTATGCTGCAGACTTCTGGGGAGGCTTAGAAATTTGAAGCATTGGTTTTTTGGAGGGGCATTGGTCTCTGGGTTAGCCTAAAACAGGGATTGGTTAAAAATCTGAGAAGCAGATAGTTTTCCTTCGCACAGGAGCAAACTGCTGCTGTTCTTCCCAATCAGAACACTGTGGGTGTATTCTCTCTCTAGAGGGGCTACACAAGAGAGATTCTGGATTTGAGCATACTAATACCAGGCATAGTTGAGGGTGGAGGTAAGATTCTATGTTAAGAACAGGATCTACTAAAATTCTGTTTGCTGAATAGTGATTCCCTCTTCCTACCATGTCCTCTTTTCAACTGCCAGAATGCTAATAGGCAGAAGAAAGAATATACCTTCTCTGGGTAGTTGACCAGGTTCAGGAAAGACCTACAAATTCACTAGCTATTCAATGAAATAGCCAGCTGCCTGTTCATCTTATGGTGAAGGCCATCAGTAGCTTAGATTTATTAGCAAATAGAGATCTTAGTCAGTTTTTGGTTTCCTGTCCTTAAATAAAAAAAACAGCCAAGGATTTTTAAACGTATGTTTATAAATACCAGTTTTACAAGACACTGGTTAGTGTGTGATTCTAATGACTTTCTTTCTGCTAGGAACCAGTGCTTTTGACTCCCCTGGGGCTAGGCTTCTTGCTGTGGTTTCTTCTTGTTGCTCTGGTGAAGCACTGAACAGAGAGAAAACAATCAGCATTATTTATTTATTTATTTTTTTGAGACAGAGTTGTGCTCTGTTGCCCAGGCTGGAATGCAGTGGCGCCATCTCGGCTCACTGCAACCTCTGCCTCCTAGGTTCGAGCAATTCTCCTGCCTCAACTTCCTGAGTAGCTGGGATTACAGAAATGTGCCACCAGTCCCAGCTAATTTTTGTGTTTTTAATAGAGATGGGGTTTTGCCATTTTGGCCAGGCTGGTTTTGAACTCCTGACCTCAAGTGATCCACCCACCTTGGCCTTACAAAGTGCTGGGATTAAAGGAGTGAGCTGCCGTGCTTGTCAGCATAATTTGTGATGTCATGGCCCTAGATCTAAATGCCGGGAGATTCTCATAGAAACAAAATTCAATGAGTGTCTGTATCTGAACTCTTACTCAGGATTTATTGATAGTTCTTGAATATTGGTAGTTTATTAAAATTTGTAGGCAAATTTAGGGGAGATCAAAGGAGTCATATAGCTTTTCTTTCTGTAGTTTGACTTGTTATTTTTTATTTCAGAAAGTTCTATCAATGTAAAACGCATCTCCCCTTTCCTCCAGTGATAAATGCTGCTCATTCTTTCTACAATGGAACAACAACCCTACCAATATCAGATGAAGATAGAACCCCAAGGAAAAGAATTAGCAAAACGTTAAATATGACCACAAGTCCTGAAGAGAAAAGAAAAATCATTGGGGATACTTTTGTTAAGGTACCTTTGTTTTTAATATCCTCAACATGTACCGTTTTTGGTGTGAGTCTTACTATTTGTTTTTCTTTGTTATTATATCAAATAATCAAATTTGCTAGTTGTGGTTTTTTTCTTATGTGGCTGAGAGTTTTACTGTATATTGTCATTATATCAACCAGTAGAAACTGTTTTATGTTTTAATACACATGTATACTTACCTTGCCAGGCTGTTATTCTAACTCTTTAAGAATAGATGTCTTCATCTGATCATAGACTTCAATTCATGGGTTCTTTCAATGGCTAATTTCAAGCTCTTGAATAGAATGTTCAGGTACTTTTTCTGGAGGCGGAGTTTCGCTTTTGTTGCCCAGCTGGAGTACAATGGAGCGACCTTGGCTCACTGCAGCCTTCATCTCCCAGGTTCAAGCAATTCTGCCTCAGCCTCCCGAGTAGCTGGGATTACAGGCATGCACCATCATTGCTTAGCTAATTTTTTTTTTTTTTTTTTTTTTTGAGACGGAGTCTCACTCTGTTGCCCAGGCTGCAGTACGGTGGGGCGATCTTGGCTCACTGCAACCTTTGGCTCCCGGGTTCAAGCGATTCTCCAGCCTCAGCTTGCTGAGTAGCTGAAATTACAGGTGCGTGCCCCATGCCTGGCTAATTTTTGTGTTTTTAGAAGAGATGGGGTTTAACCCTGTTCTTCAGGCTGGTCTCTAACTACTGACCTTGTGATCTGCCTGCCTCAGCCTCCCAAACTGCTGGGATTAGCACTGTGCCGGCTGCTAATTTTGCATTTTTGGTAGATGGGTTTCACCATGTTGGTCAGGCTGGTCTCAAAATCTCACCCGCCTTGGCCTCCCAAAGTGCTGGGATTACAGGTGTGAGCCACTGCACCCAGCGTCACATACCTTTTTGAATCATGTTAAAGGATATATTCATAAATGAGTTTATTTTGGGAGTTAGTGGATTTTATTTTCTGGTCAGTATTTCTAAAGTGTTGTAAGAAATTTAGCTGAAAGTATAAACTTTTGCTTTAAAAATTTTGTCTCTTACAAGGCTGTTTTATTCCTGTTGATTATAGATTGCCAATGAAGTAATAGGAGAAATGAACTTGAAACCAGAGGCGGTTTTTCTTGCCCAAGGTACTTTACGGCCTGATCTAATTGAAAGTGCATCCCTTGTTGCAAGTGGCAAAGCTGAACTCATCAAAACCCATCACAATGACACAGAGCTCATCAGAAAGTTGAGAGAAGAGGTAAAAGTTTATATAACTTTTTTATAAAGTAGATACATTTCTTTTTTCTTTTTTTTTTTTTTTTTTTTTGAGACGGAGTTTCGCTCTTGTTACCCAGGCTGGAGTGCAATGGCGCGATCTCGGCTCACCGCAACCTCCGCCTCCTGGGCTCAGGCAATTCTCCTGCCTCAGCCTCCTGAGTAGCTGGGATTACAGACACGCGCCACCATGCCCAGCTAGTTTTTTTTTGTATTTTTAGTAGAGACGGGGTTTCACCATGTTGACCAGGATGGTCTCGAGCTCTCGACCTCGTGATCCACCCACCTCGGCCCCCCAAAGTGCTGGGATTACAGGCTTGAGCCACCGCGCCCGGCAAAGTAGATACATTTCTTCCCTCCTCCTTCTTCCTAATATTCACAGAGTTGCACAGCTATCACTGCATCTAATTTTAGAACATTTTTATTACCCTGAAAACAAACTTCATACCCATTAGCAGTCACTCCTTATTCTACTTGTTGTCATTGTCATCCTGCTTCCACTCCCCAGCTCCTCCTTTCCTCCTCTCTTGCCAGCCCTAGGCAATCACCAACATGAATTGTATTTTCTGTCTCTATAGATTTGCTTATTTTGGACATTTTATATAAATGAAATCATATAATATGTAATCTTTAATGACTGACTTACCTTAATGTTTTCAAAGTTCATCCATGTTGCTGCATGTATCAGAACTTTATTCCTTTTTATTGCTAGATAATATTCCATCATATGGGTATACTACATTTTATTTATTCATTGATAAGTTGATGGGAATTTGGGTTATTTCCACTTTTTGGCTGTTATAAGTAGTGCTGCTATGAATATTGGTTATAAGTTTTTGTGGATGTGTGTTTTTATTTTTTTGGTATATGCCTGGGAGTAGAATTGCTAGATCTTAAGGTTTAACATTTTGATAAATTGCCAAACTGTTATTTAAAATGATGATACGGTTTTACATTCTCACTAGCAATATATGAGATTCCAATTTTTCCACATCCTCACCAAGACTTGTTATCTCTTTTCTTATTGTAAAAAACACATAATGTAAAAGTTACCATCTTAAACCTTTTTTTTTTTGAAACAAAGTCTCACTCTGTTGCCCAGGCTGGAATGTAGTCATATGATCTCAGCTCACTGTAACCTCTGCCTCCTGGGTTCAAGCAATTCTCCTGCCTCAGCCTCCCAAGGAGCTGGGATTACATGTGCCACCAGGCTTGATCAATTTTGTATTTTTAGTAGAGTTGGGATTTCACCATGTTTACCAGGCTGATCACAAACTCCTGACCTCAGGTGATCTGCCTGCCTTGGCCTACCAGAATGCTGGGATTACAGGTGTGAGCCACTGTGACTGGCCTTAACTGTTTTTAAGTATACAGTTCAGTAGTGTTAGGTGTATTCACATTGTTGTAAAACAGATCTTCAGAACTTTTCATCTTTCAAAACAAACTTTATTAAAAAACATTAAAAAACAACTCCCCCTTTTCCCCAATCCCCACCCTCTGGTAACCGCCATTCTGCTTTCTGTTTCTGTGTTTCATTACCTTAAATACCTCATATAGGTGAAATCATACAGTATTGGCCTTTTTGTGACTTGCTTATTTAACTTTGCAAGGCAAGATGGCTCATACCTATAATCCCAGCACTTTGGGAGGCTGATGTGGGTGGATCACTTGAGGCCAGGAGTTTGAGACCAGCCTGGTCAACATGGTGAAACCTCGTCTCTACTAAGAATAGAAAAATTAGCTGGGTGTGGTGGCAGGCATCTGAATCCTTGCTACTTGGGAAGCTGAGGCGGGAGAATTACTTGAACCCTCAGGGCAGAGGTTTCAGTGAGCCGAGACTGTGCCATTGCACTCCAGCCTGGGCAACAAGAGTGAAACTACAGAAAAAAAAAAAAAAAAAAGACTGAATAATATACTACTATATGTATATACCACATTTTGCTTATCCATTTTTGTTTATCTTTTGGATATATGCCCAGAAGTGGAATTGCTGGATCATATGGTAGTTCTCTTTTTAATTTTTTGAGGAACCTGTTGTCCATAGCAATTGCACCATTTTACAATCCAACCAAAAGTACATAAGGACTCCAGTTTTTCCAGTGCTTACAATTTGTTATTTTCTATTTTTTGATGGGTGTGTTACCTGACTTTTAAAAATTTTAGTCACTGGGCACAGTGGCTCATGCCTATAATCCCAGCACTTTGGGAGGCTGAGGCAGGCGGATCACTTGAGGTCAGGAGTTCGAGACAAGCCTGACCAACATGGAGAAACCCCATCTCTACTAAAAATACAAAATTAGCCGGGCATGGTGGTGCATGCCTGTAATCCGAGCCACTCGGGAAGCTGAGGCGGGAGAATTGCTTGAACCCAAGCGATTGCAGAGAGGCAGAGATTGCAGTGAGCTGAGATTGCACCTGGGCAACAAGAGTGAAACTCCATCTCAAAACAAATTTTTTTTAGTCATCCGGCCAAGCACAGTGGCTCATGCCTGTAATCCCAGCACTTTGAGAGGCCAAGGCAGTTGGCTTACTTGAAGCCAGGAGTTCAAGAACAGTCTGACCAACATGGTGAAACCCTGTCTCTACTAAAAAACAAAAAATTAGGTGTGGTGGTGCATGCTAGTAGTCCTAGCTACTCCGGAGGCTGAGGCAGGAGAATTCCTTGAACCTGGAAAGTAGAGTTGCAGTAGCTGAGACTGCACCACTGCACTCCCACCTGAGCAACAGACGAAGACTCTGTCCAGAAAAAAAAAAAGTGAATAAAAATTTTAGTCATCCTAATGGACATGAAGTAATGTGTCTCATTGTTTTCATTTGCATTTCCCTAATAGCTGATGATGTTGTGCATCTTTTCATGTGCTTGATTATTGGCCATTTGTGTATTGTGGAGAAATGTCTATTTATATCCTTTGCTCGTTTTTTAAAAAAACCTTTTATATTTATTTATTTATTTATTTATTTATTTATTTATTTCAAGACAGAGTTTCGCTCTTGTTGCCCAGGCTAGAGTGCAGTGGTGTGATCTTGGCTCACTGCAACCTCCACCTCACAGGTTTAAGTGATTCTTCTGCCTCAGCCTCCTCAATAGCTGGGAATACAGGCATGCACCACCATACCCAGCTAATTTTGTATTTTTAGTAGAGACGGGTTTCTCCGTGTTGGTCAGACTGGTCTCAAACTCCTGACCTCTGGTGATCTGCCTGCCACAGCCTCCCGAAGTGCTGGGATTACAGGCGTGAGCCACCGTGCCTGGCCTAAAAATTTTTATTTTCAATTCAAGGGTATATGTGTAGGTTTGTTAGATAGGTAAACTTGTATCATGGGGATTTGTTACACAGATTATTTCATCACCCAAGTATTAAGCCTAGTACCCATTAGCCTTGCTTATTTTTCAGTTGAGTTATTTATCTTTTTATTATTGAGTTGTAAATGTTCTTTATATATTCTGGTTACAAGTCTTATCAGATACATGATTTACAAATGTTTTCTCTAGTTCTGTTAGTTGTCTTTTCATTTTCTCAATGATAACATTTGGAGAATTTTAATTTTGAAACACTAGTGTATTTTCTAATTGTATTCTAATGAAAACTAGATCAGAGATGATAGGTTGGTTTACCATGATTTATTTATATCTTAAAAATATGTGTTTAAAATTTGCCTTGAAGAGAAATAAGGATACCACTAAAATATTCATCTAATTCCTTATAGGCACATAGGAGCAAATACTTTAAAAGATACATTTTTTAATAAGAATCTGTTAGTCTAAGAAAAATGGTAACAGGAAAACCTAATAATTGATTGCCCTTTGTTTTCCGCATCATCTTGGTTACTAACTTGTATTGGTTGGCTTCTTTCCTCCCAATAGGGAAGAGTAATAGAACCTCTGAAAGATTTTCATAAAGATGAAGTGAGAATTTTGGGCAGAGAACTTGGACTTCCAGAAGAGTTAGTTTCCAGGCATCCATTTCCAGGTAAAAATTAGAATTGAATTTTGTTTAGATCTTCATGTTGAAGAAAAATTAGTTCATACAGTTCTGAAATAATCTGTCATCTCAGGGAATATGTAACATGAGAGAAAGGAAAGGATGGTTAGGGAACAAACAAAATCTTTTGAGAATCTACTGTATTTACTTCATTTTATTAAATACTCATTTTCCATTCTATTTGTATTTAAGTATTACATGATCCCTGGTAATCTGGAATATGATGTTGACATCAGATGAGAAAACCAAGATACAAGATATTTTTTTTTTTTTTTTTCTTTTTTTTTTTTTGAGATGGAGTTTCGCTCTTGTTACCCAGGCTGGAGTGCAATGGCGCGATCTCGGCTCACCGCAACCTCCGCCTCCTGGGCTCAGGCAATTCTCCTGTCTCGGCCTCCTGAGTAGCTGGGATTACAGGCACGCGCCACCATGCCCAGCTAATTTTTTGTATTTTTAGTAGAGACGGGGTTTCACTATGTTGACCAGGATGGTCTCGATCTCTTGACCTCATGATCCACCCGCCTTGGCCTCCCAAAGTGCTGGGATTACAGGCTTGAGCCACCGCGCCCGGCCAGGATACAAGATATTTTAATAACAGTGCCATACAATCCTAGTAGTAGACCTAGGATTTGTTATATTCTTTGTACCATACCATGGTGCATTCCATGGAAAATGTGAGGATTTAACCTTGTTTCTTTAAAATCCTTGTCCTATGTTTGACTTGTTTGAATGGATGAACCACTTCTTTCTGTGCAGAAAATTCTTGGCACAATGCTCTATGTAACTAATTTCTGAACAAATAGTACTCCATTTGCTGTCATATAGAAAAAAATTAGAGGTGATAGTTGTAAAGTTAGGATGGCAAGTCTTAACCTGTTTTTGTTATTAGTTCTTGAGAGCTTGGACAAGTCCGCACCTCATCAGATTCTAGCTCATTGTAATAATGGTGATTAGGTGATGATTCAGGAGAATGACCTAATTGAATTGAAAAACTAGTATTAGCCAACATTTCTTAAGTACTTTTTATGTGCTAGGCACTTTGCTAAATACTTTTTATTATCTTATTTGATCCTCACAGTGGAAACTAGTATCCTGTTTTATAGCTGAAGAAACCTAGGGAGAGACTAATTTGCCAAAACTTAAGAAGATTCAGAGCAATGAAGCCACTGTTATAGCCCCAATAATTTTTACCTCAGAGTTTATGCTCTTGTTTTTTTTTTTTTTTTTTTTTTTTTTTTAAGAAAGAGTCTCGCTTTGTCACCAGGCTGGAGTGCAGTGGTGCATTCTTGGCTCATTACAGTCTCTGCCTCCAGGGTTCATGTGATTTTCTTGCCTCAGCCTCCCGAGTAGCTGGGACTACAGGTGTGCACCACCACACTCAGCTAATTTTTTGTATTTTTAGTAGAGATGAGGTTTCACCATTGGCCAGGATGGTCTCAATCTCTTGACCTTGTGATCTGCCCACCTCAGCCTTCCAAAGTGCTGGGATTACAGATGTGAGCCACCATACTTGGCTAGAGTTTATACTGTTAATGATCATATTGGCTCCATAAACAGTTTTACAAATATATAACCTATGTGGTGATTAGTACTTGTTATCAAATCTAGTAGTCAGATTGAGTAATTTAAGATCTTTAGTCCCTAACCTGCATGCTGGCAAAGAATGGTCTGTGGGCCAGTGTGGTGGCTGATGCCTGTAATCCCATCACTTTGGGAGGCTAAGGTGGGTGGATCACTTGAGGCCAGGAGTTCGAGACCAGCCTGGCCAACATGGTGAAACCCTGAGTCTGCTAAAAATACCAAAATTAGCCAGGTGTCATGGCAGTTGTCTGTAATTCCAGCTACTCAGGAGGCTGAGGCAGGAGAATGGCTTGAAGTGGGGTTGCAGTGAGCCTAGATTGTACCGCTGCCCTCTAACTTGGACAACAAAGCATGACTTTGTCTGAAAAAAAAAAAAAAAAAAAAAAAAAAAAAAAAAGAGTGGTCTGTGAATGTAATAGAGGGAAGCCAGGTGTTCTGTGCTCTTGGTTGTTATTTCATCTAGACTCAGTTGATGTTTTAAAAACCTATTTTATGTGTTGAGTTTTCTATTATGTAAGATTTCATTGGCAAAAATAGTTTTGCTGCTTTAAAAATTATCTTAAATATGCTGTTCATTCTAAAGGTAAAGAATGAGACAAGGGAATTAATGGACATAGCTGAGTTTTTGCCTGTAACTAGACATCTCAAGTGATGCCTTTTCTGTTGTAGTAAAGTAGCAGAATCCAGTTTTTCATAGATCTATGCATACCTTGTGTTTTTGCCAACTTCTGTGTATTTGGTAAAATAGAGTTCGGGTGTGATGGCTCATGCCTGTAATCCCAACATTTTGGGAGGCTGATGCAGGTGGATCACTTGAGGTCAGGAGTTCTAGACCAGCCTATCCAACGTGGTGAAACCCTATCTCTACTAAAAATACAAAAAAATAGCTGGGCATGGTGGTGCATGCCTGTACTAGCTACTACTAGTGGCTGCTAAGGGTGGCTAAGGCAGGAGAATCTTTTGAATCTGGGAGCTGGAGGTTGCAGTGAGCTGAGATGGCACCACTGCCCTCCAGCCTGGGTGACAGAATGAGACTCTGTCAAAATAAAATAAATTAGAAATAACAGTTCACATTTTTTGGTATTTGATTATGTATGTATTTGATTATATATATATATATATATATATATATATATATATACATATATATATATATATGTTTGATTTTATATATATATATGTATATTAACAGTATAATACCATTCCTAAAATTGGATTGATAGTTGAAGCTGGGTGATGAGAAAGGTGGTTAATTATACGGTCCTCTAATGTATATGTTAGAAAATGCCCTTAAAAATTTTTGAACAGATTGGCACGTCTGTTATGAACTTAAAGTATTTACTGGATAATTCTGTGATACCTAATAGATGAACTGTAAAAACAGGATAGGCCAAATGCAGTGGCTCACGCCTGTAATTCCAGCATTTCCAGAAGCTGAGGTAGGGCATCGCTGAAACCCAGGAGTTCAAGACCAGCCTGAGCAACATAGTGAGACCCACATCTTGACTGAAAAAATTAGCTAGGCGTGATGGCATGTGCTTGTAATCCCAGCTACTCAGGTGGCTGAGGTAGGAGGACTGTTTGAGCCTAGGAGTTTGAGGCTGCACTCAGAAATAATTGCACCATTGCACTCCAGCCTTGATGACAGACAGAGCAAGACTCCATCTCTTTTTTAAAAAGGGAGATACGAATGATTGATATGAAAAGAATTAAACATATTGTCTTATTTCAGCCTCACAGTGGAAGCTATGATAGCATTATACTGTTTTATAGTTGAAGAAACTTAGGAAAAGAGACTAATATGCCAAAAAGTTATGCAGACCAAAAAGTGTGCATAACTCAAATGTTGCAGCATTCTAAATGTTACAACATTTTTAGCGTGTTGAAGCATTCTAAAAAATGCTGAGTTGAATGGGAAACTAATAGCTATATTTGGAATTAAATACTTACGGCAGATAGATTTTAATTTTGGAAAGTTTTTGTATTTTGAAAATAGTGGCAGTTTTATGTTAGATTTTTATGTTAGAAATATAACATTAATGTTAAGTACTATTGTTACTCTTATCTTTAGGTCCTGGCCTGGCAATCAGAGTAATATGTGCTGAAGAACCTTACATTTGTAAAGACTTTCCTGAAACCAACAATATTTTGAAAATAGTAGCTGATTTTTCTGCAAGTGTTAAAAAGGTAATAATTTGACACAGCTAAACATTACAAGAAATTGAATGGATTCTTATTATACACCAGCATTTATAATGAATTTTTTAGGGTCTTATAATTTGAAAATTCAGAGTAATATAATCTTTGAAATGACTGTGGAGAAATTGTTCCACAGATATTCTTATATGCACATTTTTCTTTTCTTTTCTTTTAATTTTACTTTACGTTCTGGGGTACATGTAGAGGTCACGCAGGGTTGTTGCATAGGTGCATACTATAGCTGGCATTTCTCCCCATGTTATCCCTCACCACCCTCCCCACCCCCTGTTGTCCCTCCCCTCGGCACCCCCAACTGCCCCCAGTGTGTGATGCTCCTCTCCCTGAGTCCACGTGTTCTCATTGTTCAATACCCACCTATGAGTGAGAACATGCGGTGTTTGGTTTTCTGTTCTTGTGTCAGTTTGCTGAGAATGATGGTTTCCAGATTCATCCAAGTCCCTAAAAGGACATGAACTCATTGTTTTTTATGGCTGTATGCACATTTTTCCTTCCAGCCATATAAGAATAGATATCCTGAGTCTCTAAAAATGCAAGATAAAGTATTTTATTTTTTTATTTTTTATTTTATTTTATTTTATTTTTTTGAAACGGAGTTTCACTCTTGTTACCCAGGCTGGAGTGCAATGGTGCGATCTCGGCTCACCGCAACCTCCGCCTCCTGGGTTCAGGCAATTCTCCTGCCTCAGCCTCCTGAATAGCTGGGATTACAGGCATGCGCTACCATGCCCAGCTAATTTTTTGTATTTTTAGTAGAGATGGGGTTTCACCATGTTGACCAGGATGGTCTGAATCTCTTGACCTCGTGATCCACCCGCCTCGGCCTCCCAAAGTGCTGGGATTACAGGCTTGAGCCACCGCGCCCGGCAAGATAAAGTATTTTAAACCACTCTTTTATGTGTATTGCAAGAAAGTAAGGGAAATGGATTGTCAGGAATTTATTGGGAGTATCATTTTAAGAAGCCAACACTGTCTGCTTCTCTGAGGACAGCAACTAATCCTTTGTGGTCTAGGATTTGGGTTTTAACAGTTTCATTCATGTACAGATGTCTGAGTATGAGACTGAGTCCAAGAAGGGCCATAGATTGGATCAGATATTGTCACACTGTGCAGCACTTTGGCTCCAAATTGAAGGTGAATGGAAAAGTTCTTAAGTCTGCTTAATTCTGCAGATTTGGGGTTTTAATTTATGTAATGTGTGTGGTCTGAAAATTGGCAATGTAAGAATTTTAAAGTGGATCTGGGTTGGTAGTGCTTACAGGAGTTAGGCAAGGAACAGTACAGATTCTCTTTAGAATATCTTCACCTAGGTCCCAAAGGCTTCTCATAGATAGGTTTTCAATAAGTATGAGGTTATAATAAAAAATATAAATCACATATAGAATTAAGGCACCTTGAAAAAGAAGGTAAAAAACTGTCAGAACAAGACCCTCAAAGACTTTACTGGAATTAACAAGCAATATGTAAAGTAAATCGAAATAAGCTATCGATAATAAGAATAATGTATAAGAGACTACTAAAAATAACTGAGCAGATTTGAAAAGAACCTAAATTCAAGAATGAAAATAACTGAAAAACAGCTTAAAGAGAGAATTAGCAAAGTCAAAGTTGTTTAGAGATTATTCAGAAATTAGGACAAACCATTATAAAGAAAATATGGGTAGAGGAGGTTTAGACAGAAGGATAAGGTAAGTGCTAACATATATCCAGAAGCAGATAGTAGTAAAAATATATATTAATTCCTCTACACTGGTAAAAGACATGATGGCTCAGATTCAGGAAACATAACACATTCCAAGTATAATAAAGGGAAAGAATTTGATACCTAGTAGGCATATATTAGAGAAATTAAGGACTGCCAAAGACAGAGCAGCTGCAGAGAACAGATTAATTACCTACCCAGGAAATTATACTGAAAGCAACAGTAAAGGCAAGACTTTGAACTACTAAACTGTCTTTTAAAAACAAGGGCAAAATAAAGTTATTTCGAGATTAAACAGAATTTACTGCCAACAATTCCTTACTTAAGAAACTAAAGGCAATGATTTTCAACTCTGGCTGTATGTTAGAATCATCTGGGGAAGCTTTTGAAGTATACTATTCTTTATGTATAGCCCTAGAATTTAATTGGTCTGAGCTGGGACCTGAGGAGCCCAAGTAATTTGTGCAGTTAGGGTTGAGAACCATTGTTGTAACGAACTGACTTCAGGAGAAGCAGCAGGATACCAGAAGAAAGGTGTGAGATACAAGAAGGAATGTCAAGCAAAGAGGATGGTGAATGAGTAAAACTGAAACAAACATGGACTGTATAAAATGATAAAAATAATTATAAAATTGATGAGGTAAAAATGATCTCTGGTTGTTCTTGTTAATTAGAAAATATGTAACAATGTTTAGCTGAAGTTACATGTAAGCACAAAGGAATTGATTTGAGCTAAAGAATTCAAAGATGCTTGTATTATTTGCCAGAAGGACAGAAGATTATCAAGTGTCCTTGTTAACACTAAAGGGGAACTACTGTAAGAATAGAAATAGAGGATTTAACTCCAAAAACGATAAAGAGGAAATAAATGAGATGAGAGAAATCACCAGTTCAAAAGACAGCAAGAAAGGAGTAAGAGTGAAAAATGGGATAATTACAGAATAAAATTGTCCCATTTTTTATTATGGACATATTATTAACTATATTATTAATATTAATAATATAGTTATATTATTAACTATATTATTAACCCATAATTAATTAAAAGGACTAACATAGACTGTCAAACTAGATTGAAAACTAAAATCTGTTTAGTATAGTAGATATGAAAAGTATAGTTTATTTACAACAGGAATGGGAGGAGTCAAAGTTAAAAGAATGGAAAACATATTCCAGGTAAATAAAGAAATGACTAGAGCTATATTAATTTCAGGCAAAACTGACTTTATGGCAAAAAGTATTAGAGATAATATTTGACTCAGATGAGGTGTATCACTTGCTGGTGGCAGTGTACTAAAGCCTTGATGTATGTAAATATAGTTTGTATTTCTTATCCTAAGACTTCATAGTCCTAGCCCTCAGGAGTGAGTTTCTGGCATAGTGCATAGCACACACAAGTCAAGGAGATACCAAATACAATCCACCACTAAAAACCAGTAAGTGTAGATACATAAGATAGTAGTAATAATAAAAGAGTGAATACCTTATTTCTTAAAACTGAAAAAAATGCCTCTTTGGTTTTTTTCTCAGCCACATACCCTATTACAGAGAGTCAAAGCCTGCACAACAGAAGAGGATCAGGAGAAGCTGATGCAAATTACAAGTCTGCATTCACTGAATGCCTTCTTGCTGCCAATTAAAACTGTAGGTGTGCAGGTGAGTTGTGTGAATTCATTCACCAGTGATACATTCTTCCTACTAATACTGAAATAAGGATTACTTAGGAAAATGACATATGTAAATATATATAGCAAGTTTAGAGAAATAAGAGGTAATATTTTATAGAATGTTTAGGGAGTGAATATTTACAGGAATTAAATAGGCTGAGATTTTATAATTTTGGAACCTATGAACTCTAACCAAAGGCAAATATTGAAGGCAACCATTTCCTGTAGCGTTGACATGCTTACTTCTGCCTTGTAGGGCAGGGATTGAGAGATCATTTATCCTTCTATATGTGAAATATACTGTGGTTTTAGAAGTTTTTAACTACAGGAAGGCCTCCAGATGAATATGTTACACCAATTAGGGTGCTGTTCTCAGCTTGTGTATTCCCTATACTAGGAAACATGTTCTACTGATGTTTTTTGTGTTTATTCTGCCTTTGTAGTTGTAAAAGAATGTGAGAATAATATAGTTCTCAATTATAAAATGCTACTTGAAAAATGATTACGTTAATTTCTCCCCCTTTTTGGAGACAGGGTCTTGCCCTGTCGCCCAGGCTAGGTGCAGTGATGTGATCCTGGCTTACTATAGCCTTGAATTGCTGGGCTCAAGCGACCCTCCCACCTCAGCTTCCCAAGTAGCTGGGACTATAGGCATGCACCACCATGCCTGTCTAATTTTTAAATTTTTTGTAGAGATAGGGTCTCCTTGGGTTGCTCAGGCTGGCTTCAAAATTCTGGCCTCAAGTGATCCTTCACTTTGGCCTCCCAAAGTGTTAGGATTGGAAGTGTGAGCCACTGTGCCCAGCCTTCTCCTTTATATGATCCTCTAATGAGTTTTTGGTGAACAAAAAATGTGCGGGGGTAGGGAAGAGGAAGGTTTATTTTCTTTTATTTCAAGTTTGTGGTTAAATGGAAACTAGAAGTGTCAGTGGTTCAACTCCAAAATGGTGTAAGTGCCAGTTATAGGGTTAATGTGTTAATAATGTCCTCTAGTTAAAATTATGTGTAGAAAAAAATTCTACTGTTTTAGAGATTATTCATTGAAAACCTAATATTTTTTCTAAATATATGAATCTGTCAGTTTAAATTCCGCCTTACTTTGAATTCATGCAGTTCTGCCTGTAAATAAAACAAGGTAAAAATTGATTGTTATTATTAAAGCAAACTAAAGTATTTTAGTTCATGAAAGTGATAGAGCCAGTTATTTGGGTGAAGAAACTCTTGCCTTCTTTTTTTTTTTTTTTTTTTTTTGAGACGGAGTTTCGCTCTTGTTACCCAGGCTGGAGTGCAATGGCGTGATCTCGGCTCACCGCAACCTCCGCCTCCTGGGTTCAGGCAATTCTCCTGCCTCAGCCTCCTGAGTAGCTGGGATTACAGGCACACGCCACCATGCCCAGCTAATTTTTTGTATTTTTAGTAGAGACGGGGTTTCACCATGTTGACCAGGATGGTCTCGATCTCTCAACCTTGTGATCCACCCGCCTCGGCCTCCCAAAGTGCTGGGATTACAGGCTTGAGCCACCGCGCCCGGCCTCTTGCCTTCTTTTTAAAGGCCAAATCTTGTAAGCCACTTAATGTTGTTTTAGAGTCACTATTGAAATAACCTTACTTGGAGTTACTGATATTTTTTCAGTGGTTTATGGATTATCTCATTTATATACAAATTTATTTTGAAATTTGCAATGATGCTTATAGGCAGTATTACCCTACTTTATAAAAATACAGTTGTGGACAGGTTATTTAATTATTAAAAGTGTTCTCAGTTTTAAGTAGATTTGTTACAGAGAACTTCTACGTCTGTATGCTCTTACTACACAGGGAGTTGAGTTGAAATGGTTCCCCACTCTTTTTTTTAAAGAGAAGTGTTATAAATAGATATTTGAGGTAATATGATTTGTTGAATGAGTGAACATTCAACAAGTTTCTTGAAATTGAAACTTATTTGGGCTCTACTACTTTTCCCACCAAAATAAAATTTTCTTTTGTTATTAGATAACTAACTTTAGTCTCTTACTCTTTGAAGCTTAGACTCTTGCAAGCTCAGATAAAAAAAGATGGTTCATGATTAGTATAACAATGCATTTTATTTTCTAAATACCAAAGTAAACCACATTTGTAAAAAAACAAAATACATTAAAAAAATTCTTTGTATTTTTACTCTCCAGTTAAGTTTCATATGCGTCTTTCTGGAAACATTTTAAAAAGAAAACAAAAGAGGATTTTGGGTATACATTGTCAACTTTTTTTTTAACTGAACATCGTGAAATTACCTTTCTGTGCCTTTCCAAGTAGATTGTTCTTAACTCTTCCCTCATATTCTCTGCATACCACAATTTATTCTTCTAACCAATGGGCATTTAAACTGTTCTCAGATTTTATTATTACAGGCATTCCGTCAGTTATCCATCTACTTATGTAGGATCATTTTCCATGTTAAAGAGCATGTGCATTTTACACTTTTTTAGACGCTATCACATTAGCATTCACATATGTTGAATTTTCACATTCTTAGTACCTGCCATTCTGGGCATTAGGTACTTCTCTAATCTATTACATTTTAAAATTGCTTTTCATAAAAAAACAAATTACTTGGATTAGACAAGACACAGGAAAGGGGATTACATTATAATCAGCTTTATTTACTTATTTTAAAATTTACTTTTAAGCTGATACTGAAACACATTTTGGTAAGTGTGAATTGTTTTTGTCTCTCACTTAAGAATTCTTTATCGCCGGGCGCGGTGGCTCAAGCCTGTAATCCCAGCACTTTGGGAGGCCGAGGCAGGTGGATCACGAGGTCAAGAGATCGAGACCATCCTGGTCAACATGGTGAAACCCCGTCTCTACTAAAAATACAAAAACTAGCTGGGCGTGGTGGCGCGTGCCTGTAATCCCAGCTACTTAGGAGGCTGAGGCAGGAGAATTGCCTGAGCCCAGGAGGCGGAGGTTGCGGTGAGCCGAGATCGCGCCATTGCACTCCAGCCTGGGTAACAAAGAGCGAAACTCCGTCTCAAAAAAAAAAAAAAAAAGAATTCTTTATCTACTCAAAAATCATGAGCAGATCTTGTCTGCCAAATTACAGTTTTTAAAATAATTTTATAATTTTTTTTTTGAGATGGGATCTTACTCGGTTGCCCAGGCTAGAGTGCAGTGGCATAGTGGCATGATCACTGCTCAGTGTAGCCTCAACCTCCTTTGGGCTCAGGTGATCCTCCCACCTCAGCTTCCTGAGTAGGGGGGACTACAGGTACATGCCACCACATTGCTCAGCTAATTTTGGTAGTTGTTTTTTTTGTTGTTGTTTGTTTGTTTTTGTAGAGATAGGTTATTGCCATATTGTCCAGGCTGGTCTCAAATTCCTGGGCTCAACTAACCCACCCACCCTTGCCTCCCAAAGTGTTAGGATTATAGGTGTGAGCCTCTGTTCCTGGCCTTGTCTGCCAAATTAAATATGCTGGTTATCCATAGGTGTGCAGGTAATGGGAATGTTGAATAAATTCTTTTTTTTTTTTTTGAGACACAGTCTCGCTTGTCACTCAGGCTGAAGTGCAGTAACTCGATCTCTGCTCACTGCAACCTCTGTCTCCTGGGATCAAGCAATTCTCCTTCCTCAGCCTCCTGAGTAGCTGGAACTACAGGTGCATGCCACCATGCCCAGCTAATTTTTTTTTTTTTTTGTATTTTTAGTAGAGATGGCATTTCATCATCTTGGCCAGGCTGGTCTCAAACTCTTGACCTCAGGTGATCCGCCCACCTTAGTCTCCCAAAGTGCTGGGATTATGACACCTTGTTCAGCAAAAATTCTTGATAGTACCTGATACTTTATTTATGTCTTAACTGATTCAGGTAGGATCTAATACAGAATTTTAATTTGGAATTTATTTATACCATTAGAGAAGCATCTAATATATACTTTCATTCAAATAATACCATTCAAATAATATGTTCTTATTCAAAAAACAAATAAAAAATTACTATGAATAGTGTCACCGGCTGGGCATGGAAGCTCATGCCTGTAATCCCAGCACTTTGGGAGGCCAAGGCGGGCAGATCACCTGAGGTCAGGAGTTTGAGACCAGCCTGACCAAAATGGAGAAACCCTGTCTCTACTAAAAATACAAAATTAGCCGCGTGTGGTGGTGCATGCCTGTAATCTCAGCTACTTGGGAATCTGAGGCAGGAGAATCACTGGAACCTGGGAGGCAGAGGTTGCGGTGAGCCGAGATTGTGCCACTGCACCCCAGCCTGGACAACAAGAGCAAAGTCTGTCTCAAAAAAAAAAAAAAAAAAGAAAAGAAAAAATAGTGTGACCATGCATAAGATGTTTTTCAGTGCTTCCTTTCCTTTTCCTTTTCCTTTTCTTCTCCCTTGCCGCTTTCCCTTTCCTTTGCTGCTGCTGCTTTGTTTTTTGTTTTTGTTTTTTTTTTTTTAAAACGGATTTCTCAAATTGAACCAATGCATCTTTTCATTAAGAAAAATTATTGAATATATTTTTATTTTCAGGGTGACTGTCGTTCCTACAGTTACGTGTGTGGAATCTCCAGTAAAGATGAACCTGACTGGGAATCTCTTATTTTTCTGGCTAGGCTTATACCTCGCATGTGTCACAATGTTAACAGGTGTGTTCCACAGGAGCCGGGGTGGGGGCATGTGTAATGGAAGGATGCGTTTCTTAAGGGCTTTCCATTAATGAAAGACCAAAAGGCTCAAGTGTAGATATAGGCAGGTGATGTAGGTAAGAGTAAATGGCTGTGTTTGTAATTCAAATATGCACATAGGTCACAGTTAAGCAGATATTTAATATTATCTTGTGTTCTGATGCTTCATCACAATGTAATCATCTGTGAAAAAATTATTATTTTTTTGTGATGGAGTCTCACTCCATTGCCAGGCTGGAGTGCCCTGGCCATCTTGGCTCACCGCAACCTCTGCCTCCTGGGTTCAAGTGATTCTCCTGCCTCAGCCTCCCAAGTAGCTGGGACTACAGGTACACACCACCACATCCAGCTAAGTTTTGTATTTTTAGTAGAGATGGAGTTTCATCGTGTTGTCCCGGATGATCTCATCTCTTGACCTCGTGATCCGCCCACCTTGGCCTCCTAAAGTGCTGGGATTACAGGTGTGAGCCACCATGCCTGGCCTAAAAAATTATAAAGGAGAAAGATTTTTATTTTTAGTGTAATACTAAAGGCAACTGTAAAACATATCTTCTAAATTAGTGGCTTATATTAGCTATTGGTTTTGTGGTAATATGTTTTATTCCAGAAGGATTGAAAAAAGTACATCCAGGTTATAGAATTACAAACAGAGTTACGTAACACACACACACACACACACACACACACACACACACACACACACCCTACAAAACAAAGAACCCCCCCCTCAAACAAAAATGAAGACTTGGTTAATTTAATAGTAACCCTAAGGAAAAATCGAAGAAAAGAAATAGGCATATGCCAGATAGCATTAAAATAGTTACATTTAAATATATAATTTACATTTTAGATTAATTTTTCTTTAATTTACATATCAGTGTATTACATTGGATATGTCAACAGCTGATTTATAATCTATTTCTAATACTCAGTGCTTCATACCATATATAGTTCAAAAATTCACTTACTTTATACTAGATTGCTAATTAAATGTTCTTATTCCACAGTTATTCACACTCTTCACATTTCTTCATGGGTGTTAGACAGTTAACACCAAAAAGAATTACTTGAGATTTCATTTTACTCAAATTGCTACAGAAATTAGAAGTTTACCTTTTCATGTTAACCTAGCAGAGTCTGTATAGTTAGAGAATAAGGAGTTACAGGAAAGCCACATTTTTACTGATGGAAATATGCTCATTTAAAGGCTTACTCAAATGAACTGAAGACCCCCACGTATAGAAGCATCTTTAATATACTGAAAAATAGAGTTATTAATATCTTCAATAATGGGGGCCAGGCATGGTGGCTCATGTTGTAATCCTACCACTTTGGGAGGCCAAGGCAAATGGATCACTTGAGCCCAGGAGTTTGAGACCAGCCTGGGCAACATGGTGAAACTCCATCTCTACAAAAAATACAAAAATTAGCTGGGCATGGTGGTATGTGCCCGTAGTCCTAGTTACTTGGGAGGGTGAGGTGGGAGGATCAAGTGAGCCTGGGAGGTGGAGGTTGCAGTGAGCCAATATCGTGCTACTGCATTCCAGCCTGGGCAACAGAGTGAGACCCTTTCTCAAAAAAAAAAAAAAAAAAACCAAACAACAAAAAACTTCAATAATGATAAATTTGTAATTGCTTGTTTTGAGTGGAGATAATTATCTAGGTTAGAACAGTGGCTCATAATTTGTCTTCTGAAGAATACTATATATAAACTTCACATATCACACAGAAAATTTCCCTAAATTTAACTCCACTGCTTTTACTATATAATTAGAATATTTCTTCATTCACAGCATTCTTACAGTTTTATCTTCTTTTTCTTTTGCCAAAGGACACACATCCTTGTTTAAACTTTATTTGTATATTCCAGTTTCTCTCTGTTTTCCCTATTTGTCTCTTCCGTCCTCCTTCCTCCCTTCTCAAAAAAGAAAAAAATAAAAAGCCTTATGACCAGCCAACAAAAAATTAGATTTCAAAATATGAACCCAGCAAGCTCTTAAAAGAATTTTGGTGAACTTTAGATTTCTTTGCTAGTTCCAAAAATGGAAGAAAAATATTCTTCCATTTTTGCCAGTTTATTTCCCTAATTTGGATGAGGGAATCTTTGTACAGGAAGGGACTGTTCCAGTTTTACTGTCATATGCAGTGTGGGCGAATACCTGTCCCAGTACATTCTAGTGATTACTCTTGTTTGTAAGAAATAAGAAGGTGAAAAGAACAAGTTCATGGCATTCTCTTAACTTTCTCCTCTCAATATCTTTTATGAGCTCTAGGAACTATATTGTTTAGAAAAAATATAGCTTACTGTCTGTGCATGGGAGAAAAACTTTGCTTCTGTTGCAGTGTTTGGAAGGAGACAATAAAGTAATTGGTGGTATTGGGGGATTTTTTGCTAATATGGTTTTCTTTGGTGTGTTTTACCTAAGTATATATTAAGAAAAAAAGAAAAAAAAAATAGAAACTTTACCATGATAGTTGCCGGGGAGATTTATTTTCTTTGCTAAAAATAGGACTACCGAAAAGCAATAACTGTCTACTGGCTGGAGTTAGAGTAGGGAGAATTAGCTAAATGGCACTCATATATCTACCCTGATTCCCTCTTGTTTTCTGGGTGAAGACTGTGAAACAGATCCCTTCAAACCAAAACGTAACACTTCAAGTTGTTAAAATTGTCTGATTCTAATTTCCTCTAAACTGTACTCTAGTTAACATGACGATATTTGCATTGTATCTTAATGTCTTTCAGACATTTATATAAAACAGTAATGAATTATTATTATTTTTTTTTTGAGGAAAGTAGGATACAAAATCCTATCTCAGCAGCCTTTTTAATGAGGTACAAATGCGAACCTCTCTAGGACAATTGTTTCTCAAGTAGAGAAAAGAATATGAATAGTCAACTAATTTTGGGAAATTCACTGCAGTTTTCTCTTGGAGATTTCTGGTGTATCTTAGTATATAGTATGTTACTAGTTTATGAAGTCTTGTCATAAAGACACCCATTTTAAAATTTTAACTGTATATTTGTTTCCTAGGACTACCCATAACAAATTACCACAAACTGGGAGGCTTACAACAACAGATGTTTATTCTTTAACAGTTTAGGAGGCCAGAAGTCTGAATTCAGTGTTAGCAGGGTCATATTCTATCTGAAGACTCAAGGGGAGGATCCTTTCTTGCTTCTTTCTACTATCTGGTGGCTGCTGACGATCCTTGGCATGTGGCAGCATAATCCAGTCTGTCTTTGTGTTCACATGACCCTCATTCCTCTGTGTGTATCTATGTATCCAAGTTTCTTGGTACTTGGAAGGTTACCAGTTATTGGATTAGAAATCCAGTATTACTTTATCTTACTTGATTACATCTGCAAAGGCCCTTTTTCTCCCCAGAGATTCTGGGTGGACATGAAGTTTTGGGAATACTCTTCAACCCAGTACATTAAGTGAAAAGAGAGTCATAATAATCACTTATATCTTTGCACATTCTGAGAATATTCCAGAGAACACACTTTGAGGAAAGCACACAGAACACAGACCTTCCTATAATCTTACATCCTGTCCTGTCCATTTGGGGAGTTGAAGTGGGCAGGAGAAGGACCTCAAACTAAGTTGGAAGTGGAAAGAATGTTACTGTTCTACGTGTCTTGCTTCTCATACTAAAATGTAATTTCTACATTTAAAGTGTAATTGTGCTATAATTTTACCTCTTCCTTTCTAGAGTTGTTTATATATTTGGCCCACCAGTTAAAGAACCTCCTACAGATGTTACTCCCACTTTCTTGACAACAGGTGTGCTCAGTACTTTACGCCAAGCTGATTTTGAGGCCCATAACATTCTCAGGGAGTCTGGTAAGTTGCTCATGTTTTTGATCACTACCTTCTGAAACTAGTTTTTGGAAGCTCGGCATTAAGAGTAGGAGGATGTGGCTTTTGCTTTTTAGATGCTTATTTATTTATTTATTTATTTTGAGACAGAGTTTCGCTCTTGTTGCCCTGGCTAGAGTGCAATGGCATTATCTCGGCTCACCACAACCTCTGCCTCTGGGTTTCAAGCGATTCTCCTACCTCAGCCTCCTGAGTAGCTGGGATTATAGGCATGCGCCACCATGCCTGGCTAATTTTTATATTTTTAGTAAAGATGGGGTTTCTCCATGTTGGTTAGGCTGGTCTGGAACTCCCGACCGCCTCTGCCTTGGCCTCTAAAATGCTGGGATTACTGGAGTGAGACATCTTGCCCAGCCTTTGTTTTATTTAAATCTCTGAATGTTCTATGATGTTTCTTTTTTATTTTTTTGAGACGGAGTCTGTCGCACTCTATCATCCAGGCTGGAGTGCAGTGGCACTGTCTTGGCTCACTGCAACCTCTGCCTCCCAGTTCAAGTGATTCTCTGGCTTCAGCCTCCTGAGTAGCTGGAATTAGAGGTGCCTGCCACCATACCTGGCTAATTTTTGTATTTTTAGTAGAGACGGGGGTTTGCCAGGCTGGTCTTGAACTCCTGACCTCAGGTGATCCACGTGCCTTGGTCTCCTAAAGTACTGGCATTACAGGCATGAGCCACCACACCTCGCCGATAATGCTACTTCTTAATAAAATATATTCACCTTTGTGACCATTTGTGGACATGCACAGAGCAGCAGAAAATTTGAATATCCAGACTTAGATGTTCCCAGCTGAGTTTGAACAAACAAGGTGGTGCTCTGCCTTCTTGTTTCAGCTCTCGTAATGTGAACAAGTGTCTTTTTCTTGGTCTCCTTGATGCTTTATCTTTTGCATTTTTATGCCTTTTGTTTCTGTTTAAAATGGATTTAAAGTATAGTGTTGGCCGGGCGCGGTGGCTCAAGCCTGTAATCCCAGCACTTTGGGAGGCCGAGGCAGGTGGATCACGAGGTCAAGAGATCGAGACCATCCTGGTCAACATGGTGAAACCCCATCTCTACTAAAAATATAAAAAATTAGCTGGGTATGGTGGCACGTGCCTGTAATCCCAGCTACTCAGGAGGCTGAGGCAGGAGAATTGCCTGAACCCAGGAGGCAGAGGTTGCGGTGAGCCGAGATCGCGCCATTGCACTCCAGCCTGGGTAACAAGAGCGAAACTCCGTCTCAAAAAAAAAAAAAAAAAAAAAAAAGTGCAGTGTTGAAGTGCTGTCTGGGTTCCTAAGCACAAGAATGCTGTGATGTACCTTACAGAGAAAATCTGTGTTAGATAAGCTTCATTCAGGCATGAGTTAAAGAGCTGTTGATTGTGAATATAGTGTTAGTGAATATATTAAATATTAAATACAGTGTCTTAAGTCAGAAAAACACATAAAACAAGGTTACATATTAATCACTTGATAAATATATTGCAGCCAGAAGCTTGCAGGAACCTAACCCTCTGTTTCCCCTGGGAGAAATGATTCAGTATTTGCTAGTTCATTGTTTGCAACTGCAAATTATAACTAAGAATAATGAGAATTGACTCTCTCTCTTTATAGTACATCAGTAAAACATTATTGATGTGATCAATTTTTTTTTTTTTTTTGCATTTGTGGTTGAGTCCACTTAAAAGGCCGTGGGAGTAGCTGAAATCAGTGCATGATGACAGTCTTAACTGTGCTGTATGTGTATATGTGATTTCAGATACTGTCTGGGAGGATTTAATTGAACTGAGTTAGAGTGCTTTTCTATGGTGTGGTGATTGGTTCTATACCTTTCTCTAGGGTATGCTGGGAAAATCAGCCAGATGCCGGTGATTTTGACACCATTACATTTTGATCGGGACCCACTTCAAAAGCAGCCTTCATGCCAGAGATCTGTAGTTATTCGAACCTTTATTACTAGTGACTTCATGACTGGTATACCTGCAACACCTGGCAATGAGATCCCTGTAGAGGTAATTCATATATTTTTTTCTAATGTACATTCTCAGTACCTCTTAATTTTATAATATGGTGAATAGAATAGGCTATGCCAGTGTTGTATTTCTGATGTTGGTTTTCTGTTCATAAGATAGGCCCTTTTTCTTTTCTTTTTTCTTTTTTCTTTTTCACGTATTTGATTAATACACTGGTGCAGATAAATTTCATATGCTCTCCAAATGTTTGATTACTATATAGAAAGTAATCAATTTAATCTATAATTTTATCTGATCCTGTCAATTTCTACTTTACAAATAGTATTCCCCAAATAAAGAAGAAAACTCTAGTAGTGAAGAAGAGTTTGTTAGAAATAAAGATGTGATTTGATAGCTTTATGGCCAGACACCCAATAATTGCCTAAATATTCTGCCTACTACTAATTCCAACTCAATTTTTGATCCTTCTTTGTGTCTACCAGAACATTCCAAAGGAGCTGCTTGCATAATAGCTAGTGAAAAATCAAAGTGAGACTGTATTAGTTGGGGTGCACTGATTTGAGGCTGTGGTTATAGTGAAGTAGCTAGGTTGGGGAATGTGGCTTAGAGTCAGTTTTCTCTTAGGCTCAAATTTGCCAAATTTGACAAGTGAGCAGGCTATATTCTCCTCTTAGGTGCTTGATAATTATTATTACAGTGAACTCTGTGCCACCTTCATGGCCATTATAGTTGTATGTTTAAGCCACCGATAATTTGCAGACAGCATTGGGTTAAACACATGAAATCACATGCTTGGATTCCACAGCAATGTCAAATTGCTATATATACTTAAGCACTTGTGGATCAGTCACAGACACAACTTGCAGACTAGCACCTGTTTGTGGATCACACTTTGAGTAGTACTGAGTTTAAGTCACTAATATTTTAAACTTTATTAACTTAAACCTATCCCTGCAGAGTGGAATAGATTCATTATGTAAGATTAATCAGAAACCATCCCATACATATGGAGGACAATAGTGAAAATAGTCAAATTTTATTTTAAATTATAAATGTAAGCCCTCTAGGACTGTGGGACATGCAGTGGATGCTGGCTCTTCTATATAATCTTTTTTTTTTTTTTTAAATAACAGGTGGTGTTAAAGATGGTCACTGAGATTAAGAAGATTCCTGGTATTTCTCGAATTATGTATGACTTAACATCAAAGCCCCCAGGAACTACTGAGTGGGAGTAATAAACTTCTTGTTCTATTAAAGTACCGTGTGCAGTTTAAATTGATTAGAAATCATTCCCATTGTTGACATGCAGTGCTGTGAAAAGAGTTACTGGAGCCAGCTACATTACATCTGAGTTCTCTGCAGCAAAAATCTACGGCTTAAGAGCTGAGTTGGGGATAACCAAAAGGGACTGAAGAGTTTGTACGGGTAAATAATCAAAGCACCATTGCCTACACTCAGACAGATTGATACTGCTTTTGCCTTTGCCTCACTTAGTCTTTATGTATAAAGTCACTGTTGCTATTGATGTCCATGTGAAGATGTAGGAAGGTGAGTAAGTTTGGGAGTAGTAATAGGCTTCTGTCTCCTTGCCAGTTTCTAAGAACTGTTAGAAATACCCATTATTTACCATTGTTACTTACTGTGTTTATATTCCTTTTGGAGAATCAATTTTTTCTATAAGTAATCTTATTTCTCCAATGGGTGAGAGATGAACATATCAGATAAAGGTATAGGTGGGCTATTCCAGCCACTTTTGAAGGACACTGAGGCTGTAAAATGTAAGCTACTGTAAGATGGAAAGCACCAGGAATTTGTTGATTTACTTTTGAATTTTATTTCACAGCCCTGGGAGGAAGAAACTGAGTGGTCTCAGATGTCTATGAATGGTCTTAAAATGTTTGCAAACCATGTTCTATGTAGATGCCATGTTGTTCAATGTCAGCTTGTTTATTAGTAAGGAGCTTTATCCTCCTAGCTGTATATTACCAGCCTCCTGCAGCCTTGCATAGAAGGTTTCTGTTCTCTCCCCAGAAGAAACTGGCTCAGTGACCTTTCTGGTATAATGCAGATAGAGGTCAGGAGGAGCATTTTAATCTCTTCCTTTGCTGGTCAGAGGAAACAGCTCTGAGATAGCAGAAGCCATGATGCATACCTACAGCTTACAAATAGGAGAGGAAAAATGCTTATATCATCTAGTAAACAGTGGTAAAATGAACTCTTAGATCTAATCTATAGACGTATTATTCGTTGCTCAGACGTCTGTGAACAGTCTTGATCCTTGCAAGATGTTTGCTAAACCTTGTAATCCTTTCTACTAGCTATAAGAGATGATTCAAAAACTGGTGCAGGACTTGTTTCCATTGACACCAGTTTCTAACAGATCTTTTATAACACTCACATAAGTACTGTAAAAATAGATAGTAGTTGACTTAAACTCTCCGTTTCTCTCAGTATTTTAGCTAGGAATGTTACCATGTTTTTCTCTTACCAATTCCATCTCAGGTTGCTGCCTCTTTTCTAGTTTAAAAGGTCAGATCTATTAATAAGGTATGAAATTTTATTTGGGATTCAGTGTTAGATAAACAACAAAATGATGCATGGCAGAAGTCATCTTTTTATTCTGGCTGGTCCCGAGAACAAGAAAACTGCTGCTGGACCAGCAAGGGAAGAGTTTCTGTCTGTCTGAACAGAAATCTCTCCCCAAGACATAGGGGTATTTGACTCCTACAAAACTTAAAGGGTACATTTTCTATCCTGATGAGGAGGTACTCATTATGGCCTTCTGGAAAGAGGGTATGTTAATGATCTGGTCTTAACAGATTTAGAGTCATGTTATTTGAGAGCTAGAATAGACAACCTGTCAAATGCTTACGAACATCAATGTGTCAGTATACATTTATGTTTATATGAAAAAAAATTGCTAGCCAGAGTGTCTTAGGTTTTTGTATTGAAGCAAACAATAGGAATTTTGGAAAAATAGATAGGAAGAATGTGTGTTCCCTAAGTATGTACTAAGGAACACTGCTCCACTGAGAAGGTCTATGTAAAAAGGATTAGGTGGTCATATATGTTTGGGGAAAGTAAGCTCACTTGTCCTTTGTTGGAGATTCATGGCATACTTATATTCAAAACTGAGAAATTCTGAAGTTAAAAACAGTTGTTAAATTCCACTTGGTGTTTTCCTGACACTTGTTTTTTGAACACCTTTTATATAATCCCTACTAATATATAGTTAGTATATACTTCTTAATATAACACTGGCAAAATTGTTTCTGCAAAACATATCTTGACATTACATAGTTTCTTAAAAATCTGAATTTTCTGGAACTCAGAACTTTCCTAATACTTAGCACCCTGTCTTCTTTTGCACAGTGCTTTTTGCTTTGTGCCATATAGCATTACTGTGTACCTTCACAGTATTTCATCTGCGCCACTGAGAAAAGTTAAAGGTTGTACTTCCATTTTACAGTTAAGAAAGTAAGTTCAGCTTAGGCATGGTTACTTAATGAATTTCAGAATTAAATGTCAGGTTTCCTTAGTCTTGATTGCCCTTTCATTGAATGTATTCTGACACCTAACATTATATAAACTTATGGAATGCTGATTTTTGATTAAGAATAGAATGGTGGCTACCTGGCTAATAGCATTCATCATTGGTTATTTTGGGCATATCATGACTTTATTCCCATTGCTTACCATCTACCTGGGATACATTTCCGTTTAATTAAATATATTCTTTTTCTTTGTACCTTTTAGGTAGACAGAGGCAGATCATTGAAAGCATCATTTATTCCTAAGATTGGCAGGCACAGAATCATTTTTAAGAACCAATCTATGATCATCAGCTCTGTTAGAAATAACAGCCTGGCATAATTTCTAAAGACATGTCTTTAGATATATTTAGGAGATAGGGTTACACTGTTTTCTAGTCTTTTTTTTAATCCCTTAATCTTGAAGTAAACTGCATGCATGTAGTCAAAGAAGCATCATAAACGTTTGTTTCCTCACTGTTTGGGCTTATTCTTCTGATAGCCTGTTTTACTAAGTAACTGGACCCTAACCTGTAGAGAATAAGGAGATTCAAATTAGGAAAGTAGGACTATCCATCTTTAGTGCTTTGCCCTGCCATTAAACAACAATATGAACTTGGTCAAGTCATTTCTGTTCTTTATCTGTGACATGAGGTAACTGTATTAAATTTTTAACATCAAATCCAGCCATAAATTCCTATTTTGTGAACAAGAAAAAGCATAGCAGGAAACAGAATGGAGAAGCTGGATAGTGGTTTTTTTAAGTTCTTTTTTTATCAGATATGACACAAAGGGAAACATCAAAATGCATGGGCAAGTCGAATGCTAATTACTTTTTTTTGAACCTGTTGGCAAGGTCTGACCACTTGAGGACTCTTCTGCTGTGAGATGACCCTTGAAAAACACCCATCAAAGTTCTCCTGATAGTAATCTCTCTTTACTGTATGTTTTTTGAAAAGCTGACAGAGAATATGCTTTGGCTTTGACAATAATGAAGTCACCCATCATCACTTATATATAGTTAACTGTTGGGAGCTACAGCTAGAATCCAGGCTATCTTAAAAAGGAAGTTCTCAGTGTGTAATTGACCATCAAGGATAAATGGGCTTTGAAAGTGTTAATCGTCTCCTTACTTAGAGTAGGTGAGTTTCTAGAAATAGCCCTGTCTTTCAGAAGTTCTCTGACGTCCTCTTGCCCAATGTTATAACCACCGTTCCATGCTGCTCCCCTCCAGAAGTCTCACTGATTTGTGGCAAGGACATGCCTTAGCTATCACCCCAATGGGTGCTCCTTTCATTGGCCCAAATCCGAAATGTAGCGGGGAACTGAATACAGGTTGGATGTCTCCACACTTGGAAAGCACATCTTTTGTTCTTATGGAAGTCGTTTAACCACACCAGATGATTGAGGGAGCCTGGGTATCTTTTTAATCACTGAAGGATTTGACAGCAGTAATGGTGGCATTGTTAACTCTTAAATTTCTGAACATTTCACTTAACGGCAAGTGAAGAGATATGGAATCCCCCCAAGAGTGTCAAGATGGTAACTTCCAACCTTATTTTTATGTATTGAAGAGGCCTCCGTGTCTCACTGAACTTTAACCTTTTTGTCAGTGTTTCTCAACCTTGGATGCCTATTATTACATAACCTGAGGAGTTAAAAAATACAATAAGCAGATGTCAAATAAAATTAGAATCGGAAGGTAGAATTCAAGCATTTACAGTTGTAAATCTGCAAGCCAGAATAAATTCTTATTGAGGGCCATACCTAGCCTGTCTTCATCAAACTTACAGGTGAATCTTTATTAAAGCTATAGGAAAGAAATGCAGGCCATAGAGACTGTCTTGCTGAGGGTCTTATAGCTAAATTCAGATCCAGGAACCAGATTCTGGAACTGATTCTACTACCTATATTATGTTGTATGTCAGACACTCCCAGGGCCTGTTAGGTAATATTTAGGACACCTGACATACTTGTTGCTAATTTCGAGATCTGAGCAACAACTGCATAGGCTATTGTTTCAAACTCTTTCTTCTTACTCCTTTTACTTTTCCTTCAGAGAAGAGAAAGCCACCCCTATGCTGTAGCCACTGCTCCAATTCTGACTTTAGGTCATGAAACTGAGACTAAGCTGTTACTGCACCACCACATAAATCCTCCTGTCATTTGGCTATTATTCTTTAGAGAACTAGAGGTTACCTACCTGCCACCTATGTTTCTTAAATTAGAATCATTTGAGTAGTACCATCTTAATTTACTCATTAACATATTTGTGTCCAGGCGCCCTGGTTCACGCCTGTAATCCCAGCACTTTGAGAGGCTGAGGCAAGCTGATCTCTTGAGGTCAGGAGTTTGAGACCAGCCTGGCCAACATGGTGAAACCTCATTTCTACTAAAAATATAAAAATTAGCTGGGCATGGCGGTGCACGCTTGTAATCTCAGCTACTCGGGAGGCTGAGGCATGAGAATCGCTTAAACCTGGGAGATAGAGGTTGCAGTGAGCAGAGATTGCACTACACACCACCCTGGGCGACAAGAGTGAGACTGTCTCAAAAAAAAAAAAAAACAACAACAAAAAACCAAAACCAACATATTTGTTCACTTCTGAACCCTGTGGTGTCTTTTAACTTTGTTAAGGGCCCTTGGTTAGAAAAATTATGAGAGCTTAGGAAATTCAGCTATTTCTTGGGTATGTTAAGTACAACTCCAAAATCCTTTGAGTTGTCCAGGAAGCCTGAACCTTGAGCAGTATCCAAGTGGAGTATGTATCTTTCAAGAATACAGATTTTTAAGGTGAGTAGTTTTCTGTCTTTGCATCTCCTAAGACCATTGTTACAACCTTGATATTAAATGAAGATGTGAATGTAAACTTCCTTTTGAACATATTTTTTATAAAGAAATATTTTGTTAATTGGAGTAAGTAGTATTGTTATGAAATCACTATGTAATTGTTAATTGTAAACTGCAATGTCTATTTTGTGTTGTAACAATGTTGCCATAAAATAGCTTTGCTAAATGTGAAATGGCTTTAATCCCTTTTGTCTTCCGTATACTTCGTAAAGGAGGAAACGATGATTTTCACAATTTGTCATGAAGCTTCCATGTTTATGAGAAAGTCCAAGAAGTAAGAGCCGAGAGAACAGACATCAGAATAAGGGACATAAGAAATTGCATATAGTGTCAAGGGTTTCTATATAACAACTTACTCTATTTCCCTTACATAGATAGGAGGGATTAATATTTTGCTTAGTGTTAATGGGGGACATACAGACATAAAACATTGGATAGCTTTTTATTTAAATGATGAGCTAAAGGTGTGTGTATACACACGTACTTATAAAATTAAAGTCATGTATGTATGTACACACAGACTTGTGTGACTTCTTGCATATTCATTTACATTTGACCAAATCTTTTGTCATTTCTCAAGAACAAATTAACCTTTGTTTGATACATAAATCAGGTCCTTTTAATTATTTGGAAGTATGTTATCAGAGTTGATTAAATCTGTCAAAAGTAAACGTACTAGTGAGTCATCAATATGAAGATTAGAAGAAATAATCATGTTGAGAAACTGAATTCCATAGTTACTTTCAGGCAGCCATATTACTGTGGTCTGTTTCCTTTCAAGTCAATGAATGCCCTTGCCTTGCCTTCTGCTATCTGAGAAGACTGTATTTAACACAACTATATTTTGAAAACTTTTTCCTGTTTTAGCATAACTCATAACAAAAGTATTAGGTTTTTATCTTGAACTCCTGTATTTCAAACTGACATTCTGCCTCTTAAAAATAATACTTTTTTAAATCAAAAGCTATATTAAACACCACACAGCTGTTTTTGTTTTTGCTTTTTGTTTCTTCAGTAGATTATTGGTGAATTATTCTAATGAATTTATATAGATTATATTCTGAGCAAAGCAGCTAGGAATCTTATGTTAACCTGTTTTAAAATAGTGTGTCAAATTCTAATCAATAAATGCATTTTTTAATATTTCTGAATGTCATTCCATGTGTATCTATTACTATTCTTTAGACATTATGAAACCTGCCAAAACATTCTTTTTTTTAAAAAATAGCATTATTAGAGAAAACTTTTTAAAATTCCCACTTAATATGGCTACAGAAATGGTGTGGAAAACGCAAGAGCCTTTTGTTAAGATGCCTTTATCTAATTGCATTAGGATGATTGATACTCTAAACAAGAATGTTTCAGTGGGCTAAAAATGTATCAAGTGTAAGAAAATCTCATCTTTTGATTCTTTTGGAAAACAACTTCAATTTTATTGTGATTAGTAATGAGGATATAGTAGATTGAACTGCTTATTTATAGTGCTTATTTTGCTTGTGGGAGAGTACCAAGAATAATATATATCATGACTGTTAGGTGTTCAACAGTCTTAAAATTATTGTGAAAATGTTCAAGCATACACAAAAGTGGAAAGTAGAATAATGCCATTAGCACACCCCAATATTCCTATTCAGATTCAATAATTAGAATAACATGATTCTTTAACAACTGAATTAGCCATATATCACACAGTTGAGATTTCCCAAAAGTTTGTGATAAATACCCAGGGATTTTTTTTTTTTTTTTTTTTTTTTTCCCAGACAGTCTTGCTGTATGCCCAGGCTGGAGTGCAGTGGTGCAATCTTGGCTCACTGTATCCTCCTCCTCATGGGTTCAAGTGATTCTCCTCCGTCAGTCTCCTGAGTAGCTGGAACTACAGGCATGTGCCACCACTCCTGACTAATTTTTGTATTTTTGGTAGAGATGGGTTTTGCTGCCCTGTTGGTCAAGCTAGTCTCAAACTCTGTGTTTCGAGTGATTCACCTGCCTCGGCATTCCAAAGTGCTGGGATTACAGGCATGAGCCACTGTGCCTGGCCAGTACCCAGAGATTTTTTAAAGGAATGAAATGACTTGTAGTATTTATTTACTTAATTTACTGGTTATGCTGCTGTCCTGGCCTATTTTGTTAGATTTTTGCTTAAAGAGAAACTTGATACATCATTGAATAAGATACATTTTGAATGGCATTTTTACTTGTTTTTTCTTTTTTTGATCAGGGTGCTAGAGTACCTTTTGTGAATTTAATACAGAGTTCCCAAACTTTCCCCCTCACAGTTCCTTAGTAATTTTATTAGTGTCCCTAGGTCAAAGTAACAGTTCATTTATTAATCGTTATGGAACAAAATGTTATGTCCTAACAACATAGCCATTAGAAAAAAATGTCTGTAAATGAAAGCAGTCATTCTTTTCATTCTTAGAGTTAACTATGTTTGGGATATGTGCATCTGTTGAGCACTGTATAGCTTACCAAATCACTGCCATCTTCATTTTCTGTTTCATGCTGATTTTTGCACCATGCATGTTTTTAATCACCACAGCCACTGAAAACCCAGCCAGCTTTGCAAACATGACACCATTAAATGGAATGTAGCATGATGCTGTGTTGAAAACTGACCACAAGCTAACAGCTCACCTTGTGTCTGTGTGAGTTTGTTTCAGTGGCTTGGAGTGCCTTGGTGCATAGTTTGAGAACCACGGTGTCTTGAGTATTGTGATTTTTTTTTTCTTTTCTCAGATTTTTTTTTTAACTTTAAACATATATCTTAAAATATGTATGTGTCCTTGGCTGGGTGCAGTGGCTCATGCCTATAGTCCCAGTGCTTTGGGAGGCTGAGGCAGGTAGATCATTTGAGCACAGGAATTCAAGACCAGCCTGGGCAACATGGCGAAATACTGAGTCTACAAAAAAACACAAATAGTAGCCAGGTGTGCACCTATAGTCCCAGCTACTTGGGAGACTGAGCCCAGGATGTCAAGGCTTCAGTGAGCTATGATCATGCCACTATATATATATATATGTATTTTATAGAGAGAGAGAAAGTGTTATCTTTTCTAGTTTTTACATTTAAGGGACTATTTTGCAAAAATACAGATACTTAACAATTTTTCTGCATCTTCCTAGGGGTAGAGGAACAGACATCCCATATATTTATTAAAGTAGACATGTATAAAATGTCCCTAGATCCACATTTAAAGCATACTTAAATTCACTTTGGAGCTAGCTTTTCAGGTAACTGCTATTACTGCAGAGATTTAAAACTATTTCATACTTTTTAGACATTTATGATAGAAGTGAATATTTAATATACTGGATTTAGAAAATGCCAAATGTCCTATTCACAGATTTGTTACTATATTGATTTTCCTTTGTGAAGCAAGGGGAAATAGTCACCATATATATTTTAAAATTTTGTCTGTTAAGTAAACAATAATGGCCATCTTTTGAATATGTTTTAGAGTTTAGAGATTTTGGCTAATATGTTAGTTCTACAAAGGCAGCCTAGTCCCCAGGCAAGAAGAGGTCTGCTTTGGGAAAGTGTTGTTACCATCTTTGTTTTAAACTCTAAACCAAGTTCTTCTCAGAGTTAGTTTGTCCTGTGCCCAGGAATGAACAAGGACAGCTTGGAGGTTAGAAGCAAGATGGAGTTGATTAGATCAGATCTCTTTCACTGTCTCAGTTATTTGCAATGGCAGTTTCATTATGACATTGTATAAACTTGCGGGGATATATGCATTCATTTATCCCGGGCACATTTTTAGGAATAAAATTGCTGTGATGCATGTTTAACTTTTAAAATGTTATTCAGTGTAATTCTTATTTGTTTTTCCTTTCCAACTTTTAGGTTTGAGGGTATATGTGCAGGTTTGTTACATGGGTAAATTATGTGTAATGGGGGTTTAATGCACAGATTATTTTGTCACCCAGGTAATAAGCATAGTGCCCAATAGATAGTTTCTCAGTCGTCTCTCTCTCCACCCTCAACCCTCAAGTAGGCCCTGGTGTCCATTGTTTCCTTCTTAGTGTCCAGTGTACTCAGTGTTTAGCTCCCACTTAATAAGTGGGAACCTGCAGTATTTGATTTTCTGTTCCTGCATTAATTCAGTTAGAATAATGACCTCCAGTTCCATTCATGTTACTTCTGGGGACATTATATAACTATTATTTATGGCTGTGTAGTATTCCATGGTGTTCATGTAACACATTTTCATTATCAACTCCACCGTTGATGGGCGTTTAGTTGACTTTGTGTCTTTGCTATTGTGAATAGTGCTGTAATGAACATATATGTGCATGTGTCTTTATGGTAGAACAATTTATATTTCTTTGGGTATATATCCAGTGATGGAATTACTGGGTCAAATGATAGTTCTGTTTTAAGTTCTCATATAACCTCACAACTCTGAAGTAAGTGTTATTATTTTTATTCCCAGTTTGCAAATGACAAACCAGCAATGAGGGCAAAGCCTTTAGAATACAGCCTGGGCTATAAAAGTTCCATATAAGTGTTGTTTAAATAAATGCACATAAAAAGATAACTGGCAGAAAAATTTAATGAGCCAGTTGAGACCATACTGTGTCTGTGACCTTGTCTGTGCCTCAAAACTGCTTCTGAATCTTTCAGCCTCTGAGGGGCAAAGATGGTTGATGTCAAGTTATTTTCCAGACTGATAAATTTAGATCCTCAGCTGCTTCTGGATGACTGGATACTGCACATTTTTATAAATGCAGCCTTAAAGGAATTCCGAGTTTGGTGACTAGTGCTGCAGGAGATGGAAAGAGATGATAAACTATCCCTCATATGTGATATTTACCTTGGCTTCATATAAGCTGGCTCACGTATATAGACAAAAATGTAAAGTACTGTCCAAAGTATTTTGTAACAACATTAGTCTGGGCATGGTGGCTCATGCCTGTAATCTCAGCACTTTAGTAGGCCAAGGCGGGTGGATCACTTGAAGTGAGAAGTTCGAGACCAGCCTGGCCAAGATGGGGAAACCCTGTCTCTACTAAAAATATAAAAATTAGCTGGGTGTGGTGGTGCGTGCCTGTAATCTCAGCTACTCTGGAGGCTGAGGCAGGAGAATTGTTTGAACTTGGGAGGAGAGATCGCGCCACTGTACTCCAGCTTGGGAGACACGGAGAGACTCCATTGCAAACACACAAACAAAAAGTGTTTTGTAACAATATTGAAGAAGTTAGAGGATTGCAGGACAATGATATTGTTTTATGAAATGTAGCTCCTGGTTTCTAAAATCTAAAAAGCCATTTTCTCTAGTCCATAGTGTGTGTGTGTGTGTGTGTGTGTGTATATATATATATATATATTATATATATATATATATATATGTGGAAAATAGGAAAATTGAGGAAAGTTTCTGCTGCTATATTTTAAGTAATTTTAAAACTTGGCGAATTTACTCATATTTTTGGACTTTTGAAAGCTGAGATGCTTTATTTCAGAAAATGTATTTCAAAGTGAATTAATACTATGTCTATTCATTCCACTTGGGAGCTCAATCCTGAGCTTCTGAAAGTGTAAACATTTCATTTCTCTTTCTTTCTCCCTATTTCTCCCTATTTTTCTCTCTTTCGACTGTCTTCCCTATGCATTGGAGAGAAATGATGTCTTTTTGGACAATAATTTTCATATATTTATTGAAAGTGTGTTTCTTGGTCTTAATTCTGTTGGTACATTTCATAATTCTCTTTATAAAGGAAAATGTTAGATTGACCTTAATTCCACATTTCTGTAAGTTTTCATGATTCATAGACATGCAGATCCTTGATTTAGATAATGATGATCATGAAGGAATGTTCTTAAATAAAACAGGGTAGGAAAAAAACTTCATTGTCCATCCACAGGAGAATGGTCAAATATAGTAGGGTTCATTTGTAATCGAGTATACATATAGCTGTTTAAAAGAATACAAAGCTCCATGGGCTGATGTAAAAACAGATAGCAGTCACATTCATATTTGAAAACATGTAAATGTCTGGAAAAAAACTGTAAACTTTATGAAGTAGTTATCTTTGGGGTAGATGAGTAGATGAGATAAGGGAATTGGTGCTTTAACATTTTACTTGGTATTCTGGATGATAGAACCTTTAAGAGAATAAATTAATGTGTTATTTCTATTTCTGCATTATTTTTAAAGCCTACAGTAGCAATACAATGTTTCTTGGGTTTTGTGTAGATTGATAGAATATGGCACAACTGAAGAAAAATTTGTCTTCCACTTGAAATTTCTTTTTCTCACCCCTTTTTCTGAGCACATATGTCACTCTTCTCCACTGGCTTGTAGCTTCTGCAGATGTTCTATTGTGACATGAATACTTCAGATTTATTGCTGCATTTTCTCCCATCAAAATTTTACCTGCCTGTGTCACTTTCTCCTTAAGTTTTCCTCCCATTAAATGAAAATGGGAACCTAGTATCAACAAAAAGCTACCTCAAAAGCCTTTTGGAAACAGAGTGTCAATAATATATGAAAGAATGTCTTTATATGTTTCCTGGTAATGCTAAAAAATATGAACTTTCCTCAACTCATTTAAAAATTCCATGTAACATGAATGCCTGCTTTTAGGCTGCACCAGGTTGGCATTTGGTGATGCTCCAGCTGGCTCAGCTAAATCTACAATTTAAGTACAGCTAGAGAATCTCCTCTCTGACCCCACACCCTTCAGTGTTTTAAAAATGTATATACAGGGAGAGAAAAGATAAATATGGTAACGATTAGTGATATTAAAAATGGAATAAGAAAGGGCCAGAAGCCAAGAGAAAAACACTGTGTCAGACATGGAAAACAGCCAAAGAAACAAAAAGAAATTTCCAGATCCTTACCCAGTATGGGCACTAACACACCGATTCTCTTGAACATCCCCGTGTTCAAGCTTCCCCGTGTGTAAAGGCTTCCTGGTGTAACCACGCCACCACTAGACGTGGGATGGTGTGAGTCATTTGCACCTATAATGCCTGGAAGCTGGGTGGCCAGGTCTCTGAGCACAGGCAATTCAACATTTTTACTCCAGCAATGGCAACCTCTGGTAAGTTGACCTGGAAATGTAGGGTGGGTATCGAATCTGTGGCCCTTCTCCACAGCAGACTCACTTTCCCATATTCAGGGATCAGATCATTGGTAGTTAAATCTTTGGTTATATGATCCTTCCTCACTCTGCCATTCCTCCTTAATTCCTCTTAAATACTCGATGTCCGGCTTACTAGCAGTTTACTATTGTACTCTCCCGAGTGTTAGTCCCAAGCAATGACCCACAGAGCAGAGAGTGAGTCTTATTTACATTTTCTGTATCCAGTACTTAGCTGGACACATGTGGCCACTCCATGATTGTTAAAAGAACAACAACAAAAAAGGAAGGCAGGGGTGGAGAAGAAAGAGAAATTTATTTTTGTTTCTTTGACTGTCTTCCACGTCTGACAGTGTTTTTCTCTTGCCTCCTTGCCCTTTCTCATTCTATTTCAGTACCGTTAATCATTATCATATTTTTCTTTTCTCTCCCCGTATCTCTATTTTTTTTTTAAATTAGGTGGCCATATAAGTCCTCTCTGAGTTACAGTGATGTCATATTGGTAGCTTGAAATTGGCTACCAATGGTAAAGATGTAAGGAGGGAAGGGCAATATTGAGTATGGCCCCAGAACCAGTTTACCTCCATTTGAATCCTGATTTTGCCACTGCTAACTTTGGCATGTCAGAGAAGTTACTTAATCCCTCTGTGCCTCAACTTCTTCAGCAGTTTAACAGGGTTAATAATAATAGCTGTTTTGGGGGAAGTTTTGGTGAGTAAATGAGTTAAAGTATGTAAAGTCCTTGGAATAGGGCATAGCACATAGAAAGCACAGATGCTTTTCTAGGTGCTGTGGGAGCCAGTGTTTGCTATTGGTCATTTCGTATTTTCACCTTATAATGAATACATCTCAGAATCTCAGCTGCTGGAAACCTCCCTACAATAGCTGGAGATGACAAGCTCTGCTTGCACATGTGAATTCCTGGTCCCTGCACACAGCTTTATGTGTGTCTGGTCCCTTCTTGCTACATTTCTTTCCCCAACACTGAGGAGAGTGCATGGCATGGATATTTTTGAGCCCTGCCACTGGTCTGTATGTCCTGTAATTGCCCTGGCACCCCCGAGGCACTCCTTGGCCTTCTGAGCTCTTAGAATGGGGCAGTAGCTGCCAATATCTGTTACCATCTGCTGAACATTAGCTTCCTGCTTTTCATCCAACAGGCTAAGATATACTTAGAATGACATTCTTTTAAAAGAAGGGAGCCTAAAAACTTACTCTGTTTAGAAGGGTAAGTCCAATATCCAGGTCAACCTTGTTTTGTGGAATCCAAATTATTTTATTGTGAAATTACAGGGAGTAAATGATACACAGGAAAAAGCACTGAGCTTAATCTTGAAAGTTAATTCTTGAATCCTGGTTCTGTCATTCCTTGTGTATTTGACCAAAATTTGACCAGAATGTAAGTATTTGGTAGTTGAATTAACCCAGATTATCTTAAAGGGCCTTTTCCCTTAGGAAAATTTTAGGAAAATCATGTAAGTGGAATATTCTTGTTTCTTCAGTCAGACTCATTTAAGTTCAAGATGCAGAACAATTTACAGCAAAAATAAGAAACATTTCTTGTGAGGAAGCTTAGATAATAGCCCATTATTTATTCAGCCAGTGAGTTATGAAGATTTGAAACTATGGTGGAGTGAGGAAGGTTAGTCTCTGAGTCTGTAGGGAATGGAGACACTTGCTGGGAGTATTGGCTTTGATTGTTTTGGGCAAAGCCTGGTGACAGTGGTTAGATCATTTGATAAAAGAGATATTGAACTGAAATCTCTCTCCCTTGAAGAAATTCTGGCACAGAATACATGCAAAAATCTAATCTTTAAATGTTCAAATCATACAGTCAGTGGGTCCCAATTGGGGGACAATTCTTATGAAAACATTGATTGTGACCCATAGTCAAGAGCCCTTGGAAGCTTAAAAGGGGCAGTGGGCGATACTCTGTGTGCTTTGGGGTATATGAGTAGACAAGATAAGGGAATTGATGCTGATGTAAACTATTTTCTTCTCAGCTTTTTCTTTCTCTTCTGAAGTGCAAGTCATTATTTCTGTATTCTTTCTCCTTTCCCTCTACTTTTTTCTTTTCTCCCCTCCCTATCCTCTCTCTGCCTGCAGTTACTCATTATTGTTAATATGGTGCTAGTTTCTTTGAGTTATTTGGTGACCTGAGTTAGTAACAGTTGGCCTTTATACAATTAGCATCTTTATTAGTTTGCTAGAGCTGCTGTACCAAAATGCCTCAGGCTGGGTGGCTTAAACAACAGAAGTTTATTTTCTCACAGCTCTGGAGGCCAGAAGTCCAGGGTAAAATGTAGCCGTGCCTGGCCCAGAAATTTATTTTCTAACAGATCTGTAGGCTATAAGTCTCAATTCTAGGTGTGGGCAAATACAGTTTCTGATAAGAATTGATGGCCACCTTCTTACTGTGTCCTTATCTGGCCTCTTCGTAGTGTGCACAGAGGGAGAGTGAACTCTGGGGATTCTTCCTATTCTTAGAAGGATGTCAGTTTTATGGGATTAAGGCCCCACTCTGTGATCTCACTTAATCTTTATTACCTTCTTATAGGTCCTGTCTCTGAATACAATCACATTTGGAGTTAGGGTTTCAAAATGTGAGTTTGTGGCAGGAGTTGGGGGTGAAAGGGGTGTGTGCAATTCGGTCCATAACAGATTCTATCTTTGTTTGTTCATTACTTTAAAGAGAATCTTTTTATCATTAAGAATTAAGTATGAGCTTGATGTCTTTTGTCAATGCAAGCAAGTTCTCTTTAATTCTTAGTTTATTTGGAGAGTAAGTCATATTTGCATGTTTAATTTTGTCAAATGCATTTTATGCATCTATTTAAATGAGTATATGTAAGTTTTCTCTCCTTTAATCTGTGAACATGATTAATACATTTGTAGATTTTCTAGGGTTAAACTACCCCTGAATTCCTGTTATAAACCCAACTTGGTCAACATGTGTCATCGTTTTTATACCCTGCTGGATTTGTTGTGTCAATATTTTGTTTAGGATTTTTGCATTTATAAGTGAGATTGATTTGTAATACTTCCTTCTCATATTGTACCTGTCTGTTTTTGATGTTGAGTTTATACTTTCCTCATCGGATACATTAGGGGAGTGTTTTCTCTTTTTTTCTTTTCTGCAAGAGACATTATGGTACAGTGATAAGGAGCATGAATTCCTAAGGTGCCAGAATGTGTGCTGATGGGTCACATAGCTGTAATTCCCAGGTACAGTGAGAATAACTTGGGATGAGGCCACTGGGCCTTTGTTACTCAAACTCAAATTCTTTTACAGAAATACCTATATGATGATGTCATTAAGTTAAAAGCTAGAAAAAATAATTTATTTTTAAGCCTTTAAATAGTCGAGTTCTATTCACTGTTGACTGATATTACTGGCTATGATCCCAATGGCCTAAATTTTCTCAACATTTCCATTTTTATCATGAATGTAGACGATTATAAGCCTTAGAAATGTCACTGTAAAAATGTAAACATGATCTAGTATCCACATAAAATGGCTATAGAATGTAAAAATGCTTACTCTAATAACTGGATGCCCATCAGATACCCTCACTCCTCAGGAGGCCAGATGGAAAATAAAGGATAATTTTCAGAGATACAAATTCAAGAAAAAACCCTACAGATATTTAACTTCACTGGCATGAGATTTCCCTGTGTTGCCCTGTGTTTCTCTGGCTAAGAGAAACCAAAATTGTATTTGTTGGTGAAATTGTCCTGAGCTTTAGGACTAAATAGATGTTGGGGGTAGTATTTTAAGTTGCTTTCCTGGTGTTTCCGCACTTCACTTTCACTGTGTCTTTTGCTCCTTCACTTAAGAAGGTGACAAATGCCACAGCGGAAACTTTACTTCTGTGTTGTCAGGAACAGATGTTGGAGTATTTAGAGCTGTAATTGATTTCTTCCCTAGATTTCTTCCATCGTATAATTTTGAATGAAGCTCAAAGGGAAGCTGCACCTATAAAGCTAAAACTTTGAAACTCAGAGATTCCAAAGGGAGGTGTTTCAGACTTGTGTATATTTTTACCCTTGAAAACCCCAAATAACAAGACTCTTGCCATGTTCTCCAACTCAGAGATTGTTTCCTTAGTGTGTCCGATCTACTAATGAACCCATAAAAGGCATTCTTCCTTTCTGTTACAGTTTTTCATCTTTAGCAATTAAAATTTTTTTTTTTTTTTTTTTTTTTTTTGAGACGGAGTTTCGCTCTTGTTACCCAGGCTGGAGTGCAATGGCGCGATCTCGGCTCACCGCAACCTCCGCCTCCTGGGTTCAGGCAATTCTCCTGCCTCAGCCTCCTAAGTAGCTGGGATTACAGGCACGCACCACCACGCCCAGCTAGTTTTTTGTATTTTTTTTTTTAGTAGAGACGGGGTTTCACCATGTTGACCAGGATGGTCTCGATCTCTCGACCTCGTGATCCACCCGCCTCGGCCTCCCAAAGTGCTGGGATTACAGGCTTGAGCCACCGCACCCGGCTAATTAAAATTTTTTTTAAAAAATTTCTATCTCTCTGCTTTCATTACCTATCTGTTCTTACATGTTGCCTTCTTTTCCGTTAGAACTTTTATTAAACACAGTTGTTTTATTTTTAATTGTTTTTTATTTTTTTTGAGATGGAGTTTCACTCTTATTGCCCGGGCTGGAGTGCAGTGGCATGGTCTTGGCTCACTGCAACCTCCACCTCCCAGGTTCAAGTGATTCTCCTGCCTCAGCCTCCCAAGTAGCTGGGATTACAGGTGCCCACCACCACGCTTTTCTTTTCTTTTCTTTTTTTTTTGTATTTTTAGTAGAGATGGGATTTCACCATGTTGGCCAGGCTGGTCTCAAACTCCTGGCCTCAGGTGATCCGCCCAGCTCGGCCTCCCAAAGTGCTGGAATTACAGGTGTGAGCCACCACACCTGGCCAATCACAGTTGCTTTAAATTTGCAGTCAATAAGTCCAATATCTCTGCCATAAGTGAGTCTGGTTCAGATGCTTGTTCTGTCTCTTCAAACTGTGTTTTTTGCCTTTTGGTTTGCCTTGCAATTTTTTTTTTGAAAGCTAGATATGATGGACTTGGTGAAAGTAACTCTGGTGAATAGGCCTTTAGTGATGTGGCAATAAGGTGTGCAGAGAACGGAGGCATTCTGTAGTTCTAGGATCAGGTTTCAGTCTTTTAGTGAGCCTTTAAACTGTGGACTTCGCACGTGTTTCTCATTTTCCCCACACTCACCATCTTAGGTGGGATAGGATGGTTAGAAGGGGCTGGAGTTGGATATAGTCCTTTCCCCAGGTGGGTTAGGCTCATAAAATTCCAGTAGGTTAGTTTCTGATAAAACAGTTTCTCCTGAGGGTAGTTTCGGTTAAGAACAGAAGCCTGCGGCATATTTAAAGGTTATCTTTCCCCTTCCTGTGTTGGAAATACAAGGGGAGTTTTCCTTGCTCTTCACTGTAAGAAACTGGTAGCACTCCAGGAGCTAACACCAGCAAAAGTGTGAGGCCTTCCTAAAGTTTTAGCTCAGTCTTATCTATTCTGAGCCTCCAGCATTTTCTCAATTATAGTTCATGTTTCCCTACCATGGCACTGGTTCCTGAAGAGGTTTCTGCCCTGGTAAGTTGCAACTCTCTGTACCTGCTACTATCTCCAATTTCTGAGGCAGTGGTTTGCTCTGGAACTTTTTTTCTCTGATGTATGTAAGAAAAGTTGTTGATTTTTCTATTTGTTCAGTTTTTTACTTGTTGTTGGGATGGAATGGCGACTTCCAAACTTCTTACATGCTGAACTGAAAACCAGAGTTAGTTCTTCACAGAGCTCTTTAAAGTTAAGAACCTTAAAGTTAACTCACTCCTGAATTCTCAAAATACTTTTCAGATTTTTCAAATAGTGTTCTTAGTAGTCTGGTGGAGAGAATCCTTGGCATTTGGAGGCAGAGAGGCAATACAATAGTAATTGTATTTATTAAAAGAGATAATGTCAAAACCAAACCAAATCAAACGAGAAGCTGCATTTGAGAGGATTAGCCAGAGAACATAAAGCAGTATGAATAGTTTGGAAGAAAAGTAAATGTGTCCAAAATAAAAAGTATTATGGATTTGTTGCAGTAAATTTTATCTTTCAGTTTAGGCTATGTTGTGGTGACAGACAGCCCTAAGATCTGAATTGCTTGTGACAACCAAGGTGTATTTTTCACTCATGCTCCATATTGATTGCAAGTCAGTGGAGGCCTTGTTCCCTGTCATCTTTATTCTGCAACTCAGCTTGAAGGAGTTAGCTCCCCCTGGGACATGACAGTGAAAGGAAAGGAGAAGTTGTTGTTCCAAAGAGGAACACAGCACCTCTACTCACATTTCTTGTCCCAAAGCATGCCATCTGCATTCAGTGGCATGGGGATGAATATACAACAGGAAAGGGAACTACAACTTACATGGCCAAGCATGACATCAGTGTGGTGGAAAGTATAGTCTTCCCAGTGAAAGGCGTATCAGATATTTTGAATATTAATACAATTTGCCACGTAATGTCTACCAAGTTCCTCCCTAGTTTATGGTGAGTTGGCTATTTAGAATTCTCTTATCCCAGACTTTCCAAGACTGTGATCACTACTGTGTGAAGTTTGGCCACGTCCATACCTACTTGACAATGAGTTCCCTTACCTTCATTTTTCTAGAAGATAAGGGGACAAAGAAATTTCTCAGATAAATGTTTTTGTGAGTGGCTCTTGGGCATTTGATGAGATTGAAGACATAGCAGTTTCTCTCAAGCTATTCACAGTCTCTTTTTCTAAACATTGCCTCTCCAGGAAATCCTTGGTGTAAGCATATGTTCTTGGAATTTGTGTTGTGAGACAGATGGCAGAAAAATGACTCCTCTTTTATTCCCATTGATTTTGTTGAGAAACATGTGGTTACCCCTGTTGCCATGAGGTAGTATTATTGTAATAATAAATATGCTGATAGAATTATGGTCAATTGTTTAACCTGTGTAAAGATGGGGATAAAACTGCTAAATGGGCAGGATTAGAAACAAGTATAGGTAAGCCATATTAAATACATGTAGAAACAATATAAAGCAGTGAAAACAAAAACTGCTTGTTTAATAACTAGCATACAAGGCATCAAAAGTCAGGTCAAAATGTAAAAAAAATCTTGCAACTCAAAGGTCAAAGGCTGGCAGCTCACAGGATAAGTCTGGGTCACATATATGTTTTGTTTGAGCAGCACCATGTTTTAAATATCATTAGATGTTACATACGAAAGAATTTAACTTCTGGCTTCTCTTGAAAAATGGAAAGATTTGTCAATGTTTATTAATATTCCTGTATGACACAGTTGACTGGTACTGATTTACTCTTGTTTCTTTTCTTTTATTATTATTATTGAGATGAAGTCTTGCTCTGTCACCTAGGTTGAAGTGCAATTGTATGATCCCAGCCTACTGCAACCTCTGCCTCCCAGGTTCAAGCGATTCTCCTGCCTTAGCCTCCCAAGTAGCTGAGATTACAGGTGCCCGTCACCACACCTGGATAATTTTTGTATTTTTAGTATCGATGGGATTTCACCACATTGGTCAGCCTGGTCTTGGACTCCTGACCTCAAGTGACCCATACACCTCAGCCTCCCAAAGTGCTGGGATTACAGGCATGAACCACTGTGCTCAACCTACTCTTGTTCCTTTAAGAGGTAGCATGAATCTCTAATTTGTCACATACCATGCAGGTGGATTAAAAATCTTAATATGAAAAGCAAAACTTTATGAAAGAAAATACAGGATGCTGTCTGATGACAGACTAATTACATAGGACTCCAGGTAGTAGATGCTATACATTAAAAATTTATTTTCATCAAAATTAAGGATTCTTATTTAACAAAATTTGTCATAGACAAACAACCTACAGGGAAACAGATTGGAAATGCTATTTTCAATGTATTAAATGAACAAGCTATTTAGAATATTCAGGGAATTCTAGCATATAATTCTAACTTACAGCAAGAAAAAGAAAGCACAGAATTAGGTAGTTAATAGAAAGGGAAACTTGTATAATCATTAAATCTCTTAAGTGAATGTAATAAGAAAAATGCAAATTAGAATAAATTAACTCAATTTTGTCACAATCCAGCTAACAATGAGGTCAGGTAATGTCAAATATTGGCCAAAGATGTGAGAACATGAGAATCCTTGTCTATGGCTGGTGGAAGTATAAACAGTCATTCCAGTAAGCCATTTTAGCAGTTCAAAGTGAAATTAAGAATACATAAATATCATGCCTAGAAATTCTATGCCTGGAGAAATTTCAGCATCTGGAGAATCACTCCCATAGAGTTTTGCAAAAAGATATCCTCAAACAGATACATGAGAATGTTCATAGCAATATTACTTGAACTAACAAAGATCTGAAATAACTTAGGTATCCATCTTTAGGGGAATGCACAAATAAAATGTGGTACATACATTTAATAAATATTATGAAGCAGACAGATGCCCCATATAAATAAAATTTGTATATCACAATATAAATATATATGCATCAAAGTAAATATGCACGAAAGATGGTTTGAAGATCAAACTTTAAATATAGTAGAGTAGATGCCTATACCTGGAAAGAAATTGGGATTGGACAGAGGAATAAAGAAAATTAACATAAAACAAACTGAAATAGAATAGAATAGTCTTGCAGGGGCCACCAGTGATAGCATACTGTGATTTCAGGAATATTATCCATTCAGTTCTGTAAACCTAAAATTATAAAAGATTCCAATTAAAAAAAAGGAGCTACTACAGTAGTCCCCTCTTACCTGCAGGGAATATGTTCCAAGTCTCCCAGTAAGACGCCTGAAACCTTGGATAGTACTAAACCCTATATATACAATCATACCTTGCTTTACAATGGGAATACTTTCAGAGAAATGCATAGTTAGGCAATTACATAATTGTGTAAAGATCATAGAGTGTATTTACACAATCCTAGATGTCATAGCCCACTACACACCTATGCTATATAATATAGCCCATAGCTCCTAGATTGCAAAACTGTATAGCATGTTACTGTACTGAATACTACAGGCGATTTTTAACACAATGGTAAGTATTTGTGTACTCAAACATTTCTAAACATAGAAAAGATCCAGTAAAAAATATGGTATATAATCTTATAGGACCAGACCAGCATAGTATATATTTGGTCTGTCATTGACTGAAATATCTTTATGGAGTGTATAACTGTACTGTGATTTTTTCTATACATACATATGATAAAGTTTAATTTATAAATTAGGCACAGAAGGAGATTGACATCAGTAACAAATAATAAAATGGAATAATTACAACAATATATTGTAATAAAAGTTATATGTATGTGGTCTCTCTCTCAAAATACCTTGTAATGTACTTACCCTTCTTTATCCTTCTTTTTTTTTTTTTTTTTGAGACAGTCTTGCTCTGTCACCAGTGCAGTGTCATGTGTCATGACCCGGGCTCACTACAACCTCTGCCTCCTGGGTTCAAGCAATTCTCCTCCCTCAGCTTCCCCAGTAGCTGGGATTACAGGCACAAGCCACCATGTCTGGCTAATTTTTGTATTTTTAGTAGAGATGGGGTTTTGCCAGGTTGGCCAGGCTGTTCTCAAAGTCCTGGCCTCAAGTAATCCACCTGCCTCAGCCTGCCAAAGTGCTAGGAGTACAGGCGTGAGCCACCATTCCTGGCCTTACCTTTCTTATTGTGACGAAGAGGAAACAGAGTGGAACTGCATGAGATTTCATCATGGTACTCAGAATGGTATGCAATTTAAAACTTGTGAATTGTTTATTTCTTGAGTTTTTCATTCAATATTTTCAGACTGTGGCTGACCACAGGCAACTAAAACCGAAGAAAGCAAAATCATGGGTAAGACAGGGGTTTCTATATTTCTTTACATTTTGACCAAAGACAACCCTTCTAGTTCTTTTTTTCAAACTTGTGAAGATGGATCCCATTGTTAGGCCTGACCTGAGCTCTCCAATGCCAAACATTAATCTAGTTGTTGCAGTTTCCTGTTACTCGGAGACATATTTGTGATCATCCTATTTTGTTGTTTTCGGTGAATTAATCATCTCCACTCAAAATCCTCCTGCATGAAACTGCTGGATGATCTACACCACCTTTGCCTAAAAAGTGTCTTTCTAGAAAGCCAGAGGGGAAAATCCTGCAAATGAGCTACCCTAGTGCTGCTGGATTCGGGGAGGCAGATGGTGGTTGGATTTCGTTCTCTTTCTTCATTTTCTGCCTGTTCTTACATGCATCCTCTCTGTGCAGATCCAAGTGTGTGAAGCACCTTCAAGGAGGTACATTAATGACAAACTGAAATCTAGGTCAGTAAAGAGTTTTACTGCCTTTCATTTGCAGAGTGTGAGAGGCCCCTTCTGGCCTTTACCATATGAAAGTTTTACAGCAACTGTGATATTTGGAGAAAACACACATGAAGGATGGGATGGAATCCTTGCCAGTCTTCTCAGCAGAGGGCCTCCCAGCAGACTGGATTTATTGGACTTTTCATTTTCCCTCACCATTTGGATTTTCAAAGACTTTTTACTAGTTCAGTCTTTAAAGCAGAAAAATTCAGCCAATTTGTTACAAACCACTGCAGCTTCAGTCCCCTGAAGCCAAGAATAACTGCTGAACTCTTCCAACTTGGCTGCAAAGCAACAGCTGTTAAGTCTCCTGTGCTCACCCCTCCAGCCAAAGAGATATCACACCTGCAGTGCTGGGATTTTGTGGAAAAAATGGAAATAGTGTATCGTATACATCTTTTTTTTCCAATGTCTTTTGCTTTATGTTAATGCTTCTAGTTTAGGAGTGTCTGAAGTATTTCACAATGCTTAACAGAGCAAGGTTTGTCCCTTAGTTTTGGGTCATTTGTTAATTCAGTAAGCATTTGCTAAGCATAAGTGTAAGACATGTGGCTCTCATTTCCACCAGGTAGTTGTTAGGTTGGCCTCTTCCTTTTGTTATGAGATCTTGTGTTCTCAAAAGCACATCTTGTGTTCTCAAAGCTTATTATTATTATTATTTTTTGTCTGCTCTGATCGTGGTTCCATGAGATAAATGAAACGCTGGAAATCAAGTTGCCAGTCTGGTCAATTTGTTACCTGGCTTTTCAAATCGTTACATAGGGAGTTGATGTTCTTAGAAACAGAAAGAAGATATGGGTTCCTTATAACTCTGACTTAATTCTCACTTGGCAGTAAGATGAACCGTTAGATTTTGGTAAATGTCACCGGCTTTTCATACTGTGCTTGGGTGAGGCATAGAATGAGGCATAGCATAGATGTACTGTGGTGTAACATACCTGGTAGTGTAGGCCATCCAGTAGTTGTGTGCAGGAGGATTTTGAGTGGAGATGATCAGCACACTGAAAACAACAAAATAGGAAGACCATAGATGTGTCTCTGGGTAATAATATACTATAGTATAGTGGGTGGATCTTAGATGCACCTAAAATCTTAAGCATCAACTGTACTTTCTAGCCTTGGGATCTTGGGTGTCTTAAATTTATGAGCTTCAGTTTACTTAAAGTAATCAGAATGTTTGTGCTTGGAGTTGCTGGAAAAAAATTAAATGAGCTACCATAGGTGCTCATTAAATGTTGGCCTTTGCTTATGGCTACCTAAGAGGAAAATAAAGGAAGTAGAAAGCTCAGTTTAGTTCTCGGAAGCTTGCAGTCCAGTTGGGGAGATGAGACACAGACTATACATAAAACCACCAGAGTAAATGCCTCTGAGACAAAACTGAAATGGCTTGAGTTAACATATTCTGTCCACTCATCACCGCCAATTCTGGAAATGAAAGACTGATTTTTCTTTAAAAAATGTGTTTCTGCTTTTTTTTTTTTCTTTCTTTTTGAGATAGGGTCTTGCTTTCTCACCCAGCCTGGAGTGCTGTAGTGTGATCACGGCTCACTGCAGCCTCAAACTCTGGGGCTCAAGCAATTCTTCCACCTCAGCCTCTGAAGTAGCTGGGACTACAGGTGCATGCCACCATGCCTGGCCAAGTTTTAAAAAGTGTTTGTAGAGATGGGGTCTCCCTATGTTTGTTTCCCAGGCTGATCTCGAACTCCTGGGCTCAACTAATCCTCCCGTGCCAGCCTCCCAAAGAGGTGGGATTAGAGACATGAGCCACTGGGCCTGGCTGCGTATTTACACTTGATGTCCAAAAAGCTTTTTACAAAGCAACAACTCTTTTCTTTAGAGGAAATCAAATACTTGGGTTTTAAATTAGGCTCAAACACACATCCTCACAAACATACACACAAATGCTACAGTGACTTTAAGTCTCCATTAGGATGTTCAGCTGAGAGTTGTGCAAATGTTTGATCCATCTGGTGACAACTCATAGAATGTGTTATTTCCAATGTTTGCAAATAACAATCTAAATAGAAATGTGCTGGAAGAGATTCTATTAATGTGTATGTACTGAAAAGCAATTTCCTTTCCATATTATATATTAAAAGGATTGAAACCCTCTCTTGTATTTGCAATTGTATAAATGTCTTTATGCTATTTAAGGTGCTGGTCATGGCAGGAGAGCTTGAATGTGTCATTTGTTAGTTCTTGGTCAATGCAAGTATAGTCCCTAGCAGGTGCCTCTTTTTAAAGTATTTCAAATTTTCTTGGTTTTGTGGCAGCAAGTGGAAAAAGTAAGGGCTCTGCAGCTAGTGAGACTTAGGTTCTAATACAAATGCTTTGGAAAAGGTGTTCAAAATTTGCTGGGATAGCGATGGTGACATTTGCATAGGGGACATGGAATCTTCTGATATCAAGGATTGAGACCTTTTTCTTCTTATGTTAACTGTTACAAAAGCATCTCTGATGATTGTTATTAAATGGAAAGCAGTGTAAAAAAGGTCACCTGAGACCTCCTCAGGGGGCATTTACTAGAAAAGCAAACCCTTGTGCCATGCCAGTTCCTCAGGTATCTTGGGGGAAGGAGATAGTTCTGGATGTAGCTTGTGTCTGAAGCTGGAATCTCAAAGCTTATTCTTAGTTAGTGAGTTTAGCAATGTTGTGGAGGCAGTCTTAATGACCAACTGGGGTGTCTGTTGACTTTACATCTTACAAAGTTTCTGTTCTTAGTGTAGCTGCAGGTTGTTAGGTTTATGGGGGCAGTTATGCTATTCTGAAGCCTCAAGGTGGTGCTGGTGAGCTTTAACTCTGTTAGTGAAACTGGGGGAGGGATGTGGAGGTGGGAGGGTGAAGGGCTGGGAATAAGGTGAATCCTTGTGTGCTAGCCAGAGAAGGAGACTGATGGAGGGTTTAAAGGAGTCAGGGATGGGAGATGCCTGATCACCCCTCTTCTTGGAGAAGCAATTAAATTAATTAATAGCATTGTTGGAACTTGTTCTGCCTTGAGTTCTGATTTTCTCTACAGTCTGATCATGTTTAATGAGATGATGTATGTGTTAATCTAGGAGAAGGAAGCGGGAGTAAGTTATTTGACTAGCCTTCCATTTAATGTGGGACTGCCCATTGCTCAGGTGTCAGTGGCCACTATTCCTGAACCTACATATATTCCAATCAAGCTGCCCCTCTGGGAGCTCCTGCATCACTCAGTGTATTTTTTGAGGAGAGAAATATAAACATTTGGCCCTTTCATTGATCATTTCCCTGCATAAGATTGTTCTTAGGGGTAGAGAATTCAGAACTCTACATGGCATTGCTCACAGCTTTTTAAACAAACTGAGGCAAGTCTCAAACTTAGAGAGTGTTGAGGGCAAAAACATTAATTTTACCTGCTTTACATGTTTGATGCTAAACTAAACTGAGAAAATGCATATGGAAGTGCCTTGCAATATGACTGTTTATTAGAAATAGAAGAACACAAAGCATGCAGAAGGAAGAATTTTTAAGAGTTACTAGAAGACAAGAATCAAATTTAATATTCCCTTAAAGTAAATAAGTGCTTCTGCATTAAAGCCTACCAATGAAAGACCATCAGGAACACATTTATTGCAGTACAAAGAAATTAGATGTATTTTTCTTTCTGTTGCAAAACTGAAAGCACCTTAAATGAGGAGTTGGAAGAAGCTTGTCATAGTATGTGAGTGTGTGCTGGATGATTCAAGGGAGGATTGAGGAGGTGGAGACCAGTTCTGAATTGGATGTTTCAGGAAGCAGAAGCAATTTTGTGACTGAATATCAAAATCATTTTTAGCTATAAGGTAGAAGGACCACAGTAGTTTTCCTTGGTGAGGTGAAGGAGAAGCGGTCACTCATGTTAGACAGAAGAGGGGGCTGTTTTACAATTTTTGTGGTTTCAGAGTTGCCTTATCTGTGTCTCATTCCAAATATGGGCTTGGAATGGCCTTGTTAAGATGTTGTTTCTATTCTGTGATTGTGGTTTATATTCAACTGGAAACACCATGGCCTAGCTGCCAGCAGGTCTGCTTTTCATTTTCTTACCTGGTTTTAGGTATGGATATTTACTATATTCCCCTTTCTGGAAGGCAAAGAAAGAAGTCATATTCCAGAAGGAGGCCAAGGCTGAACACTAAGATAGAGGGTCTCCAAATGGGTTTTGGAGATTGGTAAAGGATAATAGTTAAGTTACAAGACCAAAAAGGTAAACAAGTAATGGTAAATGCTCAAGGAGTGGAGCCTACCAGAGAAGGTGAATGGGAGATGGCCCTGAAGAGGCTGAGTGTAGCTCCTCCTGCAGGTGTGTTTTACACAGGTATACATAGGGAGCACATGGTTTTTTATGAGAACCACACAGATACCTATAAGGAGCACATGAGCACATATAGGGAGCACACAGGTATGTATAAAACAGCCCCCTCTTCTGTCTAACATGAGTGACCGCTTCTCCTTCACCTCACCAAGAAAAACCACTGTGGTCCTTCTATCTTATAGATAAAAATGATTATGATATTCAGTCACAAAATTGCTCCTGCTTCCTGAAACATCCAATTCAGAACTGGTCTCCACCTCCTCAATCCTGCCTTGAATCATCCAGCACACACTCACATACTATGACAAGCTTCTTCCAACTCCTCATTTAAGGTGCTTTCAGTTTTGCAACAGAAAGACACCTCTGCAACCACACAGATACCTATAAGGAGCGCATGAGCACATATAGGGAGACCACAGGCAATTCTAAGAAGCACATGGGTACATGTAAGGAGGCCACAAAGGGTGAATAGAATGTTTGTTTTCTGACTTCAAATGTAACAACTAGACTCCCACCCCAATGCCAAGGCAAAGTTTTTCATTATACCTCCATATTGCCTTCCTGTAATTCCTTACTTGTAGTTCATGCCTGTATATGTAATTTTCATTTTAATCTTTAAGACTGGTTACTTTTGGGAAGTGATACCTAAGTTTAGGGAGGCATCATCCCTCTTTGTTTTATATACTTATATATTGTTCAAATTCTATGAGCTAATTTATTTTTAATTAAATTAGTACATTAAAAACAAAAAACCAATTTAATAGTGGTGGTGGTGGAGGATCATGTGATTTTAGTGATGTTCTCTGAAGGATGATTTTAGAATTAATATTTCTTTTTTATTTGAAGAAAAAATTCAAAATTCCCTCTTATGATGGGGATGGTGTAGGTGTCTTGGATCTGTTGAAAACAGTTTTGATGAGAAGCTAAAATTATGATTCTAATACAAGTATAAAATGAAAAACGTAATGTAAATGATTTTCATTTAACCCATTAACTAATGGAAACCAGTAAGCCGTACAACCAGTTCAGGAGAAATCAAAGAGCAGACACATATATTGGCAATGAGGAATGCTGAATTGATTTTGCTTAATAAATGCAAAACTGACTTCTTGGAAAGAAATGGATGCCATTTTGCACTTCGTTCTGGCAAAATTCATTTGCAATCTGTGAAAGAGATTCATTTATGTTGCTTGCAGTGACCTATGTTTACAGAGTTGTCCAGTTATAAGATGCACTACTGGATAGGACACCCTGTAAACTTACTCACCCATTTCAAAGTTTTCAACAGTTTTTCTGCCAGCTCAGAATAACATTTGTTAAAATTCAGTCATTCCTCACCGTGTGCAGTGGCTCAGGCCTGTAATCCCAGAACTTTGGGAGTCTGAGGTGGGCAGATTACTTTAGGCCAGGAGTTGAGACCAGCCTGGCCAAAATGGCAAAACCCTGTATCTACTAAAAGTACAAATATTAGCCGGGCATGGTGGTGGGCACCTGTAGTCTCAGCTACTTGTGAGGCTAAGGCAGAAGAATTGCTTGAACCTGGCAGGTGGAGGCTGCAGTGAGCCAAGATTGCACCACTACACTCCAGCCTGGGCAACAGAGCGAGACTCCAACTCAAAAAAAAAAAAAATTAGATACATAAAAAGGGAAAATTGGCTGAGCACGGTGGCTCACGCCTGTAATCTCAGCACTTTGGGAGGCTGAGGTGGGTAAATCATGAGGTCAGAAGATTGACACCATCCTGGCCAACATTGTGAAACCCCTGTCTCTACTAAAAATACAAAACTTAGCCGGGTATGGTGGGACGTGCCTGTGGTCCCAGCTACTCAGGAGGCTGAGGCAGGAGAATCACTTAAACTCAAAAGGCGGAGGTTGCAGCGAGCCAAGATCTTGCCACTGTACTTCAACCTCGGTGACAGTGCAAGACTCCGTCTAAAAAAGAAAAAGAATATGGAGAATACTAAATGAAGTAATAAATTGGTGATTTCTTATAATTTTATTCTGATGTTTATTTCTGGTGATAAATGACCAATTAAAAATGATTGTAAAAGAAAAATTTCACTGACTTCAAGGATGTTAAGTTTCAAATTTGCTTGTATTTTCTTTTATGCTTTAAGTTCAGGGATACATGTGCAGAACGTGCAGGTTTGTTACACAGGTATACATGTGTCATGGTGGTTTGCTGCACCCATCAACTCATCATCTACATTAGGTATTTCTCCCAATGCTATCTTTCCCTAGCCTGCCACCCTGCAACGGCCTGGTGTGCGATATTCCCCTCCCTGTGTCCATGTGTTCTCATTGTTCAACTTCTACTTATGACTGAGAACATGCAGTGTTTGGTTTTCTGTTCCTGTGTTTGCTGAGAGTGATAGTTTCCAACTTCATCCCTGTCCCTGCAAAGGATATGAACTCATCCTTTTTTTATGGTTGCACAGTATTCCATGGTGTATGTGTGCCACATTTTCTTTATCCAGTCTATTATTAATGGGCATTTGGGTTGGTTCCAAGTCTTTGCTACTGTGAATAGTGCTGCCATAACCATACGCATGCATGTGTCTCTATAGTCGAATGATTTATAATTCTTTGGGTTAATCCCAGTAATGGGATTGCTGGGCCAGAGCGTATTTCTGGTTCTAGATCCTTGGGGAGTTGCCACACTGTCTTCCACAATGGCTGAACTAATTTACACTCTCACCAACAGTGTAAAAGCATTCTTATTTCTCATCTTCTCTAGCATTTGTTGTTTCCTGATTTTTTAATCATTGCCATTCTAACTGGCATGAGATGGTATCTCATGGTGGTTTTGATTTGCATTTCTCTAATGACCAGTGATGATGAGCTTTTTTTCATATGTTTGTTGCCTGCATAAATGTCTTCATTTGAGAAGTGTCTGTTCATATCCTTTGCCTACTTTTTGGTGGGTTGTTTGTTTTTTTCTTGCAAATTTGTTTAAGTTCCTTGTAGATTCTGAATATTAGCCCTTTGTCATATGGATAGATTGAAAAAATTTTCTCCCATTCTGTAGGCTGCCTGTTCACTCTGATGATAGTTTCTTTTGCTGTGCAGAAGCTCTTTAGTTTAATTAGATCCCATTGGTCAGTTTTGCCTTTTGTTGCCATTGTCTTTGGTATTTTGGTCATGAAGTCTTTGCCCATGCCTATGTCCTGAATGGTATTGCCTCCGTTTTCTTCTAGGGTTTTTATGGTTTTAGGTCTTATGTTTAAATCTTTAGTCCATCTTGAGTTAATTTTTGTATAAGGTGTAAGGACGGGGTCCAGTTTCAGTTTTCTGCATATGGCTAGCCAGTTTTACCAACACCATTTATTAAATAGGGAATTCTTTCCCCAGTGCTTGTTTTTGTCAGGTTTGCCAAAGATCAGATGGTTGTATATGTGTGGCATTATTTCTGAGGCCTCTGTCTGTGCCATTGGTCAATATATCTGTTTTGGTACCATACCGTACTGTTTTTGTTACTGTTCCCTTGTGGTATAGTTTGAGGTCAGGTAGCTTGATGCCTCCAATTTTGTTCTTTTTGCTTTGGATTGTCTTGGCTGTACGGGCTCTTTTTTGGTTCCACATAAAATTTAAAGTAGCTTTTTTGTTTGTTTCTACACTGGTTTGCCATAAAGTAGTTTTTTTCTAATTCTGTGAAGAAAGTTAATGATGGCTTGATGGGGATGGCATTGAATCTATAAATTACTTTGGGCAGTGTGGCCATTTTCATGTATTGATTCTTCATATCCATGAGCATGGAATGTTTTTCCATTTGTATGTGTCCTCTCATTTCCTTGAGAAGTGGTTTGTAGTTCTCCTTGGAGAGGTCCTTTACATCCCTTGTAAGTTATATTCCTAGGTATTTTATTCTCTTTGTAGCAATTGTGAATGGGAGTTTGCTCATGATTTGGTTCTCTATTTGTCTGTTATTTGTGTATAGGAATGCTTGTGATTTTTGCACATTGATTTTGTATCCTGAGACTTTGCTGAAGTTGTTTATCAGTTTCAGGAGATTTTGGGCTGAGACGATGGGGTCTTCTAAATATACAATCACGTCGTCTGCAAATAAGAGACAATTTGACTTCCTCCTTTCCTAATTGAATATACTTTATTTCTTTTCCTTGCCTGATTGCTCTGGCCAGAACTTCCAATACTATATTGAATAGGAGTGGTGAGAGAGGCCATCCTTGTCTAGTGCCAGATTTCAAAGGGAATGCTTCCAGATTTTGCCCGTTCAGTATGATATTGGCTGTGGATTTGTTGTAAATAGCTTTTATTATTTTGAGATATGTTCAATTGATACCTAGTTTATTGAGACTTTTTAGCATGAAGGGGTGTTGAATTTTATGGAAGGCCCTTTTCTGCATCTATTGAGATAATCATGTGGTTTTTGTCATTAGTTCTGTTTATGTGATGGATTATGCTTAGTGATTTGTGTATGTTGAACCACCCTTGCATACCAGGGATTAAGCTGACTTGATTGTGGTAGATAAGCTTTTTGATGTGCTGCTGGATTCATTTTGCCAGTATTTTATTGAGGATTTTTGCTTCGATGTTTATTGGCGACATTAGCCTGAAATTTTCTTTTTTTGTTGTGCCTCTGCCAGATTTTGGTATCAGGATGATGCTGGCCTCACAAGATGAGTTAGGGGGGATTCTCTCTTTTTCTTTTGTTTGGAATATTTCAGAAGGAATGGTACCAACTCCTCTTTGTACCTCTGGTAGAATATGGCTGTAAATCCATCTGGTCCTGGACATTTTTGATTGGAAGGCTATTAATTACTGCCTCAATTTCAGAACTTGCTATTGGTCTATTCAGGGATTCAACTTCTTCCTTATTTAGTCTCTGGAGGATATATATGTCCAGGAATTTATCAATTTCTTCTATATTTTCTAGTTTATTTGTGTAGAAATGCTTATAGTATTTGCTGATGGTAGTTTGTATTTCTGTGGGACAAGTGGTCTCCCCTTTATCATTTTTTATTGCGTCTTTGATTCTTCTCTTTTTCTTTATTGGTTTGGCTAGTGGTCTATCTATTTTGCTAATATTTTCAAAATGCCAGCTCCTGGATTCATTGACTTTTTGGAAGGGGTTTTCATGTATCTATGTCCTTCAGTTCTGCTCTGATCTTAGTTATTTCTTGTCTTCTGCTAGCTTTTGAATTGGTTTGTTCTTGCTTCTCTAGTTCTTCTAATTGTGATGTTAGGGTGTCCATTTTATATCTTTCTTGCTTTCTCCTGTGAGCATTTGGTGATATAAATTTCCCTCCAAATACTACTTTAGCTGTGTCCCAGAGAGTCTGGTTATGCTGTGTCTTTGTTGTCATTGATTTCAAAGAGTGTTGGTATTTCTTTTTTAATTTCATTATTTACCCAGTAGTCATCCAGGAGCAGTTGTTCAGTTTCCATGTAGTTGTGTGATTTTGAGTGAGTTCCTTAATCCTGATTTCTAATTTGATTGCACTGTAGTCTGAGAGACTGTTATGATTTCTGTTCTTGCGCATTTGCTGAGGAGTACTTTACTTCCACTTATGTGGTCAATTTTATAATAAATGTGATGTGGTGTTGAGAAGAATATATATTCTGTTGATTTGGGGTGGAGAGTTCTGCAGACGTTTATTAGGTTTGGTTGGTCCAGAGCTGAGTTCAAGTCCTGAATATACTTGTTAATTTTCTGTCTCATTGGTCAGTCTAATATTAACAGTGGAGTGTTAAAGACTCTTACTATTATTGTGTGGGAGTCTAAGTCTCTTTGTAGTCTCTAAAATCTTGCTTTATGTATCTGGATGTTCCTGTATTGGGTGCATATATATTTGGGATAGTTATCTCTTTTTGTCGCATGACTTTTTTTTTTTTTTTTCTTTTTTCTTTTGCTTTCTATTGCTTGGTAAGTCTGGAGAGGTAGTCTGGCTGCAGCAGCTTTATGGTGCTGTGGTGGGCTCCGCCCAGTCCAAACTTTTGGGAGGCTTTGTTTACACTGTGAGGGAAAAATGGTCTACTGAAGACTCAGTGATGGTGGATGCCCCTCCCCCCACCAAGCTTGAGCCTCCCAGGTTGACTTCAGACTACTGTGTTGGCAGCGAGAATTTCAAGCCAGTGGATCTTAGCTTGCTGGGTTCTGTGGGGGTGGGAACCACTGAACTAGACCACTTGGTTCCCTGTCTTCAGCCTCCTTTCGGGGAGTGAACAGGTCTGTCTCACTGGCGTTCCAGGTGCCACTGGGGCATGAAAAAGAACTCCTACAGCCTGCTTGGTGTCTGCTCAAATGGCTGCCCAGTTTTGTGCTTGAAACCCAGGGCCCTGGTGGTGTAGGCACCCAGGGGAATCTCCTGTTCTGTGGTTTGCCAAGACCATGGGAAAAGCATAATATCTGGGCTAGATAGCACTGTCCTTCACAGCACAGTCCCTCACGGCTTCCCTTGGCTAGGGGAGGGAGTTCCCTGACCCGTTATGCTTCCTGGGTGAGGCAATCCCCCATCCTGCTTTGGCTCACTCCCTCTGGGCTGCACCCACTGTCTAACCAGTCCCAATGAGATGAACTGGGTACCTCAGTTGGAAATGCAGAAATCACCCACCTTCTAAGTTGATCTCGCTGGGTGCTGCAGACCGGAGCTGTTCCTATTCAGTCATCTTGTCAGCCCACCCTAAATTTGCTTGTGTTTTCTATTTTATTCTTTCAGATAGGCAGAGACAATATTTATTATGATAAACAGGATAATATACTAAAAACTGCTCAACTTCTTTTTAATGATGACTTCCTCCTTTATTGAATTGGTCATGTTTTTTAGGGAAAAGTTGGTATATCATCCATTAAAATAAATTAACATTCTGATCTTACCTTATCCACTTAACCAGAAGAATTTCATTCTTTCCCTAGGTATAAAGATTATCCACATATATTTGCTTGGGTTTTTTTAAGTTAGTGCATACACATACATACACAAATCATTTCCCTAATGGAAGAAATTTTAGAATGTTTGATCTAGTTGCAACCAGGAGGGGTAAGCTGTGGGGTGGAAAATGGGACTGTTGAGGAGATGTGAGTAGGAAGGAAGTCATAAAATAACACTTATGTCTAGCTGATCACTTTGAAAACAATATCAAGAGATCTGATTTCTCACACTTGCTTTTCCTGTTCTTTCCTTGTCATTTATTTGCTATTTTTTGTCACTGTAAGGCATGCCTATTGGATACTCTAATCTTTGTGTCTATAGTAAAAAATAAATATAATCTTATTTGGAAAATAAAAATTAGAAATTTGGGAAAGGGATGAGAAGTAAAAATGGGTAGAAGAGAAATTTCAAAGTTTCTTAAGAGAGGAGCACTAGCCACAATTCCCCTACACCAAACCAAAGCAAACCAAACCAGACCAAACCAAACCAGACCAGACCAGACCAAACCAAACCAAATAAATGTATTAGCAAAGCACATTGCAGAAAGGAACCTTTGCATTCCTCCTGATTATGGAAAGTTAAAATAAAGTAGAAAGAACATATATGAGTTGGTATCAATGAGATTCGTCCCTTTGTTTATTTGCTGCATCAAGAAGTACCCTTATGTCCCAGCAGTAGGGTGGAGGGAGGGAGGAGGGAGCAGTAAAGTTTTTTTTTTTTTTCAAGATTTGTCTTTGAAACAATTTGCTTAACTTTCAAAGAGTCACCCCCAAAGTTTCAGAAAACTTTCATTTATTAGATAGGATTTTGTTCACACTTCTTCAAATGCAGACTGTGCAAAACCAAAGCAGGCAGTGTTAATTCTGAAGACAGGGACCCTCCAGGGGAATAGTTCTGCCTCTGGTTCTAAATGCTATAAAGTCTCATTAATTTGAGCTGCACACATTCTTAATTGCATAGAGACTAGTCTGAGGTTTGCTCTGCAAACTCTTTTTTCATAGAAGGTGAAAATTAACACTATAAATAAGACTGGTAATATCTGGGGTGGTAGTGCCTTATGTTTATAAAGGCATCTATCTTCCAAGCATCTTAGAAATATCATTTAAATATTTAGTTAAATTAAACACATTTGTATTATTTAGACTTTCAGGCTCTGAGAGGAAAAAGGAAAATTTTTGAGTTCTGGTGTGGGTCATGGGAGGTGGAAATCTGGCTTATTTTGAATATCTCTCTCAATGGTAGTTTAAATGAATGAACCAATGAACAAAGGAATATTGCAGCACAATTTGAATTACAATATGTATCTCACTAAATTAAGTACAATTTCTTTTATGACCAAGATCTCTCCATAATGGTAATTTCTAAAGAGTTGGAGTTCGTTCAAGGTATAGTTGTGTGATAGCATTTTGTTATTCAGCAAATGTTTATTGAGAGAGTATCACTATAAGTCAGTAATTTTTTTAGCTTGTTTCATTGAACTGTGTTTGAACAATCAGATAAATTACCTTAACCAGGTTTCAAAGTGCTTCTGATTCATTCAGAAGTGATTGACTATTAAGCTACGTAATCAGCTGTTACTAAACATTTGACAGTTGTAAACAGAGAACTATGTACTGACAATGGCACTTACTGAAGTATATAAAGAGACATTTTAAATGTTATTAAGATATAGTTTTAAATAGATCATTTAAAATGTGAAAATAGCTTTTTAGATATATCTTCTGATTGATTTGGAGAGATTGTGGGCTGGGCATGGTGGCTCATGCCTGTAATCCCAGCACTTTTGGAGGCCGAGGTGGGTGAATCACCTGAGATCAGGAGTTCAAGATCAGCCTGGCCAACCTAGCAAAACCCCACCTCTACTAAAATTACAAAAATTAGCTGTTTATGGTGGCTGGCACGTGTAATTCCAGCTACTTGGGAGGCTGAGGCAGGAGAATCGCTTGAACCAGGGAGGTGGAGGTTACAGTGAGCCAAGACTGTGCTACTGCACTCCAGTCTGGGCAACAGAGTGAGATTCTGTCTAAAAAAAAAAAAGACACAGAGATTGTATATATGTCTGTATGTGACAGACCCTAAATAATTTTCATCTAACATTTTATTAAGTTGATTTAACTAGGCCCTTTTTCAGAAAGAAAGAACCCACTTTCCAGGGTCTTAATAAAGTCTGTCCAGTGCAACATTGCCATCCAGTGTTAGGCTTCTCAGCAATGATCCTCTGCAAGGGGATCTAAAAAACTGGAGGCAGAATTTTGTGGTTTTATAAGAAAATAAAATAATGGGTATCCTTTTTTTGTTTAGTGTTTTTTGTTTTTTTGTTTTTTTTTTTGCCCATGAAATTCAATAACCTGAATGAATGACTACCTTAGTAGCTAAGGAACAAAGAAACACCACTAATTTCTAATAGCTAGGCACTTTGTTGTATACTAGCAACTATGTTGAGTGCCACACCTGCTCTTATTTAAAAATCATAACAAGCTGACTGTTATCTCTATTTTTTTTTTTTTTTACGTAAGAGGAAACTGAAGCGTAGAATCGTTAAGTGACATATCCAAGGTTGCACAGTAAGTGAGTGGTAGAGCCGTGCTTCAAACTCTGGAGACAGAGCCTAATACTTAATTATTGCTATTATTAGAAACTGATATTCTTGAAATAATTACTAATGCATTTTTAAAAACAAACAAAAAAACTTCTGTAGTCCTTCTAGCATAAGGGCCAGATTATGAAGGTTTTAGTGCTAAGCAAGGGAAAAGATATCTACCTGGAGCCAAGACACTCATGGAGTTGGTAAGAAAGAGACTATTACATAGGAAACTTGCTTACAGAGGGAAAGGGAAAGTAAACAGAAAGTCCTGGTGCTGGGGAAAGGGGGGAAGTTGAGAAAGAGAGGAGGGCCAAGTAAGAGTTTTCTAGTTCTCCATGTCCTTAGCGTTGAGCATGAGACAAGTGTGGTTAAACATCCAAACAGTTTTGGGGCTGTCAGAGACTCTCCATGATGGAGAGATTACAAGAAGTTGAGGGAAGCCATAGGTTTTTTTGTGGCACCTTATTGAACATGGTGCCATCCTACGGGCTTGGTTCAGAAGTGATGTTGGAGAGGGGTGTTTCCATAGATGGGCCTAAACTAGTTCACCTATTCCCCATAGGCTGAAATATGGTGCACAGGAGAATCACAGGTACTTGTAGGCTGTGTGTGAGTGGAAAGGAACATGGTAGCTGAGACAGCTGGTAGGCTAGAAGAAGCCTGGAGTCATGGGAAAAGAAGGTCACAGAGTGAAGGGGCCTTGTGCATGAAGTCATGACTAGAGATCTACAATCTCGTGAATGTCTATTAACATGATAACAATCCCATTTTTTTTTTTTTGAGATGGAGTCTCGCTTTGTTGCCCATGCTGGAGTGCATTGGTGTGATTTCAGCTCATGCAACCTCTGCCTCCTGGGTTCAAGTGATTTTCGTGCCTCAGGCTCCTGAGTAGCTGGGATTACAATTACTGTGACAATGACCAAATGAAGTGAGGCCAGCAAGGACCCATAATGTGGCACATGGACCAGAGGCTCTTCCCCACATTGTCATAAACATTTCTTGGAACTCAGAGGAAGGGAGGACTGGACAGGGAGTTTCCTTAAGAAGAGAGAAACCACTGTTATGAAGAGTCTAAATCGGAATTACATTGAGTCATTATTTGAAGACAATATTTACAAAGAGATGCTGTTACCCTTCTGTAGCAGAATCAAGTGTTCCTCCTTGATATGGTTTGGCTCTGTGTCCCCACCCAAATCTCACCACCAATTGTAATCCCCATGTGTCAAGGGAGGGAGGAGATTTGATCATGGGGTGGTTTCCCACATGCTATTCTCGTGATAGTGAGAGAGCTCTCACAAGATCTGATGGTTTTATAAGTGGCAATTTCCTCTGTTCTCTCTTCTGCTGCCTTGTGAAGAAGGTGTTGGTTGCTTCCTCTTCGTGTTCCCCCATGATTGTGTTAATAAGTTTACTGAGGCCTCCACAGCCATGTGAAACTGTGAGTCAATTAAGCCTCCTTACTTTATAAATTACCCAGTCTCAGGTATTTCTTTACAGCAGTGTAAAAACAAATACACTCCTCAACACCATTTCCACTCTACCTCAATGACCATCAGCAGAACTGTAGACAGAGCAAAATGGAGCAAGATGGAACAACTGTAGAAAGTAAAGTTGCATTTAGTGTACTTTGGAATTATTACACATTCTCATCCTGCTACATCATATTAGTGTGTAACACAAATACTATAAGTCACTTCTGGCAAGTTGAGCAGTAACCTACTTTTGTTGTTGCTGTTGTTGTTGTTGAGATGGAGTCTTGCTCTGTTGCCCATGCTGAAGTGCAGTGGTGTGATCTCAGCTCATGCAACCTCTGCCTTTTGGGTTCAAGTGATTCTTGTACCCCAGCCTCCTGAGTAGCTGAGATTATAGGCACATACCACCATACTTGGCTAATTTTTGTATTTTTAGTAGAGACGAGGTTTCATGTTGACCAGGTTGGTCTCGAAGGCTTGACCTCAAGCTATCTCCCCCACCTTGGCCTCCCAAAGTGCTGGGATTACAGGCATGAGCCACCACACCCAGCCAACAGTAACCTACTTCTAAAATCAAATGGACTAATATACACACACACACACACGTGTGTGTGTGTGTGTGTGTGTGTGTGTGTGTGTGTGTGTATATATATATATATAAACATATATATATATAAACATATTGTGGACCTTAAATATACACAATTCAAAACAAAACAAAAACCAGACAGACCTGCATGACCCTTAGGCACCTGATGAATTCTGCCCAGGGTAATGTCACCATCAATGTTAAACATCATAGCAATGAGCTCAGCTAGAAATTTCCTGGAGCTCTGAGCAGGTAACAGTCAGAAATTTCTTGCCACATTTTCTTCTTCACTGGAAATCCCCAATGGAGTAGGGGAGCTACTGGTGATTCCCTTTATCTTTGATTCTTAAAGACAGATGGGGTTCTGGGATATCTGTTACTCCCATGAGCAGGTCACAAAATAGAAAAGTCATCTAAGTTACTAAGGAGTTTGTGACCTTGAGACCATTGCTTAACTTTTCTGAGCTCCAGCTTCTTCATGTATAAAGTATAAATAATAGTATTTTTATTGCACATGGTTTTTGTAAGGGTTGCTGAACATGGAGACATGACACATATACTGTGGAATATAAGACACTTTTATTCTAATAGTACTGTTATTATTGCTATTAATGTTATTGTTAATAGGTATATTTTGAACTCACAGTTGGGGATGCTAAAGTGCATAAATAATCTAAGTACATGGAGAGCTATATATATGGTTTTATGAACCACCACATATCATTCCCTTAAAATTCAATATGTGTAACTCAATATTTTATTGCACATTGCCTCATTTTCCAATTATTTTGCTTAGTTTTACTGATTCTCACCATCTAAATGATCATTTCTAGGCAAGAACTTTGTCTTATGACATATAAATATAGTAGTAGAGGTTATTATATAGTTTGTATAGCACACACCAAAGCTATAAAAATGAGAACCAGAGATTAGAAATAATCATTTTCAACCAATTTACAAGATGGAAATTTTCTTGAAAACATTGCTGGACAAATAGTGCAGGAGAAGCTGCATGCATATAAATTAGAAATTAAGAAATCATACAATCTACTCACGGTCTTAAAAACTCCAGATCCTTTCTTTGTATTTTCTTATTGTTCCTTTCATTGCTTAAGTTTCTTTTATTGTCCTTTCTTCTTTATTATTATAAAAACAATGACGCCTTTGGCTCACTGAAGATGAGATAAACAAATTAGAAGAATAGCATAAAGAATACTCATTGTCCTATTCACCTTAATAACTTGCAGATAGCTTCCCAGATCATTTTTTATGCATTAAGAAAACCAGGCTGGGCGAGATGGGTGGCTGATGCCTGTAATCCCATCACTTTGGAAGACCAAGGGGGTCAGATCTCTTGAGGTCAGGAGTTTGAGATCAGCCTGGCCAACATGTTGAAACTGCAACTCTACTAAAAATGCAAAAATTAGCTGGGTAAGGTGGTACACACCTGTAATTTCAGCTACTCAGGAGGCTGAGGCATGAGAATCACTTGAACCCAAGAGGTGGAGGTTGCAGTGAGCCTAGATTGCACCACTGCACTCCAGACTGGGTGATGAAGAAAACCAAACCACACCTATTTTTCTGAAACTTATCAGAACCTGTGTAACCAGTTTCATCCTGTGGGCATATAAGTTGCTTCCTACTGGCATGTTATAGGGTATCCAAGTTGATTCCAACTAGCCCCTTGTGTTGGATTTTGGTTATTTACAACTCATTACTATTGTATTATCTTTAGCTGCTGTAACAGATTACCACAAATTTAGTGGCTTAAAGCAAAACAAATTTATTCTTTTATAGTTCTGGAGATTCGTTTCTGAGATGAGTTTCATTGAGCTAAAGTCAGGAGGTCAGTAGGACTAGTTCCCTATGGAGGCTGTGAGGGGAGAATCCAACTACTTGCCTTCTCCAGTTTGGAGAGGCTGCCAACATTCCAGTCTCCGCTTTCCTCACATTTTCTTCTCTTCTGTGTAGTATGTCTATTTCCCTTCTATAAGGACATTTGTGATTTCATCTTTGAGCCCACTTGGATAATCCAGGTTAATCTCCTCATCTTAAAGTCTTTAACTTAACTACATCTGTAGATTTTCTTTTGCCATACAATATAACATATTCCCAGGTTTCAGAGATGAAGACATGGACACTTTGTGGGACCATTATTCAACCTGCAATAACCATTATAAACAGGTCCAATAGATGTCAGCAGGTGCAACAGATTGGAGGAAAATTCTAGAAAAAAAGGAAGGAAAATATTATCTCCAAATCCTGAACATTTTATAAAGAGTTATAAAAATGTTTAAAGACACAAGAATAGTTGTAAAACTGCCCAAATTTCTAATACTGCCTAAAACAGGGACTGGTGATACTCATTTCAATCAAGACATTTCAAGCAATTTCAAGTCTTGAACAACGTTTTCCATCAAATAAACTAAAGTCCACCATGAAAGGACAAAGAAAGGCAAGTCAGGTAGACTGTGGGGAGCTGCATATCTCAGGATGTGAGTCTCAGAGAAAGTGAAAAGTAACCTGAGATGTGAAGGAAAAGAAGTGAATCAGGGATGGAGCACAAGGGAGAAAGCCCCTGACACAGAGGATGTGCAGTGCATGTGAGTGAGGAAAGACCTGGAGAGGAAAGAGAGCATCACTTGTTTAAAGAACCAAAGGCAGGTTTATGCGGCTTGTAGAGTATTTTGAGGTGGCAATGGGAGGGGGTGCTACCAAAGAGGCAACTGGTTACTTAACTAGGGGTTGGATCAAAATGGACCTTGTAAGACCTATTGTGGGTGGATTTGATCTAACACAGATGAAGAGCCCTTGAAAATGACTTGAGTCTTCTGATACATAGGCTTAATATTAAGATGGCAACACTTCCAAAACTGATCTACAGATCCAACACAACCTCTATCAGAATCCTAAGCTGGCTGAGGAGTTCCAGAAATTGACAAGCTGATCTGGAAATTCACATGGAAATGGAAAAGATGTGGAATCATTTAAACACTTTTGAAAAAGAATAAGATTGGAGGACTTACGTTTCCTGATTTCACAACTCAAAATAAAAGTATAGTAATGAAGGCAGCACAACTCTGGCAAAAGGATAGATATATAGACTGGCGGAATAGAATAGAGATAATAAATTTGTACATTTGCAGTCAATTGATTTTTGTTAGGGAGGCCACAATAGTTCAATTAAATATTGGAAAGAATGGTCTTTCCAACCAATAGTGCAGAAACAGTTGGTTATTTACAAGAAAAGGAGGCTGGGTGAGGTGTCTTACACCTGTAATCCCAGCACTTTGGGAGGCCGAGGTGGTTGGATCACCTGAGATCAGGAGTTCAAGACCAGCCTGGCCAACATGGCAAAACCCCATTTCTACCAAAAAGATACAAAAATTAGTTGGGCACAGTGACGTGTGCCTGTAATCCCAGCTCCTGGGAGGCTGAGGCAGGAGGATCGCTTGAACCTGGGAAGCGGAGGTTGCAGTGAGCCGAGATTGTACAATTGCACTCCAGCCTGGGCAACAGAGTGAGACTCTGTCTCAAAAAAAAAAAAAAAAAAAAAAAAAGGAAAAAAAGAACATAGGCATTACCTTATATCCACACACACAAATTAAAATAGTAATCCTGAATGTAAGAATTAAAATTTGAAAACATCTAGAAGAAAGCACATAGCTTTCTCTGAGTCATTAGCTGTAAGAGAGGTGCCAATCAAGACCACAATGAGATACCACTTTATAAGCACTAGAAAGGCTATAATAAAACAGGAGAATAATGAGGGGTGGCAAGAATGTAGAGAAACCGGAACCCTCATACATTGCTAATTAGAACGTTAAATAGTGGAGTCACTTCAGGAAACAGTTTGGCAGTTTCTCAAAATGTTAAACATAAAGTTACCATGTGACTTACCAATTTTACTGCTGAATATGGGAGAACATATGTTTATATGAAAATCAAAATGTTGAAAACATATGTTTACACAAATACTTGTATAAGAATATTCAAAGCGGCATTGCTCATAACAGCCAAAGAGTGGAAACAATCCAAATCTTCATTAACTGATAAATGGTTAAATAAAATCTGGTGTATCCATACAATGAAATATTATTTGGCAATAAAAAGCAATCAGTAAAGAGGAAGACAGTACTGGTACATGCTGAAAGATAAACAGACTTTGCAAATGTTATGTTAAATGAAATAAGCCAGTAAAAATGACCACATATTGTATAATTCCATTTATATAAATGTACAGAATAGAAAATCTTTACCAACATAAAACTAGATTAGTGGTTATCTAGGGCTGAGATTATCCAGTGGTAGTGGACAGAAAGGGGAATAATTCTATATTCTAAAATTAGTCCATGGTGATAGTTGCAACTCTTTAAATATATTAAAACCCATTAAATTGTACTTTTTAATTGGGTAAATTTTATGGTGTATAACTTATATCTCAATAAAGATATTTTTAAAATGAAGTACTAACATATACTATAACATGGATAAACTTCAAACTATCATGCTGTGTGATTACACCAGACACAAAACCCCCATATATTGTGTAATTCCATTTAAATAAAATGTCCAGAATGGACAAATCTACCAAGACAGAAAGCAGATTAAGTGGTTTCCTAACGCTTGGAGTGAGGGACGAATGGGAAATAAGTTTTCCTTTCCGTGATGATGAAAGTGTTCTAAAATTAGATTGCAGTGATGGTTGCATAACACTGTAAATACACTAAAACAATATTGAATTGTACATCCTAAATGGGTCTGGTTTATAGTATGTAAATTATATCTCAGTAAACTTTAAAAAATGTAAAAAGTAGTCTGGAGATTGATGTGGTCACTTTTTTTCAGTGTTGCAATAGATTAAAAGAGAAAAGTTGGAGGCAGGCAGGCATACTTAATTTTTTAGGTGAGAATTAAAGGTGGTCAGTTTTCTTTATTTCAAATTTTATTAAAAATAGATGTTTATTGTCTACAAGGCTGTGATTATAGTAGTTTTCTAGCTTTAGTCAATTGCTTACCATCTTCACAATTTTTGTTGCAGCTGTAGCACACTATAGCTCTGTAACATGTGATGCTTCCAAGGAGAAAGGGGTTGCTGTAGGTTCTGTACAGTAAGAGTTGCTGTTTATTGAGTCAGCCGATTTTGAGGCAAGAGATTAATCGGGCTGTCAAATTGTTTTCCTGAAAATAGATGCAGCAGAAGAGGTAGTAACCTGTGGCTTTCTCAATTCAGCAAGGCAGCTGTTTAAAAATTTTTATGGCTACAGTGTCTGAGCGTCTTTCTCCTTTGCTGTAATTGAGGGTGTTCTCTGCTTAGACACACAGGAGCTTTTCTGTAACCAGTGATTAGTATTGGCATGTTAAAAAATCAGAAAGCCGACCGGGCGCGGTGGCTCAAGCCTGTAATCCCAGCACTTTGGGAGGCCGAGGCGGGTGGATCACGAGGTCGAAAGATCGAGACCATCGTGGTCAACATGGTGAAACCCTGTCTCTACTAAAAATACAAAAAAAAAAACTAGCTGGGCGTGGTGGTGCATGCCTGTAATCCCAGCTACTTAGGAGGCTGAGGCAGGAGAATTGCCTGAGCCCAGGAGGCGGAGGTTGCGGTGAGCCGAGATCGCGCCATTGCACTCCAGCCTGGGTAACAAGAGCGAAACTCCGTCTCAAAAAAAAAAAAAAAAAAAAAAAAAAAAAAAAAAAAAAAAAAATCAGAAAGCCTACTTCTTACACACCCTGAGGCCTCTCATTAATAACTTGAATATCATAATAACAATGCACTTATGAAAGCTGATTTATTTTTGGTCTTTTAAAAATTCTCATAATAAAAATACAGGCAAGCCGTAATTGTCATAATGTCACAAAATTCATATTATAGGTAAACAGTTTTTAACGTCGGAATCATACATCTAAAAAACTACAGTTAACACTTGAATGACATAGAGGTTGGAGTGTTGACCCCCTCCCCTATGCCGCTGGGAATTTGTGTGTAACTTCTGACTCCCCCAGAACTTAACTGCTCATAGCCTACTGTTGATTGGAAGCCTGATAGCATGAACAGTCGATTAGCACATATTTAGTATACGTATTAGATAACGTGTATTCTTACAATAAAGTAAGCTAGAGAAAAGAAAATGTTATTAAGAAAATCATAAGGAAGAGAAAATATATTTACTCTGTATTAAGTGGAAGTAAAGGCCTTCATCCTTGTCATCATCACACTGGGTTGGCTGAGGAGGAGGAGGAAGAGGAGGGATTGGTCTTGCTCTCTTGGGGGTGACAGAGGCAGAAGAAAATCCACAAGAAAGTGGATCCATGCAGTTCAAACCCATGTCGTTTAAGGGTCTGCTGTAATATACATTTTGTTAAGCACAAACAGCAATTTAAATACATGTAACTAGGTGTTATGTTTCCTGACTGGGTAGGATGGCTCTGCATAGGAAATAAAGTAGATTAGTGTGTTCATTCATCTGCTGGAATTGCATGGGTGTTACCTAGGATTCCAAATAACACAGGGAAATATAAAAGCAAAATGACATCTGACAAACTGTGCCTGCCCAAATGATTATGACCCAGATGTGAGTGCACTGAGATGGCTGTGATGTCTCCAGCTTCTCAGAAGCACTCAGCAGTGTTTATCTGCAGTAGATTTGAGGTTCAAGCTTTCCCTGGAAACCATATAACAGTTTATAAAGATTCTTAGCCTTTGTTAATAACTTGAGTCCAGAGCCTTTAGGAGCTCAGGTGTTTTCTTTTGCTTGAAGGCAAAGACAAGTCTGGACAGAATGTATTATACTTCCTGGAAGGAAGCCTGACTTTCACCAGGGCCCTCAGAGAACCACAAGGATCAAATACATCTAGGAGAGAGTGAGGTAAAAACATACTACTCATGGTCTCAGGCCTAGGAGTCTTGGTGTGGACACATGGGATTAAACACCCATGGCCTTTTGCACCAATGTTTATCTGGTATCTTTTGCCTCAATCAGGGGTCTTTGAAGTCAGAGTCATGTGAAAATGGTAATTAGGTTCAAAATATTTTTGAGTAAACAATTTCCCCTTAATAGTCAATGAAACAATTTGCTACTGTTTGCTCTGGCAGCACCTTATTAAGCTATCATTGAACCTGACCCTTGGCTCACTCAGAACCAGAACATTGCTGACTCTGTTAGGACCCTTAAGAAAAAAGGCTGTTTAGTCTGAAGCCCCCTGTGTGGTGATGAGGGGCCTGAGCTCCAAGAGATGGAGAGAGGATCACACAGTGAAAAAGCCTCACCGCCAATTCCTGCTCCTAGACTTGGGCCACGTCCTTTCTCTCTATCCCTAGGCCTCTGAAAGGATGTGGGTTTTGCAGTCTGCTTTTTAGCGTACGCTGGATCTGTGAGTTCATGGTTCTTCATTTGTAAAGTGAACAAAACAAAACCAGTCATGTAGAGTGTTATGAGGTGTGACGCATCCATCACTGTGCATGTAACAAAGACCTTTTGCCTAAGAGAATAGATGTTAGTTTTCCTATGCTTTGTCTCATCTCTGATGAGTTCTACTACATTTGGAAGATGTATTCACTGTGGCCCTGGTGGAATCTATTATCATCCTGGGAATTACAAAAGCACTGGACACCAGATGCTGCTGCCCAAATCAGAAACTTCATCAACACTGAATTTAGTTCTCGACCCACAGGAATAGTAAGATATGTGAAAACAACTTGTAAAATGTAAAATGCAGCTAAAATGCTAGCTTTTTGTTCTTATTAATATAACATAAAATAATCTATTTAAATGATTATTTTATAGGTCCAAGCACAGCTTTTTACTAGAGGATTAAGACAAATCAGCTTTGGTGGTAAACATATCGTTGTGCAAGGGTAGCCCTTGGCAACAAGAGAGAATTGCTCAGAAACAGCTGCCTTCTGGGAAGGAAGGAAGATCACAAATGAGGGACGAATAGTTCCAAATAGGTCAGAGAAAACCCATGGACTAAACCCTTACAGCTCAAGGAAAGAATTCTCAGGCTGTTAGTGAGGTGTAGTATATTATCAAGAGTGTTATTTTATTTGGATGAAACCAAACTCTGAAGAGATTCCCCTGGGAATCAGTCTTTTCTTTAAGACTTGTCAGCATCATTTTGAAAACATGAGGGTGGAACCTGTGGACTATCCACACCTTAGAAAACTGAGACTTGAGACATTTAACAGACTGTGATGTCACTCAGTTGGGGCCCAGGGCTATGTCATCTGCCAGCTGACTTGTGAAGGCAGATAGCTATGGGAAGACTGAGGCATGGGCTTAGAATTTCACCAGAAGAAGTAATGGGAGACCCCCTTTTGGGATTTACCAGGTCAGGTGGAGATTACACTTGGACCACAAATGAGAAATCCTTCAGTGGGGATAAGGTGAAGGAGATGATTTTTATGTGGAAGGGGAGGTGGGTCCCAGATTTCTGGTAATATTAATAATATCAGGGTGGTAAATACGTGGGCAGTATGATTGTGTTGTAGAACACATGGGAAATATAGAAAAGTATAAAGATAAAAAATTAAAATCACATGTAATATACAACTAAAAAGTACTGCATGACCATCATTTTGAATTGGAAGTGGACATAGAAACACAAAAATGATTGGTTAAAATAGTGGGAAAGGTAATTCCCCCCCCCCGCCCCCACCTCTTTGCCTTCTGGTTTGCAGTGGTTTCTTTTAGTGGAAACATATAGGTGAAAGACAGCTATAAAATACTGGTAGATTTTAGAAATGCAGAATGCCATTTTGTATGCTGCTTTTAAAATTGGTTATCCTCATTTAAAACATATTGTGCATTTTTCCCTAAGGCATAAACATTCGTCCAAAACATAGTTTAAATGGCACCTTTGCATTACATCATGTGAGCAAATCATAATTGATTTAAAAATTCCTCATTGTGCACATTTACATTACTGCCTTTGTACTATTATAAATAAAACTGTAGTTGATATCCTTATACACATGTTTGTGTGGATCTCTATTGCTTTTTTGAGATAAATACTTTGAAGTAAAATCACATGATCAAAGGGCATACAGATTTTTCATGCCTTTAAAATATATTGGTGGACTGTGTTCTGAAAATACTCTGTGAATTTATACTCCGAGTGGAAATGTTTGAAAGGGGCAAAGAGCAAGTTGGGGGACCGGGAATCCATGGTGACTTGACCTGGAGAAAGATTGGGGACCACCTCTAGGAGAGGCCTAGAAAGAAAGGGAGGAGAAGGAGCTCTCAGAAGAAACCCAGGGACGAGTCTAACCAGCAACAAAGGCAGCAATGTGAGCTGAGGGCAACCCTCTGCCTTAAAGTGCAGGTTAAAGAAAATGATGCATACAAAAAATGTTCATTGACCTCTTATGGGCTTTACAAACGTTCCTAAGGTAGCTTATTATCCCCTAGACACAGATGCAGGAAGAGAGTCTTGGAAATTAAGTAAATTTCCCACCACTATGCTAGTAAAAGTGTCAGAACACAGACTAAAAGTGCCTTCTATTCCAATTCTCATGGTTTTCCACTCAACTTTATTTATACTCTGAAGGAGAGAGGTTGGCCTGATGTCACCTTTTTGTACTCTGTGATGAAGCAGGATGTCCTTCCTCACCTTTGGGGCAAGAGAAGTTCCCACAAGAGAGGCCAAAGTGAGAATGATTGAGGCTGACATATGTTAAACAAGAAAGGAACAATTCCTAGAAAACGAAATGACTCTTTTAAATGCAAAACTCACTATTATATTATATATTATTGCTAAATATAAAAGAGACTTTTATGAGTCTCTTTTCAAAATGATTGCTTAGCTCCTAGTCCAGATCTATAAATTGCAAGTGAGTGTGAGGCTCTCTGATTGATTGAGACGTGACAATTATGTAGCAAGTAGCAGCAAGCGGAGTCCTCTGGGATGAGGCACACAGTCACTGTTAATCTCCATCAACGTACTTTGTTAAAACTTGCATAATTTCAACACTGGCCATTTCCCCCAAACTCATCTTATTAAAATGGCCAGCCAGAGGAAATGCTTGGTTCTAGCATTTCTTGCATTTTTATGGGCTGAATTGGGCACTGAAGCCAAAGAAGAGAGAGAAGAAGAGCAGACCTGCCGGTTGCTGGGCAATTTTGATTTGAATGGGTTTGTAGATGCCGAAGACCATTCCCTTGTTATTGGAGGACCGTTTCCTATTCACTCCAGGACCATCCCAGCAAATGAGTCTATTTTGGAGCCAGTATCAGCAAAATGTGAAGGATAAGCCATTCTCTTAGCCTTCTTTTTACATCAGTTGCAGGTGGTGGGTGTAGGGTCAGAGTCTGGAACTGGTGCCCATGATACTAGCCTGGACTCTGACACTATGTCTTTGACACAGGATAGGTACTTTCTGCTACTAGGCCTCAGTTTCTCCTAGGTGAATATTCGAGGATTATTTAGAAACTGGAAAAGCTTGGTCTCAAGTGGGTCATTTTCCACTTCTGTATCTGAGACAGAAAAAAAGGCGGATTTTATATGATGCAAAACATTGCTCCTCATAGGGTGGTCTGTGGGCCAGCAGCATCAGTTTTGCCTAAGACTTTTAAAAATGTAGAATCTCAGGCTGCATTTCCAGACCTGTTAAATTAGAATCTGCGTTTGGCAAAGACCTCCTGGTGATTCATGTATACATTAAGATTTGAGAGTCACTAATGCAGGATTGCAGTGTTGCAGGTTTATTATTAATTGTTATAGACTAAACTCTCATCAAGTGAAACTACACAGTGTGGAAACACTTATTTCTGAGCTAATGTTAATGGCAAGATTGTTTCAGCTGCTGTGAGTCTTCTGCCCTCCACTCCTCTAACTCCAAGTTGTCATGTAAGGAAGTGGGATCCATGACTGGTGATCTGAGTTTGTAGTAATCAATGGTAATAAAGGCAAACATGTGCTAGATTACTCCTGCAACTTTAGATATAAAAAGAACGCTAGTTGGCTGGGCACGGTGGCTCATGCCTGTAATCCCAGCAATTTGTGAGTCTAAGGTGGGCAGATCATGAGGTCAGGAGATCAAGACCATCCTGGCTAACACAGTGAAAGCCCATCTCTACTAAAAACACACACACACACACAAATTAGCCAGGCGTGGTGGTGTGTGCCTGCAGTCCCAGCTTGGGAGGCTAAGGCAGGGGAATTGCTTGAACACGGGAGACGGAGATTGCAGTGAGCTGAGATTGTACCACTGCACTCCAGCCTGGATGACAGAGTGAGATTCTGTCCAAAAAAAAAAAAAAGAAAAAAGAAAACGTTAGAAATGAAAAATAAAACATCCACTGTTCTGTCAGTATAACAAAGCAGTTCTGTTTACTTTCTTATACACCTTCTTAGTCGTTTATACAAATGCATCCATAATTTGTGCATAGTTGTGACCATAGCACAGATACAATTTTATATGGAACATTTTACATTGTGTAGGAAGTATTTCCATGATGCTGCATGATTATTATAATTGTAAATGCATATTGTAAAAATTAAAAAATTTTCTTATACATTATATCTTTGCTAATTATAACTACTGTCTTTTGATATATTTTATGCCCCATATTTGATATATTAGCAGATGGGCCAGCCATAATGTTATTGGCAGAAAGAATTGTAATTAGTCCCTACTTGTTTTTTTCCTAGATATTTTAATTCTTTTCTTACTGTGAAGCAAAAAGAAGAAAGATAAGAAAGGCTTTTGTTTACAGCTACATTATTGTAGACTCTGTTCATTATTTATCATAGTTTCTCACTTCTCCAATCCTTAACATAAAATGAAAACTTAAAGTTTGACAAAACATATGCACTAATATTTCATAAACAGAATCATTAAATTTGTTCTCTGTTCTGCATTGGAATTTCTGAAAGTTATTTTCCTAGAAGGTTAAATGGAAAAGCCAATATACATGGTGTGCATCATGACATAGCTTGATAATTATAAGAATTAATGTCATTAAAACTACTGATTTGCCTTTGTACTTAGTAGACATGATCTTATCACATGCTCACATAAAATAATGACTTGCTTGTGTGGCCGAAGTGGGCATTTTGAAGTATACATTTTTTTTAAACAGTTATTATTAAGTTTGTTGTGAATGATAGAAAACTCCCCAAAATAGCACCTTAACCATGATAGCTTTTTTTATTCATGTAAATGAAGTTTAGAGATAGGCATTCCAGGACTGAAAGAATGGCTTAGAGACCCACTCCCTATGGTGATATTTCACCATCCACAATATGAGGGTTCACCTCATAATCTAAGATGACCACATGGGCGTCAAACATCATGTCCATATTTTAACCAATAAAAAGGAAAAAGGGCAAATATGTGTGTACCCTTCCACTTAAGGATAATTTTTAGAAATTACATATAATTCTTCTTGTATCTTATTAGCCAGAATTTTTTCATGGTCATAATCTAGCTACAAAGGAAACTAGAAGATGTAGTCCTCATAAAGTATGGGAGGGGCCACACCAAATTTGCTGAAAGATTGGACCTGGAAGTATTTTACATCAAATAATTGGGGGACAATACAAAGAATGATTTAAGTCATAATGGTAAACTGAGTCTGGTGGTTGATGAGAAGAGGAACTTGAGTGGAAGAGAGGTTCCATATGGGCAAGTAATAGAGTATAAGGTTGGATATGATGAATAGAAATGGTGGTGCTGATGATAGAAATGAGGAATAGGGTTTACAGGATAGTTTTGGATGTGCTGAATTTGAGGTGATGGTGGAATTTTAATGTAGGAACATATTGAAAGTTTAGAATATGGAATTAGATAGAGGTCAGGTGGGAAAGGTTGGTCTTAGAGATCAAGATTTGGAAGTTATTTTATAGAGATACTGGTTGAAGACAAGAGAATGAATGAAATGCTTTACAGTCAGAAAGAAAAAGCCAGAGGATCAAGGACCAAACCCAGGACCCAAGGGAAGCCAAGGGAGCTTGCATTTCAAGGATGGGTTGATCAAAAGTGTCAGGTATTGAAGAAAGCTGAAGGAGAACGTGGTTAGAGGAAAATCTCTCAGGGCAAGAAGAGTTTTAGTGAGGTGAGAGGGTTGGAAGCTAGATCACAGAGGTTAAGAAGGGAAGGAATACTGAGAAATGGAACAAAAAGGCATCAGCTCATTGTTAATGACAATAATAATATTAAAAAAGGGAATATAGAGAGCTCTTTCCAGAAGACTGGATCTGGAGTGAGAAATTCTAGTTCATTTCGTGGTGATTTTATTGTTCATCTTTCAGAATTTGAGAATGTCTTGCTATCACTCCTTCCTGTAATAGCTACTCCTCAAAGTGCATTTAAAATATGATTGTACAGACATATATGTATAAAACATGTAAACATGTAAGAAGCTTATCTATTTCGTACACATACTTCTGTAATGTTATGTACCAGAACCTAGCTCAGAGATTTCTAATATTTTCTATGTTATCTAATTCAGATTTGCTCTGGAAAACACAACATATGAATATTCTGATTTCTAAAATAAATATAAATGTAATCATGCATCTTCCAAAATGATTCTTTGCTTAAAGGAAAAGCATTTTATTTCTTAAATAGGAAACTCCCTAATGGATTAAGAAACAAACTATTTACAAACCTTGCATTTATTCTGGGTTTCAAGGTGCACATCCAGGTAGAATGTAAAAGGAGGCCTGTGTTTACTACTGAGATTTTAAAATTCATTTAACAACAACAGAAAAGTCAGTGCTATGCCTTGTCTCTTTCCATTTGCCCTCCCCAATTTTCTGATAAAGCAGATCTTTCATTGTTCTTTTCTACTGACCCTTCATGACATAGCCTTGATTTTAAGACTATTTTAGGATGACCTTGCAGAGGGGAAGTATTTTTTAGGCTCTCAAGATGATTCTTGGAATCACAGGTCCTTCACAAGCAGGAACACACCTGTCAGATGATCTCATCCCCAGAGTCCTGTAGGCATGTAGCCTAGTCTGGATCCCCAAGGTTAGAAAGAAGTAGGCTTAAGATTAGCTTTGCACTTCTAGAATCAACAATGAGACTCTCCTTTAGCAAAGTTCCTCTCTGTGTTCTCCATGTTGTTATTTTCTTTGTTCATTATCTTCAGTCAGGCATCCTGGATTTCCCAGGAAATCACAAAGCTTCCATGGAAATCCAAATAGAAAATTTCTCAGCCTCATGAGTACTAGAGACAAAGGTCTTTGTTAATCTGTCATATTTGTCTTTGCTAGCTTCCCCATTCAGTGTGTACTGATGTGTGTCCTCCTGGGACTCGGAAGGGGGTTCGTCAGGGGGAACCAATATGCAGCTTTGACTGTATCCCATGTGCTGATGGACATGTGCCATGGGAACCAGTTAGAGATGGTAATTTCTTCACTGATATGAGGATGCTATTAGATCAAACATGCTTTTTGTAAAGAGGGCCTAAAGAGCCTTCTTTATAAATAGGTGTGTATAATTTATAACAAAAATCATTAAAATCTACCAAATTATTGGATGTTTATGCACTGTGAAAAAAACATAGTATTGCATTTCAGTTCTAAAGCTGCTACAGTTGGGAAAATATCTACAACCTTGAAGTTAATAGAGGAAAATGCAAAATAAAATATATGAAATGTGAAATATGAGTGGGATTCATAAAAATATTTAAAATCACTTGTTTCTGAAATCAATTAAATGCTAGTTATATTCATAATTGGGAGAAAGGGAATTAGAGTACTATGTTTTATTGAATTATGTCTAATTTGGAACTATAAGATCTAAAATTTCATCCCTAAAGGCAATTGGCTTAAGGTCAAAAGTACACAAAATTTGTAGGACATATGATTTCTGTAACCACTGCTTTATACTTCACCATGGTCTGCCAAATTGCTGCTCTTTATGACCAGAATTTTAATTTGGCTTAGTGTGCTCAGTTCTGTGAAGCATATTGGAGCAGGTTTATTTTTATCTCTACCTTCTGTTAAAGATAACACAAAGTGTACTTGTCTTTTGTCAAATGGCCCTCAATAGCAATTCTTTAAAAAAGAATTTTGAAAATGTAACATTTTCCCAAAATGGAAAACAAGATCTATGTAACCTGAACAACTCCTTGGACTCCACACAGCCCAGTCTCTGCATAGAGCTGAATCCAGGGAAGTCTAACACAGCAGTCAAAAGTGATTAAATGGGAATTGCAGTCTTTCCTGCATCTTTCAAAGAACATGAGAGATCAATTTCACAATCTACTTTAAACTCATATCAAATAGCTTTTTCTTATGTTCTGAGATTCTCCCTTAGAGCCTCCACCCAGCTAAATGCTCCAAACCTTCAATGTCAAGCACCATGTAGGTTCTTCTCCTTCTTCTTCCTCTTCCCCTTTCCCCTCCTCCTTATTCCTCCTCCTCCTCTTCTGCTGCTTCTTTTCCCTCCTTCTTTCCTTCCTTTCTTCCCTTCTTCCTTCTTTCCCTCTTCCGTCCTTCCCTCCCTCCCTTCCTCCCTCCATCCCTCCCTCCCTTCTTTCCTTCCTTCCTTCCTTCCCTCCCTCCCTCCCTCCTTCCTTCCTTCCTTCTTCCTTCCTTTCTATTGTGAGTCACAGTCTTGCACTGTCACTCAGGCTGGAGTGCAGTGGTACCATCTCAGCTCACTGCAACCTCAGCCTCCTGGGCTCAAATAATCCTCCCACCTCAGCCTCCCAAGTAACTGGGACTACAGGTATGCACCATCATGCCCAACTGATTTTTTTTTTTTATTGTTTGGTAGAGACAAGGTTTTGCCATATTGCCTAGGCTGCTCTTGAACTCCTAAGCTCTACTGATCCACCTGTCTCAGCCTCCCAAAGTGCTGGACTTACAGGCCTAGGCCACTGTGCCCATCCTTGTTTTGCTTCTCATTCTCAATTATTCTCTACTGATTCCTTCAAAACTGCATCTGGAGGGCAAAGAGAGGAAAAGCTCTGAGTAAGCAAAGACAAAATTCTCTTTCTTAAGGGTCATATTGAATGAAAGACAGAAGACACTTGTATTTTAGTCAACCTTATTCCTGTCACAATCCACTCAATTTTTTCACCTCAGTACCTTTAATTTTTTTACATTTTTAAAATTTGTGGATTGTTCTTGAGTTTATGAAGATACATACCACTCTTCTCAATTAGACAACTGGAGTAGAAAGAAGCTTGTTACTGGAAAAGGCCAACTCACGAAAGGCTGAAACTGAGAAGAGAGACTGACTTTCCAAAACTGAAAATAATTCTCAATTTGTAATATTATCTATACACTCTAAGGCCATTTTATCACTATTTCTTTTGAGATATTATATATATTCTATATAAAGGGAATTTCAACAAGTCCCCACTCCAGAACTATGAAAGCTCTGGGATATTCACAGTAGAAAGGGACAATTGGATTTCCTTGCAGTCAGTTCTTTGTTCTACAGGTCAAAGGGAGTGTGAACAATGTGGTGAAGATTATTGGTCAAATTCACAAAAGAGCGAGTGTGTGCTGAAAGAGGTGGAATACCTTGCTTATGATGAGGCCCTGGGATTCACACTTGTCATTCTCTCTGTCTTTGGGGCATTTGTGGTCTTGGCAGTCACGACTGTGTATGTAATACACAGGCACACTCCTGGTGAACGCCAATGACCAGCAGCTGAGCTTTCTCGTTCAGGGTTCTCTGATCGTCGTGCTGCTGTCGTCCTGCTTTCCTTTGGCAAGCCACCCAGTTGGTCCCGCATGGCCCGCCAGGTCACTCTGGCACTGGGCTTTTCTCTTTGCCTGTCTTGCATTCTTGGAAAGACTATTTCACTGTTTTTAGCCTACAGAATTTCCAAATACAAAACTTGATTTATATCCATGCATCCCCTTTATCGGAAAATCGTTGTGCTAATCTCTGTTCTAGTGGAGACTGGCATATGTACAGTCTACTTGGTACTGGAACCACCGAGGATATACAAGAACATGGAATCTCAAAATACAAAGATCATTCTGGGATGCAGTGAGGGTTCCATGGAGATTTTGTGCTTAGCGTTTGAGATTGATGTCTTCCTAGCCTTGTTATGCTTTCTCACAACTTTTGTGGCTTGCCAGTTACCAGATAATTACTATGAAGGAAAATGCATCACCTTTGGGATGCTGATCTTTTTCATCATCTGGATCTCTTTTGTCCCTGCTTACTTGAGCACCAAAGGCAAGTTCGAAGTGGCTGTGGAAATATTTGCAATCTTGGCATCCAGCTATGGTTTATTGGGTTGTATATTTGCTTCGAAGTGCTTTATGATTTTGCTGAGGCCATAGAGGAACACCAGTGAAATTGTTGGTTGAAGAGTCTCCACAGATAAGAGCATCCAACTGACCTCAGCTTCTGTGAGCAATGAGCTTAACAATACCACAGTGTCAACTATTCTGGATGACTAGAGTTGTTATTTACATGTGTCCTCTAAAGCTGCAGTGATAGTGTGGTTCAGCATTCCCTTTCAGGTTGCTTCTACAGCAGCTACCTGATACTCTTGACTAATGTTGAGGATTTGGGTTCTGGAGATGTAGTTTTAGCATGGTATATCAAATCTCCTACCATAAGATACCATTTAGCATGAACCAGAAAACCTTTTACTATTGAAATTAAAAACTTCATTTCAAGTTTTTAACAACATTTCAAGTTTCATTTTCAACAACACTTCAAAAAAATGTTTCTTTCAAACATTTCAAAATACTTTAGTATAAGGACTATGTAGCAGAGGATATAGTAGGAACCAATTATCTAAAATGATAGATTAAGGCTGGGTGTGGTGGCTCACGCCTGTAATCCTACCACTTTGGGAGACCAAGGTGGGTGAATAACTTGAGGTCAGGAGTTCGAGACCTGCCTGGACAACATGGTGAAACCCTGTCTCTCCTAAAAATACAAAATTACAAAATACAAAAAGCCAGGAGTGGTGGTGCATGCCTATAGTCCCAGATACTCAGGAGGTTGAGGCGAGAGGATCATTTAAATCTGGGAGGTGGAGGTTGCAGTGAGCCAAAATCGCACCATTGCACTCTAGTCTGGGTGACAGAGTGAGACACCACCTCAATTAAAAAAAAATAGATTAAAAAATTTAGCTTTTGAAAGTTTTTGTTCTTATATCATGGTCGTCTGATCTAGAATTTTACCTAAAACAAAATCACCTAGTGGGGACCAAGAGAGACATTTTGTTCTACATTCTGTTAATGTAGCTCTGAAATACACAGCTTTCCTCTGATTGAGGTGAGAATTACAGCTCATGAAGCAGGGGGTTTGGAAGAGAATTTATATTTCAAAGGACTCTGTGACATACAGAGGATATTGAAGGAATTTTGATGTCAACGAAACTGTTTTTTTTTTTTTTGGAACGCACATGGAAGTAGGCAAGTTTCTCTCAGAGAGAAGGCAAGTCTACAAATCTATCTGATACAGATTTCCTGGGAGAGAATATGTGGTAAAGTACCTGAGTTTCAAAACATCCCTCTTCTTGAAAAAGAAAAGAAATTAAGAGTTGGCAAAGCAATTATTAAGAAGATTATATAGTGAAGACAAGAATAGCAAAAAAGCAAATGTTTACCTAGAGAAGATATATTAGAATGCAAAATTTTTTAGGATAAATTGAGTGATACTTGCCCTCTGATTATGTAGAATTGCCTGGAATTTAATTTCCATGTGGAAATGTTATAAAATGTTTTCAGTCTTTTTCCAGATATGAAATTTTGAAAATGACCTGTATACATTTATATATATATGAATTTGTGTGGAAAAACAGAATTTGTGGAAATGCTGATAAATAAAAAATGCATGTGTATATTTAATTCCAGAATGCTGACAAGACAAGAAAGAACTCTCTCTTCAAGATAGTGATGTTTGTGAATCTCAGTTAAGCAAGCTGGTCCAAGATTCATGCAGACTCATGGGAGCAGAAAGTGAAAGTGTGGTGACTAGTTTAGCAGGACAAGTCTGTTGGGAATTTATTTACTGATTTTTTTTTTTTTTTTTTTTTTTTTTTTTTTTTTTTTTAAGAACAATCATTCTAGACCAGACAAAGGGAAAGAGCTTCCTGTAATTTAAATACTAAGTTTACATCAAGGGTCAGCAAAGCTCAAAATGGCCCCTTTGTTGGAAAGTCAATTGTATTCCAGGAATTTCTGCGAAAGCGCCTATTCACCTTTCCATCTCCCAATACTTCTACAGCACTTTGCACCACAGCCCTTAGAATGGTTAGAGGAGAGCCTGTATCACAGCATGAAGGATTGGGAAACTGCTTTCTTTGGCCCTTCATTGGACCCAGGGAGGAACACTGGAAAAGGAAGAATGCTTTGTCAAAGTATAGAGCAACAGGAAAATGAAAATCAGTAAGTTAATTTATTATTCAGGTATACATTAAGCTTGAGTATTCTCAATGATTTACCTTGAGATTATAAACAAAAGCTGAAAGGTGGCTCATCTTTTATCTTCAAAATATTTTACTTTTATCTTCAAAATGTTTACTTTTATCTTCAAAATTTTTAATCTCAAGGTAATCCTCTTCTGAGATATTGATTATTGAATATATCGTCTCTAAAAAGATAATTCCAGAAGTCTATTTGGGTAATATCAAAGATTCCATTATCTCCTTTCATTTAGCATCGCTTAGTAATACTGTCATATCAGACTTATGTTCCTCGGATTATTTTTTTGATCAGCAATAGGTTTGGGAAATTAAGAGAAAATAAATGTCATTAAAAATAAAATATCAACTGAACTTGCATGTTTAACGTTAATATTTACTTACACAACTTTACAATTTTAAGATACAATTTTCATCTAAAACAGTCTGAAGTTATCATTTGTCGATTTGGTACACATGTACTGTTATAGAAACTGGCTTATGGAAGTAAAAATGAATAATATATGATTGTCAAAGGATGATGATCTAATTTGTAGTATTGTTTTATTCTTTGTAATTACTTAACTATTAAAATATTTCTCATAAATAGAAAAATGTTTTCTCTTTGGATGAATGCATCATGTAGAAGTCATTTCTAGTGAAAAAATAATAACTGAAATCTCTATCAGCACATGTTGCTTTGTAAGAGAATCTAATTTAGAAGTTGCTAGTGACACGCCCTGCTGTGGATGAGCACGTGCTGGTAACTACATACTGGGCCTTGGGGAGCAGCTCAGAATTAGTTTCAGGTGTTGCTGGGTTGGGAGTAGTATAAAGATCAATTGCTTGAAACAGCAACAACAAAAATATAAAACGATATTTTGCCGAGGGCTGACATGCTCACATGCAGGACTGAGCTCTTTTGGTAAATGAGATTTTTATCAGGGCTGCTCAAACCCATCCCACAAGATTAATTCCTTGCATTAAGGCAAAGATAATTCCTGATAGAAAGCGAATATACTTTCAAAAAGGATAAGATATTCTCACTGCCAGATTAATTTCCTTAAAACTCTGCTCTGATCTCATCTCTTCCCTACTCATCAACTCCCAGTGGTCCTCAATTATCTTCAGCACGAGTCTAGCAGTCAGTCTGACATTCAAGACTCTGAAAACTTTTCCACTTTCTATGTTCAATAGTTATCACCTGCCACCTTCCTACCCATATCCTTTTAACACAATTCACCTGCACTCTTGCACGTTCTGGAGCTCGCCTCTCATTTTCTTGATTTCACATTAGTCACACGTGTTCTTTTTCCTCTACTGCTCTAACAGCACTTCATCCCTCCCTGCCTACCTCCTTCCTTCCCTCTCTGCTTTTTTCCTCCTCCCTCCTCAAGGGTTTGATGTGCACCGGACTCAAAGTTAGACATAGAAGATACGCAAAGATGTGACATTGTTCGCCATCTCCAGGTGCTTGCCATCTTTTGGGGTGATAGGTAATAAACCAACAATTACACTACGATGTGATAAAGCTGTGATTGTGGTAGCGTAGAGGAAGGGCAGAGTGAGTTAAGAGCAAGGAAGGCTTCCTGCGTGAAGAGTCGCTTGAACAAATTTTAGAGGGACAAGAAGGAACTAGCCGTATGAAAGGAAGACTAACTAATGTCAGCACTCTACCTAGCCTACTACTTGGAGCGTGGTAAGTGTCTGTGTCCCATCCTTTTTTGTTTGTTTCGGGTTTTTTTTTTAAATTGGTTTGTTTTTTGTTTCCCCCCTTCCTTTTTTTAAAAAAATGAAGCATTGTAGGACTTTATCTGTGCCTCTTTCATGTCACTGGCCATTTTCTGCCTCATACTAGGGTTATCTACTTTCATGTCCCGGGTCTACGTCTACAGTATGAAATTATTTCATGAAGAAAACTTGAAATCTATGTATGTATTCATGTCTCTATCCTTCCCTCTCTGCTTCCTCCTTCCCTCTCTCTTTCTCTCTCTCTCTCCCTCTCTCTCTCTCTCCCTCTCTCTCTCTTTCTCTCTCTCTGTCTCTCTGTTTCATCTATCCATCCATCTATCTTTGTGACCTTTTCATATAGAATATACCTTGTACTTAATTGGCACCTAATCTTTTTATATAAATTTTTAAAAAATTTTTATTTTAGGTTTATGGGCATGTGTGCAGGTTTGTTATGTAGGTAACCTCATGTGGCAGTGTTTTTTTGGTATATTGCCCAGGTACTAAGCTTAGTACACAATAGTTACTGTTTCTGCTCCTCTTCCTTTTCACCTTCCATCCTCAAGGAAGCCCCAGTGTCTTGTTTTTTCCTTCTTTTTGTCCGTAAGTTCTCATCATTTAACTCCCACTTGTAAGTTAAGAGCATGCAGTATTTGGTTTTCTGTTCCTGTGTTAATTTGCTAAGGGTAATGGACTCCAACTCCATCCATGTTCCTGCAGGAGACAAGATCTAGTTCGTTTTTATAGCTACATAGTAGTCCGTGGTATATATGTACCACATTTTCTTTATGCAGCCCGTCATTGATAGATATTTAGGTTGATTCCATGCCTTTGCTATTGTGAATAGTGCTGCAAGGAACATACACATGTATGTGTCTTTGTTATGAAATGATTTACATTCCTTTGGGTATATACACAGTAATGGGATTTCTGAGTTGAATGGCAGTCCTGTCTTTAGCTTTTTAAGGAATTACCACACTGCTTTCCACAATGGTTGAATTAATTTGTACTCCCACCAAAAGTATATAAGTGTTTCCTTTTCTCTGCAACCTTGCCAGCATCTGTTATTTGTTTATTTTTTTAACTTTTAAGTTCAGGGGTACATGTACAAGTTTGTTATATCGGTAAACTTGTGTCATGGGGGTTTGTTGTACAGATTATTTTGTCACCCAGGTATTAGGGCTAGTACCCATTAATTCTTTTTCCTCATTCTCTCCCTCTTCCTACCTTGACCCTCCATAGGCCCTAGTATGTATTATTCCCCTCTGTGTCCATGTATTCTCATTGTTTAGCTCCCACTTATAAGTGAGAACATACATTATTTGGTTTTCTGTTCTTGTGTTAGTTTGCTGAGGATAATGGCCTCCAGCTCCATCCATATTCCTACAAAATACATGATCTTGTTCTTTTTTAGGGCTGCATAGTATTCCATAGTATTCATATGTATGTGTGTGTGTGTGTGTGTGTATATATATATATATATATATATATATATATATATGTATGTGTGTATACCACTTTAAAAAAATACAGTCTATTATTAATGGACATTTAGGTTGATTCCACATCTTTGCTGTTGTAAATAGTACTGTAATTAACATATGCATGTATGTGTTTTTATAATAGAACAATTTATATTCCTTTGGGTATATGCAGCATTGCTGGGTCAAATGGCATTTCTGTTTTTAGGTCTTTGAGGATTCGTCACACTGTCTTCCACAATGGCTGAACTAATTTACACTCCCACTGACAATGTGTAAACATTCCTTTTTCTCTACAACCTCTCCAGCGTCTCTTATTTTTTGATTTTTAAATAATAGCTATTCTGATTGATGTGAGATAGTATCTCATTGTGGTTTTGACTTGCATTTCTCTAATAATTAGTGATTTTGAGTTTCTTTCATATGCTTGTTGGCTGCATGTAGCTTCTTTTAAAAAGTGTCCATTCATGTCCTTTCCCTACTTTTTAATGGGGTTATTTATTTTTTCTCGTAAATTTAAGTTCCTTATAGATTCTGGATATTAGACCTTTGTCAAATGCATAGTTTGTAAAAATGTTCTCTCATTCTGTAGGTTGTCTGCTCACTCTGTTGACAGTTTCCTTTTGCTGTGTAGAAGCTCTGTAGTTTAATTAGATCCTATTTGTCAATTTTTACTTTTGTTACAATTGCTTTTGACACCTTCATCATGAAATTTTTGCCCATGTCTATGCCCTGAATGGTATTGCATAAATTATATTCTAGGATTTTTACAGTTTTGGGTTTTACATTTAAGTCTTTAATCCATCTTGAGTTAATTTTTGTATATGGTATAAGGAAGGGATTCAGTTTCAATCTTCTGCGTATGACTAGCCAGTTATACCAGCACCATTTATTAAATAGGGAATCCTTCCCCTATTGCTTGTTTTTGTCAGGTTTGTTGAAGATTAGATAGTTATAGGTGTGCAGCCTTATTTCTGAGTTCTCAATTCTGTTCCGTTGGTGTATGTGTCTGTTTTTGTACCAGTACCATGCTATTTTGATTACTGCAGCCCTGTAGCATAGTTTGAAGTTGGGTAGTGTGATGCCTCCATCTTTGTTCTTTTTGTTTAGGACTGCCTTGGTTATTTGGGCTCTTAAGAATTATTATTTTTTTTCAGATGGAGTCTTGCTCTGTCACCCATGCTGGAGTGCAGTGGTGTAATCTCAGCTCACTGCAACCTCTGCTTCCTGGGTTCAAGGAATTCTGCCTCAGCCTCCCCAGTAGCTGGAATTACAAGCACCCACCACCACACTTAGCTAATTTTTGTATTTTAGTAGATACAGGGTTTCACCTTGTTGGCCAGGCTGTTCTCTAACTCCTGACCTCAAGTGATCCTCCTGCCTTGGCCTCCTACTTGGCCTCCCAAAGTGCTGCGATTACAAGCATGAGCCACCAAGCCTGGCCCAATATGAATTTTAACATAGTTTTTTTTTCTAGTTCTGTGAATAATCCCAATGGTAGTTTAATAGAAATAGCATTAAATCTATAAATTACTTTGTGCAGTACGGCCATTTTTATATTGGTTCTTTCTATTCATGAGTATGAAATGCTTTTTTATTTGTTTGTGTTATCGCTGATTTCATTGAGCAATGTTTTGTAGTTCTTCTCATAGAAATCTTTCACCTGCCTAGTTAGCTGTATTCATAGGTATTTTATTCTTTTTGTGGCAGTTGTGAATGGGATTTCATTCCTAACTTGGCTCCCGGTTTGACTGCTGTTGGTATATAGGAATGCTAATGATTTTTATACATTAATTTTGTATCCCGAGACTTTGCTGAAGTTGTCTATCAGCTTAAGAAGATTTGGGTGAGACAATGAGTTTTTTAGACATAGGATCATGTTATTTGCAAATAGAGATAGTTTGACCTCCTCTCCTTCTACCTGGATGCCTTTATTTTATTCTTTTGCCTGATTGCCCTGGCTAGGACTTCCAATACTATGTTGAATAGGAGAACATTCTTGTCTTGTGCTAGTTTTCAAGAGGAATGCTTCTAGCTTTTGCCTATTCAGTGTGATGTTGGCTGTGTATTTGTCATAGATGGCTCTTACTATTTTGAAGTATGTTCCTTCCATACCCAGTTTACTGAGTTTTTAACATGAAGCCATGTTGAATCAAAAGCCTTTTCTGCATCTATTGGGATAATCATGTGGCTTTTGTCTTTAGCTCTGTTCATGTGATGAATCGTATTTATTGATTTGCATATATTGAACTAACCATGCCTCTCAGAGATAAAGCTTACTTGATTGTGGTGGATAAGCTTAATGATGTGCTGCTGGTTTCAGTTTGCCAGTATTTTGTTGAGGATTTTTGCATCAATGTTCACCAAGGATTTGGGGCTAAAGTTTTCTTTTCTTTTTTGTATCTCTGACAGGTTGTGGTATCAGGATGAGCATTTGTTATCTTTTTATTTATTTATATTTTTTTGAGACACAGTCTTGCTCTGTCACCAGGCGCCAGGCTGGGGTGCAGTGGCGCAGTCTCAGCTCACTGCAATATCTGCCTCCCGGGTTCAAGCAATTCTCTAGCCTCAGCCTCCTGAGTAGCTGGGACTACAGGTGTGTGCCACCACTCCCAGCTAATTTTTGTATTTTTTAGTAGAGATGGGGTTTCACCATGTTAGCCCGGATGGTCTTGATCTCTTGACATTGTGATCCGGCTGACTCAGCATCCCAAAGTGCTTTTTTTGACTTTTTTTTTTTTTTTTGAGATGAAGTGTTGCTCTGTCATCCATGTTGGAGTACAGTAGCACTATCTCAGCTCACTGCAATCTCTGCCTCCTGGGTTCAAGTGATTCTTCTGCCTCAACCTCCCTAGTAGTTGGGATTAGGCACCCACCACCACGCCTGGCTAGTTTTTGTATTTTTAGTAGTGATGAGGTTTCACCATGTTGGTCAGGCTGGTCTCAAACTCCTGACCTCAGGTGATCCACCTGCCTTGGCCTCCCAAAGTACTGGGATTGCAGACATCATCCACCGTGCTCAGCCTTGACTTTTTAATAATAGCCATTCTGACTGGTGTGAGGTGGTATCTTATTGTGGTTTTGATTTGCATTTCTCTAATGATCAGTGATGTTGAGTTTGATTTTATATGCTTGTTGGCCACATGTATGTCTTCTTTAGAAAAGTGTCTGTTCAGCTGGGTGTGGTGGCTCATGCCTGTAATCCCAGCACTTTGGGAGGCTGAGGTGGGTGGGTTGCCTGAGGTCAGGAGTTTGAGACCAGCCTGGATAACATAGTGAAACCCTGCCTCTACTAAAAATACAAAAATTAGCCACACATGGTGACAGGCACCTGTAACCCAGCTACTTGGGAGGCTGAGGAAGAAGAATCGCTTGAACATGGGAGGCAGAGGTTGCAGTGAGCTGAGACCATGCCATTGCACTCCAGCCTGGGTAAGAAGAGTGAAACTCCATCTCGGAAAAAAAAGTGTCTGTTCATGTCACTTGCCTACTTTTTAATGGGGTTGTTTTTGTTTTTTTCTTATAAATTTGTTTCAGTTCCTTATAAGATGCTGGATATTAGACCTTTGTTGGATGGATAGTTTGCACAAATTTTCTCCTGTTCTGTAGGTTGTCTGTTTATTCTGTTGATAGTTTCCTTTGCTGTGTAGAAGCTCTTTATTTTAATTAGATCTCATTTGTCAATTTTTGCTTTTGTTGCAATTGCTTTTGGCATCTTTTCCATAAAATTTTTGTTTGTTCCTATGTTCAGAATGGTATTGCATAGGTGACACTCAATCTCTTTAATAGATGATGAATAAAGTCATAAAAATAGCTAACCATGCATTTAGCAGGGCATAGGGACAAGGTGTTAATGTAAGATGAGGAGGAAAGTCTTGGGGACTGGAGCACAGCAGGAATGGAGGAAGGTGAAAAGGAGCTGTTTTCAAGGTAGAGGGGCTAGCTTGAGAGTAACAGGCATTTCCACTGAGGAAAGAGGATGGGGAGTGGACTGAAAAGGAGGCCAGTTGAAATGGAAGAGTGAAGTCTTGAAAAGAGTTTTTCCATCATATTTATTTGATTATTTTCGCATAATATTTTTCTACTCCTTATCTTTGCATTTTTGAATAAAGAAGACTTATTTTCTCGTTGTTCCCCACTCCAGCCTCCCAGACACAGTGTCCTTCCTTTTGAGCTGCCATTGTAAGTAGCAGCTCTTTCAAACATCTACAGGCAGAGTAAGCAGCTACAATTTCAAAGGAGAATTATTAACAATTTATGTAAACAGTCCTGGTAAAATTCACTTATTTACATTTTTAGGGGATTGTTACTTATTTCCCCGATAGTTTTGGAAAATCAATTTGGATACAAAAAGCATAGTGTGAAAATTTAATAGACCAGTTATATTAGGGCAGATTAACTTTTGGAACAAGAAATCTCTAAATCTTAGAGCCTTCTTTTTTTAGACAGAGTCTTGCTTTGTCACCAGGCTGGAGGGCAGTGGCAATATCTCGGCTCACTGCAACTTCCACCTCCCAGGTTCAAGTGATTCTCCTGCCTCAGCCTCCTGAGTAGCTGGGACCACAGGTGCGCACCACCATACCCAGCTAATGGGGTTTCACCATGTTGGCCAGGATGGTCCCTGTCTCTTGACTTCGTGATCTGCCCTCCTTGGCCTCCCAAAGTGCTGGGATTAGATAACACTTCACACAAAGACTAATGCAGGTGTTGCTGGTCAGGCTGCGTTCCTTGATAGCCCTCCTGTAGGCAGTGACTCAGGGATGCTGTTGAATATTCTGTTTGCCCAGTCTCTGCCTTCCTGTCTGCTCTATGACCTCTGAACTGTATCACATAAACTCCTTTGCCTGTAGCTGCCAGTGTGCTTTGGCAAAGGAAGGCACTAGTAGGAGATGGGAGGCGAGAGGAGAGGCCCATTTGGGTCTTTGTTGTTTAACTCATGGCTCATTTCTCTAACTGTGGCCACTCTCCCATGGCTATGGCTCTTACTCAGTGACATGTATGTGAATCCCTTCCCTTCTCTTTCCAGATTTGGGTGTGACAACACCTTCCTACTGTTTCTGGTCCCAGGTGTTTCTCACCATCCTCAATAGTCTCTTCTTTAAACTGTCTTATTTTTTGGGTGCCCCAGCTGTTTTTTGCTGGGGTACTAGCTCATAGAGAGATTCAAATTATTTTCATTTTATGTTACTACCCTCCTTAATGCAAGCGGTGCACACTTCTTGCTAAAGGGGAAGAGGACTTGTGGAGTCACATGAAATGAAAGTGTCAAGTCTGATCATGTAAGATACTCAGCCACCAAGGCCCATAAATTGACACAGATCATTTTTGTTCACATTCTGTTGGCAGAAGTCATCACATGGCCCTATTTTAAGGCAAGAGAGCTGGGAAATGTGGACCCTGGTTGAGAAGCCATATTCATCAACAATTCCACATTATGGAAAGGGCACATGAATCTTCAGTGATCAGTTACTCATCTTCGCCACACCAGAAAATAAAATCAAATAGCCTAAAATAGACAGAGGTCACCATAGAAAGTTTCAAATAATGTACATAAAAAATGAGAACACATAACAAATGAGGATGTAGGCAGATAGGTAGAGGATTTTGGAAAGACAGCAGCAGTCATACAGTCATTGAACCTACCTGAACACCACTCCCCAGTAACCAGAATAGCAAGGCCAAAAACCCCATGAAAAATATTTATAACATAACTGGGTGATATGATATTCCCACATACACCTAAATACTACCAGGTAGGAGCAAACCATCCAAAGCTGCAAGAGCTGTGTGGTATCAGAAATGATGTGGGAGGAAGTAGAAAGAAGTTAGAGGTACTCCTGATACTGTGACAGGTGGAAAAACCCCACAGCTGCCATCAGGCAATCACTGGAAGCTCAGGAGACCATTCTGAGCCCAGCAGCAGAAACTGCCAAAAGAATAGGAAATGGGGTAAGGCTAAATGAAAATGCAATGTCAATTGTCACTTCAGAAAGTTATTCGTGGTATTCACTGAAGCAGAATATATGTATATATTCACTGTCTTGGAGTGAATTTGCTGAGTAATGAGGTATATCTATCTATCTATATACCCCATAACTCAGCAAATTCACTCCAAGGAATATACCTAACTAAACTATGCTTGCATGTTTACCAAAAGGATGAATACCAGAAAATTTGCAGCAGTATTAAACTACTCAAGTCTCCATCAACAGTAGAATGGATCAATAAACTAAGATATACTCACTCAATGGAATAGTGTACAGCAATAAGAATGAATAGGCTGCTTTGCAGAGAAGAGTATAGGGTGGTAAGATTGAAACCTGGGAAGTGATTTGGAAATTGGTAGTGATTACTGTCATCTAGGGAATAGATTGTGATGGCTTGTCTGGGAACAGAGCTCTCAAAACTTTGGGGTGAGTTTAACTTTCACATCAGATTTGCTGACGTCCTTTAGACATTTGACACTTGCACATTTGAAGCACATGTTCAAAGAGAAGGGGGCACATTAGAAAGCTACAGTATAAACACCTAACGTCACTTCCAGAAACAATCCTATTACATTGTACGACCTTCTACTGCCCTTTGAATTTCTGATTAATAAGGAAATCATTTAACTGATAAAGCCACCTGGGAAGAAAATGGATTTTGTCAAAATGATTGCCTGAGCTTGCTAGCAGTTGAAAAACATAAATGGAGAATTTTCCTGTTTCTTTCCCATTTAAAAGTTTAGAGTGAGTGAACAGACCATTTTCCTTTGTCTTTATTTTGTTTAGTAATGCTTTTACAAGTGCTGTTGGAGAAGACAGCCATATTCTAGGAGGTGTCAAGAGAATAAAAATGGATGTGGGATGCAAATTCTGTTCCTGTTCTTTAAAAAGCAACTAGCTAACTCAGAAACCATTGCTTAGTATACGTGCGTATGAAACAGAAAGACACAATCTCTTTGGGTCATTTATTGTTATGGTGATATGCAAAGCAAAGAAATTAAGAGTTATAGTTTAACCAGTACCTGGATTTTTCCTTCTCCCTAAAACATCAACCTTGATTTCTACCTTTATCTTTGAAGTTTCTCTGCATGATGCTCTCTTTTTGGGATGGAGTATATTGATTTATAGGTCAAGCACATAGCTTTCTTAAGGCATAGCACAAATTACTTCTTTATTATTATTATTATTATTATTATTATTTGGTCTTTGCCTTACCAAATTCAGTTTAAAAGTAAATCTTTCCACAGTGTTAAGCAGGCTGACAGAGTGGCCAACATCCTCAGTGATGGTCTTGATTGGGAAGACAAACGCAAGGCAATTTACTTTAGCGTTTTAGTCTCAGAACTGGTGGGAGACAGTAGAGCAAAATGACTAATAGCAATGACTTTAGAAAAACATGGCTTGGCATTGATTGTGTACTTTCTTGCTGTGTAATCCCAGGTCAATTACTTTACATCTCTAAGCACTTAGCCTAGCACGTAGTAAACATGCAATAACTGTTAGCTAGTTACGCTAGTTATTGCAACAGAGAGAATTTAACTCTCAGCTGTTAGTATTGTTATTATTAGTTGCCCTATGTGTGTGTATCCCAACCCCATGGATTGGCATTCTATTTTATTATTTAATTTTTTATTTTTTGAGACAAAGTTTCACTTTGTTGCCCAGGCTGGAGTGCAGTGGGACGATCTCAGTTCGCTGCAACCTCCACCTCCTGGGTTCAAGCAATTCTCGTGCCTCAGCCTCTTGAGTGGCTAGAATTACAGGTGCCCGCCACCACACATGGTTGATTTTTTTTTTGTATTTTAGTTGATATGGGGTTTCACTATTTTGCCCGTCTAGAATTCCTGACCTCAGGCAACCCACCCCTCTCAGCTTCCCAAAGTGCTAGGATTACAGGTGTGAGCCACCGCGGAACTGGGCATTTTAAACCACAGTGGGGACAGTGAGCCCTCCTGTATTTCTTCTGAGTGTTAGTAGCACTTTTGGACCATACAGTTCCTGAAACCAGAAACCTGGGAACATCATTAACAAGTCCTTTTCCTTCCACTGTCACCTCCATTCTCCTTACAAACTCCACATGACACAGGCACAACAGCCAGTGAATTATCTGCTAATTCCTGTCAATTCCAACTTTGATTTGGCTCTCAGACCAGCTTTTTCCTCTTAATTCACCCCATCCATCAGCAACCTTGGCCCTGGCATTGTTGTCTCTCTTACTTTCCTTCTCTTTCTCTCTCTGTTTTGTTTTTAGGGACAAGGTCTCACTCTGTCACCCAGGCTGGAGTGTAGTGGTACAATCATAGCTCATTGCAGCCTTGAACTTGTGGACTGCAGTGACCTATGATTGTGCCACTAAGATAGGAGGGCTCAAGTGATCCTTCCATCTCAGCCTCCTGATTAGCTGGGACTACAGGCACATGCCACTGTTCCTGGCTTACCCTGGTTCCTCTCTTAACACTCATCTCTCTCTATTGGATATATACATTTTATTTTTTCTCTCTCTACTGTTTACTGCTATATTCCCAGTAACTAGAACGGTGCCTGGAGAATGTTAAATGCACTTAAATATTACCTGTTGAACAAAGGAATGAATGTAGAGTGAGGAAAAGAATGAAAGAATAAATGCTCGGGCTACTCCCCTCTTTTAGGCCAATATCACATGCACTTGGATTTCTACAGCTATTGGCTAAGGGTCTGCCTGTCTCCAGGCTTGCTTTCTACCTTTTATTTTCTGCACTGTAGCCAGAGTCGTCTTTCTAAGAAGCGTATCTAATTTTCCTGCTTCCTGGCTAAATTCCCTACAGCCTTTGACCACTCTGCCCTTGGTCCCCATTTATCTTTCTTTCCTGGCATTCTTCTCTGCTCTTTTGTGGCTTCCCTTCCCTCCAGCTAGATTATTTACCATTCCTTGAATTCATCTCCTTTGAGACAACGTGGCTCCTTCTTCCTGGAATGTTTCTCCCTTCCCTGTGCCTCTTTTGTCAGCTACCTTCTTCCAGCCATTAAAGACTCAGGTAACGTATCACTGCTCCTTGGAAGTTTTCTGATCTACCTCTGGCGAGTAAGTTGGTGTTAGGCACCTTTATTAGTGCTACTGCAGCACTCTGGCTCCATTGGTGACAGCATTTGCCATTTTGTGTTTGTAATGGCCCTTGGAAGGGAGCACCTTGAGCTCAGGGTGCTCTTATTGTTCCCTCTGCATTTCTCATTCCTCACAGAAAGCCTGACATGTGATAGGTGCTTAACAAATGCTTTCTGAATATCACTATACCATATCAGGTGACTGCTGAACTGAGAGACTCAGTGTTTTGGGTCAGTGTAATCAAGACACAGATGGAACTCTACACTATTAATTTTTGTTCATTTTTAGTTTCTAGGCAGTAGAGGCATGGGGTTGTATTTTAGTCTGTGATTGTGGTTTTATTGAAGGTTCTTCAAATATGGCCCTGGTCTCTAATAAAAGCTCCTTTAAACACCATTACAGAATCTGAGATAGCTTGCTTCTAGAGAAATAGTATTTAGCCTATGGAGAGAGCCACCATAAGCCACAGCTACCCACCATGGTCAACACAGCATGGTGCTGGCTTACAGCCTTCCATCCTCTGGTGCAGGCCATGACAAGTAAAGCTGGCTTAATGTAACCACCAAGACCCACGTGCCTTGCCTAACCACCACAGCACAATGCTCACGGACACACTTCCTGGCCCTATTGAATGCCTCTCTGCCTGAATATTTTGCTCTCCCCCAATTCCACACCTTTGCTTAGTTTTTGGTGTGGAATTTTCAATTCCAAACCCATGAAATGATGCAGTCATTGAGAATGCACCAAACAAATTATATTCTTCTTTTCCTCCTACATGTATAACAAAAGAGAACATAAGTCAAAGACTAGCAAATGGGAGGCCCAAACGCCATCTTCACTATGATAAACACTGAGTTGAAGCTGTAACTTATTGTGAGAGTCAGGGTTTCCTAAATCTGATCCCAAGGATGAAGTAGCCTCACCCATTCAGTCATAGGTGATGCAGGACTTGGCAGGCCTCCGCAGAATGAAGACGGGACGTGGGAAAACAAGGGAACGCTCCCATACCCCGTGGGCAGCTCACTCCTGAAGAAAATGCTGGACAAGGTATTTGGCTCAGCTATGTCACTCCACTTCCCCTTTGGTGTTGGTAAAGCAGTGGAGGCAGGCCAAGGGTGTTACCCTAGTTGAGCTCCCTCAGTATGGAAGGAGTGAAGAGTGGGAAGAAGTGTTCCCACCCTGCACCATGCACATAATAAGGGCTGAAATAACTTTTATGACTTAATCAATAAACATAGATTAGGAGGTGCTACTGTCCCACATTAGGATTTTGCTCCTTTGAGTTCCCGTAGTTGCCTGCTGTACTGGAGTACATATGGATGGTAATTTTTCACTAGTAAAGAGAAGCCTGGGTGAATCATTTATGGATGGCTTATAACAAGCTCTAATGATGGTCATATAAAATGTCTGCTATATTTCTTGCCTGTATTGTAATGCATCACAATACAAATTGAAGATGGCCACTAAGTTGACTTAATTTATTTTCAAACTGTAATCCCTTTCAGACTTCTAAGTTAAAAGCCAGTAATGGATACATTGCTTTGACCTTAAGGCATTAATGTTGCATTTTAAAAGCCGGCTAATATGGGTCCGTGTGATGTTTGTCAGATTTAGAAGCTTGATCACTTAATAATGTCATGGTCCCTATCACTATACAGTATCAAATGTCCTGCTGAACTGGAGGCTGGTGTTTTGGGTCAGTGTAACCAAGATACAGAGAGAAGTGATGAGGATAGCTGACCTTTCAGAAAGACTTAGGATCTGTGATGTAAAACTCTGCCAGCTTACAGGTTTATTTACCCAGAGCTCCCAAAGAAAGTACAGGGGTAGTGAAAAAGAGGGAAACACGGTGCCTCTCTATTTGCCTATTTACAGCTAGTGGCCATTTCCACAGCAGAGTGGGATATAAAATCTAGGGCGGGACCAGGTGACTCATAAGGCCCTTTTCAGCTATGAATGGCAACTGTTAGGAGGATTCCACGGTCCAGTTTAAAAAGCCACCAGGTACTTTCTCTGTGCTTGATGTGGCCCAGTGTGAAGTCTATTGCCTGCCTAAGGAAGGAGTAGGGGAAAGGAAAACGGAGAGATGAGAGGGTGCTGTGGAAGAATGAGGAAATGGCCTCATCTTGAAGAGTTCACATTTAAGCTAAAGAAACAGACGGATGTACACAGTCATTTGAAGAAGACCAAAAGTTTGGTCAGTAAAAGAGACAGTTTAAGGACACAGAAAATACCTCGATCACATCACTTACCATCTCGGAGACTTATCCTTTCTGTATCTCCACATCCTCATTTATTATAAATACCTATCCTATGGAATTAAAAAAGGGGTATATGAGATGATGCTTACAAAGTTCTTACCACAGTGGTTGGCCCATAATAATACCTTTATGAATGTTGGCTCACAAAAATAGTAATGCTAGACTTGTATCCTTACATTGTTGTCAAGCAATGTGCTCGGATCATGATTTTCTTGGTCCTTGCAGAAAAGTTTTATTGAGTTGACATTTAATGTAACAAGCATTTGGTACAGGGTTGGTGTTGAGAAACATTTACTTTCACAAAAACAGGGTTTTGCATTATCTGTCATATGTTTCTTCTATAAACACCTGAGTGATAAATCCTTGACTCTAGAAGTCAAAGAGAAGAGGATATGAAAAGGAAACTCCAAAAAGAAGAAATACAAACAGCTAGTGAATACAGGAAAAAAGTAAACATAACATCAGTAAATAAAAACTCAAACATCAATGAGACATGATTTTCAAGGATCCCATTGTAAAGACTGCAAGAGTAATTCTCAGTATAAAAGGGCAAAATGGGCCTTCTCATACCGGATTAGGTAAAAATTAGTTCAAACATTCTGGGAAAAAACCTTGATGTTTATCAAGTAGTCTAAAGTTCTTCTTGGTTCTAACCCAACAATTTCACTGATAGAAATTTATCCTTATGAAATAGTCATGAATGTGTGAAAAAAAAACCCTAGCTTCAGCATTGTTCTTATTTGCTCTTCCTCTCCCAAACGTCTTTAAATCTCAACAATAGGATCTGGGTTAAATAAATTATGGTATGTAAATATAGTGAAATATTATACATGTATTTTAAGAGCTATTCAATGGGGAAATGCTTTCTTGATATGCTGCATGAAAAAGATCGAGAGGTGGTTGAGATTTCATTAAAAGTTTGTACTGGAAAATGACACTCATAATTATCATGATTCCAGTTATGTGGGAAAATGTTCATAATATGTCATGTAGTTAAGAATGGGTTACAAGGTAATATTGCAGGACAATTATAATTTACATAAAAGTATATTTTCTGTAATACTGAAACTATACATATCAGCTGTGAAAAATGATTTTTGGAAGCTGGCATTATGTCTGATTTAAATTTTATTTGTGTTTTTCTGTATTTACTGATTTTAAAATGTGGTTTTAATTACACAAGTAATAGCACATATTCACTGTAATAAAATATTGAAACAAAACAGTACAGAGTAAAAAGTGAAAGTCTGTCTTCCATTGCACTTCCCCTAAGTTCCCCAAATATTGGCACCCTCTTTAGAGAAATAACTAGTTATAGTTTTGAGGTATGTTTCCAGAACCCTTTCTAGGGGGTTCAGGAGCTTCATGCTGCTGACTGCTCTCAGCCATTCATACTGGGCTCTTTTGGATGTAGTGCTTTACTTAATGCCAGGCTCCTCTGAGAGGCTCTCAGTGTCCTCTGGCTACACCCAGGGAACCAGGACTCCCTGGGAGTTCTGACCCTCTCTACCCTTCCTTCCCCTCCATTCTAAAGACCTTAAGAACATCTAATTGTGTGCTTGTTTCTTCTCTGTTCACTTCTCTCAGTCAGAAATACTCCTCCTCTTGAATTCTCTTTACCTTTGGATTTTGAAAATTTTATAGTCAACTTGCTGAGCCTTGGTTTCTAAGGGAATTTTTAGGATGATAGAATTCATTCTCAATAAATCTTGGCTTTCAAGACTTTTTTCCCTCTCTCCACCCCTCCCTACCTGCCTTCCTTCCTGCCTTCCTCTCTTTCTATAGACTAAAACATCTTCATATGTAAGTCCTCTGCCTAACACTGACTCCTTTCATTTTGTATTTTCAATATAACAAGTTTCAGACCCTAGCTGAATTGGGAGAAAGTCAACTATAAGAAGGGCAAAAGACAGAAGAATGCAGTAACATAGTTCTAAAAATTTCTTATCAAACCATAGGTTTATTATTTATTTTATATTTATTTATTTATTTATTTGAGACGGAGTTTTGCTCTTGTTGCCCAGGCTGGAGTGCAATGGTGTGTCCTCGGCTCAATGCAACCTCTCCCTCCTGGGTTCAAACAATTCTCCTTCCTCAGCCCCCAAGTAGCTGGGATTATAGGCATGCACCACCACACCTGACTAATTTTGTATTTTTAATAGAGATGAGGTTTCTCCATGTTGGTCAGGCTGGTCTTCAACTCCTGACCTCAGGTGATCCACCTGCCTCGGCTTCCCAAAGTGCTGGGATTACAGGCGTGAGCCACTGCACCCGGCCCAAATTATAGATTTTTAAAAAGTTACACTTTACATGAAGATTTTTTAGGTCAGATTTATGGAGGTCTGATTTATGGATAGTAAAATTTACCCCGTTTAGGGTGTATAGTTGATGATCCTGGTCAAAGACATACAGCCCTGTAATTAAGACTGCAACCAAGATGTAGAACATTTCGTCACCCCAAACCCTCCTTAGTGCCACTTTGTAGTCAGCCTCTTTCCCTAACCCTTGCCTCTGGCAACCATTGATGTGATCTAGTTTTGCCACTTTTAGAATGTTATATAAGTTATAGTATGTAATTGTTTGAATCTGGCTTCTTTCACTTAGCACAAAGCTTTTAAGATATATCCGTATTGTATATCAGTAGTTCAATCTATTACCAAGCAGTATTGTACTTCATGAACATACACCAATTTGTTTATCCATTTACCAGCTGATGGACATTTGGATTGTTTTCAGTTTTTGGCAAGTATAAATAAAGCTACTACAAACATTTGTGTATAGTGGCTTTTGTTGTTTGATTTTGAGACAAGGACTCCCTTCGTTGCCCAGGCTGGGAGGCAGTGGCAGGATCATAGCTCACTGAAGCTTCAGTCTCCTGGGCTCGAGTGATCATCCCGCCACAACCTTCTGAGTAGCTGGGACTACAGATGAGAGACAATACGCCAGGTTTAACATTTACATATATTCTTTCTGTAGACATATTTTCATTTCTATTAAGTAAATATCTAGGAGTGGAATTGCTGGCTACTGTAAGTGTATAGTTCACTTAAAAATATATTAAAAGTGTTTTTCCATAGTGGTTATACCATTTCACATTACCACTAGCAATGTGAGAGTTTCAGTTACTCTACATTTGTGCTAGCTCTTGGTATTGTCAGTTTTTTCATTTATATTTCCTTTGAAAAATCCTAAGTTTTCCACTACATGTGTAGTGATATCTCGTTGCAGTATTAATTTGTACTTCTCTTATTTTTAATGATATTTAGCATCCTGTTGTGTACTTACCTGTCATTGGTATCTTTTCTTGGTGAAGTGTCTATTTAAATCATTTGCCTACTTAAAAAATTCTGTGTTTTGTTTTTTATAATTTAATTTTAAAAGTTGTAAAAACATATTTTAGGTACATGTCCTTTATGTGTTTTGTGAGTATTTTCTTCTAGTCTGTAGTTTGTCTTTTACTTGTTTGGCAATGCTTTCCAAAGAGCAGTAGGCGTTAATCTTAAAGAAGTTCAATTTAGTTTTTTTTTTTCTTTTATGGTTCATGTTTTTTGTATCATATTTAAGAAAGCTTTGCCTTGCCCATGGTTATAAGCAAATTTTTCTCTGTTTTCTTCTAGAAGTGTTATAGTTTTAGATTTTACATTTAGGTGTATCATCATGTTGAGTTAATTTTTGTATAAGAGATGTGGCAAAGTTTGATGCTCAAGTTTTTGCATATAGAGGTCCACCTGTTTGAGCACCATTTATTGAAGAGACTGACTTTTCTCTATTGTATTACTTTGGACCTTTGTCAAAATTCAATTGACATGTAGGTTAATTTCTGGACTCTTTATTCTGTTTAGTTAATCTATATGCCCTTATGCCAATACCACATTATCTTGATTATTATAGCTTTATAGAATGTCTTGAAATCAGAGGATGAGAGTCTTCAAACTTTGTTTCTCCAAAATTATTTTGGCTATAGTCTAAGTCATTTGCTTTTCTCTACAAATTTATAGTCATCTAGTCAATTTCTACAAAAAAATCAGGCTGAAATTTTTATTAAACTGAGAAATCCCATTGAAGAAAATTGATCTTTTAACAGTATCAAGTTTTCCTACCTATCAGCATGTACCTTTGTCCATTTATTTAGGTGTTTTTAATTTTTTTCATCATTGTTTTGTGATTTTTAGCATTCAAATAGTGCACGTCTTGGTAAATTTATCCCTAAATATTTTATGATTTTTGATGCTATTATAGATAGAATTTTACTTAAAATTTTAATTTCCAACTTTTTATGGTGAATTTATAGAAACACAATTGACTTTTGCATTCTGACTTGTATTTTTCAGCTTAGCTAAGCTTACAATTCTCTTAGGATTTTTTTAAAATTATACTTTAAGTACTGGGATACATGTGCAGAACATGCATGTTTGTTACATAGGTATATATGTGCCACAGTGGTTTGCTGCACCCATTAACCTGTCATCTACATTAAGTATTTCTCCTAATGCTATCCATTCTCTTGCCCCCTACCCACCAACAGGCCCTTGTATGTGACGTTCCCCTCCATGTGTCCATACATTCTCATTTTTCAGCCTGCACTTATGAGTAAGAACATGCGGTTTTTGGTTTTCTGTTTCTGTGTTAGTTTGCTAGGAGTGATAGTTTCCAGCTTCATCCATGTCCCACAAAGGACATGAACTCATTCTATTTTATGGCTGTATAGTATTCCATGGTGTATATGTACCACATTTTCTTTATCCAGTAGAACAGTGATGAACATTTGGGTTGGTTCCGAGTCTTTGCTATTGTGAATAGTATTGCAATAAATATGCATGTGCATGTATCTCTATAGTAGAATAATTTATAATCCTTTAGGTATATACCCAGTAATGGGATTGCTGAGTCAAATGCTATTTCTAGTTCTAGATCTTTGGGGAATCACCACACTGTTTTCCACAATGATTGAACTAATTTATACTCCCACCAGCAGTGTAAAAGCATTCCTATTTCTCCACATCCTCTCCAGCATCTGTTGTTTCCTGACTTTTTAATCAGCATCATTCTAACTGGTGTGAGATGGTGCCTTACTATGGTTTTGATTTGCATTTCTCTAATGACCAGTGATGATTAGCTTTTTTTCATGTTTGTTGGCTGCTTAAATGTCTTCTTTTGAAAAGTGTCCGTTCATGTCCTTCACCCACTTTTTGATGTTTTTTTTTTTTTTTCTTGTAAATTTGTTCAAGTTTCTTGTAGATTTTGGACGTCCCTTTTATCAGGCGGATAGATTGCAAAAATTTTCTCCCATTCTGTAGGCTGCCTGTTCACTCTGATGACAGTTTCTTTTGTTCTGCAGAAGCTCTTTAGTTTAATTAGGTCCCGTTTGTCAATTTTGGTTCTTGCTGCCATTGCTGTTGTTGTTTTAGTCATGATGTCTTTGCCCATGCCTATGTCCTGAATGGTATTACCTAGGTTTACTTCTAGGGTTTTTATGGTGTTAGGTCTTAGGTTTAAATCTTTAATCCATTTTGAGTTCATTTTTGTATAAGGTATAAAAAAGGGGTCCAGTTTCAGTTTTCTGCATATGGCTAGCCAGTTTTCCCAACACCATTTATTAAATAGGGAATACTTTCTTCATTGCTTGTTTTTATCAGATTTGCCAAAAACAAGATGGTTGTAGATGTGTAATGTTATTTCTGAGGCCTCTATTCCATGCCATTGGTTTATATCAGGCGTCCCCAAACTTTTTACACAGGGGGCCAGTTTACTGTCCCTCAGACCATTGGAGGGCCGCCACATACTGTGCTCCTCTCACTGACCACCAATGAAAGAGGTGTCCCTTCCTGAAGTGCGGTGGGGGGCTGGATAAATGGCCTCAGGGGGTCGCATGCGGCCTGCAGGCTGTAGTTTGGGGACACCTGGTCTATATATCTGTTTTAGTACCAGTAACATACTGTTTTGGTTACTGTAGCCTTGTAGTGTAATTTGAAGTCAGGTAGTATGATGCCTCCAGCTTTGCTCTTTTTGCTAAGGATTGTTTTGGCTATATGAGCTCTTTTTTTGGTTCCATATGAAATTTAAAATAGTTTTTTCCAATTCTGTGAAGAAGTAAATGGTAGCTTGATGGGGATAGCATTGAATGTATAAATTACTTTGGGCAGTACAGCCATTTTCACAATGTTGATTCTTCCTATCCATGGGCATGGAATGTTTTTCCATTTGTTTGTGTCCTTTTATTTGCTCGAGCAGTGGTCTGTAGTTCTCTCTGAAGAGGTCATTCACATCCCTTGTAGTTGTATTCCTAGGTATTTTATTCTCTTTGTAGCAGTTGTGAATGGGAGTTCACTCATGATTTGGCTGTTTGTCTATTATTGTATAGGAATGATTGTGATTTCTGCACATTGATTTTGTATCTAGAGACTACTGAAGTTGCTTATTAACCGAAGGAGTTTTTGAGCTAAGACAATGGGGTTTTCTAAATATAAAATCACGTCATCTGAAAACAGATAATTTGACTTCCTCTCCTCCTACTTAAATACACTTTATTTCTTTCTCTGCCCTGGCTAGAACTTTCAATAATATGTTGAATAGGAGTAGTGAGAGAGGGCATCCTGGTATCCTTGTCTTGTGCTAGTTTTCAAAGGGAAGGCTTCCAGTTTTTGCCCATTCAGTATGATACTGGCTGTCGATTTGTCATAAATAGCTCTTGTTATTTTGAGATATGTTTCATCAAGACCTGGTTTATTGAGAGTTTTTAGCATGAAGGGATGTTGAATTTTATTGAAGGCCTTTTCTGAATCGATTGAGATAGTCATGCAGTTTTTGTCATTGGTTCTGTTTATGGGATGGATTACATTTACTGATTTGTGTATGTTGAACCAGCCTTGCATCCCAGGGATGAAGCCAACTTGATTGTGATGGATAAGCTTGTTAATGTGCTGGTAGATTTGTTTTGCCAGCATTTTATGGCGGATTTTTGCATTGATGATCATCAGGAATATTGGCCTGAAATTTTCTTTTTAGTTGTCCCTCTGCCAGGTTATGGTATCAGGATAATGCTGGCCTCATCAAATGAGTTAGGGAGGAGTTCCTCTTTTTCTATTGTTTGAAATAGTTTCAGAAGAAATGGTACCAGCTTTTCTTTGTACCTCTGGTAGAATTTGTTGAGGAATTCATCTGGTCTTGGGCTTTTTTTTTTTGGTTGGCAGGCTATTAATTACTGCCTCAATTTCAGATCTTGTTACTGGTCTTTTCATGGATTCGACTTCTTCCTGGTTTAGTCTCAAGAGGGTGTATGTGTCCAGAAATTTATCAATTTCTTCTAGATTTTCTAGTTTATTTGCATAGAGGTACTTATAGTATTCCCTGACAGTAGTTTGTATTCTTGTGGGATTGATGGTGATCTTCCCTTTATCATTTTTTATTGTGTCGATTTGATTCTTCTCTCTTTTCTTCTTTATTAGTCTGGCTAGTGGTCTATCTATTTTGTTACTCTTTTCAAAAATCCAGTTCTTGGATTCATTGATTTTTTTTTAAAGAGTTTTCCATGTCTCTATCTCCTTCATTTGTGCCCTGTTCTTAGTTATTTCTTGTCTTCTGCTAGCTTTTGAATTTGTGTGCTCTTGCTTCTTTAGTTCTTTTAATTGTAATGTTATATCGATTGTAGATCTTTCCTGATTTCCCTTGTGGGCATTTGGTGTTATAAATTTCCCTCTAAACACTGCTTTAGCTGTGTCCCAGAGATTCTGGTACCTTATGTCTTTGTTCTCATTAGGTTCAAAGAGGTTTGTTATTTCTGCCTTAATTTCATTATTTACCCAGTAGTCATTCAGGAGCAGTTGTTCAGTTTCCAAGTAGTTGTGCAGTTTTGAGTGAGTTTCTTAATCCTGATTTCTAATTTGATTGTTTTGTGGTCTGAGAGGCTGTTTGTTATGATACCCATTCTTTTGCATTTGCTGAGAAGTGTTTTACTTACAATTATGTGGTCAATTTTAGAATAAGTGTGATGTGGTGCTGAGAAGAATGTATATTCTGTGGATTTGGGGTGGAGAGTTCTGTAGATGTGTATTAGGTCCTCTTGGTCCAGAGATGTGTTCAAGTCCTGAATATCCTTGTTAATTTTCTGTCTCATTGATCTGTCTAACATTGACAGTGGGGCATTAAAGTCTCTCACTATTACTGTGTGGGAGTCTAAGTCTCTTTGCAAGTCTTTAAGAACTTGCTTTATGAAGTTCTGTATTGGGTAGATATATATTTAGGATAATTAGCTTTTCTTGTTGCATCAATCCCTTTACCATTATGTAATGCTCTTCTTTGTCCTTTTTGATCTTTGTTGGTTTAAAGTCTTTTTATCAGAGACTAGGATTGCAACTCCTGCTTTTTTTTTGCTTTCCATTTGCTTGATAAATGTTCCTCCATTCCTTTATTTTGAGCAAAGAGTATGTCTTTGTATGTGACATGGGTCTCCTGAATATAGCAAACCAATGTGTTTTGACTCTTTATTCAATTTGCCAGTCTGTGCCTTTTAATTGTGGCATTTAGCCCATTTACATTTAAGGTTAATATTGTTATGTGTGAATTGCATCCTGTCTTTATGATACTAGGTGGTTATTTTGCCCATTAGATGATTTAAAAAATATATATATATAGTGTTGATGGGTTACAACAACAGAACTTTACATTTTGGGTTATTTTTGCAAGTGGTTGTTACCAGTTTTTTCTTTCCATATTTGGTGTTTCCTTCAATAGTTCTTGTAAGGCAGGCCTGGTGGTAACAAAATCCCTCAGCATTTGCTTGTCTGTAATGGATTTTATTTCTCCTTTGCTTATGAAGCTTAGGTTGTCTGGGTATAAAATTCTGGGTTGAAAATTCTATTTTTAAAGAACGTTGAATATTGCCCCCCACTCTCTTCTGGCTTGTAGGTTCCTGCTGAAAGATCTGATGTTAGTCTGATAGGCTTCCCTTTGTGAGTAACCCAACCTTTCCCTCTGGCTGCCTTTAACATTTTTTCCTTCATTTCAACCTTGGCGAATCTGGCAATTATATTTCTTGGAGTTGCTCTTCTTGTGGAGTATCTTTGTGGTGTTTTCTGTATTTCCTGACTTTGTCTTGCTAGGTTGGGCAAGTTCTCCTTGATAATATCCTGAATGGTATTTTCCAGCTTGATTCCATTCCCCCATCACTTTCACATACACCAATCTAACATAGGTTTGGCCTTTTCACATCATTTTATATATTTTGGAGGCTTTGCTTGTTCCTTTTCATTTTTTTTCTCCTAATCTTGTCTTAATGATTTATTTCATTAAGTTGAACTTCAATCTCTGATATCCTTTTTCTGCTTGATCGATTTGGCTATTGATACTTCTGTAAGCTTCACGAAGTTCTCATACTGTGTTGTCAGCTTCCTCAGGTCATTTATGTTCTTCTCTAAACTGGTTGTTCTAGTTAGCAATTCCTCTAACCTTTTTTCAAGGTTCTTAGCTTCATTGCATTGGGTTAGAACGTGCTCCTTTAGCTTGGAGGAGTTCGTTATTATCCACCTTCTGAAGCCTACTTCTTTTAATTTGTCAAACTCATTCCCCAACCAGTTTTGTTCCCTTGCTGATGAGGAGTTGTGATGCTTTGGAGGAGAAGAGGCATTCTGTTGTTTTGAATTTTCACCTTTTTGCACTGTTTTTTCCTCATCTTTGTGGATTTATCTACCTTTGGCTTTTGCTGTGAACTTTGGGTGGAGTTTTTGTGTGGTCATCCTTGTTGATACAACGCCAAACCCTGCTTCTGCTCACCCTCTGTGGGCTACACCCACTGTCTAACCAGTCTCAATGAGATGAACCAGGTACCTCAGTTGGAAATGCAGAAATAACTCGCCTTCTGCATTGCTCTCTCTGGGAGCTGCAGACCAGAGCTGTCCCTATTTGGCCATCTTTCCCAGGAAATCTGTATTAGAATTTTGTAGTTGTTTGGGACTTTCTTTGTAGACAGCCATTCTTTATTTCTAATCTTTTTTATGTTTTTGCTGTTTTCTTACTGATGACGCCCTCTAATACAATATACAATAAGAGTGGTAAGAGCAGACATCCTCTGTATGATTATTACTACTCTTTTAAATTATTTTTACGTTATTTTATTTTTTTGCTCTGTCATCCAGGCTGGACTGCAATGGCATGATCATGGCTCACTGCAGCGTTGACTTCTTGGGCTCAAGAGATCCTCCCACTTCAACCTCCTGGGTAGCTGGGACCACAGGTGAGCACCACCATGGCTGGTGAACTTTTTATTGTTTGTAGAGATGAGTTCTACCTATGTTGCCCAGGCTGGTTTCAAACTCCTGGTTTCAAGTGATCCTCCTGCCTTAGCCTCCCAAAATGCTGGGATTGTAGGCTGGAACCATGACGCCAAGCTAGTGTCACTTTAGTGGATGAAAATGGTGAATTATTGTTAGCATTTGAATTTTCCTGGTTACTAGTGAAGCTGAATATATGTATTAACTATAGTAATGCACTGCATAATGATGTTTTGGTCAATGATGAACTGTATATAAGACAGTAATGCTGTAAAATTTTAACAGGCCTGAAAAGTTCCTTTTACCTAGTGACATAATGTCTTAGTGCAACACATTATCTTTTCTATGTTTAGATACACAAATACTTACCATTTTGTTATCATTACCAACAATATTCAGTATACTCCACAGCCTTAGTAGGCAATACCATCTAGGTTTGTGTAATATACTTCATGATGTTCACACAATAACAAAATTGCCTAATGATACATTTCTTAGAATGTATCCCTGTTGTTAATGTTACTGAATGCCAGGGGTTTGGTTTAGGTCCTGCTGCTGGCTACACAGCAAGCCAGTGACTGAGACAAGTATTGCTAAGGAAGAAGCCTTTATTGGGTGCTGCAGTTGAGATGGGAGATGAGTCTCAAATCCATCTCCTGGACACACTAAAGTTAGAGGTTTATATAGCAGAGAAGAAATGTAACAATGTGTTGGAAAACAGGAACTAGAGAAGTGTAAGGAAACAAAAAGAGGGGTCTGGCATCTCATTGCCTGAATGCAGTGATCTGGTGAGTTTCAGTTCTTTGATACTTTTTGAGAGGCCTGAGGGTCTTCTCTTGAGGAAGGAACTCAGGTAAAACAAATATAAGCTTTAAGCTTTAACACCAGAGGGTCCTAAAGACCAGTTTCTATGTTTATCTGAAAGAACTGTCTATGTGAGGGTCTCCAACTCCCCCGGCTGTGGACAAGTACCAGTCAGTGGCCGGTTAGGAACCAGGCTGCACAGCAGGAGGTGAGTAGCAGGCAAGTCAGCATTACTGCCTGAGCTCCACCTCCTGTCTTATCAGTAGTGGCATCAGATAGATTCTTACAGGAGAGAATCTAGCAAACCCTTTGTGAACTGCGCATGCTAGGGATCTACTTTGCTCACTACTTAATGATAATCTAAAAATAAATGTAATGTGCTCGAGGCATCTTAAAAGCATCTCCCCACCTCCATTCCCAACCCCCTCAACCCGCATTCCTGTCTGTGGAAAGATTGTCTTCACAAAATCAGTTCTTAGCGCCGAAAAGGTTGGGGACTGCTGGTCTATGTGACTACTGGGGTTGTTTTCATTAAGTGATGTATGACTGTATTTGTGTTTTTTAAAATTACCTCCATATATCCTTTATACATTTTTAGATTGGTTGTTTAGCTTCTCTTATTTGTAAGTAATCTGTAGGTAACAAAGTTATTAATCTTGGGTATGTTATAACTATTTTCTCCCCGTATGTTACTCATCTTAATTCAACATGGTATAGAAATTTTAAATATTGTAGAGTCACATGTGTAAGGCATTTTTTTTTCTTTTATGATTTCTGGGTCAGTAGCTTGCTTAAGAGGGGATTTTTCATTCCAAGGCAATACGAATATTATCTTATAATTTATTCTTATACTTTTATACTTTTACTTTTCAACGTTTAGTTTTTTAATCCATCTGGAATTGCTCTTTATGCATGGTGTGTGAAAGATGTAGCTTTATAATTATATAAACGGCTTACCAGTTAGTTGTTCTAACACTCAATTAAATATCTCATACTTTTTTCACTTCTTTGAGATGCCATATTTATCTTTTACCAAATGTTCATATACTGATGATGATCATTTTGGATGCTGAGTTTTGTCCCTTGGAGGGACAGGATTCCTCCTGTGGTGTAATTCTACTGTGGGAGTTTCTGCAGAGGGGCTCACTCAACATTTAATCCAGTTCCTTTCAAATGTGAGAAGGCTAAAAGCTATACTGCATGGCTTTTCTTGCAGTTGCAGTTCTGTTTGAGATTTAACATTTGGAAGGAGAAAATGAAACACATTGTTTTGGAAGCTGCTCTTTGCCATCTGCTGGCAAGGACAGCGGAGGGTGAGTTTTTTACTACAACTGTGGTGGAGGTGCCCTTGTCTGGCTCCACCTTGATACGAATTGTGACAAATAGGGGGCGTTATGCAGCCAGTAACTTCCTGATTCTGTGAGGTGCAGCTGCTCTCTTGGTGGCCTGATTGAGGCTTTGGGAGACGTTCCTGGAAACTCAGCCTAGGTTGTGTTTTGTTCACTTTCCCAATGGTTCTGGAATTGTATTTCAAATCTAGAATGATTCTTCTTAATGCTAATTAGATAGATTCTGTTTTCTGAAAATGAGCACTGACACAATACGTCTGTCATCATGCTTGTTCTTTGCCAGAAAGTCCTGGTTAGGCTGGGCTTGGTGGCTCATGCCTGTAATCTCAATACTTTGGGAGGCTGAGATGAGAGGATTGCTTGAAACTAGAAGTTTGAGAGCGGCTTGGCCAACATAAGGAGACCTCATCTGTATAAATAAAATGAATTAACTGGGCAAGTTGATGTGTAACTATAGTCCCAGCTACTTGAAAGGCCGAGGCAGGAGGATCACTTGAGCAGGGGAGTTTGAGGCTACAGTCAGCTATAATTGTGCCACTGCACTCCAATCTGAGCAACAGAGCAAGACCTGATCTCTTAGAAAATATTCTGGTTATTCTAAAGTTTTTCTAAGCTGATAATTTTAAAAATTATTTAGTTAGGTTCTATTTTAAGAAATATTTTTGGGTATTTAAGTGCCATTGCCTTACATTTAAGATTAAATTTCTGGAACTCTTATCCTTCAAATAGAAAAACTTTTTACCCAAAATATGGTATGCCTACCTATTAATGTCTCTACAAGTTCTTCAACAAAATATTATAACTTCTTGTATACTTTATGTTGAGTTTATTAGGCATTTTAAAGCTTTAGTTATTATGAACAGCAATTTTTCCTAAGTAATTTTTCTTAGTATATTAATTAAAGTTAAGTTGGTATAATAAAGAGATGTCAAGTAAAATGAAGAATCAAATAAGGAGAAGTTTATTGCTTTTTCACAAAACATTCCAGCTGGCCTAGGACTAGTTTCTATGAAGTTATTCCTGGACCCAGGTTCGTCTCATCTTGTTGCTCTATCATTTTCTAGGGTGTTACTTAAATTGGAGTTGCTCCTTTGTGCATTTTAACCCCAGTTTAGGGGTTGAAATGCACCTTAAGATGTCCAAGCCCAGTTAAAAAGTCCAGGGACATGTGTCCTCATAGTAGAATGATTTATAATCCTTTGGATATATACCCAGTAATGGGATCACTGGGTCAAATGGGATTTTGCAGCCCATCGATGATAGACTGGACAGGGAAAAGGTGGTACATATACACTATGGAATATTACGCAGCCATCAAAAACGATGAGTTCGTGTCCTTTGTAGGGACATGGATGAACCTGGAAACCATCATTCTCAGCAAACTTACACAAGAACAAAAAAATCAAACACTGCATGTTCTCACTTACAGGCGGATATTGAACAATGAGAACACATGGACACGGAGAGGGGAGCATTACACACTGGGGTCCGTTGTGGGGAAATAGGGGAGAGATGGCGGGGTGGGGATCTGGGGAGAGATAGCATGGGGAGAAATAACAGATAAAGCTGAGGGGAAGGAAGGCAGCAAATCACACTGCCATGTGTGTACCTATGCAACAATCTTGCATGTTCTTCACATGTACCCCAAAACCTAAAATGCAATAAAAAAAAAAAAGTCCAGGGACAGACATGTCTTTTTAATCAAATGAGATAGAAGTAGCCTGTATAATTTCCTCTTCGATTCCAATGGTGAGAAATTAGGCACATGGCTATAGGTAGTTGTAAGAGACTTTGGGAATTGTAGTCTATAGCTGGGTTGCTCTCAGCAGTTAAAACTATCCATGGGAGAAATGGAGAGACAGAATTTAAATGGCAACCCTCCTAAAAACAATCCCTAAGACTAAGACTTGCATAGGGAAGATGAACTTATTTGGGAGGAGATTCCGGGAAGCAATGTGAAGCAATAGGAAAGAAAGAGAGGGTGGGAAACCAATATGAGTACATTTATGAGTGGGGTACTGCTTAGACAGCTGGGGCTCACCTCCTCTGGGACACTCTGATAAACTGTGTAGAACACATCTCAAAATTGATATACAAAGGAGAGGAGAAGCTCGGGTATTTATCTGTGAACTCCCATTCCTCACTGGTTAAATGTAGCTCCTAGGGTATTAACTTCTGTGGTCTTACCGGTCCATGGCAGAGAGCATCCTAAGACAGACAGGCACAGGAAGCCATTGGCATTGTCAAGAGCAGTTCACAGAGGTCCTCCCCAGAGGGCCAAGGGGATGTGAATAGTGCAATAGCAGTATTTGCTGCAGTCCCTGGGGGCAGCACACTTTTCCTATAGAGGGCGGGATAGTATTTTAGGCTTTGCAGGCCATACAGTTTCTGTCACAACTACTCAAATTTGCAATTGTAGAGTGAAAGCTGCCATAGACAATATGCAATATAAATAAGCATGATCAAGTTCTGATTAAACTTTATTTCTGGACATTCATGTGTTGATTTCATATACTTTTCACAGGTCACAAAATATTTATTTTTTATTTTTGTGCATACATAGTACATGTATATATTGATGGAGTACATAAGTTATAAGCATATAATGTGTACTAATTACATCACATTAGGGTAAACAAAATATCACCTCAAGCATTTATCCTTTCTTTGTGTTACAAACAATCCATTTATGCTCTTTTAGTTATTTCAAAATGTACGATAAATTATTGTTGACTGTGGTCTAACTATCTATAGTTAGATAGTTATTCTATCTAACTATATTTTTGTACCCTTTAACCATCCCCAGTCCTCCCCAACTCCCAGGCCCACTATCCTTCCCAGCCTCTGGTAACCATCATTCTATTCAAACTTTTTCTGTAGCCTCAAAAGTCCTCATGACCTGGCCTTTGCCCAACTCTTTCTGTTTTCTCAGACCATTCTCTAGTCTTTTCTTGTTTCTTAAATATGCCACCTTTATCCTTGCTTTTATTCTTTGCATTTGCTCTTCCTGTACCTGGGATGCTTTTTCTCCAACCTTTTCCATGGAGAAAAATATCTCACCTTTTAGGTTTCAAGCCAAATATTACTCCCTCAGAGTGGACTTCCTTACCACTTTAAGTTACAACCCTTCCCCATTCCAAGGGTTTTTCAACAACCTGCTATTTCCTTAATAGGAACTTCTATCCTCTGACATTATGCTGTTTACTTAAGCATGTTATGTTGTTTTCTTATACATATTCTTATTTATCTGTTGCCTGTCTTCCCTTTACCAGAAAGAGGGCAGATTATTGTCTGCCTGGTTCACTGTTGTATCTCCAGCACCTACAACAGTGTCTTGTATATAGAAGACACCTAATAAATATTTAATGAGTTAATAAATTTAGACAGACCAGAAAATTGGTAGATTTTAAATGTCAGAAAAGATCTCCCTCCTACAAATACAGACACTATCTTTGGGGCTTTGCATTAATTTTACAAAAGTGGTCAATAATTATCCTATTTTTGGATGAGAAAAAGAAGGCTCAAAAGACTTAAGTATCTCAAGTAACTTATATAACTTTACCAATCTTACAAACAACAGAATTGGGGTTTAAATTCTGTTTCAGACTTCTAAACTTGGGCTCTGTTTCCTCTGCCCTGTAACAACTATGATATTTTAAAGGTGAAGAAGAGAGTCACCGACAAGGTATATCTATTCCGATGTTATGCAATGTATAAACTAAGGGTGTATAATTATGAGGGCTAAATATAGTTATTAGAAATAGTGGTACTAGGCCGGGCACGGTGGCTCAAGCCTGTAATCCCAGCACTTTGGGAGGCCGAGGCGGGTGGATCACGAGGTCAAGAGATCGAGACCATCCTGGTCAACATGGTGAAACCCCGTCTCTACTAAAAATACAAAAAAATTAGCTGGGCGTGGTGGCACGTGCCTGTAATCCCAGCTACTCAGGAGGCTGAGGCAGGAGAATTGCCTGAACCCAGGAGGTGGAGGTTGCGGTGAGCTGAGATTGTGCCATTGTACTCCAGCCTGGGTAACAAGAGCGAAACTCCATCTCAAAAAAAAAAAAAAAAAAAAAAAAGAAAAGAAATAGTGGTACTATAATTTTCATATAGCAAGTGAAAACTAATAGAAATTGGTGATGAAGGCTGCTTATTTACTCTGTGAGAATGATCAGCAGCATGCATTCTGGGGAGTCAGGAGATGTAGGTTTTATTTCTGGCTCTGAGGCTAATTAGCTCCCTGACTTTGGGTGTGCCCAGGACCTTGCTGTATTTCATTTCTCTTGTCTGTAGGGTTTGGGGGGACAGTTTTTTGGGGCTTGTAACATGTACACACACACACATACACACACACACACACACACACACACACACACACACCCTCACACCCCTACATGCAGAGTGCAGTATTGTAATTTGGCAATTCTGTATATGATATAAAAATGAACCAGCTTAGCTAATCCCATTCAGAAAATGAAATCATCTAAATATAAGTCAAGTAATAAAGAAATGAAGGCATAGACTCACTATTCTTCCATTAAAATGTTAGTATTGCCACACATGAAAATCTGTTTTTATAATATATGACATGTGTTCTAAGAAGAAATTTGAAAAAAATTAAGTAATGTAACACTTTGTTTTTTAAAGCTTGATCTAGCTAGCTTGAGGCTGAAATGATTCCTTAGGGTCTGTTGTTTAGAAACAATTTATTATCCACATTGAAAAATGGAGGATTCTGTTTTCTTTTTCTGTTACTTGCATAATGGAATGGCCTGTTGGGAGGTTAATCCAGTTAGGTGAACGAAGTAAGACTTCCTATTTATTTTTCCTTGAATCATTTCTAAAAGGAAGCACTTGATTAAATACTCTCAGTTTTATGGCTTTGTAATTCAGCTATTATTTGGGGGAGATATTAGAAAGTTTGAGAAAATGACTCAGTTAATTAAAAGGGATAGTCACACTGCAAATGAAACCTCTGTACATTAGTTAAGCTTCTGGGGGACACTTGGCATTCTCATGGATTTAGGGATCCCTAAAACCCATGACTTCTGTAGAACACAGGTAGTAAAGATGCTTCCTCTCTTCCCCTAAGGGTGCTACTTCTCCCTTCCACCTCCAAGGGAGACAGCAAAAGAGAGAAGGGCAGAATTTCAGTAGAAAGTGCCCTGGGGTGGGATTCGGCAGTCTGGAGTTCCTGTTCTACATTTGCCAGGGATTTGCTGTTACTTTGGGCAAGTGACCATCTTTCTCTGGGCCTTATCTATAAAAGAAAAACAAAAGCAAAATACCCCCAAGACTCTTGCTGAGTCTACTAGTCTATAATTTTAGAGATGAATTTTGGGGAACTGTGTGATCCATAGGAGACTGGATAAAGGTGCAGATGTTCAAAGGAGCTGTCTCAATAGAGGGCCATGATGAATGAGGAATACTTGAAACTGAAAAGATGGAAAGCCTATCACTGTGGAGTCTTCTGATGGCTGTACGAGGTCCCCACGCACACACGGGCCCATCGTGCAGGGCTACCTTTGGTTGGCTCTGTGCTCCAGATAGGTAAGGTTGTCTGCAGTGATTCTAAGTGAGGCCTGTCTAGGCTTTTTCAGAGGAGGCAAGATAGGGCTTTAATATGATACAGGCTATTGATTAATTGGCTTTGCAGATCTTGTTCTGGGAGTAGCAGAGCAAGAACCAGTTCTCCCAGGACCAGAGGTACTAATTGTCGAAGCAGTTATATTTAATAACACAAGACCTCCTGGGACAGAATCTGATATAAGATGTTATTTATTCCTCTTTAATAATCCAAAGTATCACAGTCTTCTAGGTCAAAACTTGTCTTTATTTTCCTCCTGATTTTAATGCAGATAATATCTAACATTTAGTAGTCTTTAAGAATCCTGCCAATCAAGGAGAGAAAGAGAAAAAAGGACTATACATAGAACACCTTTGCTCACACATTTTCAAATTACATTTTTATGGGGGTATTGATGGAGTAAAACTAAGTATTCAGATAATTATACTATTCATTTTAGATTTTTAATACATTTGTTATTGTACGGTCGGTTCTGTTGAAGGGTCTTGGACCTAGGAGCCCTTCAGAGACTTTCTAATCCAATCTCTAAAAACTAAAGTCCACATTTGTAAGCATCTGCTGATTTCTGTGGTGTAAATACTTTCACTGTAGTTGATGTCAAAGTATCAATATGACATTACGGAATGTGGAATTGGGAGGAGGTGCACAGAAGTGGCTCTTGTGGTCTGGTAGGAGCTGGTTTCAGCACACCCGTGATCATTGTTAATCAATAGATATGCAGTTGCTGAGGATGCGGGGATGATGTAGGCTTATTAATGGAGGATACCTGGAAACTACAGGATTTAGGGAGTGGGCAGCTTCTAGGAAAAGGACTATGAGAAAATACAGAATCTAAATACAGTCAAAATGAAAGCTGCAAGACTGAGCAAACCTGAGTTTCTGGGCCTAGACCTACCTGCTAAATATCATCTTAGCTAGTAGACAAATGAATGGAACCAACTTGCTGAGAAACAGACATCAGTATACATCATGTTTGACATAGGATGAAGGTGGTGTCCCAATCAGTGGAAAAAGAGGCATACATATTAATTTGATATTGCACATATTTATAATATATGTTGAATATACGTAACTGTATATTTATAGCTTTTATATTTATATACCATTATGTGACAATTATAATTAATATGGCTTATAAGTTTCTGTTTTCTCTGATAGTAGAAAATGTAATCTGGTTAATACTAGGTAATTCAATCACGTTTCATATAGACTCAATCTCTTAGGGCAGGCGTCCCCAAACTACGGCCCAGGGGCCGCATACGGCCCCCTGAGGCCATTTATCCGGCCCCCTGCCACACTTCAGGAAGGGGCACCTCTTTCATTGGTGGTCAGTGAGAGGAGCACAGTATGTGGCGGCCCTCCAACGGTCTGAGGGACAGTGAACTGGCCCCCTGTGTAAAAAGTTTGGGGACGCCTGTCTTAGGGTTTTTATTCCCTATACTTTTCCTTCATATTGGGCCCATAAATTTCTCTCTGGCATAGGTATGACCTGGGGGAACAGGGGCCCAGAACTAAGCTCATCCTCTGTCCTGCTGCAAACTCCTGATGGAGTTTACACTGCCAGTCGCTGTGGTTGACTTATCTGTCCATAGCATCTGCTCCATGTGTCCCTGACTGAGGAAGCTATGCTCTGTCCTCCCAGATACAGTGACTCTTCCATGAGTGATGCTTACCCTCTTTTGACATGGGCCAGCCTCACTGCAGCTGGCACCTGGCCTGGCAGTCCATCCCATAACCCGTGGTACAGGCCACCCTTGCCATAGCAGCAGCAAGTCCTCAGCAGCCACACTGGCCTTTGATTCTCAAATCTTTTCAGCACATCTCTCAGAAGCCAATGGAAGGCATCCAAATCTCTTTTTCACTCCAGAGCAAGACCCTGTCAAAAAAAAAAAAATTCAAGCTCTTTAATTTTATAATTCTACTTCTAGGAATTTGGAGATTAAAAAAATATGTGGATGTAAACATTCATTTACAGAGTATTACATGTATTACATAACTGTTAACATATTTCCAGAGTTTGAATGACTTTGCTTTTCAGTAGAGAAGAGATAAATAAATGATCATATACTGCTTGTGTAATTAGAAAAAAAGTATTATTAAGCTAAGGGCAGACAATTGTACCTTCTTTTGGGTAAACTTTGAACAAGTTTCTATAAAGTACTATTTTCTTTCACTATTTCAGTGCTTAGATTAGCTCTCTGTCAATAGGATAACCTCTATGACCTATAAGCATAAAATAATACAAGCTGTGAACATCGGCACTTAAAATTGGGTGAGAAGATTTCAAAAAATGTTAAAAATGAACACCTTTTAGAATATAAATGTCTTTGACATCTGGAAGAACAGTCTCAAATCTTCAGCAAGCTATCAAGTGACCCCATCTATCAGTCAAATTGAGCAGCATTTGTGTTTTGCTTTACCCTTTATAACATGTGTGCACTCATATCATTTCTTTGTTAATCCTCACAACACTCTAGGGCAGGAATAGCTACTAGCACTCTTCAGTTTATCAGTAGAAAGCTGACTCAGGGGTTAAGTAACTTGTCAAAGGACCAAAACACCTCTTAGGTGTGGAAACGTGATTCAAATCTAAGCCTTCTGGTGGGGAATCCCCAACTCACCCCACTGCACCATGTAGCTTCTCTACAGCTTTCCAGCAACCCAGTAGAGTCCTGGCAACAAAATAGAAGTGTTAAAAAGAAGTATTTTTTACAAGATTTTTCAGATTTGAAGCTTTGTTTTAACTTTTGCGAATGTGATGCCATCTGGAAGTGGTATCCCATTTTAAAGCTGAGACAGTGATTCATGATTTCCTGACCCATATATACTGTTTACTAGTTTTATTTTTCTTTCTTCCAAGACATTTTCTACAGACAGGAGGCAGATGGCTGGAACACTGCAACCTCCAAGGCTGCTTTATTGCATGATTCCAGGAGCTCCATTCACATCATAAACTGTGTGAAGGGCACTGTCTGGAATTGTGCAGTGCCTAGCCTGTGCAGCTGTACATGGCCCTCTGCCTTTTGTTGAGGTACTCACATCAGGGAGTGTTAATTCTGAGAATGGTGGCCAGCATAGGAATCTGAATCCTCACATTTTGAATTTTACTCCATCTACTATAACCATAGCACCGTCTCTGAGTCCTAGGTAATATATATATCACAGAAGATACTCTAAGAAAACAAATATTTCATTAACAGCTAAGCTACAACTCTCTTCTCCTAAATCAGTGGTTTTCAACCCTGGGCACACTGGCAATGTCTAGAGACACTTTGGGCTGTCACAACTGAGGATCTTGTAGGTAGGATCCAGGGATGCTGCTAAACATTCTAAAGGGCATAGGATAGCTTGCTCACTATAAAGAATTAACTGGTTCAAACTGTCTCTATTAATGGACACCCATTCTGATGAATTGGGCTGATCCATGTGTGAACCTTGAAGATTTTCTTGGTTCTTTCAGTCAGATCTTGAGCAGGAGCAGCTCAGGGGGCTCCCTTCTCTGAAGTCCACACTCAGTCACTTCCTCTTGAAAATTTTCCATTCCTTGTGTGAGAAAAAGAATCAGAAGTCCTTCTTGGAGAGAGCTTACCTAAATCCTTCACCTAATGCCTTTTTTCCCTATAAAGTTTGATGTAGCAAACTCCTTAGGGCAGAAAAAGCACATGGCTGGAGCAGAAGTCATGGCCTTGAGCATCCCCTGAGAGTTCTCTCTACTTTCATCCCTGCGGAACTTCCACAGGGGGAGAAGAAGGCATGCACCCGTGTGAGGAGATGGAGAACCTGCCTTGAAGCAGGTCATTGACATATCTGTTGATCCTCTAGTTTTGTCTTAAAAATATATGTGCATTTTATTCTAGTCTGTAATATAGCCATGTTAATTTTTATAAAATTGTTTTAAATTATCAGATACTTTTCACATTTTGTTTCTCCAAGCCTTTGAGTAAAGTGAAAACTCCATGAACATGGATGTATTTACCCTGCTGCTTTGCTTACATGACCATGTAGAGTTTTTCTCCATTGCTCTTCTTCTGGGGGCTTGGCAAAAATTAATCCCAAGGTCCTTGGACCTTGAACTCCTAAAGGATCCTAGTTGTAAGAATCCGAGGAATCTTAGACCAAGCCAAGGTGGTGAGCACAGGTATAGAGGTGGTGAACACAGATGAAGGTACAGCCTGTGTATGTGTCTTAAGGAGGACCAGTCTCGGCATCTCTGCTCTGCATACAGGAGCTGTGAACTAGAGTGTATCATACGAAAGATAAGAGCCTGAGAGAGCCATTTCCAATAAGTTCTAGCCAACAGATGCTCAGGATGGGCCTGAGAAGTGAGTTGACTACAGTGATTCCTCTGGTCCCGAGAAATGAGGGGCAAACTAAAGTAGAAGCTACTAGGAAGGGACAAGGGATGCAGCTTGTGGAAGAGATGCAGTTTGTGGCAAACATTATTACTCTGGGTAAAGTTATAGGACTGTGTTCCTTTTGAGGTGTTTTTTTTGTTTGTTTGTTTTTTGTTTTTGAGATGAATTCTTACTCTGTTACCCAAGCTAGAGTGCAGTGGCATGATCTTAGCTCACTGCAACCTCTGCCTCCTGGGTTCAAGCAATTCTCTTGCCTCAGCCTCCAGAGTAGATGGCAGTACAGGCACTTGCCACCATGCCTGGCTAATTTTTGTATTTTTAGTAGAGACGAGGTTTCACCATGTTGGCCAGGCTGGTCTCGAACTCCTGACCTCGTGATCTACCCACCTCAGCCTCCCAAAGTGCTGGGATTACAGGAGTGAGCCACCGTGCCTGGCCCTTTTTGGGGTATTTTAAACTACGACTGTTCTATTAGTAATCAATGATATAAAGAGAATATTATGAGCCTCATAATGGCATTCCAGGGTCTAGACTGACATAGATATGGATTTGATTCTGCCATTTACTGGCTCTGCAACTTCAAGTTATTTTGTGTCCCACACACCTAGTTTCTCATCTATAGAATATGAATAATGGTAATAAGACATTTCTTTTTATTTATTTTTGAGACAGAGTCTTGATCTGTCAACCAGGCTGGAATGCAATGGCATGATCTTAGTTCACTGCGGCCTCTACCTCCTGGATTCAAGCAATTCTGCCTCAGACGCCCAAGTAGCTGGGATTATAGGCACCTGCCATCATGCCTCACTCATTTTTGTATTTTTGTAGAGGCTAGTGATAGGGTTTCATCATGTTGGCCAGGCTAGTCTTGAACTCCTGACTTCAGGTGATCCACCCGCCTCAGCCTCCCAAAGTGCTGGGATTATAGGTGTGAGCCATCGTGCCTGGCTGCATTTCTTGATAGTTCTCCCTATCATTGGTGGGTAATGCTTCTCAGATCTTTTTCTCAGCTCTTCTTTCTGATATCTCATTTGGAAACTGATACTTTGATGGCATATGTTGGGTGGGCACAGTTCTGTCTTTAAAAAAAAATGCCTCTATTCAAATCCAGATGATGAATTTATCTGCTTGGCTCATATAAAGAGGACCCAGTGGTATTCATAATCAAAGCTTGAACATCTCTTTGGGTCTGTAGCCTTCTCTCTTCCTGGAAAGGTTAGAGAGGAAATGAATTCAAATTTCTAAATTTAAATCCGCCTGTCCTCATTATTGTATTGGGTGGTGAGTGGGTCATTTCCTCACAGGGTATCAATGTAAAATGGCTTTTTGAAAGAACATTGAGAGATTCTTCTCTGAGTAATCTAGTGTAAACTTTCTCATAGTTTTTGTAAGTGGACACACTCATCTATGTGAATACCTATCATTCTTTTAACCATTTGGAGTACAAACTAGGCTTATGTACTTTAATCAATAATATGTCCTTTGAGTTTAGTGATTATACAGAATGAAGTTTCATTGTATCAATTTTTGGAGTGGTGATCATGAAGTAAAGAGGAGAAACATCAGCATTCCATTCAGTGCTTTCTCACTAAAATCTAGTTTGGAATGAACCAAACAAGCTTATCTGAAATAATTATAAATGACTATAAATATGTTAAGGTGATAAAACAAGCTATCTCTTTCGAAAAGAGCAAAGAATAAATTAGTAAAGAATTATCCTAAAATACCAATGAAGAGGATTAAATTATTATGCTTCTCATTTTCTTTTGCTTTTTTTATTTCCAGTTTTTGTGATTGTTTAATGCCTTTTCAGCTTTAGATACTTGAGATTAAATAAATTACTTTCTATATTGTTTCTTCTGATTCCTTGACAGATATTTCTCTGGGTTTCATTTCAGGAATTCTTCATTGTGAAAAGGAAAACTTGACAGTATCAAAGCACAACCTCAACAACATTAATTTATTTACCTCAAATTACTAAACATTTATGTGGATTCAGAGTTGCCTTGTTAAATTTGGTCTCTGAAATGTAATATTGGTCTAGGGAATCTGAAATTTACAAGAATTGTGTAAACTTCACATGTACTAACACTCTTTTGTCCTCTAAAAAGGGTCCATATCAAGTTCCCAAGAGTCAACAGCAGTTGTCTCCAACCTTTTTGGCACACCAGGGACTGGTTTCTTGGAAGGCGATATTTTCATGTTCCAGGGTGGTGGGGATGGTTTTGGGATAATTTAAGCACATCATATTTATTATGTGCTTTATTTCTATTATTTTTACATTGTAATATATAATGAAATAATTATGTAATTCACCATAATGCAGAATCAGTGAGAACCCTGTGCTTGTTTTCCTGCAACTAGACAGCCATCAGGGGCTGTTGGGAGACAGTGACAGATCATCAGGCGTTAGGTTCTCATAAGGAGCATTCAATCTAGATCCGTTGCATGTGCAATTCACAACAGGGTTTGTGCTCCTGTGAGAATGCTGTGCCACTGCTGATCTGACAGGAAGCAGAGCTCAGGTGGTAATGTGAGCAATGGGGAGCAGCTGTAAATACAGATAAAACTTTGTTGGCTTGCCCACCCCTTACCTCCTGCTGTGTGACCTGGATCCTTACAGACCAGGGACTAGTGTCAGGGAACTGGGGACCCCTGGTCAACAGTAGCTGTTGCCTGGCTGCTAGAGCACAAGTCCAGAGTTCAGCTCACTCATGCTTTCCTTCTGCATTTGCAAATTTTTTCCTCTCCTCTCTCTCTAGCCTATTTAAGCCATCACCTTCTGCCTAATGTTTTAAGCTTCAAACCTTATAGTAATAAACACTGCCTTCTGTTTTCCTGTCTTTCTACAAAGCCAATTAATTACCAAGACCTTTGCTACCCATCAAATATCTGTCTAAATAACAACTGTATTAGAGCCATTTCTGTGAACAGAAAGCTTCAAAGTTCCATATTGCTTACAGAATAATGACCCAACTTGTTCACCTGGCATTGTGGAATCTCCCTGCAGTCACCCTAGCCTACCTTTGACTTTATGTCTAAATCACTCATATGTTTACATACGTTTAATTTATGCTTCCAGTAAACTGAAATTATGGAGGTTTCCTGATTATATCAAGTGCTAACTCGTGCCAATTTGTACCATTGTCTTATTTTAATTTAAAAAATTATGCAGCAACACATGATGATTTTAGAAAACACAGAATATAGATGAGAAGAATGAAAAAAATAAACCCTCAGAGATAATCATTGCCAACATTTTGCTGTATTCTCTTTCAGACTTTTATCTGTGCATACTTACATATATGTAGATATATAAAAATAGAATTTTACTACATACACTATAATCTTAATGTTCAATAACTATATCATTGAACACAATTCCACAATTCCATGCTTATATTTTCCTATCTTGTCTATCAAATATATTAATATTTAAAGATTTGATCTCCTGGGCCAGGCATGGTGGCTCACACTTGTAATCCCAGCACTTTGGGAGGCTGAGGTGGGTGAATCACTTGAGGTCAGGAATCTGAGACCAGCCTGACCAACATGGAGAAACCCCATCTCTACTAAAAATACAAAATTGGCTAGGCGTGATGGTGCATACCTGTAATCCCAGCTACATGGGAGAATGAGGCAGTAGAATTGCTTGAACCTTGGAGGCGGCTGTTGCTGTGAGCCAAGATTCACCATTGTACTCTAGCCTGGGCAACAAGAGTGAAACTCCATCTCAAAAAGAAAAGAAAAGAAAAAAAAAGATATGATCTCCTATTTTGATCACTTTTTTTTTTACTTTTTATAATTTAAAATAATGCTTTTATAAACTTTCTTGTAGCTAATCTTTTGCACACATTGTTAATTAATATTTTTGGGTAATTCCTACTAGTGAAATTGTTTCTCTAATACCTTTAATGCTTTCTTATCACTCCTGTTTTCAAATGTTAATAATTTTGATTTTTCTTCTTTGCATCCTGTGTGACTTCATTCCATTTTTATGAAAGTCTAAAGACTAAGCTCAGACCTAGAAATCTAAGAAAGGATTGGACCAGAGTTTAAGACAAGATAGAAATGACTTTCCACCTCTTAGAACTCATAATGCTTGTTAATTTTAACCAGAATTACATGAGCTAACAACAAAACTTACTTTTTAGTTGGTGTGTATTCAGTTGGCCGTCCACCTCCTCATCTCTTTTCTGTGAATCAGTTCAGTCACTTTCCACAATGCTATACATCAAGTTTAAGTTTTTTTATTGTGACATAAACTTTATACATTTAGGTTTGCCTGGCTAGCTTCCAGACGATTTTTTTTTTCAAAGAGATACTTGGTCTATTATTCAGGTAATCTACCACTGATTGGCTGTTAATTTTATTCTGTCCTATATGTTGAAAAAACATTTATCAGGCCTTTTTGATGTAGATGGTTTTTCCCAAGGAGCTCATGGTTTATTAGGGGAGATGGACTTGTAAATACCCAGATACTTTCACTGCGACGTGTGCAGCAATAGAAGAATGTGCAAGGTAGAAAAGCTAGTAACTCTTTCAAGAGGGGTCAGGAAAGTTGTCCTAGAAGAGGTAACAACTGAGTTGCATTTTTAAAGATAAACAGGGATTCCACAGGTGACTTTGCAGTAGAAAGTGTGGGGAAGAGAGAGAGCACTATTTTCAAATGTGATGGAGCCCAGAATAACATGATGTATTTAGGAAACCATATGCAGAGTGGTATGACTAGAAAATTTGCTATGGGGAGAGGAAAGGGTGAGTGGTGAAGCTGGAGAGGGGGATGGTGATTAGGTCAGGAATAGCTTTGTGTTATTCTGTACTTAGACTTGACTCTGGAAGTGTTAAAAGTCCTGACTTGATGAGATGGGTGTTTTAGAAAGATGTATAGTAACATGGTGCTTGGATTTCAGGTGGAAGACATTGGAAACAAGGAGACCAGTTAGGAGACCTTTGTAATTACTCATGAAAGAAATGAAGAAGATGGAGACAGGAGCGTGATGATGGTAGAAAAGAACAGATGCCCAGGGTGCTGGACCAGGTTAAGGGCCTTGGGGGTTGAATGGCACAGGGTTGAGAGAGGACCTAAAAAGGCAAGGCAGAATGCTTGAATGATCCAAGAGGGTTTACTGGAGAAACCAAAACTGAGAGTCAGTTATTCTAAGGGAGGCATCAACAGGACAAGCATGAGTAGGGAGCAAAAGCTACCCGAGATACAACAGGTAGGCACTAGGAACAGCAAAGAATATTTCAGAGCTGTGAAAAAAATCAACGGAGTTTCTAAGTAGAGCAGACAAATAACATTAACGGGAATATTCACAAATAGACCACAAAGTAAAATTTTCCTCCAACCCAAAAATCTGGTAAAGTCCCAGCAAAAGAGAAGTCATAGAGGAAAAAAAAATGCTGAATTGATTTCAAGTAATTTTGACATGAATGTGAACATCTCATATAGAATAACATGTTCAAATTTCATGGGCAGCTCTAATAGGCACTAAACACTTCCCCTATTTTATTGGCTTTGTGTTCCCAGCAGGGAGGAAGGTGTATACTTGTCCATATCCTGTACTGGAGAAAACAGGCAAAAATGAGTTATTTACATATGCTGAAAACCATCCTTCTAAGTAACAATATTTGTCAGTTGTCCTCTTCTTTTCAACAGAAATCCTTTATCTCCTTTGGTTTGGAGTATGTTCTAGTGATGCAATGTCGTGGAACAAACTGCTTTAAGACTTAGTGGTGAAAGACACCAATATTTTGCTTATGAATCTGTAACTTAGCCAGGGCTCGGCTGGAGCACCCTGTTTCTGAGCCACTTGATACCAGCTTTGGCAGCTGAAGGTGGAGGAATGGAATTAATTATCTGAATGTTCCCTTCTCACATGTTTGGTGGTTGATGCAAACAGCTGAGGTCTGGAACAATTGGTGCTTCATGGCCATCTCTATTTCTATATAATTTCCCCAGTTGGGTGGCTTCAGAGTAGCCAGATTTTTTTCATATGTTGATGGGAAATTCCCAAGACATGTCCTTCAAGAGATAGAAAAAGCTAGGAGGGAGCTGTGTTGCTTTTCTAACCTACCTTAGAAGATACTAAGTGTGGTGTTTTTTTTTTTTTTTTTTGCCATATTCAAGTTATTAGAAATGAGTTGCCAAAGCCAGCCCACACCAGGGAAGGAGAATTAGATTCCCTCTTCTGTGGGAGGAATATCAAATGATTTGTTTTAAAACCATAGCAGTCTGCATGAACAGTTTGCAGGAAGTCAAATGATCGCTCTTCCTCAGGAGACCAAATATTGTAACCATAGTTTGGTTGCAGACTGTATTTTAGGAATATCTACCAGAGACCTTTTTTGACTCCATTTCCTATTTGAGTTTCACCTAATACAATCTTCTCAAGTTCAGGTCTTTATGACTTCTGATGGGCCCAGAGCCACATGGTATAGTAGAAAGCAGTGGTGTTCAGAGTCAGAAGGACCTGATTTGTAACCTCCTGATCTCAGGTCTGCTGCTGATTTGCTGTGACCTGACCACCTTGTGACTCAGACAAGCTTTCCACAGTATGTGGTGTTAGTTCAGACCACACATAGTGTAGTTTTTCTTTTCATTAAAATATCCATAAGATTTATGTATGGAACAATTAACAAACTTTACTGAGCTCTTCTTACATGCAAAATGCTATGCTGGGATCTACTATGTGCAAAGACTGGCCTAGATGAAGTAGAGGCTTATGCTTAGTAATAAGCGGAGACAGTTTGCAGATGGAGGTCAATAGCATGCTTAGACCTGGGCCAGCAAGGCTTTTGCCCCAGGCCCCATGCCATCCACTGTCCTTCCCTCAAACTCCAGCCTCAGGGATTCCTGTGCTCTGAAGTCCCTTCCTCAGACTTTTCTGACAGGGTGCTCTGAACCTGAATGAGGCCCAGAATAGGCCCTGGCCTTCCTTTCTCACCTTCAGGGTGCTCTCTGACTCTTCACATTCTAGCTTTCCCTATGTGTGGGGCTGACCAATTGTCTCAGAGGAGCTTCAGGACTCATACCTACAGGACTATCTCCCTCTGTTTCTCAGTTCTAGAAGGGCATCCTGGGAAGCAGATAGCTTCCACCGGATGGCATGGTATCCCTCTTATAGGATGCCATGAGATCAGGCCATCAGAATGATATAGATATGCTGATTCTGAGGTCTGAGAGTTTTAATTTCTAACAAATTTCCAGGTGATGCTTCTGGTAAGGAAAACACTGAGAACCAATGAATTTTTGTGAGACTGTGTGTCCTATGAGTGAACAATGTTGTATTCTTTGTAATCCTTTGAGACATTTTGTTCTTACGTTACTGAAGTATTGTTAAAATGCCTAGCTCAAGAGCAATGCAGGTCTAAATTTTATCATCTAAATACCAGATGCACACAATGATCTTGATTCAGGCATCATCTTCTAGAATACCTCTCTGTAAATGCCCTACCCGACTAATCCATACTATTGGTCACTACTTAGTTAAGGCAATGGGTTTCTCATCCCATTGACTCACGTGAACACCAAGTAGGCTGTGCAAATTTGGCTTAACTAGCAGAAAGGCAAATTAACTAGCTCTGGGACGGTGACACGTCCAGACTATTGTGTTGCTCAGCTTCCTTTTGGTGAGAAGCAGCAGAACCTCCGTGAAAACCAGTTGAAACCCTGTAAAATTCAGCATAAATGGGACTTTATTGTCTCATTAAACCTGGAAGACAAAGGGATATATCTATACACTACTGGATTGAGGACCTTAACTGATGTTGTCAGGCCATTTTATCTCTACATCTTTCTGCTCTTGTTGTCTGTCTTTTTGAATGTTGGTCTTGTGTTTTTCCTCCTGTTTCTGATAGACTTTCTCCACCTGAAAGCCAAGCTGGACCTTGGCAGACCTAGGCTTGCTGACTTTGGCTTATAATGGCATAGGTATACAACAGAATGCCATACAGTACACTACAATACAATATAATACAATACCCTAGAATGGAGGCCTTGTCTCTCCCTGCATCCATACATCAGTCCTGTGGAAGGGCTCTGATTGGATTTTGTTAGCTCTGTGCTCATTCCTTGGATGAGCATATGGTAGCATGTAAATGTCATGCTACAGTGCTCAAAATACAATGTCCTGGACGATGAGGTCACCAGTGTGACTGGGAGCCAGGGGAGCATTGTGATTTATAGTCTGATGATATCTATGTGGAATGCAGGAGCTGCTATTCATCAATACAAAAAGAAGTGCCAGGTAAAAACAAAACACCACCACCTGAAGAGATGTTCATGACAGGAGGCCCAGCAATAGAACCCAATACCTGTTTTGGCTGCAGTTTCCTGTCCACTCAGAGACGCTTTGACTCTCCAGAGACCACCGAGAAGCATGGTGGTGTACCCCCAGGTCTCACCTCTAGGGATCTGACTTCTTTTTCTATTAGTAGCTTCTTCTTTTCAATATCTTATTCACAAACATTGCATACCACTGTCCATCACCGATGTTTTTCCAGTGTCAAATTCCTCATCTCCACTGTACTTTCATTCCTCCTGCCTGCAAAACTCCAAGCCTGGGTCAGCCAAACCATCCCATTTCTCCAGACTTACAACTGGACTTCTGGGCCCTCCAGGAGGTAGTCACAGGTCTGCACTGGCAAGTGCCACTATAAATTCATGGCTTCCAGCTTCGGGCAGGCTCCATTCCCACACAGCTCTTTCATCCGCTGTGGCGACAGTGGCCATTTTAGAACATCCTCCACTTGCTGATTATTCTGTTTCTCCTGCAGATCCATTCTCTACCTATGTCTTTTCTGTGCCCTGATTGTCCAACCTCCACAGACTATCATCTGGCTCCCTTGGCCTCTGCCTTCCTATTTGACTTGGCCAAGGGAAGCGCCGGCAGAAGAATGAGAGGGCAAGAGGAGAGGAAACCTGGGCTGCTTGTTTTCCTGCTTCCTCCCTGCCTCACCATGCAATCCCACAGCCTCACCTCCTATTTGCCAAGGATAAAATGTGGTCTGTCTGACTGAATGGGTAGCATATATGTTTGAAAGATCGTACCTCCAGTGGCTGGATCAAGCTTTGTCTTTAATAGACATTTTATTCTTTTTTTTTTCCTTGAAAAATTAATATTTCAGAAAGAAAATGGATTAAGAGGCTGATTAGTTTGCCAAACATTGTTAATGCCAACATTCCACGGTTACTTTTTAGTTATAACTCACCAAAGAAATCAATGGGAAAATTTAAATATGGCCCATTAGCACTTGGTAGAGATGCGATGGTCAAAATGGGCATCCAGACAAAGGAAGGCATGTTTCATGTACCACTGAGGCAGGAAGCAGCATCTTACAATGCTCAAGACCAGAAGCAGGTCTTAGGGTTTGAGGCAAAGAGAATTCACATAGTCTTTATCTATAAATAGAGGAGTCTGTGCTGCATTATGGGGAAATTACTTGCCCTGGTTTGAGATTTATTTTCATCCCTCCTCCTACTCTCCCTTCCCCCAACCCACCTGGGATGATCTGTAATAATCCTGCTAACCACTATTTGTCAGGAGGAAATTTTATATAGAAAACATATGTATTTGACAAAATCGGATGCATTCAGGGTGGGATGGTGGCCATAGACAAAGACATATGTATTATTTCATAGGCATCCAGCTCAAGTTTGAAGAGTTCCTGTTTTTCGAGTAATGAAAATTGTGGAATAATAGTGAAAGAGCATGGATTTTGGAATCATTCAAGCTAAGTGAACTTAGAGAAGTTACTAAAACTCTGTAGTTCTCAGTTTCTTCTGTACTACTAAAAAAAATTATGTCTTCTCCACCTTGTTCAGCCGCTCTATACACTCAATCCCCTAATATGTACAGATGATGCACATATGAATCACCTGAGAAAGCTTATCAAAATGCAGATCTTGATTCAGTAGGTCTGGGGGTGATTCTACTCTGCTTTGCTTTACTTACTTTCTTTTCTTCTTTTTATTTTGAGATGGAGTTTCACTCTGTCACGCAGGCTGTAGTGCAGTAGCACGATACTGGCTCACGGCAACCTCCACCTCCTAGGATCAAGTAATTCTCCTGCCTCAGCCTATCAAATAGCCGGGGTTACAGGCATGTGACACCACACCTGGCTAATTTTTGTATTTTTAGTGAAGACGGGGTTTCACCGTGTTGGCCAGGCTGGTCTTGAACTCCTGACCTCAAGCAATTCGTCCACCTTGGCCTCCCAAAATGCTGGGATTCCAGGCATGAATCACCACACCTGGCTGATTCTGTGTTTCTAATAAGCCTCCAGGTGCTGCCCAGGTAGCTGATTCTTGGACCACACTTTGGGAAGCAAAAACTCTGTGTATGGATAATGTGAGTGTGAAAAGAAAATGAGTCAGTGTTTTTTACAGCAAGTGAAAGTTCCACAATGTGCCCTAGCCTTTTCCAGCACTCCTTACAGGAATGATGGAAGTGCTGCGAGCAGCTCTGAGGAGTCTGCAGCCCTGCAGATGCATGGGTCCCTCCAGTTGCTTCATGTCTAGAGTGGTCACGTCTGCTGCCCCTACTGGCCCTGTCTTGTGCCTTCTCCTAATTTATGTCATAACTAATTGCAGCACCTTAGCCCTCTTACGGTACCTGAAATAGTTATAGGGGAACCTCGATGCTTTCAGTCTTCTCACGTTAACCCGCCTGTGCAAAGTGTATCCTAAATCAGGTCACTGAAATTTTGGAATAAAGAGTTCCCTGGTGATATGGCTAAACTTCACAGGTACTGGGTCATCACTGTATAAATGAGCTTTTAGAAGCTGGAAAAAAATTGGGCCAAATGCTTCAGTGTGCATTACATTTAAATAAAACGTGTGGATGCTTTGACACATTTAAAAAATACTCCAGGTGTTAAAATAGAAATAATATAACAATGAATAACAAGATGTTTCGTTTATCACTTACTATGACTAGATGCTTTATATTCAATATCTGTAATCCTCACAGACACATTGAATATGTTTGTCTCTTATGCCAGTGGGGACACAGGAACTAAAAAAGGATCAATAACTTCCCGGTTCACACAGCTCATATGCAGCATAGCCAGGGTCCACCCACCTCTGTCTGATGCCTGTTAAATACCTTCTGCCTCTCCAGATTTAAGAGCTCTCTCAGGCACCCTTTTCATTAGACAACAGCTTCCTTAAATACATACATTGTCTTAATTTTGTTATTTACTTTCCCAGTCCTAATATTGGGCTTTTATAAATGAAGGTCCCCTTAAGGCAATGTGATTGTCATGTTATAAAATATTAGCGAGAGATTTCTTTAAAATATTTAGTCAAGTTTAAACCCTACACAACATGATATTCTTTTATGTCAGGAATGGTAATAAATGAAGCCACTTCTTTTTTCTGCCAGGTAGCAAGGCAGTATCAGTGTATAAATGGTGGGAATAATGCATCAGAAATGCGGGTCATTATTTTTTCACAAAAACAAATAGGTCTGAAGAAATATTTAAGTTCATACTGAGTAACACATAACCCCAGTGTGTTATTTTTATTGGGAGTGACTGAATTTGAGTGATTGAATTGTAAGCAATCGATCAGCACCTAGGATTGAAACTAAGGCAATGTGACATAAACAAGAACTGTACCGAAGTCATCACAGCATCAAAACTCTGACCAGGGAGAAAAGGATTTAGATATTGGGCCCCCAAAATAGTTTCTGTGAACTAGAAATGCCTTTCGAGTCTATTAATAAAGGGCCTTTCAAGTTTTGAAAAAAGGACTTTGAGAACATTCTAGCAATAAAGGGCACTAGTTGGGCCAGGCTTACTGATGATAGTCTGACATCCCAAATGTTTCCTGTAAGATCACAAAATATCATCGATTCTGGTTGCCTGATCATGATCACAACTTGTCCACCTATAAAAACAAGAAAATAATTACTTCCCTTTTTACATCTTCTCTGGTTTTCCTTTTTGGGATCATGCTCAGTTCTTTTTTCTCTTCCAAAGCAGAGGAGGTGGTGTAGAGGCAGATGATTTCTGTAAGAGGCTGCTAAAGGCTCACAGAGGATATTATGGTTTTCTAGATTTTTCTTTAAAGCCGTGATAGCAAGGACAGCATAGCCTTTAGCACATATTTTGCTGATGGCTTCAATGTGTTTTCTTTATTTGCCAAACACTTAAATATTTTTAGACAGGGTTGCTCCATGCTTTATAAATAGTAGTATTCTAAAATTTACCAAGATGAACTGTTTTCTTTCAGTGGTGATGTCTCAAGAAATGTGTGCCTTGGCCGGGCGCGGTGGCTCAAGCCTGTAATCCCAGCACTTTGGGAGGCCGAGATGGGTGGATCACGAGGTCAAGAGATCGAGACCATCCTGGTCAACATGGTGAAACCCCGTCTCTACTAAAAATACAAAAAATTAGCTGGGCATGGTGGCGCGTGCCTGTAATCCCAGCTACTCAGGAGGCTGAGGCAGGAGAATTGCCTGAACCCAGGAGGCGGAGGTTGCGGTGAGCCGAGATCGCACCATGACACTCCAACCTGGGTAACAAGAGTGAAACTCCATCTCAAAAAAAAAAAAAAAAAAGAAATGTGTGCCTTATTTATGCAGCAAAAATGCTGTAAAAATACAAAGTGACTCCTTATACAGTGATAAGTATGTAAAGGTGATAACGATGACCAACAGTAATTCGTGTTTGGCAAATTAACAGGAAAGAAGAATTATTTTTTTCTTTGCTTGCACCAGGCAAGTAAGGAAAAAATCCAAGGCATTAGCAGAGGAAACAGCCAGTGTGCTATCTACTGATGCCATTAAGTGAGAGTGAAAGGAATTGACCTCTCAAAACATAGTGAATGCACAGAGTTCATTCATGGCTGGATGGATTCCATACTATTTGTGTGGGAAAGTACCTTTATGCTTTTGGATGGTGGTCCTTGAGTCAGCAGCTGGGGGGCCTGGAAGGAATATATGGACAGTGAAACATAGCATCAGGTTTTGAGTCCCTGAAAACTGCTTAAAGTATAGCAAGTCATATAACCCATTTGGGCTTCCATTTCCTCATCTAAAAATGGAGACTGAAATGAGAATACGTGCAAAAATGGTTCCGATCCAAAAGCAGATGGGCATTGGTTATTGTGACCATTATTGCTGTTATTCTGACTGTATGTAACACCCCTGGTTTGAACTTCTTTATGCTAAGACCTGGAGGTGTGTATCTTCGTGCTTCTCCCACTAGGCTCTGCCCATCATAGTCTATATCTACAGTCATGCTTGTCTGAAGGTGTGTGTTTTTCATTTACTTGGGAATAGTCTGATGTTTTACCAAGTTCAGAGGATGCAAAGGACATTGGAAACAAATACAAATGTGAAGCATCGTAGAATGAAAATTGAATAATTTTACATTTTACACATCATGGTGGCCAGGAATACAAAAACATCACTCATTCCCATTGATTACAGAATAAAAATGTTGGCACTTCAAGATACACAGTCACCTTTGAAGGTAAACTCAGTTTTGGATTTTCTCCTCAACTCCTTTCTCCGTAGGGGTGAGCTGTATTTTTAAGGGCCTTATATATTATCTAAGCTGGGGTGGAGCACCTGGTCTCTGTGCCATCCTCAGTCCGCAGGGGCCCACACTGCAGGGCTGCTCATCCATCCCCCTGGAATGAGACTTTATCTGCTCTCATCTGTGGGCCTCCAGGGCCCTGTTCATGCACTTCGTATCCCCTTAAGCTCGACCCCAGCTTTTGCAGCTGCTGGCTTCCTCAAGCATTCCTGCATGACTTTTATGGCAGCGACCGCTGCTAGAGAAACGTTTGGATGCTGTCCCACATCGTGCTGGGGGGATGCGTAGGATGATTATACCTCCTGGTTTGCAGGAAACTTTGCCAGTTTTCGCCTGTTGTCTCTATGTGACTATTAATAGCACTCTTCATGCTCAAAAGTGTCCCAGTTTCACGGTACATTCTACAGTTGCTTGGAGGACAGGACTTAGGGAGGCCGCCCTCAGGCCTACATTGCCAAACATCTTCCACTTCCCTAGCACTTGGATGCCTCCTTAGGGACAGGGTAGGTCAGGCCTGGTGGCAACTCAAATCTTATCCAGTCCTCTCCAGTCCTTTCATCCTGCCTCCAAGTTTCTTTTTGACCTGAGGGAAAGGAGAGAAGGAAAATAATACTTATATAATCAAATATTATTCTCCAATCCATGCCTTTATGCTCTAAGCTTTCTCCTTACCCCCTTTTTTTTTTGATATTCTACTTTTTAAAAATAAAAACATATCTCTTCAAACTATAAGGTACTTCTAATCATTCAGTCTTTTAAGAAGCATTAGAAAAAAACATACATAGTAACAAATAGTGAGTTTAGGCACAGGTTCACATAGATTTACTTTTCAGGAAAATTCCAGAACCTCTAGGAAATTATTAAATTATGAAGAGGTTAAATTTTATAAGCTCTTTCCCTCAACTTTGGCTAAATACAACCATTTATATAGTTAAATTTAGTTTTTGATCATGAAGCAGAAATGTAAAATGGTAGATTTAATCTTTACTCAAGAATGACATTTAGGGGCTGGGTGTGGTGCCTCACACCTGTAATCCCAGCACCTTGGGAGGCCAAGGTGGGTGGATCACCTGAGGTCAAGAATGTGAGACCAGCCTGGTCAACATGGTGAAATCCCGTCGTCTCTAATAAAAATACAAAAAACTAGCTGGCCATGGTGGAGCACGCATCTGCAATCCCCGCTACTCGGAAGGCTGAGGCAGGAGAATCACTTGAACCTGGGAAGGAGGAGGTTGCAGTGAGCCAAGATCATGCCATTGCACTCTAGCCTGGACAACAAGAGTGAAATTCTCTCTCAAAACAAAACAAAACAAAACAAAAAGAGAATGATATTAGCTCTTATTATAACAAGCAGGTTAAAAACCAAAGTGAATCAATGCTATTGCATAGTCCTTGAGCTGAGAAATTTCTTACTTATGGAGTCATGCTAGGGAAGCTGTACTTAAAATCTCAAACTGTAAACTCTTAGTTTGCAATGTTTTGATTTTTCCTGTATCTTGCAAATTTCTCAGTGCAACTAAATATATTATCTACAATTTCTTCTTAAAGAACTAATGTTCATAAAAAGGATCATCATCGTCATCCCCATTTGATTCAAGATCAACCCCTTTCAATACTTGGCTCTGGGACATGTTTTTGCTGGATGATGTGCTGGACCACTTTTGATCTGTCTGCAAAGTGGTAGGAAAACTATCTTCTTCCACACCTGATTCATCTACCTCAATCACCTCTGAATACTTCTTAGTGATATTTCGGGAAGGCTGCTGTCTTATAGATTTAAAGGCATGTATAATAGACATATTTCTAGATGCTGACACAGTGGTCTTTGAGTTCCTGTTATGACTTGAAGTCTCCAGACCAGTGCCTGCTCTTCCTCTTTGAGACCCTCCTCTGATGCTGAATTTTGCCCTCTTCCTCCTCTTTGGCCTCTTTCTTGGTCTCTTCCTTTGTTGGTTGCTGCTGAGATGCTATCATCAGAGTCATTAGTCATCTGTTCTGCTAAATCTATACTCTTAAGGTCATCAGTACTAAAGGCAGAAGCGGACTCCTCTGATTGAGATCTGAGAGTTCCTGGCCCTGTTCGTAGCCTCACGGACTTCATCATCTTCACTGGTATTTTTTGTCTGCTTACTCTGAAATGAGTACTTCTTCATGATATTATCTCCTAGGGCATCAATAAGATGTTCCTTAAGAAATCGTTGTGTTTTCACAACTGGTATTTCATTAATTCCTCGACAGCATCTTTCTTCTCCTTGTCTACAAATTCTTGTACTGGTTCACCCGTCCCTCTTTCTGTTAGTAGTGAGGGTTGCACATTCCTCTCTGCAGTTTGAAAATACTGTTTTACAAGATCTTCTACCTTTAAAGTTGTTCCTTCTGAAGAAGGTTTTGTGATAAGTTTCCCAAAGTTGGTCTCTTCTCCTGTTTTTTCCTTTTGTTCTCTATGCCTGGAAAAATGGAGACTGTCTTTCGGATTAGCTACTCGATCCACAAATTTCTGGCTAAAGCGAAGAACACTGAAAGGTTCAAAACCTCCACTGTAGTCCACTCACAGTTGTAGAAGAGGGTTCTTTGGCTGGTGAGAATTATGCAGACAGTCTTGTTCAGCATTTTCAAGCATTTCCTCAATCTTTGCCAAACAGAAGCTTTGCATGGCTTGGGTTACTTTCGGATTAGCTGAGTTAAAAATGTTTGGATGATAAGCCAGAACAACATCCTTTCTGAAAAACTGCCACGCTGTGCGAGGAGAAATTTTATGCATATTCATTTTCCTCCCTTTAATATGCAGCAAATCAACATGTTTCTTTACGGCTTCTCCTGGGGAAAGAGAAGTACCCATTGAACTTCCACGTTGTAAGGTATAAAACAGTTGTTGTTTATTTATTATTATTTTTAGATGGAGTTTCACTTTTGTTGCCCAGGCTGGAGTACAATGGTGTGATCTTGGTTTACTACAACCTTCACCTCCTGGGTTCAGGGGATTCTCCTGCTTCAGCCTCCCAAGTAGCTGGGATCACAGACATGAGCCACAGCACCCAGATAATTTTGTATTTTTAGTAGAGACGGGGTTTCACCATGTTGGTCAGGCTGGTCTCAAACTCCTGACCTCATGTGATCCACCTGCACTGGCCTCTCAAACTGCTGGGATTACAGGCATGAGCCACTATGACTGGTCTGTTGTTCATTTTTGATTGGAGCTATTTTACACTCATGTTCATGGCCCCGGGGAACAAGATCTATGAAGTCATCCAAAAATTGTTCTGGAACGAAGTTAGTACTTCCATGTTTACTCCTGTTCTGATGAATCACAAATAAGTTAAACTGAGAGTTCTCATCTTCTTTTGGTCTCAACATTGTTAGTTTTTATTAACAAACATTTGATAGAGCCTTTCATCTGGAATGGATCCTAAACCATGAGGTGCAATCTTTGTGCTTCCTTTTTGAAGGAAAACAGCACTAATGTCTATCTTCTCCATGGACATTGAGCGTCCAAAGTGATTTACAAATCCAGCACAACTTAAAATGTCCAGGGCACAGAGTGCATGTGCCCCCATGGGATTGTTATGATTGCCATGAATACTGAACGCTGGAATTGAAATGTTGAGATTGCCATCTAGATAGTTCACCTACGGAAACTTACTAAAACCAAAGTTGACTGATTGATCACTGAGAATCTCAAACTGGACAGGCCTATCACCCATCCAATAGCTTCTTTTATTTTTTTAATATATATTTTATTGCGTTTTAGGTTTTGGGGGTACATGTGAAGAATATGCAAGATTGTTGCATAGGTACATACATGGCAATGTGGTTTGCTGCCTTCCTCCCCATCACCTATATCTGGCATTTCTCCCCATGTTATCCCTCCGTAACTCCCCATCCCCCACTGTCCCTCCCCTATTTCCCTCACCCACAGATCCCAGTGTATGATGTTCCCCTCCCTGTGTCCATGTGTTCTCATTGTTCAACACTCGCCTGTGAGTGAGAACATGTGGTGTTTGATTTTCTATTCTTGTGTTAGTTTGCTGAGGATGGTTTCCAGGTTCATCCATGTCCCTACAAAGGACATGAACTCATTGTTTTTTATGGCTGCATGATATTCCATGGTGTATATGTACCACATTTTCCCTATCCAGTCTATCATCGATGGGCATTTGGGTTGGTTCCAAGTCTTTGCTGTTGTAAACAGTGCTGCAATGAACATTTGTGTGCATGTGTCCTTATAATAGAGTGATTTATAATCTTTTGGATATATACCCAGTAATGGGATTGCTGGGTCAAATGGAATTTCAATTTCTAGGTCCTTGAGGAATCGCCACACTGTCTTCCACAATGGTTGAACTAGTTTACAGTCCCACCAACAGTGTAAAAGTGTTCCTGTTTCTCCACATCCTCTCCAGCATCTGTTGTCTCCAGATTTTTCAATGATCACCATTCTAACTGGCGTGAGATGGTATCTCAATGTAGTTTTGATTTGCATTTCTCTAATGACCAGTGATGATGAGCATTTTTTCATATGTTGGTTGGCCTCATATATATCTTCTTTTGTAAAGTGTCTGTTCATATCCTTTGCCCACTTTTGAATAGGCTTGTTTGTTTATTCTTGTAAATCTGTTTTAGTTCTTTGTAGATTCTGAATATAAGTCCTTTGTCAGATGGGTAGATGGCAAAAATTTTTTCCCATTCTGTTGGTTGCTGATTCACTCTAATGATTGTTTCTTTTGCTGTGCAGAAGCTTTGGAGTTTAATTAGGTCCCATTTGTCTATTTTGGCTTTTGTTGCCAATGCTTTTGGTGTTTTAGTCATGAAGTCCTTGCCTATGCCTGTGTCCTGAATGGTTTGCCTAGATTTTCTTTTAGGGTTTTTATGGTGTTAGGTCTTAAGTTTAAGTCTTTAGTCTCTGATAAAATAGACTTTAAACCAACAAAGATCAAAAGGGACAAGAAGGACATTACATAATGGTAAAAGGATCAATGCAACACGAAAAGCTAATAATCCTAAATATATACGCACCCAATATAGGAGTACCCAGATACATAAAGCCAGTTCTTAATGACTTACAAAGAGACCTAGACTCCCACACAATAATAGTGGGAGACTTTAACACTCCACTGTCAGTATTAGACAGATCAACGAGACAGAAAATTAGCAAGGATATCCACAGCTTGAACTCAGACCTGCACAAAGCAAACCTAACAGACATTTACAGAACTCTCCACCCCAAATCCATAGAATATACATTCTTCTCAGCACCACATCACACCTACTCTAAAATTGACCACATAATTGGAAGTAAATCACTTCTCAGCAAATGCAAAAGAACGAAGATCATAACAGTCTCTCAGACCACAGTACAATCAAGTTAGAATTCAGAATTCAGAAACTAACTCAGAACCGCACAGCTTCATGGAAATTGAACAACTGGCTCTTGAATGTTGACTGGATAAACAATGAAATGAAGGAAGAAATAAAGATGTTCCTTGAAACCAATGAGAATGAAGACACACCATAGCAGAATCTCTGGGACACATTTAAAGCAGTGTCTAGAGGAAAATATATAGCAATAAATGCCCATATGAGAAGCAAGGAAAGATCTAAAATCGACACCCTATCATCAAAATTGAAAGAGTTAGAGGAGCAAGATTAAAAAAACTCAAAACATAGCAGAAGACAATAGTTTCTTAAGAACTTGAGACAGGTATGTAATGTTTTCCTTGAGGGCTAGTTTTCATGAAAAAGATCACCACCTAACAAAATAAAATCCACTTCATTTTCCTGGGCAAGTTTTAAAATTTCATCAAGCGTTATACACGTATCATTTCCTCTGACTGAATCTTTCTCCATAAATCCAAGATGAGTATCTGTTGCAACTAAGATTTTAAACATGTTTTCATCATCAAGTGCTTCTGCAGGATTCATTTTTATGGTCAGTCAGGCTCCTCTGGGACCAGGTTCTTCTCCAAAAACCCCTGGGTCCTGTACTCAAATGTCAGAAAATTAGCTCAATTCTAAATTCTAGAAATTCCCACTCCTGGACTCTTCAAAGCTCCACCATCGGGACCCGAGGCTGTCTTCTTTCTGGGAAGAAAGGGTGGGATCCATGTGAAGAAAACAGCAAGAATAGAACTTGCCTCTGAGAACCCACAGGGCCATAAACCTGAATTCTCTCCTTACTATCTTAACAGCAGTTTGTAGAAGTAAAACAAAACAAAACCTTTCTATTTCAGGTTTCTGACCCTGCCACTGGCCTTTAAGAAATCTTGTTGATGTAGAGGGGAAAAATCCAACATCATGTCAAATGTTGCTTCGGGATGCTGAAGATGTGTGTGAGAGGTGGATTAAGGGCAAGTGAAGGGGGCAAGGCCTACATCAAGGGAGGAAGATAATCCAAGACAGCAGTAGACGACTTGCTACCAAGCCATGTGTGACTGATGTGCCCACATTAGTTCAGGCAGTAAAGGGATGAGAATAGCAGTGAAGGAAAGTCTTCCTCCTTACTATGGTGACAGAGGAGGCCTTATGGCAGCCTGGAAATTTGATGAAAAAACCTGGAAATTCAGTATGTAGAAAGAGTTTTTCATAGGAGGAAAGGAAAAGAAATAATTTAAAAACAAGGAGGCATAAACTAATAGGTACCTTAAGTGAATAGGAAACAAAGCAGGAGTAAACCAAAATAGTTGAAACTCATTCTTTGTGCAGAAAAACAGCTGGATATGGCTGAGCATGGTGACTCTTGCCTGTAATCCCAGCACTTTGGGAGGCGAAGGCAGGCAGATCACCTAAGGTCAAGAGTTTGAGACCACTCTGGCCAATATGGTGAAACCTGTCTCTGCTAAAAATATAAAAATTAGCTGGGCGTGGTGGGCACATGCCTGTAATTCCAGCTACTCGGGAGGCTGAGGCCGGAGAATCTCTTGAACCCTGGAGGCAGAGATTGCAGTGAGCCAAGAATTGAGATTGTGCCACTGCACTCTAGCCTGGGCAACAGAGTGAGACCGTGTCAAAAAAAAAAAAAAAAAAAAAAAAGCAAGTTGCATATGAAGTTGGCAAAGTAGGTTGGAGGCCTTTAAAATCAGTTTGGTGGGTTTCAATATTATCCTTGGGTACAAAGGAGCCACTGAAGGATTTTGAGCAAGGGAGAGAGACATATTTAGATTAGATTTCCCTCAACTCTTTTTATTTATTATTTATTTTTTAAGGGAAATATATGTGGCACGTAGGTGGATTGAATAAAATTTTGGTATAAATCCTTCGATAAGGATTTTAAAGTCAGCCTTTATAACTAAAGAAAAATATACTTGCAGTGAATGAAAGATAAGCAATCCTATCAGAGTAATGGAAACTATAGAAAATAACCAGATGACAATTCTAGAACTGACTGATATATTATCTGAAAAATTTTAAAAGGTCACTGACTGCACTTGGCAGAATGGAGATGACTGAGCTTGAAAACAGAGCAATAGTATTACCTAATCTGAAGAATAAAGAAACAAGAATGAAAAAGATGAACAGAACTCCAAGTACATGAGGAAGGATATTAAAAATATCTAATACATGCGTTATTGAAGTCTTAGGGAGAGGAAAGAGAGACTGTAAAAATAGTGGCCAAAACATTCCCAAATTTGGTAAAAGACAGAAATTTACAGATTCAAGGGGCTCACTAAACCTCAAGCACGTAAATATAAGAGAAGCCTAGGCATATTATTGTCAAACTGATCAAAACCAAAGATAAAGATAAAATACAGAAAAGAGCCAGCAAACTCAACATATTAGGCCAGGCATGGTGGCTCATGCCTATAATCTCAGCACTTTGAGAGGCTGAGGCAGGTGGATTGCTTGAGCTCAGGAGTTTGAGACCAATCTGGGCAACATGGAAAAACCCCATCTCTACAAAAAATACAAAAAACTAGTCTGGGAGTGGTGGCACATGTCCCAGGTACTTGCGCTGCTGAGTTGGAAGGAGGATGACTCGAGCCTGGCATTTTGAGGCTGCAGTGAGCTATGTGCACATCACTTCCAATGTACATGCTTCAGGCTGCACATTACTTGGTGGTCACAGTTCTAACCCTAGACTATCCTGGACATTAACATCAAACAGCTTTTACCCAGATATGCAAGAGCCCAGATAGCTGTTAACTGGTTAATATTGATACTGGTTAATTAACAGCCATAGGGATCATCAAAGACCTTGACAGACTTTCCAGAAGAGCTAACTGCACTTTCCTGTCTCCTTAAGAAGACATGATTTTTTTCTCCTTTCTCTCCTGCTCTTATCAGGGTTGCTAAGGCCTTGCTATGCCTCTATTATTTTTTCCTAATGGTCTTGTCATGGAAAGAAAAATTCATGCACCTTCCCAAGTTCTTTACATGCAGCAGGCACTGAGATAGTTGATCCAGAAGAGCCTTACGTTGATTGAGAGGGAGGGTACCTGGTGCTTAACAAGTCACTAAACAACTTTGTGATAGACACCTAGGTGGACACTGACATCATTATCTCCTAAACCAAAGCAGAGTCAGATCCATGGGTGTGTGTGGGCCAACCCCATGAGTCTTAACCATAGGGTCATCAACTTGGCCGGCCGGCCTGCCTGCCTGCCTGCCTCCCTTCCTCCCTCCTTCCTTTCCTCTCTCTCCCCCTCCCTTCCTTCCCTCCCTCTCTCCCTCCCTCCTTCCTTCTGTCTTCCCAGTTTTCATGTACACTGGGCACACACCTACACATCTATGCACATACAGGCTCTCACCATTCCCTCCTACTCTTCTGTTTTTCACTCCAACTTTGGTCTTCATCTTCACAATTATCAGATGATTCTCATGGCTTCCATTTGTCAGAAGTGCTGGGAGGGGCAGTTACTGAATCAGTTATGGGAGTTTACCATTCTCACATTAGGAATGAAAGAGTGCTTGACATACATTATATGATTCACTGACATTCAAAGAAATATAAAATAAATTTAAAATGTTAAGGTTTACACAAGAGGAATAACCTTTTCCTTGCATTGAATAACCTTCTCCTTGATTTAAACAAGTTAAACTTATTTGAGGAAATTCACATTGAAACTTTTAAAACTCCAAAGGGACTCTAATCAGGAATGGCTAATGAGCCTTCAGAAATCCTTTATAACTCTAACATGATTATCAGATATAATTTACCAAACCTGTATGTCCAAAGATTCAGAGTTGTCACTATTAAATAAAGCAAAAGTCCTAACTTTGTAGAAAAAATAGCACTGCCAAACTTCAGCATTACAAAGTTGTTGGAAGTTGTTTTTAAAAATTTCCATGTTCCAAGATATCACAGGTAGTGGCCACCTTACCTCTTCATTAGGAAAGGTTAGAGATACACTTTCATCCCATGCCACAGACGGGGCTCAGTTACAGCTTTGTGGCAGGAGAAGGTTAAGAGAGGTGGAATGGGCAGGGACGAGGGAGGGAGGCAGAAGCAGAAAAATCAATTCAGATTACTTTGATGACAGTGACTTCCACTCTTCTCTGAAAGACACAAATCTCCATTATGCTGGCAGCCCGGACAGGGGCAGTGGGGAGTCAGATCTCAGAGGAGAATACTAAGTTAAGGAAACAGTCTGGATTTTCTGTAGCAGGGAAAGACAAATCTCCCAAGAAAGCCTCAGAAAATGGTAAAGACAGCAGCCTTAGCCCCTCAGGGCAAAGCCAGCTCAGGGCACGGCAACTGGCTCTGCTTCGTGAAGTGGAGATGAACTGCTACCTAAAGCTCTGCGACCTGTCCAGCGAGCACACCACTGCCTGCACCACGGGCATGCGGTACAGGTAAGCTGCTCCTGCTCTGCGTGGGCTTTGGGAGACGCCATTTGAAGGTGCTCTAGAGAGCACTTTGGTTTCTTTTCCTATGCTGCTGGAATCTTAACCTCTAATTGCCTTACAGATGATTGGCACTTCAGAATGTGTAACCACAAAGAGCAGGATCTTGGTGCAAATGGCAAATAATGCTCCCTGCATTGTTATTCAGAAAAGACCCCTTACAAGGAGGCAGTGGATGCTTAGGAGCTGACAGGACAAAAGAGCATTGTGATTTTTCTTATGTAAAAATCAGAGGAGTTCAGAGATGGTAGGAAAATGCTCTTTTCTAAAATAACTACAAAAAAGAGTTTGCAATCTTTCAGCATTTCCTTTGCCCTGAGAACTTGGGGATGAGGGAAGCACATTTGTTCTGCATGTTTGAAAAGTGTGTAGTTGAGTCGTGTGAACTTGTTGAATGAAGGGTCAGGCTGGCCATAGGGATGCAGAATAGAATGTATTGACCACCAATATAGGGATCTGAGCCCATGTCTAAGACAGATAACATCAGTAGAAAAAAGTTTCTTTTAAAAAGGAGATAAATGTAAGGCAAATCTCTATGGGTTTTCTTGCAGTTCTTTTCTCAGTTTCAGCTTCAACTAAAGCAGAGGAAGGATAATTTCACAAATCCAGTGTTCCAAGACAAAAGGCACGGAGTAAAAGTGTCTGGAGTCCTTTAAGGATGCTTATTTTGTATGATTTGTACCAAAAATCTTGTAGAAATTAAAGATAATTTTGGAAGAAAAAATACTGTGAAAATAAAGCTAGAATAGCTACGTCATTAAATGGTAATAAAAATTCATTTGAGATGAAAAATGGTTCCAATTACATGGTCAATGTATGGAAAGCTCCTTTTGTAGAGACTGTGTGGTAGCTCTGAAATTCTGCAATGCAGTCTGTATCAAAGCATCTAGTGCTCTCTGAGCTGCCTTTCTGCTTAAATTTCTAATTCCAAAAAGACACTACAGAAAAACTTATTTAATAATTGAATTTACTTGTGTTTATAGACTAAAACCTTGTACTATACACTTTAAAACTCCTCAACTTTCAATTTCCCTTTTTCAAGGCAGTAATAGATATTTTAAAACAAGCTATTATTAAGAAATCAACATTTAAAATTACCACAAAATAAAGTTTCTGGAAATGTTCTGTGAAATACATTTGGTATTCATGGCCAGAGTGGTTTATCTGAAGCTCTTGTATATGCCGTTGGGCCCATATTTGGGATACATGGGAGGAAGACCCAAGGAGGACAGTCTCATTTAAAGAAAGTTTGAATGAGCTTGTTAGTGTTGGGGGTGTATCTTGTTACATCTCTCATATCTCAAACTATTACGTCTCTCACATCTATAAATCTTAAAGCTATTATTAAAGACTCTCTAGAAAAAAAGAGTTAAGTGGCAGAGGAAAGCATTGAAAATTGTTTTCTTCCATAAGTATTCCTTGACTTACACTACCCCAGAAACTTGCTTTAAAAAGTCACATACAGGACCACACAATTCTTTATTATCTGACACTGGAACAACATTTAACAGGTCAGAGTGGCGTATTAGTTAAGGTAACCAGTTTTAGGCAGAAACTTTTGGGGAAAAGCAAATCTCTGCTCTTTTCTGCTTTACTTAAACAATAATGTTCTGTTCTGTAATCAGAATAGATTAGACATGATCTGGAATTAATGACTCCTTTGATAATCCGTGGGGCAATGTTATTAACCACTGGTTGACAATAGTCTTGTATTTCCCTTGTTTAGTGAAAGGATTGAAAAAGAGTGAAGGTATGTCTACCTTACATCATCAAAAATTAAAATGTCTTATACTCCTTCATTACTGCAGCAGGAAGAAACGAGTATGTGCAGTGTAGTTGGAACTAACTCCATTTATAAATTAAATACATTTACTACAGAGTTCGATGTTTGCATAGCTCAGGAAACTAAGGCAATTTTTCTTATTGCCAGCAACTTCTTTACCTCTGAAATGTTGGAACTACATACCTCTGTTGAGTTCTTGAGATTCCTGGACAATCTCCTTGGAAAAGATTGCAATGTCTGGTGGTGCAATCTCTTCCAATTTTAATGTAAGCAATAGAATGTGCGATCCCCCAAGTCACCCAGAGTTTTCTTTCATTCATAAATGTTGGCCATTGAGAAGTTACAGAAAATTTTGTTGGACTTCCAATTGTTCTTTCTTCCAAGAGCATGGCCCATGACTGATATCTCCATTAGAAACTTGTATGTGAAGGTAAATATGATTAAATTCCATTAACAAATTTATCTGTCTGTGAAAAATTATTTACAGGACAGAATATGAAATGTATTGAAGAGTCCCTGAAGACATTACACATTTGCTATTGGCAGTAATTCTGTGGGTCTTTGGTTAATGTTCATCAATAAGGAATTGCTAGGACACTCAAACTTGTTTCCTTTCTTGGAAGATGTAATTAAAATATTTTTACAACAGATTAATTCTAGTTCTTGAGGAATTTGAGGATTGCTTTATGTTCAGATTCTGTGATAACTTATATTTGAAACAAAGAGTATTATTTAAATGATTGGAAGAAAGCATTAGAGGTGGGGGAGCTTCAGTAGTCCTGGGTACATTTAAGAAATAAAATTGCAAGAAGCCAGATAGGGAATACACAATAGGTTTGTGGTAAGTAGTTCTGACTCCTTTTCTGGGCTGTATTTACATATGACTATATAATGAAACAATCTAACATAATTTGCTTAATACAGATTTATTGATCCTCTCAGAATTGACTGATAACTCTATGATACTGATTTTTTTAAATATGACAGCTCATTCCTCTGCACACTGAGAGAGAATGGGGAAGGGGCCAGAGTTCTGGAGTTGAAGGCAAAGGACTGGCTTTTCTTCTTGCTGCCTGTATAACTATGGGCATGTTTTTTGGAAATTATTGTTTTTGAGGAACATTTTTTTCTGATTACAAAAGTAACGTGAACTTTTAGAAAAGTTTGAAAACAGAAAAATATAAAGCAGAAAAGGCGACCACTGTTAATATTTTGGCACACTTTTCCCAACGTTTTGAATTTGGATCATGGGTAGAAGTCAGAATATGATAATATCATTCCATTTTTCACTTAATGTTATACTGATCTACCTCATTATCTTAAAAACTATTTAAAATTTTCTAAGGACTACATCTTATGACTATATTGTTGCTTAGCCATTCTTTTATTTACTATTTATCGTTATTGTTAACGAGAACACATGGACACAGGGAGGGGAACATCATACACCAGGACCTGTTTTGTGGGGTGGAGAGGCTGGGGAGGGATAGCAGGGGGTGGGGGATCGGGGAGGGATAACATTAGGAGCAATACCTAATGTAGATGATGGAGGGATGGACGCAGCAAACCACCATAGCATATGTATATCTATGTAAAAATCCTGCACGATCTGCACGTCTACCCCAGAACTTAAAGAAAAGAAAAAAAACCCCACCATATCTCTGCTTATTTGCTTAGGCTCTATTTCTTTCTTTCTTCATTTTTTTTTTTTTTTTTTTTTTTTTTGAGACAGAGTCTCACTCTGTTGCCCAAGCTGGAGTGCAATGGTGTGAACTTGGCTCACTCCAACCTCTGCTGCCTGGGTTCTAGCGATTCTTCTGCCTCAGACTCCCAAGTAGCTGGGTTTACAGTACCCACCACCACGCCTGGTTTATTTTTGTATCTTTAGTAGAGATGGGGTTTTACCATGTTGACCAGGCTTGTCTTGAACTCTTGACCTCAAGCGATCCATCCACCTCTGGCTCCCAAAGTGCTGGGACTACAGGCTTGAACCATTGCGCCCGGTGGAGGCTCTATTTCTAGACCTGCAATTAATGGATTAATTATTATGTATGTATATAGATATAAACAGACATCTCTCTCTCTTTCTCTCTCTCTCTCTCTCTCTCTCTCTCTATATATATATATATATATATATATATATATATATACACACACACACACCCCCCACACACACACACATATGCAAGTGTATTTATTCTTAATGAGTATTATCCAATTGCTTTCTGGAAACATTTTTCTCATTATACCTTCTCACTGGCAATATTCCAGAATGCTTTCTCTATACTACATAATGTTTATATGAAATCTTTAACATTGAGTTTTGTAGATCAACAAATTATTGGGTAAGTTAAGGAACTTTTCCAAGTCTCAATTTCTTTGACTGCAAAAGGGGACTCACACCATTATAAAGAACTGTTGTAAAACTTAAACGAGATAATGTACAGTGATTCGAAAGAGTAATGTGCTTTGTTTTCACACTCTGTAAAATAGGACTTGAGATATAACCCACATTGTACACCGTGTATTTAAGGCCTATGAAGATAATTAAGGATGGATGACTCCAAAAATCCCCAACAAAAGTGTATACTTCACCGAGCACCAAGAGCTGAGCATCCTGCTGTGCTCAGTTAGTATTTAATATCCTCACCAAAAGCTTTTTAAGGATTCATGGATACCATCCTCCTGAGGAAAAGTGACTTGGAAATGGAATACAAGAGCTTTTAAATACTATCAGCATTCAGATTTCAAACCATAGTTAATTGAACCTATTAAATTAAAATTACTAGGAACATTTAGTAAGACAAACTGACATGTGAATGAAAATTTAGCTATAGCATTTTGATGCTGATTTTTACCACCTTAACGAATGTTTCTTATTATCTAGGACAGTAGTTATACTGAGACACACTCTTAATATTTTCTGTCTCTGCTCTTAATACTACTTGACTTCTGGAAAGTGTTTACTCACACTTACTTCTAGAAGGCTGTATGTTGTTCTATGTGAGAAAAGGCAATTAGTTCTCCAGGTGAGTTTTGGACTTGGTTCCTGTCAATAGGCAGCAGGTGATCCAAGTGCTTAGAAGCCTTTGGCTGAGTTTATGAAAGAATCTGAATTGATGCAAGACGTTTACACAAGAAGATATTCTTAAGTATCAAGTTGGAGGTCAGTGAGTGAACATTTAACCACCGTTGATTCAGATTCTTGTTTGTGCAAGGCCCTGTAGGTGACACAAAGATGAAATTAGAAAAGATTCTAGTTGCCTGCAGCCTAGGAGTAATTGGATATGGACTTGAAAGATGTGCAGGACTTGGCCAGGAGGAGATGGGGAGGGGAAGGTAATCCACATGGAGGGAAGAGTGAGCAGAGGTACAGATGAAGGGGGCAGGAAATGAATGTGGAGAGGAGAGCTGCTTCTGTTCATGAGGCTCCTGACAGCATCCTTCAAAGTTTCTTGCAGGCTGGATGTGGGAGTGTGGCCAGGAAAACAGGAGGAGAGGAAGCCGTTTGACTAGAGACTGGGGATTTGGTCAGAGAGCAGGCATGGAGGAGAGGCAGTGAGTGCAGGCCACAGTCAAGAAGAGGTGCTGCAGAGGAGAGAGGATGATAGTTGAAGTCTGTAGCAGAATCTGGGTGGAAATTTGTAGGAGAAAGCTGATCTGTGGATGTTTTTAGGCAGAGGGGAGGAGTCCAGGGGAGAGAGAATGTATGTAATGCAAATAATAGTGCAAAATTCCCCAAATTCCTAAGGAGATGGAGCCTCTTAGGTATCAAATGTAGGTACTGGCTTTGGCAAAGGGAAGTATAGTTGGGCCTGGTGATGAAAAGGAGCTCTAGGGTCTGGTGGCCTGCAGTCTGCATCTCAGTATCACCAGCTACCAGCCTGGAGGCTCCGGGCCACTCCCTTGCCTAAGAGAAGCAGTTGGTTTTGGTTGAGACCACAGATCCTGGAGCTAGACTGCTGGGTTCAAGCCCTGGCTCTACCATTTACCAGCTATGTGATTTAGTCTTTTCAGCTATAAAAAGTGGGTAATGAATGGCAGTACTACCTTAGGGTTGTTATGGGGGCTCAAACGAGTTGAGTAAGTATAGCTCACAGAACAGCAGTAGGCACATATAGTAAATATATTATGCAAAGATCTTAGCATCATTCCTGACACATAGTCTATACCCTTGCTATTTTCATGAGACAGTTATTGGAGATGCTAAAAGCAGAGATGCCTCTCTTTTCTGGAGTGCGCTTACACTGATTCTGTAAATGGGCATAAAAATACCTAGCTCATAAGACTGCTATGGGGATTGCATGAAATGATGTAAAACATCCTGTGTAGAGTAGACACTCAATCAATTTGGGTGCTCCTATCTGCCACTTTCCTCCTTTTCCACATACCTAGAACACAGTGAACAGCATCAGTAAGATGATTATCAGGGATGCAGTGTGGAAAGAGGGAAGTGAGCTGCAATGGAATAACTCTAAATTATTCAAACCATTTTTTTTTCTTTGAAAAGGCTATTGATTAATTTTTTTTCTTGTTGAAGAGGAAACTCTTCCTTTTCTGAAAGATATCTATTTCTTGGGGCAGACACATTTTCCCTAAGGCTGTAATTCTTGTCATGTTTGTATGAGAAGTTACATTGAAGTATCTTTTCAGAGATACTGGAATATGAGGACATTTGTATGTAGTTTACAAATCTGTGGATTTTAATTAAATGCTAGGAAGATTGCCTCCTAGCTTATCGTTCTGTTGTTTCGCATGTTAGAGAAAATCTTGGACCACTGAATGATTGGGCTATGAGTGGGAGGGTGAACCTCAACAGGACAGGATTTAGGTAGTCAGAGAAAGTGACAGCATCCTAGCAGCAGCCTCTAGGGAGGGTTGGGGTTGCATGGTCACTAAAGATGGTAATGATATCCTTTGACTTGTCTATGAGACTGCCATTGCCCTGTGTAGCTGAACCACCAGGGTGGTGAGTTGGAAGTAGGCATCCCTGGACAGGCACATCCACTCCATACTAGCAGCCAAATGCGCAGGGCCTTCATTCAGTGTGCACCCTTGTGACTGCTTTTTTGTTTATCTTGGCAAAACTGAGCCAGTTTCTCAGTTTTAGATTCCTCCTAGTTTGGTGTGTGTGCGTGTGTGTGGGGAGCAGGGGGGTTCTTCTCGATGACTATGATATCTGTAAGGCAATGCCTCTACCTTGGTCTTCTGACTTGCCCATAAGGTTCTTTCCTAACTGGATGTTGGAAACTAGATAGAGTGTCAGCTCCAGCTCCACTTTCTCTGAGATCTCTCTGCCATTCCGGGGGATGGGCTCATGTAACAGTAGGAAAACTGGTTGAGGGGCCAAGAGCCATGATTCAAATCCCATTTTGCAGAGTGGTCATAAGTAAGGTTTTTAAAGTTCTCCAGAACTCAGTGCCTCCTCTGTAAAATAATGTGATTAGATGAGATGATCCTTTGGGCTTTGTCCAGCTTTGAGCCTGTAAAGTATAACGATATAAACGTGACCAAAGGGGCAGAGTGTGATGTTTATAGAGACAGACAGTGCAATTATAGCATCTCTGAAAGAAAAAGGGGATGAAGTGATGCTTTGTTTTGAAGTTGAAGGAAAAGGAGAAAAATTCTCTTTGATTTTCAAAGTGTGTTATTTTAGTAATCGGTTGATTACTGACAGATATGTTTAATTTTTTAAAAAGTGTTCTTTAATAGAAGGATACAGAGTACACAAATACTTATGATTTGTGATATTCTTGTTTATTTCATTTGCCTTCACACAGCACAGAGCACGTGTTCTCTTACTTGCCTTTGAGGGAATGTGCCTCATAAAGGCAGTGTGCATGATCACTTAGGCCTAGATCCCAGGTCTCCTGGTTCCTTGTCCAGGGTTCTTCACATGCTTTCAGTGTTTCCCAAGCTATGGCATCCTAATTGTGCCAGAGATGATTTTGGGGGGCATGTGGAAATTAAATATTTCAATGGGTTGATAATTTATTCTCATGACTATTAGGAAGAAATATGTAATGTATGCCTAAAATCTATGAATTCATGGCTATGATAGCAGGGGAGAAGGGTAAGTTTTAAAATAAGTGAGTCAATTTAGAGGAAATTATTCACTAAATATAAGTAGCAATGGGATTCAGATCTCACAAAAATTCTCAAGCTGATACACAAAGGACTATTTATTTCATCTCCTTCATAATTTTCAAGCACTTATAAAGCATCATGCCGTCTTCCCAAGGTTTTCTATAGTCATTCTGTTTAATTCATACAACAACCTCATGGACTTGTTACAGCCCATATCCTTCAATGAAGGAGAGTGTGGTTCTGCCTATCGTTTTCTGTCAATTGTTGATTATTTTTTTCTTCTTTTCCCATTAAGGAGGTGAAATATTCCCTGAGCTACCTCCCTGCTGAATACGCTCAAGTATGTTCCAGGTTATCTCTTTGAGCCTTTGTTATTCAGTCAGCCTTTCTAGTTCTGTCTCTATGTACCAAATACTCTGTTTCTTTTGGGTGGGGTGATATCATACTATGAGTTTAAAATTTAACCTTAGCTATGTAGCTTAGTTGCATTTTATACAGCTTGATTTATTAGTTTTTCACATTTACTCTTCAGGTTGTTGTGCGGTTGCGGTATTACCCAGTTAGAGATGTTGTGCCTCGACTCCTCTGTAAGCCTCAGCAGATACATAAACTGGGGACAGATTAATATAAGTTCTAATGTCCTGCTGACTTAGGTCTAAATTCAACCCCTTACAATCTAAGTGACCTGGAACCTCAGTCTTCTCACCAGTAAAATCAGAATAGCAGTGCTATATATTCATAGAGTTGAGAAGATTAAATGAAATCATATCCATAAAAGTTTTAGCACAGTGCTGAGTGCATAGGAAGGGCCCTTCAGCAAAAGCTGTAATTACCATTCCCCTCTGAAGTGCCACTAGGCCCTCTGTCATTTTGCCTCCCCGATCTTCCTTTAGCTAAAAGTCCCTCTATGAGTCCCACAAGCCTGGGAAAATTCTCCAAGCCTTAGCAAATGGTCTTGACATGCTTCTTTCCTTCTTGCTTCACTTAGAACCTTGTTCTTCTGAGATTTTCATTCATACCCTGATTTAAAATCTTTTCTGATTAACATGGATCAGATAGATGCCTTGTCTGTCTCTCACATCCTCCCTCCATATATAGTGGATACATCTCTTGTCTCTGGAATAGAAACACCTAGGTTTGGCTGGGCACGGTGGCTCACATCCGTAATCCCAGCGCTTTGGGAAGCCAAGGTGGGTGGATCACGAGGTCAAAAGATCGAGACCATCCTGGCCAACATGGTGAAATGGAGAAACATGGTCTTTACTAAAATACAAAAATTAGCTGGGCATGGGTGGGACACGCCTGTAGTCCCAGCTACTTGGGAGGCTGAGGCAGGAGAATTGCTTGAACCCGGGAGGCGGAGGTTGCGGTGAGCCAAGATCATGCCACTGGACTCCAGCCTAGTGCCTGGCGATAAAGCAAGACTTTCTCAACAAAAAAGAAAGAAACATCTAGGTTTAAATCCTAGCTCTGTTTCTGGCTGGTTGTGTGGATTTTAGCAAAACGTCTCTCCTTTCCAAGCCTTGATTTTGTCGTCTGCGTGGTGAAAATAAAAACATCTGTGTTATCCATCTTCTAGGATTTTAAAGATTAGATCCAAAGTATATGTGAAAATACTCTATATGTTATAAACCACTATCTATGTGTTTGCTGTTTTTTTTATTACCTTCTGTACTGGACGTGGGCTCTGAGTCAGCTTAGAACATGCCTTAAGAGCATGGTTACCCCGAATCTGTTTTTCTAGTAAACATAGGGGTTGATGCAGCCATGCTTCATTCCTAGACCTTGGACAGGCCTTCCTGGGTGAGCTGACCAAAGTCCATGACATCTGCCTTCTTTTCCTAATATCAACAACTGTTTATTGAATATATATTATACAACTAGCACATTCCTTAGATCATTCCATTGATTCCTTCCCAATGATTCATGTACATGTGGTGCCTATTTTTATGATCTTCACTTTGTGGAAGGAAATTGAGCCTTAATAATGATCCTGGCCAATATTAGCCAGTATGTGATAAAGCCAGTACTTGAATCTGGAGAATCAGGCTGCAGAATGCACATGCCACGTCTTTACTAAACAGAATGTCTGTCTCCCTAGTTTGGGTTGATTATAGATCACTACAAAAATGTCACTCTAGTAATTTCACTTTTCACCTTCACTTTCCACCACACTGTAAGGTTCTGTAACTCAGAATGTGGCAGTCATGTCTTCCTCTCCCATTTGAAGTCTTTGCTTCTTGCCTTGCACCTCTCTAGCAAAAGGCTGGGACACTGGGACATTGAGAAGTCACTGGGGTAGATAGCAAAGGGTTGTGTCGTAGGGTGAACTATGGATTTCATATTTCCTCAGGTTTTTCTCCCACAGAGGTTGTTTCCATCAAAAGAGCTATGTAAGTGCAGAGGCCTGAGGAGGCACCCAAGTGGCATCCATTATTAGATAAATTTAATTCAATTTCAGAATTTGAGTTTAAGTCAGTCTTTGGCCATCTCCTTCTCATCCGAGCTCTGAGAGCTAGACAGCAATAGCTGCCCAGTTCTTTCAATTTGTAAACCATGGTTGTCACTGACTGGCATGTTCTAATATCCTGCCAAGAAGTTTTGCCATTGTATTGTGTACTTTCACTGCCTAGGAGGAGGAAACAACACAGTTTTGAGGAACACTTGCTCACACTTCTTTGGAGATGACAGTTGAAACAACAGCTTTCCCCAACACCCTCCCCAGGTATGTGAAATGTCATCAGGTGTGAGTTTAGAGAAAAATTTCCATTCCATGGCAAGAGAAATTAGGAGCTTTTTGTGCATTGGTACACACATTGTAACTAATTTCAAACAGAAACTTGCCAAATATTTCTTTAGTCTCCAAAAAATTAAACTAGGCTTCCCGCCAGATATCTGGCTTTCGTTCCCAATCCAGGAATGGCTCCCAAATGCTTATTGCGGATAGGCTGTAGGTGAATGCCTTTTGCAAGATAAAGTGCACTGATTTTATTAAAAGTAACCCTAGCTGCAAAATCCTGAAACCTCAATACCTTCAAATCAGAAAGTTTATTTCAAGCTGGGTACAGTGATAGCTCACAATGGTAGTCCCAGCCACGCAGGAAGCAGACATGGGAGAATTACTTGAGACCCAGGAGTTCAAGACCAGCCTGGACAGCATAGTGAGACCTTGTCTCAAAAAAGGGAAAGTTTGTTTCTTACTTAGGTAAATCCGATCAGAAGTGGGAAGGGTCCAATCAGGTAGGACTTGGGCTGATGAAAATTCTTTCATCTTCGCCTTTTGTTTTCTAAGCTGACCCATAGCTGAGCATTGATGTGGATCAAGAGAGGAATATGGGAGGAGCACGTGGAGGGCCCATTTTGTGGGCCAGGCCTGTAAGTGGCACCTGTAGGCAGAGGCAACATTGACTGGAATTGAGCCACATGACCACATTCAACTTTAAGGGGGACTGGGAATTGTAGTTGTAAATATATGCCTTGGAAGGAAGAGAAGTGGGCATGGTGAATCCCAGGTCTGTTTCTGCCACAGAGCTGTGTTTGCAACAGGGGTAGGGAGCTTCTAAGGTAGAGTTTGGCTATTTCCCGTAACATGGAGAGACCAAGGCATTCCTTGTTCAACATTATCCCCCTTATTCAAACTGGACCCCCTGACCTGACCTTTCCTGAGCCACATGGTAGGTCAATCTCTTTTGGCTTCTTTGTTTGGATCTCAACTTTCCTGTTTCATTGAGAAGGCCAATGACACTTCAGAAACCTGTAGATGGTGATCTGATATCCACGTGACAGTGGAACACTGATGAAGTAAGCAGCCTTCCTTATGTCAGTGTATGAGCATCAGCTCTCATTTTGAACCTGTCAGAGTTTTTCTCATTGCCCTGAGACCCACTTATGGCTGGATGAGGCTCTCAGCAGCTCATGTTTTATTCCTCCTGCATTCCGTTGTGAGATGGAGTTGCTGCAAGGCCATCCCTTTCCATGGTAACAGCCACAGACTCAGGTGCCACAGACATGGGCTGATGTCTCAGGAGGCGGGATCAGGCACACGGAAACAAGGGTCAGGGAGCACCTGTGGAGAGCCAGGAGTGCTCACTAATTCAGTCTGTTATTTTGGAACAGATAAGGCAGGAGCTTCTACAACACTGTGTTCATTTAAACAATGTAATCATTACACATGTTTTTCTATAATATACCACTAGGATTCTTAACAACAGACAAGGTAGTTAATTTGCTCCCAGAAGCAGGAGACATTGTGATTTTGAATGTAATATTGTTAAATAAAATTGCATGTCCTTAATGGTATTCTAGCATTCTTCTCTGAATCACTATCCTTAATCAAGGTATTTGTGCATTTTTGTGCAGAATTACTAAGGAATTTGAATAATAGGTTAAGAAAATATGGTTTGTATGCAAAAGACTTTTTTCATTATAAATATCTCCCATTTGAAATATTTCCTTAAAAAACCAAAGCCTAAGGTACATTTCATAGTTTAATCTTTATATTTAATTTGATTACAGCAATGAACATTAAGCTGTCCAAAAGGGCTTTTGAATTATTTAGTTACCTCTGAGATTCAGGAGGTGAGAGTCAGCACAAACAATTCCACAAGTGGGATATGTTAGAAAGATCAGCTCTTTCTGTCTTCAAGCTTAGTAATTTGAATGATGTGACTATCCAAACACCAGTTGCTGTTGAACAAAATATTAATTGCTTAAATCTGCTTGCAATATTTTACATTCCAGATGGTCATTTATCCAAAAGAAGTACTAAATGTGTTTTAAAAGTATTTTCAGTTAAATGAATTTTCAATGAAGTTAACATTCAGAATTAGGTTTTTAAAAAGGAAATATATATATATATATATATATATATATATATATATATATATTTACATTTACATTTAAGAAAGTTCTTTTATTACCATATATGTAACATTGAACTCTTTTCTAACAAGCTAGAAAATTAAACAGACTTTATTAAGGAAGTCTGAGCATCTATCATGTTTCAGTTCTGAGGATACAGGGATGCATAGTCGGGGCTTCCTGCCCTGAATGATTCTGGAGTCTTTTCGGGGAAGACAGCATTACAGTAAAGTTTTTTGGTGTAATATTAGAACTGTGAAGGAAATGCTATAAAATGCAGATCGAAGGGTAATTATTTATGCCAGGAGGCAGGGAGACAGGGAAGAGAAGCATTATGAAATATACACATAAGATGTGCCATTTCAACTAGACTTATGCAAGAATGCATAGGGGTTTGTGAGAATGCAAACCAGTGCAGAGGCAGGTAAGCAAGGGCTGAGGGAAAGAAACATGTAATCGGCAGTTTGAGAACAAATTGATTGACTTTTTTTTGTTGTTGTTAGGCTAAGACTTGACTAACCCACCAAATTGCTATTAATGGGAAAAAAGTTTATGAGGATGGGCCTGATAACATTTCTAAATGCAAAAAATATTCCCAATTAAACCTCATTCATCTGACATTGTCAGAGAATAAAAATTTTCACCCAACTGATTTTTCTAATACCTGAAACTTTCTAATTTAAGTGTCAAGGCTTTATTTTAACTTTCTAAACCTGAAGAAACAACTTGACAACTCTCATTTATCTTAATAAATGTCAGCTATTATGCTATATTAAAGTATCCTCAGGGACTATTAAGGTATACTAAACTATCTGCCTTAAAAATTGGAGGCCTCATTTTACTATTTATTTTTAAATTTTGGCTTCTGAATTTTTTCTTCCTCTATTTTTTTTTCTCTATTCTCACCTTGCTGTAAGCTTTTCTTGCTGCTGTCGGGATGCCTGCCTCTTATAGTTCTTTTTATCTAATTTGCTATTATTACTTTAGGGAGGGATGGGAAATAAGAAAATCAGTCTTGCTCAAATTATGACCAAGAAAGAGTATATGGTTTATGAATTGAGGTACTCTCTCAGGAGGTCTGAAATACAGGCTTTGGGGTATCTTATTTGTTCATTTGTTTATTCTTGGTTGGGTTTTATCTGGTAAGTTTCTAAAAAAGGTAAGCATTAAAAATTCAGTTGTCACTTGATTTGAACTAGCATTAGAATCTGTTTGGGAAAATGTCAAATACTGAAATTGCTTCAAGTTTATGTTTATTTTGGAATAAACCATAGAGATTTTATAAAAGCAAACCATGTAGAACACAATATTTCAAAATGTTGATAGGATGCTTGTACCCTAAATTTTATAAATTTCTCAGCCAAAGAAAACATTCTAGCACAAATAGAGTAAACCAAGTGAAACTATTCATTTGTCTTCTGTAGCAGAGACACTGAAAGCTTTTCAGTGGATTGTTTTTCAACAGTTTTGCCTTGGAACTTTGGTGATTAAACATTTACAATTATTAAACAGTGAAATGGCATTTCAAGGGGCAGGATGATATATTTGGAAATTCAAAATATATAAACTGATTTGGCTCTCTCTCTCTCTCTCTCTCTCTCTCTCTCTCTCTCTCTCTCTCTCTCTCTCTCTCTCTCTCTCTCGGCTACAGAGTCTTACTCTGTCACCCAGGCTGGAGTACAGTTACATAATCTCAGCTCACTGCAATCTCTGCCTCCTGGGTTCAAACGATTCTCATGCCTCAGCCTCCCAAATATCTGGGATTACAGGCTCCTGCCACCATGCCCAGTTGATTTTTGTATTTTTAGTAGAGACAAGGTTTCACCATGTTGGCCAGGCTGGTCTCGAACTCTTGACTTCAAGCAGTCCTCCTACCTTGGCCTCCCAAAGTGCTGGGATTACAGGTGTGAGCCACTGCACCCGGCCTGGTTTAGTTTATTGTTTTTCCCATTTTTTTTCCCCAGAGGAAAAACTAATAACTCAGATAGCTTTCAAATCATACAAGTATTAAACTGCCAGGCAAGGATTTAAGTCCTTGTCCACCTGACTGTTAAGCCTGTGCTCCTGGAAACTTATACTTTATTCCAGTCCTTACAGTAATGACTGCTTAATAGTGCCAGTTTATCTGGATGTCTATTTCCTTATTTGTAAAACAAGATAATTAAATCAGTTTATTTTTAAGAGTTCTAACTCTACAGATTAATTTCTTTTTTCTTTTTTCCTTTTTTTTTTTTTTCGAGATGGAGTTTCGCTCTGTTGCCCAGGCTGGAGTATAGTGGCACAATCTCAGCTCACTGCAACCTGTACCACCCTGGTTCAAGCAATACCCCTGCCTCAGCCTCCCAAGTAGCTAGAATTACAGGCACATGCCATCATGTCTGGCTATTTATTTTGTATTTTTACTAGAGATGAGGTTTCACCATGTTGGCTATACTGGTCTCAAACTCCTGACCTCAGGCAATCCTCCCACCTTGGCCTTCCAAAGTGCTGGGATTACAGGCATGAGCCACTGCACCTAGCCCCTATATATATTTTTTGATTAATTGTAAGTGCCTAGAAGATGAAGAGAGAGATTGGTTTGGATGAAATGATCCCAGTGAGACCTCTTAGTGCATGATATCACAAAACTGAAAATATAAAATTTTAGGCCTTGCTTTTGTAGCTGAGATTTACTTTTCATGGTGCCCTTCTGCATCACAGCCTCCAAGGCCTTGTTATGGACAAGGTCCAGACCCCACAGAAATAATGTGTTGAAAAAGATAGATGAGCCCCATAGCAGACCATGTGGCACCAGCAACAAAATGTGTGGTATTCTTTGCAACTTTCAAAACTGCTTTCTGAGTAGGTGTTTAAGGAGCGGTGGAGGTATTTCTTGCTAGATGAAGAACAAATAAACATTATTCAGAGAATCTCTCATTTCTCTTTAGAAAGGGAGAAAGTCGTTCCCTATCCATTTTGCAGTCATGCAGCCCATAGCATTGAAGTCCCCTGAAAATTATTGTTTGTTGGAAGTCTAAGTCTCCTATGTAAAACTGTGCATGCTGTGCACTGCACAACACTAGGGGGCACAGTCCACATAGGTTAGCATTTGGATGGCAGTCCTCGGAGTTGTGCAGTGTATGCAGTAACCCTTGGAAACTGACAGCACTGCAGGTATTATTATGATAACCATTTAGCCATTTATTCTGTACTAGTTACATCAAATACTATATTACTTATAATTTTCACAACAACCCTACTAGATAATATGATCAGCTGTACTTCCCAGGGGAAGAAACTGGGAGTCGAAAAGTGCCCAGTCTTCAGGAAAACTGCTTTCTGAGTAGGCGCTTAAGGAGTGATGGAGGTATTTCTTGCCCCTACAGATCTGAACCCAAGTCTTGCTGACTTCATAGCTTGTGCTCTTTTTACCATACTCTACTCTCTCTCTGGAAATTCTCCTAAGCCAGGCCAGTGCAGACTGGGATAAAGGAAAAGGTGTTCTTAGCACCTTGGAAGCATTACTTCGGTGTTGACTAGCAGCATAAGACCACAATACTGTCACGATCTTAAATCTTCCATGGCTCAACGTTACTTAAAAAGAGAGCCTAGAGCCTAAATAATGGGACTGAGGCCTCATCTCCCATCCTTTTCCAACTGCTCACCTACCTCTTCTCCAAAGCAGTCTTTGCTTCTACGGGCCACATTTTGAGGTATTTCTGGCCACATGGTGCACTTTTGCACATCTGGTCCCCATGGACCATTTCCCTTCCTTTAGCTTTAGACTAAAGGCCACATTTTGGCATCTTTTGGGGACTTTTGAATAAAGAGCAAGAGAGTCATGCCCAAAATAAGTGAGGAGAGTTTTTGCTACATATACCAGAGCTCTACTCAAAGATGGTTCTAGCTGAAGATATGGGTCATTGTGGAATAAATGTAGAGCAGTAGTTAAATCTCAAGGGCTAGTCTTGTCTGCAAACCCACTATGGGCCAAGGTAGAGATCTACAGACCTAGTCACCAATAAGTATGCTCATTTTTCTTTTTCTTAACTTTTATTTTTGGTTCGGGGGAACATGCAAAGGTTTGTTACATGGGTAAACTCGTGTCACAGGGGTTTGCTGTACAGATTATTTCATTATCTAGGTACTAAGCCTAGTACCCAATAGTTATTTTTTCTGCTCCTCTCACTCCTACTCATTTTTTCTAAAGCAAAGTTATAATGCATATGCATCATACACTGGGGAGGGGTTGTTTTTATGCTATAATGCAGGTTTATACAATAGATAAGCAGTAGGCATAAGGAAAAGAAATCAGGTGAGACTGAAGTTGCTACCTTTGGGTGCCAGGGAGAAGGAGCTAAGTAAGGCTCAACAGGGGCTCTCCGTTAGTCATGCGCTGTACTCCCATGCACTGAAACATGCAGTCCCTCCCCTATCCTACCAGGGCTTGTGTTGTATTCCCACAGAAAATCTGGACTAAAAGGAGATGTGAGGAATTGTTTAGAAAAGCACCAATGAACGATAGAGACATTTAACATTAGATTTCTTGATGGGTTGCAAACTTCTTTCTTTTTTTTTTTTTTGAGACAGAGTTTTGCTCTGTCACCCAGCGTTGAGTGCAGTTGCATGATCTCATGAAACTTCCGCCCCCCAGGTTCAAGCAATAATCCTGCCTCAGCCTTCCAAGTAGCTGGGATTGCAGGTACCTGCTACAATGCCTGGCTAATTTTTTTTTTTTGTATTTTTAGTAGTGATGAGGTTTCACCATGTTGGCCAGACTGGTCTTGAATTCCTGACTTCAGATGAACCACCCATCTCAGCCTCCCAAAGTGCTGCGATTATAGGCGTGATACACTGTGCCCAGCCTGGATTGCAAACTTCTGAAAGAATTCCCTCCATTCCTCCAACCCTTTACCTTTACTGCTGATGTTGTCTCAGGGTATCTTCTCTGATCCTCTGCTCTTTCCCCAGACTGGGTTTGGGGTGTCTCTTGAGTGATTGCCTCTATTTTTGCTCATATCACATCACTTTGTAATCTTTACTGGTTTCTCTCCTCTCCTCCACTGAGAGCTCCTTGAGGGCAAAGGCAGTGTCTATGCATTGTGTTTTGTTAACACAGCAGACACATACCATACTTAACTGTAGTCTCACCACATATAGCTAGACTCCAAGGTAGCTCTGGCAAAGGTGAAGAGAAGATGATAGTGACAGGAGGAGCAATCCCTCCAGATGGTTCCCAGGGAGATACAGGCAGATATCTCACTGCATCACCTGCAGAGCACTAGTGAGCAAACACATGAACAAAAGCAGAAAGATGAAGTTCCTGTAAATAATCAGAATAGAAACATGTGCTCTGGACTGTGGTCTGGTGTCCCTTGTCCAGATTGACTTGGGTGGTCCACCCAGCAGTGGCAGTGCATTCCCATCCCTCTAGCCTCACCAGCTCTGGCCTCAGTTTTCATTTTAGACCTGGATGATTCTTGAATGACTGTGACATATCCAAGATATATAGTGTTCAACAAATCACCTCCTTAGCCAAGAAAAATTTAAAACTAGCCTATAAAGGTATTTGCTGTATTCCAAGGATAGCATAAATCTCATGGGCCTGGTATCCTGCATAACCAGTGAATAATTGATGGGCTCCAAGTCTTGCCAGTTACACAGGAGGAAAGATCATCACCTCTATAGAATGATTAGAGCAGTTACTTTTTAAGATACACAGAACATCAGATGTAGATTAGAAGAATCTTAGAGATTACCTAAGTGTGAGTCAGTAAAGAAACTAGGTGGTCAGAAAGGTCAAGAGCTTCCCAACGTCACACTATTGTTTATGAATGCTGAACAGGTGTGGATGAAGTCTGCCTGCCACCCAGAGCTGTGTGAGCTTCTATATGTGGCTTCTGTTTCCCAGGCCTCCCGTGCCCCATCAGCAGGATGGGGCAGGCAGCACCTGTCTCATCACATGGCTTTGTTGCTTTTTCCTGCACTCTGCTGACCATGTGATTGCACAGTACTTAAAGATTCTAAAAAGGATATGAAAATTATCATTCCTGAGACACAGAGGGACAGCAAGAAAGACATTAACTGTCCTTCTCAGCTGCTCAGAGGCATTTCTTAGTGTCTTACCACACTGAGCTTAAATCTGATCTTAATTTGTATTGCCAACCAAAGGGATAAATAGTTCCCTTATTAGATATAGTTTCTATCCCCCACCTTTAAACTGGGACCTTTTATGACATTGACCAGTTTTTAGAACTTTATGAAAAGAAACTTCAGTTCCAGTTAAATATTGGCTTTCTCATTTCTCTCTCCTTTCCTGGGCCCACTTCCAAATTTGGAAGACAAAAAGAGAGGGACACACAGGAGAGGGCTCATGCCCCATGTTTTAGAAACTGCTTTCCTGGTTCACCTCTGTTTCTTCCCTGGTACTCCACTGCTACCACTGCCTCAACCTCCAGGTGTTCTCAGCCCTGGAGGAACCACTTTCATGGCTCTCACAATCAGATTTAACTGGTGGCTATGGTAAGTGAGGCCACTGGTGCACCTTTACTTGGGGATGCTAAATTCTCCTTAACTCCTTTGTACTGCATGACTTTCCCGCCCCCCCCCCCCCCAGCTTTTCTGGCCTTTTCTTTACAAACTCTTATTTCTTTTTACATGCTCAGGGCTTTGACTGCTGGGGTGAAAATGGAAATAGATTTATGAGAGGAAAGTTAGCTATTGGGAGTTTAAAATTAAAGTAAGGAAACTGTTAATCTATTTGCAATGTTGACTGTGCACAAAGCATCATACTGATCATTGTAATTGGAGTTTACAAGCTTGTATCAGATACAGTCCCTTCCCTAAAAGACCTTATAAACTGGATGGGGAGTTAAGAGCTACACTCGCAAGAGAAGGATCTCATACTCGGGGACAGCATATTTTGTCTTTGTTTTCCTAAGGAGGTACAAGTACCACTCACAAGTACATTAAATACCTGTGGCATTAAATAACTGATTCACTTTGTAAATATAGTGTATTCCTGTTTCAATTTCCTTTCATTTTTTTTCTCATTATCTAAAAAGAAGGGAAGAGAAAGTCTCAGATTTGTGCTAAAATATCTTAAAAACCTCTCTAATACTTTTAAATCTTGTCAATAAAAGATAAAAGGAGTTAAGACTCTGATCTCAAGCCTTTGGACACTATATATCCAGCTGCAATATAATAACATTCTTCATTTTTATTGTATTTTTTACAGACTACATTCTATTTTATTACAAATGATAAGGTTTTTCTGTTTATGATGGTAGTAATATAATGTTTCCTTACTAAATGTCTTAGTTCAGGCTGTTACCATAGGCTTAGTGGCTTAAACAAGATACATTTATTTCTCACAGTTCTAGAGGCTGAAGTCTGAGATCAGAGTGCCAGCAGGGTCAGGTTCTTGGGGAGGGCCCTCTTCCCTGTTGAAAGCCCACTGCTCCTTCCAGAGTCCTTATGTGGTGCAAAGAGAGCAAGCTACCTTTGGCCTCTTCTTATAAGGGCACTTATCCCATTCTCAGGGTTCCAAGATCACAACTCACTCACCTCCCAGAGGCCCTATATCCTAATATTATCACACTGGGGGTTAGGATTTCCACATATGAATTTTGGGAGGAATGCAAACATTCAGCCCATAACTCTAAAAAAAAAATTGTTTTAGGTAGAGAAAGGAATTTAATTCCAAATAGTAAGTAAATAGGACATACAAAAATATGGCAGAAATCATAAGGGGTTTGCAAGTGTTTGTGAAACAGTTTAAAAGTGTCAAGTGAGTGCTTTAGGTTTGAATTGCAAGTGGAATTTCAATGAATAATTGTGTGCCAGGGGCTGGGAAGAATTCCTAGAGGAGGTGAGCTTTAAGGGAGCATGTGTGTGTGTGTGATTCATGTCAGCAAAGATGTAAGATGTGATGGGAGGTGGGAGTGTGAAGACCGTTAGACTGAATGAACAGTTTATGTCCAGGAGTCATGGTTGGAGGAGAGTCACAGCTGGAATCGTGGTGGAGAGACACATATATGAGCAGTTTCTTTGCTTTTTTTTTTTTTTTTTAACTTTTTATTTTGAGAGAACTGTTGACTCACATGCAGGTATAAGAAACAATAGAGAGATGCCATGTATTCTCTGTGTAGTTCCCCAAATGATGGTATCTTGCCTAGCTATAGTTTAATAGCACAATCGGGAAATGGATAATGATACAAGCCCCTGCCCTTACTCAGATTTCACCAGTATCATAGGCACTAATTTTTGTGTATTTTTATTTAGTTCCATGCAGTTTTGTTACATGTCTTGATGGATGTGACCAATACCATAATCAAGACACAACAGTTCCATTACAAAAATCCCTCCTCTACCCTTTGATAGCCATAGCTGTCTTCTTTCTTTTCGTCTTTTCTAACTTACGGCAATTATTAATTTGTTATTCCTCTCTAGCTACAATTTTGCCATTTCAAGAATGTTATATAAATGGAATAATACAGATTCCAAAATGCAACCTTTTGGTATTAGATTTTTTTCCCAGTCAGCATAAGTCTCTTGAGATGTATTCAACTCATTGTTTTGACCAATAGCTCATTCCTTTTACTTTCTGAGTGGTATTTCATAGTATGAATATGCCACAGTTTAATCATTCACCCATTGTGGAATACTTGGGTTGTTTCTAGATTTTGGCTGCTACAAATAAGATGCTATAAACATTTGTATGCACGTTTCATGTGAACATAATTTTTCATTTCTCTGGGATAAATACCCAACAGTGTGATTCGTGTGTCATATAGTAAGTTTGGTATGTTTAGTCTTATAAGACACTTTTCTGGAGTGGCTGAACCATTTAACATTCCCACCAGCAATTTATGAGGGATCCAGTCTCTCTGAATCTTTGATAGCATTTAATGTTATCATATGTATTTTAGCTATTGTGATAGGTGTGCAGTGATCTCTCCTTATGGATTTCATTTGTATTTCCCTAATGCCTAATGATCTTTTGATGCACTTATGTGCCATCTGTATATCCTCTTCAGTGAAATGTTTGTTCATTTCTTTTGTCCATTTGCTACTTAGATTGTCTATGCTTTTATGGTTCAGTTTGAAGAGTTCTTTAGATGTTCCAGATACATATGTCTTTTGTCAGATATGGGGTTTGCAAATATTTTCTCCCAGTCTGTAATTTTTAAAAATCCCCTTCACATGGTATTTCATAGAGCAAAAGTTGTTAATGTTGATAAAATCTGATTTACGTTTTTCCTTTTAGGGATTGTGCTTTTAGTGTTGAGTCTAATAATTCTTCACTTAGCTCTAGGTTCTGAGGATTTTCTCCTTCTTTTACCTAGAAGTTTATAGTTTTACATTTTACATTTAAATTCCATGATCGATTTTGAGTTGGTTTTGTATAAAGATGAGGTTTAGGTCAATGGCTCATTTATTTTTGTTTGTTGTTGTTTTGTTCTGCTTTGCTTATGGATATCCAGTTGCTCCAGCACCATTTGGTGGAAAGGCTATTCTTGTTCCACAAAACTGCTTTTCACGTTTGTCAAAAACAGCCATATTTGTGTGGCCATATTTGTGTGAACTTTTTGCCTTTTACAAACACCTTGCTGATGTTTTTCTATCATTTTTACAGCAAGTCTGAAAAAGGATAATGGACCTTTCACCCAAATCAATCATGCCACTAGTAAAAAATTATTTGATTACAAAATATTTAATAATTTAGAAAAGTCTCGTTACATACTTGTGAATCATCCCTAAGGCCTTATGATCCTTATAAAAACACATTTGGCCCAGGTCCCACCAAAATATTTTCTTTTACCTAAATAGAAAGACATGGGAAAAAAGTCTCCATATTTTTTCCCCAGGGCTAATACATAGTTGCTTACATTTGACTCTGAGTACTTTTAAGGGATGGGAAAAGTGATTGGCCACTGACAGGCTCCTTCGTACACAGGCCTGGGCAGGACATGTAACCAACAGCTCTGTCAGCAACTTACGAGCCTGCACGCTGACAAAAATAAGAGAGGTCTAAAGAAAACAAGCTAACCCCTTTTTGGGACATATTGAAGCCAGATAACCCAAGGTATACACAGCAGGATACGGTGAGTCTTAAAGCTAAGCACCGTGCAATTAGCTTTGCTTCCTTGGATGTTTGAAACATGCATCTGTATAAACCTGCCTGTGCAGACATCCCTAGCCCCAAACTGGGTCTGCCAAAATCCAGTGAATCAGCTTTAAAATGTAGATGGCACCTAGCAGTGACCAAGACTCAACCTCGGGCAGCCTGTGAACCTGTTAGGCCCAGTGGAGCAGCCGAACAGAAATATCTGGAAAAGTTTTTACGTGTTCATGGAATTTCGTTGCAGGAAACCACCAGAGCAGAGACGGGCATGGCATACAGGTACTGCTGATTGCAAAGTCATCCAACCAGGGCACTGCATTGATGTTAAAGGTTGTTATTAAAGAAATAAGGACTGAAATACCAAGACAAAACCCTGTAAGAAAAAGAAAAATGCAGTGAGCCCTCTTCTCGGGTTGCCTTATTATTATTTCTTCTTCCTCCTCCTCCTCCTTCTCTTCCTCTTCTTCTTCTCTTCCTCCTCTTCCTCCTCTTCCTCCTCCTCCCCTTCGACTTATTCCCCCTCCCCCTTCTTCCTTCCTCTCCCTCCTCCTCCTCCTTCTCCTTCCTCTTCCTTTTCTTCTTCCTCTTCTTCTTCCTCCTCCTCCTCCTCCACTTCTTCTTGTTCTTTCTTCTTTTGAGCTTTAGGCTTTCTCTTTTCCCCAGAGGGTTACACAAATTATAGTCAAGTTCACCTATGGAAGCTCCTAACCATGTGCTGCCAGAATTATCTTTGGCTCTGAGTAGGGAGGTGATGTAGCAGGTCAAAATGAAAAACAGGGATTCCATTCTTCTTAAGAGAAAGGGAATTTATAAGTTAAGAGTAGATTTTTTTTTTTTTTTTTTTTTTTTTTTAGTGCTGCCTAGGATTCAAGACTGTTATTTTCTTCTAAACTTGAATCATGTGGTCTTTACTAATGGCTAATAAGATAGTTTAAGTTCTTCTTGAAATGACAGCACTTTTTAATAAATATAGCCCAGGATAAATTACTGGTTGTACACTAAACTTCCAGTACCATTATTTATTTCATAAAAGATTAACAAAAAGGGAAATTTTTTCCTGGTATAGGGTTGGATGTGTAATCTTTATAAGTTGTTCTGCGATTGGAAGAATCTTGCTTTTTCAGAGCAATTATTGGACCTGCATAAGTGCTTCCTTTACTTACACCTGGGGTTTTAAACAGCCCAGAAACTGAGTAAAAGCTATATAAAAAGACAAGGTTGCTGAAAACTGAAAAAACAATTTAGCAATTGTAAGAACAGTTGTCCTAGCTCAAATCAAAACTTCTGCACAGCGTAAGATTGTTTTTCATGTACAAGATGTCCCCAGTGATTTCATTTTTCCATAATCGGAAGGTCTATTTCAGTGTAGAACTGCTGCTCTAATTTATCAGCTAATTATATTAATAAAGCAATTTGCAATGATATGGCTTCCCTCTGGAGAGCAAAGTATTTTACACAGACTCTTTATGTAACAAAAAGCTTGTGCAGAAAAAAAAAATGAACTCTTCTCAATTTATAAGGAGGACAGGACAGACTACCATACCCTGCTTTAGAAGGGGAGCTCACCTTTCATGGTGGCTCACGGAATGAGGAGGGATGGAGAAGGAGGAGATACTGCTTTTTCCTTCCTGAATCTGTCTGTCACAGGAAGGAGCCTGCTTCTCTGTCCCCCGACGTTCTCCAATCTCCATGTTTCCTTGACCCTCAGTGGTGATAGTGATGGTAATGTGAACACAGATCAGGTGAAGGGGAAGATAGACTGTTTCACTTAAAAAAAAAAATCTGTTTCCATGTCTTTGTCATAGGATGAGTTGTATTAGCACAAATTGTTACATAAACCTTCAGAGGGCATGCCTTTCTCTCTTAAAAGTCTAGTTTGAGGCCGGGCGCGGTGGCTCAAGCTTGTAATCCCAGCACTTTGGGAGGCTGAGGTGGGTGGATCACGAGGTCGAGAGATCGAGACCATCCTGGTCAACATGGTGAAACCCCGTCTCTACTAAAAAAAAAAAAAAATACAAAAAATTAGCTGGGCATGGTGGCGCGTGCCTGTAATCCCAGCTACTCAGGAGGCTGAGGCAGGAGAATTGCCTGAACCCAGGAGGCGGAGGTTGCGGTGAGCCGAGATCGCACCATTGCACTCCAGCCTGGGTAACAAGAGCGAAACTCCGTCTCAAAAAAAAAAAAAAAAAATTTTTTTAAAAAGTCTAGTTTGAGTATTAATTACAGATCTGTGCTGTATGCCACTAGGAAAGTGTTTTTCTTTCCTAGTGGAGGTATGTTCTAGGAAAGTGTTTTTCAAAGGATTATGAAGTAGAGGAATACTTTCTTCAGGTGAAAGCAAAGCTGCCTCAGCTAAAGGTGGGAGCCTGGAGCTCACCTGCTTGAGGGAAGCATTCATCCCCTAGCCTCTTCTGAGACCCTGATGTGGATCGCATACTCTCCATGAGACTATAGGGTTTGGGAGACTCTTCATAACGCTTTGGTGAGCAAGGCTCTGTTACCTTGGAGATGCCAGATACTGCCTTGGACAAGGGTGTATACTACCAGATCACACCCTGTAAGAAATGGGACTTAGGAGAATGTTGCTCCTAAATCAGAGTTTGAAGGGAAAAAGCACAGTTTAGTTGATCATTAGCCCTAAGAAATAGCCAAGGCTTTAAATTGTGATGAGCTTGTGCTCTGACACATCTTCCTGATGCATTTCTCTGTTACCCCCTCCCCAAATGTCCTTAGTACTCTGTATATTCTCCCTTTAAGACACTCACTTTATTACCCTTATTTAAGACATTCTCCTTCAAGCATTTGGAAAGGAATTTTAGGAAAGAGAACCAGGGTTATCTTGGTTCCTTCCCATATTAGCTTTAGACCTTCATTTCTTATAATCGTAGTTGGAGTTAAGAGAGAAGCTGACTTTCATATTCTTATTTCTGTATTATGATTTTTTTCCCCTCAGGAAAAAGAGGGTGGGCAGAGCACCATGGCTATGTTAAAAAGCAACCTTCACTGAGCCTCGTCTTTTCTGGTTTCCTTTTTCTTGTAAAGTTGAAAGAAAATGGGCTTTGGAGTTAAAGAGACTAGAGTTCAAATTCAAGCTCTGCCTGTTTGAATGGTGTGACATTGGACCAGTCATGACATAGAAATGCCTAATACAGTAGGTATTCCCTGGGAGTGTAGATTTCCTTCCCACTTATTCTGTACTGTCCGTCCATCAGTCTAAGTTGGGGAGGGATTGAAACCCTTTAATCATATAAATTGGTGACACTTATAAATTGGTAAGAGAATATTATCAAAAGGAAAAAAAAAGAATAAAACAATCCACAGTAGTTCACAATCTGTGCAAGTTTCCAGGCTGAGCTTTAGAATTCTCAGAGGTCTGGAAGAGCCGGGTAAGCGGTTTTCTCTTCCTAATTTGGTCAGATGCCATTGCAGACTTTAGCCCAATACCAGCTGCTTGGGTCCCTCGATCATCTGTGAGAAAGCATTATGTTGTGTTTCCATGGACACTTCATTTTATTTCTAACTAAGGTTGACCAGGAGGAGGAAAAAAATAAGTAAATATGCAAACACATGTATCAATTGAAAAGAAGCTGGAGGACATTGAATGTGGTGTAAAAAGTGCCAAGTTGCCGTGTTGATCCTTCTGTTGGCTTAGAAATCTCAGCAAAAATAAAAGTTTTAAAATTCATTTTATCAGTGACTATAAAATGATTACCCAAGAGGGTCTTCAAGTTACTTCTAAGAGGCTGAAAATTAATTGTCTTTATTATATAGCATTGAACTCTAAGCCAGACAGTAAAAATGAGCCAAAGTCAAGGTTAAAGTACACCGAGGGGTACTTTTATGAGAAAAACACCAAAAATATCTAGACCGAGTTAGGATGTAGCAAATACCTAGCTTTGAAGCAATTTTATAATACTAACCTTGGCAGAAGAAACTTAAACAGATGTAAAACAAAGTTCTAATCCAGGGACAACACTTTTCCTGTAAAAGGCTAGACAGCAAATATTTTGGGCTCCGGGGTCATTTCCACCTCTGTTACATCTACTGACCTCTGCTATGTCGGGTGAATGCAGCTATTGATGACATGCAAGTGAGTGAGCATAGCCATGTTCCAATGAAACTTTATTTATGGACATGGAAATTTGAATTTTATTCAATTTTTGCATATCACAAATCTTACTTTTTCCTCCAAAGCGTTAAAAATGTAAAAATCATTCTCAGCTTGTGGGCCATATGAAAACAGGTGGCAGGCTGGGTTTGTTCAGCTAGTTAACCCCTGGTTTAGAAAACAAGGCCTTCAGTTGCACAGGTTAATTATTTACTTGTTTGTATTTATTCATTTTTAAACCTTTTTGTTTCCAGAGGTATTTAAGGAACTCAAATGCATGTAATTCAGAAAGATAAAAACAAATTATAACGAAGATGGAAAAAGCAGAGCTCAGAAAGACCAAAAGAGCAGTAAGGGAACAGAGCTCTGGGGGTGAGGGAGCACACTGTGTATAAGCCAACGGGTTGTAAGAAGCAGACCTAGGTTTGGCTCTGTGCTTTCCAGCAGCATTAAACTGTGAAGAGGGAAGTGGAGCCTTTTACAATGTTACAGGGTCCTTGAATTAGAGACAAGCCAGTTGCTTCATAATGGCATACCTCTTCCTGATCTGGAGATCAGAGAGAAGTTTCTTCTGAGGTTCTTCTTCGTGTAATGAATAATATCCTTGCAATATCCTTATAGCAAACATACCAGTAAGGTTCCTAGAGGATCTTTCCTCTGCAGCCCCTAATATTACTATGACATCAAATAATAACTCAGTAGAGACAAGTAGGTGCATAATGGGAAAAAGTGACATTGGTTAAATAGAAACCACATTGGCCACTTTGGCCCATGCTTTAAGAATTTTCCAATAATGATAACACAGATTTCTTTTTCGTTTTTTTTTTTCTTTTTTTAAAGAATGACAGGGCTTGTCCAGGGTTATGGAATGAAGCAATTGTGTATGGAAAAATAAGTGTTATTTGCTAATCAAGGATGAAATTTTCTATAGCCTTGAGCTGATGGTGGGGAGAAGGCAATAAAAGAAGAAAGGGAAAAGTAGGGACGGTCTTAGAATTCTTAACATGGGATTGGCCTCAGGGATAATCTACTCCAATTTCTGGTCTTACAGCTGAAGAAAATTGAGGCTCAGAGATGTTGAGTATCTAGCCTGAAGTTGCACTTCCAGCTAGCAGCAAAGCTAGGACTGAATCTCTTTCCCTTGGGTCCCAGTCCAGTGCTTTCTCCATGCTCTCCATATTTATTCCCAGCTCCCCAACCTCCAACCCACCATGTGCCAAGACACACACACGCATGCGCACATGCACAGACATGCACGCACACACAAACACAGCATCCTGGAGATACTACAGATCCAGCCATGTTCACCATCCTGCTCTGTCTACTTTTCCAGGACCCCCTGTTGTTGCTGTGCTCTGTACAGTCCTGCTTCTTTGCATGCTGACCCTCCACCCTCTACCAGAACCACTGAATCTCTACTCATCGTTACTTCTTTTAGCTGGAATATTACACATCCTAGGTAACTCCAACCCACAGACTCTCCTTTTGCCTCCACAGCATAGATCACCAGTCTTCTCTCCATATAGGAGAGTTAGTTATTTCTGCATATGCATATCTTATTGTCAAAATTGTGCATTGTGACCTTGAGGATGAGGACTAAAACTTATAATATTTTATGCTCCTTCAATGCCTTTGCACTTAGACAGTGCTGGATACCTATGTGTTGCTTAATTGAGGTGCATTCAATCAGAAGTTGGGAAGGAGAAAAAACAAAGAGCAAGTAGAATCTTTCCTTTTCATTACTAATAGTGCTCTAGCCCCATCTTTTCTCCTGTATCTTAGATACAATATGTTACTTAATCTTGCCAAGCCTCAGCTTCCCTATCTTTAAAATGGGCCTAATTTAACTTATTTCACAATGGCATTGTAAGAAATCCATAAAGTCACATATGTGAAAGTGCTTAGCTCATTGACTGCTAGAATGGGAACCTAAGTGCTCCCTTGCTCCCCTCTCTCTCTCTCTCTCTTTTTGAGACAGAGACTAGCTCTGTTGCCAGGCAAGAGTGCAGTGGCATGATCTCAGCTCGCTGCAACCTCTGCCTCCTGGGTTCAAGAGATTCTCCTGCCTCAGCCTCCCGAGTAGCTGGGACTACAGACATGTGCCACCACACCCAGTTAATTTTTTTGTTTTTTAGTAGATATCGGGTTTCACCATGTTGGCCACGATGGTCTCCGTCTCTTGACCTCGTGATCCACCCGCGTTGGCCTCCCTAAGTGCTGGGATTACAGGCTTGAGCCACCACACCTGGCCTCCCAATCTCCTTTTAAATCAATCCCAGGAATCTATCACTTAGTCATCTTTAGCATTTCCAGAAAGAAGTGTGTGTCTATCTAAGAAGGATAGAGGGACAGGAAATAAACACCTAAAATTGCCTGTTGTACAATTCTGAACATATCACCTTCCTTTCCTCATTTGCTTTTTCAACTTATTTATTTATTTATTTATTTATTTTGCTTTTCCTATTAGGATCTACTGAGAAAGTGCTTGTTCCTCTTTCTTTTTATCTCACACATTAAATTTGATCAGATTAGCCTCAGGAAATGTTGGGATAAATAACTGTTCAAACGCTATAATATGAAGGTATCTTTTATCAACCACTGTGTTTCTAGTGCCTAGCATTGTGCCTACAACAAAAATATTTGAGCCAGAATGAAATTAAAAGGACTGAAACTTCCAGCAGCTTTCAGTGTCTCTCCCATCAGCTTGCCCCAGTGTCCAAAGATCTCCCTTGACTGGAGACATCAGTTCTCAGAGCCTTCTGTAAAATGGAAGTGTGCTTGCTGAGTGGTAACCATGCTAATCTAAGCTACTAGATAGCAGACTAAGAAGGAAACAGAACATAGTCCAGGCCTGACCTAAAACAAGAGAAAGGGGCTGGATGCAGTGGCTCATGCCTGTAATCCCAGCACTTTGGGAGGCCAAGGTGGACAGATCATGAGGTCAGGAGTTCAAGACCAGCCTGGCCAGCATGGTGAAAACCTGTCTCTACTAAAAATACAAAAAACTTAGCCAGCCGTGTTGGCACGTGCCTGTAGTCCCAACTACTCGGGAGGCCGAGGCAGGAGAATTGCTTGAACCCGGCAGGCAGAGGTTGCAGTGAGTGGAGATTGCGCCACTGCATTCCAGCCTGGGTGACAGAACAAGAGTCCATCTAAAAAGAAAAAAAGAGAAAGTAGGAAGGAAGCTTCTAGGCTAGATCAACAGAAAAGCTCAAGTGATCAGAGCATGGTGCATTGCTATGAACTATCCATAGAAGCAGGAGGGATGGAATTGAAAAAAATGGGAAGGAAAACTAGAGGAAAACCTCACTCAGCAACCAGCTTTTCTCAGAGATGTCAGGGCAGAGAATCTGAAGGCATAACTGAGAGTTTTCATTGATCATTACATGAAGACTCCAAAGATAAGTAGAAACAATTACCTGAACTTCTTTCTGTGGGTTCTGTCACAGTGCAAACACGATGTCCTAGCAGGAGGATTTGAAGACAAGCTTCCTTCCTCCCTCCTCTCACCCTCTGCTTCCTTATCTACAAAATGAAGCTGAAAAACCCTACTTCATGGGGTAATGTTATCCATTCAAAGAGGTATATAGTGGACACCCAGGAAAGATTATCCCTCTTGCCCTTTCTCCTTTTCATAGTATTACAGGGTTAAAGTACATGGAAGTTGAAAATTACATTTGTTCCTAAATTGCACTCCCACGACCCCCGCCAAGCCCCACCCAAAACACCCTTTCACAGTGGCTCACACCTATAATCCCTGCACTTTGGGAGGCCAAGACGGGCGGATCACGAGGTCAAGAGATGGAGACCGGCCAGGCGCGGTGGCTCAAGCCTGTAATCCCAGCACTTTGGGAGGCCGAGGCAGGTGGATCACGAGGTCGAGAGATCGAGACCATCCTGGTCAACATGGTGAAACCCCATCTCTACTAAAAAAAAATACAAAAAACTAGCTGGGCGAGGTGGAGCGTGCCTGTAATCCCAGCTACTCGGGATGCTGAGGCAGGAGAATTGCCTGAGCCCAGGAGGCGGAGGTTGCAGTGAGCCGAGATCACGCCATTGCACTCCAGCCTGGGTAACAAGAGTGAAACTCCGTCTCAAAAAAAAAAAAAAAAAAAAAAAGAGAGATCGAGACCATCCTGGTCAACAAGGTGAAACCCTGTCTCTACTAAAAATACAAAAATTAGCTGGGCATGGTGGTACATGCCTGTAGTCCCAGCTACTCGGGAGGCTGAGGCAGAATTGCTTGAACCCAAGAGGCAGAGGTTGCAGTGAGCCGAGACCACACCATTGCACTCCAGCCTGGGCAACAAGAGCGAAACTCTGTCTCAAACAAACAAACAAACAAACAAAGCAAAACACCCTTTCATCATGTGTTCTTGTGACCTGCCCTTTTCATGAGATGCTTGGCACACTCAGACCTGCTTGAAAAGTATTAATAGCTAGGGCAGTGATTGAAAAATCAATAACCTAGAAAAATGCAACCCATGCAGGGGGTTGTATTAAAAAATGTCTACATGATTTATTTTAGATGACCTAATTTTGGTAGTCTCCGGGCTTGTGCTAATTTGCTCTGAGACCTCCGGCTGTTTTTCTCTTGGCATCAATATTTCTGTAGGAAAGTAGATGACACCAAGATGGCTTGGGCTCAGGACACGTGTGATTACTTGAAACCTGAATAGGCTGCTGGTGAAGGGCCGAGGTGGCATAGTGAAAGGGGCTTATTCAGAATGAACAGAATGTGTTATTTCCCATTGAATGGAACAGAAGTTCTAAAATAACTATGTTTTGAAAGTGTCAGTTTAGATAGAAATGCTTAGAATTTAAGCAAGAGTGAGAGATAAATCCTGCTTGGGGTTGAAATATTGTTTCGGGGGCAGATATTTAATCTGTTTTGAAATTTCCACTTGGAATTTTTCAATCAAAAGTTGCTTTGTTTATGCAGCATGATGAAAATACTGGAAATTCAGGGCTTGAGAACAATACTGGGTTACAAGGGATCCAGGCTTTCTCATATAGAAATTGTTGACAGCGTTCATCTGGGAAAAAAATGAGTATTTTGAAATCTGATTTTCCTAACCAACGAGCAGAGCTATAGGCCAAAGATGTTTTCATCCAAGAGAAAAACTATTCCTGAATATCCCTACAGTGCCTGTGAGAGCCACTAGGATGTGCTGTTTCATAAAGAAAAGGAAGCTCGTCTGTTCCCTGAAACGCTGCTAGTGGAAAACTTTATTCAGACAATCCTAGACTCGACCTTAAATTTCAATCTATGTATTTACCCTGATGGCAACAATATTCCTAAGGTTCTGAGAAGCCTTAATCCCATAGCAGGGCTATGTTACTAAAACGTAACACAGTTAGATACTTTATAGAGGAAACTTTCTATGTCTAGGAGTTTTCTAGCATTGGGGGTTCTGAGCTACGCCACAGACCTCTGGGCATGGCTGGTGAAGAAAAGAAAAGTAGACATCTCATCCCCTGCCATCTCTCAAAGAATATCGTGTTGTTGTCTGTCCCATCTCAGGTGCAGGCACCTGTTACACAGTTAAAATGGAACAGACATAGTGAATTTGGAACGTGCTATCTGGACTATACAGGAGAAGGCCATATCAAAGCCTGTCAGTATTCTCAGAACCAGGGTCTTGCAGGTCTGGCTCACCACCAAGTTAGGAGATGGCCCTCCTCTCTATCCACTGTTTGTGTTCACTTATCACGTGTCGCCTCTCCATACATAGAGTGTCTGCCTCCCAACCAGTGATTCTTCTTCCTTTCCTTAGCTAGTTACCAACTGATTCTCCCTAAGTGTTAAAATACAGATACTTTTTAATAGAATGTCTGCAAAATATGTCATCCAAAGAAATGAATCCCTAATGGTGGGAGTACAGGTAGTAAAGGAGTTATTTTTAGACAAACTGTCTAGTTCTTGAGGTGAGAACTATTTTAAAATTTTGTCTGAAAATAATTTCAAACATAAGGAAAAGTTGCAGAAACAATATAAAGAACGTATCTGGCCTATTTATTCCTTAACATATTGTTAACATTTTGCCCCATTTGTTTTAACTTTTGCTCTTCTCACATCCTCACTCCTTGCAACCCACCTCCCTATGTATTTTTCCAAGCTTTTTGAAACTAAACTGCACACATCACGGCTAACTAAGCTGCACACAGTGGGCTAGATGAAATAGTTTTAGACAATGGATTTTTGACCCAATTTATCTTTAGTCATTTTCTCTTCCATGGTATTCCTCTTAATTTGCTAAGGCAGAGGAGATAGCAGCTCTGACAGTCACAGAGTGTGGGTGTAAAATGTGCAACTCAAGTATCTAAGCTCTCCATTTAGCAATTGAAGGGTTTGCAGCAGGTCAGTGATTCACCCCGCTTTTGGAATTTTACGGCATTATAACTCAGTGCATAGTGACAATATATGCATCTAGAAGCTGGTTATGGTTTCAAAAAAGAGCTATGATTACTTCCAGAGGTGACTATTTTATAAGATGGGCACCTTTGTACATAACTTCCCCAAAGGTTAACTCTTGTTGTAACTTCTTGGTAATATTCCTTGCCAGCATCATCTTCTTTTACTTCTATTTTTCCTTTTGGCAGACTTGTATGTTTATTTCTGTATTGTCTGTCTCTCTCTCAGTAGAATGTGAATTGCAAAAAAGCAGGGATTTTATCTGTATAGTTAATTACTGCATTTCCCAAATCTGACAGCTAGCATAGAACTCAATAAATATTTGCTGAATAAATTCTTAGGCAGGAGTCTCACAAATAAACCTTCAATGTTCACTGGAGGACAAGCTGCTGGATATCGGGTGCGAAGCAGCACTTCACCAGGATTCGTAGTCTCCCTGCCACTCACTTCCTTTCTCTTTTTACCAAAAATCCAAGGTGTCCTAGTTTGAGATAGTGGTACTTGAGGAGAGCATTGTTTTTTATAGGAAATAGGTCCTTAAATCTTGGATTTTAAGATGCTTTGAGGTGACCATATCATACTCATAATGGCATAGCCCACTGTTTGTTTTTCCTGAGATATCCATCTTGTTTCACTTTAATTTGCTCACTTACTTCAATCATTCATTAAGTTTGTGATGGCTAATTTTGTGTCAGTTTGACTGGGCCACAGAGTGTTCAGACATTTGGTCAAACATTATTCTGGGTGTGGCTGTGAAGGTGTTTTTGCATGAAATTAACATTGAAATTGGTGGACTGAATAAAGCAAACTGCCCTCCCCACTGTGGATGGGGGTCATCTAGTCATTTGAAGTTGAGCAAAAATGCTGACCTCTCATGAGTAGGAAGGAAATCCTTCTGCCTGATTGTTGGATCTGCGACATCAGTCTATTTCTGCTTTCAGACTTGAACTGAAACATCAGCTCTTCTTGAGTCTTGAGCCTGCTGGCTTTTGGACCCAAACTTACACCATTGACCCTCCTGATTCTCAGGCCTTCAGATTTGGACCAGAATTATACTATTGGCTCTCTTGTAGCTCCAGCTTGCCAGCTGCAGATCTTGGGACTTCTCAGCCTTCACAGTTGCATGAGCTATTTCCTTATAATCAATCAATCAATCAATTGATCAATTAGTCCATCCCTATCTATCCATTTATCTATCAGTTTATCCATCTCCTGTTGTGTTAATCTGGAAAACTCTAAGTAATATGGATTTCTCATTGTACTTTCCTCCAAAAGGTTCTCTGTGGTGTCATTGCCCAGCCCTGTTCATAGTGGAGCCTTGAATTACCTTGACCGGAATGAGACACTCATTGCTTTCATTCAGTGTGTATTCTGGTTTCCACTTAGAGGTGTTGCTTTTGGAGGGAGGTTTAGCTGATTGTAGCCTGACTAAGATCACCAGAAGTAGTGTAGACGTCTAACACACTCATATTACAAAGCTACAGGCCTCTCCTTCTCCACCCCTCTCCTCACCAGCTCTTCTTTCCCTTTCTACCAGCTGTCCCTCAATCCCACTGCCAAGTCCTCTTTAAGTTTACTTTTTTCCTTATTCTACATTTCCATCTTATTACAGGAGGGGTCATCATCTCATTATAGCAGCCAGGTGTCGACTTCCAAACTATGGGGGACAAGTGTGGAGAGTTAGTTTACCTGTTGGGATTCCTAGCTGATTCATCCTCCTAGATAAATGCACCAGAGGATTTTCTCTCTATTTGGTAGTTGTGGATGAGTGTGGGTTCCGGTTAGACTTCTTGTTCTTGGTATAGATCAGACTTTCCCATCAACTATCTGGCCTGCAACATTTTTTTGCTGGTAATTAATAATTGCAGGCTGGATCTTGGTGGTATCATCATCTCCATGGGTTTTCTTACTTAAGTCTGCCCTTCTCTACCACTTTGGCAAGACTGTGACCCATGTGACTCAGCAAAGGTGGTCAGGGCTGCTGGGACTGGGCAGTGGCAGTGGAGGGGTCATGCCTTTCCACTTCAGGGGGTTGGTTACCTGCAGGAGCCTGGGTGAGACTCATTACAGTGGACAGAATCCAGCTATCTTCTTTCTGCCCCTTCTTCACAAGTACCTCTCCAAGGGCCTTCCATTTCTGACCTAATATTCACCACTTCTTAGGTTCTGGGTCCCGTAGGGATTAAATATTTTCCCTAATATGTCTTATGACTGTCTCATTTAAATTGTTGGGTAATCCAAAACACATTCTTATACAAGATGGAAAAGCAGATTCATATAGCCAAATTTACTAATGCATACTATATGACACATTGGTGACACTCTTTTTACAAACTATTTTGTATGACCACTAGTCAAGCCTTGCTATTTTTGGTACAGTATCTATTTTTTACTGAACCGTCTACCTATTCCCCCATCCCCACCACTGCATACACAGATTCATACAACAACTCTCCATTGAGTGCTCACCTTGATTTATGCACAATTCCAGGCATTGGAGATACAGCAGCAAACACCTAGGCTAAGTTCTCTGCTTTTTAAAGGATTTAATTCTAGTGGAAATATGCTAGTTAATAAAAAATTAATAAATAAAATATATAATACTTCAGAAGGATAAGTTATCTGGAGAAACACAAAATACAGAGGAAGAATGAGTATGTGTGTCAGGGAGCAGTTGCAATTTTAAATAACATAGCCAAGGAAGGCCTCACCGAGAAGGCAGCATTTGAATAAGTACCTGAAAGAGGTGAAAATGACAATCATTGAAGTTTCTGGGGAAAGAGTATTATAGACAGAAAGAACAGTATGTGCAAAAGCCCAGTGTGAAAGTCTGCAGAAAGAAACAAAAACAACCAATGTGTCAAGAGCCGAGTGAATGAATGGTAGAGCACTAAGAAATGATGTCAAGAAGGTAAAGGGGAGAATTACAAGTTCAGGAGGTCCTCGAGAAACTCTCAGGTTCAGTGATTCAGTAGAAGGACTTACAGAACTCAGCAAAGCCATTACGCTGATGGTTGTGGTTTATTACAGCAAAAAGATACAGACTAAAATTAGCATCAGGAAGAGGTAACCTAGGGTTGGGTCCAGGAGAACTCCTCTCCCAGTGGAGTTGTGTGGATAGTGCTTATTTCTCTCAGCAACAATATTTGACAATATGCATAGAGTACTGCCAAGTGGGAAGCTTACCTGAACTTTGGTGTCCAGAGTTTCTAATTGGGTTTGGCCATGTAGACACAGCTGACTACCTATGTGTCTGACCTTAGCCTCTGGCCCCTCTAGAGTTCAGGCTGATACAATGTGGCCCAAGACTCCCACCATAAATTAAATACTTAGCATAGACCATCTTGCAGGGTCAAAGGCTCCCAGATAAACAAAGACATTTTTATTGGGTAGGGCATTCCAAGGGCTTAGAGGTTAACTCCCAGGAGTTGGGGGCAAGGAGCTAGACTTTTCTTTGGGCAAGATTAATTCTTTATTGCACAATAGCCACATTGTACAAGAATGTGGAGGCCATTCTAAACACGTTGGCTTCTTGTGTGAGTAAGATGGACGCTTTTGTGAATACTGATCAAGGGAGTGACATGATTTGAATTATTTTTTTAAAGGATTGTCTGAATGCTAAGTTGGAAAATAGGCTGAAAAGTAGAAGTAGGGTTACTGGTTAGGAAGTTACCATAGTTTCTCAGGAAAGAGATAACGACAGCTTAAACCAGAATGGAAATGGTGAGAAGTAGTTGCATTCTGAATCTATTATAAGGGTAGCATCAGGAGGATTTGAAAAAAAATATGATATACAATAAAAGAGATAATCAAAGATGACTTTAAGTTTCTTGGCTCAGGCAATTGGGACCATCAATTTGCCCTTAAGGGACATGAGGAAGATTGCAGGGGAGTGGATCTGGTAGGAAGAAGAGTAGAACATGTTGTGTCTAAATGCCTGTTGGAGAACAAAGGGAAAGTGTCAAGTATGGACTGGAGATTTATACTCAAAATATAAAGATATATATCTTGGAGTCATCAGACATAAAGCCATGAGATAAGCAAGTGAGTGTAGAGAGAGATTATTTTAAAAAATGCCCCAGGACTACAGCCTAGGCTCTCCAATGTGAGGAGGTAGGAGAGATGAAGAGGAACCAGTCAAGGAGACTGAGAGTGAGTGTGCAGAAAGGCAGGAGAGAAACAAGAGAGTGGGGTGTCAGGATCAAACAAAAGAGGGGAAGATCAACTATGTTCAGTACTACTGCAAGGTTGGGTAAGGTGAGGATTGAGAGAGATCACTGGGTGTAGGAACATGGAGGCCACCATTTATAAGAGCAGAGAGAAAAATGTATCTTACCTTATACACAGCACTATCCTTGACAGGAGAAAGCAAAGGCCCATATATGCATGTAGGAAGATTTTAAAATTCAATTCTGAACTCCTACTTAGTAGAACTCTGACTACCATCCTTTGAGCAGCATCTCTGAATTTCCTCCTACTTATGAACATATAGAAAAAATGATAAGAAATTAGCCCTACCTATGAGCAGAATACAGAAAGGTTTTCCACAAATGATAATGCTTATACAGCTAGATTATTAAAAATAATACTCCTAAGTTATCTATGTTTGTCTCATGAAACAGCATCTCTGCTCCCGGGTTGAGAGTAGAAAGACATTGTGCTCTTATTCTACTGTATGTTTTAAACTATAGTGCTCCCTTTGTTTTGACAACTGGAGATTTCTTTTTTTAGGTTATAAACTTGCATTTAAATTAATTTTGTTACATTTTATCTAGCAATTCTATTTGCTTGAGGTGTGTATGTATATGTGTGTGTAGAATGTTCCACATTCAGTTAAATCACTTATATTGATCCATAGTTCAATTCTTCAATCAAAATACATGGATACTATGCTTAACAATCAAAATGGATACAATTAAACTGTAAAAGTCAAAACAACAAGCATGGGATGAAAAACACACAAACATTAGCAGTTGTTATTTTTAGGCATTAGAAAGGTGGATGCTGTTTTCCCTCTCCTCTATTTCAAATGCATGTGTATTGCTATAATAAAAGGGCCAAAAATTGTAATTAAAATAAACTTTAATTCTATTAGATTTTAAGAATTTAAGATATATGGTTTTGAAGTTCTTTTTGGAATGAGGTGAGATACTTCAGATCTAAAACTGAAACAAGTATTGGGATTCATTAGTCACATCTCCACTGAGGTTTACATATAAATACTCTTATACTGAAATTAACCAGGAGAAAAATTTGGACTCTCATGTAAACAAGAGACTGAAATGCATTCTGTCCAAGTGCTTCTATTTTACAGATAACATTGGATCATATAGACTCTTTTTATCAGTTATTATATTTATATTTTTGCAAGTAACAGAAAATCTAATACAAACTGGCTTATATAATAAAGGAAACTTATTGACTTACCCAACTGAAAAGTCCAGAGGTAGCGAAAAATTTCAGATTTAAGATACAAACAATGTGGACAGGACCTTGTTAATTTCTCTCTGCATCTGTGGACTTTCTTGATAATGGCTTCACTCTCAGCTCTACATGGTGGGTCTGTGGCAGCTTCAAGCCTTCCTCTCATCTGCAATGTGGCATGTGGCTGACAAAGGCTCTCAGGGTTATACCCCACCTCATTCACTCCCAGAAAAAAAAAAAAAAAGGAACGGCACCTTTCATTTCCCAGAAGCTCTGGCTTATGATCCTTTAGTTTTGATTGGCTTCATTGTTCATTTCTGCACCACTGACCTTATGTGGGAGATGAGAGAAGCTGAATGACTTCTGTAGCTTCTGTGCTCAACCCCTCCTAAACTGCCTGACTGAGAATGAAGACTCAGAATGCTCTTGGGGGGAGTAGAGGGGAGTAGTTTATGGTAAGGCAACCTACAAATGTCCACTACACTTTCTAGTGATTGAGTCTGGAGGGCACGGATGTATGATGAGCTAGTGTGGTAGTAAACTCATGGTAGTAAAGATTCCAGGTGGCCAATCATCTGGAAATTGGGAATGACACTTCTTTACTGCTACCTAGCTGCATGTTGTCTCTATTTCTTTAGCACTGGGTCTTGTTCTTAGCTCTCTTCTTGTTCCAAAACTCTGACTTCTTAGGGGAAGGGTAAAATTTTCCTCTATTAGTCTATGTCCCAATTGGTTTGTGCTGCTTAGTCACATGACTAAAATGAGCAGAAATCTTACCTAACTAAAACTAGGAAAAGAAACCGGTTTTAAATGATATTTAATTTAGCATGGAAAGTAATGCATTTTTAATAAGGAACACATTAAAAACTCACAAGGTATTTTATTTATAAGGTGGTTAGCCTCCCCTTGCCCATTGTCCCAATAAATACACCAGTAAGTACAATTATACAGGTGCCACATTTCATTTTGCATTTGATTATGGCAGTGGCCTTTCCACATACATTCTTTGTATGCAAAGACTAAGCACACAGAATTTTAGAATCTGAGAAGATATTAGGGATAATTTTGAGTACTCATCCCACTAATTTTACAAATCAGTTTTCTGAGGCTCGAAGAAGTTAAGCAACCTGCTAATAGTCACGTAGATGGTATGCTACTCTAGTTAAGAGTTTAATCAAAGGCTTTTGATCCAACAGTTTTCTCTTTGCACAATAGAATTATTCAAATCAACAAGATTCACTGAGCACCAGCTGTGCCCCAGGCAATATCACTGAATTCACACTTAAAGACAAAGTTCCTTCTCTAAAGAAATTCTAAGAGCAGTCCAGTAGAAGAAAGAACCATGACACCCAGATAGTAGAGTCTGACATAATACATATAATATTGCTTTTAAAAACACAGTCATAACATAGTAGAGCAAGTCATGAATGCTCTCTTGATAGTCAGGGATGACTTCTTAGAGGCAGAAAATTATGCACAGGGTTTTGAAGGATGAATAAGAGTTTAACAAGTGGCCCAAGACTAGAAGAGAATTTGATGTAGAGGAAACAGCATGTTGGAAGGCCCAAGAGGTAGGGAACCAAGGTGATGGCAGTAAGCACAAGTTTTAAAGACAGGCAGATCTGGACTAAATGCTTAAGTCTTGCTTGGTGAGAGACTATATAATTCAAGTATCCTTTCTTAAGACCGACTTGTTTGTATCAGAAGTAGAAATAACAATACCTATCCCATAGGGTTTGGAGATGATTAAATAATATAAAAACTATAAAACACGTAAAATAATAAGAGCTCAGGAGCAGGTAGCCACTCTTCTCCATCTTCTCCTCCTCCTCCTCCTCCTCCTCCTCTTTCTCCTTGCTTTCATCCCACCCTCCAACCCTTTTGGTGAGGAGAGTGTTAGAAGATGAGGTTAAATGGCAGGAAAGAAAGAGATCAGTGGAGGTCTTAGAAACTGGCGGTGAAAAATTCTTGGGTAAGAAGTGACAAGATCACACTGCCAGCCAAAAAAGGTATTTCTGGAAGAGCCGTGCATAGGAAACTGATAGGAAGTGATTTGAATAATCTGGATGAGAGAGCTCGAAGACACGAGTAATAAGGGGGGAAAAGGGTAGATCGAGAGATATTGGGGAAGTTAAATTAGCAGGATGTGTTCTTGCATAGCTTTGTTCACTGCATTCTGGTTTTCATTTTCACACATACATTAAGAGGTTGTCTAGAAGGGAAAATGCTCATTGATCTAATTAGGCCCGGAGGTAGTCACTGTGGCATGAAGGAAGGAGGTGGAAAGGCAGAACTCTGCAGCAGCTGTAGCTGATTTTGGCTCTTGTGTCTTTAAAATGCTTCTACAGACTCACTTAAATCATCCTCTTATTCTCATTCACATGAAAGGAAATCTCAGAGAGAGCCCTTGAACTAGAAAATCTTTTCTTTCTTTTCTGACTTTAAAGGAACTTCTTAAACCACTACATTTCTGAGGCAATTATCTCTTCACTACAATTTATTAACTGAGAGTAACCTCAAATACTTTACTTTTAAGCAGCTCGATACTTTCCTCCAAGGCTGGCTGTGCCTGCCCTTTAAGAGGTATTGAAGGGCCCAGTGGGGGTAGGCCTGGCCCCTGGTGCACACCAAACCCTGTGGATCAACTGCGTTACTTCCCTCACCTTCGTCATCAGTGTGCACTTCCTTTTAAAAACCCCGTGGTCTTTATCACACATGTTTGTTTTTCTTGTTTCACAATGGTTTTAATGACCCTTTTATTGATGACTTAACTGAAAGATGGAATAATTTGTTCACACACACCCATCATTCCCATCCAGCTTCCAACCCTCCAGAGGACTGATGTCAAGAAAAAGAATGTAGTTATCTGACATTTGTGATAGGCTCGGGTAACAAGGAGTTTTCCCTCACCCCTCCTTAATCCGTGTCATGTGGATTTTGGATCTAACTAGTAATTCAGTTTTGTCCATGTTTTCTTTTTGAATATAAATAACCATCAATATATTTTAAAAGTATTTTAATTCTACCCACATATGGGTTTCTGCATAATCTCTGAAGGCTGGTCCACATAAGAAAAGTATTGTGACTTTATGCTTTACATAAAATAACTGTTGCTGACTTATCTACAAAATGCTTAACATATGTGAGCTCAGATGAAAATGAATGAAGAATTATTGATAAGGTATTTTAATTTTTAATCCATAATAGTATGTTTTGCTTATGTTAAAAAAAAAACCCAAACTGAAAACTACTCATATAACATTCTTAAATATGACATGGTTTTGAATTTTTTTTGTCTAGATATTGAAAGCATTCTAAGAATTCATAAGGCTTTAGAATAAACGTTTAGAACACTGTGTGGGATGCCTGATTTTTAGGATTAGACACATAACAGCCTTTGAAAAACTCACATCTGAAGTGCTTTCATACTTGAAATCATAGACTGGCTTTCTAAACATTGCCTATGGCCAAATTTAATAGAAAGCATATTTAGAACATATTTATACTGGATTTTTTAAGAATTTTTAGCAAGGAAGACAGAGAAAATGGTAGCAATATTATTATACCTGTATATTTTTGTGAAGTATGTGAATCTGATGTTTCTTCCCACTTTAGGTCTGTCAATTATAATGATTCTGACCACCTGCTATATGGAAAATATTGTGCTAGACAGAAGTAAAGACTAACTGGGTCTCAAAACAGAACTTTCCATTATTTAGTTGCCTTCAGTCTCCTTACTCCTAATGGTCTTGAGAAAACAGTTGTCTTATTTTCATTGTATATTCCACTTAAGCTTGAGGTTGGAGAGAATCACAAATGGTTATTATGACATGGAGTCTCTTACTTCAAAAAGATAAGGTGGTTGCTAACATCTCTCATAGACCTGTGATGTCTGTGAAATTCCTTCAGGTAATTCCTGTTGATGACTGAAAGTGAGGCCATTTGCCAGCCAGCATCATGACATCCTCAATAACTCTTACCTTTTTTTTTTCTCAAAAAACAAAAACAAAAACAAAAAAACCCACGAAAGAGCTTGACTCTGAAACTGGGGAGAAATCTCCCTACCCTGCTGGCTCCAAATGCATGAAAACCACTCTTTACCTCCTTCATTTGATTAGCTGCTTCAAATTTACTCCAAAGGAAGCAAAAATCCCCATTGACTTGACGCTTGTTTTAGACAAAAATCAAATCAGAAAAACAAGGGAGACCATTTCACAAGGCCAATGATATAATTCACAAAACTTAGGTGCTCTGAAGTCTGTAACTAATTGCAGAGGAATTGTAATTAGGTAGTTTAGAAAACTGGTTTTAAAACTCAAGTTTAGGTGTGGTTTATTGAATAGTATTTGAAAGAAAGATTCATACTATGCTCTCCTATATGGTAGCCACTAGTCACATGTAGCTAATTTAAATTCACATTACAGTAAATTAAAAATTCAGTTCCTCAGTGGCATTACCCGTATTTCAAGTAATACCCACACAAGGTTAGTGGCTACTATGCTGGACGGTGCAGATATAAAACAGCCAGTAAAATAGATGGGGATTATAAAATACAACACAAGGCAAAAATCTCAGACTCAACATCCTTACAGTTGTCTTTGCTTTTATGAATTTTAGAAAGGTTTTCCAGTGAGCTATGGCACTTACAAATTCCACAGAGTCCCCTTACCTGGAGTCATGCCAGATAACAGGATCTCTTGTTGTCCAATGTCAACCTCACGGTAAATGCGTAGGAGTTATGATCAATAAGGATCAGATTACTACCTGGCAGTGCAGTTGAATTAGTAACTTGTAAATAAAGCTCAGTTATGGAAAAGATGTCAGGATGTATCTCACCAAAAAACATTTTGATGTATGCTATTCTGTATGTTCAGCTGTTATTCAAGTTACTGAGAAGCATCTTGGTCTTGGTGATTAAATTTCTACTATGATCATATTCCTGGCACCAGCTGAATCCTATGATTAGGGAAAGAGATATATGACTTTTGTCTTTATTCCTGTTGGTTCATTTTCAGCCATAACCTTTTGCTGGGTGTAAACACAGATGAAGAAGCACTTTTAAGTCAACTTTTATCTTGTTAATTCATTACCCTTTGTGACAATGGCAAACTTTGTACTGAATTATAAATCAAGTTCAACTGTTGCACAGATGCCATGGCATGAAGATTCATTCAGTGTGCTTACAACCTTGATGATCTACAAGGTGATTCATTGCTTTTTATCCGGTCATCCAACTGAGGAGTTGGATGCTGGTGCATACTAATGTACAGAAGTCATTGTTGGACATCAAGATTGCAACATCTTGCATATTAACCTTCTCAGTTCAAACTGTTTCTAAACCCACTGGCTACAGAAAGTGGTGCCTTTCAGAAGCAATTATGTAAACACAGTGAATTTATCTTGGTAATATGAAGAATGACTTGTCCTGCCTCCTCCCCTCTACCTGTTGATAGTTTGCCTAACTTTATAGTTTAGATGTGACTAAATAAGAGAGGCAGGAAATGTAAGGTGAATTCTTGAGAGAATAAGAGAGCATTATACCTTTCAAAGTGCTTTCATGTATATTATACCCCATTTGATCATCACATCTTTCTATATACAAGCAGAGAAGGTTTAGATGTTATAAGTGAGGCTGCTCTCTTGAGAAGAATTGATCATTTTTTTTAATCAGTGTCCCATTGGCTCCATTCCTCCCTATGTGCCTCTGGCTTTAATTATTTGTGTACATGACCATCTCTTTCACTAGACTTGAAGGCACCTATGGGAGAGATCATGTTCTAATTCACTTTGTTTTCCTGGCAAATAGTGTGATGCCTAGTGCATGGGCTATTTATTTGCCGAGAATACGAAAAGCAAATCTAACACAAAAGATCCATGAAGGAATCATGATGTTTGTTGAGGGAGAAAAACATGCTGGGTTGTTAGTGTGGGTGTTTCCCCTCCCTCCCCCCAAATTGAGAAAGATGTTGTTTAGCCTGGTCTGGGTCTCAGTCCCACTGATGGAGATCTAGGGCTCAGGACTCTTTTTACAGTATGTTTCTCATTAAAACTTTCTCTTCTTTTTATACCACTGTGCTTTATTTTAAGACACTCCATCTCTTTTTTTAGTTAGCTCAGCAAAAGGGAAAATAAATTTTACTTGCATTCAGAATAGAAATAGATTACAAGTGCTTAAATAGGAAGAATTGAAAAGCTGTACTGCTGTTTACATTTTTTGTTCCTGGGAATGATGTCTAAGATGCTTTTGATGTTGAAAGAGATCCTAATGGAAGCAAATAAGTGAGTAGAACATTATAGTGTAAACTGGACTATAAACAGAAATGGACTGGTGAGTTTGCTGCTCACTGATGGACCCAGGCCTGTGATATTGTTTGTGGTCAGTGGATGTGTAGGTTGCAGACCTGCACCAAAGGTCTTGCCCTGGCAATTTGAGGGAAGAGGGAGGCCGAGCTAGATGAACAAAGCAGAGGAGACTGAAGAAGGGAGCAGTCTCCACAATCAGCAGAACTTTGTGTTTCATGTATTGAGTCAATAACCCTAACTAATAAAATAGAGCATGAAGTTTTACTCCATTGATCAACAACCTTAATTTGTTTACAGATTTTTTATATTACATTTGCCTTTCTCTTCTGAGCAAATAATGTTTTATTATATTTAATGTTTTTATTTATATTTATTTAATAGAGTTATAAAACATTTTCATTTATGTTTATCTTTAATTAAATTTATATTGTGGTTTTATTCCCTTTTTTTATTCTGAGCTCTCCTGGTAATTCCTTTCAAAATAATTAGTTCTCACTTTTCAAATGTAAATGATTGATTCTCACCATTTTGAATCTCCTTGAATTGGGGACTTGTTCACTGTGTTCTAAAAGGACTCCTCTCCCTTCTTGCTGGGTCACAAAGGAGTTCCTAGAAGGTGTGTGAGGGATTCTAAGACCGTGCTTATGTGCAAAAGAAAGCCTTTGGTGATGTTGGGAACTGAGGTGTGTGAATCACATGATTTCTGGCTGGAAGTTGGGCCCCTCATTTTTTACCATATTCAGATGTTCAGTGAACATTTGTACATTACAAGAGAAAGAGAGAAATGACCATACTTGAGGGAAAGTAATATACCATGATAAACAGCAGAAGAAAAGAGAAAGACCAATGTCCCAAGTGATATGTTGGACTTTACTGTTAAGTGTGGTGTTGAAAATAATTGTCAGTGTCGTGCCATGGGCATGAGGCAGAGGTGAGGCAGCACATATCTCTTTTCTGAAAGTGCCAAGGTCTGTGAAGGTGCACACTCAGTTTTAGTACATAAAAAGGCTCTAGAAGTCTTACCCTTTAAAAGGAACAGGGGGACAGAGGATGCATTTGAAAACAAACAGTAATATAAGGTTCTATAAAAGAAACTGCATAGTAGTACTAGGGAGATACTAACTTACTAAGATTAAAAAGTAACATCAATCCCAAAATAAATGTAAACATGTTATTTTTACCATTGTGCTAGATAAATTTAAAATTATATATTATATACACAATATATATAAACTATGTATATATGTATGTAGGTAATGCCTACCTATACACAAACACATAGGTAGGCAATATATGGTATACTTTAAAACAGTCCTTATTTGTGAAAATCAGCAAGATACTTGTACTTCTTATATAGGTTTAGATCTTTTCAAGCATTTCCAGACCTCATTTGTTAGCTGTTTGCAAACATTTTCTCTGCTTTCGTGGTAATGGCACTATTGCACAGATCATTTCAACTAAATGTCTAGTTGGAATTGGTAGGGAGAATGTATGGAGTGAACAGATTGGTCAGTAATCTTCTGATAAGGGATTGTATTACATTTATGCATCTCTCCTCCTAATAAAATTCCCCTAGACGATTGGACTTTTCATGTAACATTTTGTGGTTTTTAAGATTTGTAGGAACCAGTTTATGTTTATGGTGGTTTGGTGTGGCAGGATATTTGAAGTCATCCCAGACAGGGGCACCTCTTGGTTGTACTAGACTGTCCCTGAAGGGCAACAAGTCTCCATTCCTGACCAGTGCTGCTCTAGAAGTCCAGCACCCTGCTCTGGCCCCAACAGGGCAGAATCCATGGGACCCAAGGGATGTGCCCAGCTAGGTGTGTCCCCTTTCTGTACCACCATCCCCACATCCCCAGAATCCCTCTATTCCCTTACTGAATGGCTTACACGGCCTCCCTGGATCTCTTCTCCTGAGAGTGGACCATGCCTTAGACTACAGGTGGCTGGACTTGAGAGTGTGGGTGTGTGGGCTGGTATGTCTACCAGATAGTGGTGTATGAAGTTTTTTTGCAAGGGCCAAAGGAGTAGGGAATGGAAAAGGAGGGGATTCCATCTACAGATATGAGGCATGAGCTTGTCCCTGAGCCACACTCACTCCATGACAGTGACAATACCATTATTGTTATGATCAAACCACTTCTTGAGATTTCTAAACTTCTGGGAAGTAATAGTGCTACTGTTTTAAGCAAGAACATTGGCTTTCATTTTTAACAGATAAGCTTTCTCTGAAGATGACATAAAACAAACCCCAGGGATGTTTTGTGCTATGACAATATCAATAGATTAAAAACATCATTTTTAAAGGTGATTACTTTGAAGAAAAACTCGTTGATATATATAAAATATGATATGTTTATTAAAAACAAAACAGCCAGTTTCAACAAACTTTTGAATAACAACAAAAATAAATGAAGATAGAGGTTGAATTATAAGATTTTTGTAGTATAAGGTGATATGGTGTAGGGTATTTGGCCAAGAGTCAGAAAAACTATGCTTTAGTACTAACATTTCCATGGAATAGCTGAGTTATTTGGGGCACAGCCTCTTAGGATCTCACTTTTGGCATCTATTAAATGAGAGGTGTTGGACAGAATGTTCTCTAGGCTTTCCTATATGCTTGAAAGTCCTGGCCGGGCATGGTGGTTCATGCCTATAATCCCAGTACCGTGGGAGGCTGAGGTGAATGGATTTCTTAAGCTCAGGAGTTAGAGACTAGCTTGGGCAACATGGTGAAACTCTGTCTCTACAAAAAAAATACCAAAATTAGCCAGGTGTGGTGGTGTGCACCTGTAATCCCAGCTACTCAGCAGGCTGAGGTGGGAGGATAGCATGAAGCTGGGATGCAGAGGTTGCATTGGGCTGAGATCATGCCACTGCACTCTAGCCTGTGGAAGAGTGAGACTCAAAAAAAAAAGTAAGTCCTGAGTATGTAAAAACCATGTTCTCTATTAGCTATACAACATATAAAGTATTTGTCTAACTGAAGATACAATCAATAGTAAGGTGCACCATTAATTTGTGTACTGTTAAGAAATAGACACACTGCCTATTAGCATTTAAAGAGACAACAGTAAGAAGATTGTTTTTAAATTTAAAAAATTTAAAAGACTGTAAGAAGCATTCCAGTTTAAAAATATGAAAATGTAAAAAACTCTATCTTAGAGTCTCCAATACATAGAGATTATTCACCTAAATATTTTTCACAGTTTTGCACAGTACCTACTATATCTATTTAAAAATCCATGTATTAATTCAACAAGGGAATATAAATTTAGTGCCTATTATATCTTAAGCAATACAACATGGATCATGGATACATCAAAATGTACTGAATAATGCAATTTTAGAAGTATATTTGGTTTTTGTAACATCAACCTGCACATGAAGCTAGTGATGCTGTTAAGAAATCAGCTCAAGAAAACAGAAGGATGTTTTCTTTTTAGGACAGTAGAATCACCAAAAACTTGGTATCTAATTTGCTCCATAGAAATTTGTACTCAGAAATGGAAGGCAGATAAACAAGAGTTCTCATATCAGTTGCTTATTCATCCAGGGACTTCTGTTACTTCTTTGATATTTCTATAAAAATCTTGTATAAAGAATCACTTCTTGCCTCCATGACTCTGATGAAGATTTTCTTTCAGCTGTTATTTCTTTTCCAGTAGAAATAAGGCAAAGGACAAGTTTTCTATGAACACTTTGATACTATATCATATGAAATAATTTTATATGATTTATTGTTGCAATTTACAGTTAAATTGATTTTTTTACACTTAAGAAATCTTCATATTATCCACTTGTATCTAATAGGATCCCAAGACATGAATAAGCTGCTAAAAGCAACATTTTTAAAGGAATGATACATCCCTCATGAGCTCTCCCTCACAATCAGAATCCTGAGTGCAACAAATGACAAATAAAGCTCATTTAACCTCAATATCTTTATCTACAGGGGTTATTCTGCTGAAAACCTTAGGAAAATGGCAAAATAATGAGTTGAAATGCTTGAGCTCAATCTATATAATGGAAACCGTATGCAATGTTATGCTGTGATTTTAAGCCTAATTATATACAACAGTGTTGTGTGGACCCTCCTCAGGAAGGAACTCACAAAAAATCTTAGGAATGACTGAGAGAACAGTTTTTGTTCTTGTTCTGTTTGGATTTCCCTTCTTTAGCTGTTCTTGCCTCAGGGCTATCTGGGTATTTCTATTTGGCCTCTAATATGGTTTGGCTCCATGTCCCCACCATATCTCATATGGGATTGTAGTCCCCACATGTTGAAGGTGGGTTCTGATGGGAAGTGATTGGATCGTAGGAGTGGTTTCTAATGGTCAGCACCATCCTCTTATTGCTGTCACGTGATAGAGTTCGCATGAGATCTGACGGTTTAAAAGTGTCAGATCTTGTCCCGCCTTGCTCTCTTTCTCTCCTGCTCTGCCATGGTAAAATGTGCTTGCTTTCCCTTCACCTTCTGCCATGATTGTACGTTTTCTGCGGCCTCCTCAGCCATGCAGAACTGTGAGTCAATTAAACCTCATTTCTTTATAAATTACCCAGTCTCAGGTACTTCTTTAAGCAGTGTGAAAATAGACTAAAACAGTTTTCTTTCAGTTTCTGTTCAAAGTTCATTTGAAGTACAGTGCCCTGATCAGTCATATTCCCAAAGAGGCCTTTATTCCTTCTACTGCCCAAGGCTGCTCACCCTGAGAATGACTTTTCTGTGGGCTCAGAAGTCCTCCCAACTTCCTGTTTCTCATGGGGCCAAGCACGCTGTGTTTTCTGATCAGCTGAATCTCCAAATTGGGATGAAGAGAGGAATTAGGGTCAATTGCATAATTTGTCTCTATGGGGGCCTGTGGGGTTTTGTCATCATGAGTTTCTCTTCCTAAGGAATTTTTTTTTTTTTTTTTTTTTTTTTTTTTTTTTTTTTTTTTTTTTGCTAAGTGCAACATATTCCTGAAAATGTGGTTTCGCCTGTTCTTATGGTTTTATGAAATCATAGAGAAAGTAGCAATTGCAATATTGGCATTATGGCTCCTACTGTGGTAGACACCTACAATTTCTGTTGCAAAGTATACTTGTCCAAGAATACTTGGAAGTACATCTGATACAGCTTAGTGGTACAGGTCATTACTTGCAAATTGCCAAGTCCTGCTTAAGCCACAAAATAAAGTGTCATCATGGCCATGCTCCAGAAAGGGCAAATAAGGGTTTTGTTATGATAGATACTACCCATCAATCAGCTATTTGTTGTTTGGAAATTGCTGGTGACAAGTCTATCCAAACTTGGCCACCTGTTTTGCAGTGCATAGTTCAGCCTGGTTCTACCATTCACCACAATTCCTGGTTACATATAATAATATCCAGCCTCTCCTTGGTTTCCAACATGCTCAGGTTAACCATAATGCTTCCAACTTCTGTCTCATGTCATTACTTGGCATACACACCCCAAACATTGAATCCTGTTGGAACAAATGTAAAGCAAAGTGCAAGACCGTAAGAGTCTGTCATGATAGGTTGGACTCATATATGGTCAAATTTATGTGGTGTGATTGATTTGGAAATAATGTTTTCAATTCCCTTTTGCTGCAACATTAGCAGAACAATTTCCTGTTAACTAATACGATTTTTTGGCTGTTGGTTTTAGTATGTTTTAGTATAAATATCCAAAGACAAATTTTTCAGTTGAATACATCTGACAAAAAATTGTTCCCTTGATCCAGGAATTACATACACTGCTCTCTGGGGGTGAGTGGGCTTTTACCCAATTATGTATATCTACCTTTGTGTGAACTTTATAGTTGATTAAATATGTTGCCTAAGACCATTTCTGTCAACTCTGAGCACCAGATCAGAGTTAGAAACTTCACACACACATGGACACACACAAATACACACACGCTTTTAAATCGGTTCCCATTTATATCTCTTTGACTTGTGTCACCCCTTGCAGGAGCATCATTGTAAGAGTAAGAATAGTCTACAATGGTTTCTCTCTTCTATAAATGTCATTGAACAATGGCTTTCCTGAAGAATCCTAATCCATATAACTACATTTTAAATACAAATTTCTCCCCAGTGGTCCTTTGGTCATGGAGAAATTAGCATTAACTATAAAGCAGAGTGCTTGAAAGAATTTCCTTGAGGGAAATTGGGAAAGCAAAAGGGAAAGAGATTTATGCTTTTCATTTAGTGGCAATATGTACTTTATGCAATTTTACATCATTAGGACCATTAAAGGGCAAGAATGTGAAACATGTCCTCTCTGAAGACAGTTCTTCATATTTGTATAAACGTTTTCTGCTTTAAGAAGTGAATCGCAGGAAATAGTCCAATGTGAATGTACTCTGGTGTTCAAAGTGTTTATTTCGAGGGCTCTTCATTTCCCCTACATCTTCCAGAGATAAAACACTACAGGGCCTGTAATCTCTGAGTACATAACAAACTCTCTTCTCTGGAGAGTCAGTTTGTGAAAATTCCTCTTGAAATTGGTGACAAAAATGCCTAACCTATTGGCGGATTCCGTTTTGTAAGCTTATTTATACAAATCACAGACTTCTGTAGTATCTTTGTAATTATTCAATGTGACCAAGCAATTTCTAGGAGTAAAGTATATTTGAGATGGTATATGTTAGCCAAAGGCATTCTTTAATGAGAACTCTTATCACATACACCTTTTCTAAATGCATTTTGACTGCACACAAGACTGGATTTTTTATTTCTTGGCAATATGCCCGGTAGATATAATTTTTCAAAAAATATGGAATTCAAATAAGTTTTGAGAAAAATCGCTAAACTAGGAACAAGATGAGCATTTGATGCCCAGTGGATTCACACATAAACCTGGCAATTTTCTTGGTATCTATATTCATCAGAAGCTGTTATTAAACCAGACACTATGAACAAACACATTCTAAGTCCATTGGTAGCGGGGAATGTGACAGACAGAGGGACAGCAGAATTTCATAATAGAATTCCGAAGCCTTGCCCTTCTGCATAATTCAAATGGCTTTTTTCTTTTTCTTTTTTTTTTTTTTGAGACAGAGTCCTTCTTTGTTGCTCAGGTTGGCATGCCATGGTGCAATCTCAGCTCACTGCAACCTCTGCCTCCCAGTTTCAAGCAATTCTTGTGCCTCAGACTCCTGAGTAGCTGAGACTACAAACACATGCCACCACACCTGGCTAATTTTTGTATTTTTTGTAGAGATGGGGTTTTGCCATGTTAGCCAGGCTGATCTCAAACTCCTGACCTCAAGCAATCCACCCTCCTTGGCCTTCCAAAGTGCTGGGATTACAGGCATGAGCCAGCACACCCGGCCATCAAATGGCATTTTTAAAAAGGGAATGAGGATGGTGACATGATTGGTCACTTATTCCAAGGCCAGTGGTTGGTGGCAAGTGGCCTCTGATAGTAGAGAGGGACCTTTCTAGGTAATCGGAGGTAGTCAGTGTGAAGTCAGAGAGTAGACAAGACAAGGGGATAAAACCTTAGGCCTAAGTACTGAGATAGGACCTGGAAAGTCCCAGGGCAATATTGGAGGTTGATAATACTCTCTGAGCTGGGTTTTGCTAGCTATGGAAAGAGCCCAGGGCATCTAATGCCTTTTAAGCTAGAGCAGTTCCAGCTTATCCACGTGGCCCCACACAACTTTGCCAACACCTCTGGACATAAAGGACTTTCTGTCATCGGGCAGTTTCTTTCAGAAGCCAGTGTGGGTATTTTATTCACTTGTGGACCTTAAACATTTTGCTTCTAGGAAAAGACATGTGAGGCTCATCAAAAGCACCTGGCAAGTGTCTAAAAATGGCTCCTCCTCTAGAGCGAAAGAAAAGCCTGGAAGAAGATCTGAATGTCAGATGCCTCAATTTACTGCCGTCAATGTCTAAGAGGGGCAGGGACCCTGGGTATAAGACCCCGCCACAAAATCTGTCAGTTGGGTAGAAATGGATTCAGCACTTTTCTTATGGCTAATTTACTGTAGCTTAAGAAGCTCAGCCCTGGTTTCACTGTCAGGGCAACAAAACCATTATCGAGATGGCCAATGAGTTAACTAGGGTGTTTCAAGATGAGGGAGTGAGGGATATGTAATAAGACAATGGGAAGAAGAGGATCTAAAAAGCAAAAACAAAAACAAAATCAACCTCTGGAAGTGGACCTCTTCTTAATTATAATGAATTAATTAAAAATGTTAAACACACTGGAAATGGTTTATGAATCATTCAGGTAATAGGAACAATTACCGTCCAGCTGTCAGTAGAAAAGTATTCATCTAGGTTTTACTTCCAGGTCCATCCAACTGTCAGTGGGAGTCTCAGTCAAGTCCCTTAACCCTCTAGAGACCTCAGTTTGCCCATCTTTAAATGAGAGCATTAACTCTAAGTTCTCATCCAGTGTTATTAACACTCTATGTAACCAGAAAAAAAAAAAAAGAAAAAGAAAAAGCAACAAATTCTATCTGATGGTTAATTTTATATTAAATTGACAGGACCACAGGGTGCCCAGATGTTTGTTTAAATGTTATTTCTGGGTGTGTCTGTGAGAGTGTTTCCAATGAGATCAGCGTTTGTACCAGAGGACTGTGTTAAGCAGATTGCCCTTCCTGATGTGAGTGGCCATCATCCAATCAGCTGAGGACCTGAATAGAACAAAAGTTGGAGGAAGGGAATTTTCACTCTCTACCTGACTGATTGAGCTGTGACATTGGCCTTCTGCCCTCAGACTGACATATACTATTGTCTCTCCTGATCCTCAGGCCTTTGGACTCAAACTGGAACTATACCACCAGCTTTCCTGGGTCTCCAGCTTGCAGACTATCGATTATGGGACGTTTAAGCCTCCATAATCACAGGAACAAATTCCTTGTAATGATCTCTTTATTTTTACCTCCTATTAGTTCTGGTTCTCTAGAGAACTCTGACTAATGCATTCTACATTTGGGGACAAAGATATTGCTCGAGGCTAGACTTCTTGTCTCCAATTTTACTGAAAGTAATTTTAGGAACTAAACACTTGGTATTTTCTCTCTTTGTTCCCTTCAAGTAATAATTAATTTTTAGTGGTTTGTTCTTGGGTAGGAATTTAGAAACATTATGTAGCTGACAGAGGACTACATGCAGGGCTTATAAGGAGGAGCTGCTTTTTGCAGCCAGTTTCTTGATGAGAATTCAGCAGGAGGAGCTCTTTAGCTGTGCGAACAGCCATCAGAAGGGTAGCTAGTTAGCAGCATCTATGGTACTCAGCAAAATAAAATTCTCCCAGCAGATAATGTCATGATTCTTTACTCATTGAGGAATGGGTGAGTCCTTCCCTGACACCCTGACTGTCCAGCCTGTATTCGAAGTATCCATGGGAAATCAGGGACCCACATACCTGCCAAGTCCGTTTTAGGTCTCTTCTTTAAAGCTGGTTAGCTGCCCCTACACATTAGCATGCCTGAGGTCCAGAAGGGCTGGAGGGGCTGATATTTAGCCAGTGTGGTTTCTTCTGCTGACCCTCTTCTCATAGCAGCCCAGCCTCCCATCAGGAGGCCCAGGGCCACCAATGCAGGGGTCTAAAAAGGCAGCAGGAAGACTGGGCTTGGGCTATCAATGAGGGGATCATCTGTCAGTGAGCTTTCACTTTTAGAAGATATGGCAGCTTCTAGCTAACTTTACCAGATGCTAGTTGTTGAACTCTTCCTCAAGTCTGCAAGTGGAATTCTTTAGGGAGATACTGTGTTTCGCTGGCTGCCATGATATTTATTTATTTACCTACTCAACTATTTGTTTGGTGGAGAATGTCACAGAGCTTAGGGTGGTCTAAGCCAAATTGTCAGCTCATGAGGCTTCTCATCTGTTGCAGTGGGTTTGGGTTTTTACTCTTCAGGACTGTCATCAACAGAAAACAGAGGTACTTTGGGTTTATTTTTTTCCTCCAAAAGCATCTATTTGGCTTTTAATACAAAATGACTTAGAGAAATACAGAAGTAAATATCATACAAGCCAGTTATTAAATTTAAAAAATCCCAACCAACAAATGGTCACATTCGGCCTGCATTAGAAAAAGGAAACAAGAAAAAGGAAAAAAATAAATAAAACTGTCCCTATAATCTGGCAGGTGGTTTTTAGAGGCCATGGGGAGCTTGCCTTAGTCATCCTGGTGAAATGGGATAGAAGAGGTTTTTGGAATATGGCCACCACCTCCTCTGTTTCTTGCTAGTAATGGTCATCTGAAGGGAGAGTGCTAGCCTGGGCAGCGGAGATTTGACGTCTCATATACAGGTCTCAAAGACAAGCAGCTCTGAAGTCTTCCATTCCGTATCTTCACTGAATCTCTCCCATATACAGTCTCCTATCACTCGATGCTGAGATAATGATGGATTTGTCAGGGTAGAAAGCAACTTCACTGATGGAGCCAGCATGGCCAGGCACTTTATACAATATTCGCCTGCTTGTGGTATCCCACACATACACAAACCTGTCGGCTGAGCCAGCTGCTATTTTGCTTCCATCAAGTGACAAAATCTCAGAAGGTTATTTTCAAAGTCGTGCACATTTCCTTGAAATATCTTTACACACCTCTCTTTAGGGGTAAATGGCCAAACATCCCAGACACAAACTGTATTGTCCATTGCATTCGACAAGAAATGAGAGCCTTCAGAACTTAAACTCAGGCCAGTCACTGAACCTGCATGGCCTTTCATGTTGTAGATTAGTTTGTTCTGGCATAGGTCCCAGACCTCGATACCATTGTCTATTCCACCAAAAATAATCTGATCACTTGTGTCATTGAAGGTTATAGCTAACACATGGCTGCTTACTTCTGGAAGTCCCAAAGCTTAACTGTGCCATTGTCACTGCTAGTGCAGAGAAGCTGAGGGCCTATTCTGGCTGGGTAACAGGAATTCACAAAGAAAGTGTGCCCCTTTAGCCTTTTAACCCTCTCACCTGTTTCACTATCCCACACAGCCACAGTTTCACCTGTGGATCCTGAGAAGAGCATACTGCCATCTGCGTGGTAATGCAGTTCCATCACTGCTCCACGGTGTCCCTTCAGTGTGGCATAGTCATCACAGTCACTATAGACATTCCACCACAATATCAGTCAGTCAAATCCTGTGGATGCGAAGGTGGATCTACTGGGGTAGAACTTGTAGCAGTATACTTCCCCTTCACGTCCAGAGAGCAGCATGATTGGGGCTTGAAGGGAGGAACACCTCCCGGGGTCTGACCCCACCACTCCTAACAGCAACTCATGCTGCTGCTGCTTGGCTGCAACCAGCAGCAACTCTGGGCCCTTAGGCTTCTGATGTGCTATCATGGCGGCAACCAGATGGTGCTTTGGGTTTTTGAGGCCCACCTGCCTCCATTTTTGTGTTACTTCCTCCGTGGAGTATTCCCATCCCTCAATGCATAGGGTCGCTGTAGTCCCTCTGTCCCTTCCCCATCCTTCAAATCTGCTTGCAACTCCTCCACAGCTCTTTGGAAGCGATATGATGACTCCAACTTTATTGTGTTTAACAGTGACTTATGTTGTTTCTCCAGGGACATCCGCGTTTGAATAGCACAAAATCCATTAACCCACTAAGCAATTTCAGGCAAAAGCTTGGGAGGAAACTGGGGGGCTTCTTATAGAATGGGGCTCATACCACATCTCTCCAATCACATTGTGTGTGGTTCTAACCCTCAGTCACACACAGCCAGTCCTGCTCACTATACCCAGACATTTCCTAAAATTGCCTGGGAAATAGCTAGTGCAAATTTGAACTTATGGTTTTAATTTTTTTGAAAATTGGTCAAAAGCCATGGATCTTCTTCCTATTTAAATGTACATATGCATACATATTCAAATTTTACATGCAATTTTAGTAAGGGTCACCAAACTCCCTAGAGCTTATCTTGGAATCACAGGGTTAAAGATAGTTTGGTATTTGAAGTAAGGAGAACTGGATTCAAGTTTTCACTGTGATATTAGGCAAGCTTTCTATGTTCTTGTGAACCTACTTTCTCGCCTGTAAAAGGAAAAAGTATAGGCTCTAACTGTGATTTTCAACCAGGTATCAAACTGCAGGAATATATTGCCCCTCACACTCATTTAGGACATATCCAGTTTGGGAGACAGGAGAATGCTGTTTTGAAAAGTCTTCCCAGGCGAGTCAATATGCCCCAACTGAGGTTGAGAACTGTCAGACAAGGAGACCACTATGATGACCTCTGGTTGGAGCAGTCTTTGATTCTGAGGTTTTGTTCCAGAAAACCCCACAAAGTTGAGAAGATACTCTTTCTATTGTTAGTTGGGAAAAGAGAAGATGTAGCATGACAGAGATGCCCAGAAGCCTGACTTCACCTTTCTTCTCACTGTTGTCCATTGTTTCATGAGAGAAAATGGCAGAGAGGAGACACAGCCCTTCTAGAATTAATTCTCTTTTCACTGAGAGTCCGTTGGATTGGAGGAGGATTTGTCTATTCAACCTTGAAAGGATAGAGAATTTAATTCATCTTTATTTTTGAGAACCTACTTGGCATATGGTAGGTACAGAACAATTTTTTTTTTACTTAATAAATTTCTTTCTCAAAATGTATTATTTTTTAACTAATTACAATGAGCATCTGCTTCTCCACTCTGGTGATTCTTTGAGTATCACCAATATAATATCGTATAAAATTTTATTTTTCCTGAAGTCATTGAAATAGATGTGAATTTATTGATGAACTGAAATTCAAGGAAAATTTACTAAGTTTTTATTATGTGCTTGACACAGTTGAATTTTCAAAATAGTGAAGATTTAAGAAGACGGTTTACAGTTCTATGCTAATACAATATATATATGTAAATAGTACTTTTGAAAAAAATTATAGTCCATTTATACCTTTCCTTCCCATTCCAGAAGGGGAGATATAAAATTTTGTAAACTTAAAAACAATTTAAAAAGTATTCTTTACTATTCCCTGGTTTGGACCCCCACTGGTGTTATTCTAGCTGACTGCTCTTGTTATTTCACGTGGAAGGACCCAGCCACATATATGTGTTTTGGGCTAGGGAAGCAGCCCATTTTGGACCCCCACAGAAGGCACCTGTCATGGAGCTGAGCTAGCTTCACTAACAGCTTTATCTTCTTGCCTACCATTGCATGAAATGACTCTATAAAGTAGAGTTCTGGCTGTGTGCAATGAGGGGTAACCCCAGGCACCAAAGGCAATGATAGAATGGACTGAAAGTGATAAGACTACATATTGCTCTGTCAGTGCTCTAGCCCAAAACTATTTTCACTCGGGAAAAGATTAAATTGCTTCAAATACTGGACTTCTCCTTTAGAACATTTATAATTGACTGAGTATAAGAAAAAACTACTTTTTATTCATGACCATAGTTATGTTTTTAATGTAAATCATCCTAGTGCAAGTAATAATAAGTATGATTTATTGTATATTATCTATGTGGTAGACTCTGTATTAGTCACTTTAGGGCTGACATTGTATCACTTGATATATATTGAACATTTCAGACACCCAAGTGATTCTCACAGCAGGCTTATTAGCTTGGTACTATTACTGCCATCATCATCCTCATTCTATAGTTGAGGAAATGAAGGCTTGGAGGGATTAAATAAACTGTCAGGTCACTCAGTTGATAAATGGCCGAAAGCTGGGATTCCAATCGAGGTTTTCTAATCTTGTTTCTAATTCAGTCCTCATGTCAATCCTATAAAGTAGTTATGGACATTTCCATTTTACAGATAAGGAAGCAGACTTGGGGAGGTGAAATAATCTGATAATGGTTATAAAGCTAGCAAATGGTGGAGCCAAGCATGGAACCAGATTAGTCTGACTCATAAACCAATGCTTGTTTCATTGTGCCATACTGACTAGTTGTGGATTTAAAGCATGTTACAATGTAAAAAGGGAAGTACTTACCTATTTAAACTTTTAAAAGATTAGACATTTATTTTGGTTTGCCTAACAACTTTATTTTCTTGGATATTGAGTATCAGCGGAAAATGCCTGGTACCTGGAGAGTACCAAAAAAAAAAAAAAAAAAAAAAAAAAAAAAAAAAAAAAGACATGTTTATTACTGCTTACAATGATCCATCTTCTACTTTTTTACAGTAATATTTAAGTGAATTATTATGCAATAAAATTTCCTTTAAGACAATCCAGTAACCGATTGTTGAACACCTACTGCTTACAAGGCTCTGAGTTAGGTGCAATGATGACTACAGAGTTGAGTAAAACATGGTCTGTTCTGAAGAATGAGGCAGGATTCATGCCTCATCCCAGAGAGCAGATAGGCAAATAAGCAATACCAGAGTGCCATACAGGTCCCAGGGAGGGAGAACAGAAATGTCACATGAAGAAGGTGGAAACAGAGATTGGCCTTGAAGATGGTACATTAGTTTGTTTGGGTTGCCACAGCAAAGTAACACAGATGAGGTGACTAAGGAAGAGAAATTTATTTTCTTACAGTCCTGGATGATGGAAGACTGAGATCAAGGTATGAGCAGGTTTCTCCGGAGGCCTCTCTCCTTGGCTCACAAATAGCTGCCTTCTGGTTGTGTCTGCACATGGCCATCCCTTACTCTGTGTGTCTGTCTTGTAATCTTCTCTTCTTCAAAGGACACCAGTCATCTTAGATTAAAGTCTACCATAAAGGTCTCATTTTAACTTAATTACCTCTTAAAAGTCCCAGCCTTATTTCCAAATACAGTCACATTCCAACATACTTAATTTTGTTCCTGTCAAAACTCATACGTTGAAGGCCTGAGGTCTGAGGCCTTCAACGTATGAGTTTTGAGAGGAACAAAGTTAAGTCCCTGACAGATGAGTATACTATCACGAGAGGGGAAGTCTAGACTGAGGAAACAACATGAGACAGGGGTTAGAAAGGAGCAGTATAAAATGCGTTTGGGGGAGAAATTAAGTAACCCAACATGATGGAGAAAATGATGGCATTCAGGAGAGTCCTGAATGGCAGAGTGAGGAGTTGATGCTTACACTGGTGGGCACTAGAGTGATTTGAAATTCTCTCACAGTGGAGTGATTTGATAAAGCTCTCCTTGGGGACTGTCAGTCAAACAATGATGTGTTGGACTGGTTGGAAAGAATAGAGAGAGAAGGCAAAGATGCCTTCTAGGAGGCTTACCCAGGAGTCCAGTCATGAAGAGATGAGAGTGTGAATGAACAGGCCAGTAATGGTAGTAGGCATATGAAAACAGTGAATCAGAGGGACAGCTCATATTTGAATGACTCCATGGAGGCTTACCTCAATGAACCTGGTGACTAGTTGGCTGTGTGTTGGGAGAAATGAAAGAAGTTAAAGAAGACTTTAAGCCTTAATGAGTCCGTGGATGGTTTTGTCATTACCTGAAAGAGGAAAGGCAGTGAGGTGGAGGTAGGGGGAGTTCTCTTTGGGAGTAAAGATGTTGCACTCAATTTAGGACATGCCAAGCTTGATGTTCAATAGACAGAAATTTAAAAAGATGGGTCTAAAATATGGGAGTGACACTGGAGTATATAAAAGGTTATTAAGTTATATGAAAAATTTTGCCAGGAAAGAAATCGGAGAGTTATTCACGAAAATGTTAAACGAGTTGTATTTGGGAGGCGGACTACAGTTTATTTGTATTCATTCTTTTTACTTTTTAGTATTATTCAAAATGTTTGATATGAGCTACTTCAGTAATTTTATAATTATATTAGTGTGAGGTATCTATGTTTCTTAAGTCCCTATATAAGATGGATTTTAAAACCCTATTCCCTCACTCATGATAAGCCTAATAATACCTTCCACAAGTTATCTAAGAATTTAGGAGCCTCACTCCTAATTAATTTGTGAATCCTCTAAAACCTCACAGGCCCTGCTCCTATTTTGTGTCTCCCTTATCTAGATATTGGATCAGAATTTTGCTTATTTTGAAAAGAAGAGATCAGAAAAAGGCTCATGAAAGTCCTTGGCTAATACTAGAATTGATTAAAATTCAGGAAAGATTGTGGGGCTTTACATTGCAGATGTGCAAATTACCTAACATTGGCCTAGGGGTATCCTTCTTAAAGAATCCCTCAGCTATTTCTGCCAGCTCAGCCTAAGTTCATGCCACTCATCTCTACTTCTCCTCTGGGGGACACTTCTCCTCCTCCATTATTTTCCAAATTTCTTCCATTTTCTTAAAATCAATTTAGTCCTCTTTATATTGTACTCCTCTTTCCAGATTTTTTTGGGAAGTTCTTATCTTTTCTACCCAAATGTCCCAATAAGGTATCTTCCTAAAGTAGAACAGTTGTATTCTTAAGAAGAATTTTAGTTCCAACCTTTAATATATTTTTTTTTTACCATACAGTAATTGATTTAAAGAGTACTTCAAAAATAGATAAATGTTAGGCATCATGGAGAGAGAGAAGACAATCTGGGAAGAGTATACAGAGTGGAAAGAAATAAGGCCTTGAGGAATGCCCACGATAAGGGACGGACTTGGGGCATAGAGAACCCTGGGAAGGAGACAAGGAAACACGAGGTAGGAGAATCAGGAGGGTGCACAGCCAAACTGAGGGATGTGAGGGCTTTGAGAAGGGGTGAGAGATCAGTCTCAAGGGACAGGGTTCCAAAGAATGAAAATGGAGGCAAAGTCATTGAGGCCATGGAATTGCGTACAGTGGTACTATTAGGACCCAGACCCAGGATCCCTGTTGGGATTGTCACATTCACTGGAGGATCTGTGACTGCCTGAAAGAATGGGGATGCTCCAGAAATCCTACACTAACCATATAAAACTGGCAGTGCATGGTTTGTGTACTGCCAGAAAACCCCCGAACATTGAAGTTGACTTGGCTGAACGTGTGCTCAGCTGCCCTAGGGGCTCACCTAAAGGCCAGCCTGGCTTTGTGCCCTGCTGTTTGCCCATAGCAGCCTCAGATACCAGTTTCTCTTACTCATATCTCCCCAGTTGCAGGGATTTGTAATACAGAACCTAGGTTCCCGACTCTGCTATTCCCTGACTGTGTGAATTCAGGCAATCACTTCACCTCTTGGACTCAGTTTCCTTATGTGTAGTGGTAATGAGCATAATTATACATGCCATGTGGGCCTCCCAGGGTCATTACGAGAATGACATGAGAAAAAGTGTAAGTATAAATGCTCTGTAAAGTGCTATTGACTCAGACTGCCTGGGTTTGGCCACCACTTACAAAATATGTGACCTTCAACAAGTTATTTAATTTTGGTGACCCTCAGTCCCCTCATCTGTAAAATGGAGATAATAACTATACCTACCTCCTAGGATTGTTGTGAGCTCTAAATAAGTTAGTAGATGTAAGAACCATAGAGCAAATTGTGATATTTAGTAAATGCTATACATGTGTTAGTTATTATTATACTATTACTATTATTATACAAGTTGTGATGTATTTATCTATATACATACCATTTTTTTTGTCCCCCATAGGATCCAAGACATTCCAAAACTTACACAATACAGAGAGATGACTTAAATTAGAAGTGGGTGAAAGATGGTTATTTCTTCTGTTTTCATTCTCCTGCCTCTGTTCTGCAACCACCTTCCATTCCGTTTTCTGCCACTTTGATTCTGCTTCTGCCAGGCCTGGCTTGGATCAGTTTGTAGCATCTCCAGGCTCCCTGTTCTACCAAAGAGAATCTTCATTGACACCCCACCCACTTTGGCAAAGCTCTTCCCCAGCTCATGTGACCTCCAGTCCTCAGGGCTGAGCGTATTCTCAGGTTCCAGGCTCTGATATCCTTTCTTCCACTCACAGCTAGCTTTTCTACTAACAGGCCTATGCCCATATCCCTACTCTTTCCACAGCCACCTTTCCTCCTCACCAATTATCAACAATTTTCTGGGCTTCACTTTCTCTCCTAGCCAGCTAGGCACAATTTTACCTCTACCCTCTTAGAGTTTTTCTGCTTAGCCTGAGAATTAAGTTGATATCAGACAGGAGAAAAACATACAAATGTATTTAGTGTCACATTTATGTGGCATGGAAGCTTTCATAAGGAAATGAAGGCCTAAAGACCCAGCTTGAGTTGAATGCTTATATATTGAACTGGAGAAAGATTAGCAAATTGTGAGAATGTGGCAAGGCTAAGAGGCTTGGGCTAGGGCAGTTAATTGGGTAGAGAAGTAACTGGGAAGATCAGAGTTAGTCTAACAAGGTTTGTACAGATTTCCTTTGGCCTCAACTTCTCATCCTTGATGATAGTATCAAGTATTTTTTTTTTTCCTGGTATGGAGAAGACAACTTTCACATGGGAATTTCATCTCCTATTTTTAAGAAGAGGAATAGTGATCTTGCACCTGCTGTTTTTCAAGTACCTTTAATTCAAAATTGTCAATATGCCATAGTGGCATCTTTCTGGGTCAGTGTGTTCTGAACTTCTCTATAACTGAGCACATATAGGCTATCCTTACAACCTCTGGACAGATACCTTCCCTATTTCCTTCCTTTCCTTCCTTTGGCCTTGCAAATCCCAAGTTTGGGAAATCTAAGTATCCTCTTTTCTGCATCTACACAGGAGCAGCTACTGAGCACAGTGCAGAAAAACCTCATTTTGCCAATCAATTGGCCTCAAGTCACCAATGAGCAGCCTTGCTGGGGGGCTCAATGCAAGCCGATGGTCTTTTCCTTGGAGCCTTCAGTTGCGTTTCACTTGCTGCTTCAGTGTTTTATCTCTCTTTTCAAGGTCCCTTATTTTGCCCAACTCCATGATTCCTATCTGATGAATTTGCCTTTCTTTTTCCCCGTGGGAAGAAATTAGAGCCCATCTTTCAGTATTGCCTTTAAAATTTAGCTTTTTTTTTTTTTTTTTTTTTTTTTTGTGATGGAGTCTCACTCTTGTTGCCCAGGCTGGAGTGCAATGGCACGATCTTGGCTCACCACAGCCCCGCTTCCTGGGTTCAAGCGATTCTCCTGCCTCATCCTCCCGAGTAGCTTGGAATTACTGGCATGCGCCACCACACCCAGTCAATTTTTGTGTTTTTGGTAGAGACGGAGTTTCTCCATGTTGGTCAGGTTAGTCTTGAACTCCTGACCTTAGGTGATCCACCCATCTTGGCCTCCCAAAGTGCTGGGATTATAGGTGTGAGCCCTGCTCAGCCTAAAAGGTAGCTTTTTAATCCACAGAATTATCTGTATTCATTCCTGTCCTACTCCTTTCCACCTCTGTAGCATGAGTGGTTTCCTTCCTGTTCAAAGCCAATGTATCCCTCTCAGTTTGTGCTGTGGACCACATCTCTCCAGACCTGGCAGCCTCCATTGTCTTCTTTATTCTTTGTTCCTGTCTTCTGTTACTGCCCTCTCAGAACACAATCCTGTGCAAGTGCTCCCTTTTTACAAACAAAACGAAACTAAACTCCCTCTTTTGTACTTTTCTACCACTAGCTGCTGCCTGCCTTCTTCCTAGACCCGTCCTACCTACTTCTGCCTTCTCATTTCTGTTCAGCCTCTTACCTCTTGCACCCTAGCTTTCAGACTCCATCCCTCTAGGCACATTGCCCTCTACAAGGTGATGTGTGCTTTTACTAATAGCTAAGGGAGCAGTTTCAGACCTGGCTCTTGTTCTTTGAACCCTCCCTCCCTTTTTTACTCCTCTCTTGACTTTTAGGGCACTGCTTTTCTGACCCTTCTCAGTATCTCTCTCTCTTTTTTGTTTTTCTTTCTGGAGATGGGGTCTCACTGTGTCGCCCAGGCTGGAGTGCAATGGTGTGATCAGAGCTCACTATAGCATCTACCTCCTTGGCTCAAGTGATCCTCCCACCTCAGCCTCTCAAGTAGCTGGGACCAGAGGTGTGCACAAGCAACCACTCCCAGCTAATTTTTTATTTTTTGTAGTGACATGTTTTCCCTATGTTGCCCAGGCTGGTTTAGAATTTCTGGGCTCAAGCCATCCTCTTGCCTTGGCCTCCCAAAGTGTTGGGATTATATGCATGAGCCACCATGCCAGGATATCTCAGTGTCTTTGACTCCATCTTTGAATGAGTTATCTTTCATCACTGACCCTCCACCTTGGTACTTCTCAGAGATTCATGCTTGGCTGGCTTTCTTTTCCCTTTATACACTCCCTATGAGTTGATTCACCCACATTCTTGGTAAGCGAATGACCACTTATAACTCATAGCTCTGGAATCTTTGTCTCTTGTCCATTTGTCTTTTCTGACTCCCCATAATATCATTTTTACATATCTGTGAATTGGATACTTCTGTCTGGATGATTCCCAGTCACTTCTATTCAGCATGTCTAAAATGAAATTAGAAATTAATATTTCTTTATCTCCTCATTCCATTCTGCTTCTCGAACTCCCCATCACTATTTTCTGGAAAACGGTATGATGAGGTACACAACCACTCAGATCAGAAACCGGGGCATCCTGCAGGACTCATCGCCAGCTCTGACCCCAGCCCTCTGTGCATCTAGCAAGTCATCAAGTCCTATTGACTCTGCTTCCTAATGATCTCTTGAATCCAGATTCATCTACATGACTTATTACCTTAACCATTGCAAAGCCTGATCTCTCTTATTTCAGTTTTGCCTCATTTTACTCCATCACCCATGGTGAAGCCAGTGATTTCAAATGCCAATAAAATTAGGTCACTTCCCTACTTAAAATCCTCAGTAGCTTCCCTGGCTTACAGCTTCAAGTCTGGGTTTGCTAGCACACTGTACATTCCCCTTCATTGGTTCCTCAATTTATAGCTTGATTTCTCATCAGTTTCACTCCTTTGCACTTCACAAGCTTATCATGCTGAACTATGTGGAGAAACATCTGTTTCCAAAATGTACAGGCAATATGGGACCCTTAGTGGGCAGAGCAATATACCATTCATTCTCTTTTTTATCTTCATGTCCTTTTGCACCCTGTTCCCTCAGAGAGAGTTTTCCCATTCCCTTGGTGAATTTCTATTAATATTTTGGGCATCTCAAGATTATCTACTTGGATAAGTCTTTTCCCAGCTTCTCTTGGTAAGTTTACGTTTTATGGCTTATCTCATTGCAGGCTTTTTCCCCTGATTATAAATGTCATCACAAAAATGTGAGCTGTGCACATTTTCGGAAGATGTGGAAAAATAAAAAATAAAAATTGCCTGCAATTTATTCCCCCAGAAATTAATTTCTCAGAATTTTAGTCAACCTCCTTTTGGTATATTTACCATAAATAGGTACATACATTTAGAAACAAGTATTATGCTATGTATTGTTCTTTGTTCAAGAAAAAAATTCATGGTAAATATTCTTCAAAGGCTTGATATTTTATTTAAAAATAGATTCTTCTGATTTCAAAACAAGTGTATGCCCATGTAAATAAAAATACAAGCAGTATAGACACTTAACGATTTAGAAAAGCAAAGTCCTTCATAATCCTGTCATAGGTTTTAAATCATTTGTAGCACACTCTTTCAGACTTTTCTAAGCTTCAACCAATTTCAATATATATTAAAAATTTATATCGTGGGATAATATGCTTCATCTATTTTGAAACTTTCTTTTTAAATATATTTAACAATGTATGTTTGAAAATGTAAAAATAAACTTTAATGGTATCTCAGTTGTAATCATCATTTTGCATTTTTCTCCTCTGCTATACCCTGAGGCCTTGGAAGAAAGCTGTTTTCCTGCAAGTGAACTTAATTTGCTATTTTCTGAGTAATTTGGGAGAATATCAGACAGATAATTGTGACTACTTTTCCTCAGAGAACTCCTTGCACACTGGAGGAGGGTGAGTCCTGGTGGGCCTTAGAGACTGACTGTACTTTGCAGCTGCTGCCAGAGTTGGCTGACAAGGTCTCTCCTTGGATCTGGAACTTACCTTGACTCAGGACAGGTTCCTCCAACCACAAGCTCGAGGATGCCCTTCTCCTGCTCTCTAAAAGCGCTGGTGATACTTTGTCCATGTTGAATGGTCCTCTTGTCCCATGACTCCCTTCATTGGACACCTTCTCAGCTTTTGTTTCTGACTAGGAGCTGTGCACTTGTAATCCCTTTTTGTTAAGAGGAGAATCACTGGAGCCTGGCTGATGGGATCACAGGGCTAAGGAGTCCAGAGCTATTTAAATCTCTGTGTAGTTCAGCTAACCTGTTGCATGATGAGAGCTGCCTGCCTACTCCAGGGAGCCACCCCAGAGACATAAGCCTTCCTTCATACCACAGAGAGAGTGTGTAAGAAGCTACCCACTGGCATTGCCAGAAGAAACAATGGATGGTGGGTGAGGAGCTCCGTGCTGCCACAAAAGGCAAAATGCTGTTATGGCTGGTGTGTGCTATATCACATTGCCAAACCCAGTGTTTTATTAAAGCGGTGCTGGGAGACGGGTGCTGGGGATAATGCTCATGTATTGATAAATCACAAGCGCTTCTTGTCACTTCTAATCTTTTGCATTGCCTGTTCCATTTTCCTACCATTTAAATCTCTAGTGTACCCTAATATGACAGTGTGGTTAAATGGATATGGTCATGAAATTCAGGGAAAGAAAAGCTTATTGTTTCTAGTAATTAGTAGTTCAAATTTCACAATGATACATACTTTTTACTTTTCAGATACAGGTTAGGAAACATCTGTCTCCAAAATGTGCAGGCAATATGGGAGCCTTAGTGGGCAGAGCAAACATGTTCTAAGGTCACTTTTTTGGGTCAGGGTAGGGTTGGGGGAGGCACTGTTATGGGCTTTTTAGCAAAACAAATCACCGATCAAATATCTTCCAGATTCTGATACCCATGCTGAATTGAAGGGCCTTTTTGACAGGGGTAACATTTGACCAAATATGAAACCAAAAGCAATTACAAAAACAATTAATACTTTTAAAAAAATATATTTTATTGCACTTTAGGTTCTGGGGTACATGTGAAGAACATGCAGGATTTTTGCATAGGTACATACATGGCAATGTGGTTTGCCCTCCATTCCTCCATCACCTATATCTGGCATTTCTCCCCATGTTATCCCTCCCCAACTCCCTACCCCCTGCTGTCCCTCCCTTAGTCCTCTCCAGCAGACCCCAGTGTGTGATGCTCCCTTCCCTGTGTCCATGTGTTCTCATTGTTCAACACCCACCTATGAGTGAGAACATGCAGTGTTTGATTTTCTGTTCTTGTGTCAGTTTGCTGAGAATGATGGTTTCCAGAGTCATCCATGTCCCTACAAAGGACAGGAACTCATCGTTTTTTTATGGCTCCATAGTATTCCACGGTGTATATGTGCCACATTTTCCCTGTCCAGTCTATCATCGATGACTATTTGGGTTGGTTCCAGGTCTTTGCTATTGTAAACAGTGCCACAGTGAACATATGTGTGCATGTGTCTTTATGTTAGAATGATTTATAATCCTTTGGATATATACCCAGTAATGGGATTGCTGGGTCGAATGGAATTTCTATTTCTAGGTCTTTGAGGAATCGCCACACTGTCTTCCACAATGGTTGGAAACAATTAATACTTTAAAAAATGTTTAAGAAAATTTGTACAAGTGTACAAAAGAAGTTCAATTTCAATTAGTATCTGAGTTATATTGACTCATTAGTGAAAAGCTTCAGTCCTGAGTAATTCTGTGAAGTTCACCAGTGCACTTTCCCTGCATTACTTTTGCTGGTTTTTCTAGGCATTTTCCTAGAGTACTTGAAATTAGCTTTCCTTCCGCCTCCTCCTCCAGTGCCCAGGCCTCTTACCTTTGTAGAGCTGCAAACTATTAGCAGTTGCCAACCTGTGTCTTCCTTACCACAGGACCAGTAGATTGTGACTTTTTTCTTATTCTGTGTTAAACATAAAAAAACTTATCTCTAAATGTAGTTGCATCCTGCATTTATACAAGTCGATGTACTCCTCATGACAGCTCAAAGACATAAGAAACGTCAAAAGTAGAAAAAAAAAGCATCAGTGTAGACCATTTCTAAATATAGTCAGTCACTTATAAAGTATAAAGAAGAAATAAAGTAAATAGCTGGTAGTTATTGAACAGTTAGCTGTCTTGTAGCTTACTGTGAGACAGAGGGCAAATCACTAAACCTCCTTGAGCCTGGTTCCTCATCTACAAAATGAGAATAGTAACACTGGCCCTGCTGACTTCATCGGAACCTTGTGAGGGCCAAATAGGTTGATGTCTAAGCAATAGGAGAGCACTTTTACTGATTTTTTTTTTTTTTTTTTTTTTTGAGACAGTGTCTCACTTGGTCACCCAGGCTGGGGAGTGTAGTGGTGTGATGTCAGCTCACTGCAACCTTCGCCTCCTGGGATTCAAGGGATTCTCCTGCCTCAGTCTCCCAAGTAGCTGGGATTACAGGTGCCCACCATTATGCCTGGCTAATTTTTGTATTTTTACTAGAGACAGAGTTTCACCAAGTTGACCAGGCCGGTCTCAAATGCCTGACCTCAGGTGATCCACCCGCTCCGGCCTCCCAAAGTGCTGGGATTACAGGCATCAGCCACTGCGTATTTTTAAATAATAAAAATACAAGATAGAGTGGTAATATAATGGCACGACTTGTCTAAAGTGCAGGGGCAGAAACTCATAATTTGAGCATGTTTGTCCTTGCTAGAGACTTGAAGAGATGGATTCACTTGTAGAAATAAATATCAACTGGTTAGATCACAGAGGAGAAGCCTCTGAACATCAGATCAAGAACATGTAGAACATGCAGAAAAGGCCTCAGGGCAACAGCTGGTCAAGCAAGAGTTTGCTTTGCCCATGCAGCAACCTTACAAGAGTTTATGGTTTTCCAATGTCAGTATCTTAGATTCTGTGATCTTTCACAGTCCTGCAATGCTGGCAGATAAACTAACTTCCCATCCCAGGGCCAATTTACTTTACAGAACATTATTACTGTTCTTGCCTTGGGACTTGAGCTTCACTCAAAAATGGCTTCACACACAAGAATGCTTTCTTGCACATACTTTAAAAAATGCTCTATCATCTTTGTTCTTCAAACTGGCTATTTCTATCAGTAAAGCCTGAATGCAAACCCCATGTTTTTTATGAAGCGAATTTAAAGACACACAATGCAATTCTTGTAAGTGGGAAAAGGTCACAGAGGGGCTCAGTTAGAAGTTGACAAAATGTTCCTGGCTTCTTACATTTATTGTGGTTTAAGGGCAATGTCTCTGATAATACTTTCAAAAAAATGTCTTCTTTGTCCCATAAATATAACACTAAATGAAGAGCTGCCAGCCACTGAAGACATTTGCTTTTGTGGCATTTTTACCCCTCAGTTTGCTTTATTTACCTTTTGATGATTTTGGGTAGTTTCAAATTGCCTTAACATTCTTGTCTCTTGGAGTATTTTCGAAGAGATCTTCTTGTTAGCAGCTTTTAATTTAATTCCAAGAGGATTAGATTTGAATTTTTAAAAGTTTATTGAGACTTACAAAATATAGCTTAGAATACAATCTATTTTGCTAAATGTTCCTTAAACACTTGTAAAGAATAATTAGTGATGTTGGTTTTTTTTTTAATATGCTTCTTGGCCACATGTATGCCTTCTCTTGAAAAGTGTCTATTCATGTTCTTTGCTCACTTTTTAGTTGTTTTTTTTTTTTTTTTTTTTTTTGCTTATAAATTGTTTAAGTTCCTTATAGATGCTAGATATTACACCCTTGTCAGATGCATAGTTTGCAAATATTTTCTCCCATTCTGTAGGCTGTCCAAATACTCTATTGATAGATTATTTTTCTGTGCAGTAGATCTTTAGTCTAATTAGTTCTCATTTGTAAATTTTTGCTTTTGTTGCAATTGATTTTGGCATCTTCATCATGAATTCTTTGCCAATTCCTATGTCCAGAATGGTATTGCTTAAGTGATTTTTTAGGGTTTTTATAGTTTGGGTTTTATACTTAAGTCTTTAATCCAGCTCGAGTTGATTTTTGCATATGGTGTAAGGAAGGGGTTCAGCTTCAGTCTTCTGCATATGGCCAACCAGTTATCACAGCATCATTTATTGAAAAAGGAGTCCTTTACCCATTGCTTGTTTTTGTCAGCTTCGTCAAAGATCAGATGGTGGTAGGTGTGTGGGCTTATTTCTGAGTTTTCTATTCTGTTCCATTGGTATCTGTGTCTGTTTTTGTACGAGCACTATGCTGCTTTGGTTACTGTAGCCCTGCAGTATAGTTTGAAGTTGGGTAGTGATATGGTTTGGCTGTGTCCCCACCCAAATCTCATCTTCAATTGTAGTTCCTATAACCCCCACACGTCATAGGAGGGACCCAGTTGGGAAGTAATTGAGTCATGGGGGCAGTTACTTCCATGCTGTTCTCCTGATAGTGAGCGAGTTCTCACAAGATCTGATGGTTTTATAAAGGGCTTTCCCCTCCTTTGCTCTACACTTCTCCTAATACCACCATGTAAAGAAGGATGTGTTTGCCTCCCCTTCCACCATGATTGTAAGTTCTGGAGGCCTCCCCAGGATTCCCTGTCAGTCAGTTAAATCTCTGTCCGTGTAAAAGACCCAGTCTCTGGTATTTCTTCATAGCAGTATGAGAATGAACTAATATAGGAAGCATAGTGGCTCCAGCTTTGTTCTTTTTACTTAGGATTATCTGGACCATTTTGGCTCATTTTGATTCCATATTCATTTTAAAATAGTTTTTTTCTAGTTCTGTGAATAATGTCATTGGTTGTTTGATAGGAATAGCATTGAAACTTTAACTTTCTTTGGGCAGCGTGACTATTTCAATGATGTGGATTCCTTCTATCCACGAGCCTGGAAAGTTTTTCCATTTGTTTGTGTCATCTTTGAATTCTTTGAGCAGTGTTTTGTAATTTTCATTGTAGAGATCTTTTACTTAGCTAGTTAGCTGAATTCCTAGGTATTTTATTCTGTTTGTGGCAATTGTCAATGGGATTGCATTCCTGATTTGGCTCTCAGCTTAGTGTTGGTATAAAGGAATGCTAGTGATTTTTGTACATTAATTTTGTATCCTAAGTGTTTGCTGAAATCATTTATCAGTTTAAGGAGCTTTTGAGCTAAAACTATGTGGTATTCTAGATATAGAATTATGTTGTCTGCAAATAGGGATATATTGACTTCCTCTCTTCTTTTTTGGATGGGCTTCCTTTCTCTTGCCTGATTGCTCTGGCTAAGACTTCCAATACTATATTGAATAGGAGTTGTGAGAGAGGACATTCTTGTCTTATGCTGGCTTTCAAGGGGTATGCTTCCAGCTTTTGCCCAGTCAGTATGATGTTGGCTGTGGGTTTGTTATAGATGGCTCTTATTATTTTGTGTTATGTTTCTTCAATACCTAGTTTTTTGAAAGTTTTAAAATATAAAAATATGTTGAATTCTATTGAAATCTTTTTCTGCATCTATCATTGATGGGCATTTGTGTTGGTTCCAAGTCTTTGCTATTGTGAACAGTGCCCCAATACATGTGCACATGTCTTTATAGTAGAATAGTTTATAATCCTTTGGATATATACTTAGTAATGGGATTGCTGGGTCAAATGATATTTCTAGTTTTAGATCCTATAGGAATTGCTACACTGTCTTCCACAATGTTTGAACTAATTTACACTCCCACCAACAGTGTAAAAGTGTCCCTAATTCTCACATCCTCTCCAGCATCTGCTGTTTCCTGATTTTTTAACCAATACCATTCTGACTGGCATGAGATGGTATCTCATTGTGGTTTTGATTTGCATTTCTGTAATGACCAGTGATGATGAGCATTTTTTCATGTGTCTTTTGGCTGTATAAATGTCTTCTTTTGAGAAGTGTCTGTTCATATCCTTCACCCATTTATTTATTTTTATTTTTTTGTAAATTTATTTAAATTCTTTGTAGATTCTAGATATTAGCCCTTTGTCAGATGGATAGATTGCAGACATTTTCTCCCATTCTGTAGGTTGCCTGTTCATTCTGATGATACTTCCTTTTCCTGTTCAGAAGCTCTTTAGGTTAATTAGATCCCATTTATCAATTTTGGCTTTTGCTGCCATTGCTTTTGGTGTTTTAGTCTTGAATTCTTTGCCCATGCCTATGTCCTGAATGTTATTGCCTAGGTTTTCTTCTAGGTTTTTATGGTTTTTGGTCTTACATTTAAGTCTGTAATCCATCTTGAGTTAATTTTTGTATTATGTGTAAGAAAGGGATCCGGTTTTAATTTTCTGCATATGGCTAGCTAATTTCTCCAATACCTCATTTATTAAATAGGGAATCCTTTTCCCATTGCTTGTTTTTATCAGGTTTGTCAAAGAGAAGATGGTTGTAGGTGTGTGGTATCATTTCCAAGGCCGCTGTTCTGTTTCATTGGTCTATATATCTGTTTCGGTACCAGTACCATGCTGTTTTGGTTACTGTAGCCTTGTACTATAGTTTGAAGTCAGGTAGTGTGATGCCTACAGCTTTGTTCTTTTTGCTTAGGATTGTCTTGGCTGTGTGGGCTCTTTTTTGGTCCATATGAAATTTAAAAGTAGTTTTTTCCAATTCTATGAAGAAAGTAAATGGTAGCTTGATGGGAATAGCATTGAATCTGTAAATTACTTTGGGGTGTATGGCCATTTTCATGATATTGATTATTCCTATTCATGAGCATGGAATGCTTTTCCATTTGTTTGTGTCCTCTCTTATTTCCTTGAGCAGTGGGTTGTAGTTCTTCTTGAAGAAGTTCTTCACATCCTTTGTAAGTAGTATTTTTAGATATTTTATTATCTTTGTAGCAATTGTGAATGAGCGTTTACCCATGATTTGGCTCTCTGTCTGTTATTGATGTATAGGAATGCTTGTGATTTTTGCACATTGATTTTGTATTCTGAGACTTTGCTGAAGTTGCTTATCAGCTTAAGGAGATTTTGGGCTGAGATGATGGAGCTTTCTAAATATACAATGATGTCATCTGCAAAGAGACAATTTGGCTTCCTCTTTTCTTAATTGAATATCCTTTACTTATTTCTCTTGCCTGATTGCCCTGGCCAGAACTTCCAATGCTATGTTGAATAGGAGTGGTGAAAGAGGGCATCCTTGTCTTGTGCCAGTTTTCAAAGGGAATGCTTCCCCTCTTTGCCCATTCAGTATGATATTGGCTGTGGGTTTGTCATAAGTAGCTCTTATTATTTTGAGATACGTTCCATCAATACCTAGTTTATTGAGAGTTTTTAGCATGAAGGTCTGCTGAATTTTGTTAAAGGCCTTTTCTGTATTTATTGAAATAATCATATGGTTTTTGTCATTGGTTCTGTTTACGTGATGGACTTTGTTTATTGATTTGCATATGTTGAATCAGCCTTGCATTCCAGGGATGAAGCCAGCTTAATCATGGTGGATAAGCTTTTTGATATGCTGCTGGATTCAGTTTGCCAGTATTTTATTGAGGATTTTTGCATCAATGTTCATGAGGGATATTGGCCTGAAATTTTCCTTTTTGGTTGTGCCTCTGCCAGGTTTTAGTATCAGTGTGATGCTGGCCTCATAAAATAAGTTAGAGAGGATTCCCTTTTATTCTGTTATTTGGAATAGTTTCAGAAGGAATAGCACCAGCTCCTCTTTGTACCTCTGGTAGAATTTGGTTGTGAATTCATCTGTTCCTGAGGTTTATTTTGTTGTTAGGCTATTAATTACTGCCTCAATTTCAGAGCTTGTTATTGGTCTGTTCAGGGATTCGATTTCTTCCTGGTTTAGTCTTCAGAGAGTGCATGTGTCTAGGAATTTATTCATTTCTTATTTTCATTTCTTATTTGAAATATTCATTTCAAATAAACTAGAATTTTCTAGTTTATTTGCATTGAAGTGTTTATAGTGTTCTCTGATGGTCGTTTGTACCTGTAGGATCAGTAGTGATATCCCCTTTATCATTCTTTATTGCATCTGTTTGATTCTTCCTTTTTTTCTTCTTTATTAGTCTGGCTAGCAGTCTATCTATCTTGTTGATTCTTTCAAAAAATGAGCTTTTGGATTCATTGGTTTTCTGAAGGGTTTTCCATGTCTCTCTCTCCTTCAGTTCTGCTCTGATCTTAGTTGTTTCTTGTCTTCTGCTATCTTCTGAATTTGTTTGCTCTTGCTTCTCTACTTCTTTTAATTGTGATGTTAGAGTATCAATTTTAGATCTTTCCTGCTTTCTCCTGTGGGCATTTAGTGCTATAAATTTCTCTCTACACATTGCTTTAAATGTGTCCCAGATATTCTGGTATGTTGTGTCTTTGTTTTCATTGGTTTCAAAGAACATTTTTACTTCTACCTTAATTTTGTTATTTACCCAGTAGTTATTCAGGAGCAGTTGTTCCGTTTCCATGTAGTTGTGTGGTTTTGGGTGAGTTTCTTATTTATTTAGAGACAGAGTTTCACTCTTTGTTGTCCAGAGTGGTGTGGAGTTTCTTAATCCTGAGTTCTCATTTGATTGCACTGTGGTCTGAGAGACTGTTTGTTATCATTTCCATTCTTTTGCATTTGCTGAGGAGTGTATTATTTCCAATTATGAGGTCAATTTTAGAATAAGTATGATGTAGTGATGAGAAGAATGTATATTCTGTTGATTTGGGGTGGAGGGTTCTGTAGATGTCTGTTAGATCTGCTTGCTCCAGAGCTCAGTTCAAGTCTGGATATCCTTGTTATTTTCTGTCTTGTTGATCTGTCTAATATTGACAGTGAGGTGTTAAAGTATCCCACTGTTTTTGTGTGGGAGCGTTAGTCTCTTTGTAGCTCTCTGAGAGCTTGCTTTATGAATCTAGATGCTCTTGTCTTGGGTGCATATATATTTAGGAGAGTTAGCTCTTCTTATTGCATTAATCCCTTTACCATTACGTAATATCTTTCTTTGTCTCTTTTGATCTTTGTTGGTTTAAAGTCTGTTTTATCAGAGACTAGGATTGCAACTCCTGCTTTCTTTGTGGTTTCCATTTGCTTGGTAAATCTTCCTCCATCCCTTTATTTTGAGCCTATGTTTGTGTTTCCATGTGAGATGAGTCTCCTAAATACAGCACACTAATGGGTCTTGACTCTTTATCCAACTTACCAGTCTGTGTCTTTTATTTGAGGCATTTAGCTCATTTACATTTAAGATTAATATTGTTATGTGTGAATTTGATGCTGTCATTATGATGAGCTGGTCGTTTTGTCCATTAGTTGATGTAGTTTCTTCATAGTGTCAATGGTTTTTACAATTTGGTATGTTTTTGCAGTGGCTGGTACTGGTTATTCCCTTCCATGTTTAGTGCTTCCTTCAGGAACTCTTGTAAGGCAGGCCTGGTGGTGACAAAATCTTTTAGCATTTGCTTGTCTGTAAAGGATTTTATTTCTCCTTCACTTATGAAGCTTAGTTTGATTGGATATGAAATTCTGTGTTGAAAATTCTTTTCTTTAAGAATGTTGAATATTTGCCCCTCACTATCTTCTGGCTTAGTGTTTCTGCTGAGAGATCCACTGTTAGTGTGATGGGCTTGCCTTTGTAGGTAACCCATCCTTTCTTTCTGGCTCCTCTTAATATTTTTTTTGCTTTATTTCAACTTTGGTGAATCTAACGATTATGTGTCTTGAGGTTGCTCTTCTTGAGGAGTATTTTTGTGGTGGTCTCTGGGAACTCTTACATTCTTTTTTTTTTTTTTTTTTTTGTTTTGTTTTGTTTTGTTTTGTTTTGTTTTTTGAGATGGCATCTCATTCTGTTGCCTAGGCTGGAGTACAGTGGCATGATCTCACCTCACTGCAGCCTCTGTCTCCTGGGTTCAAGTGATTCTTCTGCCTCAGCCTCCTGAGTACCTGGGATTACAGGCACACACCACCATGTCTGGCTCATTTTTGTAGTTTTAGTTAGAGATGGGGTTTTTCCATGTTGGCCAGGCTGATCTTGAACTCCTGACCTCAGGTGATCCACCTGCCTCAACCTTCCTGAGGCTATAAACAAGCAGTCTAAGAAAGAAGAGTTGAGAGAAGGAGCCTAGAAACATCAGAGAACCCCCAAATCAGGGCAAAGCTAAAGCTAGTTCTGCCTTCTAGACTACTCTTCATGAGCCAAAAACAAATAAAAGCTAACTAACTAAAACTAACAAACTATGTTTTTTTTGATAACCCAGCATTGGTCAAGTTTGTTTATTTACATTTATCTTTGCATCTCACCATATTACTTTTACCAGCGGACATCATAGTTGTTCAGTGTTTGTGAAAAGATGGGAAGGAAGGAGGCCTGTAGTTTTTCCTAAGTAATTTCCACTTGTCTATGAAAGTAGCAAAACTTCGCTCTAGTATTTTTAGATTTCAATCCTGTTGTATTTTATTTATTGTAAAAAATATAGAAAAAAATGTATCAGTAAAAACAAAGGACTTACACAAGAAAAAATCCGGAATTTCTTTTTTCATTTATTTTCAACAAGGACCATGTCAGATAATTTGGAGGGCCTGAAATTGTCTGTCCCTGGAAGGCACTAGAAATTGACAGACTATAAATTTGCAGATGTTGAAATAAAGTGTTACATTTTAGTTTTTAAATAATACTTTATTTTGGCCAATTATCTTCTTTCTCTCGATGCACTCTCTGCTTCTCTACCCTGCTCTGCAACCCAGAAGGCAGACCTGCAGGGCCTACATCAATAGGAGGCCTTACATTTGGGCCAATGGGAAGCCCCAGCAGGTGGCAGGGTGGGAGTAGTGGGTAGGAGTAATGGGTGGGAGAAGAAGAAAATGTGGTTAGGGTATTTATGTCCCCATTGGGTATTTATACTCTCATTGCAGGGGATCATCTAAGGCTGACTGTGACTCTTAACCAGAGGTAGCTGGCCCCTGATAATGGACTTTAGGCAGCCTTTTCTTTATGACTCTCTCTACTCTGGTTCTGGCAACTACACCTTCCTCTCTGTTGCAACTCACCCTAGGTTACTGCAGCAACCCTTACAATTCTTCCACACCTTTGCAAATAAACTCATTTGAACTGCCTAATTTGAGTGTGCCATCTGTTTTCTGTTGGGAACCCAAGTGATAAATATATATTTCAGAAATAAAAAAATTAAACAGGAATAATATAAATCTAATATACTTTTATGTTGCTACATGAAATATTATCTTTTAAGACTGGTAGAAGAATGGAACCCATGTTAGCTGTGCCCATAGAAAAATGCCTAATAAGACAAATCAGGGAAGATAAATACTTTTCTCACCCTAAAAAAGCAGAGGCCTTTCTTCATTGTATTCAAGTAGGTCTTCCCACTGCACAACCTCAGGGGTGCCATTCACAGGATTCAGGCTAACTTTAGGAAATTTTGGCAACCAAAACTATTTCTGTTTAATAGAAAGAGAATCAGAGGAAATCAAATACTTTTATTTGGGTGAAATTAGGTTAAAACTGGTACTAAGAAGATCCACAAAGAGAAAAGAAATACCCAAACAACTCAGCTGCTTTCGGCCTTGAGTTTTGCTCATTTAGTGTAAAACTTCTGAAATAATAGAGACCAAGAGTTGTATCAAAGTAAGAAACTTTAGTTTAGAGGTTTTTTCAGGTAAGAATACATAATATATTTTTTTCCTAGCACCAATTGGCAAAACTACCAGTTTCCTAAGACTTGTGCTATATCCTTGTCTAATTCTTTGGTCACGTCTGGTAAGTGCCCTTCCTTCCCCCTAGTTTGGGAAAGGGTGGATCATCATGATTTCCTGTTCCTGAAGGTTGCCTCTGCTCCTGTTTGATCTTTGCAACAGTTGTGTTCTCTCAGAGGTGTTTCCAACTTCTCTCCCGATGTCTACCCTTCTTTTTGATGCTCCTCCTTTTTCACGGCCATGCTTCCCATCCTGTCAACAGGGCTGTGTTTCTGTCTCTGCCTGGCTGTCTCTGAAGTGCAGCTGTAGCAGTGTAGAGTTAAAAATAACGACATCTTGTGAGACTAGGAAGGAGGATGAGAGAGGGGAGCGGGAAGCATGTTTATTAAGGGCTTTTAAATTTCCAAATGACCCATCTAAGTCATTAACAGGCCTGGCTAAGAACATCTCTGACAACTTGGAGGGGGAAAGAGGTGTCTCTATGTTGTACTCTGAGTTTGTTGTGAGGGCTTATGTTAACAATGAGGGAGAAAATACTTGCCCATGCTGACGATGAGCTGAATTTCATGCCATGAGAAACCAGGACGAACTGTTAATTTTGGTGTAAGTCAATTGTTGAAGAAGCCTGCATCCTCACTGCCTGCTCTGGTATCACAATGTTCACTAATTACCCAGCACTCTTATTATGTGGGCACATGTTCTATACACAGGGCAAGCCAAAGGTTCTATAGTAAAACCTCACTCATTCATACCTATTAGAATTGGCCATCAGGCTTAATGAGAAACCGCATTATGGGATAGGTATTTCAGGTATATGCTTTTCAAGAATACATAGTAATATAAACACATAACATAAGAAATGCAAAGACAGGTATTTTTCTAGTCCTTTTAATGGATAACAATCCAGGGTTATTTAGGTATTCAGTGTTAAAAAAGGGGTAAGATACTACATTTTAAAACTTAAGTTATTTTTAAAGAAACAGTCAAGTAGAGAAGTAAATTTGTACACAATTACATTTAGAGATGACAAATGCAATAATCAGAGTGTGTGTGGTATTAATGGTGCAGAGATGACACAGTTTGGCTTGGTGGAAAGAGTAGCAAAAGCCAGGCTTCTGGAAGGAATGTGGGAGCTGAGTTGAAGTTGGATTGGGATGGTTATTCTAGGCAGAGCAAACAGCATGTGCAAAGGTACTTTGGCAGGGAAACAGACTCTACTTATGTTAACTGGTATTTTGTTTGCAGTTTTTTCAAAATAATGGAGCATGCTCTCCTTTAGGGGAGAAGGTCCTAAAAGTGCTCCTGTCTGTGTACAGTGCTTACGTTAATTTCTAAGCCAACACCCACGTCAATGAACTTTAGTGTAAAAGGAGAATGCTTTGAAGAAAAAAAAAAGAGTATCTAAATATTTCCTAAACATTAATGAGAGGTGTTATGGCTTTGATAGCTTAGACAAAATATAGACTGCATGCATTTCAGTTCATGTTGATACAGATACTTTAAAACTCCTGAAAGTACTTTCAGGTCACAGATGTGAACAGAACATAAAATGTCTGGAAAATTCCACCATGGCACAGAGGCATAAGGAAGTATGTTGTGTGGGGGCTGACAAATATGCTCAATATTGGTGTGTCTGCAAGTCTACTAAATTTATTTCAAAGAGTTTATTCTCTTATCAAGGTTAAACACCTTCAGATACTGTTTATTGTATAGCAAACCTTTCTCCAGAACGGCAGAAAGAGAAGGGAGAAGTGATGAAACTCAGATGGGCTAATTTCAAACCAGTGGACTTGCATGCCACCATTAGAGATAATTTCTTGAAAAAAAAAAAAAAAAAAAAAGATCTTAAAACGGTTACCTTGCTATTTCTTTAAAACTACGAAATCATCAATATGTTGTGTCAGTTTCCCCGCTTCCCTGCAGGATATCTACAACGATCTGTAGGCCTCATGGCTGCTCACTAAGCAAACTGTCAAACTGCCCTGGGTTATTGAATTGGAGTGGAACAAGGCACAGGCTGAGACTGTCAGTGAGCTGAGGGTTGCTGCTCAGAAGGGCATGGGCAGCTCGCTGACCAGGAATGCCTCTGCCTCCCCTTGCTTTGTTTAAGAACTTGGCCCTGCTCTATGGAGCCAGTTGTGTCTCCATTTTACTTGGTGTGCATTTCACTTTTTCTGGAGTGTTGGGTTAAGAACAGAATTTAGGCTAGATATGAATGTATACAGATCTCATTCTTAGTTTTCACACTATCCTGGGTTATAATTCTGGATTGTATCTGTAGTACAGAAAATTTGGGTAATTTTCTATGCATTCTGTTTATGTTTTCTGGAGGTCAGAGGGCTCCAGAAGATGGAGGTTATTTCCTCAGCCTGTACTAGAGGGAGCCAGTCATCATGCCAATATTTATAAAACACTCCTGTCATCCATGCATCTTCTCATGCAAATGATAATTACTAATCACCATGATGTGCCTGACACCATTCTGAGAGCAGCCACGCTAGCTAAAATGGCATCTCACCCATCACCAAACTGGGTCCAGAGACAATCCTAAAATCTCAGGAGTGAGTGGCAGCACTAAGATTAGAAGCTGTGCCTTCTGATCCTAGACCCTGTGTTTTCTCTACTCCCTACAGGGCTTCCTGGGAGTGGGCTGGGACTGTCCCTGGCAGGTACCTGCATCTGGCTGGGTATTGCCCTTCTGGAAAAATCCCTTCCACTTTCAAATTCATTTTATTCTTTACTTGCTCAGAGGACACGGGGTGAACAAATTAGTGGGCGGGTGCCTCAAAGTATGATTTTGCACAGGGTTTGGTCCAGGAAGCAGAGTTGACCAAATGTAATGTGGAGATTTCAGAGTTTTTTAAAGGGGTGAAAAATTCCTTCGTGAATGATAATGAAATCCAAGCTGTCAGTCTGTGTTTGGTGTCAAACAGAGATTTGAGATGGTCCTCAGTATGAGTGTGGGCAGTGAAAAAAGGGGAAACAGTGGAGTGTTCTCTCATCTATGCTGAGAGAATATTGTAGAGGAGTCAGAAATGAAAATCAAATTATCATGACTGAAATTGTACTTTTTCAAATCTTATTATGGGGACTATATATCAAAGGGGGAGAACAAAAGAAGTCACAAAATGAATTACTAGTTAGAAATTGTCTTCAAGGTGTGCATACTGCCTGATGCATTCTAGCAAATTATTACTTTTCGATTTGTTAAATAATTTTCTGTAATGATTAATATTTGTAATATGCAAACATGCATTATTTTTAGATGTATGGTCAATGCAATGGGTCGGATTTCTGGGTAATCATCAATTGCTTCTTCTGGATATTATCAAAAGAAGTAGATGCCTTTCAACCCTAATGTAATTGACTCAATTCTAAAATCAATCTCTCTGCTTAATAACCCCAGGTGCTATGCCAATGCCCACACAAAATTAAGCACTATTGTGTAACAGGCATTCAAAGGGCAGTTTGTTCCTTGCTGTCATATTATGCTTCATGAATATGGGAATAGATGATGCAGTAATGGGAAACTCAGCCAATTTACTTACCCGTAGCCCAGAGACTGGCTTACTTTGACACTTCTCATAATTCTGTGGTGATTACTCAAAGAAAATGAATGACTCTAGGAAACTGAGGGTTATGTCTATCTATGTGACAATCCAAGTGGCGTCCAAACTTGTGACAGGTTGCCCAACAGAATTTCTTACATGAGATGTGGAATAGCAGGAACTATTCACAGGAAGAGGCTCTGATCCTTCTGCCTCAACCTACCAAAGTGCTGAGATTACAGGCATGCACCACCATGCCCAGCATTTTTCCCTTTCTTAAGCTCCATGTTTAATAAATTGCAAGATCCTGCCAAGGCCACTACACACTCACATTGCTAAAGTAGCCTCTGAAGGAAATGAGAGATGCTCTGCTGTCCTCCCTGCAGGGTGGGGATTGTTGGGGAAACTCTTGCCAGCCATGTCATCTGCCTTTGTTTTGGAGAATCTAGTCATATGTAATGGGCAGCACCCTGTATCTATTTCTACCTGTGACATAAGAAATTTATGTTTGGTCTTTATCCCCAGTTCTTGATGCAGAGGTCCTAAAACCCTTAGAATTTCTAGAATGACAGGAGTGTCTTTTGTACTAGTGAAGCAACTCCTTAGAGTTCCTGGATAGCTTCAGGCTGGGGCCTTTTACCAGAAAGGCTAGGCCATGATTAGAAGCTTGGGACGTTCAGCACATCCATCAGCCATTAGGGAGGGGAGAGGGGCTGGAGACTGGGTTGATAATCAGTCTTGCCTACATGATGAAGCCTCCTTAAAAATCCCTGAATGATGAAGTGGAGAGCTTCTGAGTTGGTGAACATATCTATGTGCGAGAAGGTGGTGTGCCCCAACTCCACAGGGACAGACGCTCCTGTGCTTGGGACCCTTCCAGAGCTTTCCCTATGTACCTCTTTCTCTGGCATTTTATTTGTATCCTTTAATAAATGAGTAAAGTAAGTAAATTTCTTTTTTAGTTTTATGAGCTGTTATAGCTAATTATTGAATCTGAGGAGGGGGTTGTGGGAACACCCAATTTGTACTCAAGTTGGATGGAAGTGTGAGTAATCTGGGGAACTGCTACTTGTGATTGGCATCTGAAGTTGGGAGCAGTCTTGTGGGACTGAGCCCTTAATTTGTGAGGTCTATGCTAATTACAGGCACTTAGTATCATCCAGTTGACATCCACAGAGAATTGGAGAACTACCTGGTATGAAAACCCACACGTTTGGTATTAGAATTGTTGTGTGAGTAGAGAATACTGAGTGTTTTCTTTTGCCACTTAAGACGAAAATGGAAAGACTTATTAAAAATCAGTCCCCAGACTTCTAGTCATTGCTCTAGTTCTTGGAAGACGTAGAAATGTTGTCAGCTGAGAGCAGGTAGTTACCTGACTGCAGTGATCTCAAGGCAAGGCATTCATGTAAATGATTCCAAGGCCATCTACAGGCTGAAGAGGATCAGGAAACCACCTGACCATATTCTTGAATGGCAACAGAATGAAATTATCTAACAAGTTTTCACAGCTCAATTGAAGCCAAAACTCTAATTTCTCAAAAGTTTCGATCTAGTCCAATCTTCCCAGTGAGTGTGATAAATAAGGGTTGAAATATTCATTTTTGTCAACAGGGGACAGTGGGATTGACATGTTTGCAACAAACACATCAGGCTGTCGCCCACCACAAGCAGGGTCTTCACATTCTGGTCTTTCAGAGTGTACAGGCTTCTTTGAAAATGTCTATTCCTCTATCCACCTCTAGCATTATTCTTTCTTTAAACCTATTACCTACTTGTTAATTGTTGAACAGGTAATCATAATTATTATAAGAGTAACTAAATTGTAACTGCTCTCATTTCTGAGTGCTTACTTCATGACAGGCTATGCATGTTTTCTACATTACCTCATTTAATCTTTATAACAATTCTGATAAGCAGGGACTATTATTATTATTTTTTTTGAGATGAGAAAAGAGAGGCTATAGAAGTTAGGTAACTTGCAGAATGTATTCAGATATTAATGGCAGAGGTGGTAGTCAGACAAAAGCTACACTCTCGAGCTTTATACTGAGCAAGGCATAAGTCATGGAGAGTTGATAAGTGGCCCACAAGCATCACCCAATTCAATCAACAAGTAATGACCTTCTAGTAAGTCTGCAGCATAAGGACGTGAGATGGATAAATTTAATTTCTCCTTTGATAGGCCTTAAAATCTGTTGGGGAATTAAACCTATATGTCCAGTTAACAGAACAAAATAAGTTTTATTTAGTCCTAAAGTAGAGGTTAGGCAGAGGTTATGAAAGTGCTGAGGCAGCAGAGGTAAATTTTGACTTGGAGGATGGTGGTGCATAAAGGACTAGGGAAAGCTTAGGAGAGGTAGTATCCTTTTACTTCCATCTTGAAAGATCAGCAAGCATCTGGCAGGTGGTGGAGACAGACAGGGAATTCCACATAGAAACAGCAGCTTGAACAAAGACCCTGAGGTGAGAAAACGCACAGCATGCTCAGGGAACAGGCATCACTGCAATATCATCACAGGCTACCTGGGGAGGAAGAAAGGGAAGGATCACAGAGAGGCTGAACTGAGGTAAGCAGGCTTCCAGTGCTGCCTAAAGGATTCATATAGAATGGGTGGCCGTGGAAAATTTTTCAAGGAGAGAGATTGATATAAATCTTTTCGTTATGTGGGAGAGTAAAGCACTCAAGGTCTGTTAACTGGTGCTCGGTGGTGCATTAGATTGATTTATATGAAATTGCTGGCATATGACCATTTTCAAGATATAAAAATCACAATTTCATATGGTTCAACCTAACACAGATCAAGATTTTGCTTTGCTTCTGGAAAGCCTTTGAATATAGTATGTAGCTACAAATTTGGGTTCTCCTTGCAGGTCCTCAGAAGTACTGTTGAGGTCTGTTATTTTATTATTATTATTATTACTTTATCTTAATGACCTCCTTTTTATTATACTTTTTAATTATACATGTGCAGAATGTGCAGGTTTGTTACACAAGTAAACATGTGTTGTGGTGGTTGGCTGCACTTATCAACCTGTCATCTACATTAGGTATTTCTCTTAATGCTATCCCTCCCCCTGACAGATCGGAGTGTGTGATGTTCCCTTCCCTGTGTCCATGTGTTCTCATTGTTCAATGCCCACCTACAAGTAAGAATGTACAGTGTTTAGTTTTCTGTTCTCGTGTTAGTTTACTGAGAATGAATGGTTTTCAGCTTCATCCGTGTCCCTGCAAAGGACATGAACTCATTCTTTTTATGGCTGCATAGTATTCCATGGTGTATATGTGCCACATTTTCTTATCCAGTCTATCATTGATAGGCATTTGCGTTGGTTCTTTGCTATTGTGAACAGTGCTGCAATAAACATACATGTGCATGTATCTTTATAGTAGAATGATTTATAATCCTTCAGGTATATACCCAGTAATGGGATTGCTGGGTCAAGTGGTATTTCTGGTTTTAGATCCTTGAGGAATCACCATACTGTCTTCCATAATGGTTGAACTAATTTACACTGCCACCAACTATGTAAAAGTGTTCCTATTTCTCCACATCCTCTCCAGCATCTGTTGGTTTTTGACTTTTTTTTTTTTTTTTTTTGAGATGGAATTTCGCTCTTGTTACCCAGGCTGGAGTGCGATGGCGCAATCTCGGCTCACCGCAACCTCCGCCTCCTGGGTTCAGGCAATTCTCCTGCTTCAGCCTCCTGAGTAGCTAGGATTACAGGCACGTGCCACCATGCCCAGATAATTTTTTTTTTTTTTTAGTAGAGATGGGGTTTCACCATGTTGACCAGGATGGTCTCGATCTCTTGACCTCGTGATCCACCCGCCTCGGCCTCCCAAAGTGCTGGGATTACAGGCTTGAGCCACCGCGCCCGGCCGGTTTTTGACTTTTTAATGAATGCCATTCTTACTGGTGTGATATGGTGTCTCACTTTTTTAAAATTTCTCTAATGACCACTGATGAACATTTTTTCATATGTCTGTTGGCTGTATATATTTCTTCTTTTGTTAAGTGTCTGCTCATATCTGTCACCCACTTTTTGATAGGGTTGTTTGTCTTTTTCTTGCCAATTTAAGTTCTTTGTAGATTCTGGGTATTAGCCCTTTGTCAGATAGATGGATTGCAAAAATTTTCTCCCATTCTATAAGTTGTCTGTTCATGCTGATGATACTTCCTTTTGCTGTGCAGAAGCTCTGTAGCTTAATTAGATCTCATTTGCCAATTTTTGTTTTTGTTGCCATTGCTTTTAGTGTTTTAGTCATGAAGTCTTTGCCCATGCTTATGTCCTGAATGGTATTGCCCAGGTTTTCTTCTAGGGTTTTTATGGTTTTAGGTCTTATGTTTAAGTCTTTAATCCATATTGAGTTAATTTTTGTATAAGGTGTAAGGAAGAAATCCAGTTTCAGCTTTCTGCATATGGCTAGCCAGTTTTCCCAACACCATTTAATAAATAGGGAATCCTTTCCCCATTGCTTGTTTTTGTCAGATTTGTCAAAGTAAGATGGTTGTAGATGTATGGCATTATTTCTGAGGCCTCTGTTCTATTCCATTGATCTATATATCTGTTTAGGTATGAGTACCATGCTGTTTTTGTTACTGTAGGCTTGTAGTATCATTCGAAGTCAGGTAGGGTGATGCTTCCAGTTCTTTTTGCTTAGAATTGTCTTGGCTATATGAGTTCTTTTTTGGTTCCATATGAAACTTAAAGTAGTTTTTTCCAATTCTGTGAAGAAAGTCAATGGTAGTTTGATGGGGATAGCATTAAATCTATAAATTGCTTTGGATAGTATGGCCGTTTTTATGATATTGATTCTTCCTATATATGGGCATGGAATGTTTTTCCATTTGTTTGTGTCCTGTCTTATTTCCTTGAGCAGTGATTTGTAGTTTTCTTCGAAGAGGTCCTTCATATCCCTTGTAACTTGTATTCCTAGGTATTTTATTCTCTTTGTAGCACTTGTGAAGGGGAATTTATTCATGATTTGGCTGTCTATCTGTTATTGGTGTATAGGAATGCTTGTGATTTTTGCATATTGATTTTGTATTCTGAGACTTTGCTGAAATTGCTTATCAACTTAAGATTTTGGGCTGAGATGATGGGGCTTTCTAAATATACAGTGATGTCATCTGCAAACAGAGACAATTTGACTTCCTCTCTTCCTATTTGAATACACTTTATTCCTTTCTCTTGCCTGATTATCCTGTCCAGAACTTCCAATACTATGTTGAAAAGGAGTGGTGAGAGGGAATTCTTGTCTTGTGCCAGTTTTCAAAGGAAATGCTTCCAGTTTGTGTTCATTCAGTATGGTATTGGCTTTGGGTTGGTCATAAGTAGCTCTTATTATTTTGAGATACATTCTGTCAATACCCAGTTTATTGAAATTTTTAGCATGAAGGGCTACTGAATTTTATTGAAGGCCTTTTGTGCATCTACTGAGATAATCATGTGGTTTTTGTCGTTGGTTCTGTTTATATGATAGATTACATTTATTGATTTGCTTATGTTGAACTAGCCTTGCATCCCAGGAATGCAGCCTACTTGATTATCGTGGGCAAACTTTTTGATGAGCTGTTGTATTTGGTTTGCCAGTATTTTATTGAGGATTTTCTCATCCATGTTCATCATGGATATTGGCCTGAAATTTTCTTTTTTTGTTGTGTCTCTGCCGGGTTTTGGTATCAGGATGATTTTGGCCTCATAAAATGAGTTAGGGAGGATTCCCTCTTTTTCTATTGTTTAGAATCATTTCAGAAGGAATGATACCAGCTCCTCTTTGTACCTCTGGTAGAAATTAGTGGTGAATCCATCTGGTCCTGGACTTTTTAAAAATTGTTAGGCTGTTAATTGCTGCTTTGATTTCAGAACTTGTTATTGGTCTATTCAGGGAATTGACTTCTTTCTGGTTTAGCCTTGGGAGGGTGTATGTGTCCAGAAGTTTCTTCTAGATTTTCTGATTTATTTGCATAGATGTATTTATAGTGTTCTCTAATGGTAGTTTGTATTTCTGTGGGATAGGCGGTGATATCTCCTTTATCATTTTTTATTGCATCTATTTGATTCTTCTTTCTTTTTTCTTTATTCATCTGGCTAGTGGTCTTTCTATTTTTTTCATCTTTTCAAAAAACCAGCTTCTGAATTTATTGATTTTTTGAAGGGTTTTTTGTCTCTATTTCCTTCAGTTCTGCTCTGATCTTAGTTAATTCTTTTCTTCTATTAGCTTTTGAATTTGTTTGCTCTTGCTTCTCTAGTTCTTTTAATTGTGATGTTAGGGTGTCAATTTTAGATCTTTCCTGCTTTCTCTTGTAGGCATTTAGTGCTATAAATTTCCCTCTACACACTGCTTTAAATGTGTTTTGGAGATTCTCATATGTTGTGTTTTTGTTCTCATTGGTTTCAAAGAACATCTTTATTTCTGCTTTAATTTCATTATTTACCTAGTAGTCATTCAGGAGCAGGTTGTTCAGTTTCCATGTAGTTGTGCAGTTTTGAGTGAGTTTCTTAATCCTGCATTCTAATTTGATTATACTGTGGTCTGAGAGACTGTTGTGATTTCCACTCTTTTGCATTTGCTGAAGAGTGTTTTACTTCCAATTATGTGGTCAATTTTAGAATAAGTGTGATGTGTTACTGAGAAGACTGTATATTCTGTTGATTTGGGGTGGAGAGTTCTGTAGATGTCTACTAGGCCTGCTTGGTCCAGAGCTGAGTTCAAGTCCTGGATACCCTTGTTAATTTTCTGTCTTGTTGATCTAATATGGACAGTGCGGTGTTAAAGTCTCCCACTATTATTGTGTGTGATGCTAAGTCTCTTTGCAGGTCTTTAAGGACTTGCTTTATGGATCTGGGTGCTCCTGTGTTGGGTGCATATATATCTTTGTCTCTTTTGATCTTCGTTGGTTTAAAGTCTGTTTTATCAGAGACTAGGATTGCAAACCTTGCTTTTTTTTTTTTTTTTTTTTTTTCTTTCCATATACTTGGTATATTTTCCTCCATCCCTTTATTTTGAGCCTATGTTTATCTTTATACGTGAGACGGGTCTCCAGAATACAGCACACCAATGAGTCTTGACTGTTTATCCAATTTGCCAGTCTGTGTCTTTTACTTGGGGCATTTAGCCCATTTACATTTAAGGTTAATATTGTTGTGTGTGAATTCAATGCTGTCATTATGATGAGCTGGTCATTTTGTCCATTAGTTGTTGCAGTTGCTTCATAGCATTGATGGTCTTTACAATTTGATATGTTTTTTGCAGTGGCTTGTACCAGTTGTTCTTTTCCATGTTTAGTGCTTCCTTCAGGAGGTCTTGTAAGGCAGAACTGGTGGTGACAAAATCTCTCAGTATTTGCTTGTCTGTAAAGGATTTTATTTCTCCTCTGCTTATGAAGCTTAATTTGGCTGGATTTGAAATTGTAGATTGAAAATTCTTTTCTTTAAGAATTTTGAATATTGGCCCCCACTGTGTTCTGGCTTGTAGTGTTTCTCCTGAGAGAGCCACTGTTAAGTCTGATGGGCTTCCCTTTGTGGGTAACACGATATTTCTCTCTGGCTGCCCTTCACATTTTTCCTTCATTTTAACCTTAGCTAATCTGACAATTATGTGCTTGGGTTTGCTCTTCTGGAGGAATATCTTTGTGGTGTTCTCTGTATTTCCTGAATTTGAATGTTGGCCTGCCTTGCTAGGTTGGGGAAGTTCTCTTGGATAATATCCTGAAGAGTGTTTTCCAAGTTGGTTCCATTCTCCCCATTAGTTTCAGGTTCACCAGTCAAAGGTAGATTTGGTCTTTTCACATAGTCCCATATTTCTTGAAGGCTCTGTTAGTTTTTTATTTTTTCACTCTTTTTTCTCTAATCTTGTCTTCTTTATTTCACTGAGTTGATCTTCAATCTCTGATATCCTTTCTTCTGTTTGATCAAGTTGGCTATTGATACTTGTATATGTGTCACAAAGTTCTCATGCTGTGTTTTGCAGCTCCATCAGGTCATGTTCTTCTCTAAGCTGGTTATTCTAGTTAGGAATTTGTCTAACCTTTTTTCCAGGTTCTTATCTTCCTAGCTTTGGGTTGAAACATGCTTCTTTAGCTCGGAAGAGTTTGTTATTATTCACCTCTGAAGCCTACTTCTGTCAATTCATCAAACTCATTCTCCAACTAGTTTTGTTTCCTTGCTGGCAAAGAGTTTTGATCCTTTGGAGGAGAAGAGGTGTTCTGGTTTTTGGAATTTTTAGCCTTTTTGTGCTGGTTTCTCCCCATCTTCATGGATTTATCTACCTTTGGTCTTTGATATTGGTGATGTTGAAACTATTTCTTTCTGTTTGTTAATTCTGCTTCTACCAGTCAATCCCCTCTGCTGCAGGTCTGCTGAAGTCTGTTGGAGGTTCACTCAGCCAAAAATGCAAGAATCACCCACCTTCTGCATCAATCTCATTGAGAGATGCAGACTGGTGCTGTTCCTATTCAGCCATCTTGACAGCTCTTTCCTCTTATTTTAACCTAACCAATATATCAGTGAAATAGAATCTTATTTATTTTAAGCTGGAATTTGATTAATTCAGGATGGTAACTTTAGATACTTCATGCTGATCCAAGCCCTTGATTAGTTGTTGATGAAATCATTAATTTTAGTATTTATAGGGAGAAGGGTAGATGGGAAATGAAGATTTATAAAAGTCTTTGATGGTAAGAACTATTGGTTGCTGTAGACAGCTACTGAAAGCTGGCATGGGCATGCCATGTTTCCAGGCAACTTTGGGTGGTCCTGGGCTTGCAGTTACATTCTGTCATTCTTCAAATGTTTTCTGAGTGTCTAAATGTTTTGTGAACAGTTCTAGGCACCAAAGAGATGGTTGGAAATAAGCTAGACAACTTGTTTATCGGGTCCTTAGGTTTTCCATCCAAGCTAGAATGAATAACATTTGATAAAACTGTTGTTAAGAAAGATTGTCTATATACACAAACCCTGTATATGAATGGGGCAGAGTAGACTCTGGGGAGATAGGGTGGGATGGGGGCAATTCAGTAGGCCCTACTTAGTGCCAGACACTGGGCTTTTATCTCATTTTCTTGTTTAAATCCCCCCCACCTCTGGACAAATTAGGTAGTTTTATCCTTGCTTGACAGATGGGGAAATTGACCCTCAAAGAAATTGAGAAAATTGCCACCAGTTGCCCAGCATGAGGGTGGGGGAGCAGAGTTTGAGCGCACATCTGTTTGTCCAGTGCCTGAGTTCTTTCCATCAGCATCCCCAGTATAGAGTGATTTTAGGTTTTGCAAGACAAACCTGGAAGAGCACATGCTTATTTGTTCAGAGGCTTATTTTCTTTTCAACCAGAGTGGAACTGGACAAGTGTAATCAGAACCATTTGTTGACAATGGCAAGGCAAGCTGTAGAGATGAAATTAGAGTGTCAAGGCCAGGTGACTGATATTTGCCAAAGGCATGAAAACAGCATGTCATACCCAAGGTAATGATGCCACAGATTCCTGCATGTCAGATTCCATTGCTATGTTTAGGGAAAGTACAATAATATTGTTCAGAGTCAGCAAAGATAGTGTGCATTTAGTTCCAGTTTTGATGAATCTGTAAAAGTTGCAACCCAGATGTTGTGCTATTAATTTGGGTGACATGATTATTATTACTTTGGCCTCTCTTTTCCAAATATGTTAATCCCAACAGCAACGGCAACAACAAAAAAGTTAATATGATTTAAAGCTTTATGTCACATTATGTTTTGAAACATGCAATCAGGAAACCAGAGTGATATATGAAAAATCGTTATTATCCTAGTTTTAAAAATGACTTTCTTAGGACTTGAGTAAAAAGAACCTGTCCTGATGAGCTCATTCTCTCTCAAAGATTTTTGTTCTTTTGAAGTCATTGCATTTCCACTATGGTTTAGTATGAACAACAACAACAAAAAAATCAGGAACTCTTTTCTTACTTGAGTTCCAGGGATGTAGAGACGATAGAGCTAATATTCTTCTTGTCATTTTAAAAATGCACAAGTCTCGGAGCTGCTTTGATATTTGTCGTTGATATAGAAAGAGTGCTCATCACTTAACATGGCTGTGCCTCCTACCAGGGGATGGCAAATACCTGTTATGGTGTTTCTGGAAACAGGCTGATCATAATGTCCCATTTACAACAGGGAGTTGTGTACCTCCCTCTTTACAATTCATCTCTGGTTACCTGGGACAGGTAATGTCAGGATGAGGCATTGAAAGCTCATCTCCAGTCTAAGGAGATGGTGAATAGGAGGCAGGACTAGTTCCCACTCCAATGGACTGCATAGTATGTAGAGACTCACATCAGAAACTTGCTCCAAGAACTACTGCAGGAACCTACCAGAAAAGCTGAGAATCCACAGACCATTTGAAGGACCAGGATTACTGCTGTGGTCTCCCTGACATATGGAAAAACTGTGAGTCACCTTGCTTTCTTCACAGGGTGGCTTGCCCTGGTCACTGGCTGCCAGACGTGATGCTGTTGTGAGAGCATAGTGGGAGTGAGACCGGCCTTTAGGACTGTAGGCTGCGTGAAAGTGGGGTGAGGTCAGTGACCACTTCTCTGGTGACCTGTATGACTCAGCAAAGTCAGCCATAATCCCACTGGAATATAACTCCACTGGACTGGGAACCACACTGCCACCCCCCACAGCAGCCACAACAAGCCCTGCCCAAGGAGAGGCTGAGCTCAGACATGCCTATCCAGCCCCTACCTGGTGTGATGGTCTTTCTTTACTTACCCTGGTAGCTGAAGATAAAGGTTATAATCTCTTGATAGCTAGATAGCCCTGCTCACCACCTGAGAAACCTGAATACTTAACCAGGTGTCCCTAGGGCAAGTTTGCATCATCCCTATAGGACTGCAGCTGATGTGATCTTAAAAGCATTACCTCCTGTTTGGAGGCCAACGAGCACAAAACCAGCACACTAAATAAAAACACAACTAAGGACCCTTTCAGAGTCCACTTCACTCCCCTGCTACCTTCACTGAAGCAGGTGCTGGTATCTATAGCTGCAAGACCTGAAGAGGGATCACATCACAGGACTCTTCGCAGACACTCCTTAGTACCAGCCTGGAGTCCAGTAGCTCTGTTGGGCGGCTAGACTCAGAACAGCAAAAACAATCACTATAGCTCAGCTCTCAGGAAGCTTCATTCCTAGGGGAAGGAGGAGAATACTACATCAAGGGAGCACCCTGTGGGACAAAAGAATCTGAACAGCAGCCTTTGAATCCCAGATCTTCCCTCTGACAGTCCACCCAGATGAGAAGGAACCAGAAAAACAATTCTAGTAATAGGACAAAACAAGGTTCTTTATACCCCAAAAAGATCATACCAGCTTACCAGCAATTGATCCAAACCAAGACAAAATCTCTTAATTGCCAGAAAAAGAATTCAGAACATCAGTTATTAAGCTAACCAAGGAGTCACCAGACAAAACTGAAGTCCAACTTAAAAAAATTAAAAACATGATATAGGATATGAAATGAAACTTCTTCAGTGAAATAGAGAACATAAATAAAAACAATCACAACTTCTGGAAATCAAGAACACATTTAGAGAAATGCAAAATGCACTGGAAAGTTTCAGCAATAGAATCAAACAAGCAGAATAAAGAACTTCAGAGCTTGAAGACAAGATTTTTCAATTAATCCAACTCATCAAAGACAAAGAAAAAAGAATTTTAAAAATGGAAAAAACCTCCAAGAAATTTGAGACTGTTAAATGTTCAAACCTAAGAATTATTGGTGTTCCTAAGAAAGCAGAGAAATCTAAAAGTTTGGAAAATATATTTGAGAGAATAATTGGGGAAAACTTCCCAGCCTTGCTAGAGATCTAGACATGCAAATACAAGAAGCTCAAAGAACACATGGGAAAGTCATCACAAACATATCATCGCCTAGGCACATAGTCATCAGGTTATCTAAAGTCAAAATGAAGGAAAGAATCTTAAGAGCTATGGAAATTAAATAATCTGCTCCTGAATGATTGTTGGGTCAACAATGAAATCAAGAGGAAAATTTAAAAAATTCTTTGAACTGAATGATAATAGTGACAAAACCTATCAAAACTTCTTGGATACAGCAAATGCAGTGCTAAGAGAAAAGTTCATAGCATTAAATGCCTACATCACCAAGTCTAAAAGAGCACAAATAGACAATCTAAGGTCACACCTCATGGAACTGGAGAAAAAAGAACAATTCAAACCTAAACTCAGCAGAAGGAAATAAATAACAAAGATCAGAGCAGAACTAAACGAAATTGAAACAAACAACAATAATACAAACACAAAAGATAAATGAAACAGAAAGTTGGTTCTTTGAAAAGATAAATCAATAGACCATTAGAGAGATTAACCAAGAAAAGAACAGAGAAGATTGAAATAAACTCAATTAGCAGTGAAATGGGAGATACTACAACTCATACCACATATATACAAAAGATTATTCAAGGCTACTATGAACACCTTTACATGCATGCATAAACTAGAAAATGTAGTGGAGATGGAGAAATTCCTGGAGAAATAACCCTCCTAGATTAAACGAGGAAGACATAGAATCTTTGAACATAACAATAACAAGCAGTGAGATTGAAGTGGTAATTTAACAATTGTCAACAAAAAAAAAAGTTCATGATCAGGTGGATTCACAGCTGAATTCTATCAGACATTCAAAGAAGAATTGGTACCAATCCTATTGACACTATTCCAAAAGATAGAGAAAGCGGGAATCCTCCCTAAATCATTCTATGAAACTAGTATCACCCTAATACCAAAACCAGGGAAGGACATAACAAAAAAAGAAAACTACAGACCAATATCCCTGATGAGCATAGATGCAGAAATCCTCAACAAAGATACTAGCGAACCAAGTCCAACAACATATCAAAAAGATAATTTACCATGATCAAGTGGGTTTCAAACCAAGGATGCATAGATGGTTTAACATATACAAGTCAATAAATGTGATATACCACACAAAATTAAAAAGATAAAAATCATATGATCATCTCAGTAGATGCAGAAAAGGCATTTGACAAAATCCAACATTTGTTTATGGTTAAAACCCTCAGCAATATCAGCATAGAAGGGACATACCTTAAGGTAATAAAAGCCATCAATGACAAACCCACAGCCAATATTATACTGACTGGGGAAAATTTGAAAGTATTCCCCCTGAGAACTGGAACAAGACAAGGATGCTCACTTTCACCACTTCTATTCAACATGGTACTGGAAGTCCTAGCCAGAACAATCAGAGAAGAGAAAGAAAGAAAGGGCATCCAAATTGGTAAAGAAGAGGTCAAACTGTCTCTGTTTGCCGATGGTATATATGATTGTATGCCTAGAACACTGTAAACACTCATCCAAAAAACTCCTAGATCTGGTAAATGTATTCATCAAAGTTTCTGGATACAAAATTAATGTACACACATCAGTAGTTCTGCTGTATACCAACAGCGACCAAGCTGAGAATCAAATCAAGAAGTCAACTTCTTTCACAATAGCTGCAAAAATAAAAACACTTAGGAATACACATAACTAATGACATGAAAGAGCTCTACAAAGGAAAATTACAAAAAAACGGCTGAAAGAAATCATAGATGACACACAAATGGAAACATATCCTATGCTTATGGATTCAATATTGTGAAAATGACCATATTGCCAAAAGCAATCTACAAATTCTATGCGGTTACCATCAAAACACCACCGTCATTTCTCATATAACTAGGAAAAACAATTTTTAAATTCATATGGAACCAAAAAAGAGCCACAGAGCCAAAGAAAGACTAAGCAAAAGGAACAAATCTAGAGGTATCACATTACCTGACTTCAAACTATACTGCAAGGCTACAGTCACCAAAACAGCATGATACTGGTATAAAAATTGGAACATAGACAAGTGGAACAGAATAGAAAACCCAGAAATAAAGCAAAATATGCACAGTCAACTGGTTTTTGACAAAGCAAATGAAAACATAAAGTGGGGAAAGGACACCCTATTCAACAAATGGTGCTGGGTTAATTGGCAAGCCACATGTAGGAAAATGAAACTAGATCCTCATCTCTCACCTTATACAAAAATCAACTCAAGATGGATCAAAGACTTAAATCGAAGATCTGAAACCATAAACATTCTAGAAGATCATGTCAGAAAAACCCTTCTAGGTATTGGCTTAGGCAAGACTTCATGATGAAGAACGCAAAAGCAAATGCAACAAAAACAAAGATAAATAGGTGGGACTTAATTAAACTCAAAAGCTGCTGCACAGCAAAAGAAATAATCAGCAGAGTTAACAGACAAAATCTCAGAAATCATCACTAAAGAACGTATTCATGTAATGAAACACCACCTGTTCCCCCAAAACCTACTGAAATCAGAAAAATAAAAGCTGCAAAGCTTGTGAACAACTTACCTGCAAAGCTTGTGAACAACTTTCCATGTTTTGGCAGTGATCCTTTTATTCCAGTTTGAAAAAACACCCGACAGCCAAGCCCAGCACTCCTCCTCTCTCTTGTGTAAGCAATAAGCACCATTAATAGTGCTTATTGCACCTGTCAGTCTTGATTAATTCTGTGTACAATGATCAAGAGAGCATTTTGACTTTGGGGCAAATTAGACCATGGTGGACTATGACACAGACTTAAGGAATAAATATTCACTAGAAGAGAAAAACACAGAGCCTGGAGCTTGTAGGGATTGCATAAAAATAAAAGCATATGAAGAATGAATCCCAACTATAGATTTTTTTAAAAAGCTACAGGATGATTAAGTGCTTTTGGATTATTCTATTCTATAATATTTAATGGTTTCTAAATCTAAGTACTTCTTGGTCACAATGTTGTTTTTAAAAGTTATCCATTAGGTCTTTGTGTGAACAAATGTAGGCCATTACTCCACTGATCAGTAACTAATGCAAATAAAAAGTTGTTTTTTATTCTTTTACAACATGAACTTGTTTCGATTTAGTGCTGAAATGACTGGCTGAAAAGACAAAGGACATTGTTCTCAAAGGTGTTTAATAGGCCCTGAAAGTTTGACTTAGAAAAAAAAAGTGATTGGAATATGTCCATATCAAGGTTGCAATAAAGTAGGACAATTCCAAGCAACTAAAACAGACTTTCTCTCCGATTTCTGCAAGAATTGTCTTTTCTCGTAATAGTCTAACTCTAGTGTATGCATGTGTGTGTATGTACTCTTTTTACATGTAAATTAGTATATAATTTTCTTATTTGATTTAACAATAGGTGGTGTAGGTAAGATCGACATTATTATCGTATCTTAGGAAAGCAGGCAAATGAGACCCAGAGAAGTTAGGAAATTTGCACCTGGTCATGCAGTTAGTAAACAGAGATGCTTAAACATAAACCCCAGTCACTCACCAAATGATTCTCCTTTCTATGTAACAGGCTCAAGGCCCCCACTAGCAGGTACAGTGGTAAGTTCTCACCCCAAACCCCACAAATACCTTTCCAGGGCACCATCCCAGTCCAGAGCTATTTAGGCAAACTGTGCTTAAGGAAGAACTGCCTTGTACAGAGCTGTTCTGCTTGGACATGGCTTTTCCTCCTCTAGCCCCTTCTGCCATGTCATCACTACAAGGTTGGAAAGAGACAGGGAATCAGCAATGAATATGGGAATTATCTGTACATTTAGCAGTGGAATCCTATAGGCATGGAAAGAAAGAGCAGAACTGGTAGCACCTAGTTTTAAGCTTACCTTCTTGTTGCATACATTGAAAGTAAACATCAGAAATGTCCTCTACCTTAAAATTTGCACAATGATTTCTTGTACCAAACTGGTTCAATTCCATTCCTCTGTTCATTCATTCCATTCCACACACCTTTATTGAGCACCTCCTCTTGGCAGTAACTGCGTGGGTGGGAAGACACAGGCCAACCTTGCCCACAGATAGTGCACAGTCTTCAGGTGATGGGGAGAGGAGAAAAGAAGAAAATGCTGGTTAGTAGGTGGGATGTAGCTGAAACCTTAGATGGTGTGATTCACAAAAAGCCATACAGTTCTTGTCCGCAGCCCCACCATGTGCTTTGAACATAAGAGCAGCAGTTGATGATTTTGCCTCCATTTGACTGTTACAGATCCCAGCCCCTGTGATGTTTCCTCAAGCATTTCTGGAGGTCCTGAAATGTATCTAATGTGTGGTCAAAAGCAAGTCTGGTCAGCTTTCACGCAGCATCTGCTGTTTCTTCCTTCTCGCTAGCCTGCCTCTTGGTTCCATCATATTCCACTAGAGACTGCTGCAGGTGTGCTAGAGCTCAGAGAGGGGAAGTGTGGAGGGCACCTCTCCCTCTTGTGTTGACCTCCACTGAGAGGCTTCAATGGTTTACAGAATCTTAAGTGAACGAGCTTGTTTAGGTTGAGTTCCATGCCTTTCTTGCCCTTGACCTAGGCTAGAGTCAATGGGGGATAGATCAGAGGAAAAACCTCACTGACAGCCACTATGTGATTCTCAGGATCGCCCTCCTCTTCTGACCACCCCATTTCTCCTTTCATTACGACCAGTTTTCTGTCTATGCTCACATGCCCTTTGCAGGCTGGTTGTTTCCTCCTGCCAAGATTCTGGGGAAGCCTGCCTCTGAGTTCCATGGCATACCTGAACCCCAGCAGAGACTAGGGTCTACACAGAGAGAAGGTGTTGTTCTAGCATGGAGTTTGGAGAAAGGGCACAGACATACCCTGCAGGCACCATTCCCCTCTTTCGTGTGTATGAAGGGGAGCCTCTGAGGGGACTTATCCCTGAACACAGTCTTTTTGAGGGAGATGTTTGAAACTCTCTGCTTTAAATAGAACAAGACTATTTTTCTTTCTATGGTGTATTAGTTTGTTCTCAAACTGCTATAAAGAAATACTTGAGACTGACTAATTTGAAATAAAAGAGGTTTAATTGGCTCATGGGTCTGCAGGCTGTACAGGAAGCATGACTGGGGAGACATTGGGAAACTTAACAGTTATGGTAGAAGGGAAAGGGAAAGCAGGCATGGCTTACATGACCAGAGCAGGAGGAAGAGAGTAGGGAGAGGTACTACATGCTTTTAAACAACCAGATCTGTGAGAATTTGCTCATGGTCATGAGAACAGCAAAGGAGAAATCTGCCTCCTTGATCCAATATCCTCCCACCAGGCTCCTCCTCCGAATTTGAGGATTGCAATTCAACATGAGAGTTGGGCAGGGACAAAAAATTTAAACCATATCATACATGTGGTTACAGATAAAAGATGGGGCACAATTATGTTGGATGCATTAATGGAAAGGAAAGCACTTATTCATCCTGAAGTGTAATCAATGGAGGAGTAAAATGATGTAGAGTCTAGAGTCATTTCCTAATCTGGTAAGAAGAAGGGCTCAGAAAAGCAGGAGACACTAGAGGTCTTAAATGAGGGTTATTAGTGAGGGATGCAGAGAAGAGCGACAATGAATTAACACAGAAATATATCAAAGACCTTCCAGTTTTGACTGTGCTAATTCCTCACTTCCTCCTCAGTTAGGTATTGGTAAATAGCATCTGTGCCTAGAGGTACTGGTTTAGGTGGCAAGATATTGCCAATCCCACTATTTACAATTTAAAAAGTGTGTGTGTGTGTGTGTGTGTGTGTGTGTGTGTGTGTGTGTTTTAAAAGAAGACCACATTCCTATGTAGAAAGTGCCTGTGTCCCAAACTGTGATAGTTGGTATAGTATGGGAAAACATGTAGACATCTAACATATATGGATTGTTTCCTTGTGTTTCAGGCATTGTACTAAATGTTCTACTTGTAAAGATAAGATCACAGGCATATTCCTTATTACATAAGCTTGACATCCAAAGAGCATAAGGCAAAACAATATCTATAATTGTTATCATCCAGTTTTAAGTTTCTTAGCGGCTGCACCATTTAATCCTATTTGTGGCCTTGTGTTCATTTATTCATTTAACAATACAGTCATGTATCATGTAATGACATTTCAGTCAATGACAGACCATATATATGATCATGGTCTCATAAGATTATATTTGTGCTGTGCATTTTTATGTTTACATACACTAATACTTACCATTATGTTACAGTTGCCTACAGTATTCAGTAGAGTAGCATGCTGCACAGGTCTGTAGTCTAGGAGCCATCAGCTGTACCATATAGCCTAGGGGTATAGTGAGCTATGCCATTTAGGTCTGTGCAATGTTTATACAATGACAAATTGCCTAACGACACAGTTCTCAGAATGTATCCCTGTTACTAAGCAACATATGCCTGTATTTATTCAGAGATATATTGTTGTGTGTAACATACAGTGACATCGAGTATAAAACAATTAATAAAGACAAGGAGCTTGACTTGTGGAATTTATGTATGAGAGGGAGAGAGAGAACAAAGATGTCAACGTCCAAATAAATATATACCTACAGCTTATGCTATGAAATAAATGGGATTATGAGATAAAGAATAGGAATGCAGGGAGTGGTTTTTCTTAAGAAGTCAGAACTTCTCTGATCTAAGTAGTAGACATGGGATGTGTTTGTAAGAATTACATATAATTGTGTATCTTCTGTATGTATCAATAAAAAGGTTTCCTTCCTTCCTTCCTTCCTTCCTTCCCTCCCTCCCTCCCTCCCTCCCTCCCTTCCTCCCTCCTTCCTTCCTTCCTTCCTTCCTTCTCATATCCAAGAGATAATCAACTAAGAGCTAGGCACCCATTTAGGCCTGAAAAGAAACCTGTTGTCTCTCTGAAGTCTGCTACCTAAGCGATTCCTCTGCACGATAAAACTTGGTCTCCGCAATCCTTTACCTTAAGCAAAACATTCCTTACCATTAATCCCAGGTCTTCAGATAAACCCAACCAATTGCCAACCAGAAAGTGTTTAAATTTATCTATAGCCTAGAAGCCCCACCTTTGAGTTGTCCTGCCTTTCTGAACCAAAGCAATGTATTTCTTAAATGTATTTGATTGATGTCTCATGCCTTTCTAAAATACATAAAACCGAGCTGTACCCCAACCACCTTGGACACATATTCTCAGGCTGGGGGCTGTGTCATGGGCCATGGTCACTCATATTTGGCTCAGAATAAATCTCTTCTCATATACAGAGTTTGACTCATTTTATCAACATTAATAATTTTACTGTTTTTGAATCCAATGTTATTTCCCATGTGTGTATACTTTTAACATCAAGCACTTCTCCAGCTGTCTAAATAATATCTCAAATATTCATTCACATCAGACATGCTATCAATGTCACATTCTTGAATACTCCTGAGTTCTCTGAACTTCTCTAGTCCAAATGGCCCAGCTTGCATCCTTTACTTCCGTCCTTCCTCGGATAGGTTTCCTCTATCCTATGTCTCTCTTTTTGTTGGTCCCTCATTTTGCTGGAGCTTATCTTCCAATAGTTTTCTTAAAAAAGTGTTCATAGGTAATATGGTCTGGACGTTTGTCCCCTCCAATCTTGTGTTGAAAGGTAATCCCCAGGCTGGGCAAGGTGGCTCACACCTGTAATCCAAGCACTTTGGAAGGCTGAGGAGGGTGGATAACCTGAGGTCAGGTGTTTGAGACCAGCCTGACTAAAATGGTGAAAACTAAACCTATACTAAATTAAAAAAAATTAGCTGGGTTTGGTGGTGCATGCTTGTAATCCCAGCTTCTTGGGTGGCTGAGGCAAGAGAATCGCTTGAACCTGAAAGACAGAGGTTGCAGTTAGCCGAGATTGCACCATTGCAATCCAGCCTGGGCATCAGGAGTAAAACTCCATCTCAGGAAAAAAAAAAAAAAAAACAAGAAGAAAGAAAGATAATCCCCCAGTGTTGGAGGTAGGGTCTGGTGTTTGGATTATGGGGGAAGAATAACTTAGTGCCATCCCCTTGGTGATGAGTGAGTTCTTGCCCAGTTAGTTTATGTAAGATCTGGTTGTTAATAGGAGCCTGGGACCTCTCCTATCTCTCTTATTCCCACTCCTGCTATGATACGCCTGTTCTCTCTTCATCTTCTGCCATGAGTTGAAGCTCCATGAGACCTTACCAGAAGACAAGCAGATGTTGGTGCCATGCTTGTACAGTTTCTGGAACTGTGAGCCAAAATAAACCTCTTATAAATTACCCAGCCTAAGGTACTTCTTTATAGCAATGCAAAAATGGCCTATTACAGGAGGTAAAGTTTTTGAAATTGTACCTGTTCAAATATATCTTTTTTATATCTTCACACTGGATTGATAATTTGGCTCCATAGATTCTAGGCTGAAATTCATTTGGCTTCAGAAGTTTGAGGGCATTACCCCATTATCCCCTGCCTTCCCGTGTTGCTCTTGATCTGTCCAGAGCTATTTTGATTCTTTATCCTTTGTGTATAACTTGTTTTTTTTGTTTTCTCTCTGGAAGCTTTTAAAATTACTCCTTGGCCCTAAACCAGAATTTCATGTTGAATGTGCTGTGGTATGAATCTATTTTTGTCCACTGTGCTGGGCACTGCTTGGGTCCTTTTAGTGTGAAAACTCATACCCTTCTTTTCTGAAAAGATTTCTTAAATTACTTTGTTGTTGATTTCTTTCCCACTGTTTTTTGTTTTCTCTGTTTCAGAAGTTCTGTAATTGAAATGAGGGACTTCTCAAACTATTCGTGTAATATTTTTATTTTTTTCTCTTTATTAACATTTATTTACTTATTTAATCTTTTGGGGAAATTCCCTCAACTTTGTCTTCAACCTTTTCTATTGAGTTATTTGGTTTCTTTTAATCTGTTTTTGGTTTCCAGAGCCCAGTTTTCATTATTTGAATGTTTCGTTTTTAAAAAAGCATCGAGTTCTTATTTCTCATTTTCTCTATATCTCTAAAACTATTTGTGATACATTTTTTAAAAAAAATCTTTCTTTCCTCTACAGAGTTCTCTATTTCTTCCAGATAGTCTCCCTCCTGTTTCTTTGTTAGTTTCTCTCTTATTAGAGTCATTCCTTAAGTAGCTGGTAATGTTTTGTTGTCTGCTCATTTTTTAAGAGTGGAAACTTTGAAAATGTGGGTGGAGCTTGTTAATGCCAAGCTTATTGTAACATGATCTGGCTGGGCTTTCTCTTGGGTTGGGGGAGAATTTCGAGAAGTTAGTAATTTTAGGTCTTTCCTCTTGAAAAGATCTTTAGGTCGTTTCTCAATCCATTTATCTCATTCTCTCTTGAAGGGTGAAGGCCTGGGAAAGACTTCTGGGAAAGACTTCTGGGAAGTCTAAGGATGTATTAGATAGGCCTTTACTTTCTTTCTCTCTGTTTACTCTATGGTAACTTTGCCCTGAACTGAGCATAGTGTCTCAAGATCAAGGGCTCCATATTTTATCCTTCTAGAGAATGAACTTCTGGTTTCTTGGTGGGATTGGTTTGGGAATTGTCAGGAAGAGGGAACAGTTGCCCAGTCTGTCAGGGTGCAGGGGAGAGACTTTATTGCCGCTTTGCACTACGTTCCTTGTTTTATACACCTGATCGTACCAGTCTCTAAGGTACCTAGTGCCACCATTTGATGACCTTTTAGAAATTACAGTGTAAATCAGGTTGTTCCTGGGCTTTCCTATAGCCAGTTCAGGAATGATCTTTCTCAGAACTGCTGTCAGTTTTCACACTTTCCATTGTTTGCCAGCCTCTATACATTATTATTGTAATCTTTCTCTTTTCCTTGTCCTTGTGGGCCTATGTCTTTTTGGGAAAAAAATCTCTTTGCTGTAGATTTAGTAAGACTTCAGCAGTGAATAAAATTCAATATGTGTGTTTAATCTGCCATCTTTACCTCTGTGCCATTACATGATGGCTTCAAGGCATGGATGTGATGTGAGTTGATTTATGTTTCAAAACTACCGTTTCTCTGCTTCGTGGAGAAAGGATTGGAGGAGAGGTAAAATGCAAGTGGGGCTGCTTGTTGCGGTCTCTGACGGAGAGGACAGGGTGTGGCCAGTTGGGGACAGGAGAGGTAGAGAGACATGCATTGCTCCAAGACCTGTTTCACAGGTATGTAGGATCAAAGGATTTGCTGATGGATTGGATATGAGGCGTGAGGAAGAGGGAGGAACATTTCAGTGCTACAGTTTTTGCTTGAGCAACTCAATTAACGATGGGGCTATTAAGATGAAGAAAGCTAGTAGAAAAAATATTTCTGATTAGAGACAAATATTCAATCATTTCATGGCTGCCATGGGCGTTTATAGGCTTCGTCTCCAAAGACTACTTACTCTAAAAGCAAAAAACAATTTTAATATGGTTTTGTTTCCTGGCTCATGACAAACTTTGGTTTCCATGAAAACAGAAAATTTTAATGATGATAGCCTAGAGATGCTTAAATAGCAGAAAATTAAAAGGATTAAACGTGGTATTGGCATATTGCCAAATATCTCTCTAAGTAGATGTTCCTGTTTACTTTTTATTTTCCCTAGGTCATGCAGTGTATTACAGTAAGGGGAAAGGTTTTTAACGGAAGAAAGAGCTAATCCAAGAAGCCACAGAATCTAAAAGACATTCTCTGTGACTTTAGGAAAAGCACAAGTTAAACACGCTTTTCTCATTATAGTAGTTTTAACATCATTTCACTTGATTTTATTTCTTTAATAAAGGGCAAAAGAACTTGTTGATTTAATTCAACAAATGACATTTACTAAATGGATAAAATTGTCATTTTTTTCTTTGAATTTATATTTTATTGTTCTTAAGAAAATACACAGAGATTTTCAGAATAGTTGCTTTTTGATTACCTCAGTAGCTTAATGTTAGTTGAAGAAAAATGAGAAAGTACAAGAAATGGAAACACGAGAATTAAAGTTGCCCATATTTTTTAGGAAATGACTTGACATTTTGGGGAATAGCCCTCCTGATTTTGAATATAACACCCTCCCTCTCAATTATACGTACCGTTTTGTAACTTGTAATCGCAACTGGAAGTTTTTTGCATCTGGCTCTACTGTGTTTCTTTTCTTTTCCTCCTCAGGGCCTTTGCATATGTGCTTTCCTCTGCCTGAAACGTTTTACCTACCTCTTCCAAGTGGCTGTTTTCTTATAATTTGTGTTTCAGATTAAAGGTCACATTCCTCAAGGAGGCCTTTCCTGACTACTCAATCTAAAGCTTCACCCCATTTTCAAACATTCCTGATCTTTTAACCACCAATGTCACTTTCTTTATAGTTTGGTTTACTTGTTTCCTGTCTGTCTTCCCCACGACAGTGCAGGTTCCATCAGAGCCAGGGACCTTTCTGTCGTATTCTGCCCTATTCTGTCCTTTCTGTACACCGATTTCCTAGAACAATGCTAGCCCAGAGTAGGGGTTGGATAGATGTTTGTAGAATAGATAAGGAAACGACTGATGGACTGACTACTGAGAGGGTGAATGAGACTGTTGGCCTGGGAAGGTGGAAGTCAGAGCCACAGCTGAGAAGGTGAGCTGAGAGTCCATGGCTGGGCAAACAGAAAAACAGGATGTTTAAAAATGGGACCCCTTTTAACAAGCCCAGAGAGATCTTAAAGGCACTGCTTGGACCCTGACAAATGGCAAATAAGCAAGACCTGATAAAGGCTTATTTAATGTCAGATCCCAAATGACAGTTTAATAGAATTCAAATGATTCTATAACTGCCTCAGAGCTTTTAGATTCATAGCCTCCTTGTTTTTAGTAGTTTGCCTTTTTCAGTTTAATTGTTTAGACTGAAAGTTTGTAATTTCTTACCAGTTTTGAGTAGCTGACTCTAGAAAAACATGAGTAATTTTCTCAAATGGCATTGCTTGTTGTGTCATTGATTCAGCTCACTGGCACATCCTTGTCTCTGATCTAAAATTCTAAAATTGTGAAGAATGAACAATATGTTGAGATATGAAATTATGCATGAATCTTCAAGCTAGAAGCCATCTAACTGACAGTGAAGTTATTACTGTGAGAAATGTCTACAATAATACTTTGCTTTCATGTCACATAAGTCCTTGACTTGAGGCTGCTAGGAAATTAATTAATTAAAGGAACTTAAGATTCCTTAAGTCTCAACACCTTTGGGGAAAAAAGAGCAGGTCATTACTTTTACTCAGAGATAAGACAATTGAGAAACAAGTATTTTAATCAAAAGTGTTGGTGTGAAAAACCATAATAAATTTGGAGGATTTTATTTAATATTCAGATCTCTCTTGAAGGCACACACTATTTTTCATGGGAATACATAATAAATTTATATAAAAATCTGTTATTCAGCTTCTTTCTTGGGTATTTTGTGGTCGTTGGGCAGCACGCTAAATGCTTCTTTTTATTGCCTTTTCTTTCATGTTAAACGTAAAGATAGAAAGATGAACTCAAAGATAGTAGTTTGTATTTCTCTATGTCTGTTCAGGAAATCTATTCTGTTGTTGTTATGGGTCACAAGAACTTCTTAGCAGATAGCCAGTGAGTCAGTCCTTAGCAAAATTGTGGAGGCAGTCAAGTTTGTCCCATTCCCCTTCCCACTAAAGCTGCTTTTCTCTTCCCTTCACCTAGGTCTCCTTCTCCAACTAGTTACTACTCTGCAGTGGTTGCGACCTCATCCATGTTGAAAACCCCATTCTGACCTGTGGCTTTCAGGGCTGGGGCCTCTGGGAATGTCCAACTAGTAGCACCTGCAATCCTTGGAGAGCCCACACTCACCATACTGTCTACAGCACCCTTTTGCACTTGCTCTTAATTATATCCTACCATTTATTCCATTTATGGCATTTATCATAATTTGTGTCTTGATTTCTAAAATTTGCTCATTTGTCATCAGTCCCTGGAATAGGATGTAGGTTTCATAAAAGCAAACTCCATCTTGTTCATCTTTTGTGTCTCCTGTACCCCAAATCCATGAAGACTTGAATCTTTTCCCCTCACAGAGGGTATTTGCTTAGAAAGGGGATAAAAACACCTGTGATGGGATGATGGGAAAACAGCTTCACAAGCTAGAGGTACTTTTTAACCTTGTAAGCTGCAGGCACTACATCATGTTAGAGAGATTTAAAAAAAATAAAAAAGAAGAATGAGAAACACATCCATACTAATGAAGTCATTTACAACTTAAGTGACTAATGGAGACGTATGTCCAGAAGTATTTCCTACAATAGACATGTTTTATGACTTCATGGTTCTTGAAAATATATTTTCCTAGCTTTGGATTTAACACAAGTCTTGGGGTTAAGGAGTTATAGTCCAGCTGAGGAAAGGCAGCTTAAAACATAATAAAACATTTTGACATTTCTAAGAGATATGGCCTCCATTGTCTTTCTCCTTTTTAAACTTTCTTGCTCTCTTCCTCTCCCCTTTTTCCTTCCTCCACTCCTTTCTTTTTTTTCTTATTTTCTTCCCACAATTAAATTTTGTCAAAATAGTACATGCTAGTAGTAATGCTATTAAAATAGTAATACTATTAAAATATCAAATAATATTAAAGGGTTTATATATCAAAATATCCAATTCCTGGTCCCAACATGTTCGTTCTCCTGACTCCCTCTCCCCAGAGATAACCACTTTTGACTCTTTGACCTGTTCCTCTAGCATTTTATGCTTTTAAATAAAATGTGAATACTTCTCTTTTTTGATTTATCAGTTTAGACATAATCTATTGAGTTTCTGATATAGTAGATGAGGATTTAACTCCCGTATATTACCATCCTATCTGCTTCTCCTCACCCATTCTCCTGGTATGACTATATTCCAAATTTTGGCTAAGTGTATACTCTATGTTAACATTACTATGCCTATACAAGTTTTATTCACAGTTGAGAACTGTAATATCTGGGTTCCCAAGGAGCAGGCCCCAAGACAAGGATTCAGGCACAAGTAGTTTATTTGGAGGCTTAGGAAACCCCAACAGCAGAGGAAGGAAGTGATAAAATGAAAAAAAGAAGCAACAATAGAGGGTACATTATTAAGACGATACCGCTATAGGTAATTGGAGCTTGGTCCAGTGAGGGAAACTCTGGGAACTGGTGTAGAGCACACAATTCAGTACCATCCTACCTGAAAGGTGAGGGAGCTGGGTATTGATATGCCAGTTCTCATCAGCCACTTGTTGAAGGCTGCTCCCAATGGCTGTTATTTCCCCAATGCTTCCAGCCCACCGGGTGCAGGCAGCATGGCCTTCTGAAGTTTCTGCAAAGAAATGCCAGTGCTGACAGTTGAAAGTTGGCCAAGAACACAAATCTGATAATGCATTATGATTATGTTTTCCTTCTTTTTGTTTTTTTCCTGAAATTAATAATTGCCCTTTAAACTTTACTTAGTGTTTTGATACTTATTGCATATCTTCCCATACCTTCTAATAGTTTCTCAACACAATGTTTTATAAAGTCAATCATATCAGGTAATCTACCAGCTCTAATTTTTTTTTTTCTTGGAGCCATCCTTGGGGGCCTCCATTATGCCCTATGGACTGGATGTTCTCAAGGTTTTCTACACAGATGACACCCCAGGATGGCTGTGCTGTTATCCTAGGAATATCCTAGGAATATTCTTTGCCTTCTGAGTTGGACTCCCTTGTTTCCGAGTCTAAGTGTTTCTCTTTCTTTTTTGGGCGGAGCACATCATTCTGAGTATAGTTGGACTTAGTCCAGTTGGGGAGGGTCTGTCTCTTGGGTCATGTTGCTCTCCCTGGGGCTGCATGCTTCTGTGGGGCTGTTCTTCTAGCATTTCCCTTCCCTAGCATCTGGGATAATTCCTTCAGCACTCTTCTGTTTTGAAGTTCCTTTTTTTTTTTTTTTTTTTTGTATTCTGTGTTTTCCTTTATCTTGGTTTGTTTCTTCATTTTGATGGAGTAAACCTTCCAGTGTCTAAGAAAAGGTGCCTGGGAAATAAATTTGTTAAAACCTTGTATGTCTGAAAATATCTTTATTTTCCTCTTGAACTGATTGGCTTGATGAAGTTACATGTTGGAAATAATCTACCTTCAGAACTTTGAAAATCTTTCTTTTCTACCTTCCAGCATTGCCATTACAAAGTATGAAGCAATTCTGACATCAGCATTCTCCTATTTGGCCTGTTGTTGATGTTGTTTTTAAATATCTGAAAACTTATAGAATCTCTTTTTGGCTCTATTATTCTGAAATGTTTTCATAAAATTACTTAGTGTGAGCTGATACTTACTCATTGTGCAGTGTGCTCTGTGGGCCAGACTCTTTCAATCTGTAAACTCGCATGTCCTCAGTCCTGGGAAATGTTCCTAAATTATTTTGTTTTTATTATTATTTTTTGCTATAGTTTCTCCATTCTCTTTCTGGTGCTTCTGTTATTCTTTTTTAAAGTTTTTAAATTTTTTTTGTTAGGGGAACAGGTGATATTTGGTTACATGAATAAGTTCTTTAGTGGTGATTTGTGAGATTTGGGGGCACTCATCTCCCCAGCAGTATACACTGAACCCAATTCATAGTCTTTTATCCCTCACCTGCTTCCCACGTGCTTCTGTTATTCTGATAATGAACTTCTTCTCTGGTTCTCCAGTTGTCATATATTCTTTCTTCTGCTTTATATCTCTCTCTTTTATATACTTTTTTTCTGAAAAATTTATTCAACTTTATTCTTTAATTTTTCTATTTAGCTTTTCATTTTGGATAGCATGCTTAAATTTATAAAACCTTCTTTTGGTTTTCTGAATGTTTATTTTTCTAAAGCGTCTTGTCAGTAATATTTCATAGATGCAATATTTTTCTCTTAACTCTTAATAAACCAGTGATTCCAGTCATTATTCTTGTGTCATATTTTCTTCTTGTGCACTGTCTCTATTTTTTCAAGTTGATTTTTTTTTCTGTTTTGATATTGGATTTTGTGTTTTGACATTTATCATGTTCAAGACTTTCCCCAGATGTTTGATCATCCTTGATGGTCTGCTTATTTTTAAGAGTGAGAAACTAAAACTTTGATGGGAAGCTCTAAACATAGGGGTAGGGCTTGTTGACTTTGAACTTTGTTGATAGGTGAGCTATCTGAACCTTTTGTAGGGAAACTCCTAAAGTTGGGGTGTGTTTTATCACCTTGGCACTACTGCTTCTATTTAAGGTTAGGAATTGCCCTTTCCAGAACTTCCTTTTCTGTGTGATCAGATCTGGCTAAGAGAAAAACTTGTACAAAAATTTAAAGTAGAGGTAAACCAGAGCTTTTACTTCCAGAAGGTCACAGTAACCAGCGAACATGCCATATAGATTCAGAGATGCCCAGCAGGCTCTAGCCTTCCCTTCCAGCTACTGACCCCATGAACCAAGAGTGACACCAAGCCAACAAATGCTTGACTGCTGTTCCTACAGAGGCTGTAGCTTCCATGGACCTGCCATAACCTCTTCACTCATTCCACTTGGGTGGCCAAACATCCACTCTTTCTGAACATTTCCTACATGCTCCATCCACACCCGTGCTTTAAGTTGTGGGTGTTTCCTACAGCTGCTGTAACAAATTACAACAAACTTAGTGGCTTAAAACAACACAAATGTATTCCCTTACAGTTCTGGAGCTCCGTAATGTAAAACCAAAGTGTCTTCTTCAGGGAGCTTCAGGAGAGAAATCTACTTCCTTAACTTTTCCAGCTTCTAAGGTCACTTGCATTTCTTCACTCTGGCTCCTTATATCTTCAAAGTGCATCACTCTAACTTCCAATTCTGTCTTCACCTCTCCTTTTCTCACTTTGTTCCTCTTGTTTCTGTTTTATAAACGCTGCTGTGATAACATTGGATCCACCTAGCTAATCTGGGATTATCTCCTCATCTCAAGATGCTTAACGTAATTATACCACCAGAGTCCCTTTTGCCATGTAAAGTAACATATTCGTAAGTTCTGGGGAGTAGGATGTGGATTTCTTTGAGGGTTACTGTTCTGACTGCCACAGTAGGTAATGACTTCCTTGGATCCTCTGAGTCTTCTCTTCCAGACTCCTGCTTCCACAGCTCTTCCCACACTTGTGCAAACTCTAATTCCTAGAGTACTCCCCTAACACATTTTTAGTGGCTCTGGTTTTCTGACCTAACCCTGAGAGATACACCCCCATTGTCAGTATCTCTATGTATTTCCTCTTCAACTAGTCAGATATTCCCTAATTTATTCTCCTAGTTTCCAGCCTGAAGGATAAAGACTTGGCTGCCAAGGGTCTGAGGGCCAAGAAGATGAAAATAGTAGAGGAGTCTTCATTGGTCATATCAATTCATTAACTTTATTTTCCTGTTTTCTGTTTGGCTCTACCTCATTTGCCTGCTGTAGGAGTCCCTAGGACAGAGATCCTTTGCATTATCGCTTCTAGAGAGCATCGCTCCAGTCTCTGGCCACATGCAGAAGAAGGTGCAGAATCTCAAGGGCAGAGAAGGGGGAGAAGCACTAGGGACTTCACTGTTTCTAAAAGGGTCATTATCAAATTCTGCTTTTATTTGCCTTCACCCTCTTCTTCACTCCGTTTTCAGATGCCTGTTGCTATCACTTCCCATTGTTTCAGAGATTCTTTGGTTAAATAAGGTTGCTTCTCACTTTCTTTCCTGCCATCTTAGAATGTAGCTTTTAGAATTAGTTAAGATAGGTTATCTCCTAATGATCTGTTTGATTGCTTCTAAAATGTTATCAATGTTATCCACTTTTTTCTTCCTATTTTTACAGGTTTCTATTTTTTAATTAAACATATTATTTTAAGATAACTCTAGATTCACATGCAGTTAAAATAACTATAATAATTCAGGGAGACCACATACCCTTCACCTAGTTTCCCCTAATCATAACATCTTGCATAACATGGTACAACATTAGAACCAGGAAACTGACATTGATGTAATCCACTAGACTTATTCAGTTTTACATGCACTCATTTGTGTGTGTGCATGCATATTTAGTTCTATGCCATTTTATAATACAATTTTTTTTAAGGAAAAGTTCCCTTTACTGTAATACTTGGAACATACAAAGTCGGATGCTGTATCCCATGTGCCATCTTTTTCTGAAAGCTGAATGACAGGAAACATAATGAAAAGCATCTTGAACTTGTGAACAAGAGCAGAGAATGGATAAATTTTAACTTCATTACAATCTTACCCATGGACTCTAGGGTCAGCTGTTTAGCTCACTGTGTTTACATTCTGTATCCTTCCTCCCCTTAAATCAGCCCACGGAAAGGCATTTAGCAATAGAAAAGAGAATAAACAGACTTGTTAGGATCATGATGTAGAATTGTTTCTGTGCCAAGCTTCTTGTCCGTGCAGAATTATAATTGATGTGTTATTTTAATCAAGACTGGTCAAAAAAAGACTAACAACATTAAAAAAAATTACATTCTCTTCTTGGAGAGAAAAATTATGTTTTCTGATTTCTGCAGAAATAAAGAATTAATGAATCAACAGCATGTATAAATAGAGAGACGATGAGGATCTGTTTTTTAATATGTAGCTGTACCTGATTCCCTTATAATCACACCTGGTAGTTGGGCAGTCAGATAATTAAATTGTCCCAATAGGTCATTTGCATCAAATTTAATGCAGTCATGGAAAATTTGCATTATATATGTGTACTCAGAATCAGGTAGTAGGAGTGCAGTGGTTCATGCCTGTAATCTCAGCACTTTGGGAGGCTGAGGTGGGCAGATCGTGATGTCAGGAGTTTGAGACCAGCCTGACCAACATGGTAAAACCCCATTTCTACTAAAAACACAACAATTAGCTGGGCGTGGTGGCACATGCCTATAATCGCAGCTGTTTGGGAGGCTAAGGTAGGAGAATCACTTGAACCCAGGAGGTGGAGGTTGCAGTGAGCTGAAATTGCACCCCTGCACTCCAGCCTGCACAACAGAATGGGACTTTGTCTCTAAAAAGAAAAAGTTAATATAGGCAGTAAAAACAACAACAACAAAAACAAACAAACAAAACAACATTTTATGTTAGTCATTATGTATATTGTGCCATATTACAGAATGTATTTAGGTGAGAGAAAGGGATACTATTTTTTCCTATTCTTTTTAGTGGGCTCTTCTGGGAGGTTGTGTTTGTGAGATAACTGTGGTTTCATCTGCCGTATTTGATCAGGAACAGGTAGAGGAGGTGACAAAGGTAGTGAGCATTTATAAACAAGGGATAACAAGAACATTTTGTGTGTGTGTGCTCTGCAACCTTTTGCTTCATTCTATCTGTGATGCTGATTTAGGGCATGAGAACTATATCATGGTAAATTCAAATTGGAAGGAACTCTTTCAGTTGTCTATCAATGCATAAGAAACAATTCCAAAGTTTATTGGCTTAAAACTACCATTTATTCTTGCTCATGAGTGTATGGTTGCCTAGAAAAAAAAAAACTAGTGATCTTGGCCAGATCAGACTGATCTTGGCTGCACTCAGCCATGCATCTGCAGTCAGTTGGCAGATTGTCTGTAGACTAGCTGGTATAGAATGGCTCTCTTCCTTGTGGTTGCTTAATCTCCAATAAGCTAGCCTGAGCTCATTCACATGGTGGTTGCAGGAGTCTGAGATAGCACTGGAACTATGCAAAGCCTAATGAAGACTAGGCTAGCAATTGGCACACAGTCACTTCTGTGGCATTCTACTGGACAAAGTAAGTCACAGTGCTAATTCATGTGCAAAGCTGATCACAATGGCTAAAAGAAAAATGCTAACAAAATTAACCAATCAATATGTTCACTTTTTTTTTTTTTTTGTACCTGGCAAGAGATTTTTCTCTTATATTCTTGTCAAACTGTTACTCATCATTCAAGTCTCAGTTCAAGCACCACCATTTCTGAAAATCTGGCCTGGCCTTTCTTCTAGCAGACTGAACCACACTGTTTTTTGGGTGGGTACTGGGAGACAGTGTTTTACTTTGTCTCCCAGGCTGGAGTGCAGTGGCACGATCATGGCTTACTGCAGCCTTGACCTCCTGGGTTCAGGTGATCCTCCCACCTCAGGTTCCCAGATAGCTGGGGCTACAGGCATGCACCACCATGCCCAGCTAATTTTTTGTATTTTTTTTTTAGTAGAGAAAGGATTCGCTGTGTTGCCCAGGTTGGTCTTGAACTCCTGGGATCAAGTGATCTGCCCACCTCAGCCTCCCAAAACGCTGGAATTACAGCCATAAGCCATGGTGTCTGGCCTACGACAGTCTTTGTGTCACTAGCAACTGTGTTTCTATTGTCTATTTACAGTTCTCAGTTCTTTGAGAGCAGAGACCAACTTGTATAACCATTTTTCTATCTCTAGTTACTAGCACGATGCTTGGTTCAACAAATATCTTCTGAATAAGTGAAATGTTGATCATTTCTCGGTTCTTTTATCTCCCCAATTCATATTCTCTTGATGTTGTCACCTCATGAAGACTTTTTCTCTCCTGCCACTTTCTCTTCGCTAAACGTCTTAATAAATTGCACTATTTGTTAAGTTGTAATCGATGCACCAATGATACTCTATTCTGTGTTTTGCAGCTAGAGTTTTAGGCTTTTGTGATGTTTACAAATTGCAATGTAGCATTGTTGCTTTAATTGTTCTCTTTTGGGGTGGCTTCCTTTTATATCCTTTTTGCCGTACAGTTGCAAGTGCCTAGGTTCTTAGCATTTATAAACAAAGAAATGTTTACGGTCAAATGTTCAAAACTCACTGGTAGTTTTATAAGTCATAGCTCTTAAATACTTTTCTTTAACTGGCAATTTGGTGCCATGGGAAGTTGTTACATAGTTCTGGAGGTCTGTAATGAGATTTTTTTTTTTTTGGTAACAAAAAATGTTTCTGAGCATTTACCTCTTATTTCATGTTACTGCTTATGGATGTAAGTACTATAGAATGAATGCCTTTAGTTAAGACTCTCTGGGGTTGAGAAGAGATATAATACCTAATTAAATGTAATCGTATTGCATATAAATGACAATGGAGGCCCATGGAGGCAAAGTAACATACTCAAAGTCACATCTTGACTTCAGGAACAGGATTTATATAGTTAGAATTGTTCAAAACATTGTAGACAAGCTTGCTGCCCTGCAAGATAGTATTTTTCCCCTGGTTAATCCAAGTGAAGTTCCATGTGACATGAGCCATTTCTTAACAGGTATTCCTCTTTGAAAATGCACCATCTACCTTCCAGGTGGCCAAGTGTAGAGGGTAGTATCTCTTTGGCTGGACTAAGAGTCCATGTGCTTATCTTTGATCCTTTTGGGTTAGAATTATCTGGTTAAATGCAGATTACTGGGCACTAAGACCTCTTGAAGTCTTGGAGATTTTGACGGAAATATGTTTTTGTTTTGTTTTGTTTTTTGGCAAATAACCAGTTGATTCTGATGCACCTTAAAGTCTGAGAATAAGAGAGTATAATATAACGTTAGACAATAAGAAGTGCTATGGAGAAAAATAAATTAATTTGAGGGATGAAGCTATTTGGATGGATTAGTTAGTGGAAATGACTTTGACCACAGATCTGGAAAGAAGTAGCTGGCCATGAAAAGATCTATGGTAAAGGGAAATAACAGTAAACGTAGGCTGGGTGTGGTGGCTCACCCCTGTAATCCAGCAATTTGGGAGGCCAAGGAGGGCAGATCATCTGAGGTCAGGAGTTCAAGACCAGCCTGACCAACATGGCAAAACCCTTCCCTACTAAAGATATAAAAATTGGTTAGGCATGCCTATAATCCCAGCTACTAGGGAGTCTGAGGCAGGAGAATTGCTTGAACCTAGGAGGCAGAGGTTGAAGTTGTGCCACTGCACTCCAGACTGGGTGACAGAGTAAGACTCTGTCTCAAGAAAAAAAAAAAAAAAAAAAAAGAGTAAATGCGGAGGACCTGACCAGAAATGAGCTTTGCAGTTTCAAGGAGAACAGTTTTGCTAAAAGCCATCTAGTTACCTATCAATCTTAGAATTAAATCCAATCTCCTTTCCATGCTGTGTAAGACCTTATACAATCTGATCCTTGCTCATTGACAAGGACTAGTCACATGGCCACATGTGCTTGCAGAGCCAGAAGGAATTGTCAGAAAATGCAGTCTCTAGCTGAGCAGCCTTCTCTCAGCACAGGCTCCACTCTATGGAAAGGGGAACACAAATATCTGGGGGTATCTTCTTCAGTAAGATCTTAGCAAGATGAGCCAATAACTGACCACTGGATTTGCCAAAATGAAGATCATTAGTGATCTTGACAAAAGCTGTTCGAATGGAGTCGGGGGAAACTGATTGGAGGGATTGGTAACTTTTAGAGACTTCCTATTATATATGAGTGAATAGCATGTTGGCTAGAAGGATGCGGGCTCTAGAAGATCTTTTTTTAAATTGGAGGTTTTATAGCATCTTTGAAAGTTATTAGGATTGATCAAGCTTGGAGGTAGAAACTGACAATGCAGGAGAGAGGAAAGAACAAACATTTTGAGAAGGGAAGAGCAGAAGGAATCCATTGCACCAGGGGAGTGGGTGGGCCTAGAAAACATCCTTTCTAACAAGGGGAGGGCAAGTTCAGAGAGCTTATAAAGGCAGGAGCCAGGATCCCAGTCAATTCTTCTTCAAAGCCTATTTTACAAATTTGCCCAAGGCCAGTTGCATTCAGGAAAAAGGGATTTCATTATATTTCTCCTCTTCCTCCTATACCTCCTCTTCCCATTGTGTGCCATATGGCCCTTTGCTCTCAGAACCCGTAGTTCTAGCTTATTCCATTTATTCATTCAGCAAGCTTTTTGTGCCCCCACTCTGAAAAATATGGTGTCCCCAAATGTATGGTGTAGCATCCGAGTAAGAGCTTCTTACCATGAGTGAGAAGTCATTCTCTTTTTTACCCTTGATAGAGTAGTTATCAGAGTTCCTGGGAGAGCTGACGATTTTGACTAGCTGGCCGCATTCCTGCATCTGGGCCTAGAAGGGATATCCTCTCTGATGATTGGGTGGCCTCAAAAGATGACGTAGAAAGGGGGATTTTGCCCTTTCAGCTAGATGAGCTAAAACACCCTGGAGATAAAAGAGTCACAAAGGTCACAGTCAGATCTCTCTAAATGCCCAGGTTATCTTCAGGTTAATGCTTTCATGTCCTTTAACCATAATATTCCTGTAAAGACTGGTCATCTTCCTATACATTGACAAGTGATTTTATGAATGTGGGGGGTTTTTCTTAAGTCAACTTTATTTCACACCATTCTTTGATACATAACTAAGAAGCTGAAAGGTACCCAGAGGGGAATATTTAATGAAAGATCAAAACTCAAATAGGATATCCAGCTCATCGAAGAGTTTGGGTTACTGATGAATAACTTAGTATGTCCCAGGTAAAACCTGATGCTAGAAGACATGACCAGCAAAGAGAGTACTTGAGTATGCTTGCAAATATACGTTTAAATAGGCTTGTGTGAGGTGGAGGTTTTAAGTAATTTCTGTGGTAAAATATGTTCTAAGTTTTACACAAAGGGCTTTGAACCAAAGTCCTGAAATACAAATTGTTTGAGAGTAAGTATGCTTGATTGTCTAATCATCCTTATTACTAATATGTACCACTGTTAACAGAAATATATTAAGGATTCAGGGTGGGGTGAGAGGATAATGAGGAAAGGACAACAACAGCAGGGCTAAGGTTAGTACGGACAAATATATGACCAGTTCTGAGAGTACTGAAATTCCATGGAATATCTAGGCATGTATTATATGGCTGGCAGAAACACAGAAACATATTTGCCCCTGGAAAGTGTAGCTGTCAGGCCTCCCGGGAGAGCTGATGGCGTTTGCTCATCTGGTTACATTCCTGGATGTGGGCCTGGGAGGAGGCCCAGACCCAGGAATGTGTATTCAAACATACGGGAAAAAATATCCATGGTGATTTCTTGAATGGGTGGGCTCAAGGGATGAAGTAGAACGGGGATTCCCAATCACTCATTTAGTAGCTTTATACTGACTGAAAAATTTATTTGTGTATTCTAAAATACAAAGGTACAGCCAAAGAATGAGAGGAATCACAGAATTCTCATAGGTATGCTCCTTGAGATATTCTGTGAAATTGAAATTTAGGCTGCTAACTACATTTTAAACCTGTCTGTAAAGACTTTACAAAGTTTTCCTGATCTAATTATGTTGTAGGTCAAATGCTGCCGCATATCTGTCAAAGCTGTGTCAGAGACCAAGTACCTGTAATTTTCAGGAAGTGACTGAGAAAGAAGCTGTTACTTCCAGTCATGACTGCTATGTGTTCCTTTGCTCTGGCCTGGTCTGGTGACAGTTCTAGTTTCCTCCTGCTGACAAGTTGGATTGTGATGACCCCCAAGAAATGGGCGTGGCAGGTGAGAAGCACCTGGCTCCACCTGGCTCCCTCTGAAGGAGGGCATCACTAGACCATATAGCCATTGGGATATTGCCTTGGCATCTCTGATATAGGAAATGTGTGCCCAGGCACTAAACGACACACATGTGGATCTGTTCCCTGGCACAGTGCTTAATGTCATGCAGAGTAGAACCAAATCACTCAGCTGAAAGTGATGCCTTTTCTTTTACCTCTTATTGCTATTTTTTCCCTCTGTTTCCTGGCTGAGAGGAAAGTAGAGCAATACTGTGTACATTTGATAAACCAACACTTTTATTCTTTTGTTGTTTATTCTTTTGGTGTTTCTAATTCTGCCTGAATCTACAGAAGAAAGGCACAGCTAATGGATTTGTTTTTGACAGCACTCTATTTCAAGAAGCTGATATCCTTTGGTTGAAAGAAAGTATTAATATGGTATGCAATATATTTTATCTTCCTTCAATACATGAAGTTTCGGAGGCTGTCTTCAAAGTTACAGATTCCCTACAATTGGTACATAGATTAGAAGTGACTGATGGCTCACTTCAGATATACGGGAAAAAATATCCATGGTGATAAGGTGGCTGTAGGAAGCTGAGTGCGCACGATGCATTACTTATAACACTCCTCATCCTAATCCCCAGAGCACTCAGGGCAGGCTTCCTTCTCAGTGCAGGAGCTTAGATGGGGACCTATGGCAAAACAGAGTAAGCAGCTTTCCAATGTGCATTGTCTTAAAAGCCTTCATATCCAGCCTACTGGGCTGTGTGAACAAGAAAACTCACTCATCAGCAACTTCACCTCTGAATTCTTTCAAATGACCGTAGGCATTCTTTCCTAACATAGCTTGTAGTTAAATTCCAAACTAATGAGATTCGAAATTGGACTTAGAGCAAAGATTATCTTGTGAGGAGCAGCAAGAGAAGACCAAATGAACCTATTACTGAATGGTTGAGTATTCTCATGGAGCAGTAATATTTGGCCCAGTTCATAGCGTAATTGTGACTAAATCCATGGGTGTTATGGCATATACATAGGAGACTCATAAAAGTGAGGCTGCTGCGCCAGGCCTGTATTTACAAAGTCTGCCTTAATTCAATTTAAAGAAGCAGTTTAAGATGAGCAGTTGTTTTGTTTCACCATGTTATCTCAGAAAATAGAAGTACTTCTCGAGACACTGAATAGGAATGAGATATGTGGCTGAAACAAAGGCTTTCACAGCTGTGACTTGCTGGTGTGCCCTTTCTAACTCTCCCCTCCCACAAGGTCCTCTGGGCTCCAGGGCTGATGAGCCATTGGCCATCTCCAGTTCTAGTCCTGGGCCTGTTAGGAGAGGCAGGGCTGAGTGCTATTCACCAGGTAAGCAAGAAGCCAGAATAGACACAGACCACAAATGGTTACCATTTTGTGAAGACAAGATTCAGCGGATTCCAACCCAGAAGATTCTGATGGTTGTCATTCATCAGCCATATACCTACTCTTTTCCTTGCTAACAGAACCCTGATTTTATTCCGTTTCTTCCAAGCATCCCTGTGTTTGAGGGGAGGCTCATCTTCTTCCCTGAACCTAAGAGTGAAACTTGCTTTGTCTAAGCCACATAGTTAATGTGTAGGCTGGCAGCATCAACATCAACCTGGAAACTTGTTAGAAATGCAAATTCTTAGCTCCTACCCCAGATTGCTGAATCAGAAATTCCAGAGAAGAGGACCAGGTATCTATTTTAACGAGCCTTCTGGGTGATTCTGATGCCTGCTGAAGTGTGAGAACCACTGGTTTAAGCCAAACATGGAGGCCATGTCCACAGCGATGGCCTCTGGCTTCTAGTTGGGTTCAGCCCATTGTCTTAAGGTGGGGGCATATGATGCATTTGTGGTTGATGAGATGTGAGAGGAAGCTGAGGCTTCTTAAAAGTGAGGAAAGACAGGTATGTTCCTCTTTTTTCTTGCCTCTGGAGATGGATGTGTAAGGACACAATGTCCTCTGCAACCAGAGAACTTACAATTTTTAAGAACAAGAGGTGTTAGTAAAGAGGTTTGACAAATAGTTATAATTATGTTTTTGAAATAATGTTAAAAATAAAAAGAGAGCAGAGGTTAAATGTAGTATATATGAATAATTTATTTGGAATATTCTGGCTCAGCGAGATCTTATTTAGCTATCTGCCCTTTGCAGGTATGTCTCAATTGGTCCAGAACCTAACTGATGTGATGTCACCTTGAGGTCAGGCACTGGCCACAGGAATGGGGCCATCCACTCTGTGCAGATCCCTTGCCAAACACTCTCACAGGAGCATTTTCCCAGGACAGTGAGGAATGGTTATGCTTGGCAAAGAGTAACCATTGCTAAGGCAAATAAGGGCCCCCAGAGTTGTGTTTGCAGCTACTCAGTGGCCACTGCTCAGATCAAGAGCAGTGTTTGTCGAGCTCAGCTACTTCTCATCAAGGATTATTTGCAGTTCTTTCCAGGCTTATGTCTCATTGTGAACTCTGCAGAAGGGCGTCACAATATTTGATATTTACTTACAAGCCTCACAGTTGAAAATGTGACCTTTCGTTTGGTTCTGTTTTCTTAACTGAGCCCTAAAGCACAAGAAGTGTTGGTTGCCGAGAGTTAGGCTAGGGACTTTGACTTCCTATCCATCTAAGTTACAGTTAACTTTGTAATGGTTGGTCTGATTTCATACAGCCTCCTTTCCATCTTCCAGTCTCCTGTAACATCAAAATCTCAAAGCATTTCCTGATTTGGCCTTTGGGGTTAGGTAATATACTGCATAAAGCAGGCAGACTGATTTTGTTTCTTTTCATTTTTAATGCCAATTGCCCAGATAAAAAGGAAACGGCAGTGAATTTTGTGCAATGGCAGAATGTGGAGATTAATTAGCAGGCTCCCTCTCTTTTCCCTGCCGAGTTGACTATGTGGGTGACACGTGGGCTCCCTCTCTGCACTCTCACTGATTTATGGAGCATTCAGCCCATTAGTTGTAGGGCCTTTCAGCAACGCGGCCTATCTGTCCCAGTATGACTATTTATAGGCTACTTTGTTCCAACAAACCACTTTCATTCTAGCTCCTTCATCTGAAATTGTTGGTAGTGAACTATTTCCATTATCCATGAGGGTGCTATGAGCCAGATCTTATTTTCAGTTTGAGGTCATTAATATCACTAGGTGCCCAGATATAGGTGAAGGGGAGGAAGGCAGCAAATCACACTGCCACGTGTGTACCTATGCAACAATCTTGCATGTTCTTCACATGTACCCCTAAACCTAAAATGCAATAAAAAAATATGACTAGGTTGAAGTGATTTAATGTGGCACATTAGGGATGAATGCACTACAGATGTTACTGTCAGGGAAACAAACTGGCCACAGACTCAAGGCATAAGATAGAACTACTGTAGACTGTGATGTTCAGAATAATGCATGGAACATTTATTCCAAACCAGATGTGGCCTGTCGGAGTCCCTACTGTTTCCTGGAATGAGTTTAGTAAGTTGGCATTTTAAGGTGTTTTCTGCTTTGACCCAAGCCTCTTTCCTGCTCCATCGTCATCTTACACTCTCTTTTACCACTCCCTCTGATGCCCCACACTGCCTGCTGTGGTCTGCATTTGCCCAGTACTTCCTATATCCATGTCTCTGTTCATGTTCTACCCTGACTTGAAATGTCCTTGTTTCATCTGTCTAACAATGGGCTCATGTGTCCTCTGTTAACATTCTACTCATTTTTCAAGGTCCAGAGTAAACATCACCTTCTCTGGTTTCCTCTCACTCAGCATGAATCTCTCCTTGGCACACACCCAAACCCCCAAGCAGATTACTCGCACTTTCTGTAGCATGTATTTCATTTTGCCCTGTACTGTGGTGAAATGTTTTTATTTCTGTCTTTTTCGTGTGACTATAAGCTGCACTTTGGTCACATTTAGTCAACATTTCGAAATAAATAAGACCCATCTTTCCTAGCACCTGGACCAGTGCCCAGCATGTAGTAGGTGTTCAGTAAATATATACTTAATAAATGGAAGAGTATCATGATTTTTCTTCCACATCAGATTCTCCCTAAAAAAAAAAAAAAAAAAAAAAAAAAAAAAATGGCGGGAATAAAGCAGCCATAGTTGGACTGCTGAATTTGAATGACTTCAGTGAAATTGTTTCTTTAGGTTTTTCTGTGGATTAATTTTAAATTAACAAGTGAAAAAATGTTATGTTTTCAGCCCAGTTGTATTCCTGCTTTCATCTTAAACACAAGGCAATGCTCCCAGAAATCTGACCTTTCTCTTCTATAATATTTTTTTACTTCTTTTCAAACATAATATTTTTCCACATTTTGATTAAAAAGAAAGGTATTTGACTCAAAGAATGACACTATCCTGTTCAACTGTCTCCTGGGGAACGCCTGAAGGATGATGTGGCTTAGTGTTTATGGCTGGTGCTGCTTTATACAGAACACTCGAGACTGTCCTTTCTCCTCAGCGTCCCCGAGTGTGCTTTCAGTGGAGGGGTGGTTTCCCATTTCGTGATATCCTCAGGCAGTATAGCCTAGCCCCACCAATGTGAGTGGCTGCTCACTGTCTCCTCAGGCACCAGCTTCTGTTTTATGTTAAAAGCAGTGTTGGATCAGCCCATTCCACTGAAGACTTACCAGTGACCCATTAGATTTTGAGATATTTTTGCCCAGTTGAGGGAAAATGTAGCTTAAATACTTTTTTACCCAATGTGTGCCAAATATTTTTAATTTACCCCTCCAGATATACTTCCTACCCTTTTCTACTCTGCTTTGTGTCCCAGGAGGCTGTCCTGTGCTTTTTAGGCCTCTGGCTTCTAGTTGGGTTCAGCCCATTGGCAGGAGATTAGAGGGAGGGTAGGGAGGGAGTTGGGTATTTATTCTCTGAGCTTTTTCCTGTGGGCTGGCTATGTCATTGAAGGTTACAGTTTCTGTGGTGGCCCTTGCCACAGAGCCCTCTTTGTGTCTGGGTTCTGGTGACCACTCCTTCCAGTTGCCCCTTCAGGCTGAGAGGTGGTCACAGAATCAGCTAGTAGTAGGCCTCAGCTATCTCTTATGTTTTAGAGATACTTCTACTTCCCTTTAGGGACATTCCTGTTGTACCTTGTTAATAGTCTTTGTATTACACTCTTCTCATGACCCATGAGTGTACCATCATTTTCCTGCCAGGACTTGATTGAATCATGGTGTCATATCAGGCACACCTGGAGTGTCCAAGATTTGGTTTTGTTTTTAAATCTCCTTCTCCTTTTAAAAAACTTGTGCTTCAGCCTTAGTGAGACAAGTATTGGGTGGTAAGTGAGGAAAGGAACAAAATGCATGGGGCTTTCTGCTTGGCAACTTCCTTTATCAATTCTTGTAGAAAATATCTCAACATGAATACGAAGTTTCTCTTTCTCTCTGTCTTTTTTTTTTTTTTTTTTTTTTGGATGGAGTCTCTTGTCACAGCCAGAGCGCAGTGACACAATCTTGGCTCACTGCAGCCTCCACCTCCTGGGTATAAGCAATTTTCCTGCCTCAGCCTCCTGAGTAGCTGGGATTACAGGTACCCACAACCACACCCGGCTAATTTTTGTGTTTTTAGTAGAGACGGGGTTTCACCATGTTGGCCAGGCTGGTCTCAAACTCCTGACCTCAGGTGATCGCCCTCCTTGGCCTCCCAAAGTGTTAGGATTACAGGTGTGAGCCACTGCACCTGGCCACAAATATCTCTCTTAAAAAGAGAATTTTAAAATAAAAAGGAACTGGAGGAACTAAAAATGGGAAAGAACTTTGGAAATTGTCTGGGGAGGGATCTGGGATGCTTTGCCTGTTCCATGCCCAGAGCCCCACTCTGAGGGCAGCCTCTACCCTGTAATATCTTTACACAATAAAGAAGTTTGAAGCAGGTTCCTTTCTGTAGGTCTAAAACTTTTCCTAGTCATGATGGAGCACTTTCACTATAGGGAGCACACTTTTCTTTGTAATGTATCCCCGTGATCACAGCGGGTTATATTCAGGATTGAAGCCTTACACGAAGACTGCCTTCCATCCATGGTGGCTGTGTGTGAGAGTCATAGTTTACTAGGGGATATCATATGGATGGTGACTGGCTGGTGCAGTCTCAGAAAGGACCTGTCAATCCTTTCTCTTGGGGAATTTTAATACATAGAGGATGTACAATTATTAAGGCTGTAGACCTGGCAGCAGTGGAAGAAGGGACCAAGTAGCTGAATCACTGTGAAAGAATAACAACAGAATAGGTAAGAGTAGACATTATCTACTGAGGGAGACCACCAGAAGCAGTCTGCTACAGCTTATGTCCTTAATGACTTTCCAGCTTACTTTCAAGCAGGTCCTTTGCTTGCAATAACCCTAGGTGGCATTAGGTTTAACTAACTTCAAGTCTGGAAGAAACAGTCTCTCTTTTCTAACACAATTCCCAGGATTGAGTTTTTTTCAGACTGCTTGAGGCCACATGACCAACGTGAGCCAATCACTGTGACTTGGGAAATGGAACACTCTCACTGATGGGGCTGGGTCGCAGATACACACCCAGAGGCTGGGAGGAGCGTCTATCCTACCTGAACAATGAAATGCTATTTTCAGAAGAAGGGAGGAGTCTGGACAGGCCAAAAGAACAGACTGGGTCATTTGAGCACATCTCAGTTTCTTACTACCTGAAAGAGCCTGCCTAACATAACTACCATTCAGAGAAGCAAATCCTCTCCTTTTCTGTCATGTACTGTCATCTAGTCCTATGGGCACAATTTGAATACTTCCAGGGACAGCTAACTGAACCTCCAGGTGGGCAGCCTGATATGCTGTTGAGCAGCCCACACTGTAGCAAGTCCCTCCTTCATATGCGTCCACCTGCCTGCTGCCAATCCTCCTTGGTCCTGTTTCTGTCCTATGTAACAACACTCTCAAATGTCCTCCCTCCTCCACATGACAGCCTTTTAAATTTTATAAGACAGACAAGAATGAAAGAATGATTACAGGGAAATTAAAATTGGGCAGTCATTTGCTGGAAAGAACACATTTTTCTCATTTACCTACACATAACATTAAATAGCTCACTCCTACTCAATTAAAAGCCCCAAGCCAAAAACATTAAAATCTAAGTGCTCTCTCTCCCCATGGACGATTTTATAACAGACAACCATATTGCTATAAATAATGTGTCTTGCTGTTGAGTGAGCCAGCACTGGCCCTAAATAATGACTTTAGCTGTAGAATGGCAAATCCCCCTTGGTATGCAAAACATAACAGACAATCCAATCCGATGAGCAGAGAAATGGAATGATTTTGCTTCCAGTTGGCTTTTCTTTAATAGTTATCTCTCTTTCAAATGTCACTTAAAGTATCACAAATTGACTAATTGATCTGTAAGTGAACCTAACAAGACGTGGAGTTTAAACCATCGAAAACCTTTGAGTTCTAGTGACTCAGTGCTGTAGAAGCAAACCATTTCAGCACCCTGACAGCTAGGGGTTTTGCCTGAGGTTAATAATGAGAAGATTCCAGTGGTAAGAAGACAGTGCTTCAGCCATCATCTCTGGTCACCTTGTTCTCTGCTCTGACCCCCTTAAGGGGTTCTGACTCTCAAGGAGACTTCCTAATCTGATTAACTGAGATTCCTTTAAACTCAGAAGCGTTGATTATGAGGGATATAAAATGCTCTTTTTGGCAAGTCAACCTAGGAAGACTGAGATCAAAAGTCACAACACTGACCCTCAGCTCACTGGGAGCTTTCCATACCCTGCAAATGTCTGCCAATGGGCAGCATTTGTTTTGGACTGTTCTCATTTTATTCTAAAGCTCTTAGTTCTGCTGAGGGCTGGGAGAAGCAAACACTCCTAAATTTGGGGTTTAAAGGTACCTCATCCATTACCAAAACTAGCTTTGCTAGTTTAAAGTTCCAAGTTCCTAACACAGCTGATTTTTATGACACTCCCTTGGTTTTGTTGCTTTCCTCTGAGTTGTTCATTGACCATCCGGACCTGTGTGTCTTAAAGCGGCCCTGCCTTGTCTTTGGGACATTCTGCTGTGCCCAGTATCTTTAACCAAAAACCTTCACTGCTTAGTATCAGCTCTATGCATTGTGACCTTCATGATGCTCTGGAGGTCCTGTTGATGCTTGGCTGCTTTGTTGCCCCATTCCGCAATGTGGGCAACTTAGTGAGGCCGCCTCTGCAGCCAGCCATTCTCCACCATTACTGCTCTGCCATTTTTGCCTGCTATTCAGACTCAGTGTCATGCCCAGTGGGGAACATCTCTGGATGCCCTTGGGCTCTCCCTCACCCTTGTTAGGGATGTCTTGTATCTCAGCCTTGTAATGCAGAATACTCAGACTTTTCTCAAGAACCCCACAGCAACTAAGTGCGTTGTTTTTTTCTGATCCTGTCTTGAAACTTCCTTCTAGGACTTCCCAGACCTCTGACCTCTCTCTACTACAGCTTGTAATAAAGTCTATGTTCAGACCTCCAACCTTTGCTTCTGACACGTAAAGGAAACCTGGGGCTTTAAAAAAACAAACTCTCTCTCTCAGAAAACCATGTTCTGATTTGTTGTGTTTTTTAAAAACAGTTTTATTACAGTATAATTTATATACCATAAAATTCACTCAAAATAAAAGTATAATTCACTTATTTTAGTAAACTTATAGAATTGTGAAACCATAATCAAAATTCAGTTTTATGATATTCTCCTATCCCCAAAAAAGTTTCCTCGTGCCTGTTTGCAGTTAATTATTGTTCCCACTCCCAGCCCCAGCAACTGCTAATCTGTTTTCTGTCTCTATAAATGTTTCATTTCTAGACGTGTCATAAAAATAGAATTATAAAATATATAGTCTTTTTGTCTAGCTCCTTTCACTTAGCATAATGTTTTTGAGGATGATTCATGTTGTTGCATGTATCAGTGGTTCATTTTTAAAAATGCTGAATAGAATTCCATAAATACAACACATTTTGCTTTTCCACTTGCCATTTGATGGACTTTGGATGATTTCCTGGTCTGGATTATTATGAATGTCATTATGACATTCATGTATATGTCTGTATATGGACACACATTTTCATATCTAGAAGTGCAATTACTTGGTTTAATGATATATTTGTATTTAAGTATTTAAGGACTTGCCAAATTATTTTTCATAGTGGCTGTACCTCTTCCCATTCTCACCAGCAAGCATGAAAGGTTTGATTCCTCCACAATTTCATTAGTTCTTAGTATTAAAAAATTTTTTATGGCCATTCTAGTAAGTGTATAGAGGTGTCTCATTGTGGTTTTCATTTGCATTTCCTTAATGACTAATGAGGTTGAAAATCTGTTCATGTACTCATTAGCCATTCACTTATTCTCTTTGGTAAAATGTCTAAAATCTTTCACCCATTTTTTTTTTTAGTTGGGTTACATGCCTTCTTTCTATTGAGTTATTAGTGTTTTTCATGCATTCTAATACAGATGCTTTATCAAGTGTAGGATTTGAAGCTATGGCTTGTCTTTTCATTTACTTAATGATAACTTTTAAAGTAAAACAATTTTTACTTTTAGGAAGTTCAATTAACCTTTTTTTCTTTTATATGTTTTCTTTTATTGGTGTCATAGCTTTGCCAAACTCAAGATCATAAAGAATTCTCCTATGTTTCCTTCTAGATGATGTGGAATTTTAACTCGTAGCTTTATGATCGATTTTGAGTCTATTTTTGTGTATGATTTGAGGTAAGGGTCTAAGTGGTTTTTTCCCACATATGGATATCCAATTTTCCTAGCACTATTTTTTGAAATCATGATGCTTTCTCAATTGAATTGTCTTGGCACCAGTTGAAAAGTAAGTTAGAGTCCATAAATGTAAGAACTTATTTCTGAACTCTCAGTTCTCTCCTATTAATCTATATATTTATCCTTTGCCAATACCATACTCTGTTGATGACTATAGCTCTGGAGTAAATTTTAAAATGTGATCATGTAAGTTGTCTTTGTTCTTTTTCAAAATTGTTTTGGCTATTTAAGTTCTTCCTATTTCCATATACATTTTCTTTTTTTTTTTTTTTTTTTTTTTTTTTTTTTTTTTTTTTTTTTTTAGACTTTTCATTATTTATTTTGTTTCATGATACCATGCATTACCTCCTTGCCTTCTACACATATCTTTCTTTTTTTTTTCTTTTTTTTTTTTTATTGCATTTTAGGTTTTGGGGTACATGTGATGAACATGCAAGATTGTTGCATAGGTACACACATGTCAGTGTGCTTTGCTGCCTTCCGTCCCCTCACCTGTATCTGTCATTTCTCCCCATGCTATCTCTTCCCACCTCCCCACCCCCCGCCCCTCCCCCATTTCCCCCCAACAGACCCCAGTGTGTAGTGCTCCCCTCCCTGTGTCCATGTGTTCTCATTGTTCAACACCCGCCTATGAGCGAGAATATACGGTGTTTGATTTTCTGCTCTTGTGTCAGTTTGCTGAGAATGATGGTTTCCAGGTTCATCCATGTCCCTATAAAGGACGTGAACTCATCGTTTTTGATGGCTGCATAATATTCCATGGTGTATATGTACCACATTTTCCCTATCCAGTCTATCATCGTTGGGCATTTGGGTTGGTTCCAGGTCTTTGCTATTGTAAACAGTGCTGCAATGAACATTCGTGTGCACGTGTCCTTGTAGTAGAATGATTTATAATCCTTTGGATATATACCCAGTAATGGGATTGCTGGGTCAAATGGGATTTCTATTTTTAAGTCCTTGAGGAATCGCCACGCTGTCTTCCACAATGGTTTAATTAATTTACATTCCCACCAACAGTGTAAAAGTGTTCCTATTTCTCCACATCCTCTCCAGCATCTGTTGTTTCCCGATTTTTTAATGATCGCCATTCTAACTGGTGTGAGATGGTATCTCAGTGTGGTTTTGATTTGCATTTCTCTGATGACCAGTGATGATGAGCATTTTTTCATATGTTTGTTGGCCTCCTGTATGTCTTCTTTTGTAAAGTATCTGTTCATATCCTTTGCCCATTTTTGAATGGGCTTGTTTGTTTTTTTCTTGTAGATCTGCTTTAGTTCTTTGTAAATTCTGGATATCAGCCCCTTGTCAGATGGGTAGACTGCAAAAATTTTTTCCCATTCTGTTGGTTGCCGATTCACTCTACTGACTGTTTCTTTTGCCGTGCAGAAGCTGTGGAGTTTGATTAGGTCCCATTTGTCTATTTTGGCTTTTGTTGCCATTGCTTTTGGCGTTTTGGTCATGAAGTCCTTGCCTACACCTATGTCCTGAATGGTTTTGCCTAGATTTTCTTCTAAGGTTTTTATGGTATTAGGTCTGATGTTTAAGTCTTTAATCCATCTGGAGTTAATTTTGGTGTAAGGTGTCAGGAAGGGGTCCTGTTTCTGCTTTCTGCACATGGCTAGCCAGTTTTCCCAACACCATTTATTAAACAGGGAGTCCTTTCCCCATTGCTTGTTTTTGTCAGGTTTGTCGAAGATCAGATGGTTGTGGGTATGTTGTATTTCCTCTGAGGCCTCTGTTCTGTTTCATTGGTCTATATCTCTGTTTTGGTACCAGTACCATGCTGTTTTGATTACTGTAGCCTTGTAGTATAGTTTGAAGTCCGGTAGTGTGATGCCTCCCGCTTTGTTCTTTTTGCTTAGAATTGACTTGGCTATGCGGGCTCTCTTTTGGTTCCATATGAAGTTTAAGGTGTTTTTTTCCAGTTCTGTGAAGAAGATCATTGGTAGCTTGATGGGAATAGCATTGAATCTGTAAATTACTTTGGGCAGTATGGCCATTTTCACGATGTTGATTCTTCCTAACCATGAACATGGAATGTTTCTCCATCTGTTTGTATCCTCTCTTATTTCGTTGAGCAATGGCTTGTAGTTCTCCTTGAAGAGGTCCTTTACGTTCCTTGTTAGTTGTATTCCTAGGTACTTTATTCTCTTTGTAGCAATTGTGAATGGCAGTTCGTTCTTGATTTGGCTCTCTTGAAGTCTATTACTGGTGTATAGGAATGCTTGTGATTTTTGCACGTTGATTTTGTATCCTGAGACTTTGCTGAAGTTGTTTATCAGTTTCAGGAGATTTTGGGCTGAGATGATGGGGTCTTCCAGATATACAATCATGTCATCTGCAAATAGAGACAATTTGATTTCCTCCTTTCCAATTTGGATACCCTTTATTTCTTTTTCTTGCCTGATTGCTCTGGCTAGAACTTCCAGTACTATATTGAATAGGAGTGGTGAGAGAGGGCATCCTTGTCTAGTGCCAGATTTCAAAGGGAATGCTTCCAGTTTTTGCCCATTCAGTATGATATTGGCTGTTGGTTTGTCGTAAATAGCTTTTATTGTTTTGAGATACGTTCCGTCAATACCTAGTTTATTGAGGGTTTTTAGCATAAAGGGTTGTTGAATTTTGTCAAAAGCCTTCTCTGCATCAATCGAGATAATCATGTGGTTTTTGTCTTTGGTTCTGTTTATGTGGTGAATTACGTTTATGGACTTGCGTATGTTGAACCAGCCTTGCATCCCCGGGATGAATCCTACTTGATCATGGTGGATGAGCTTTTTGATATGCTGTTGCAATCGGTTTGCCAGTATTTTATTGAAGATTTTTGCATCTATGTTCATCATGGATATTGGCCTGAAATTTTCTTTTCTTGTTGAGTCTCTGCCGGGTTTTGGTATCAGGATGATGTTTGTCTCGTAAAATGATTTGGGAAGGATTCCCTCTTTTTGGATTGTCTGGAATAGTTTCAGAAGGAATGGTATCAGCTCCTCCTTGTATGTCTGGTAGAATTCAGCTGTGAACCCATCTGGACCTGGGCTTTTTTTGGGTGGTAGGCTCTTTATTGCTGCCTCGACTTCAGACCATGTTATTGGTCTATTCAGGGTTTCGGCTTCTTCCAGGTTTAGGCTTGGGAGGTTGCAGGTCCCATATACATTTTCAAATCAGCTTGCTAGTTTTTACAAAAACACTTGCTGGGATTTCAATAGGGATTGTATTGAATTTCTAGATCAATTGGGAAGAATCTTGACAATATTGACTGTGCCAATTCAAGAATATGAACATTATTTAGATCTTTAATTTCTCATCAATGTTTTGTAGTAGTTGGCATGCAAAATTTGTACTTCTTTTTAAAAATTTATTTCTTTGCATTTTATTCTTTTTGATATTTTTATGACTAAAAATCTTAATTTTGTTTTTATATTGTTAATTGCTAGTATATCGAAATATTGATCTTATATTTTGTGATCTTGTTAAATTCATTTATTCTAGTAGTTTTTTTGATGAATATCTGGGACTTTCTACATAACTGATTATGTCATCTATGAATAAAAACAGTTTTACTTCTGACTTTCAAATCTGGGCATCTTTAACTTCTTAATTTTTTTAAAATTGCATTAGCTAGAATGTCCTTTATAATGTTGAAAAGAAGTGGCAAAAGTGGCATGGTTCCCTGTCTTAGAGGAAAAACATTTAGTCTTTTTTATCATTTAGCATGATGTTAGCTATAAATTTTTCATGGAGATACTCTTTCAGGTTAAGGAAGTTATCCTTTAGTTTTGCTTGGAAAAATTAAGATACGTGTTAGATTTTGATAAGTGTTTTTTCTGTATCTATTGAAAAGATCATGAGATTTTTTTTCCTTTTATTTTATTAATCTGGTACCTTATACTTACTGTATTTGGGTTGTAAAGCAAACTACAGACCACTTAGTTACAGCCTATAATCCTTTTACAAGTTGCCGGATTTGATTTGCTGATGTTTTGTTAAGGATTTTTACATTTATGTTCATGAGTTATATCAATCTGTAGTTTCTTCTTTTCTGGCATCTTTGTGTTGTTTTGGTATCAAAATAATACCTTAAAGAAGAGGAGAGAATTGTTCCTTCCTCTGTTTTCCGAAAGAGTTTGTAAAGGATTGTTACTCTATTGTCTTAAAATATTTAAGAAAATTCACTGGTGAATTCTGAATCTGGGCTTTTCTTTGTGGAAACATTTAAAATTCTGACTCAATTTCTTTGCTTGTTATAGGTCTATTTAGATTTTCTCTTCTTGAGTCAGTTTTGATAATGTGTGTTGTTTTAGGAATTTGTTCATTTCATCTGTCTTTTTTTTTTTGGTGTGAAGTTATTCTTATTTTCTTCTAATTTTTTTAATGCTGCAGGGTCAGAAGTTATATCCTCCTTTTAATTTCTGATTTGAGTAATTTGTTTTCAGTCAGCTTAGCTAAGTTTTGTTAATTGTGTTGACAATTCAAAAAAACACAACTTTTGATTTTATGGATTTTATCGTATTTTTCTATTTCATTGATTTCTACGCTAATCTTCATTAATTCTTTTCTTCTGCTTGGATTTTGTTTGCTTTGCACTTTCATTATTAGTTTCTTAAGATGACAGCTTAGGTTATTGATTTGATACCTTCTGATATAGGTATTTAAAGCTATCACTTTTCCTCAGAATGCTGCGTTAGCTGCTTCCCATAAATTATTAAAATTTTTATTTTCATTCAGTTCAAAATATTTTTAAGTTTTCTCTGTTATTTCTTCATTGAACCAATGGTTTATTTAGAATAGTGCTACTTAATTTCCAAATGCTTGAGAATTTCCTAGTTTTTTTCTCTGGTTTAGATTTTTAATTTAATTGTGTTGGAAGAATATATTTTTATAGCATCAACTCTTTTCATATAGTAAGACTTGTTTTCTGGCCTAGCATATGGTCCATCTTGGAGAATATTCCATGTGTATTCTGCAGTCATTGGGTATGAAGCTCTATACAGTTTTCCTTCAGAATCCACCAGGGATTGGTTTTAGGATCTCCTGGTACTAATATCTCTTATATAAAATAGTGTAGTATTTGCATACATCTTATGCACATCCTTCCATATACTTTAAATCGTCATTAGATTACTTATAATACCTAATACAATGTAAATGCTATGTAAATGGTTGTATTGTATTTTTATTGTTGATTTGCTATTTTTAATTGTTGATTTTTTGCAAATATTTCCAATCTATAGTTGGCCAAATCTGCAGATAGAAGGGGCCAATTGCATATTGTTGCTCATATAGAGTTGATTGATAGTATTGCTCAAGTATTCAATATTCTTGCAATTTTGCAGGGTAGGGTCTGGTTGTTCTGTCAGTTACTGGGAGTGGGATATTAAAATCATTAACAGGAAGTGTTGAATTGTCTATTTTTCCTTTCAAGTCTATTGTTTTTGTGGTATTTTGATGCTCTGTCTATAAGCCCATATATACATTTATGATTGCTGTATTTTACTAATGTATTGACCGTTCTATTTTTATAAAAGTCTCTACCTTTGATAATATTTTTATCTTAAAGTCTATTTTGTTTAATAGTAATATAGTCATTGCAGCTCTCTTAGGTTTGCATGGTCTGCCTTTTTCCAATATTTTGTTTTCAACTTATATTTATCTTTGGGTCATACACAAAAGAAAGGAAATCAGTATATTTAAGAGATGTCTGCATTTTCATGTTTATTGCAGACTATTCACAATAGTTAAGATTTGGAAGCAACCTACATGCCCATCAAGAGATGAGTGGATAAAGAAAATGTGGTACGTATACACAATGGAGTTCTATTCTGTCGTAAAAAAGAATGAGATTCTATCACTTGCAACATGGAGGTCATTATGTTAAGTGAAATAAGCCAGGCACAGGAAGAAAAACTTTGCATGTTCTCATTTATTTGTGGAACCAAAAAATTAAAACAATTGGACTCATGGAGATAGAGAGTAGAACGATGGTTACCAGAAGCTGGGAAGTGTCATGAGGGGTGGGGATGAAGTGGGGATGGCTAATGGATTAAAAAAAATAGAAAGAATGAATAAGATCTGGTATTTTATAGCACAAGCAGGTGACTATAGTCAATAATAATTTAATTTTACATTCTAAAATAATTAGGAATATACTTAAATTGTTTCTAACACAAAATATAAATGCTGAAGGTGATTACCTTGATGTGATTATAACACATTGCATGCCTGCATCAAAATATCCCATATATCCCATAAATATATACACCTACTATGTACCCATAAATTTTTTTCAAAAAATTAAAAAAGCAATGAAAACATCTGGGCAGTAAGGGTAGGAAAGAACCTGGGCAAAGGTAGAGAATAGGGGAGGGAGACTCTACCAGCAGAGAAAGTAGCTTCAATGGGGAGGCTGAGTGGTCTATCAGGAAATAATAAGCAAACCATGTTGGATGGAAACTCATTTGGACAAATAATTTATGTAATAAGTGATGCAAAACAATGTATTTAAATCATCTTGGACTTATTGAGGACAGCCTAGAATAAAAGGACAGCTGAGAACTCCTCCCTCTAGTCAACTGGGGCAGAATGAAGGAAAAAGGTTCATCAAGGATTCTGGTCTGGGGTCAAGTGTGTAAATAGTATTTTAGGCAGATCAATGCAGTAACAAGGCATAGGGTGGTCAGGAGGTGTAAAAGATTCAAAGCAACAAGACCAGAAGGAGATAGCTAGAGTCAGCCAGCCATAAGGTAAAATCTGTTAAAGGAAGAATGATGCTTCTACTGCCAGTTCTAATAGAAATATAATGGGAAAATGTTCACTATGCACTATGAACTGAAAAAGCGTTCACAAAATAATATGTACAGTGTAATACTATTTTGAAATAAGCAAAAAGGATTTATCTCTGCAGAGAAAAAAAAGATATACTATATATTGAAATAATATCAGTAGTTACCTGTGTGCATGGTAGGATTAGGGGCAATTTTTGGTGCCTTTATTTTGTTAGTATTGTATATGTACATTGAAATAATATCAGTAGTTACCTGTGTGCATGGTAGGATTAGGGGCAATTTTTGGTGCCTTTATTTTGTTAATACTGTATATGATTTTCTACTGTGAGTACATATCACTTTTGCAAGTGTAACAAAAGAAAGTCATACCCAGAAAAAAGAAATCATGCTTTCTGTAAGGGGAGCCTGTAGGTATACATATTCTGAAGGGAAGACCAATGACTTTTTTCTGTTTATTTTACTGCACCCAGTCGTGTAGGATAAATTTCACTAAGCAGATTCAGTTTGCTTTTTTTATAAATAAGCATCTGGGGGCAGATTATCCAGAATATGACCATTGAGTTTTGCTGACTTATGTGGAAGAATTTAGCAAGTCACATCACTATTTATTTGATTCTCTATAGATCTGATATGGATTACTGCTAAGGAGTCAGGCAGGGAGTGGTCTGATCCACTAAGGACAGCAATAATTACACACGGAAGAGCAAAGGAATTTTCTGCAATAGTGACTTTGTGTATTCTATTAACCTGAGCCTTGTTAACCCTCTCTATAGTTGGCCTTTAGTAAAGGAAAGAGAGGCTATAGTCCATAGTTAATCAAGTGAATATGAGCTGAGTTCCTTGGGAGCAAAGGACATGTCTCAATCTATCACACAGCTGTGCAGAGAGGTGCCTTATTAATTCCTATTGACTGAATAAAGGGATTTAAACTAACCTCTGGGATAGTGACATAACTGGATGGGAATCTTCTATGTGGAAACTGAATCATTATGTTAAAATTTACAGGCTGTCTCTAATAATGGTAGTGTGTTCCCAGTATTTTGCTTTTATTCTTTGTCCTTCCCTCTACTTGTTTTTACATAGTTCCGTGGTAATGAAGGAGAGAAAATGGGAGTAATGCAGTTTAGTGCTTCTGTGTAGATGTTCAGAATATTGGCAGAGGGATAAGAATGAGGAAGGGGCTGGAATAATGGAAAACATTTAACTAAAATCAAATGTAGGAGAAGATCTGAAGAGAGGCTTAAGCTTAATCTGCTCACTAAATTCCAAGAGGAGGTGGTTGGTCAGTTTGGGAAAAGTTCAGGATATCCGTATATTCACAGGTTTTAGAGAATGGGATATGGGCATATCTTTTGGGGTCTACCATCCTACTAACTATAGTCAGTTTGTGGAAAGCATGAGTAAATAGAAGAATTCCCATAAATTAAATAAGGGCAGGTAAGCCTGCCCATACTCCACATCGAGGCCCTTTTCCCAGGAACAGCAGTGTTGGCTCAGGTATGGAGAATCATATCTACATGGAGGAATCCACATGAAAGGCTCACCAATCACTACACTCATGGCGAAAATGAAATGGCCCACTCTAAGGGCCTCCTTGGGAGCAGCACTGACCCAGCAATGGGGAGATAATGACACATGGCTTACTTACGAAGTAGGAGTAGCCGGATGGAAGCAGGGTGGAAACTGTAGGCATGCAGGTTGTGGAGCAAATAGCATCCTTTGATAAAACCTCTAAGAAATAATGGGTTTGTTATTATTTTCACTATTTTCCTAAGCAAGAATACCCCAAGTTTTTAAATAAATACCTTTCTGGTTTGTAAAAGCTTGAACCATCTAGGTGGTACTTTATTCTACTGCTAATAAAGTGCCAGTAGATTCCAAGATTTTGCTATCTTAACAAAAATCTCATTAAGATAGCAACAAAACCACAAGACAAAGTTTTTCTTGTTCTTCCCTCCTCTTCCTCTGTGGAATATTCCTGTGTGGAATACTCCCAGGCTACCACCAATGTTTCCTTAAGGCCCAAGGGCTTTTCAGTCTGCTTGTAGTGAATTCTGCCAGGCCTTAGACTCTCCCTTCATGGCAGTGAGCTCTCGTTTGGCACCGGGTAGGTCCAAAAATGCCTTCCAGGAGCCAAGGCCTGGAATTAGGGACCCCAAGAGCCTTCTTGGTGCTCCTTCTCATTCTGGCCAAGCTGGTACCTAAGCTGCAAGACAAAGCCCCTTTATTTCTTCCATCTCCTTTTCTCAAGCAGAAGAAATCTCTTCTAGTAGCCACCACTTCTGTGATATGCGGGGTAACACCTAAAGCCAGCATGTCTCAGAGTCTTAACCAAGCCTATGGTGTATGCGACCTGGTTACTGCTGCTGATTATTCAGAGTTCAAGGATGCTTCAATCAGCAGGTGGTAAATCTTGCCAGGACCAGTTCCTTTTCTTAGAGAGAACAAGTTCCATCCTAGTCCAGAGTTTGTCTAGAAATGTCACCTGGAAGCTAGGTCCTGGAAAGGGGAACTTGCAACTCTGGCTGCTGTCCTATCTACCATGGCCGACCTGATAACCCAGTTTTAAAATAAAGCTATCTTTACTCTTCCTTCTCCTCTGCTCAAGTGAAACAAAGAGATCTCTTTTGGAACTATGACCTGCACTGCTTGGGAGTGGGGAAGGGGTGGCACAAGTACTCTTTTAGCTGCTCTGGCAGGTGCCTCACTAGATTGCATGCCCTCCAAATCCACTGGCTTTGAGCACAGCATAGCACTCAGACTTGCCTAGGAATTGCAGTCTTTATGGCCTAGACTGCCTTTCAGGTTTATTTAGATCCCCATAGCACTTTAGCCCCTGGTTGTGAGGCTTGCTGAAAAGCGAGTTCCAACTGCTGGGATGGGCAATCCCCCTCTGGCTAGGCCTGGCCTAAATGCTCCCTCTGTGGGCATTGGCTGAGTTCTGTGCAGTGTAGCTTTCTGCTGTGACAGCACAGCACTGAGTTACAAGGCACAGTTTTACAATTGCTGCACTCTCCCTCCCCTAAGCACACAGATTCTCCCTCCATGCTATGCAGCTGCTGCTGTAGGGTGGGAGAAAGGTGGTGTCCGCAATTCATGGCTGTTTTTCCTACCCTATTCACTGCCTCTTTCAGCAACATGAAGTTAAAACCAGGTACTGTTATCTCTCAGCTGATGTTTGGTTCTTATGAAAGTGCTTTTTTGTGTGTAGATAGTTGTCAGATTTGGTGTTCCTGTGGGGAGGATGATCAGTGGAGGCTTCTATTCGGCCATCTTGCTCCACCTCCTCCAGGTCTTTTCTGACACCACTGTAGTTTCTCTAACTCCTAACCCACAGTGGTCTCTCTCTTTTCCTCTAAAGTATGTATTAGCTACAGCACTTATTCTGAATATAGAATATACAGCTGGTCATCCATGAATATCTGTGTACTCCCCAGGTAGGGAGTGAGTCCCATGAAGAGGGGCTGAATTTTCCACCCTTTCCCCTTACCAAGGTATAGAATTTGTCACCAAGAAATGAAAAATGCATATAAATGCTGGTGATGACAAATACTAATAGTTGACTAAAGGATAGATGATGTACAAAAAGGAAAAGACAAATGAACAAATACAAAACAATAGCATGGGGTAGCTGGTACATAACTTGACAAATCCTGAACTACATACATGAACAACAACAATATCAATTACAACCACCACAAAACTATGCATGGGAAATAAACACCAAAACCAAGAAGCCATTGAAAATCTGGATTACCTAATGACATTTTCCTCTTCTTTCTTCCATGCAGCTCTCTCTGCTCTGTAACCAATTTTAACATATGGTTAAGAGAAATTACTTTTCTCAAATTTTCCATTAGGAATTTGTGATACTTTTTATAATAAATGCTTATTTATTTCATTTTACTTACAAGAGTAATTACATGGACATTGTAAAAACCAGGAAATGTATTACTTGGAGCATAAGGTAAGAGCTTTTTATTCTTTTAGCCAGGAAATTATTTGACAAAATCTTAATAACAGATTTGAAGTTTTTAAATAAAAAATAACTATCTCTGTGATGTAGTCAAAAGTGTCTTTGAATATCAGTCAGGATATCTAGATGATGGCTCAAACTCTACCACTAAGTAGTTTTGTGGCAAGTTACTTAACATTTTCTAGGTTTTTGTTTTACAACTTTATTGAGGTATAATTGACAAGTAAAATTACACATATTTAAGGTGTATAACTTGATGATTTGACCTACGCATACATTGTAAAATAATCACCACAACCAAGATAATTAACATATTGGTCATCCCACATAGTTACCATTTTCTTTTTCTTTTCTTTTTTTTTTTTTTCTGGTGAAAACACTTAAGATTTAATTTCTTAGAAAATTTCAAGTGTACAATGCAGTATTGTTAATTTCAGTCACCATGCTGTGTGGGGGATCTCCAGAACTTAGTCATCTTCCGTAGCAGAACTTAGTACCTGTTAACTAACATCTCAACATTTCCCTTGTCCCAAGCTCTTGGCAACCATCGTTCTACTCTCTGCTTCTATGAGTTTGACTATTTCAGATTTCATGTATAAGTGAGATCAGACAGTACAGGTATACTTTGGAGATATTGTGAGTTCAGTTTACATCACTAGAATAAAGAAAATATTACAATAAGTTTGTTTCCCAGTGCATATAGAAATTATGTTTATATTGCTCTGTAGTCATATTAAGTGTACAATAGCATGTCTAAAAAATGTAAACACCTTAATTTAAAAAGACTTTATTGCTAAAAAGTGCTAATGAACATCTGAGCATTCAGTGAGTAATCTTTTTGTGAGTGGAGGGTCGTGCTTTGATGCTGACGGCTGCTGGCTGACCAGTATGGTGGTTGCTGAAGGATGGGGTGACTGTGACAATTTCTTAAAATAAGATGACAATGAAATTTGTCATATCAGTTGACTGTTACTTTCATGAAAGTGTTCTCTGTAGCAAGCAATGCTATTTGATAGTCTTTTACTCCCAATAGAACTTCTTTCAAAATTGGAATCAATCCTCTCAAGCTCTGCCACTGCTTGATCAGCTAAGCTTATGGAATATTCTAAATTATTTGTTGTCATTTCAAGAATGTTCACGGCATCTGCACCAAAAATAGATTCCATCTTAAACTACTTTCTTTGCTCATTCATAAGAAACAACTCCTCATCTGTTCACGTTTGATCATGAGTTACATCAATCCTGTCACATCTTCCACCTCCACTATTAATTCTAGTTCTCTTTGCCATTTCTACTATATCTGTAGTTACTTCCTCCATTGAAGTCTTGAACCCCTTAAAGTCATCCATGAGGGTTGGAATCGACTTCTTTCAAACTCCTGCTAATGTTGATATTTGACATCGTCCCATAAATCACAAATGTTCTTAATGACATCTAGTATGGTGAGTTTTTTTCAAGAAGGTTTATTTTGCCCATATCCATCATAAAAGTCACTATGTATGGCAGCTGTAGCCTTATTAAATATATTTCTTAAATAATAAAGCTTGAAAGTGAAATTACTCCTTAATCCATGGATTGTGGACTGGATACTGTATTAGCAGGCATGAAAACACCATTAATTTCTTTGTACATCTCTATCAGAGCTTTCAGGTGACCAGGTGCTTTGTCAATGAATGGTAATATTTTGAAATATGTCTTCTTTTTTTTTTTTTTCCTAAGGAGTAAGTCTAAGAAGTTGGCCTAAAAACATTCATCAAACCATGTTGTAAACAGATGTGCTGTCATCCAGGCTTTGTTGTTCCATTTAGAGCACAGGGAGAGTAGACTTAGCATAATTCTTAAGGACCCTAGGATTTGGGGGATGGTCAATGAGTATTGACTTCAGCTTAAAAATCACCAGCTGCATTAGCCCCTATTAAGAGAGTCAACCTGTCCTTTGAAGCTTTGAAGACCAGCATTTACTTCTCCTCTCTAGCTATGAAAGTCCTAGATGGCATCTTCTTACAATAGAAGGCTATTTTGTCTACACTGAAAACATGTTGTTTGGTGTTGTTAATATTTATCTTAGCTAGATCTTTTGGATAAGTTGCTGTAGCTTCTATTTAGCACTTAGTGTTTCACCTTGTACTTTTATGTTACAGAGATGACTTCCTTCCTTAAAATTCATGCACCAACCTCTGCTAGCTTTAAACTTTTCATTTGTAGCTTTCCCATCTCTCTCAGCCTTCGCAGAATTGAAGAGAGTTATGGCCTTGCTCTGGATTATAATTTTTATTAAGGGAATGTTGTGGTTGGTTTGATCTTCTATCTAGACCGCTAAAACTTTTTCTCTGTCAGCAATAAGGCTCTTTTGCCTTCTTATCATTTATGTATTCACTAGATAAGCACTTTTAATTTCCTTCAGGAACTTTTCCTTTGCATTCACAACTTGGCTGTTTGGCAAAAGTGGCCTAGTTTTTGGCCTATCTAGGCCTTTGACATGCCTTCTTCATGAAGCTTAATAATTTCTAGCTTGTGATTTAAAGTGAGAGATGTGCGACTCTTCCTTTCACTTGGAGGCCATTGTAGGGTATTGATTGGGGTAATTTCAATATTGTTGTATCTCAGGGGATAGGGAGGCCCAAGGAGAAAAAGAGAGATAGAGAGAGATGAGAGAATAGCTGGTCGGTAGAGCAGTGAGAACACATGCAATATTTATCAATTAAATTTACCATCTTATATGAGTAAAAATTATGGCACTCAAAACAATGACAGTAGTAACATCAAAGATCACTGATCATAGATCACCATAACGGGTATAATAATAATGAAAAAGTTTGAACTGTGAGAATTACCAAAATATAACACAGAGACACGAAGAGAGCATGTGCTATGGGAAAAATGGCACCAATTGACCTGCTCCATGCAAGGTTGCCACAACATTTCAGTTTATAAAAAATGCAATATGTGTGAAGTGCAATAAAGCAAAACCCATTAAAAGGTGATATGCCTGTATTTGTTCTTCTGTTTCTAGCTTTTTCCACTTAGCATAGTATCCTCCAGATTCATCTGTGTTGTTGCAAATGGTGGGATTTTCTTAAAAGGACGAAATGATATTCTGTTGCATATATATATACCACATTTTTTTCAAATCCGTTCATCCATTGACAGACACTCAGATTGTTCCCACATCTTGGCTATTATGAACAGTGCTGCAGTAAACACAGGAGTGAAGATATCCCTTCAAGACGCTGATTTCATTTCCTTTGGATATATACCCAGTAGTGGGATTGCTGGGTTACATAGCAGTTCTATTATTAATTTGCTGAAGAACCTCCATATCATTTTTCCATAGTGGCTGTACTAATTTACATTCCCACCAGCAGTGTACAAGAGTTCCCGCATCTTTGCCAGTATTTGTTATCTCTTATCCTTTTGATGGATAACAACAGGTGTGAGGTGATAGAACATTTATGTTCCCAAAATGAGTTTCATTTTAACTGTGACAAAAAGCTGAGGGTGTCTCCTACATTAACTTTCTGTGATCTGACAAATTGGATAACTCAACTGATATAGAATTTCATAGGATCTTGGATCTGCCCTTTTTTTTTTTTTTTTGAGGCGGAGTTTCGCTTGTTACCCAGGCTGGAGTGCAATGGCGCGATCTCGGCTCACCGCAACCTTCGCCTCCCGGGTTCAGGCAATTCTCCTGCCTCAGCTTCCTGAGTAGCTGGGATTACAGGCACGCGCCACCATGCCCAGCTATTTTTTTTTGATTTTTTTTAGTAGAGACGGGGTTTCACCATGTTGACCAGGATGGTCTCGATCTCTTGACCTTGTGATCCAGCCGCCTCGGCCTCCCAAAGTGCTGGGATTACAGGCTTGAGCCACCGCGCCCGGCCAGATCTGCCCTTTTTATAACACTCTTCCTTCTAAAATGAATGGAATAAAAAAGAAGTAAGAAAATATACCTATTTATAAAAATATATTAGATGTTATGAGATAAAGAGTCATGTAGTAATGGCTTTTCTCACCTGAAGAAGATGAACAAATTTAAACAGAAACAAATAGATTTTGACTCATTAACTTATTTCTTGAAAGACCTTCAGGTTGGATATTTTTCTCCATCCCATCATGCCAGGTTAGCTTTATGTGGGAAGCTCTTCCAGAATCTGGTTCGCTTTCATTTTTCAAGGGCCAAGATAAATATTTGTGTAACTCCACCTATAGTATACTTAGTTTTGGGTCCGATTAAGTCATGTGCTTCACGAAGGCTATTTTCCCCCCTTTCCTTTGAAATGAGATAATGGATGTGGAAGTTTTTAACACAGTGCTTGCAACATAGCGGGTGCTCAAAAAACATTTTCTTTTTTTCTTCCCTCCTTCATTTAATATGCAGTATTTTAGATTTAAATAGCCATAAAATGAGAGTTCATAATATACTATTTTAGAAATCATCATAGTTCATCAATTCTTTGAAGCATATTTTTAAAATGTTGCTGAAGTTGTAAAATCATTTTTAACTGCTGCTGGCCAGGCAGCTGTCATGATCTGGTTGCTAATGCCTGTAAGTGTGCATCAAAACTCCCAGAGTCAGTGTCACCAGATTGGGAAAAAGTCTCAGAGACAAAAGTTGAGCATGTGTTAAAAAAAAAAAAAAAAAAGCTACATCATCAACACAAAGGATGACTGTGTGGAAAGTCATAGACATTAATAATGTTCAGTAAAACGCTGATAATTTCAAATTCTGAATGTAAACAAATTTGGGAATACTTTAACCAATTTATTTCTGTCACATTTTCCTTTTATATATGCAAAACAGTGAAATTGGAGACAGGGAGTCTGAATTGAAAAAGATTCTTTTGATTAATTAAAACATTTAAAAATAAGAGATAAGAAAGCATTGTGTCATAACTGACCACATTTTTTTTTATTTTAGTGGTATATAAAATAAACATGTTTATTTGGGTTGACATTATTTTAGAGTAGATAAAATTTAATATTTCTGATTATCTTTGAAAACAAATTCTCTGTGAGTTAAGGTCTTTAGAAAAATCTTTTATCCAAAGATATGGCCAATATTTCTGCCATCTTGTTCTAACATAAGGAAATGGCAAAAATTATACTAATGACTAATAATTTAGGAAAAGCTAAAGATACTTGTAAAAAATAAACAGACCGCGTGTCCATCTTTCCTCTCAGTGGTATGTCCAGGTTCCAGACAAGCTTATGAGAAATTAACTACCATGAAGAGGCCTGAACAAAATAATCTGAAGTGTGAATTTCCCTTTTTTGGGGGGGAGGAGATCTTACTTTGTCACCCAGGTAGGAGTGCAGTGCCATGACCTTGGCTTACTGCAACCTCTGCCTCTCAAGCTCAAGTGATTCTCCTACCTCAGCCTCCTGGGTGTCTGGGACCACAGATACAGGGCATCATGCCCAGCTAATTTTTTGTATTTTTTGATAGAGACAGGGTTTCACCATGTTGCTCAGGCTGGTCTTGAACTCCTGAGCTCAGCTGATCCACCTGCCTTGGCCTCCCAAAGTCCTGGGATTGCAGGTGTGAGCCACCACACCTGGCCTGAATTTCCTGTTTTTTTCATACTTGCTTCCTATATCACTATGGCACCTTACCTTGAGGAGATAAAGTGATGGATAAATATTGGAGGTCTGCTGTGTCAGAGTGTTCAAATTCAAGAAATAATCATCAGTGGTTGTGAATATAGTATAAACGTTAATTGGAAAGCTCACCTATCCTTTAATTAATTATGCTATTGTTCTGGATATGTGGCTGGCAGTGTGTGAAAATCTGTATTGAGCCTTCCTTCAGAGTTTCTTGGTGGATGTTCTCTGGTGAGCCTGTTTTTCCAGGGAAGTAGTAGGGTAGACATCTGGAAGTTTCTTCTATTCAGCAGAGACTTGAATATTTCCAATATGGCCTCTCCATTTTATTTGGCCTGTTATTCAAAATGCTGTGTCCATGCAAATGTGGGCCCATACTAATTTTTATAGCTGGTTCAATTTGTCAGAATATAATAAATTGCTCTTCAAACCCATGTTTTAAGAATTTCTGATAAATTGCAAACTTATATCCTAGAAATTCTTCTTTTAATCACAAATCATAGGCACAAAAAGTGACTTGCCATCTGTATACTTGCATGTTTATAATTCTTCTAATATTAGCATTTTTTTTCCTGTTTTGGATAAACCCAATTTTGCCTGGCTATATAAGTGAGTATTTTCTGGCCCCTATTGGCCGTGATTTCCAATGGAATATAAACCATAAGTTCTGAGTGGACTCAGTAAAAAACATTTGGTTCTGACTTTACTGGCAATAAATTGAATCAATTGATAACTTGCCAGGTGATTGGGAAGGAAAATTTTTTTGAGCAACAGGAATAAAGTATCCTAAAGTATTTGAAAATGTTGATAGAAGACATACTTAAAAAGCTACCAAGCATAGATGATTTAGTTCTTCTAAAATCTTTAGACTTCTTAAATGGAAATTCTCTCACTTATAAAAATATCTGGTTTCTTTTAAACTATATTCATAAAGTGACACGATTTAAAGCCTCTCTCATAAGGAAGTTCTTGCAGTGAGGATCACTATGCACAGTGGGTAAGAACCAAGTCTTTGGAGGTAGGCTGCCACAAGTTAAATCCTCGTGTGCCTGTATCACTTTAGGCAAGTTACTTAACTTCTCTGAGTCTCATGTTTCTTCATTTGTAGAATGGGGTTGATAACAGTAGCACCTTTCTGGGAGAACAATGTTCTTGCACCATTTTATCTCTCTGAGGATACTGAGGCTCAGGGAGGTTAAGTGTTCTGCTCAGTGGCACATGGGAGGGAGGGGCAGAGTAGAACTGGGATTCACACCCAACTCCAACTGACTCCACACCCTGAAGTCCTTCTGAGTTACCACAGAGACTCTAAGATGAATATGATGAGACAGGGCATTGGGATATGAGCTAGGTAGCCTGTGATCTGTTCCTAACCAGCTCTGACACCGTGACCCAATATGGGAGATACTAATGCCAAAGAATTCCACATGCTACATAACAAATAGGGGTCAGCTGAGACCCAGGCAAAGTGTAAGAGTAAGTGATTATTTGGCCCTATGCAATGTTGCAACCTCCATATCTTTTTTTAAAAAGTACCCCATGGCATTCACAAAACGAGTGAAATTGGAGAGAGGGAGTCTGAATCTAAAAAGATTCTTTTGATTAATTTAAAAATTAAAAAATAAGGGATAAGAAAGCATTGTGTCATTAACTAACACATTTTTTTATTTTAGTGGTATATAAAATAAACATGTTTATTTGGGTTGACATTATTTTAGAGTAGATGAAATATAGTAATTCTACTTATCTTTGAAAACAAATTCCACAAAACCAGTTCCACAAAGTAATAAAGCCTCTATATGGCGACTCTTGATACAAGAAGTGGTGATTTTCAAGCACTTTATTATTAAATCATGGTAACTATCATTATCATTCTCTCTATACATCCTTTATACAATGTGCTGATCACCTGAGGTCCAGCATTCAAGACCAGCCTAGCCAACATGGTGAAATCCTGTCTCTACTAAAAAAAAAAAAAAAAAAAAAAAAAAAAAAATTAGCTGGTTGTGGTGGTGGATACCTGTAATTCCAGCTACTTTGAGGCTGAGGTAGGAGAGTTGCTTGAACCCAGAAGGCAGAGGTTGCAGTGAGCCAACAGCCTGGGTGGCAGAGTGAGACTCCATCTCAAGAAAAAAAAAAAAAGAAAGAAAAGAAAAGCTCCAAAGGCATATTTGTATGTAGGTAGCATAGGGTGGAATAATGATAGCTATCATGATCTAATAACGACTTTTAGCGGCATCTTCTTCAGTGGGCTCCATTAGTTTCTTGTGAGCAATGATATAAGAATTAAAGTAAAATCAAACTATATCTATATCTGTATCCGTTTGTTATGGCTGCTTTAACAAAGAACCACGGACTAGGTAGCTTAAACAACGGAAGATTATTTCCTCACAATTCTGGAGGCTGGAAGTCCAAGATCAAGGTGATTGCAGAGCTGGTTTTCTCTGAGGCCTCTGTCCTTAACTTATAGAAGGTCATCTTCTCCTGTGCCTTCACATGGTCTTCATATATCTCTGTCCTAATCTCCTATTTCTATATGGACACCAGTCACATTGGGTTAGGGCTCACTCACATGACCTCACTTTACTTCAGTTACCTCTTTAATGTCCCGTTTTCAAATGCAATCCCATTCTGAGGTACTAGGGGTTAGGACTTCAATATATGAATTTGGAGGGGACACAAGCCAGTTGAAAACAATAGCTATATCTATATTTACACCCACATCTGTACCTATGTTTGCAGGTCATGTCGAAACCTGAAATGATAACAGTGAAGACTCCTCCCAATTTTATGATGTGACAATGAAAAGACACATATTCCAAGTCTAATGAGCATGTGGCTTCTTAGCACAAACTTATTAGGAATAAACATTTTCTCAGCCCAGTGTCTAATTTCCGGGTTCCTAAGACCGACTGCTCCAATAATGCTGGGAAGGGGGGCACGACTGGGGGAAGCCACCAAGCTGCTGGCTGGCAGTCAGAATGCCCATGTGGTGTCAGATCTGAAAAGATGCACTGTGGGCAGCCAGAAAGAGACTGTCACTGTGAGCATCCTCTGGCCTCAGGTCTTTGATTCTCTTTGAGGCATGCCCTAAAGGCTGGGACACTCATCTACACACAGAGGCACAGACATGAATGTGGGGCAATTATCCACTCTTTTCAAGTGAGCTGGCTGTGCTTAAACTAGAACGTGCAGGATTTTCTTTCTTTTTTTAAGGAATCAAGTTTATCCAAGAATATGGCATCTTCCCATCCACCTACCTTCCTTCCTTTCTTCCTCCCTCTTCCTTTCTTTGTTTTCTTATCTCCTTCTCTCAATTATTTATAGAGCAAGGGCCTGCTATGCACAAGGCACTCTGCTTGGTCCTATGGGGGATAAAAAGGTGACTAAGAGGCACTCTGCCTTGCATGCTTCATTCTGAGAACCTATTCCCTGTTCCGCTGTTGGTTACGCTTTCAGGCACAGCTCTGCTAGTTCTTGGCAAGGCTGAACGCCACGTCGGCTAACAGCATCCAGACCTTCCCTGCCCTCGAGGTCCTCTGTCCTCCCTGTGGAAGTGGCAGCACTCCACCTCCTCCCTGAGCCACCCACACGTCTTCTCCCGCTCAGCCAGTGTCCAAGCTAACGTTCCTGGCTCCTGACCTCTCTGGCCAGATGATTATCCATTCCCTCTGTCTCGCCTCCCAGACTGCTTTATTTTTTTCCTTTTTCTGAGCTGTTCCTTCTGATTCCTCCCACTTCTTCCTCTTCTCATTTTGACTCCTTTCCCAATTCACATTGATCATCTCTGATGAGAAGGCTGTGTGTGAAAAAATAAAGATTCTAATGATCTGGCTTCCTCTCTGCCCACTGTTGTTTATCCAGGGAGTAAAGATATGCTTCAAGTATTCCTCCCTCAGAGCTGAGAGTACAAGAAGGGGTCACAGGCTTATTTTTCCTCTCCCCAATCCTCACTCATTCTAAAGTTACTTCTCAATCACTGAACATTAATCAATATGTTTATTTCTTAAAGAGTAGGAAGGTTGCAGAGACTGAATGATGAGATTCTATAATCTGATTTAAATCTTATCTGCAGATTATAAAATGTTAAGATTTGTGTTGGGAATAGAATGCAACACAGGCATATATTCTACTTGAAAATTGTATTCCTGCAATTTTATTCAGTTGGGAAGAAATGGTTAGACCAGCTATTTTTTTAAATCACGTAGATACAGAGTGTGTGTCCTGTCCAAACCTGGCAATCCCTGGGATCACTGCCTTGCTTCTCTCCTGCTAATCAAATTCAACCCATTTTTCATGTCCCAGGCAAAGTCCCACTCTTCTAGGAGGGCTGCCTGGGCTCTATCTCGCCATCTTTGTGCCCTAGCAACAAGCAAAGTCAGGGACTTGGTAGAAGTGTGGGGAATGAATCAAAATGAATAACTTTCTCCAGTATACTTTCTCTAGTGTACTTAGTGTCTGTGCCACTCATTCAGATATGTCATAATACGCCTTCGAACATTGTTAGTCAGACCCTTTAAGGCTGAATGTTTTGTCCTTCGCACCCAGATGGCCTGTTCCTTGAGGATGGGGACAGTGCTTCCTTTTTTTTCCATACTGATCTTCATTGCCTAATACAGTGATAGTATTCAGAAATATTGTTGATTTAAATGCTAGTTCTTTTTGCTTGACAGCAGTGTCTGTTAGGAACCACATTTAGAAAGCTGATTTTGTAGAAGTCATAATTTTATTGTAAGTAAATCTGTGAGAGGAATTTGGTTTCCATACATTTCAAATGGACAGAAAATTACCACCCAATTGATGCTTAGTTTGGTTCAGCCACCTTTATTGAGCAATTGCTTTGCACCTGACATCAAACCGGAAAATGTTCCTGCTTCATGTGGGTTCAGAGTCCCCAGGGATGTCTTACTGCCCACCAGACCTGGAAATAGTGCTTGTCCTCACAGTTGGCCACAGATGTTCAGTGTATGTGGTCTCAGTCACACGCCTGGACCTTCCTGGGTGGTGCTATGGACCTGCAGCACACCTAGTGCAGTCCCCTCCTGGGTGGTGCTGGATCACTGCCCCTCCCCCACCCCAGTCCCTTCTCTGATCGCCAGAATACATTTTGCAGTAAGTTAGCAGAGTTGATTGCAAAAGTCTGCACTGTGGCATTTCAGGCAACTTCAAACTTATCTGCTTAAGAAATAACTTGCAGAGAGGAAGGGAACTCTGACAAGGCTAATAACAGGGATTTCAAGCTGTGTTTCAGCAAGCCAGTCACAGAGTATTCACGTGTTAATTCACTGGCATGTTCCACGGCAGAAGCACCCCCTCTCTGCCTTCCCCCAGTTCCAACTGTTGTGCTGCAGCAGATTTGCTCTGAGTCTCAGCAGAGCCCTTTTTTTATGGAGCAACCCTACCGATTCGTTACAGCCAGAGTCTGGTGCAAGTGCTCCTTGCCTTCTCATCGCACACAAAGGCAAAGAGCTCCTTAAAGGGACCTGCCTGCTCCTCTGTGCATCTTCAAACCCGTGTCGGTGAAGGATCAGCAACCCGTTCTCAGCTCGAGAATGAGTGGGGAGGGGTCTTGAGGAGCCCCCACGTCCTCCCGGAGCGGAGGCGGGAGGGAGCTGACAGTCGGAGTGGATGGAGACCACCAGTCGGCGGGGACCCGCTTGCAATTAGCTGCTTCTTGGGATGCTCCGCGCGTCAGTTGAGCATCCTGCCTGTGGTCCAGGGGATGCTGGCAGCGCATCTTGCGGTAAGCCTGCGCTGATTTGAGCCATCGCCCAGAAGTGAGCCCGCATTCAGACACCACGGACCGGCTCTGCTCAGGGCTGCGCGCAGTCACCATGAATGCTCAGCTATAGGCTTCTGCGGAAACCTCCCTACCACATGGATTTGGCAGTTTAATCAGCCGAGATTACAGCCCGGGAAGATTTGCAAGCCTGGTTCTCCCTCTAGCTTCTGTGACAACTTCGGGGCCGTCTGTTTACTTCTCTGGGTCCCCGGGACTCTTTCTGCACCGCAGCCCCTCGTGCTACTTTGTGGGCTCGGCTCAGAAGTCAGCCGCCGGGACTCCTTTGACTGCATCCCGAAGGGGGAGCAAGCAGGGGTTAAAAGACAAGCAGAAATCCCCTCAGCTGCTCAACCTCTCGTGACTGCCTGTGTTCTGGGGTTCTGAGAGGGACCGTGCGCTGCCCGGGGAAGCAATGCAAGTCTCCATAGCCTGCACAGAGCACAATTTGAAGAGTCGGAATGGTGAGGACCGACTTCTGAGCAAGCAGAGCTCCACAGCCCCCAATGTGGTGAACGCAGCCCGGGCCAAATTCCGCACGGTTGCAATCATCGCGCGCAGCCTGGGGACGTTCACGCCTCAGCATCACATTTCTCTCAAAGAGTCCACCGCAAAGCAGACTGGCATGAAATATAGGTATGCATGTAAGATTCCCTCTGCGTGGGGTACCCAGGTTCTATACAGGGGCAGTGGAGACAGTCCGTAGGTTTAGAAAAGTGACTTACTTGTCAGTGGGTTGCTCACTTCAGAATTCTCAGGTACTTCTAAAATAGCTCCTTAGGAGAATGGATAAACCCAGGGTGGTTGTGTGTGTATGTGATTTTTTTAAAATATGGCCCATTTTGTATAATTCTAAAGTGTTATGAACATCTTAGTAACTATGTACATTCCAGTCCCCAGAAAAAAACCACAACTGCTGTCTTTAGATCAGGATAGTTTTTCAATAGCAAATGTGTTTGTCCTATTTTATAAGGACTGTAGCTTCTGTGATTATACTATCAGAAATAGTTTCCCATGTAGTACTGCACTATTATTTATCTTTTGTTTTGTTTTGTTTGAGACAGAGTCTCACTCTGTTGCCTGGGCTGGAGTGCAGTGGTGAGATCTGGGTTCTCTTGCCTGGGACAGTTCCTCCCCGGTTCAAGCAATTCTTCTGCCTCAACCTTGGAATTACAAGTGCCTGCCACCACACCCAGCTAATTATTTTTAAAAATATTTTTTAGTAGAGATGGGCTTTCACCATATTGGCCAGGCTGGTCTTGAACTCCTGACCTCAAGTGATCTGCCCACCTCAGCCTCCCAAAGTGCTGGGATTACCGGAGTAAGCCACTGCGCCTGGCCTTATTTATCTTTTGAAAGACCAAGTTAACAAATTCTATATAAAGCTTCTAAAAGTAGTTTTTTTTGCTGGAAAAACCACCTATAATGGTAAATTAGATTGAATACTGCCATATTTAAGCCTAATTACTGCTTGAAATAAAATGTAGACCTTGTGAAACATGAAGAAAGTGTATATTGTTGCAATTCTACTAGTTTCCTCATAAATTTTAAAGCTTCCTCATCCTCTGTGTTGCCTTCCATAGTTGAAATCATCCTGGTAATAGCGGATACTTACTCTAATAGGGCATGACTTACATTTGATAAGTAGAAAATTTCGTTATTCAATTATGTGACTCCTGTCTCCTCATTACTTCTGCTTTGTACTAAGTCCCTCTGACTTTATTTCTTTAAAACTACTGTGCTTCTAGTTTCAAAAGTGTTTGTGAATGTAGAAGAGAAAAGCTACCAACACATCTTCCAAAAGCTTTGGTTACTTCAGTTTGCAGATATGATTTTGTTAATTGTCTATATTTAACTATCTCTTGTCTTTGTTAGGAACCAGATTTTAGGATAGGATGGACTTAATTAAATTAAAATAATGCATAGGCAACACTGTGTTTCCCATGTAGGGTTGCTGAAAGAAGCATTTAAGCCTATTTTTATGAAAGTCATCCTTGAAAAAAGTTTCTTGGTAGAGTTAGAGGAAAGTTGCTCCTTGCACAAACACCAAGCACTGTTGTTTTGATATATGTTTGAGCCATTAAGAAAAAATGCCCTTGAGTGGGAAAAAGCAAAACAACCATAGCTAAAGCTCTTTACCCCAACTGCAGTACAAATGTTAGCAGCCTGACTTGGGTCAACTTATCGAAGCATCAGCTGTGTGAGTGCTTTTGCTTTTCCCAATATCCCTGTGGCACAGAGTGGGGCACCACAATGACAGTTCTGTAAATGAGCTATAGTCTTGAGTCCACTGCTGTCTTCTATGGCTGCTGCTGGGGCATACTGCCCTGTGGACATGGTGTGCTCTGCATTTACTTCGGCTACTGAGATGGAGATGGACAGCTGCCTTACTGGGCAAGGTCCCCAGGAACAGGCCACTCCAGGGTTAAGGCAGATCCCAGAAGGTGGTTTGAATTGTGGCCTCTAGTACTTTAGTAGCACTATGAACTTTCTTTTTGTAAATCAGAATACATAAAATTTAAGACCACTAATTTCTCAAGGCAGAGTTTCATAGTTGCTTGATGATTGTGTTGGAAGAGTTGGCTCTTATGAAGGCTTTTGGAAGTCAGGATAAGTTTTCTCTGGTGGCACAGCTCAACTCATATGGAATGATAACTCTCTGCTTCCCAAAAGCTCAGAGTGTGAGCAAGGTTCACTTGGGCACCTTTCATTACTGACAACTAAAGACAGTTCTCTAACAAAAAGTTAGCCGTCTGAGGTCTTCAGTATACTTCATTTCTTAAGGTAGCTAAACAAGATGCCTCTTCTCCACTTGTGCTCATATTTCAAGCCACTCCATCTATAACAGTCAGGAGGTTTTCCTGTGTGTGTGAATGTGACTTACTCTCCTCTTTCAGATTCTACTCTGAGTGACCTTTACAAAAAAGATTATGAGATTACGCTAAATGTATACCAAGCTTTCTTAGGGTTAAAAGGGGGAGGAAGACTATATACTTTATCAAAAATGATAGAAGTCACTTTTATTAGCTAAATGATCCTTTTTTACATTGTTATAGCTAAAATATAATGTACATATGTAGACTATTTGTTAATGGTAACAAATAGCAGAAAACACAAAAAATAATGCCATAGAATAGGGAAGATAATTGGCTTAGGCAAACGATCTGGAGAATGCCTGAAAGAACTAAAACAGAAAGTTAGTAGCTAATTTTGGTCATAATTTCATCCTTGAGAAATGGGTTTCATAGGTAGAGCTTTCAGGTGGACCTATAAATCCAGTAGAAGATTTTTAAAATAATAACTTTTGTGCATTTTTCTGAGGAAAGGGTTTATAGCTTTCACCAGAATTTGAATATGGTCTACCACTAAAAAATTGTCAAACAGCAGTGTTGTCTAGTGAAGAGGTGCTCATTTAGTTAGCATAGTCAAAAAATATTTATTGCACATCTATTCTATACCAGGAACCCCACTAAACTGGTACACAAAGGTGCAGAAGCCTGACAAAGTCTGGGCTTACGTACAGTTTGAGGAAACAGACCATACATAAGAAAACAAACAAGCAAGCAAATAATACAATTGTCTATTTTAAGACATTTTTTGTGAAGCTATTTTTTTCTGGAGGTGTGATAGTCACGCTTGGGCCAACTTAGTTGATCCATGTTGAAGTTACCAACTCTGCTTCAGTTCCAGAATTAATGATTGCATCTTGGGGCATGAATAATTGTGCCTATGTCTGCCACCCATTTTGCTATCCTAGAGACTTCTTTCAGGTATATGGTGCTACCTGGCAGCTCAGGACCTACTTGTAACCCTAATAAATAAGTAGAATGCCTTCTGCTTGTATAGAGCCTTATGGTTTTTAAAGCCAATGACTATAATAGCCTATGTTTAACACCCATAAATCAGAAACTCACAAAACTGAGATTTTAGAAAGAATTAGTATATACTTGTGCAAAACATCTAAATTCTGCAAGAATAAAATGCTCAAAGCCACTATTATATTCACACCGTCATTGTTTAGAATCTTGCATAAAACTGGTTATTGTTTGAAGGCTGAAGATAAAAAAAATCTACTAGAACATTCTGGCATTCAAAAGCTACTGTCAGCCCAGGAGAACAAGATTCTACCTGATGTTTATACTGAGGACTATCCTGTATGTAAATAACACAGGACTATTTCATTCCTTAGAGAGTTTTTTCCCAATACAGAATATTTGTATATATTTATGGAGTACGTGTGATATTATATACTACATGCATAGAATGTGTAATGATCAAGTGAGGGTATTTAGGGTACCCATTATCATCAGTATTTATCATTTCTCTGTTTTGGAAATATTTCAAGTCCTCTCTTCTAGCTATTTTGAAATAAACAATATACTATTGTTCATTCTAGTCCCTCTACTCTGCTATCAAACATTGGAACTTACTTCTTCTATATCACTATGTGTTTGTACCCATTAACCAACTTCTCTTCATCCTTCCACTCTTAGAGTTTCATAGTTGTGCTCTGTTAGTGCATGAAAGTTTCTTTATTCTATTTTTGTCCCTATTTTTAATCTCAGAGTTCATTATGCTGTGTTAGTTTGGTATACACTATAACCATACATGATAGATTTATACATGATAGATGTAGGTACATACATGAATCTTTCATCCTAAGATCAAATCATTTGGAACAGAAATTAAGCCATATTGGTTTGCTTTTGCTTGTTTGGTTGGTTTGGGTTTTGTTTTTTTAAATAACTTCTTAGAATGATCCAGCTACCAGTGTTTGACATGGTCTCAGAGCTTCTGTCATTCAGAATTGAGCACATATGTACTGATAAACTCCCTCCTCCTCATTCTGAAATTGTTATTTTAGTTTCAGAACAATTGGAATATGATGGACTCAATTTCATTGAGAGCAATCTTTAAACTCCACTAAAAACTTCAACTTTATCTCCATTTTTTAAGTTAACTACCCTTTACCGTTAAAATTGTTTCTGAAATAATTATAAATTCACAGAATTTTGCAAATAAAAGAAGTACAGGGAATTTCCATATGCCCTTAATTTCCCCAGTGGTAAACATCTTGCTTAACTATAGCATGATAGCAAAACTAGGAAATTGATGATCCTTATGGATTGGTACAGTTCACAGGATTTATTCCAATTTTACCAGTTATGCATGTATTTATTTTTGTCTGCATGTTGTATGCCTATGTATTTTTATTATATGTATAGATTTGTGTAATCACCACCACAATGAACAATCAGAATTGTTCCAACATCACAAGGCTCCCTATGATATTCATTTCTGACCACATCTACTTCTTCTTCTTTAATTTCTAACCTTGGGTAACCACTAATCTTCAAGTCATCTCTATAATTTTATTGTTTCAAGAATATAAATAGCATAATACAGTATGCATCGAGACTGGCTTTTTTTTTTTTTTTTCATTCAGAGGATTTGTACAGGGAAGTGGCGAGAAAGAATTTTGTAGTGGTAAAAAGAGACTGGAATATGGCTTAATGGAGGGTAAGTTACTTACATATATACCTTACATGAGAGAATACCAGCAATGGAAGGGACTATTAAGGATGTGTAAGCAAGATGTCTGCTTAGAAAGTTCTGTTGAGAAAGAATCTGGCAGTTGTTCCGAAAAAAAAAAAAAATCTACGAGTTGTAGCTATAAAATAAGAAAATTTATGTTAAATTCCATGGCACTCTCTATTTTCCTGTAGAGAGTCAGGACTATATGCAAAAAACTCAGACCAGATACCAGATGCCTTTTCCATGGCATTCCTTTCACAGCCTCTTTATTAAAGCACATGTCACAGTCACCATTCTTTACCTCCCACAAATGGTGGGTAGTTTTTGAATTAAAACAATTCAAGTGAAAGATCAATCTTGTCAGCCAATTATGTAAAAGGCACTTAGTGCGTGTGTGTGTGCATGCTCGTGCTCGTGTGTGTGTGTGTGTGTGTGTGTGTGTGTCCATGAAAGTCTCCGTATGGGGAAAAGTGGGAGGAAATAGGTGGGCTGAAGAGGAAAAGGAGAGCCAGTTCTGTGGCTGTGTTTCAAATGGAAATATTTGATTTTAGTCCAGAAAAAAAGAGCAGTTTGGTTATTTGAAATCTACATTTCTGGGTTTATTCTTGGTTTTTGTTGTATTGTTTTTTGGTAAAGAATACCACTGTCATTTCCACTGACACCAATGGGTATGGGCTTTCCTCTTGCCTCAAAGTGAAATGGAGAGAATGGGGAGGTGGAGAAGCCTTCCTAAAAATTAGTTGCTGATTCAATCTCATAGAGTTTATTCCACCTCTGCAAGGCAGCAGTCAGAAGTCTGGCATTCATGGAATGGTGAGAAAATGGTAGGAGGGGAGGGAGCCTCCTGGAAGTTATTACGTAAACATTGTTCCAGTTCTATGGTTCTGGAAGTGTGGGGGAGGGGGCTGTGGGGCTGTGTATGTGTGTCTGCGTGCATGCATGTGCACACGTGCATGTGAAGGAGTCTAAAGAGTTTCCATAAATGGCAGGTTTCTAGCTGCAATATTCAATTTGGTTGCTACACATGGAGTCCTTAATCCCACATCCACTCAATGATCCTGTTTAGAAGTACATTCATTTTAAACAAATTCTTTAAAAAAAAATCTGCAAATATTTCAGTTTATGGTAATTTGAGCAATGTTCTGAGAGGAGAAAAAAAATCCCATCACATTCAAAAGGAAAATCAGATTCCTAAAGTTAACTTTGATTTTTAAAATTCTTTTCATCAAATTCATAATTTATCTTTAGTATATCAATTAATGAACAGTATGAGATTTGGATTCAGTGAATTTGATCAAAATATAGGACTCTTAATTTCTCTGAGTATTCTTAAAAATCCCTTTTAGGAGTGAAAACTCTCTTATGAGAAGAACTCAGAAGCATCAATTCATACTTTTTCTTGAAGAATTTCAAAGCCATTCAGATAGATAGCTATTAGATATCATAAAAAGATTTGATATTGCCAGTTAATAATACTGTTTGCTTAAAAACATTTTTGTAACCAGTTTTTCACTTTTCTAAGAATTGGAAATAGAGTGATTGGGTCTGAAGAATTCAAGACAAAAGTCTATTAAATTTGCATTTTAATATTGATAAATATTAATACTATTTGATCACTAGAAATAAGTGAGTTAGCAATGCTTGTTGGTGAGGGAACTTAAGATGCCATCTAGTACAGTCACTTTATTTTATACAGATTGGCTAGTTCCTTGGTCAGAGTTATGCAGGAAGCTGAGCAGAGGAGCAAGACCAAACTGAGGTCCTGACTCCCAAGGGCAGAGTTCCTTATGCTCCTTTAGCTTCTACATTGCAACTTCTTGGGTAGGCCCCGTTTTTCAACACAGGAAAGAAGCGCAGCACATGAAACACTCCTAGAAAGGATAATTCCCTTCTCTACATATGCACACTTTGCAGCTCAAGCTTCTATCTCTGGAAGAAGCAAAGCCATGCTGTGTGCTGAGAGAGCCAGACCAGCTTTCTCCCTCTCCTGCAGAGCGGGGAGGACCCCACAGTGCTCCCACAGCAGCTCTCCACTGATACATGTTCTGAAGTTGGACATAAATTAACTTCCAGATGATAGTGCGCTTAGCATCGTAGTGTCTAAAGCACGTATTTCTCAGGAAGAGATCTACAAAACCATGGACACGTATGATTAAACAGTGGCACATGTCAACATAGGATAGAAAATGCTCATTTGGGCGTTCTGGGCTGAATGTGCTTAACTCTCCTGTATGCACTTAGAGATTACTTTGAAAGCTTGCTCCTGAAAATCAAAATCAAAATACATTTAAAATTCCATGCTTCATGTTGATTTTCATTTACCCAGATTGGAAACCAAAACAGAAGCCCAGCAGTGATTTTTTTTTTTTTCTTGGAATCGACAGCTAGGGAGGACTCTGAGAGCATTCACACAGGCCATCTGGTCTAGCCCTCATGAGAAATCTGTCCTGTTTTTCCAATTTGCACTGTGCAGCAACTACTTGTAAAGGCCTCTGAAGAAATATTGTGTAATCTTTCACAGCAGTCATGAAAAAATTTGGCTCTTGTGTTTGAGAATCAGAATAATTCATTAAGCTCTAAAGTCCTCAGAGGAAGTGATAAGGTGAGGGTTTTCCGAATTATTGTCCTTTGTCTGGACTCCAATAGTCAAGTCAGGGAGGAAAATGAATATAAAAGATTAAGAAGCAAGAAACCAAGGTCACAGCAATAAGACAAGGGAAGCACATGTGGCATGCAGAGGATTCCCACTTCCTTGTGATACCTAGGAGGGAGATTCTCTCCCATTCTCATCCTAACACCTGTTCATCAGATCTGGCCTGATTGTTCTACTATGAAACCATCTAAGAGTCAAAAAAATGTTTCCCCATCACAAAATTCCTTTTTGCAATTGACTAGGCTTCTTTGAAGCTGCATCGAAAACTTTTTGTCTTGTCCTCCATTGACATGAAAATGAGCTAACTATAATTTCCTGTCTCATAAGGTTGCTGATACTTGAAAACCATGACTACGACTCAGCTTCCTAATTTCCAGAATGGTTCCAGTCGTTTTCGCCTAGATTTCATTTTCTGATTCCCAACTGTAACCACAACTCTCATTCAAACCCTCTGTATGATGACTACCTCTTCTTTGAGTTGTTCAGAGCTGGATACAATTCCAAGTCAAAGTCTAGACTTTTCAGTATAGAATAACCAGATTGCCTAATAACAGAAACATACTATGTCCTTTTGTTTGCATACTCTGGTTGTGCTTCCTGTTTTAGGAGAAAAAAATGTTTTTCTTATTTTGAATCATTCTTTGAAACAATTTCTGTAAAACATTTAAAAAATCCTAACCTATTTATTAGAGTAATGGGGGATGACTATGCTGACATATAGCAATTCTTACGAGATGCCAACTCAAAAAATTATAATGGTGCCAGTTGAAGCTTCTTGGGTTAAAGAAATATGAAAAGGCCAAATTTGATACACAGGTTTCAGTGATAGTTGAGTATCCAGGTAGGAAAACTAACAACTTGTAATGCGATTAATTTGCTTTTTGATATATTCTTATGGAGAATTTATTTTTAACCTGGGAGGTTTAAATATAACTGAGTGGTATGATTAACAAGAAAAGTTTTCTGTATTGGTAATTAACATCTTCCAGAAGAATGCTCATGGAGGGGTTCAACTCCAGGAAATTCCAAGCACAGAGCTCATCATGATTAGTTCTTATCTACTGGAAAGCCCATCTGGTTTAACAGAGCTCTTATGTAAGAAATGCAATATTTTTCCTGAGGAACACATGCTAATGAGCTTCCTCTTTTCCATTAGTTTCCTCTTTAAACTAGGTTTTTATGTTATTTTTTGTTTGGCCTGAGACCACAACAACAAGCTTGTTATAAAAATCAACTGTGTAAATAACATGGCTTTAATGACTGCTACTCTCTCTCAACTTAAGAACCAGCAAAGAATTCCTCTGAGGCATTTGATGAAAATAGACCTTTTGACTCACTACTCAATTTCCTACTGTATATGCACAAGCACGTCTGCATGACGGTGTCTGTGCATTTACTTTAAAAAACTGAAAATGCTCAGAAGAAATCTTAGCAGTCTGATTTTAGGTTTTCTTCTTGATGAAGAACATTTGTTTCATTTTAATGAAGAGAAAATAAATGAACTGCTATTGTAAAGAGACCCAAATAGAAAGAAGGAGTTGGGAAATTCATGGTCTAACATATAATATCTTACTCAATAATGGCTTATATTTCATTTCCAAGGAAGGAGGTTTAAGATTTCACTTTCACTGAAATACAGTTTCTCCAGAAGCAATCTTTTGGAAATCAGGAAGCTCAAATCTTGATTCATAAAAGTTCTGGATAATTCCTTAATGAGAAAAAACAAGTGGGCATTTGCCAGAGAACTCCAACTTTCACCAGATACTTTTTCCTGAGGGCTTCAGCACGGCCTTCTGTGGGTTCTGTTTCAAAACAAGAGGTGATTTTTTTTTTAAAGGGGGCACAGCAAGCATCCTTAAGAAAGCTATAAATTTCATACTGTATTAGTTTCCTCTTGCTGCTGTAACATTTCCACAAAGTTAGTTTCTTAACACAAATGTATTCTTTCATAATCATAGAGGTCCAAAGTCAAGTGTCAGCAAAGCTTTTCTCTGGAGGCTTCTGGTTGGAAATCTATTTTCTTGCCCTTTTCAGCTTCTAGACGTTACCTGCATTTCTTTACTCCTTCCTCCATCTTCAAAGCATATCACTCCAACCTCCAGTTCTGTCTTCACATACTTTTTTCTCACTTTGATTCTCCTGCCTGCCTCTTAGAGGATTGCTGTGATAACATCAAGCCCACCTAGGTAATCCAGCAAAGTCTCCTCACTTTAGAATCCTTAATTAATTCCACCTACATAGTCCCTTTTACTGTAGAAGAAGAATATTTGCACAGGTTCCAGGGATTAGGACATAGACATCTTTCAAGGGCCGTTATACAGCCTGTCACCCATATCATGCAAAAATGTTATATGAGAGAGGGGAGAGTTAAAGGAACCTGAATGTATCAAGCATCGTATCCTCATCACTTTTTCTAGAATCTAAAACTTGTTCAGGTGAGTCAAGACAGCAAAAAGAACAATGGAATTATTGAAAATGCAGTATGCTGGGGATTTTCTCGGAGTAAGGCTATGGCTTGGGTTTTGAATCAGAAATAAAACTCTCATTCATATTGTGTGGCTACAGTATGGTAATGTTTAAAGTTTACCTTGGCCTTTGCAGTTACTATTACAATAGCTGCTATCCGAATCTGTTCTGCCTCCCTCAGCTCCTAACACCTATGAGGAGTATCTCTTTTTGCTTTTTTTCTTTCTTTTTTTTTGCAACCAAGACCTAGGTACAAATTAGACTAAAGAGTGAACATTAATAGAAAATCACTGGAGAGCCATAAAGATCAAGCTGTAATTAAAATGCTCATGGCTTAAAAAAAAAAATCTACCTCCAAAATTCATGACGGTAATCAGTGAGACCTGGGAATAGAATTTCTTTCTAGCACTTGGGATCATGGGAGATGAATCAGCTTATTCCCAGTGCATCTGGGAGGCTCTGTTCACATCACAGCACAGACCTTAACCCTTCCATAAAATGCATGCTGTCCCTGCTTTATTCACATTGTCATAGCAGTGTTGCAGAGGAGTTTATTATGACACACATTTTCAAATGTTTTAAATCTGATGCTGTTTCCCCTCTGTGACATCCTGTCTCACACACCAATGGGGTGTTCCCTGGTTCTTTCCATCTCTTTCCAAAGACCTACAGCTCACCTATCACTGCCTAGAACACTGGGCTTTGAAGGTTATACTCTTGATTTCAAATCATTTAAATCTATATACTCTCTCTTGGCATGCAAGCAAAAGTACCATATCTGGGGAGAAATATTGGTTAAAAATCAAAGTAAGTTAGAAAAAGATTTTTCTGGGAATTCAGAAATCAGGAGAATCAAGAGTTAAAACTCAACCTTTGTCTATAATTTAGTCTCTTGTGGCCAGATATTGTTTCCTGGAGGCTGTAAGAGAAACAATGGTTGAGTAAGATGGAAATGAGAAAATGGCCCCTGTGGGACCCTGCAGATTATGAACTGTGCTACCACCCTGAACTACAGTCTGGGATGCAAAGCATGGGTTAGAATGCAATAATGGAGGAAGTCATTCTAAAATAGGAATGGGAGGGTATTGCTATAGAGCCCCTCACAGGGCTCAGTAACTCCACATGTACTTTCAGCTAGGTAGCATCATCTTTATATAGACAGGGCAGTGTATTTATAGTCAACAGTGTACATCAAGCTCCTCTAGTACTGCATTGAGGATATGAAGGGGAAGAGCCTGACCTGCCCTTCCTTGTTGCCTTCCAAATTATTATCACCAGGGTCTGTATTCTAGCTTAGAAAAGACATTTTCCATGGGCCTAATGAAAATACAACCATGACAGTGTCGGTTCATGTTGACAGCAGAAAATAAAAATAAGCAAATCGAAGTCTGCATATTTATTCTGCAGATGGATTCTGCCTGATTATAAGTCATCGATGACCATTAATGAAGCAAATGTGGTGAGGTTAATGTTTTTCAATTTCATTTCTTAGCAGAAAAGCAGTACTATCACACAGCAATATCACTGAGAAAGTATTTGGCCTTACTTTAATAATGGTTAGTTTTAGAAACAGAAATTCACAAAATGTTAGTTTATCATTTGCTTGTATGGTATTCATGCTAAGGATATTAGCCTAGTCTCTACTTATTTTGAGATAGAAATAACTTGGGGACAGGGTTTGACAAAAGGCAAACCCTATTTATCAGAATGTTTGAATACCATTCTTTGCCAGTAAAATCTTACTTTATGCTGAATGACTCATGTAAACATCAAAGCCTAGGGATTGAATAGCTTAACTACTATTATTTTTATCCTTGAGAAAAACTCTGAAAGGGAGTAACAAGCAATATTATGCCCATTTTCAGTTACAGCAACTGAAGTACAGCATAAACAGAACCTAATGGTATATTATGTAGTCTAAATTATTGGACTTTTGATTTCAATTCTAAGTTCAGACAGCTTCTGACCTACTTTCTCTTATACTGACCAACGTATTATACCAATAGCGACTCAGGATTAAAAGGAATGTAATACTGGCAAATGACATTTCTGAAAAAGGTTTGAATTTCCCTTGTTGGCATGAAGCAGTGGAATGTCCCCCATAATGAGGCAGGACTGGAGCAGTGTGGTGGTACAGAGAACATGCATGAAAGAGCTTGGGACGGATGCCAGAACCCAAAGTCTAATGGAAGGTTCAGCGGCCATTGTGGTTTTTTGCTTTTGGCAGTTCAGGCTGTTAGAAATCTGCCTCCAGGGGTGAATAAATGCATCATCAGGTGTTAATAGGAAAATTAATATCTAGTTTAAGGAAGTAACAGATATTTTGAAGGTGATTTTTTGGCAAGTGTTTATCCTACATATTTAGTCCATCTTTTATATCGAGTATATGAATGTGTGTGTGATGTGTGCTAAGATGCGCACACACATGAGGTAGTAGGGGTGAATGGCTCAGTGGAAGCATGGCATAGTAGCTAAAGGGACTCTAGTGTCAATTTACCTTGCTTTGTCTTTATTACCAGTATCTGTAGGATGGACTTGGTAATCTTTTTCAAGAGTTTCAGGGTTGTTTTCATAATTGCAAGAGGCAATATACATGATGTACCAATTACTATCCTTTAAACTTGTCATTAATATCAGTATCAGCATAGAATGCGACAAGGAGACAAGATGAAAAATTAAGTTCTTTGAACATATGATATCTTTGCAATAGGTCTTGTTATTTAGCTTTGTATATGCGTGGCTTCAAAATATTTCTATTTTAATTGTCTCCAGTCCTAGCACAGTGGCCTGGTATGTTGTAGGTGATCTAGAAAGGTTGTGGAATGGATGAATGGATGTATGAGTGATCCAGTTTTCATAAGCTTCCAAGTCTTCTGTGGGATTACATTACATTACAGCTCCTTTGCTTTCCATTGCAGGCTTAATTCTCTATGAGACTTGTCCTCTTCATATTCATGATGGGTTTCTTTCCTTTGGAAATGGGAATCCTATCTGTTCTTGACCTTGGTTACTGAAGAGGCTGACCTATCCTTGCTGTCCTCCAAATTATTCTGCCATAATGATTGGAAACCAATAGATGTACATAGTTTCTGTTATATCTACTTATACCCAGCCTTGTTCCAGAAAAGAATTTAAGGTGGCTCTCAAAGTTGCATAGTTTACAAAAGAAAAGAAATCTAAAAACAATGCAGAGTAGAGACAGGAATCAAGGATGCTCGTAACAATTTGTCCTACTGTTAAGACACTAAAGAGCACACATGTCCTCAAGAAACATTTCCTGGTCATTCACTGGGTTGTTGCAAAAGAGAAACTGGAGCTGTGTGTGGGGTCCTGGGGAGAGGATTGTGCAGGGACTGGTTGAGTCTTTGTTTTTGTTGGTTTGCTCAGAATGTGGGTCAGTATAAGGTAGTAATTCCTGAGTTATCATTTGATCCTTTACAAAGAGGGGGCAATGGAAGCAACATGGCTTATAAAACTGTATTCCTTAAAGTAGTGAACAGATCAAGAAACAAAAAGAGAATATCTACTTGCAAGCTATACTGTGGGGGCAAATTATGTTGATACTTACAGGTTAGTATCGATCAATTAGCATAAGTGATGTAACTATTCCAAAACTCTTAGGATAACATGGATTTTGAGTGTTGATCAGATGTGGTGCACAGACAAAGCTGAGTCTTCCTGGTGTGGCATGTCCACTCACTCTGGCTTTTTCTTAAGGGCTGCCGTAGCCAGGAGACTGAATCACCCAAACATAGGCAGCAGGGCCACTTAAAATCCCAACTCCAAGTCCATTCACTTGGACCTGCAAAGAGCTACAGCCTTTTCTTCTAGGATGCATGAACAAAGATGGCACCACCCAGTTTGGTTGTACTTGGGGCAGTTTGGTGAGACCATTTGAAGATATTAACATATGGTGTTTCTCCCTGCATTTCTTCACTTTACTACATTCAAGCAAGTGTCTTATGCTTTCTTATTCGCAGAAAGTGTGTTTCTGGTTTCCAAATGTCTAAGTCCATTACTGAGAGTCAGGTTTGAAAGAAAAAGCATTTGCCAGAGTAAGCTGAGATTCTGCTGGTTTGGTGGAAAGTCTGTGGGTTCCCATGAGCCTTGTTCCCTGCAGTATTCAACACACATGATGGCCCTGTGGACATGGTCCCGTGACAGTGAAGAGTCTGGATCCCCAGCTAGGGGTTTCCAACCTCTCTCAAGGTCTGCAAAGCCCCTGGTGTGGCTTGAACGCAGCAAAACTGAGGACCATGTGGCCTGGGACAGTCAGAGACAGAGGACCAATGATGGGCAGAATCATCTGTAATCATGTAGTAAACATAGACAGAAGTCTCTGACACTTAAGAATCTAAGACCCTGGGTCCTTGATCCAATCTCAGCAGCATCAGCATGGAGAGAGTGGTGAGGGAGTTAATATTGTCTGAAAATTAAATTTCCTGTTGGCTTGGTAGGAGGGAGTCCCTGGGTTGAAATTAAGTTAATTCATAGAAAAATATTAACATGCTGTATGTCTTGCTACCTAAGTTTGTGACCTAAGATTCTTACTTGCTTCATGTACATTTTGGAAGATGGAAAAGGGGAGCAGGAAGGACAATTCAGGCATCATTTCAAGATGAGAAACCAGTCAGCCAAAGCATGGAGACAAAGACGGGGACATATGCTTCATACTGCAAAGAGACATGAGTCTCCAGACTTAGCCATCCAGAGACTATGCTGATTTGATTTTAGAACAGAAGAGATTATTTTTATGAAAACAGGGAACTTGTTCAGTCTGGATTCTTTTCATCATTTTTGTTGTTGGTCTACCTCCACAAGAAAAGAAATTATTTATTTGCTTCAAAAGTTCCTCTTACCAGTATACTTATTTCTCAAAAGAATGATTAAATTGCTTTTCCACGTAGGGTTGGAACATGAGCGAATTTTATTAAAATTGAAGCTGAGTTTGGTAGTGTAGAGCCAACTGTGAAAAGGAAATTAGGGCTGTGAAATCATTCTTGTGCCATCATCTCCCCTCTGAGGGAGGAGAACCCAAGGTAGCTCAATTTGTCTCTGGGCTGAGGAAGGTGCAGATGTGTACATGGGAAGCTGTCAGCTGACCACGTTATTACTGAAATGTCATGATTCCAACCACAGTGTACGCGAGTTACAGGACAGGTCTGTCTCGTTATTAAACTATTGTCATTGACACTTGTTTCATATTTAATTTTGATTTTTCAGAATAGAGTAAGGCTGTACAGAATATAGTCTCTAACTGAGCATCATATATGAATTCTTAATCATATGGAGTCAGTTGACTCATTCAGTAAACATTCCCTAAGCACCCACTCTGTGCCAGGCACTGTTCTGAGTGTTGAGGATAAGGGAGTGATGAACAAGATAGTCTTGCCTTTGGAAAGCTTATATCGTAAAAGAGGAGAAAAAGAAATAAATAAGTACATGTTTAGTATGCCAGGAGGTAATACTTGCTACGAAGATAAGCCGGGTGAAAGGTGGAAAGTTGTGGTGGGTGCTGTTGAAAGAGGTTAGGCAGGGACATTACTTGATAACTTTCAGTCATAGACTGGAAGAAAGTGATTAAGTGAGGCTTTGAGTATCTGCGAGAAAAATCAATTCAGGCAGAGGAAAGAGCAAGTACAGAGGCCTGAGTGCACAGCTAAGGAACAATCAGGAGAGCATTAAAGTCGGAATGGGCCAGATATTGCGGGCCCTGTGGGGGACTTTTCATTTTATTCATGGTGAGTGAGATGGAGCAGGGTTCTGAGCTGAGGAGTGACATTATCTGACTTGGGCTTCCTAAGGATTGCTAGGGTTTCTTGGTGAGGCATAGACTGTAGGGGCACAAGTGTAAGCTTAGAACTATATTATAAGAAATAGTGTCCAGTCAGTTCATGAGGACGACGGTGACTTGAATTGTGGAGGCAGAGGTGGAAGCAGTGAGAAGCTGGAGATAAGCCCATGATGATAACAATGCAGTTCTCTCACATACAGAGCTTCTAACCTGGCGCTGTTCACTGTAGTGCTCAGCCTTGAGTTTGAATTCGGTGCTGCCACTTATGCTTTCTTGATGCTGGCCAAGCTTTTCATCAGGGAAATGTAGATCGTGACAGTATCTGTCTTACAAGTTGTTAAGGGGACTGAATGGAAGGCTTAGCACCGCAATGACTTTAACATTCTGACACTTTAGTTTTATCATGTTAGAGAGCATCAGGATTTTTGTCACCGTGTTTCTTTGTTCTGAACAGCATTTTTAAATGGCTGGTACATTTTTCCACTGATACAGCATTAAAATTTAAGGAATATGTAATATAAGAACAAAAAATTGGCATATACACTTATACTGAGAATTTATTTACCGTTAGCTTTCAGATTTTCAGTAAAAGTTATATTTTTCCCTTTTAATTGGGGGCCCATTACTTATTTTTTTTCTCCTTTTTGTCCTTCTAAAAAGAAAAAATGATCTTCCCTCCAATTTCAAAACTGGAAGTCAAACATTTCACCTGGTCACATATTAGAAATTTGCTTTTTTCTTGTCTTACCTCCTTCTCTCTGTCCCCTTACTGAGTTGTGAACAATATATCAGTTTATTTTTTTTAAATAACAAGCAAATACCCAATCATATGAATGTTTTATATTTTTGACAATGGAAATACAAATTTTAAATCTGACTTTTCTGAGTTTTTGTTGAGTGAAACTAATACTGCATATCATGTAGACACAACTTTATTAGCCTGAATGAGGCGGCAGTTGTCTTGACCACAGAGGCCTCAGCCCTTTCTAGCCTTTATGTGGCAGGGGGAAGCCCTCACAGATGCCAGCACCAGCTCTCAGGGCCTATAAGCCCATGCTGTTCATGTTCCATTCAAGTCAACAAATCTAGTTCTTATCTGCTGTGTGCATAGCACCATGGTAGGTTTTCTGCATAAAGCAAAAGAAATATTGAGTGCTACTCCTTCCAGCTTTTATCCTTATTGGAAGACAAAATTTACCTGCTTAAATGAGTCAAGAACAATGTTAGATAATATAAAGTAGATTGCTCAATAAAATTAAAACAATATGTCAAATGGAATACTACAAACCATGGATCCCAGCTCACCCAATCCTTGTGATCAGCATCAAAGAAAGAGCTGGACTATGCTTACAAAAGGAGTGGTGTAAAGACTGGCAGTCCTCAGTCCTGCTGCTGTCTTCGATCAACCTGATTATCAAGTGTCATAAGCCAGAGATCGCAGGGGCAGAAGACTGGGCCTTCACAATTCTAGGAACTAAAGAAAGAGCCAAGTGCCTAGTGTAATGTTTTCTATTGTTCAAAGAATGAGATTAGTCCTATGCATTCTGTTCACACAGCTGCCAAGTACCTCCGACAGGACTTACTGAGATGAGATTTCAGCAGAATCAATCTTGGCACCATCTCCATCTTCTACTCCCCCAATTTAATATAAAGAAGCAAACTGGAGAAGAATGAGAGGCCTCTTTGTGTAGTAGTGCAGTGGTCTTTCTCCCCTCCCTAGTCCTTCTCAAGAGAATGGGGTGTTTCTCTCCCTGTCCCCAAGCCAAAAGGGAGACTCCAAGACAATCATTTATAAACTGTATAACATCCTCAAAATCCAAGATGGTGATGGAATGGCATCTTGATAGTTTTCAAGCCACTGGCTGCTGCCAGGGTGTGGAGGAATGGTCTGGAGAGAGATGGGTGATGTAACATGGTACTAAGGCATGAGGTATAAGGAGGTGTGAAAACAGGATTCCAGTTGGGCCTGCAGTCCCTGACCACTGAGCCCAAAGAGATAAGTTTGCAAGCTACTGACTTATGGGTGGGACAGGGTGGGTATGCGCCAGAGTTGAGAAGAAGCTATCAGCTTATCTCATAAAGGGTCCCACCTCCTAAGAACTGTCTATCAGCATCCACCTGCTAAGCTTCAAGAAAAGGAGCCAGGGAAGCAATTAGGGCCCAGATGTGGGGAGGACTGGAACTCTCCATGGGGAGAGCAGAAAGAACACTTCTGTCCATTTTCCTCATTTTTTGGATCAACACCAGAAGCAGGTGCAAGTGAAAGAGGATATGGTGTCTGAGGAGCAGAAGATCCCCCTTCTTCTCCTGCTTTAATGTGCCAGCAGCACTGGATTAGGGTAGGATCAGGGATGGATAGAGATGAGAAATGTGAATTAAATATGAGATCAACATGTTAAAAGTAGCAGGGCTGAATCTTAGAAAGTGTTTTAAGAAAAGTGATTTAAAAGTCATGGAATTGAGCCAACAGAGGGTCAATGAAGCTATCACCCTGTGGAAAAGAGAAAGGGTTCCAAGAAGTTGAATTGAAAGTTGTTGTGAGTAGGAAAAATAAAACCAATTGATGTTTATACTCTAACAATTTAAGCCAAGAGTATGTGTTGTGAGAAAATAGGAAAGGGAAATATAAATTTTGACCAGAGAATTATCAAGAAGGCTTCAAGGAGAAGGCGAGGCTTGAGTCCTACCACTGAAGGATAGGTTGTGGGTGAGTGGAGTGGGGAGAACAGGTGAGCTTTATGAGGTGAAGGGAGGACCAGACTGCCTGGAGCAGAGGCACAGGGAGTGTGAGAAGATGCACCCAGGCACTGACCTGTACCAGCAGTGCCCAGGCTTCCACATGAAGAATTTGGCCTCCATCAGAAAGACAGTAAGAGTCATTACATATTCTTTAGCACTGAGTGAGTGGTCCAGTAGGAAAAGTGCCTTCAGAAGACGGCTGGTATGTGTGAGAGAGAAGCAAAGATGCTCGTTAGGAAGTTATTCCAAACCCCTGGTGTGGGCCAAGGGACACATCAACACAACTGTGACTTGTTACTCCTGAATCTTTCCTTAGCCCCATTTATTGACTATGAATAGTGCAGCATGTACCTGAGTACCTTCCTTTTAAGCATTTAAGGGATTCAGTGGGTAGACAGGCTGTGCAGCCTGTTGACAGTTTATCCATTCATAAGCTGTATGTCCCTACCCGGGTAGCAATCAGTTTTGGAACACCATACTCATCACACATTTTATTTATGTTACTTTTCGTTCTCCTGTTATCTATAATTTTAAACTGCTGTGTGCTCCCCCAACCTTGCCTTGAGACATTAGTAACTACAGGAACATGATGCTATTAGAATGAGCAGAGCTTAGAGACATATACAGTTGCAGTGTTAAATTGGTTTTATCAGACAACTGGTAGTGTCTGATGCTATTGCTGAGTAAAGTAGGCGACAGGTATTGTGACCACATTAACGTAGACCATCACCTCTGGTAGAAGACTTGGATATTAAACTTAAGACAGAAATCAAGACTACATCCTTATCTTGAAGAAGACATGTTTCCGGAGGTTTTAAATAGTATGAAAAGTGAATTATTGAGAGTTCCAGTAAGGAGAGTTTTCATATGCCAAACCCAACAAAATTTCCCCAAAATGTGTATATACAAATGCCCATTGTAGTTATGTCAAATATCTCATAATTTCAGCACTTTGGGAGGCCCAGGCAAGTAGATCACTTGAGGCCAGGGGTTTGAGACCAGCCTGGTCAATATGGTAAAATCCTGTCTCTACTAAAAATACAAAAATTATCTAGGTGTGGTGGTGCACACCTGTAATCCCAGCTACTTGGGAGGCTGAGGCAGGAGAATCATGGGAGATGGAGGTTGCAATGAGCCAAGATAGCACCACTGCACTCCAGCGTGAGTGACAGAGTGAGAATCTGTCTCAAAAAATAAAATTAAATTAAAAAACCCCTCATAATAATGAAATTAGTTCTATATGCATTTGAGTGGTCAAGTTCTACTATAATGAAAAAGAATGCTGCAAGCTCAGAGAGTGCAGGTTGATTGCTCATTTGGCCCTCTCCCCAATGTTTGTGGAAATTTCTCTCAAGGCAGGGAGGGTGTGAACAACTGCCTCTTCTGGCAGAAATGGTCACAAGCCTGGTTCCAGTCAGAACAACTAGCCCTGAGGACTTTGCTTTGTGAGCACTTCTCTCCCTGTATTGCAGTATTGCAAACTGGATATTTTTGCTTCACATTTCTGTTTCTTAGGAAGTATCGATGTTCTTATGCTTCCACAGCATTGGTAGCAAACAGCAGTAGCTCAGATTTATATGTTTAAATGAAATCCAGTGAAAGAATTTAAGCAAATTCTGATTAACAGTAGACAGCATAAAAAAGGGCATATTTTTATCAATTCACTGACACATTTACTGGATTCAATATTTAAATGGACTAGAAAAAGGTTCACAACATTTCCTCCCACCCCTATTTTTTGGCTACTGTGGTAGGCTGAATAATGATACCCCCAAATCCCTGGACTCTGTGCATGTTCCCTGATAAAAGGACTTTGCAGATGGGATTAAATTTAGGATCTTGAGACAGGAGATTATCCTTGACTATCTGGGTGGTTCTTAAGTGTATATTCACAAGAATGAAGCAGAGAGATAGTTGACTGCATAAGAGTCAGACAGAAGGCAATGTGATGACAGAGCAGTGAGAGATTTGAGGATGTCACGCTGCTAGCTTTCAGAGGGAGGAAGGGGCTGAGAGCCAAGGAGAGCAACTATGGAAGCTGGAAAAGGCTAGGAAATGGATTCTCTCCTAAATCCTCCAGGAGAAATCAACCCATCTGCATCTTGACTTTAGTCCAGTAAAACTGAGTTAGGGATTCTGCTCTCCACAACTGTAAGTAAGTAAGTTTTTGTTGTCGTAAGCCACTATTTTTGTGATAATGTGTTACAGAAGCAATAGGAAACTATTAGAGCTACCTGTCATCATGTTAAAGCATCAAGTTAAAACCCAGAAAATGGAGGGAAAAATATTGTCAGTGTTTGAGTGACCAGAGTGTGGAGTGAAATTCCTTTTTTGAGCACTGGCTCAATTTCAGGATATTGATTTAAGCTCAAAGCCACACTTTTCCATGTAGCCTTCTTTCTCCATCTGGTTAGAAGTATTCTCTGTCTCTCACCTCTGTGTGTTACACTCACATTCCACCTATTTTCTGTCAGACATAATGACTAGGTGTCTGGCACATAAATGTCTTGTCTGCCAACTCATTAGTAAACTTGTGTAGGGCAGGGATCCTGTCTATACATTCCTTTGATTCATTCAACCAATATTTATTGGGCACCTGCTATATACTGGGCACAGTTCAGAGCACTTGAAGGGCAGAGTTGGAGATGAGAGGAAAAAGGCAAAAATGTAAGTAAATGTATTTGGTATATTAGGTGCTGTGTCAAAAATAAACTGGGATCGAGGAGGCAGTATTAACATTGATTGGGTTGTTACTATGTATCAGGCACATTACTAAGTGCTTACATTTATTTTAATATAAAGCTCGCAACTTCTCTATGAAATTGGTGCTATTATCTCCATTTTATAGGTAAGTAAACTGAGGCTCAGAGAAGAATTTTATCAAAGGCCACCCAACCTGGCTGACTCTAGAAGCCAGCCTCCTCACTATTCTGCATTAGCTAGGAAGCAGTATGAGCAGGATTGCCAAGGATGAGGAAGCCCCATGGCCCTGAGCCAAGATCTTTTACATCAGAAACATTCAATGCCAAATGCCTATTACCTGATTAAAAGCTGGTCATAAGTTAAAGACATATGACAAATGCATAGGTAACTTTAGCTCAAATGCAAATAATTAATTGCCCTTCAATTTCTATTGCAGGCTGAGCGCAGTGGCTCACACCTGTAATCCCAATACTTTGGGAGGCCAAGGTGGGTGGATCGCTAAAGGCCAGGAGTTCGAAATCAGCCTGGCCAACATGGTGATACCTCCATCTCTACTAAAACTACAAAAATTAACCAGGCGTGTTGGCATAAGCCTGTAGTCTCAGCTACATGGGAGGCTGAGGCAGGAGAATTGCCTGAACCCAGGAGACAGAGGTTGCGGTGAGCTGAGATTACACCACTGCTCTCCAACCTGGGTGACAGGAGACTCCATTAAAAAAAAACATTCTATTGCAACATTTTTTTCTTTTTTTTTCCCACTTTTTTCCTTCATATATTACAACATTTTCTCGAGTCTCAAAAAAAATCTGGCATCATGTGAGCAAGGGGCAGGAAGCGGAACATATTTTGTCAATAGGACAATTGCGTTACCAAATAATTACATGATATTTCCAACGTCAGAAAATAAGTCAAAACTATGGCCAAAGGAAGATGAGGGTTGTCTCAATGGTGCTATGGGGGTGCCTGCTTTTTCTCTTGTAGTAGCCAGCCTGCCTTGCCAATGCGAAAGGAGGTAATCATCACTGATCTGTAAGCAGGGGTGTGGGTACTGGGGTATATAGGCTATAGCACACTCAGGGGCTCTGGATTTGCCTCTGTTTGATGATGTGGCATTAACCAAACCCCTGAGGTTCTTAGGGAGCCCACCTGTTCACCACTTCCACGACCAGGAGCACCTTGCTCCCTGAGGTTCCTGGAATTCCTCATGGCCTGGGACTTCACTAACAAAACACTGGTTCTTATTCCAAGGACCTGTATCCTAGAATATTATTAAATATCTACTTACCTCCAAACTGATGTAAAGGAGTAGAATCCATCTTTTCTCTATCCCTTACAGAAGCTTTTAATTTATTTTTTATTTCAATCATTACTATTATGTATATGAATCTAAACTGTAGCATAAACAAACCCAATTTAAGAAAAAAATTTCTCATTACCTGTTCATGTGGGATAAAGCCATTTTATAAAGATATATCTTCATATATTATCATATTCTCTAAAGTTATAGGTATGTCTTGTTACACAGAGAATTGACAATGATGAATACAATTTTCTTACTTTTTAGAATTGTTGAATGTGAATGTGGGGTCCTAATGTTTAGAATATATAAAATTTGAACTGTATATTCAAATATGGGAAAATGATTGTAGATAACCTGACAATGGGTTTATATCATAGAAGAATAGTGGTATTCTAATCTACAGAATGATTAAAAGAGAAATTCCATGTGTGCACATTCACAAACATATACATAAACATATACAGAGAGATCTACATCTTAATACTGTTACAAATTGTACAACTCAAAAAAACTAATTTACATTTATGTAGCAGTCAAATCCTTTTAAGTTTGTTTCACATCTCTTTTCTCATTTTTATTCTTAAAAGAATCCTGAGGAGTAAGTGGAACAAGTCTTATTTCCTGCATTTTATAGATGATGAAGCCAAGGCACAGAGACACCAGGTGTCTCACCAACACCACCCAGCTAAGCAGTGATAATGTCAAGTCAGCTCTTTACTGGGCTGGAAGCCTAGACTCTTTTCTTGACACCTCTGCAGAAAATCAACACAGTAGTGACTCTGTTATAGAATGTATACCATATTGCTGAAGAGCCTGGGCTGAGATAAGATCTCAGATCAAATCTTGACTCTAGCTTTTACCAGCTGTGCAATCTTGGATATGTCCCATAACAGGTCAGTCTCAGTAGTTTTCAATATACAAAATGGGAAATGATGATTGTACTGTACTTTTCAGAGTCCATAAAATAGATGGCACATTCAAAGTAATTGAGAGAATTTAACAAGGGATAAAAGTGTAGGTAGAATTAAGGGAAGTCAACAAAGGACAGTAAAGCATCCTGTGGGTAGCAAAGTGGCTCGCATCTCTGAAGAGGGGAGCAGCTGCCACCAGCTGAAGAGATGGTGGTCCCTGTGGAAGAGGCCCTCTGCCAGGAGATGGGTAACAAAGAAAAATGCCAGTCCTTAACCCAAAAGAGCTCAAGCTGGGAAAAGGAATAACAGAGTTTACTCTCATCTTACTTTGGGAACCTGACAGAAGCCAGAAGACATGGAAACTCCAATGATGAAATTCATAAAGGTCATAGCCCAGGGCACAAAACAGGGTAAAGAAAGATGAAGAATGGATCTGCAGGAGCAAATGGAGAATAACCCGCACACGAACCCCATCACAGAGTAGAAGCTGGGATGATTATATGAGATAATATGAGACAAATGACTAGCACAGGGCTCAGAACAAAAGTTCTCAATAAATGTTAGTTGTTAGAATGATTCTTATTATTATTCTCATTAATATTTGGTGGTGGTTTTCAGCTTCAGGGACATATTTTTAGAATTTTAACTGAAAAGAACCTACTTTGATCTGGAACCCAGAATAATTATTCCACTCAGAGGTGGGATAGGTTTGTCAGCCATTGGAAATATAATTCTAGACATATCTATAGGACTAATGCATAGGCTTATAAAGGAACTTCCGCATGTACATTTTAACATTGTGCTTGGTGACAGTGTAATTAAGATGATGTCAGAGTTTCCATGTGTCTTGATATTTCCAAGCTTTTATGACTTGGCTATAATTTTTTTGCCCTGACAGAAACTTGGCTTGCTATATCTCAGCCTTTAGATGAAATTTTTTACGGAGAAAAACCATCTTTTAATTGTCTTTCACTTGAGTAATGGAATATATGTGTCTTCCCTGCAGGTGCAGATGTGTGTGTGTATCCATCCATTAATACATGTGGTAATAGCTTTGATGTTCTCTCTTCCTTCTTCTCTATCTCGATGCCATTAACCCTGCCACTTAATACAGGAAATGACTCAAAAAGATGACTCATCCACAGTTCCACCTAGTGGGAGAGAAGAAACAGAGAGCAAAGTAGCAGGAAAAGGCACAAGGGAAAAGAATGTCTATATGACAGATGATTTACAGTAGCCTAGCAAATAATTTTTTAGTGTATTCTAGCCCTCATACTTTTCACAAAGTCAGTTCCCACTGGGGCTGAAACATGTAACCATTACTCAGCACCCATGTGCCTTCTTGGCTTTACTGGGAAGGAAAACATAAGTTAGCAAATAACATTGTAGAGCAAACAGGACCTTCCAGAATCTCATTAAAGCAATATGCTGATTCCCATTCAACTGCTCAACTGAAACTTTAGGCAAGTATTTAGATATATAAGATACCTAAGGTAGAGGTACTCCTGGTTATTTACAAAGCTAATCTGCATCTCTCGAATAAAAGCCTGCTGGAAAAGCAGTGACAGAGAGGTAAAAGGAACAGGAAGAAAGCCAAGGAGACATTGAGTGTGCTGGGTGTCATTCTTTCTGGAATAGTTCAGTCAAGTGAGAGACAGAAGGGCTAAGCAGGGCAGAGGGCAGAAGCCTTTGCTTTTTAATATCCATCCATGGCTCATGATTTTCTGTAACATATGTGAAAATACTCAGTTTTCATTTTGTGTTAGATGTACTTTTAGAATCATCGTTGTTAGAAACAAAGGTCTCTGAGAGATCATCACAAACTCATAGGCCCATAGGGGCCAGGCAGGCAGAGTGAGTGCCCACATGGGCCTCTCTGAACCTAGAGGAGCAGACCACATGCCCTATCCACAGGGAGTGGGTTCCCAGCTTCCCAGCAACTGTTGCTTTGTTGGAATATGGACCCTATGTTGCTAGATCTTCCAAATATCCAAGAGAAGCTGGACATCTCAAATGTCAACTCCATGAGGGCATGGACTTTTGTCTGATTATAACTGTGACCCTGGTGCCTATAAGAGTGTATGGCACACAGTAAGCTGAATATATACATGTAGAAAAGAAAGTAGACAAACAAGCTGGATTTTTATGTAAATGCTCTTGAATTTTAATGTTGACAAATCGATTTTTGTTTTGCATGGTTTAATTAAAAGCAGGAGCCCATTTCTGGGAGGAACAAACAAAACTCATCTCAGGGCTAGGTGCAATTTATCACAAGATGCTACTTTGCCATTGCATGTCTAGTTCAAGTTGTCTGTGCTGCAGACAAGAAAACCAAGGCCCCAGGACATTAATGACTTGTTTAAGGGTCACACAGATGATTAGTGGCAGAGCCAGTAGACCAGTTAAGTAACCTTCATCTTCAAATTTCCAATTTATAGCTTTTTCTTCCTTCATATATTGCTATTTCAAAAATAAATACAAAAACAAAACAGAAGATCAATAAATAAAGTTATATTCCTTTATAAGACTTTAAAGTATAGCCCAAAAGCTTTAAAATTAAAAGATAAATTTCAAGGGAATATGAAACAACTTAGAAAGATACAGGAGGAACACTCCCTCCTGTGATTCTCCTGCAGTCAGCCTGGCAGTGAAATAAACTCTCCTACATTTTGTCAGTTAGAATAGTCCAGGTTATGCTGCAGGAGCAAATAGCCCCAAGAACTCAGCAGCTTTAAGCACAAGGTTTAGTTTTTTTCTTAAACTACATTTCTTTCATGGGCCCACTGGAAGTTCACTCTGCGTTGGCCTTACCCTGGGACCCAAGGGGACATTGTCCATTGCTCTGGCAGACTAATTAAGAGAGCATGGCAAATGGTACACTGGCTGTTCAAGCTTCTGCCTGGAGATGATGTTATCACCTCTGTTCATATATTGTTGGACCTTGTAAGTCACATGACCACGCCTAACTTAAAAAGGGCAGGGAAGTACAATCCTACCATATGCTGGGAATGCAGGGCCCCAGAAACACTGGTGAATAGTGCTGTTGATTACCATGCACAACTTCACTTGCAGAGCTCAAGAGCCCTTTGAAAAGACCATTTTCCCTCAATACATTCTTAGTTTTAGATGATGTCATGAAATGCACTGACTATACCTTTTTTTCCCTGAGACTAGTGAAAGGAAAACCAAATGTTCTGCTTATCAACATCTCCTAGTGAATATTCTCCCTTATTCCCTCTCTCTTTTAAAATTGTTCCAAATAACCTGGTAATCAAGTTCTTAACCAGATGGAAGGAAATGAAAACTTAGAAATATAGCTTAATTGTAAGTACCATGTTACTATTCTGGGTTTCCAAATAAGTATGCCATCTGCTTTGATGAAGTCCAGTTTTAATGTGGATCATACAGACCTTCTCCAACTTCATGAGAATCCTGTCCACATAATCAGCCTGCACACTGTGGGCAGGAGCAGAGCTAGATCCATCCGGGAAAATGAAAAGTGTTTTCAGAGACATTATATTTCCTTTCTACATTCTCTGAGGACTCCCCAGGCCATCAGACAGCACTGTACACAGAGAGTGTCAGGATCCCTGCTCTGTAGACTGCACTGTGTTCTAGCTGCACGGATAAGAGAAATTTTGATTTGTCAGTAATTGAGTTATCCTCAGTTATGCTGCCCTTAATCAAAGCTGACGATTTTCTCTCCTTAATTTAAACTGTGAGCTCCTCAAGGGGAATATAATTTCCTTAAACAAAACAAACAAAGGCTTACTTGTTTCTGCACTCTTACAATCTAACATAATCCTACACAAAAGATTTATTAAATTAATGAATGAATGAATGGTGCAAGCAATTGATATATGCTTAAACATGCTAAAAGAAGTTCTTTGCCCAAATATATTTTATTTTATTTTTGAATTGACAAAGTGGGGAGGCCCATACAGAATTCTTGGTATTCTCTCTGTGTACAATCCATTTTCTTTTGTCATTTCCCCCACAGAGAACATTTAGGAGATCTCAGAGAAAAGCTAAAAAGTGGGAAGTTACCCTAGCAGGACTGTGTCCAGTGAAGGACTGGCATTGTGGGAGGCAGACGGGAGAGTACCAGAAATGTTGCTGAAAGAGCTCTTGCTGGTCCCTCTGTCCTCATTGCTCTGGGTTGACCTATAAAGATAACTCCACAAGGCCTGTCCAGTGGGCTTTGGGAAGCATGGGAAGTTCTCCTCTCCTTACAATCATGTGTCTACATCTGCCTCCTGCTGCAGCATCCCTGGACTAGAGGAGAGCATGTTATTTGCTAATAATGATAGCAGAATAGGTCAGCATCAGTGCCTGGCCCAGCTCAAGCGCTTGCTTGTCTACTTTCTTTTGTACGTGTATTTATTCAACGGAATTTTTGAGAGCTTACTGTGTGTCATACACTCTTACAGGAACCAGGGTCACACTTACAAACAGACAGAACTCCAATGTTATTTGCTAACAATAATAGCAGAACAGGTCAGCACAAGTGCTTGGCCTAGGAAAGAGTGGATGCTGGAGCCCAGTAAGAGGAACTTTTCCCAGATTGCTCTCTGTAGTACACATTTCTCCTTTCTTTCCATTCACTTTAGATAAAATACTCTTTAGAACGAATGTTTCTGTGCTGGACATGCCTTTTTGGATAAGATTCCTGAATTCCCTGTCTCAAGAATGGCTGTTGTTTGGAAAAGCATAGGGAGTGGAAATGTAGTGTGTAAGCCAGTCACACCCAGAGGAACCAGTGCAAAAGCAGAGACCTTCCTATGTGCAATTTGGGTACCCATTATATCTTCAAGTGCATGGCTGAGGCACATACTCTATTATCTCATCCTGAAGATGCACAAACTCAAGAGTTTAACTTGTCAGTACCAAAAGCTACTGAGTGATGGTATTTGAACACACACAGTGCTGCTGTAGCACTCTCAGCTGTGCTTTCTGCTCTGTATCCTTTTTCCCTTCTGCTTCCATTTTTCTTTGCAAAGGTATACATTTCAGAACAAAGATTTATGTGGGTATTTTGGGAATGCATATACCTTTTATACAATTTATAACATTGTTTTAATATCAAAATGCATTCTGAGTTCCAAACTCTCAGCTTGCAAATAAACTTTTGGACCTCACTCTGTTTATAAGCTAGATTTTGTTTTTCTTTTTTTAATTTCATTTTAAATTTTAGGTAGTTAAAGCAGCGTTTTAAAGAAACCAGGCAGTCTGGTTCCAGAAAGTCAAGATCCTCTAACATATCTTAGAATTTAAAAGATAGACCTGGCTGGGCTCAGTGGCTGATGCCTGTAATCCCAGCACTTTGGGAGGCTGAGGCGGGTGAATTACAAGGTCAGAAGTTTGAGACCAGCCTGACCAACATGGTGAAACCCTGTCTCTACTAAAAATACAAAAATTAACCAAGCGTGGTAGCACATACCTGTAATCCCAGCCACTCAGGAGGCTGAGGCAGGAGAATCACTTGAACCCGGGAGGTGGAGGTTGCAGTGAGCCAAGATCATGGCACTGCACTCCAGCCTGGGTGACAACAGAGCAAGACTCCATCTCAAAAAACAAACAAACAAAAACAAAAAAGATCTTAGGAGATGCATCTTACTTGTTTGTTATGTTCCAAAATCAATGCATCCAGAGAAAATTAGGTGTCAAAACTGCCCTTGAAAACAGGAAGGCTCCACATTAGAGGCCAACCTACCACCTCCAATGTGGGAACAAACGATGGTTACTTCTGCTGAACATGAACAAGTGCGTAATTTCAGGATCTCTTCAGCCCAGTGAGACACTCACTCGCACAGCAAACAGTGACAGTCACAAAGGACAGGGTCCAGCTGAGCAAACGCAAAGGGCAGATTCTCCCAGTTCACACCTGTCCCGAATGGTTCTTAGATGAAGGAAACCACCAACAGAATGGTTTTAATTATTCTCCTATTGCTTTTCTGTCCCAGTGTGTTTTGTTAAATTTGAATATGTTAAATGAATGTTTGATGTGACTGAACTCAAAATATGTACAGACAGCCCTTTGTAGTTGTGGGTTCTGTTTCCAGGGATTCAACAAACTGCAGTTCAAAAATATCTGAGAAAAATAAAAGAATAATTGTATCTGTACCAAACAAGCACAGGCATTTTTCTTGTTATTATTCCCTAAACAATACAGTATAAAAACTATTTACAAAGCATTTATACTGTATTAGGTATTATAAGTAATCAGAGATTATTTAAAGTATACAGGAGGTTACATGCAAATACCACACCATCTTAACTTGAGCTTCTTATATCTATTTTAGGTCCTGGAACCAGCCTTGCACAGAGACTGAGAGATGGCTATATACAGTGAGGCGGGTCACTTGGGGCCTGAGAGTGATTTTAAGATAATCACAAAAGCATTCTAGTTTTTATTCTTTTACCTGCCTAGATTCCAAGGGATTCCCTTTAGAAATGCAGTATTAAGAGATGGAGTCATTACTCCCTGCTCCAAGTGCTTCTGAGGTTCTGCTCTCTCTCCCTAATGAGCCTCTTAGCTCATGTCAGGCCTCAGGGTTTTTAAGTCCACATATCTGAGGAGACTGCACTGTAGTGAAAGCTGCTTGGATTTTGAGTGATCAACTCTTCTTTTATTAGAAGATGATGCTACCAAAGTGCCAAGAAGAAGCTCATATTTTAAATTATTTTTCCAAGAGGGTGAATATGTACCAATCAGCAACACCTTTCCACTAGCATCTGCTTGGGGCACTGATGAGCAGATCCTTTGACTTAGTTGCAGTCTTACCTTCAATTATTTGACTCCTAAATTCTTCTTAATTTTTTTAAGATTCGGGCCTCACTTATGTAGGAAATTAACTCGTTTATTTTCCATATTGGTGTTTAAATATAGTGGTTTTCAGGAAGATTCTTTAGATACAGTGGTAACCAATGACTGGAGTGGGTTTTCAAAGTATCCTTTGAAACAGCATAAAACTGAAATACTTGTACTCTTCCATTGGTATTCAGGGGAGAAATGATACTTGCATTTATTAGACTTGTCTTTTATCCAATCTATACAGATTTGTATGTATTGACATCAGTCCAGTAGAACTTCTTGCCTTAAAACTGTAAAAAAGCTTAACTCAATCATTCATGTACTCAGTTTATCTTCATTCTGTCTACACGTTGACCCCCACATCCTAAATCTCTCTTTCAGCCATTAAAAATAGTACTAGAGAAGTATTTTTTAAACAAATCCCTTGATCCTATGTGAGATCTGTGTCATTCTGAAGAGAGAATGTGAGGTGTTTCTTTTATGTCGGTAAAGGTTGAGTTGCCATGGTAATGACTTATTGTGCAAAACTGGGAGATGTGCTTTAGGAACATTGCACTTGGCAACCCCACATTGGGTTCTTATTATTACAGTCTTGGCATACCTTGACTTTTCTTGGTCCCAAACAATCTTTCCATCTTTTATACTAATAGGAATTTGCATTTCTGGTCTAAAGCTACCTTTTTACTGCTTCATACTGCTTTTAGAACAACCAAAAAGAGAATCATTATGGAAATGGCTCTTATCAGGTATGATAGAGAAACAAACTTCTCATGATTTTTACAGCATTTTAAACATGTAGAGTGCTTTGCTTTTAATTTATTGAGTTATACATTGTCACTACTTATTAAAACCAAGGCACATCACATAGAACAATTATCAAAAGCCAGAATAATTTATTTTGCTTTTTTTTTTTTAAACATTTGCTCTCATTTCCTCAGGACAGCACATACGTTTTATGAAATTACATGAAGAATTAGGTGTGCTTTTAGGATATGATCAGAAATGTGAGTCTGAATTAATAGAAAAGTTGAAAACATAACCTAAGTCCTGCTATATCAGCATCTTTTTTAGCTGAATGAGTAGACATGTATTTTCACTCAAATAATGCAAGTTCATCCTGTCTTTGGCAACAGTTTGGCTCTCACAAGCCTTTATGGGCCAAGCTGTATTTTCTAAGTTGGGCTATATTACAATGCCCTTTAATTAGGAAGCATAATAGATAAGTAGAAAGTGATTTCATTAGGACCTTGCTCTATAATTTTCATTCATCTTTAGGAAAATGTTGCCCATGTATGTTTCCCATGAATTGGTACCATTTTAGTGATGATGTTGAACAGGTTTTTCAGAGGGCACCTCATTTATTCATGCATTTACTCATTCAATAGGTACTAATGAGCACCTACTTTGTGCCAAGGATGATAATTTGATGCCACACACTCACCGGGCTGATGGAGTTCTCAAGTTCAGAACTGATACCAAGTGAGACCCAGCGGTCACAGGCCACCCCTATTTCCAAGCTTTGCTAGTTTGGGGACTTTTCCTCAGACTCTCATGGTCATATTTGTTTTTCAATGGCTCTTTATCACAGTATCACTCATTCACCCAACTGGCATTAGTTAGGCCAGGATTTCTACCGTGCTCAAGGAATAAAAGACCAGGGTAGTCCCTGCCTTGCTTAGTCCAGATCCTTTGGAATCCAATTCTTAAGAGGGTGAGTACAGGGGAGCTTCTTATTAACCCCACTAAAGTCACAGGAATTCTTTGGAATCCAATTCTTGAGAGTGTGAGTACAGGAGAACTTCTTTTCTTAATAACCCCACTAGAATAATAGGTTTTCTTCAAACTCTTTCATCTCTTCAATTCTCCCCTCCCTTTGTTCCTCCAAGCAAGACCTTATGAGAGTACAATTTCTAAAAACCGCGGTGTTGAACATCATTTGTGCAAGGGTACCCAATGGTACATGGAATAACAACTTTCGTTTATGGCAGATTCATTATATGCCAGATATGGTGTGAAATATTTTACACATACTGGCTCATTTAATCCTCACAAAAAACATGTGAGGTGGATACTACTGTCATTCTGATCTTACATATGAGAAAAACAATGTTCAAAGTAACTGTTCTGAGGTCTCCTAGGTAGACAAGTGAAAAAGCTGGGTATCTAAACCTAATTTTGTCTGACTCTAGGGCTAAAAGCTCCTAAATTTTGCAGTACAATCATAATTACTCCATAGCAAGTTATGGATCCCACTGTAGTATTTATTATCTTTTAAAAACTGATATCCATAACACCATTTTTGTTATACTTTATTGAAAAGCACATGTCTCTTACTTTTAAATCTCTTCCATGTGATTAAATCTCTTCTAATGTGATTCATAGACCTAGGAAGAGGAAGTGGATACTATTACTTGATAGATTTCAGAAAGATTTAAAAATTAAATAAATAAACAAACATCTTTCCCTTGGATATTTCTACCACATTTGTAAAAAATATTTATATATTAATAAATGTACATTACAAATAACATTTTTATATTAAAGAATGTAAGGGTTCAGCATAACATGAAAGTCTGAGGTATGTATTGCCAAATTACCATATTGGCCAGGTATGATGGCTCACACCTGTAATCCCAGCTCTTAGGGAGACAGAGGTAAGAGGATAGCTTGAGCCCAGGAGCTCAAGACCTCTCTGGGCAATATAGTAAAACCTCATTCTCCACAAAAAGGAAAAAAAAAAGATAAAATTGTCATGCTAACTCAGGAATGCCCATATATTTTATTTATTTAACCTAATTAGGTTTTTTTGTTTTTTGTTTGTTTTGAGATGGAGTTTCACTCTTGTTGCCCAGGCTGGAGTGCAATGGCACAATCTCAGCTCACTGCAACCTTTGCCTCCCATGTTCAAGTGATTCTTCTTCTCAGCCTCCCAAGTAGCTGGGATTACAGGTTCATGCCACCATGTCTGGCTAATTTTTGTATTTTTAGTTGAGACAGGGTTTCATCATACTGGTAAGGCTGGTCTCGAACTCCTGACCTCAGGTGATCCACCTGCCTTGGCCTTCCAAAGTGCTTGGATTAAAGGTGTAAGCCACCACACCGAGCCCCTAATTAGTTTTTATAATTGCACAAAACAAACTTATCATATTTTCTCAAGTAAGGTGGGGTTTACTATAAGGATACCCATAAGATAATGAACCATGTATGACAAGAGTCTTATAGGACTCCAAGGAAAATAATCATAGAATAGCCAGCTCTCCCCTAAATTGAATACTAGGCAGCTCTAGAAACTTCAGAAGCAGGAGTTAGTGCATCATGCTTCAGGTGCTTCTCCTCCAGTCACACCCAGCTACTCTGGAAGTCTGCTCCCCTCTCCTGCATCTCTGACTTGGTTATTCATTTCTTCTTTCTTATATTTTTTTCCCTATTGCATTGGATGTGCTTGTTTATAACCCCTAACTATCTTTGACATGGCATCTCTAAACACCTCTTAAGTTCCTGCCCTACCTCCCAACAACTTCATTTACTCAGGATATTCTAGCTAAAATTTCTATGAGAGGATCAGATATGCCCAGCTTATAACAATTATCTCGGTCTAGGCAGAGTTCTGACCATATGTCATAGAATACTGGCAAATATATAGCAATCTCAAGCCTGTAGGGAGGTGCCAACCCTGATCCCAGACACTTTCAGTGCACAAAAGTAGGAATGGCAAGGAATGGGATTCTCGTGATGAAAAACATGACATTCTCAGTAATTCTTCAGCAATGCATTCTACTCTGACTCTATGAGCTCTGGCATCTGGCACCTTCTCCAACCTCAATTCTTTTTTTTTTTTTAAGTTACATACATTTATTTATCTATTTATATTTGTTTCTTGTCCAGCCTCAATTCTTATCACTACTCTCCCCATTCAGCATACCACAACTGTGATGGAGTCTCACCATTCCTCACTGCAGCACACTCTTGCCTGAGGGCCTTTGCACATGCTGTTCTGTCTACAGGGAATGCTCTTCTCACAGCAATCAGCATGGCTCCCTTCTGTACTTCATTCAATTCTCTGCTCAAATATTACCTCCACCTTGAGTACTTGTCTGGAAACACTGTTTAAAGTAGTAATCACTGTTATTGTCTATCTCCTCACCCCATTTATTTATAGCATTTACAACTGCTTGGTATAACTTTATATGTTTATTTAATTATTTGGGGTCTTTTTTTGTCTTTTCCCATTAGAACATATAATTAAGAATAGAGAGAACATTTGTCATGTTGTAGCTTGGAATCCATGCCCTGAAAAGCAAATAAGAAACAGTTGATGTCTGGGCGCAGTGGCTCATGCCTGTAATCCCAGCACTTTGGGAGGCTGAGGCAGGTGGATCATGAGGTCAGGAGTTCAAGACCAGCCTGTTCAAGATGGTGAAACTCTGTCTCTACTAAAAATACAAAAAAAATAGCCAGCATGGTGGTGGGCACCTGTAATCCCAGCTAGTCAGGAGGCTGAGGCAGAGAATTGCTTGAAGCTGGTAGGTGGAGGTTGCAGCGAGCTGAGATCATGCCCCTATACTCCAGCCTGGGTGACAGAGTGAGACTTTGTCTCAAAAATAAAAAAGAAAAAGAAAAACACAATTGACAGGTATGCTAGCTCACAACTCTGTGTCTAAGTAGGGTTCTCTTTGCAAAGTTTACTACAGCAAATCAGAGATACATTTTTTTAAAACATAGTTAAGGCAAATGTAAGAGTAATAACAAAATAGCATGTTTCTATGGCTGGGATTCAGCCCACTGACATATTCAAGATTCAAAAAACAGCAGAAGAATTTTGTGTTAATATCAGGTACTTTATTTCCTTCTTGATTGGAGACTTACAATTCACCTTAATCTGCCCTAAATAGACAGGAATGCATGTGTTGAGGCCATATAATCCAAATGCCTTGTCTTTGAGTAGATATGACTACCTTGGAACACGGCTTGAAAGGCATTTTCTCAATAATTTATTTTTTAAAGGATGATTCATGAGATAGATCAGTATATATTAATTTCTATATGCTAATGTTAGTATGATGCTTTGAGAAATATGATTTTCAAGCCATACCTAATAAGTTAGATATACCATTAATTTATTAACATATATATAATGTGTACTGTGTGTCACATATTGTATTACTGATGCAGACACAGTATGATGGGCCAGATCCAGGGCTTACATAAGTAAGTCATGGCCCTATCATTAAGCAACCATTCATTCTAGAATGGAATTGGAAATATGAACAAACAGCTGAACATCTAGGCTTATGGGATCTATTAGAGAAATATTCCAGGTTCAGAGTTGGTACAGGATAGAAAGTGGTCAGCTGTATCTTGTAGTCAGGGGAAATGGAAAAGAAAGATTTAAAACATTTCGGGAGATGATTAAGACAACAAAGGGGGCAAGCATTCCAGATAGGTGGCTTTCTTAATTCCTGCTTATCTCCCTTGTTTCAAGTTCTTGACTCTCTGCCATAGCTTTGTGTTTCCCTCTGGCACTCACCCAGCATTTATTTCCCCAGTTTCTGCATAGCTCTTATCTTTGCGTGTGACTTCCATCTGGGATCTCATGTTGTCTAGCTCCTGACTCCATGGAATTATGCTTCCTACACCTGCCCACCACCCCAAAATTCTAGCTCAAGAGCCAACATTCCTTCCCATCCACACTTTTCCATACCTCATAACATGAAAACTTAGGCAAGAACAACATGGACAAAGAAACAAACACACAAAAATGCTTGGCCTATCAGGGAGCTTCACGTTGTTTGGAGTGGGATAGTAGATAGGAAATAAGGACTATGGTAAATGAGGCTGGATAGTGGAAGCAGATCATGAAGGGCTTGGGATACCATTTAAAAAGAGTTTGGGCTCTATTCTAGAGGCCGTGAAGAACTGTGGAATGTTTTTCAGGAAGAGCTATAGCAGAAGCTTGGAGGTTGGATTGGATGGAAAACATGTCATTTTCTAGAAAAACTACAATGAGATAAACACCTCTTCTAGACACTGATCTTATATTAACACCTCCAAATCTACTGGATTTCCCAAAGTATTGTCTCATCGTTGGCACATGTTGCTATCGTGGTTAAGTCTTCTGGATATGAAGTTGATGTACCTTTCTTATTTGGCTTGGTCACCCCTATCCTGTAGTTATGTCATTATTGTATTAAATACTACTAATTAAAAGACATAACTATAATTGAGTTGAGTTTCACCAAGTTAGTTTCAGCACATTGTTACAGCTTCTCTGTCCTTTCTAGCTGTAGGCCATGTACAAATTCCATAATTGCATCTTCTGTTCTCTGTAGAATTGTTAATAGAGTTGTTGAACAGAGGGCAGTATAGTATAGAACTGTGTTGCACAGCAGCATTAAGGATTTTTGTCCAGGAAGACATTGATCTATAATTCAATAGTCTTTGAGTAAGTTCTTCAGTCAGCTACAAAGCCATTGGGCTGCAGTCTATCTGGTGAGCCTTTGCCTTGTTGAAATGGAGGTGTTTGATATTTGTATTATTTCTGTAGTCTACCAATCTATTATAATATATCATCTAGATATTTGGTATCCAAATGAGAAATGAGTCTACCTTTTGATATTATCAGAATTTTCTATAGCCCTTTTCTAAGTGGGAAGTTATGATGAGGTTTAAACGAAGTTCTTTTGCTGAACTTTTTTTTTTTTTTTGCTAGTGATGACTCTGTATTCAGCCAGTCAACTTGAGATCTCTAATATCTTCCAAGTGAGTAGAATTGAAGATTAAAAACATGAAATTCTTGACTTTAAAGATCAAAATGTCAAGAGGTAGGGCAAAAATTTGAAATGTCCTGAGATCAGACAGAGTTTTTCCCCATCTTCCCCTTTCTTCTGCCACACCCTAATGTGGACACAAGATAAAGGCACTCTGAGTTGGAAAGGGGATGGAGAAGTGGGAAACAAGAGAATGAGATGATGGGGCAGGGGTAGGGGAACAGGGGATGATTGCCTGCCTACCATTGTCCAAGTCAAAGAAAAGTATGGAAATTGACTGAACTCTTTCTACCTTTAGAGATCCAAGAATAGAGGGAGCTTTGGGAGAGAACCACCCCACAGCTGGGCCTTATGATCCAGTGGCATGAGGTGGGAATAGGTTCAATAGTAGATTAGGAATGATCACAATGGGTCTCTTGGACCGAGAATCCTAATGGGGCCACATGGAGCCATCTGTTGCCTGAGAGAAGTGAGGGAGGGCAGCTAAACTCTCCCAGTGTCCCAAGTGATGTGGAAATTTAGCTAACGAAGAGAAAGAAGCTGAAAAAGGAAGGCATTTCACATTTCCAAGAAAAAACACCAGCGAATAGAGCCACAGGGATCATCCAATAGAAGATGGTAGAAAGGCCAGACTAGAGGCTCCTAGCAGATGTGGATGTAGACACAACTCTCCTTTGAATATCTTCTATTAATCCCACATTTCAAGGGAGTCCAGACCAGGTAGGGTTAAGATTTAGAAGTAAATGGTTTCCTTTTTCAACACTTGCATTTATATAAGCTCAGAGTTTATAATCAACCTCAGGGAAAATGGGGTAAAGAGAGAAAGGAATCCTGAATGAAACAGAGTTTTAATTCCAAAATAACTTTGGAATCATGAAATTTCATTGATTTTCCTAAATATAATTAAATTTTCTGAAAATGAGGCCTACAGAAAAATTTTAAAACTTGTTTTTTCACAATCTTAGGTATGTAAAATATATCCCATCTGCCACATTTTTATAATAAAGGGAGGAGAAACAATGAAAAGTGAGGAAATTGGACTTTCTATGGCTTATTATCAAATCCATGTTGGTGGCTAATAATAAATTGTAACCTTTTCCTCAGTTAAATGCATATTCTTAGCCTAGGAATCAGCATTTGCCTTGCCCGTGTTGTTTCCAGGGCCCATTTCTTCCCAGTAAAAAAGAAAAATCAGGGCAGCATCAGCCTGTTTCCACCCTTTAGACACTTCTCTTTACCATGGTGCTCTCAGAGTCCCAACAGTTTCCAAAATCCAGGTATCTGCACTCATGGAAGATAACCAGAAAGGCTTCTAAAACAAAATTCTTTTACAGTCACAAGGGTATTTTACTCTGTTGCCCCCAAGGCTGGGTCTTGGTTCCACTTTGAATCATTTCTTCTGACATTTTCATCTTGAGACTATTTTCACTTAGTGGAGGAAGATGAGCTCAAAAGGACAGCTCAGCAATTCTGTTCCTGGTTGTCAGTAATCACATTACATCACCTGTCCCAAGCAGTGACCGTTCTTTCATCATATCCCTAAGACAATCCCTGACCCAGGTAGATGCAAAGAAAATCTCTGTTGAGTGAACAGAGCTCCCAGCATGTTTTCCGTGGTCTCTGAGCCTTTTCTATTTGTCTTTTAGTGCTTTTGGTCTTCCCAGGGCACGCTGCAGGCTTTTTCAAAGCTTCCAGGCCTTTCAGGCTTTGTAGCAAAGCACTTGGTATTCCTTTTCTAGGTTGCTATTTTGGTGTTCCTCTTATGGAATGTTCCCCTTATATCTTATGAAAACTACTTTCTAAAAACTAAACAAAACAACCCCCCAAAAAACAGTTGTGTGCAGGGTAGGGAGACGGAACCTCCTTCTCCTCATCCTGAGTGTAGCCATCACCTTATCCCAGGAAGCAGTTCTTGTGGCTGTGGATATGGCTCTGGCCTTAGGCTGGAGAGGGGCTCTTTGTCCATCACTGGTTAATCAGTTATTGGAAACCTACTCCTAGGAGCCTTGAAGTGACTGACTGGTTTGCAAACAAATATTTTTAAACCAGTTACTTAAAACTATACTGAGATCCTTTTCTGAACACTTAACAGCACCAGTGATCATGTAGATGTTCTAACAGTAGGAAACATAGTCCCGTTTGGGATGGTATTCAGAGATAACTAGTGAAAGGTGGAGCTGAAAAATGGAAAAAACCAGGGTGGTGGAGGTGGTTATTATGCAGATCAGTGGTACCCAATCAATGGACAGAGGTCCAAGCTGATTGAGGGAGAAGATTCTAATAGCACAAGGCAAAGTGAGTAAAATAAGAACAAAGGAGTCAGCTGTTTTTTTAAAGCTAACCATTCAATGTAAAATAATACCCTTTCATTTCTTCTTAAGAGAATTTTTAAAAATGTTTTGACATATAGACACGTAATTTTACATAAATGAGAGCATATAAATGATTCTTAAAGTGAAATTTAGAGTATTTTCTTTCACTTTTCTGTAGTATTACAATGGTTTTTTTTTAAAAAAAATTATGAAACCCTGATAATAGCAGATAGTGATGGGTATTTTGCTGCATGTTAGTTATGTCCATGTTTGGCAAAATAAAAGTTAGCAATCGTATGTCTATCCCAAATTCTTTTAGATTGCTTACTTATTCTTGAAATCCAGACATCTGGAAGGCCCTGGTGTTGATGAATTCCCCATGAACCAAGTTTGACAGCAGGGGGTCAAATTTCCACAAAGTCTTATATTCTGAAACCTACCAGGATGAGCCAGACAAACATTAAAAAAGGGGATGTATATCTACACACAAGTCAGCAGTGGCCTGGAAATTCTCCCTGCTCTTGTCAGAAAGTGCCTAGCTCAGAATATCTGAGGCTGGGATGCACAGGACTTCCCTGCAGCCTTCCTTTAGTTCATCACATGTGAATATCTACTATAACTTGGTGCAATAAATCTTGATTGGAATGCCTCTTGACACATTTTATACAAAAATAAGAATAGTATGTGGGTTTTTTAATTAAGATGAGTTTGGTAACCAAAAAATTTTTCATTTCTGGGCTTTATGTGTTTGAATTCTGTTTTGAATGGTATGTTTTATAATACAAAACATTAATGAAAGTTTACACATGAATTAAAAGGTCAGGCATAAGTAATTTGATGCCAAGATTTTCTTGCTTTCATACAAGTATCCCACCCCTTCACTAAATTGTTTTTACCAAGTTTAGTCATCCGATTTCTTTTCATGAAGTAAAATCCTTTATATTCTGTTCCTTTAACCCTCTCAGTTGTACTGTATTTACCTGTAAACTTGTGCATCATATTTACTTGGAACTGGTCTGTTGTAGAATAGTGCTCCCCCTGGTGTATGGGTTAGTTTCAAACAGTATTTGTCAATGTTCATTGTGGTACAAGCACAGCTTTTCAGTGTTTTGACATCTGCTATGAACAATGTCTCCACTTGCCAAATGGGACCAAGGCTTCCATACTCAATATGGGTTCCACCTGTCCTAGAGATGCAGTAATTTCCATCCAGCAATCAGACCAGTCAGACCAAGATGTCTGAGTTTTCTTTTAGAAAATATAACCATTGTGATACAAACCCATTGGCTAAAATTTTAAAATAATAATAAAATTGTGGTTGATTGTTGTAAAAACTTCCTTATCCTTCGGTACTTAGTACTGTGTATAATTTGAGACTTCCTCTGGGGAGATCAGTTTTGCCCCTGGATTTCATGATTGTTTATTTCCTAGTTTCCGTAACCAACTTTAGTCAGAAGCTTAAATATGAAACAGTTTGCAAAATTCTTTGTTATCTTCTCCTTGGTGTCTTGGTTAACACTTTGTGGAGTTGGCCTTTCCAGGTAAAACCTCAAAGAGCTTTGAAGCTGGCCTTAGATAAATCGGAATGGAGTGAAAATGTGTCTGGGTAGTACTCCTGCAATCCAACTCCTCTTATGCATCATTTCTCACTCCTTCATCCCGTCCTACCTTACTCCTTTTGCTTTAGAAGATGGAATACATGCACACGCTGTGGGAAAAAACTTCAAACAGTAAAAAAGCATACTTAGTCACAAGTAAGTTTTCCCCTGTCCTGAGTTCCTCCACCTTCGACTGTCACCAGTTTTCTGTGCATTCTAACAGTCCATGGACATACCAGTACACACACACAGACACACAGACAGACAGACAGACACACACACACACACACACGTGTATAGCTTTTTCTTATAAAATACTCTCATACTATACACATTGACCTTCATCTTGCTTTTTAAATTTAATAATATATCTTAAAACCTAGTCATGTCAGTATGTATTGCTTCATTTGTTTTAGACAAATATTCTCTGTGTAGCTATATTATAATTGACTCAGAGAGTTCATATCATATCAATGAATATTTAAATATAAGTACATAGTTATTTTCTATACACACACACAATAGTTGCACTGAGTAGCACACTACATTTTTGTATACATCTAAAGTATATTCATAAGAGATGTAAAATTGCAGGGTCAAATTGAATGTCCATTTTAAACTTTCAGGCACATTGACAAATCATTCTATAATGAGATAGCTTCCAAATACACGCTAGTGATAATGTTTGAGAATGCCTATTTCCCACACTTTAGTAACTTTTTGATATTTGCTAACATGACAGGTAAAATGTGATACATCAATAAAGTTTTAATTTGTATCTTTTCACATATTTAAAATTCACTTTTTTTTCTTAACTTCCTGTGAATGTGTTCATTTTTCAGTTAGTTGGTCTTTTTACATTGATATGTTAGCGCTCTTTATTTAAAAATTATCTTTTTAGATATCAGGTGGAAGACAAAATATATTTTCCCAGAAATATTTAGTTTATATATATTCAAGTGTATTTAGTTTTAGAATTTGTGCGTTAAAGCCCTTCCGGATTAATATCTAAATTCCAAATTTCTTCTAAAATTTTTATAGTTTTATTTTTTGCATTTAAATTCCTGATCCATTTGGAATATGTCTTTCTCCCTTTAAAGGGAAAAGAACAGTTCCCATTGTGGCAGCACAGAGCTAGGGAAATAGAAATACAGAGTCAAGTGGTCAAGTGGACTAGCTATGCCATCGATAGGGAAACTTCTCTGACCAGTGGATTTATCTCTCTGGCTCTAAGCTTTTTGACAAATGAATATGTTGATGGAATGATGCTGTGGGCTCCTCAACATCAAGGACTTGGACGAAGGAGCCACCTTGGAAGGGCCTTCTCTTTCCTATTGGATGTTACTTGCAGCATGAGCTTGAGTCATATGGACCTTGGGGCAAAACCTGGCTTTATCCTTGTCAGTTGTGATGAGTTGTTTTATCTAAGCCTAAATTTCTGTATCTGTGAAAGTAAGGACAACAGTTCCAACACATCGTGGTTGTTATGAGTTAAATGAGAAAAAGTGTATGATTTTTCCTGGCACGGTGCCCAGCATCTAAAAGCTGCCCAATAAATGTACGTTTACTCCTTGATTTTCCTTTGTTTTTTTTCCCCACTTAAGTTTTTTCTTGTACCGATAGAAATCAACCCTGGTTGGAAATTACAGTGCCAGCTTTCTGCTTTGGCCTTCTCACAACTTAGCCCTTTCACCCACTCTTTTCTGGTATTTGAGGCCCTGTCCTCTATACACATCAGAATTCACTGTGGAATCATGTGGACTTTAATGTGAACCACTAAGCTTGAACCTGAAATTCCGCTTGGATTTCCCCAACCTCAGGCTTTCTGGTTTCAATACTGTGACCATTGCACTGGTTCCATGATCATTTCCTTGACTGCAGCCTTGCCCTTCTTTCCCAAATACCCGCTAGAGCCTGCTGCTAAATTGGTCTTCCAGAAACAAATTGGATCCCATTGCTTTCCTGATTAAAAGCTAAAACACTAGTAGCTTTGCATGAGAGACAATGTGCTCCATGACTTCCCTCCTGCTTGCATCTGGAGCCTTTGGTTGTTTCTGGATTTCCTGAAAACACTATTCATTTTCAAGTCTCTGTAACTTTATCCTTGCTATTCCTTCAATCCAGGATGCATCTTGCCTTATTCTTTATTCTAGAATGCTGATTCCTCAAGAGCCTACTCCAGCTTCCTCCTCCTCTCTGTGTGTTTGCACATTCTTCCCCTCTGCCTCTGTCATTACCTTGCTTTTACCTCTGCCTTTAAGCAAGGAAAGTGTCTACTCCCTCCTTTGAGTTGCCACTTTATACGTGATACCTCCATTACTCCTCACACGGTATGAAATGATTTCCATACTTGTTTGGTCTTCTCTTGACTGTGAGTTCCTTGCCATGAAGACTATAGCTCTATTTATTCCTATTGCATGTTGTAGTACATATTAAACAGTAAAGTTATTTGTTAAAAGTATTAATCCATCAATATCCAGACACTGTCTAGATTTCCAGGTAAGAAAGTAATTGTGTTAAGATTTCTGGGCTCTGGAACATATCATTTTTAGCTAACACTGAGATACTGCGAGAAAGAGCTTTCATTTTTCTTTTCGTTATCAACATTTCACCTGTCATTTGGTATTTTATGACATGAGCTTATAATAAAACAATAATAAATCAAAACTGTGCTTAGAAAGAGCACAATACTCTAAAAAAAAAGAGTACTAACTGTCAAAGCAGTATTCTATAAAGTTGTCTGAGTTTTTTTGTTTGTTTGTTTGTTTTGCGTTACACAGATATGAAAATAATAGCTTAAAGTCCCTTTGGCTAACATTGTGCATTTTATATTTTACTGTGAGATGTCATTTTTGTGAAGTTGATTTTTGTTTATCTGCTTGGAAGTAAAAAGTCAGAAACATTGGTACAATTTTAGGAACTATAATTATTGGTCTAATTTAATTTTTAGAATCTAGAACATATTTAAGAGTAACAGGCCAGGAACGATGGCTCATGCCTGTAATCCTAGCACTTTGAGCGGCTGAGGCATGCAGATCACTTGAGGTCAGGAGTTCGAAACCAGCCTGGCCAACATGGTAACATAGTTTCTACTAAAAATACAAAAAAAATTAGCAAGGTGTGATGGTGGGCACCTGTAATCCCAGATACTTGGGAGGCTGAGGCAGGAGAATTGCTTGAACCTGGAAGGCGGAGGTTGCAGTGAGCTGCGATTGCACCACTGCACTCTAGCCTGGGCAACAGAGTGAAACTCCATCTCAAAAGAAAAAAAAAAGAGTAACAATACTTTTAACCATAATGCTAATATCATGGCTGTTACTGAATCAGTTTCATAATGTGTGGGGAATAACAACCAATATTCTTTCAAGCTAATCTACAGGCCATAACTCTAAACAGCACCTAGAAGAGAATTTGGAGTTTAATTTTGACAGCCCATGAATTGTATATGTGCAGAATGGCATGGATTAAGGACATTTGGGTGCTGATTTTTATACTGATGAAAAATTAGACTGATGTATTTGTACATATGTGATCATGACAAATTTCCAGTTACAAACCTGGAGATGCCATTAAATTGAAGATTATAAAGGAATATTCTTTCTTTTGAACAAGTGCTTTACCTTGAGAAAAGAATACAAAGAGCAGGAAGGAAGGATGGACACCCACTTGGGCAGCCCAGTTAGCTGAACCAGTTGTGGAGTTGGATGAGTTGCTACATCACAGCTCAGTAATACCCAGATCCGTAAGCAAGTTTCACATGAGAAATCCAAAGACTGCAAACTCAAAACAAAATTTTTGTGCTAAATGCAGATTAGATTAGAGTTATATGTTTGTAGCTGCTTGAAGTGCAAGGACTAGACATAAGATCTATTGAAAATGCTATTGTAATGTGCAGAATTGGTTGGCAAGTAAAAATCAGAGTGTCTAAAGTTATTGCGATTACTGTCACCTTATTATCCCAACTTTTTACCTTTGCTACCAGTTTTACTAAGTTTAATGTAATTCACGTGGCATTTAGATGCACAGACATTATTCAAATCATCTGTTTCTACCTGAGAGACCAGTAACTCCTCCTCTAGAAATAAAGTTGCATTATATACAAGTGAGATAAGTTGGAAATAAATCATCACCTGAGAACACTGAAGTTGGGGAGGGTTGGAGTGAGGAAATTGCTATTTTGAGGAGTAGGGGGCTGGCGGCTTTAGCACTATTTGCCAAAAGAGACTGGAGCGTTTCTCATAAGAATCAGAGAGCTGAATAATAATAATTTAACTCGCTTTCATGTTCTTTTTTCCCCCACTTTTTTCTTTTTGCCTTTCGGTATCTTTCTCCTCAATACCTCCATTTTTCCTATTCTCTTATCCTTCCCTTTTCATTTTCCTTTTTCTTCTTCTTCCTCCTCCTGAAGCCAGAGTTCACTTTGCCTAGAGGCACCAAGTGGGCACTGCCTTCTCCACCGATGAAGCCCCTTTGTAGAGCCATAGTACATCCATTCAGTGTGTGATGGTACATTTCACTGCGTGTGGTTAATAGTACATTTCACTCTATTCTGGAACCTTAAAGGAAATCACAGTGAGTGTAAAGATCACAGTTTCAGAGTTAGACAAATCTGGATTCAAACCTCTCCACTTAGTATTTGTCACTAGTAACCTTGGGTAAGTTATTACTCAGCTCATGTGTGAAAGGGAACAGTGACCCCCACCTGAAAAAATGATTGTGACAATTAAACACAATGATAGATTTTAATATCTAACTTAGCAGTAAAGCATGCTTGATGAATACTATTTTCTTTCTTTATGCTGCATCACATTCAAGTGTTATCTATTTCTCTGTTCTAAATACTGCAGTATGAACTAACAGCAGATCCTATTGTTAGGGAATTTATAGTATGGTGGAGACGATGATGTATATACAAGTAACAACGTTGCTGATGTATATACAAGTAACAATGCTGCAAGCCACTGGGTGGTATATGCTGCTGGCCTCCAGAGATGAGGGGATGGTCCAACTCTCTGTGCCCCTTCCCGCACTGCCTGCCTCAAGGAAGGATTCAAAATCTGGTTGATCAAGTTCCAAGGCCACATCAGCCAGTTTGCTGGGTGTTCAAAGGTTTTGCATATGGAGACATAACTCTCTTTTCTTCCTTTTGGGTTGAAAACAATGGCCCACTTTCCCTTGGGAAGCCAGTCATCTTATACTTTCTTTGGCATTTGCACATTATTTCATTTCATTAAGCATCCCAGAGTGTGGTAAATTTCAAGTTTAAGTTTAAGGGAGAGAAAACAGGCCCATTGGGTTTCTATCCCTGACCATGTTCCAGCTTCCAGTTCCCATGATTCTGCTTTGAGAGTGCCAGCAAACCACAGCTAGCAGTGGAGACAGCATTCTCCCTCTTGCTTATCTCAGTGAGTCACTGTCCTGTGCCTGTATCTCCCTTGGCACCTGATGAGGCTGTGGCCAGGTGGGCAGTGTGTCACAGGCAGGATTGGGGTGCTCCTGGTCACCTGAGCACAATACGGCCTCAACACCACCAAAATCCCAACAACACTGCTCACACGTATCTTTAAAAACATACAGTCAAAGTACTGTGAAATTCCCGAGAAAGGCAAATTATATCCAGCAAGAGGCATGGTGAGGGTTGAGTAGGAAGCTCAGGTTGACAGGTGAAGGCAGGAACTTGGCCTGAGGTCAGGGGTATGAATGATCCAGTGATTCTGGTCCACACTAGATGATTGTGAAGTTTCCCCCGAGAGGATAGAAATGTGGGCTTAATAGGATAGTCTGGGAGTATGCATGGTATCTACATTTTAGCAAATAGTTAATAATGTTTTGTTCCATAGCCATTCTTTTTTGATATCCTGAAACATAAGGACTATTTTATTTACCTTTCAGAATAGAGTTTGCAGCAGTAAGGTCTATTCTTAGTGTGCCCAGTTGGGATCCAACATAATAACACACACACACACACACACACACACACACACACTTAAATTAGTGCCTACTCTGTGTTCATTTATGATCTTTACAACAACCCTGGATAGTGACTATTACCCCATTTTACAGAGGAGGAGTTGAGGTTTAGAGAAGTGAAGTGATCTGCCCAAAGGTGATAAGTGGCAGAACCATGGTTCAAACTTCAGATCTGTGGCTTCAGTGCCTATGTTATTGTGGCCTGTCTCACAACTTTGCCTACTTTAATGCATGCAAAGGCCAGTCTGTTTTCGTGATAATAATACCTGTGTCCATTGTCTGCTGATTGATTACTCAGGCAGGCAGCAGGGCACGTGCCATTGAGTTTCCCCATAACAGTCAAGACTGGGCTGAGTGGGTACATCCTCTGGCCATTTCACCTCTGTGACCTGCATGACCAGTGGAGGGGGAGGGGGCTCACATGTCGTCTAGGGATAATGAGCCCCACTCCTGGCTTCATGTGTGTTTTGTCCTCCCTCTGTGTGAAGTCCCAGAAAGAGGTGGTGCTGGAAGACAGGATGTCCGGTTCATTCCTTGTCTTTTCTGTCACATTTCCGTGTCTGTGCACTTGCTCATGATGATAGATCATAATATTTGCTCAACTTCTCTCTCAAGATGATCATAAAGATCAAATATGATTATGGATATAAAAACAACTTCTGAAGTTCAAATGCTAGTATTATGGTTTGTGTCAAAGAGAAATTGGAGGAGGCATTGTGTCTCAATATTAGTAGCAGAAGCATTTCTGAGGGATCCACAAAGAATCATACATAGCTTTTTGCCTGGATATCAGCCCTAACCTTCAGTATCCTTTCCTAGAGCGTAGTGGAAAAGCCCTCTTGACTAGAATTTAGTGCAAGTAAAAGGAAAAACCCAGTGGAAACTGACTTCTTGATAAGCTGAAAAAATAAAATCCCCAAAGTTCTTAGCAGTGACACAGGTTTCCTTCCGAAAGAGAAAAAAATCATTCTACTAAATGCCAGATTTCCACTACACCTCTCTTCAAGTGGCAGAAGCATTGAGACCACCACAGTGCACCATTCTTAGCTGCAAGCACATTTCCTAAGCATGCCAGCTGCAAGATCATGGCAGATGTGTCTGAGGTGCGCCATGGCAGATGAACCCCTGGTTGTATCTTACCCTGCACTTCACTTTGGACCATGGGACCAAGTTTGGGGGCCATCACCCATCCTTCCTAACCATCTTGAACAGTGCTGACACTGATGTCTGCTGACCACCTCCTTCCCTTTCCAGATGGTTTGTCTTTCCTGCTGTCTTGGACAAGCTGATCTGAAATAAACAGCCAATGTAGGGATTTTGCAGGCAGAATCACCACCTGTGTTTTCAATGGACCTGTGATAATCTCAACCAATCAGTCAAATCAGGAGGAGAGGAAATGGGCTTTGTAATTTGAGTGCCTGCCCAGACTTTTGTTGCTGTTTCTTTATTGGCCATCTTCATTGCCAAGGCAGAGTTGTATCTTCCCTAAATATAATGGCAGGCTATTCCACTGTTGTTGTTGTTTCTTCCCGAAAGTATTAGATTCTCCCAAGAACTCCCACCTCTACCACCTCCAAAGTTAAGGTGAGTAATTAGAGAAATGTTGGTTTTATCAAATGACTATCAAAGGAAAGAGACACTTGCTTTATATAATACATTGGTCTGGAAAATGTAACATACTTTTACATTTAAGTATTTTTATGGAAAATTTATTTGTTTGAAATGCACTTTGAAATCTCAATGACAGAACAAAAAATACAAAACTTTTTTGTGATGTAAAGTCACTATTTATTAATATAGATGTATAGATATTGATATAGATGTTAGATTCTCTTAGAGTAGCATACCTACATTCATGGAAAATTTGTAGCATCAAAAGCTACAATAACCCTCAATTGAGGGTTATTGACCCTCAAATGAGAGAAACATACAAAATAAAACCCAAATCTAGACAATGAGTTAAGTTCTTTTGAGACACATAAGCCTATCAGACTGCCTTTCAAATTTTCCAAGAAAAAGCAATAGCACCAGTACCATGCTGTTTTGGTACTGTAGCCTTGTAGTATAGTTTCAAGTCAGGTAGTGTGATGCCTCCAGCTTTCTTTTTTTTTTTTTTAGGATTGTCTTGTCTATATGAGCTCTTTTTAGGTTCCATATGAAATTTAAAGTAATTTTTTCTAATTCTGTGAAGAAAGTCAATGGTAGTTTGATGGAAATAGCATTGAATCTATAAATTAGTTTAGGCAGTATGGCCGTTTTCACAATATTGATTTTTCCTATCCATGGGCATAGAATGTTTTTTTCATTTGTTTGTGTCCTCTCTTAGCTCCTTGAGCAGTGGTTTGTAGATCTCCTTGAAGAGGTCCTTTATATCCCTTGTAAGTTGTATTCCTATGTATTTTATTCTCTTTGTAGCAGTTGTGAATGGGAGTTCACTAATGGTGTGGCTCTCTGTCTCTTATTGGTGTATAAGAATGCTTGTGTTTGCACACTGATTTTGCATCCTGAGATTTTGCTGAAGTTGCTTGTCAGCTTAAAGATACTGTGGGCTGAGATGATAGGGTTTTCTAAATATACAATCATGTCATCTGCAAACAGAGACAGTTTGACTTCCTCTCTTCCTATTTGAATATCTTTATTTCTTTCTCTTGCCTGATTGCCCTGGCCAGAACTTCCAATAATATGTTGAATAGGAGTGGGAAGAGAGGGCATCTTTGTCTTGTGCTGGTTTTCAAAGGAAATGCTTTCTGCTTTTGCCCATTCAGTGTGACACTGGCTGTGGGTTTGTCATAAATAACTCTTATTATTTTGAGATATGTTAACATCAATACCTAGTTTATTGAGAGTTTTTAGCATGAGCACTGTTGAATTTTATCCAAGGCCTGTTCTGCAACTATTGAGATAATCATGTGGTTTTTGTCATTGGTTCTGTTTATGTGATGGATTACATTTATTGGTTTGCATTATGTTGAACCAGCCTTGCATCCCAGGGATGAAGCCAACTTGATCATGGTGAATGAGATTTTTTATGTGCTGCTGAATTTGGTTTGCCAGTATTTTATTGAGGATTTTCACATCAATGTTCATCAGGGACAGTGGCCTGAAATTTTCTTTGTGTGTGTGTGTGTGTGTGTCTGCTAGATTTTGGTATCAGGCTGATGCTGGCCTCATAAACCGAGTTAGGAAGGAGTTTCTCTTTTTCTATTGTTTGGAATAGTTTCAGAAGGAACGGTACCACCTCCTCTTTGTACCTCTGGTAGAATTCAGCTGTGAATCCGTCTGGTCCTGGACTTTTTTTGGTTGATAGGCTATTAATTACTGCCTCAATTTCAGAACTTGTTATTGGTCTATTCAGGGATTCAACTTCTTCCTGGTTTAGTCTTGGGAGGGTGTATGTGTCCAGGAATATATCCATCTCTTCTAGATTTTCTAGTTTATTTGCATAAAGGTGTTCATAGTATTCTCTGATAGTAGTGTGTATTTCTGTGGGATCAGTGGTAATATCCCCTTTATCATTTTTTATTGTGTCTGTTTGATTCTTTTTTTTCTTATTAGTCTGGCTAGTGGTCTATTTTGTTAATCTTTTCAAAAAACCACCTCCTTGACTCCATTTATTTATTTTATTTTTTGAAGTGTTTTCTTGTGTCTCTATATCCTTCTGTTGTGCACTGTTCTTAGTTATTTCCTGTATTCTGCTAGCTTTTGAATTGGCTCTTGCTTCTTAGTTCTTTTAATTGTATCGTTAGCATGTTGATTTTAGATCTTTCCTACTTTCTTCTGTGGGTATCTATTGCTTTACGTTTCCCTCTAAACATTGCTTTATCTGTGTGCTAGAGATTCTGGTACATTGTGTCTTTGTTCCCATTGGTTTCAAAGAACTTATTTATTTCTCCCTTAATTTTGTTATTTCCTCAGTAGTCATTCAGGAGCAGGTTGTTCAGCTACCATGTAGTTGTGCAGTTTTGAATCCGTTTCTTAATCCTGAGTTCTAATTTGATTGCACTGTGGTCTGAGAGACTGTTTATTATGATTTCTGTTCTTTTACATTTGCTGAGGAGTGTTTTACTTTCTATTATATGGTCAATTTTAGAATCAGTGTGATGTGGTGCTGAGAAAAATGTATATTCTGTGGATTTGGGGTGGAGAGTTGTAGATGTCTATTAAGTTTACTTGGTTCAGGGCTGAGTTCAAGTCCTGAATATACTTGTTTATTTTCTGTCTTGTTGATCTGTGTAATATTGACGGTGAGGTGTTAAAGTCTCCCACTATTATTGTTTAGAAGTCTAGGTCTCTTTGTAGGTCTCTAAGAACTTACTTTATGAATGTGGGTGTGCCTGTATTGGGTGCATATATATTTAGGATAGTTAGCTCTTCTTGTTGCATTCATCCCTTTACCATTATGTAATGCCCCTCTTTGTTTTGTTTGATCTTTTTTGGTTTAAATTCTGTTTTATCAGAGATAGGTTTGCAACCCCTGCTTTTTTTTTCCACTTTCCATTTGCTTGGTAAATCCTCCATCCCTTTATTTTGAGCCTCTGTGTGTCTTTGCATGTGAGATGGGTCTCCTGAATACAGCATGTCAATGGGTCTTGACTCTATCCAATTCGCCAGTCTATGTCTTTTAATTGAAGCATTTAGCCCATTTACATTTAATTTTAATATTATTTTGTATGAATTTGATCCTGTCATTATGATGCTAGCTAGTTATTTTGCCTGTTAGTTGATGTAGTTTCTTCATAGTGTCTATGGTCTTTACAATTTGGTATGTTTAGCAGTGGCTTGTACTGGTCTTTCCTTTCCATTGTTAGTGCCGTCTTAGGAGTTCTTGTAAAGATGGCCTGGTGGTGATAAAACAGATATATAGACCAGTGCAACAGAACAGAGGCCTCAGAAATAATGCCACACATCTACAACCATCTTATCTTTGACAAACCTGACAAAAATAAGCAACGGGGAAAGGATATCCTATTTTATAAATGGTGTTGTGAAAACTGGCCAGCCATATGCAGACACTGAAACTGGACCCCTTCCTTACACCTTATACAAAAATTAACTCAAGATGGATTAAAGACTTAAACATAGATCTAAAACCATAAAACCCCTAGGAGAAAACCTAGGCAATATTATTCAAGACATAGGCATAGAGAAAGACTTCACAATTAAAACACCAAAAGCAGTGGCAACAAAAGCCAAAATTGACAAATGGGATCTAATTAAACTAATGATCTGCACTGCAAAAGAAACTATCATCAGAGTGAACAGGCAACCTACAGAATGAGAGAAAAATTTTGCAATCTATCCATCTGACAAAGGGCTAATATCCAGAATCTACAAGGAACTTAAACAAATTTACAAGGAAAAAAAACAACCTCATCCAAAAGTGAGTGAAGGGTATGAACAGATACTTCTCAAAAGAAGACATTTATGCAGCCAACAAACATATTTTTAAAAGCTCATCATTACTCATCATTAGAGAAATGCAAATCAAATGAGATACCATCTCATGCCGGTTAGATGGTATCAATGAGATACCATCTAGTAACAATCAATGCCATCTCACGTCAGTTAGAATGACAATTATTAAAGTCAGGAAACAATAGATGCTGGAGACAATGTGGAGAAATAGGAACACTTTTACACTGTTGGTGGGACTATAAATTAATTGTACCATTGTGGAAGACAGTGTAGCAATTCCTCAAGAATCTAGAGCCAGAAATACCATTTGACTCAGCAATCCCATTACTGGATATATACCCCAAGGATTATAAATTATTCTACTATAAAGACACATGCACATGTATGGTTATTGCAGCACTATTCACAATAGCAAAGACTTGGAACCAACCCAAATGCCCATCAATGATAGACTGGATAAAATGTGGCACGTATACACCATGGAATACTCTGCAGCCATAAAAAAGAATGAGTTCATGTCCTTCACAGGGACATGGATTAAGCTAGAAACCATCATTCTCAGCAAACTAATACAGGAACAGAAAACCAAACACCACATATTCTCACTCATAAGTGGGAGTTGAACAATGAGAACACATGGACACAGGGAGAGGAACATCACACACCAGGGCCTGTTCAGGGTTGGCAGGCTAGGGGAAGGATAACATTAGAAGAAACTCCTAATGTAGATGACAGGTTGATGGGTGCAGCAAACCATCATGGCACATGTATACCTATGTAAAAAACTTGCATGTTCTGCACATGTACCACATAACTTAAATTATAATTTAAAAAAAGAAAAAGAAAAAGAAGTAAACTCAGTTTTTGCCACCTTAACCACACTATCAATGCTCTAAATTCCGTTTAATTTGCACTGCCATTGAGGCCTGACCCATGTCATTCAACACTTGCTCGCATGCTGTCATACCCCCGTCTTGCTAGTGTTGTTCTCAGATCCCAAGTGGCCTCTGAGCTGTCAGATGAGATCAGGGTTTATTGTCCCTGTGGTATGTGCCATGGTACTACAGAGTGCTGCATCTAGGCTGTGTCCATAAAATTCTATTTTTATTCTGCTACAAAGGAATATAATCCAGTAGTTCTCAAATGCTTTGCTCGCAACCATAGAAAAAAATATAGAAATTCATTTAAATGGTGACCTAATACAAACATACATATACATATTATACCATAAACCAGAGTTTCACAAAACAATAATTATCTTTATATATGGGATGAACTTTGAGCTCTGATATTTTCTATTCTATTCCATTTTATTCAGTGACCTTTTATTCTATTTTAATATACTAGATGTGACCTTTAAGATAGATTTCATGACAAACTAATAGGTCACAACTATCAATTTAAGAAATGGCACTTGGAATATGTCTGGAAAGATTTATCCCCAGTCTGGAATGGTTGATCCCCTGCCCACACCAGAGCCACTTCCTGACAACTTCTCTCACCTCCCACCTACCTCCATGCTCCCAGGTGAGCTTGTGCTACCTTTGGCTTCATTGTGGATACTACTTGGAATGCCTGGTGCCTTCAATAATATTCTGTCCCCAGCAAACCTATGAATGGCAAAGAAAATGTGAGTGTGGAGGAGCCACATTTCCTTTCACATCTGCATTTTTTCCCCCTCTATGCCACCTTCACCACAGGTGGTGTTAGAGGTAGACTACACTTTAGGGATCGGGAGACATAAAAGGAATTAAGACGTTCAATTAGAAAAGTTGATCAATGCAAGCTTCACTGACTATTATCTTAATCCAAGGGAGTGCACCAAAGGAAGTAAAGCTCTTCACATGGGGTCTTTTTATAGACAAACCTCAATGCCTAGCCATGGCTTCCATGACACACCATACAGTTCCCAATTCCAAGTTAGTCAGCCTGTCCAGCAGACCCCGAGAGCTTTTAAAAATACCCATGCACAGAGCTGCACACCCAGAGATCAGAGATTCACATTGAACTGGTTGGAAATGGGGCTTGGGTGTTGGAATTTTTGAAAGCTCCCTATATATTTCTAATGAATGACCAGGACTAAGGAACACTGGGATTGATTGACCTGACTGGGGAACTTCAAGAGGAAAGTTCAGTGAGGGGGCTGTAGCCTGTAAGTTTCATTCTTTTCAAGGTGTTCTCACTGCCCCTGAGGTGCATAAGCATTTTTCTTGATCACATAGATGGGAGCTATGGAATTAGACACACAGATGCTCTCCCTAAAACAATCATTAGAGTCAACAGAATTTACCTACGTGTTAAGGAAGAAAACTGTCATAGGTAACATAATTTGCACAGACCATCTCATTATTATAAAAAAAATTGTATTAGCCTTTCTACCCTCACCTCCTCATTCAATCTCTACGTCACAGTCTGGGAACCTAGATCTTCCTGCATAGAATGGATTTTAATTATATAATTCTCTAGTTGTTTCAGTTTTGAAGTATAGTCTTCTCTGTATTTTAGGGTAGTGTTTCTGCAATTTTAATATGCAAAGGAATTACCTAGGTTCTTGCTGAAATGCAGTTTCTGATTCAGTAGGTCTGAGGAGGGACTCTGGATTCTGTATTCCTAATCAGCTCCCAGACGGGGCTGATGCTGCTGGTCTACTCTTTGAGTTTAGGCCTTAAAACAGATTGGCTTCTGGCCACAGATCCCCTACCTGACTACTATAAGGAGGTAAAAAGCTATGTGGGAGTTTGTGATGGTTCCATGTAGTATACTCAGAGACCTGAGGTCGAGGGAGAGGGAGGATTGCTCCTCTGTCTATAGAGAAACTTCTTTCAGCAAATTGGCCTTCAGAGTCAGGGCCTTTTCAGCCTCCCCAGCTTGTGGGAGGGTATGGGGCTTATTGGAAAGGCCCCAGTTCTCACTGTAGCTGAGACCTTCCCTCTTTGTCTTCCCTTGGCTAGTTGACTTTGATCTTGGTTCTGATAACATCAAAAGCATCATGGTTTAGGCACCAGCATATTTAGGATTGGAGAGTTTAATAAACCCAGGGAACAATCACCAGTGGCTACACAAAAAGCCTACTTCTTTATAGTAGCACCATAACAGCTAATTTCCATAAATATAGCAATCAAGAAATACCAAGAAGTTAAAGAAAACAAAGAACAGGAAAATGTATATTGCTGCTTCTTACTAGAATGTGAAGATCTGATTTGACACATTTAGCTTTCTCTTGATTTTTTTTTTTTAACAGTTAAGATCCTGGCTAATTTAGTATATTGCTACTTTCCTACTCAGTAATTTGCTAAAACCATAATGTCTTGATTACATCTCTTCTTTCTTGATAATCAGTCAGTCTCCTATCTGATAAGGATCTCTTAGCAGCACAGCCCTTCTCCTTTCAGTTCTTTCAATGGAGCCTGCTTTGGCCACAGATACCCAACCCCCATAATGTCTTTTTATCAGGGAGCTCAATATCACTATCATTTGAGCTCAGCTCTTTCTGACTTCCTAAAGGATCTATTAGGATCATAAAGGACAGGATCATCTCCTTCAACAAAATCAAACACAGTCGTCTAAGGTCCTCTCTAAGGAAAAGGGGAGAAATTTGCCTTGCAACAAAGAACTGCTCAACTTCTCAGCACTGATTTTTTATGCTCTCTTCTCTCCTCACCTGCTGAGAGCCATTTCTCTGTTCTGAAAGCTGTTACCGACCACCTACCCCTCACCACAGGTCTTAGATGCTGAGTACCTCCCTCTTAACATACTTGCCATGTGTGTAACCATGGATGAGCCTACAATCTGCTCAGTGCACAGCTGAGAGAAGGTGGGAATATTTAAACAAGGCTTTACTAAAAACTAGAGCAGTGAATCTCAAACTCATATGTCTAAGAATCCCTGGGAGGATATTAACCGCTTTAATATCAGATAGTAAGTTCTTAAACCCAAAGATTCTGTTACAGTGGGCCTGGGATGGTTCTGAGTGATTCTCAGCAACATGGTCCAATGATTACATTTTGAGGAATACTAGCTAAGAGATTTTTTTTAAATGAGGATTAAAAATAAAAAGAAATAAACTGTGAGAGAATAGCATACAACTAAATAGGATCAGTTTGTAAGTTTGTGCTCTGAAGCTCTAAGATCCCATTATGTCCTATCTCCAGGAAAGTGAAAAATCTACCTCTTGGGCATCCATGCATATGCATGGTACCCTAGAAGGTATGTCCTCTTCCTCCCAGAGTTCACATTCTAAATAAACAAAACAAAATTAAATGACCCTAAGCATTCTCTCCCCAAATAACAACAAGCTGCTTAAAATCTTTTCTGGAATGAGAACTACTCATATAAACAGACAAATAACATTGTTTTATGTACTTGCACTTCAATTGCATGCTGTGTTCAGCAGGCAGTGGATCAGATTCAGGAGGCTTTGTGACTTTCCCTTTCCTAGAGACAAAGGTGAAAAACTGATGTCTACACTAATCACGTTTGTTTTGGGATGAAGGAAATACATTGACATTTTAGAAATAGAAATAGAAATAAATGTACCATTTTGAAGTTGCATTTAATTTAGTTTTTTATTGTGGTCCTAGATTCTATAAGTTTAGCATATAATTGAAAATAAGGAAATACTCTATTTTTGTTCAAATATAATCTTAATACAAGGAAAAACTCAAACAGCCTTGAATTTTAGATTATGAAACTTGAATTTAAAGCAGATTGATAGATTTGTGGCTGGTATCTCTGAAGTTAACATTGTATTATGACCTACAAAGCAAACATGTTTTAGTTTGAGGGTGTTCCATTTGAAAACCTGGATTTAAGGCGATGAGAATGAGAAAGGTGTTTGTATGACTACATTTGGCTCAGACAAATTCTACTGGATGCAGGGCTGATAAGCTGGCCCGTGTGCTATAGCAGAGCATTAGCCTTTTAGGTGTTGAATAGTGAGGACAGATGGAGGGACAGGATAGTAACTGGGACTTTAGTGGTTGGGGACAGCTTGAGGCAGAAACTCTTTCAGAAGCAATTATTCAGAACTGATTCAGAAGTACAGTGTTCGAATATTTTCCATCAGCCACAGTTTGTACTAGAAACAGGAGAAGAATGATACATTCCAGCCTGTATATGAAAGAAGAGAAGGAAAAAAGAACAAAAAGAGAAAGCAAAGTAAATCAATGAAGATATCATATGCTGTGCTACTGAAAAGCATCTCACTATAGAACTACTGAATTGAAATAAATACAATGTTGCTCAGCCTAATTTTGGGAGCCATCTCATGGTTCTAAAGAAACAAATGGGAGGAGTACAAGCTTAAATTAGATGAACATTTAGCATTTACCTGAAATCACAACAATATGTATTCATGGCTATCATGGTCTGATGTGCAAGTTTTGCGTGTTCATACAGTTAATAATATTTTTTGGAGTAGCTCCAAAAAATATAAACATTTTGGAGCTACTTCAAAAAATATAATTGACTATGTGAACATGGAAAACTCTTCTATCAGACACCTAAAGGGAAATAAAGCAAATTAAATACAGCTGAAGCCCTATTACTTTTGAACTCACAGGAGAAAAACTCAGAGGAAATAATGTAGTTTGTATGTATGAAGTACTGATGTATATGTGGTTTATAACAAGTATGATAATATGAAAGTCCACAAAGAAAGAAATTAGCAGAAGCATCATGTCCCTGAACAAATAAGGAATAGCTACACCGCTAAAGAGACTGGTGCCTGTTGGCCAAGATTTCAGTGCAAATCATGACATTATCTCTTTATTGCTTTATAATCAGAAGAAAACTAATTACGTACCCATTTTTCTTTCCTAAAAAGCAAGTATCATAAGCTTCAGGTTGGTGTGAGGATTAAATTCAATAATATGTGCAGATGTCTTATTTTTAATAAGTAATCAAAGCTAGCTACAATAACCATAAAAAGTTAAGTAGTGAAATATGGAAGAGTTTAGAAAAAAATGCAGAAGTTGATTAATTTTATAGAAATGTTTATTTTTCAGTTATAGCCTTTATATTTATTTATCAGATGAGTTTTCAGCAGGTATTTTTCACACATCTTGCTCACCCAGTTCTTTTCAGCATGCCATTGTCAAAAACTTATGAATAGAGTGATATTAAAGCAATAGAATGAACCCACCTGCCTTACTGAGATACTCAAAGAGAGAGAGAGAAAACCTAAATGATAGTATTTTCTTTTCGCAGTGTATTTGCTTATAAGTTATTTCTGGTGTGTGGTGTAAATATATAAAGAAAAAACCCTGAAATATAAAACATGTATTTATTAATTTATTACCCTTAAGGTTAAAAAAGGTAACACAAATTTTAATTAGTTTAAAAGATTTTTAAAAATGAAAAAATGTTTTAGTCTGAAGTACCAGATAAAGATTCTGATCTAATATTTGTGATGAGACAAAGGAAACTGTAGAGAAAAGAAAAATAGAGCAGCCAACACTGAAATAATCCCAGGAGAAATGAGATCACTGGTTACGTCTTAGCTGAAAATGCAGTTTTCCACCATGAGAATCATCAGCCCTAACAGATGACTTGACAGCATTATTGCTTGCTGCGTGAGGAAAACGTTATTTCTGAGCTTGTGTCCTCTGCAGACTCCTGAAGATGCTGAGAAGACACCTGTGTCTTTTTCACATGGATTTGCCATTAGTGAGAACCTAAATCACTGGAAAGAGCTAGAGAATCAGCAAGTTTGGACTTCCTCAGTTCCATGTTATAGAAATGTCATTCACCAGTTAGCACATTTTATATGGAAATGTACCCATTATAGTATTTTATTGCCCCTATGAGAAAATAAATCAAAACAGTACTTAAAGAATCTGGAGAAGCCCAGCCATCAGGTTGTTTCATAGACTCACATTGCAGTTAATTGGGAGAGCTTGTTCATAATTTCTGAGTGGTATTTTTCTTCCAAACATCATTTTTAAGCTCTTCAAAGTTGTACCCTTTAAACTTTCTTAAAATTTACCCATCTTTGTATACTTCAAACTAATTTGGTGCTTCTGTGAGTTTCCCGTGAAAAATTCTCTAAATCCACACAGTATGGATCTGGCAGGGCAAAATCAATGAAACCAGAAATGGGGGGATTATATACAAAGATTCTTGTCCATTCTTCATTCATTTTTAAATTAGGAAACACATACAAATCATCTAACAAGGTCCAGGCATTGTTCTACACACTAGAGAGATAGGGAGAACAGAACACACAGGACCCCTTTCTACTATATGCAAGCAAACAGAAACAGACACAATAAAATACATAGGCTAGGAGATATGAAGGAAAAAACACCAAGCAAAACAAAGAGTTTAGACAGAAAGTCACAAGAGAGTGACTTAGATAGGGTGGTTAGTGTGGCCTTTTGGAGGCTGTGACATTTCAGCTGAGGCCTAAAAAGGAGGAGCTAGTAAATAGTGAGTGGAAGAGCATCCAGACAATGAGAACAGCATGTGCAAAGGCCGTGAGTTGGGAAAGAACTTGGCTTGGGTGCAGAAGAAGCAGACAGGCAAGGGTCTGTTGCAGCAGTTAAGGCGATAGACACTAGTGATCAGATCAAGGTGGTGGGAGCAAGGGTTCAGGGCAGTGGGTGGAGATATGTTAGGAGTGGGACCGACATTTCTTGTCAGTGGATTGGGCATGAGAGATTGAGAAACAGGACTCCACCCAGGTTGCTAGCCTTAGATGTGAGGATGGTGGTGCCATTTACTGAGTAGAGGAACAGGTTTTCGGGGAAACTTGTGTTTCATTTTGGACATGTAAGGTTTGAGATAACTGCATGACATCCGAGTGGAGTTATAAGACAGTTCCATAGCTGTGTGTGAAGCTCAGAGTGGGGAGTGCTCCAGTCTGAAGAAATAACTGAGAATGATCAACCTAAATTCAATATTGTTATTGAATCCATGGGAATGGATGTGATTTCCCAGGAGGCACATATCTAAGATTGAGGCCTGTTTGAGTGACTATAAAGAAGCTTCTATACATGGTACCCATGGGTACCTTGATGGATCTCTCCCTTCCCAAAAGCTCGGCTGAATACTTACTATTTAGGAAGAGTCCTCTGGATCCTCTAAAATTCTTCTCTGGACTTAGCCAGGCTGCTGACTGTATTTTGATGCTGCACCTGAATGCAGAATGGCTTTTATTAGATCATGCCATCAGCATATACTGAAGAACGTTATGAGAAATCATGCAGAAACATCCTGGTGTTTAGTAGCAGGGGGCTACTGTTTCCCTCACTTCACAGGGTTAAACTGAGACAGGAATTTAAGGAACACATGCTTAGTTATGCAGCTTCTGAATTTTTAAACCCTTTATTAGATTACATCAACTAAGAGAAATGATAATCAGTCTAGAGTTACCATTTAATTTGTCCTTCTGAGATTATTTAGGGGTAAGTGGAAGAAAAAAAAGTAGAGCTATCTGGAGATAGTGCATCCACATATTCCCACCACTGATGGACTGCTACAGACACTGCCCTTCCAGTCTCTGGCCCAGCCCTATGTTGGAAAGTCGACCCGTAAGCAATGCAGTAAAACTCCCAGAGGAGGTATTAGCAAAGTTCCCTGTGTAAATACCTGTCTGCTTCACAAGTACCTTCTAATGAGAGGAAGATAATCAATAGCAATGAGGCAATAGTTGGTCACCCTCCACCTTACCACTTCTACTTTAAATTCTCCAGCTTGCATTTCTTTTTCTCCTCCTTATCCTTTAAGACAGGGTCTCACTCTGTCACCCAGGCTGCAGTGCAGTGGCGCCATCACACCTCACTGTAGCCTTGACCTCCTGGACTCGTGTGATCCTCCCACCTCAGTCTCCTGGGGAGCTGCAACCACAGGCAAACACTACCACACCCAGCAAACTTTTTTGTACTTTCTGTAGAGATGGGATTTCACAAATATTACCCAGGCTGGTTGTGAACTCCTGGGCTCCGGCAATCCACCCACCTCGGCCTCCCGAAGTGTTAGGATTACAGGTGTGAGCCGCCGTGCCCAGCTGTGTTTCTTCTTTAATTTTTATTTTCTACTGAGTTATTTTCTCCTTTCTGTAATTCCTTTTCTGCCCCCCTATTTCCTATGTATGTTTAGCCTACTGGTGTTGTCTAATCTGGATTTTCTTCTTAGCTTAGGACAGATCTTTTTTCCAACTAGTTTCAGAATGCAGAGCTAACTAAGGGTTCTGTTTTACATTTACCAACATGTGTATGCATGACTTGCTATTTTTTGTTATTGTTACCTGTGTCTTTTATCATTGTATTTTGAAAACCCTTAATGACAAGTGATCATGTCAGAATAGCTTTCAGTTCAGTTCTGAGCACATTAGTACAGATGTTTTTAAAATGTCAGATAAATGAGATAAAAAGCTGAGTTGATCAGATTAGTTAAGAGGAAAAGGTCAGGCACAGTCGTTTATGCCTGTAATCCCAGCTTGGGAGATAGAGATAGGAGGATCATTGTAGAGACCCCATCTCTACAAAAAATAAAAAATTAGCTGAGCATGGCAGAGTATGCCTGTAGTCCTAGCTACTCAAGAAGCTGATGCGGGAGGATTGTTTGAACTGACGATGTCATGGCTACAGTGAGCCCTGATTGCACCACTGCACTCCAGCCCTGATGACAGAGTGAGACCCTGTCTCAAAAAAGGAAAAAAAAAAAAAAGAGAGTAATTATTTTCCTCACAGGGAAAAATTCTTCTCCAAGAGAAATGTTCTGAATGTATTTAGATTTTTGTTTAAAGAATGTTTTACTTGACAAGCGAGGTCAGGAGAGGAAAAATAGAATTCTAAATTGCTTCACAGCCTTTGCCTCCTGAAGATGAGCAAGAAATAAAAATAAAGCATTTCAGAAGTTAAGACATAACTCCATGAAAATGTGTTTTGATTCACAAAATTTTCAGGAAAGCATTTCTTGTGTAATGCCAGAGATGCTATATCACAAAATTCTGGTTAACCATTAAATCATATCTTTTTAAATTAAATAATTCCTAGTTACTGCTGTGTCCCTGGCACCATGCTAGGTGCAGGGGCAACCTCTGACCTCATCCAGCTGTTCAGGGAGTGTGAGAGCAGGGTTCAGCAGCTGAGACACCTTGTGTGAAAAGTTTCCTGTGAGGCTTGCACAGGTGTCATGGGAGGGACATAGTGAACGGAGGGAATCAGGCAGACTAAAGGATAGTGCAGTGGGAGAACAATCCATTTTGGGAATCATCCAGTATGGAAAAGAAATGAAAACTTGAACTCATTCAGAAAAATATCATAAGAAAGATCACTAACATTTTTCAAGTAATCTCAGAGCAAATATGATGCTTTGGTCACACTGTGTCTCACACTGAATCCATCAGGGCAGGTAAGCAAAGAAATCAAACATGGAATCTAGTGAACAGAAGAGTTGGGGTGAAGCAGACAGCTCTGTGATAACAAACGGAAGCTCCACATCATGGCGGGGTGGGATGCATGTGAGCTTCTCTGGAATGGACAACAGAGACAGACATGCAGGGATGTAGGCTCTCTTCTCCCGCTGCCTGGCATGCTGGGCTCCGCCCAGTCCTTCAGCATCCACCTGATGTTAATTAAGGCTCCAGTCTCACTCTAATTTAGCACTTACTATCCTATGGTTCATTGCCTCCTAGTTTCTAGTTTCTTTTTACTTTTTAATCTTCATTTGGCATTTAACTGGGAGGGCAAATTTCTGGACTCACACAGAGATTTCTTCCAGCCTGTTTGGAGGTGGAGGGTCCTGAGATCGTGGATGAATCAGCAGAAGCTCCACTCAGTCCCTAAGTCCCCTCACTGGCCCTCCTGACAAATGAAAGGCCTTGAGGTGGGTAAGAGTCTTACCTCGCCAACTGAGCTGTGTGAGACCTGTGACATCTTTACTTCAGGGTTTACTTTTACGTATTCTAGTAGATGTGAGAAACAACCTCAGGTCATTCAGGGTCTCTCCCTTCCTTCCTCTGGGGCAGTCTGTCTTCCTGGGAGAGTCACACAGAGTCAAGGTGAGTTTGGGCTGGGCCATGCTTGCTCCCAGTTGGCCTTGAGTCTTCATCCAGGTCCACACCGCCCTGTCCCACCACTGAGGCCTCCTCAGGCTGCCTCTCAGGGCATGTTCTGAAGTCCCCTGCACTGCCCCGGGACACTGCTGAGCTCTGTGAGGCTGGCTTGGGGGCAGCTGCCCAGGCATCTTGCAGTCATTTCAGCTCAAGCCCGCTGTGAGGCTTGGGGCGGGGTCTGGAGTGGGAGGTGTCAGGGAGTACATTGCGACCATCCTGGGCCACACTTCTACCCCTAGCTCACTCCAGAGTACCTGCCAATAACCCATCTCCTGTGGGCGCCTCCCAGGGACCCACATCAATGTCTACTTCTCTTCCTTCCTCCGGCTGCCTCCCTTTCCCATTGTGAAGACTGTTGTTTACAGGCTGGGAGGATCCTGCTATGCCTGATCAGATTCCTCCAAAGCTGTCAGGTATGCCCAGAGCTCTTTCTCATCAACTCAGAAGATGAACCTCTGCATTCTGTGGTGTCACAGCCACCCTGAGCAATGCCTACTACAGGAATTATAAGGGAGAGAGCCTCAGTGGCTATGTCGTACTATATTGTCCTCACAGAGCTCACACAGTTGAAAAGGACCTTGAAGTTCATCCACTCACCCCCTTGCCCCCCGCCGCCACATTCCTCAGCTGTGTTTAGGCCTTTCTTTTTCTTTTTCTTTTTTATTGTTGCCAGGCTGGAATGCAGTGGTGTGATCTCTGCTCACTGCAACCTCCACCTCCTTGGTTCAAGCGATTCTCCTGCCTCAGCCTCCAGAGTAGCTGGGACTACAGGTGCATGCCACCACGCCCAGCTAATTTTTGCATTTTTTAAGTAGAGATGGGACTTCACCATGTTGGCAAGGATGGTCTCGATCTCCTGAAACTTGTGATCTGCCTGCCTCAGCCTCCCAAAGTGCAGGGATTACAGGCTTGAGCCACCATGCTTGGCCTGGGCCTTTCTACAGTATCCCATACTTTAATGGCAGGAATCTTACTTGGCTCTGGACAATCCCTTCAGTTGCTGAACAGTGCTGTCTTTACCAAAGTTTCCCTGTGACATCTATGCCTCAGGTCTGTCCTTGGGGGTCACACTCAATGGGTGTTCTTCTTGTTCCCTTGATGCTCCTGGCTGCTCAGGCTCCAGCTGACCAGCCTGGAAAGGAAATCATCCCCAACTATAGGAAAAAGGCTTTGGGCAGAGGGTGTCAGCCTGAGCCCACCTGAGCCATTCCTGCTGCCTGCCCTGTTTCCTGGCAGGTCTCTCTGCCTCAGGGATTCCACAGAGTGGGAAGTTAGCTACCTGTCATCAAGCCCATCTGTAGGCTTCCCTTGTGCTGACAGTGCAGCCTCTGGCTTCTCAGCCAGGAGCAGCACAAATGCCTGGGCTCACCCCAGATATCTGACAGAGTGGTCTGGCATTCTATACTCACACATTTGACAAAAGCTCCTTAGATGATTATAGCACATCCCAAAGGAGAGAACTCTGCTATGAGTGATTGTTAAGCAATTCGCCAATTGTAAAATTAAATTAGAAGTGGAGGTAAAATCTGTGCATTCAGTGACAGTTCTTCATTAGCAGCCAAGTGTTAATCTACAGCTTTCGGTCAGGCGAACTGGAGCTTAAGTCTTCATGCTTTCACTGATGCCTACCGTTTCCTTTTCTTTCTCTCTCTCCTTCCTTTTCTCCTCCTCTTCTTTCCCTTCTCAAACATTTACCAAGTTCTTTTATGTACAGGCAGTGAGCTAAGTGCCAGATAGAAAATGATTAATCTGATCAAGACCCTGGCCTTAAAGAGCTCACATTCAGACAAGTGAACATATTAAGTGCTAGAGGTTGAATCAGTTGTCTATTGCTGTGTAACAAATCACTTCAAAAGTTAGCAGTTTCAAGCCACACTGAATGTCTTGCAGTTTCTGCACATCAGGAATCCAGGTGGCTTAGCTGGGCCCTCTGGCTCAGGGACCCTGACAAGGCCACAGTTAAGGTGTTGGCCGAGGCTACAGTCATCTCAGCGCTCACCTGCAGGAAGAGCTACTTCCAAGCTCATGTGACTGTTGCCAGGGTCCTGGCTGGCTTTTGGCCACAAACCTCCCTCAGTTCCCTGCCCCACAAGAGTCTCTCTAGGGAGCAGTTCACAACAGGGGGGCTGGCTTCTAGCAGAGTGAGCAAACCAGAGAGCCAGAGGGCAAGACTGAAGGCAGCCAGCATCTTTTTTTGTGACCTAATCTCGGAAGTGACATTCATTACTCTTGCCATATTCTATTTGCTAGGAGTTATTGGGTCCAGCCCATACTCAAAGGGAGGAGGTTACAAAAATATCTTAAACAAATTGCACTGCAGGAGCCATTTGTGTAACACGTGATTAATGAATACCAGGATGTGGGGGTCTTGGGGACATGTTAAAGGCCCGCCACAGTACAGGTATTGTCGTAATATCTTTAAAGACATTTAAGCCTCGAATCACCTGGCCCAAACACAGCAAATTTAAAACATCAATTACCCTTTAAGATGCCATAAGGAAGGTACGTGAGGAAACTTCCATAGGAGTAAACTAAAGCCCCAAAGAATAAAGATGGCTTCTTATTCCTGTTTCCCTACTTAGCTAAAAGATACACTCAGATGCTGTCTCTAATGGAGAATTGAGATAAACTTCACCAGTCCTGCTTAATCAAGTATATCTCTCAAAGAAAGAAAGAAAGAAAGAAAGAGCGAGAGAGAGAGAGAGAAAGCAAGCAAGCAAGCAGGCAAAAGAGAGAGAAAGAAAGCAAGCAAGCAAGCAGGCAAAAGATAGAAAAAGAAAGAGAAAGAATGAGAGAAAGAGAGAAAGAAAAAGCTGCCCCTATTTAGTTCCAGAAAAAATAAGACTCTACAACTTGCAGTGTATCTGGTTTGACTCAATACGTTTTGTATTCAAGTTTCCAACCAGCAAAATTTGTGACCTTATTAAGAATACTAGTTGATACTCTGTACCCAAAAGCAAGATTTCCACTCCAGAATCTAGTCTATTAACTTGGTTATTATTTATAGTGTCAGAGGAGAGAAAGATTGAATGCATTCCTAATTAGTTGCCTTGGGATATAACACATTTGCAATAATATCAATTGATATTTTAGTGTCTGTTAGACCTGATTTATAGGGACTTGTGTTTCAGTCTAGAAGATTACTCATGTGTCACACCAATGGATCCTGCAGTGCAATTTATTTAAGATTTTTAAAAGTATATTCACACCTACCATCAGTTTTATAGAAACAAATGCAGATTGGAAATATCTAAGTATTTTGTAAAGGACATATGGTGCTTCACCAAAGAATCCACTATTTTAATTTACATAATTTGCTGACCTTGACATGATACCTACATACATAGATTCTAACTCAGTCTAACAAGCATGAATGCAGTGGCCCTTACAAGCCCTCTGAGAGAAAGGTCACAGGCCTGAGACTGAGTTAAGGGAGATGTCCTCATTGCCTGGCCAGTTTCCTCATTGACATTCAACACTCCACTTGCCCTTCTTGCAAAACAAAACACAGTTAGCCTGGCACGTTGACCTACCTGAAAGGTCTTTGTTAATTGAAACGCTGCTGCAAATCCACAGTGGAGTTTTTTTAAGTACAAAGATTTTTTAAAAAGCCAAATCATACTTACAACTTAAAAGTTAGAATTGTATTGCTAATTTTGTGAATGAGCAAATTTATCTTCTTAATCAAAATTCAGTTTGGAAATATTCCATATCATGTTCAGGTTTCTAATATTCACCTACAGCCACTTTTAAGGGACTGAATTTTGAATCCTCAGAGTGTCAGATATTGTTTTTCCTTCCACAACATTATTATTCTAAAGTGCTTGTAATTTCATACTAAAGAAAATGTGACCCCAGGGCTGGGCAGGGTGGCTCAGGCCTGTAATCCCAGCACTTCGGGAGGCCGAGGTGGGTGGGTCACTTGAGCCCAGGAGTTCACGACATGCCTGGAGGACATAGGGAGCCCCTGTTCCTACAAAAACTGAAAAGCAAAAATTAACCAGGCGTGGTGATGTGCACCTGTGCACCTGTAGTCCCAGCTGCTTGGGAGGCTGAGGTGGGAGGATTGCTATAGCCTGGGAGGTTGAGGATATGGTGAGCCATGATCATTCCACTGCAATAATGTCTGAGTGACAGAATGAGACCCTGTCTTGAAAAAGAAAGAAAGAAAGAAACAAAATGTGATTCCAAATGAGAGATTACTAAGAAGAAATACATGGAAACCTGTCATAATGTATCACTTACAGAGGCATGAATGTGAACATGAAAACTTTTTATTCTGCAAGGTCAATTTCCAAAAGAAACAAATCAGATAAGATGAAAGGAGGGATGACAAGAAATAAATTGTTCTCCTTTTTTTTTTTTTTTTTTTTTTTTCCAAGAACTTACCCAAAGTTTAGTTAAAGTTTTCGTTTGACCTCTGCGGGGGCAGAGATCACCCACCCAAGTTGCTGATGGGACAATAGAACCCCACAGAGGGGCGGTGACATCAGCAGTCAGGTACCAATTAAACCCAAGTGCTCTGATTTTTTCCTCACTATGTTTCGTAAACCCAAGAGCTCCGATTTTTCAAATTTAGAAATTAAGCAACTTTCAAAGCTCCCTTTCTCTAGGCTTTCTGTACAAATAATATAATAGAATGCAGCACAAGTTGAAGCTACAATTAACTTGGGGATTTGTCATCACTGGCTCCACAAAATACACTGTGGATTTCTAAATAAACTTTCCTTACTTGCTGCACAAGTTTCTGCAAAAGTGTCTTTTAGTAGCTTAAAAAAGAAAGGCTGGACGAGCAATGTTTCTTTGAATTTTCCAGCAATTGTGACATCCTAAAGAAACAGGTCCAGGTTATAAGAGAGGAACTGTGGTGTCAGAAATACATCCTAAGAATAATTACTCTAGTTGGCTCTGTCTTTTCAGAGTTACAGCAACGGGGAGTTCCTTGAACTTCCCACTCAATTGGCAGATGCCTCTGGCATGTTGTGATGTGGTGGGTGTTTTATTTGAAATGGTGAAGTGAAAGAAACAAACAAAATCTCTATGGCCAAAGTCACAATGAAATACAAATTTATGCATGAGCATGTACTCATATCACCCATTCTCTCTCTTTCTCTTTCTCTCATACACACACACACACACACACACACACACACACACACACACCCCTGTTGTGAAACTCTGGATTATCTTACCAAGACTGGATAGATGTCTGCTGCTGCTTCTTAATAAAAGTGTTAAAAGTTCCCACAGTGAATTCGTTTGCTGGTCAAAAATTGGGCTTATGCTTCAATGGGTAAAAACTTTCAAGTGGAGACGGTTAGAAAAGAAAGTCATAATTTTTGAGCTACAGGAGAAAATTTCTTATGAGACCCTCAAGAATTCAATTTCTTGCTTTTTGTATGGCAATGCAGTGATTCACGTACTAAGTGACTGCATGACATGTAGTACAACATTCTGTTTTTTCTTTATGTGATTCCACCTATTAAAAAAGCCACCAGAGCCTATCTAATGCCTGAAATACTGTTTCAAACTTTTAAATGATAGGGAGTACTAGAGCAACTTTCTCCAGTAGAAGTATAATAAAGCTATATATGTAAATTTAAATTTTCCTATATTTTAAAAGTCAAAAGAAACAAGTGAAACGAATTTTAATAATACATTTTATTTACCCCACAGTATCTATATTGTCATTTCAATATGTAATCATATATAATGATTTAGATACCACATCAATATATCATAATATAAAAGGTATTAATTAAATATTCTATATATTTTTTTCATACTAAGTCTTCAAAATCTGGTGAATATTTTGTACCTAAGGCAAACTCAGTTTGGATGCTAAAGTTTTATCCGAAATCCTTAATCTGTACTTAGACTTCATAAAATTTGCTGTTGAAAAAGTTGATTCATGTTTCTAAGCTGTTCCAGACATAGTTAAAATAATTTGTGTGTAAATTAATTAAAATTAAATAATATTAAAATTTCAGTTTCTTAATTATGCTAATGAATTATTGTTGTTTCGAGGAACAACAGCCACCTGTGAGTAGTAGCTACCTCGTTAGACAGCACAGCTTTACATCAATGAATCCTTTTCATCTTTGAGCCACCATAGATCTCACTGGAGGTAGATTTATTTTAAAAGATTAAAACTTTTGGCAGAACTGAGAATTTTTTTGATTACTTTATATCATCCTTCCACTGGAAACAAACCACCATCACCAACAACAAAGCTAGGGCTATGACATAATCTGGGTTGGTCGTTGCTGTCCTTCCATCAGCTAACAGCAAGGAGGAAACGGGAAGGGGAAGGGAGGCTTTGTGCTCTGCGTCCTGCTGGAAGGACAGCGGGGAAGCCAGAGCAGAAGCCCAGAGGAAACCTGCTCTCTCCCCAGGTCTCCGCTCTGGCCATGGTCTTCTGGCCCCTTCCCTTACCTGGCCTCCCAGTCACTGCAAACAGCCTTGCAGCAATTTACATCTCTGTAATTTCCTTGAGAGTCTTTTGAAAAGGTAGAGGTTTTCAAGAAAATTAGAAAACCGCATATTTAAATCTAAGTTAAATCAGAAAACACTGCATATGCCTGCATATGCATTGTATCAGTTATCCCTGGTAGAGTTTTTCTCTTTCCGTTTTTTTTTTTTTTTTTTTTTTTTTTGGGAGGAGGGAGAGCCTGAACTGGCTCTGGGCAGGAGTTCCAGCTCCCTTTCTTCCCACCTGCATTGCCCTATGCCAGAAACCACGGCTCACTTTCCCTATCGGTGAAACACTGTTTCAATGAAGGTTAAATAAGTTGGTATTTAAAACATCTAGAAACATGTCTGATGGATGAAAAGCCCTCAAGAAGCAGGGAGTTTATTATTATTGTTTTACACTATGGATTCCTATAAAGTTTATCGACAAAGAACTGTATAACCGCTATATATAAAATATGAATATTTTAAGCACAGCACATCCCACAGTGCACAAGGGAGTGAATTTCTTTTATAATTTGGCAAAAAAGTATTTATGTTTCAACAAATGAATATTGGGCTTATTTTATATGATGTGCCTCACAGCACCATTCTAGTTTTACCCTGAAGAGGAGTATATATTAGTTTTAGAACTTCTTTCAAAATCATACTGTTTGAGTCATTCTGTTGGACTCATTAAAAATGAATGTGGCCCCCTGCATTGCAGAAGAAAAAACAATTTTTTTTAGTGATCACTCATCTGCTTTTCTGTGTGAGCTTATGCTTTTTCCCTTATTTTTAGCCTGTTTCTCCTCTCCTCAGCTCAACAGCACCTTAAGATATGATAGTCCTCAGTCTGTGGCTCAGAGGGTACATCAGAGGCCAAGTGTCCATGACTTTAAGAAAATGTGCAGCAATCTTACACCTTGCCCATCCTCTCCTGCAACCCACTGCCACTGGTATTTAAAGGAATTTTAAAAGGTGAAGACCTATGACTAAACAGTGATTTCCTCCCAGTTTATCATCTCAGATCACTTGACTGTTGTTGCTTTAGGATTAGCAAGATCAGTGACCTTAAACCAGGATCCAGGAGATCAAAACTGAGCAAGGACACCAAGAGAACAATGAATGATTTGCTTATGTAATACTGATGAAATCATCACTGTGGTGAGTGTGCATCATTATGTGAACTACGTTATCTGTAAGTGATCAGGTTAGCTAGAAGTTGGGCGTCACCATGTTATGTGGTATGTACAGAGTGCCATTATAGATTCTACTTTGGGGCAAGATCCTGAGATACTTAATGGATATTTAGTTGCAATGAGCTTTCTGTAGATTGCAGTGACTTTTCAGAGTTCCAGAAAAGTGGAACAGGAAATGTAATATTAAAGGCAATGGTGGTATAGTAGAAAAAAATCTTAGAAAATTCAAGTTTGTGTCCATCCTCTCATGTACTGGTAGACCTTGAGCAAGTCATTTTACTCCATTGGAGCCTCCATTTCTTCACATGTGAATGAGCAGCAGAATAGCTATACCATGGTGTTTGTGGGAGGATTAAACAAGATAATAAATGCGGTTTTCTAGAACTATTCTTAACCTTCAGTGTTCAGTTACTATTCATTTCTAATTTATGTAATTTTATTTAACCAGGTGAGAAAGTGTTCAGAATAGATTGTTAAATAAAAACAGTATATTACCATATTCAAAAATTATCTCAATTTTGTCATCAGCTATTTAGGCCATTACATCGAGCCTGAGTTTCTCCAGGCTCTAGGGCTCTAGATATGTTTATCCAGCTGCCCATCTGTCATCTCTACTTGGATCTCAGACTTCACATATCCACAACCAAACTCCTAACTCCTGATTCACCATCCTAACCTAGCCTGCCTTTCTTGATCCTTCCCCACCTCAATTAATGACAGTGAATTTTTCCTCATGCTTCCAGTCAAGAAAGTCTAAACTTAGCTGGCTTCACTGGCTCATGCTTATAATCCCAGTGCTTCAGAAGGCTGAGGTGGGAGGATTGCTTGAGGCCAGAAGTTCGAGACCAGCCTGGGCAACATGGCAAGACACCCGTCTCTACAAATAAAAATAAAAAATTAACTGGGCATGGTGACACTTGCCTGTAGTTCTAGCTACTCAGAAGGCTTGAGGAGGGAACATTGCTTGAGCCCAAGAGGTCAAGGCTGTAATAAGCCACAATTGTGCCATTGCTCTCCGGCCTGGGTGACAGAGCAAGACTCTGTCTCTCTCCCTATCTCTGTTAAAAAAAAAAAAAAGAAAAAAGAAAAAAAAGAAAAGAAAAAACAAAATGTTGGAATCATTTCTAATTCTTTATCTCCTATCTCACATCTAATCTGTCAGCAAATCCTGTTGGCTCTCCCTTCAAAATGTATCTGAATTCCTGCTGCTCCTCACCTCCTCCTCTGCCACCATCCAGCCCAAGCTGCCGTCTCTCACCTAGGTTACTGCCACAGCCTCCTAACCGATCTCGCTGCTATCACCCTTGCCCCTCCTTAGTCCACTTGCAACCCACCAGCCAGTGATACTTTTAAACCTGAAGTCATTTCACATCACTGCTCTGTGTAAAACCCTCTAATGACTACCCAATACACTCAGAATCAAAGCTAAATCTTTAACAATGGCCTAACATAGCGTACTTGCTCAGACACCCCGATTCCCCAGAACTTTGCCACCCTCATTATTCTTCTCATCTCTGCTTACTCTGCTCCTGCCACACCATCCCCCGGATGTTCCTCAAACAGACCAAGCCCCTCCTACTCCAGCACCTTTGCACTTGCTTCTCTCTTCCTGCTCTTCCCCAGGCATCCATGTGGGTGCCTGTTCCCCAGTTTCAGGTCTCATCTCACAGGGCAGGTTTTCAGTGAGTTCATCAGGACCAGCTCCCTATTCCCCAGAGCCATCCCATCCTTACATCCCCCTTCCCTGCTTCATTTTTTCTAACGAAGTTTGTCACCACCTGACTTTATCACCCCTTGATATGTGTGTGTATGTGTGTGAATAATAGATACACACACATCAATTTATTTATTGTCAGGTATTTTCCACTATCATGGAAACTCCATGAGGGCAGGGATCACTGTTTTTCATTGCTATAGTCCTACTACCCTTTTCTGTGTGGTGCCTGGCACAGAAAAGACTCTCAATAAATATATTTAGGGCTGGGCACAGTGGCTCACGCCTGCAATCCTAGCACTTTGGGAGGCCTAGGCAGGTGGATCACGAGTTCAGGAGATTGAGACCAGCCTGACCAACATGGTGAAACCCTTTCTCTGTTGAAAATAGAAAAAACTTAACCTGGCATGGTGGCCGTGCTTGTAATCCCAGCTACTCAGGAGGCTGAGGCAGGAGACTCACTTGAACTCAGGAGGTGGAGGTTGCAGTGAGCCAAGATCACACTATTGCTTTCCAGCTAGGGAGACAGAGCAAGACTCACTGTCACAAATAAATAAATAATATACATATATATGTTTTATACACACACACACACACACACACACACATATAATGTTTTTAATTTTATTTTATTATTTTATTTGAGACAGGGTTTCTCTTGGTTACCCAGGCTGGAGTGCAGCCTAAGCAACAGAGACGGTGCCTGATTACGGCTCATTGCAGCCTTGACCTCCTGGGTTCAAGGGATCCTCACACCTCAACCTCCCAAAGTGTTGGGATTACAGGTGTGAACCACTGCAATGAGTGAATTATTTGTCTATATTTATTCAACAAATATTAACCCCTCACCCTGTGCCAAACATTGTTCTAGTAACTTAAAATACAACAGTAAAAAAAAAAAATGATAAAGATTCTGTTCAGATACAGATACATAGAGCTTATATCTGTATCTCTAGACCTACATCCATCTGTATCTATCTATGTAGCAACATCTGTATGCACATCTACATATATCTATCTAAGACTGAAAAATGTACAGTGAAAGGATTATGGGCGACTCTTCATTATTGATGCTCTCCTATACATTCTAAATTTTCTAAATTAAAGCATAATTTTTAAAATTTCTAGAATGATGTGAGTACTATTGTAATGAGAAACAATTGTGTAAATAGGAAAGAGGAGTTAAGGATCAGTTAAATGAAAGAGAAAACTTTGACATCTATAGCGTGCTCATGTGAACTTGGTCACCATCTGATTAAGTATCACAACTTTATATCAATGCTATTGTTGAGGCAGTGTGGCATTGAATTGAAGAGCAGGATTGCTGCAGACAAATTGCCTGGGTTTAAATCCTTTAGAGTTACCTGGTCTTAGGCTCTCTAGCTCAGTTTCCTCGTCTGAAAATTGGGAATAATAATAGTATTGTTATTAGCAATATTACTTCATAGGTTGATGTGAGGATGAATTGAGTCAATACATGTAAGGTCCTTAGAACAGTGTGGGACAGAGGACTGATAATCAGTGATCAGTACTATTATTGTTTTTGTTGCTATTGTAGTTATCTTTATTATTATTGAGTGTGAAAAAGGGAAAGTTGTATTTTCTAGACCATTACACTTAATTATGAATCTACTGGCTCCTGGAAAAAAATACTGCTTATAATTTTATTCTCATATGTAAATTTGAAAAATTTATCTAAAGTATGGTCTTCTGTTGGTAAATTCATCAGGTATTAAACAATAATTCTGATAATAGAAGCAGTCAACCCTGATGAGCCCTGCTCAGCTCTCAGAACTTTCTCAGGCATTGTCTGTGGCAGCAGATTTTCTGGCCATGTGAGAAGGGAGTGAGGATGCTGCCTCCAGAGCTGCCACAGAAAGAGCAGTGGAAATGGCTTAGCATGATTGGCACTGCAGTGTGAATGCCTGGGTGCCCAATGGGAAGTTAATTGTATCAAAGCCAGAGAAACCATTACATTGCCTCAGAAAAATAATTAATTTCACCCCAGATCACATTTGAAATTAATGACATTATTGTGTATTAGGTAAATACACATTATTCTTTGCAAAATGTATTCAAATGCCATAGCTTGACAAGTGGTTATGCCTTATTACATTCAACCTTGAAGGTTTTAGTATTTTGGTTAGTCATTTGCTTGTTCATTTGTTTTTGCTACTCTGACTGTATGTCCAGCCAAAATGGATTATGTTATTAATTGAAAATATTTTAATTGAGCATTTTATCATGCTCATTCACAAATAATCCAATTAAATCTGATCAAGCATATTGCTTAATGCAGGAATAAATGTTAAGGCATCTGCAAACTCTGCGCTTTGGCAATCTTATTTTTATAGTTAGGGATTTTACAAGGCAACTACATAAAATGGAGTGCAGAATCTCAGCATTAACCCATTTTCTCCCAAACTAATGACTAGAAAGCTCCAAGATAAGACTCCATGATGCTAGATCATGCCATTTCCATTTTAGTCACTAAACGTTAGTGACAAGTTCAGTGCAGTGATTAAGGTGCATTGTGCTTATGTACTTGATAATTGAACAACCCTTATTTCCTCTCTGTTCTACGCAATACTTGGCACTGTCTCAAAAATCTTTCAGTCACTACCTACTCAGTTCTTGTCATATCAAGAGAGACTGCCAGGATAGGGTGACATGCCAAGGAGGGCACAGGATTACCAATCTGAAGGAAGTTCCAGAGGTAATCTGTCCCCCATTCCTCTTGATTCAGACTGAATTATAGAACTAAGCATACAGAGTTGCATAGTCCTTTACCCTCTCAGAGCTATTGAGATATATCTTTGATAAATGAGGTGTATTTGAACACCAGGGTAAAGTGATTAGTTCTAGTTAAGATTGGTCCATTTCTCATGTCAGGAATTCTCTCTTCGGACCTAAGCTAAAAGTCCTTTGATGAGTATCAAATGATGATCAGCTCGTAACAACACATATTAGGAATTTCTCTGAAGGAGGTGTCGTCCCTCATACAGAAACAGAGATGCCTCTGTGTGGTTTGAAACTGCAACACAAATAAGCATAGACACTTGAATGGGAAAAGAGACAATGTTAAAAAATCAATCTCATTAAAAAGATCTGTACACTTATTTTCAGGGAAAGGGCAGCAGAAGGGAGGTCATAGGAGAGATGACATTCAGGAAAAAGGTAATAGCAAAGCTAAATATCAAACACAATCCATTACTAGTGAAGATGTGTATTGTCATTTCCAGAAATGAAGTATAGCCTAGGTATTTAAGGAACTTAGATCTGAGCTGGGAAAAGGAAGAGGAAATTCAGGGTTTTTTTTTAGTGTGTGTTTTTTTTTTTTTTTGTGCCAGAGACAGGACACTTGTTCAAAGCTAGACTGTGCAGTAAAAAAGTTAAGAGCTGGGCTTTGGACTAACTTGGCCTGGTTTGAACCCTTGTTCTAACTCTGACTTATTGTGTAACCCCAGTCAATTTGCCTAACCTCTTGGTTTCTCATTTTAAAAATGGGGAAAATGGAGATGCTGGTAGTAATAGTACCTACCTCATAAGGTAGTTGAAATATTTAGTGATGGACCATATGTAAGTTGCCTGGTACATAGATACTGTCAATAGGATTAGTTTCTATTTTCTGTATGCAGTAGATGTGCAAGAGTCTCATCTTCCTCTTGACCAAGGAGAATGCTAATTGCCTCTGAACTTCCCTTTCATCTCGTAAAATGTTAACATTAATAAGGCATTTTAATGCCTCCAAATTCTCCTAGCTTGTTGCACCCTCTTTCCGGTGTCTGCTCTTATACACCAGTATTTTTCACAGCTGTAGTCATGGTGATTGCATGCTTTCATATTCAAATACTTTCTTCTCATTTACCTTTGAGTCTAGGCTCCTGCTATGCTGTGTGTTGTGCTCTTTTGTCTGTGGTGATTTGGGGAGGGCCTTGAACTAGGACAAATCAAACCCTTTTGTCAGGAAGACCTGAGCCTCTTCATCTTGAATTTCTGCTCTCTATTGCTTATTATCTTGCAAAGCATTTGGTCCTGGCTTCAGCCTTTCCAAAATGAATTCAAATAAACAAGATTCTAACTTCCAGAGTTTACATCCTCATACAATCCAAATGGATGCAGATCAGACATAATTAAGGCAAACAGGTTTTGAAAAATTGCAGAAATGAAATTGTGCAGACTGCGGAAGTCGAAGAAGTGAAGACTATGGCTTGGAGAGGTGTGCTCACCGTTCAGGAAGGCTGGAACCTGAAGGAAAATGTTCTTCTCCTCAGCCTTTTTCTTTTCCCCTGCTCTTGGCCCTTACACAAAAAAATTAATGACAGAAAGTGGAAGTTTTGGTCCTCAAAAAGTTGATAAAAATTATTATATCTGATGCACGAATGTCACAATATGTGCAATATGAATGCAATCTGGCATTTTCATGACTACTGAAAATGGGAAATGGCAAACTGATGGTTTGCAGTTTCTTTTTGGAAACTATATGTTCACTCCTTCTCTCCTATAGTGTTTAAAACAAGTGATAGGATGAAAAAAGAGTGAACTTTGAATAACTGAGCAGAAACTGAACGTATGGAAGGCTGGTGCTAGAAAATGGTGAAGCAAGAAAATCTGGAATTGTGCATTATATGGCCATTTGTCGCCCCCACTGGAACTGTTAAGGACACTGACTGCTTTGTTTATCACTTTGGCCCTGACTCCTAGAAGGGGGCTGGGCCATACTAGTTGCTCAATAATCATTTGTTAAAGAATAAGAAAATAGAGGACAGAATATAAGACCTCCTAAGCTTGTGGGGCTTGATAAGCTCAGGCCTGATGGCTCTCACTGAACAGGCAACCATACTGTGGAGATCCCAGCTCCCAGGTGCCATGATACCCTTTAAGGTCATTTGAGGGATAACCAAGTCAGGAATTGAGAATTCCTTGCATCCCATTCCTTTAAGACAAGGGTAATTCTCCAGCCTACAGCAAAGACTGCTGCAGAACCACCTAAGCCATGTTTTGAGCGATAATTTGGAATCATTGTTGAGTTCATAGGGGAATCCAGCATCGCTGCATTTTAATTTTGTCTTAACAACATTCAAACAGGGAAACCACTTTGCTTACAGTGACCTCTCATGCAGTTATAGGTTCCATATGTCTTATTTTAAAGTGCTGCTGTATTTAAATTTGAACCACATAGCTCCTAAGAATAATATTAGCTACTGAGAATAAGCATAAAGTTAACAAAAGGAAAAGACCTGGCCCCGGGAGTATTGCAAAAAACCTGCACTGGAAGTAGAAAGTCATAATATTGTCAAAGTGGCTAATGTAGTACCTGGGCAGGTTGATTAGATCCTTGAATTTAAGTAGAAAATATCAGAGAGTTTTGTAGTTCATGAAAGTCCTTTGCATGGATTATTAGTGCCTCTAACAATCCCCCTCCCTGCAAGTGGCATCTCAGAGTAATCTGACTATCTTAACACAAATCCTTTATTCACAGAAAAAGCTGTTTGGAGAATATGAGGCAATCTCCCTCTATCCTTCCAACCAAAAATCGATAATTCAAAAATTATAGCTGGTACTGTTTTAGTAGCTGGCAATTTTGAGGAAACTTTTCATTTTTCTCAACAGATTGCCAAATGGAAATGGCTGCAGCAACAACATTGCGCAAGCCTGAGAGGGGGGCAGTATTTAACCCCTCTTCTTTCCCCTTCTCCCTGCCTTGCATGCTGCATACAAATAAGCCAGAAATGCAAAGGAACTCTGTCACAAATTCATTTGCAAAGCAAAGAGATTTTTTTTTTCTATTTCTGAAATCGGAAGATATTTTAACAAAAAATAAACAAGACAAAAATTTGAGGTGGCAGCATTTCCCTACAGGATCTCCTTTCCTATCCCAACCTCCAAGCAATGTCCTCTTTCTTCCTCAAAGCTGCTTTCAAGGTTTTGTTTGTATATATGTTTGGTTTTATGCAATTAAACCTAAATCCTGATTGTAATGAAAGGCTCTAGGATGTGCAGTTATCACCGAAAAGATGGAATGGGAATGGATAAGGTTGCCAAATTTGGCAAATAAAAATACAGAATGCCCAGTTAAATTTAGATTTCAGATAAACTGTGAATTATTTTCAGTATAAGTGTCTTCCGTGCAATACATTGGGCATATTTATATTAAAAAATGCATCTATGGTTGATCTGAAATTCAAATTTAACTGGGAATTCTGTATTTTATCTGGCAAACCTGGGAGGTCTGGGAGGTGGTATTCTGAGTAGGGAGCAGTTCTCTGTGCCTCTAAAATCTCATTGAGTGCATCTGTGCATAAAGCTCACCTGGTGATCCATTCAAGAGGGGTGATGAGCAAGTTTTACCCTTTGTTATTATTGTTTAGAGGAAGAGTCACTCTTTTTTTTTTTTAAATGTTTTTTAGAGACAGAGTCTCTCTCCATTGCCCAGACTGTAGTGTAGTGGTATGATCATAGCTCACTGAAGCCTCGAACACTTGGGCTTATGCAGTCCTTTCACCTTGGCCACCCAAACATCACTCTTTGTTGTCGTTTTTAACTGTTATTTGCAAATAAAGCTTGCCTTAGAATAGCAGCATGGTAGAATGGCAACAATGTGCTGGAATATAACTCTAACTGTGACATTTATTAATAAGTGTGGCCTCAGACTCATTCACATTTAGTACCAGGGATGATAAATACCTGTTCTGAATACTTCCCAGGTTAAAGTGAGAATTAAAAGGCAAAGTTACTAACACAATGCCCCATGTACAAGATGACTATCCAATGTCATCCCATTTTCTAAAACGATTTGTCCCTTAGTAAAGGAAATGCTGAAATAATTGTAGCCCCAAGATTCTTGGTAAAGCATCGATGCACAGGTTTTGGCTATAGCTCTTTCTCTGCTTTTTTTTCTTTAATACTTTCATTGATGTATAATTTATATGTGGTAAAATGCACAAATCTTCAGTGTACAACTTGATAGATTTTTCATATACTCATGTAACCACAAGCAGGTCAAGATCTAGAAAATTTCCCCTCCAACTCCTGCCTCCCCAGAAGGTTTTCTCATATATATTCCCAGTCAATATCACGTCTCCAGAGGTAACCACTATTCTGATTTATTTTACCATAGATTAATTTTCCCTGTGCTTAAATTTCACAGACATGGAATTTTTCAGAATGTATCCTTTTGGGTCTGGCTTCTTTTATATATTTGAAATTCACCCAAGTTGTCATGTATACTAGTAGTATGATCTTTTTCATTCCAGTATGATATTCTATTGTATGAATATACCACAGTTTATCCATTTTATTGTTGATGAACATTAGGGATGTTTCCAGTTTGGGATTATTATAAATAAAGCCATCATGAACATTCTTGTATATATCTTTCTGTGAGCATATTTATGCATTTGTCTTAGATGTATAGAAGTAACTTGACTGGGTCACAGAGTTCTCATTCTCTCCAACCCCAGGTGGATCAAAAGCATATAGTTTGCATGGTAAAATTGCAAATATGTTTTTTAAAGGAGAGAGAAGCAGCAAATAAGAAAGGAAAAAAGGAAGGAACTGCTAGCCTGCCTCCTTCACCAAACCGCACATTCCACTATAGGAAAGTCTCCTGAATTCAGGGGAAGAGATTCTTTGACACAGTTCAGAAAATAGAATCCACAGAGAATCTTGGGCCTTTTATACTTAGCCACATATGAGTGATGTACTTAAGCTTAAAAAATGTAATTTAAGAAGAAAAACTGCAGTTTCTTCTTACATGAAATTTATGTTCACATCTTGTCATTTATTTTACACCAATCTTAATGATATTTTTGTGATTTCTTAATTTGCTCTAACTGTCACATCATAGGAGATTGCCTCTTAGACATAAAAAATACTTCCCAAACAAGTCAGTTTTTAAAAACCAAAGATACCCTAAATGTCATTAAAGGTGTTTCCATTTTGGCAAGAAATAAAGGATTTAATTTCATGCACAATAAAATTTTCATAAACAGGGACGATAGAATGCTTTCACTTTCCACTCTCTGGACAGTTTGTGACTTTTGCTGCAATTTCCCTGTGTAGGTCTAAAATTCTCCCTCTTGTGTTCTGAGAGGGAATACAGCTATATTTTGACACTAGGATAAGAGAGGAGCTGAGCTTCAACTGGATCACTGCATGCAAAAAACACTCTCCTCTGATGTCAGTACTAAACCACACAGCTCTGGGCATTCTATTGTTGAAGCTACTGCGGGAAGGAGGTTTATGGGACAAAGTGAGGGAGAAGCAGCAGAGCCCACCAAAGCAAGAACTCCTTCAGATAAAGTGCTAAGAAGTTAAAAATGTGGTTGTAAAGTACAATCACTTGTAAAATAATGTGGAGTGTATTATCCTGCCTGAAATTTTTTTTAGCAGTGAAATAATCCATAAGACCAAAAGTCCAGTGCCAGGATTATAAAATTAAGCCTTCAGAGAACATGTTTATAATGCCCCAGGACACTAAGAGGGATGAGGGTTCTGATACGTTTGTTCATTGAAAAACACATCTTAATACAGACTGATGTATGGGACTGAATCAGGTCACTGGAAAGCGAGGGGGACACGATACAAAAGAAGTCCAGAGGCCGGTTCCTAAGCTCCAGAACTGAGGAATTAAAGCCCTCTCTGAATTTTCTCTCTCCTACTGTTGTGCTGAACCCCTATTAAACTCAATAGGGAAGGCATAGGTTAAAATGGCCAAAGAGACCCAGAACCAGCAGAGGAGACATGGGGTATTAATAGAGGCTCACATACAGGGGAGAGATTCCGCGGTGACAGGCTGGACGGGAGAACCGCCTCACATGCAGAAATGATCCAGTGGCAGCAGGCTGCATGGGAAAACTGCAGCAGGTTTGAGAACATCATGCAGTTTATACAGCCTTTTACTCAACAACCCCTACCTGGCATCTTTCCATTTAACCCAAACTCAGGGCCTCAGCTCCCTAGATGGCCCTGTGTTCCATGGTACCAGCTGGGGACTCAGATGTTTATCATAGATAAGGAATGAATCTCAGCATTGGCCACTTTTCAGATTTTCCAGCTTCGAACACACATTGAGCTATATCTGCCATACAGGGTCATTCTAAGTATATGCTTAGGTTATTGTTTTTAGGTGCATTTCCCCTACACCCACCATGTGCCCTCAAGGGGTCAAGGAAATTGCTTAAAGAATAGTGTGGGCCTGGGAAGCAGTGGGTCTAGGTTCAGATCTTAAATTTGTCACTTACCAGTTCTGTGACCTTGTGAATATTAACCTCTTGAACTTCAGTTTTCTTATCTGAAAAAAAAAAGCTACTACAGGGTTATTGTGAGGGTAAAGTCAAATAGTGAAAGTTCAACAAACGTTTACTTCTAACATCCCCAACCTTCCCCATTTTTTTTTTCTGCTGAAATACCCTAGCAGGTCAGTGCATCTTTTCATCCTCTGGAAATTGTCTTGACTGCTGATATCGTTTTTTCACTCCCTGAGACATGATTCAATTTAGAGAAAAATAGCATACTGTAGAGTCTAAAACAGGTTTTGAAAATTACGGAAATACAATCTTAAAGGAGGGGGCTCAGGGTACATTTTTTTCATGTGAAAAAAAAAAAAACCCAGAGGAATTGAGGCTTAAATGTACTGCAGTGTTAATCAATTTTAGTAAAAACGAATTAAATCTGCCCCTTAGTTTTCTCAGTATTTTGCATATAAAAAATAGTATAGCCAGTAGGTGCTGTAATAAATTACAATGGTTAGTCTAATTCTGCATGTAATATAACCAGAGCCCAAGCTAATTTTCCTCACAAAAACTACTTTAACAACCAGAAGGTGATATAAGGAGGATTATGAATCCATAAATCTTTGCTCCTTACAGAATACTTAAAATGGTTTCAAACTAATTTTATTGTAGCAAACTGTTGATAAAACCTTGTAGTCATCAGCCATCTATCCTGGACCACACATGCAGTTAAAGATGAATTACTTGCAGTGTCCCTGACCTTGAGGACCTCACTATTCTCAGGCAAACCAGAGACTTAACATTATGTATTATATAAAACAATGTGAAAAGGGAGATTGGATACAACATACTGGGCAATACAGAAGCAATTTAGAGCAGAGAGGAATTTCCTCATGGAGTAAATAAAAGTCTAAGAGAGTAACACATTGAATACTAGGGTATGGCATGGTTAAGAGTGTGGCTTTTGTCATAGCACTGTGGCCTTGGATAAGTTTCTTAGCCTCTCTATGCCTCAGTGAAATCAGTTGTAAAATGAAGACAATAATATTATCCACCACGTAGGGTTGTTTTAAGGATTAAGTTTAAAACAGTGGTTCTCAAATTTGAGCTGGCATCAGAATCACCTGAAAGCCTTGTTAGGACAGACTGCTGGTCCCCACCCTGGAGATTCTGATTCAGTATGTCTAGGGTGGACTCTAGAATTTGCTTTTCTAGCAAGCTCCCGGGTAATACTGATGCTGGTGGATGGGGTGCTACACTTTGAGAACCACTGAATTAATACAACTGTGGAGTTTGAGCAACTCTGGCACATGGCAAACACTCAGGGTGTGAGCTATCATTTATAAGCTTTGGAGATGGGTTTGCCAGATAGAGGAAGACACTTCAAGAGGACACTGACAAACAGCATAATGTTTCAGAGATAAATTGGAGATTTGGTATAGCCAGAATATAGAATGCTTTGGGGTTAGAGATTGCCAAGGTAAGGCCGTGAAAGAATATTACAAGGTAGTTTGTGAATGCTTGGGAGTGCACTAGAAACTTTAAATGATGATGAACACTTAGGGTTACAGTCCTCTCTCAGGTCCTCTCTATTATGAGACTTTGGCTTTTGAAGGACTGGCAAAGGCATCAGCATATTCCAGGAATATAGTAAGCATTTAGTAAATGCATCTTGGCTAAATGCATGTGAGCAGAAAAGGTAAAATGTGTGTAAATTATAAAGGGCAGCAGATGACCAGTTAGCAACTTTTTAAGTTGGAAAACACAGGCAGCTCTGAGCTTCTTAGGTCAAACACACAATTTCAAGGCAGCTAAGCAGCTGAAACTGTCTTCTTTCATTATTTCATCCCAACACAACAGGGCATATCCACAAAGCAATCTCATCTGCTGAAAAACAATTACAGCTGGGCCAGGGAAAAACACCACAAAAGCCTTGGAAATTTCCTGAGAGCCAGTATATATGAAATCTAGACAGATTTAATCACTCCTATTGCAGCCAGTCCTTAAATGGAGAGCTTAATCTCATTTTCATTTTCCATAAAGGGTAATTTGAAGAGACTTCACGGAAGTGAAGAGTCAAGGCCTCTCAGGTTTCAAGAGAGACCTCACCATTTTTAAAAAAGGAAGAAATGTGAAATGAAGTTACAAAAGCTGAAATACATTTTAACTGTTTATTATCTTGTAAATACCCTTTTAACAGAAAATGTCAAATAGTTGCCAACCACAGTATAACAAAATAATTTTTATTAAAAAAAAACAACCCCAGTTTGTAAGATAAGCTATGTTTTTGGTCTATATGGCAAAATTTATTTCCACCTTTTCTGTGTCTCTCTGAGACTGTGCATGGCCAGCGTAAGAATACAAAAATGCTAAATTACAGACCCTCTGTGGCCATTCACTTTGCATCAAAGGCCCTTTCTGGCCTGCACTGTGGTGGGCCCTACCAAGCAGAAACAAAATAATTGAGCCTATCTCAGGTATTGGTTGGAATGGGGGGTCATAATGGTCTGATCCATACAGGCCACCCAAGGGACTCGCTCCCTGACTCTGTCTGTCCTGTGTGAAATGAGGTGGCTCATGAAAGATCTGAAAGGAAGCAGGTAAGAGGAGCCAAATGGTCAGAGTTAGATTCTTGGCGCTCTTGGCACTGGATAACTCAGTCAATCTCTCTATAACTCAGTTTCTTCATCTGTAAGGTGAGGGTGATAACAGCACCTACCTTATAGAGTTATTGTGAAAATACTAAATGGGTTAGATTTTACATGTCCCCCACTCCATAAGCAATGTCCGGGTGCCAGGCACCTGCCAGCTGGGTGGCCTCAGGAAATTCACTTAACCTTGCTGGGTCTCAATTTTCTAAGAAAATGAGAGAATAGGATGAATTTACTTCTGAGAACTTTCCTGTTCTTAAACCCTTTGATCCTGTGACTCTGTCCTGAGAGTCGGTTGTGAGAAATAAAGAAATGGAGAGGAGTGAAAGACTAACTTTTGTGTCTTCTCCTCACTGATTTTGGTCATGAATTCCTGAGAGACTTCAGTGTTTGGGCCATACCCTAGAACACTTTATTTGCTTGGGAAGCTTGATTTATTCATGACAGTTTGCACAACAAAGTGTTTATTTGTCAAACATTGTTTTTAAGAAGGTACACTGATATTGAAGTTTAATTCCTAGCAATAGGTAGTTCACTTTATTTGCTTGGGAAACTTAATTTATTCATGATAGTTTGCACATACAAAGCATTTATTTGTCAAACATTATTTTTTTGAAGGTACACCAATATTGAGATTTAATTCCTAGCAATAGATAATTCTAGTCCAAAGCCTTATAGAAATTGGCTTATGGAAATTGCAGCAGAAATAGAAGCCTTGGTGGTTGCATGGGTAGAAGCTTCACCTTTGCCCTTCCCACTAGTGAGAGGTGGTAGAATGCAGAGGTGAATGGCACAGACATCAGTCTCATTGAGGCAGATGTGGTCCCATGCCCAGCTCTGCCACTTTTAGCTGTTTGGCCTTAGTTATTCAGCTTTCCTACGCCTCACTTTCCTTCTGTATGAAGTGGGGCTTAGGAAAGTAGGTATGAACAATATCTACTTTAATAACTAACACAACAGAAAACCAAACACCATATGTTCTTACTCATAAGTGGGAGGTGAACAATGAGAACACATAGACACAGGGAGGGGAACATCACACATAGGGGCCTGTCGGGAGGTGGGGGGCTAGGGGAGGGATAGTATTAGAAGAAATACCTAATGTAGATGATGGTGTGATGGATGCAGCAAACCACCATGGCACACTCTGCATATGCATCCCAGAACTTTAAATATAATTTAAAAAATACAGATTAAGTTCCTAGTATGATGTTCTGAGTATAAATGATCAATAGAAGTGAGTTCTCATTATAGAAAACACAAAGAAATTAAAAATGTTAAGCCAACATCATTCTTTGATACAATATGTAAGGACTATGTTCAATATGTAAGTCTCCCTCACTTCTTCCTTTATTGACCACTACACTGATAGTGTTTGATTTGGCTTTATGTTCAGAGTAGGTCAGTTAAGGTAAATGATGATAAAATAGCAATGCCTTGCATTAGACTGTCATGATTTATAAAACAATTTCACATGCATTATCTCCCATATTCAGTTGTCCAAATTTCTTCAAACAAGAAAATCAACCCTAGATAATAGAGCTGGTGAGCGACAGAGCAGGAAATAGAATGCAGTTTTTTTCATCCTCTGATCCTTGCAGAAGGCCACAGGACTTCTTTTCAGAGTTTACAAAGCTCGTCTCTCTGCAGCTCCTCACTCCCAGCCACTTTTGTGATGGAAGTTGGGCTGGTGTTATTATCTCCATTTGTTAAGTGAGGAAACTGATGTTCCAAGAACTTTAATGACTTTCCTGATGTCACATGGCTGAGGAGGGGCAGAGACCAGAACCTGCTCATTTTCTAGTGACACGGACAGAAATATAAGTAAGCAAATCAAAACAATGTTAATACATTTTATAATCCTTTAAAAATGAATTATAAGATATGTTTTCTCCCAGATGCAAAAGAAAACAATTATGTCTGTGTGGAAGCACATGTGCATGTGTATGTTGTCCAGGGAAGGCTCTCAAAGGAAGTAATACTTGAATTTATGTTAGGAAGAAAAGTTTGCAGCAAAGTAGACACCTGAAAAAAATTAGGCAGTGGAAAAACCATGTGCAAAAGAACAGAGGCACAACATAAGTTTGCCAGTTTGGTAGGAAAGTCTGTATGCCTGGAGGTTAGTGTTCTACATATATTGAAGATTCTTTCATTTATTCTTTTTTTTTTTTTTTCTGAGTTGGAGCCTCACTCTGCCAACCAGGCTAGAATGCTATGGCATGGTCTCAGCTCATTGCAACCTTCCCCTCTGGGGTTTAAGCGATTCTCCTGCTTCAGCCTCCCAAGTAGCTGGGATTATAGGCTCATGCCAACACACCAGGCTAATTTTTGTATTGTTAGCAGAGATGGGGTTTTGCCATGTTGGCCACTCTTGAACTCCTAACCTCAAGTGATCCACCCACCTCAGCCTCCCAAAGTGCCAGGATTATAGGCGTGAAACACCATGCCCAGTCTTTCATTTACTTTTTTAACAGTTCTTAATTGAACATCTACTATGCATGGGGCTCTATGCTAGCTTCAGATCCCCATAACCTGGTCCACGGGGCACTCACAGGAAGTTTGAAATTCCCAGATGGAAGTCAGGAGCAAGAGAGAGGCAGTGTGTGAGCAACAGTGGCAGGCACTGGAGTAGATGAAGAAGTCATGCCCAAGAGGAAAGAGTGGTGAGAGAAGGGGGAGGAGCCGAGGATGAACCGTGGGGCCCAGCGTTTAGGAGACAGACAGAAGATACAAGGTCAGTGAAGACTATAAAGCAAAGTTCAAAGACTGAAGAGGATAATCCAGAAAAAGAATGAAAAATGAGAGCAAGGCCAACACTGTAACACATAGTGGAGTGAAAGAAAACAAGGACCAAAAGTCAACCACAGGAAAAAGCTATTGGGAGGTTGCTGTGGATTTAATGAGCACAATTCTAATGAAGTGCAGGGGAAAGAAGATAAACAGTTGTTTGAGGACTAACTAACACAGGTAAAGAAGAGTAAAGAAGAGGTAAGCTCCTGAGATCAGACTTTCAATGAGCTTGGCTGGAAAGAAAACGGAAAATCTGGGGGTAGCCAAGAGCTTATGGAAAGGCTGAGGTTACAACCGAGGGAGGGTTGTTTAGTTGTGTTTTGAGAATGCAAGAGACTTGGGATTATTTTTATTCTAGTGGAAGGAGTCAATGAAGAGGAAGACCCAAGGCACTAAAGTTGAGAGAAGGTAACAATAGAACAAGGATTCGAGGAGATGTGATCGAGGATACAGGTAGATAGAAGGAGGGACATGCTTTTCCCGTTTAGGAGTGGCACTCTTGTTTTGTGTCAAATAGTAAAAACATTAAAAGAAAAATCATTGGTTTGCAGAATGAAGCAACTTACTTAAACAAAATAAGTTAAGTTAACTGAGTCATTAACTGAAAATTCTAAGGATTGGATCTGGTTTTAAGGGCAGCTGGATCATGGGCATTAGGACTTGCTATCACTCCATTTCTCAGCTCTTCATTTCTGTTTGGCTTCAAAGACGTGGAAATGCCCAGGAGGCATTCTCTTCTCATCTGAATAAAATTCTCAAAACTATCTCTTACTGGCTACATTGGATCACGTACCCCTTCTTGACCAATGATTCCAGATGGAGGGAAAGAAGAGCAGGTTGGCTTGAGTAGCTCACATGCCCGTTTGTGAGTTAGAGGAAGGATGAGCCCCTCCTGAGCCATGTGAACTGAGAGCTAGGGACCTTTTGGGGAAGACCAGGATGCTGCTCATGGAAAACTGGGGAAGAATGCCAGGTTAGGGAGAAAACAGACCAATGGTTGTCCACTGCCACTTATGACAAGGAGATAAGTATCTCCAGAGGAGGGGACACTGAGGAAATCCAGGCTGGTGGACTGTATTGTGTGTGAGGTGAAGGCCTGATTTGGCAATGCTTACCCAGCTCTATAGTCACTTCCATGGATCCCACCACTCCCTCCCCGAAGCCCCTTTCCTCATCTAAGGAAGAAAATGCCTATTGTGAATTGGGAAGAGGTCCCATGCAGGAGGTTAATACCTGCAGGTGTGATATGAGAGCAATGGCTAAGAAAACGTAAGCCACGCCCATCTGGGAAAATAGCTTTTCAAGTTCATTACAAAAAGAAAGGCCCAGTAAAGATTCCACAAGAACAAGCTAAACTTGTGGAAAGTGCTGAGAAAAGCTGATTCATTCTCGGTGTGCTTCCCTATTTTTATGACTTGCCTCAACTGTTCTTCAGACAGGAATGATTGGTTCCAATAGTGTCACATGAAGAGAGACACTGCCAGCGTAAATACCACGGGAAAGTCTCCGGGGAGGTGCAATGGAAGGTGTGGTATGCGTGGGGAGGAGCCCGCCTGACTTTCTGAACAAGGATGATTAATGTGCATGTGGACATGCAGAGAGCCTTTATCTTCAGAACACATTTCAGAAATGAAAAAGCAAGCAAAGCTGATTATGAGGAAAACTGATTTGCTGCAACTAAGGAACAGACCTGGGCAGAGAAGTAAAGGTGACAAACTCAGCTCTGTATCATCTGAATGCTCCAGAGTCCAGAGCTTAGGAATGGAGATTACTTCTTTTTGGGCCTGTAAACTAGGATACCTCCACGGTCCCAGAACAAAGGGTAGATGAGGTAGGATTGAAAGCCACTATTCGGTGGAGCTTCTCTGACCCTTACAGTCCACCCAGAAAAAAGGCAGACACCTCCAGCCTGGAATTTGGAAGAAACTTCAGATTTTTTCCCCTTGAATTTGGGCCGTGATTCTTGGTGTGGCCTTCCTGGCCCGGAAAAAATAATACCTGGGGGCCAGGTGGGGGGCACGGAGCCACCTCCTGTACAGACCTGAGGAAGCCAGTGCATGCAGAGTTCACCCTTATCTACGTGTCCACACGCACATTCATCACACACCCATATATGCCCCAATACACGAACGCAGTGGAGAGGAGGCCCGAGCCTGCCCTGCTGATCCAGGACTTCTCCAGCCTCCAGGGCAGAAGGGTCCACAGCACAGATGCCTGGAGGGGGCACAGCTGGGGAACCCTGAGAAAGGAATGGATCCTGTGTGTGGCCCCCTGGGCAGGGTGATCCAGGCCCCCAGGGCTGGTCTCTGAGTGCAGATCGGGGTGCCGGGATGTATGCATGGTTTGGATGTTTCCAGAAAACCTGTTTCTTAAGTTGGCCTGTCTCCTCTCAGTCCTTCTGGGCCAGTTCACACCCTGCCTTCTTCCTCAGTCTTTCTCTGAGCATCTATGTTCAAGAAATCCCTAACCCCCACCTCTGAACTCCAATGGGGTGTCATTCACTCAGCGTTAAATCAGGTCCTGCTTCCCTGTTTTCCTTTCTGTGTGCATTCACTTCATCTCCCCAGTAGAGCCAGAGAGTTCTGCATGGCAGGCTTCATGACTGCTTCATTTTGAGGTCTCTAGAACCCAGCACAATGCCTTGGTTGATACTCCGAACATGTTTATTGGTTGTGTACTCTCTTGCCTTAAGGTGGCTCCAAGCCCAGGAATGAGGAGGGTCAAGAGCCAAGCTGGTCTCAACAGAATCCAGGAGTAGGGACCCAAAAACAGAGCGAGGAGGGTCTACAAGAGAGAAAATGGAATGTTACCCTAATGGCTATCCTCAAGCTGGCACGGGAACCATTCCAGGAGTCAAAGGCTGTCTCTGACAGTTTCTGCTGAAAAATTCCCATAGCTGTAGGGACTCCTGTCTGCAAGGATCAGTTTCCTGCAGGACTTGCAGCCAACCATTCCCTAGGAGCAGTTTGAGGGGGATTTGCTGATTCATCTGTTTTAATCCCTCTGGGAAGAACTCTGCAAGCATTGCGTGGCAGCAGCACTCCGAAGGCAGGTGGCAATCCCGCTGAGAAGTGTCAGGTTCCTGTCTGTTTCTGAGCTTCGTTCATTTAACAAATATATACTGGGCCCCTATTATATCTGCAAGCTCTGTTCCAGGTGTAGGGGACATAGCAATAAGTAAATCCAACAAACATCTCTGCCCTTGTGGAGCTTACATTTTAACTGGGGGAGAACAGATGAGTAAGATGAGGAAAGCATGTTAGGTGGTGTTAAGTGCTATACATAAAGATAAAAAAGGAAGATGGATGAGGGTGTTGGTGTGGGAATCATATTTTTTTAAAAGGGTAGTCAGGGGAGGCTTTCTTGAGAAGGTGATACATCAGCTGGAGGAGGTGAGGGAGAGAGCCATGTGATAATCTGGGGAAGATTTCCAGGTAGAGGGAACCGCCTGTGCAAATGCCTGCAGCAGGAGGGTACCCAGCATGTTAAGAAAAAGCAAGAGAGTTTCTGTGGAACCACAAAGTGAACAAGGGGAGAATGGTAGAGCAGGTCAGGGAGATAGCAGGAGCCAGGCCTTGTAGACCTTTGCATGAAGGGAGATGGGAATTCACCAGAGGGTTTTGAGCAAAGCAGTGATGACTTGTGTTTTAATGATATCACTCTGGCCACTACAGAGGGACTTAGGTTAGAGGCACGGAGACCCTTGGGAGGTGATTTCAATGATCTAGGAATAGGTGGTTATAGTAGAAGTGGTAAGCAACAATTTTTGTCCAGATGTACTCTAAAGGTAGAGAGGACAAGATTTACTTCACAATGAGGTGGATGTAGTATGTGAGACAAAAGAGTCAGGACTAGTGCCAAGGTTTCAGCCTGAGTAACTAGAAGGATATGGCTACCCTAAGTCATCTTTCTGCAAGTTCCCTTTGCTACACTCCATGATTCTAGATATGGCACTTGCCACCACAAGAACATGGAGGCTACTGAACAGTCACATTGCGGCAAGTTGACTTTCTGCTTCCTGACCCCTCCCCATCCATCAGCTAAGGTCTCTAAACAAATCTTATCCATCTCTAGCACCTTCTCCTCTATCTTCCATTGTCAGGAAGAGAACAGAAAACCAAGATGACAACATGTAGCAGCTTTGTCTTCTTAGTTGGTTTGGAGTATAGAAAAATATTTACCAGGTTCTCCTCCAGTGTACCTTGATTTTGTTTGTGAATGTTGTATTCTATACAATGGCTGCTATCTACTTTTGATAGTTACATGCATTCTTTGGGGTACTGAGCATTTATTTGGGAAGTTCTGGATGATATTTTGAATCCTTTCCATTTAGATTTTAAAAAGTTTAAAACCTAAGCCCTCCAAAATAACACAACTATTTCACAGAAAACTAGCATTAGATTTCAGTCTTCAGACTGAACAAAGTTCTAGAGCACTTATCAAGTAGATTTCCAGGTAGAAGGAATGGCCTGTGCCAATGCCTGTAGCAGGAGTGTGCCCAGCATGTTTAGTGAAGCCATCACTAACTTTGGTGAGGTTGGGAATGAGGTATAATTTCAAACATGAATAAAATATAGCCTTAGGGAAATTAGAAACTAGGGAGAAATGTAAAATAACTTACTTTTTCTTCCTTCCTCACTGAAACGTGTATTAAACATCAAATAGGTTCAAGAATTACATAAGATGCTAAGGGTACAAATACACAGAATAGATCTGGTCCTCCTCTTGAAGGATATAGTCTGCTGAGGGAGACATCAACCTCCAACTAAACTCACTGTAATAAGAGAAGGAAAAATCTTTCAGAAGAAAGCCATAAACAAAGAACCATTATAATAATGCATTATATATTTCAAAATTACTAAGAGTAGATTTTAAATGTTTTCACCACCAAGAAATAAGGATGTGAGGTGATGCATTTGTGAATTCACCTAATTTAATCATTTCACACTAAACATATATCAGAACATCATATTGGGTCCCATAAACATATATAATTGTCTTTTGTCAATTAAAAATAACATTAAAAAACAAACTAAAAAAGCCCCCAAAGAGCCATTAGAGCACAGATGAAAGAGCATTTAAAGCTGAGTCTTGGGATTGGGGAATTTTGCAGATGGGTGGTGCCATCTGAACTGGCTGGTTGAAGGATGGAAATTTCTGCAAAAGCAGAAAGAATATTTCTAACTGAGGGAATAGCATGAGATCCTCCAAAGTGTGTGGCAGTTTTAGAGAAGAGCCCCAGTAGAGGCTACTGAGGAGATTCTGGTGACACTGAAGAGATTGGGAAGTGAGCCAGGACAATGTGGTAAAGAAAGTGAAGCTTCCAGTGTAGAGAAAATAGAGCATTCACTTCTTCACCAAGGCTGGGTCTCCTTGCCCACAATCAGGTGTTCTAACATGGGTATCCTTCAAGAGAACACAGCAAGAGCCTATCACAAGTTTCTTTAATAGGCTCTTTAGGAAAATTTACAGAACTTCTCATTGAACTAAATCAGTGGACATTTTGAGAGCTAGAAGGCAATTACCAGCTTGTCCAGAAACACAAAATGAGGAAAGGATCTTGTTGTGGAAAATGGATCTGTTTCAGCAGGCAGGAAACACAGGGAAGTGGCTCTAACACACTACTGCTACCTAGTTCCTTCTCTGCTCACCTCCATATCCTGTGACCTCTGGGAAAGATGAGACCTGGGTAAAACTGGTAAGACCCATCCAGCCATCTGACATGTGAAGAGGTCCTGAAGACTCAAAGAACTGCCCCATTAGCCTTGCACAGATGCTTAATATTTTATTAAATACTTACTCTTCTAGCCGCCAATGCAAACTCTTTTGTGGGAGCAATACAGCCAAGTTGGCAGAACACTGGATCAAGAATCAAGAAACCTAACCTCATTTTGACTTCACCTGAATAGCATAGCCCTAGGTACAACAGCTCATCTCATCTGTTCCCCAACACATTACTCATTACAAAATCTTGGGGAGATTTAAAACTATATTCATTTCTAGGTCCCATTCAGATCCACTGAATCATAATCTACAGAAGTGAGATCCAGAACCTGCATTTTCAGGGTGGGCATGGTGGCTCATGCCTGTAACCCCAACACTTTGGGAGGCTGAGGCAAGCAAATCACCTGAGGTCAGGAGTTCAAGACCAGCCTGATCAACATGGAAAAACCCTGTCTCTACAAAAAATACAAAATTATCCTGGCATGGTGGTATATGCCTGTAATCCCAGCTACCTGGGAGGTTGAGGCAGGAGAATCACTCAAAACCAGGAGGCAGAGGTTGCAGTGAGCTGAGATGGTGCCATTACACTCCAGCCTGGGCAACAAGAAAGAAACTCTATCCAAACAACAACAACAACAACAACAACAACAACAACACCTGCATTTTCTAGTCTTCTTGTGATACTGGTTGGTGCTATTTACCAACTATTTCTTGTCTCACTGACTTCTGGGAACCAAACAGAGTTGCATTTTGTGGCCCTCTTGTGGTGAGGTGGGGCCATGGGAACTGTTCTGGCCATCAAATGGGAAGTAGAAGGGGCCAGTGTCTCTTCCTTGCTGGAGCATGGAATTGCCAGAGTGAGACTATCCCAAGTTGTCTTTCCCTCTGGCATTACAATCAGCCACTTTGGGGCCTCCAAGTGACCACCGTAAACACAGCACCCTGCCTACCTGCAATGAACAAGAAGCCTAAGGATTTGTTATATGCCACTGAGGTGTGGAGCTTGTTAGGCACAGCCTACCCTAGCTTAGACCGACTGATAACCATTCTCTGGTGATTTGTATACAGCTAGCTTGATGCAGCCTTTGACATCCCCTGGCTAGATGATCTTTTGGGTGCTATTTGTTGGTTCTGTAAGCAGGTCATTAGCTATTGACTTCTGGTAAGATGCTTACTGGCCATCCGATGGTAAAAACCTTTGTCAGGTCCTTCTGAAAGCTGCTCTGGCAAAATAAGATAGTGTGAAGAGATTATATTGGGGATGGAGATATAGCAGAGCTCTGAGAGAGCGCAGCTGTGTAGGTGGGAGCAAGGAGTAGGTACATTCCCAAGGCTTAACTCACCTTTGGGCTGAAGGGAAACTTGGCAGCTAGAATTTCTACTTTTAACATATCAACATTTCCTACATTCGAATTTTTATATAAATGAATGGGTAATCTCCTTTAGGCATTTTCATCCTGGATGAAGATGGCCCTTTAAAATTCTGCTTGCCTGGAAACTCTTTTGTATGAGGCCTAAAATCCTTAGCACTGTAATTTAGGACGCTTCAATGTGCTCTTAGGGTAAATACCCATCCTGGTTTGCCCGGAATTATCCCAGTTCTGCACTGAAAGGCTGCATCCTAGGAATTCCTCAGTTCTGGGCAAACTGGGACAGTTGGTCACCCTACAGGCCATTTCGTTTCTTTCTAATAATGTTACTGTGAAGACAAATTCTCCTCACCCCACCCTGATAGTTGGCAAAGTTAGGTTTCTAGCTTTTCCCATGTGCTCTGGCTCAAGTCAGAAAAAAATAAAACGTCAACAGCTTCTGTTCTGCAGAAAGAGGTTTACGGATTTCAATATGCTAGCCAAAAAGAAAAAAAAATTCTCAGCTTGATTCTTTTGCCAGCTTGATAGGCATCGGCAGAGATGGGTGGTTTCCAATAGCATTTTTCGCCCCTGAGCTGGTTTTGAGCCTCACAGCTCTGCCACTTGACGGCATCCAGGTTTCCAGACGCTGGCAGGGATGCTACAGTCTGTCACCATCAGGGCCGCTCTGAGTTTTTCTGTTCTAACAGCTAGATAAGATGTCATTTGAAGGGTGTTTAGTACTTAGGTGATTGTTTTTAGGGTGGATGAGCCCCAGAGTAGATTTGATTTAGGAAACATTAAATGCTGGAGGCTGGTCTGTATTCTACTTGAAGAGTCAGATTAAAGGATTGTATAAAATTAGACACTTTTTATTCTGCAATTAAATAGATGCACTGGCCTTTTGCTAGAAATGGATAATGGAGAACTGAATGGGAGCTTGTTGGAAAATGGTGAAACCCAGAGTGACTAAAGCTGATATAGCATTTGCTTCACCACTGCCTTTTTGCAAGATATGAAGTGACTAAGGAGAGTATATTTAACTTTCAGAAAATACCTCTGAAGTGAACTCTTTGCCTGAATGTCCTTCTACTCTGCAGCCTAGCAGTCCGATAGTAAAGAATGATTTGCTGAAAGGCCCGATTTTCCCTATCTTGATCACTTTCTTCCCTCCTTTAGCTCTCAAAAAGTCCTGGGTCTCAGATCAAAGGTTCTTCTAGAAACAACTTGCTCTTGGAGAAATGCATCAAAGGAAAACAGAGTACAAAAGGAAAAAAAAAAATATATTTTAGGGAGATCAAATTAGGAAGAAATGAGAACATAAGGTATGAGTAGAAAGGAAGGAAGGGAAGAAAGGTCTTTTTTGGAGGCAGGGAGGGTTGGTGTGGTAGGCAGAGTCATTGGGTGCCAGGGAATATAGTTGATGTGCTGGAATAGGCTTCTTGTTTCATATATTCACACTGGCACAGGGACCACAACGTCAGAACTTGTATGATTTTTTTCTTTTATATGAAGTCTGGTCCTCCTCAGAAAGCTTCCATTCTATGAAAACTCCCTTGGAATGGATTCCTCGGACAGATTTTGTTCTGCTGGCAGGAGAGGGAGGGCACCTGAAGGGTGGGGGCACATGGAAGATGAAAAAGCATAGGAAGGAAGGTAAAGGCAATGAACTTTATTTGTCCTACTTGAATACCTTTCCAACTCCTGGCCCCATGGAAAGGAAAAGCAAACAAGAAAGGATAAAATTGTGTGTATTAGACTTCTCTCCTAACCAACCTCCTCATGAATTTAATCTCAGTAAGATTTGTGCAAGTAGATTTTGCCTTAATATTGTTTGTTTCTTTAAGACTTTGGCTTTTCCTGCCAATGCCAAAGTGCCAGTCAGCCTGCCTTTAGGGCTTTCTAAATCTGGGGCTTTGAGAGAAGTACCCATTTTTGAAAAACATGTGCCCTGAGGAAGCTCAGAGGTGAGGATGATGATAAAAGTGCTACCTTGGGAATCTTGTCTGCTCCAAAAAGCCACATCACTCACAGCCTCCATGGCCCCCTCTCCTTGTCTCTAAAATGCCTGGTTGTTTGGTGCCTTGTAGATCTTTAAATCTATTAGTCTAGAAAGAAGCTTAGCAGAGAAGAAACCAGTCTGTGTTCCGCTCTAGACAAAAGGAGGTTCTGGTTGGATGGAAGAATAAGAAAAGCATCCAAGTTAAAGATATAGATACTGCCTACAATAAAAGTAATTATTTTAATATTCTTTTCAAAAAAGCGTATTTAAAAAATTAATTCAAAATAAATAACAAGTCAGATATGGCACAGCTACTTAATTTGAAAGAAACAAAGGCAAAATAAATTATAGCAAGAGAAACTTTTGTAGAATAATATTTTAAGTAAAATGAGAAAAGGAAGTCTAATTTAGGGAATAACTTTATAAATGAACATAGCAAAATACATTCTTGACATTTTTCAGAATGTTAGACTCTTTCAGAAGTTTATTCATTTTCATAAGCAGTGATTTCCCTGTGATTAGCTCATTAAGTATATCTATAAATTAAAATGAACACTTTCTTTTTTGTGTATTTGTTGTATTCTGCAGATTGGATTTCAATTTTTTTTAACGTAGTTTTTCTGATTATAAATCATGAAAGATTTAATAACCTTTTTAGGTCGAAGAAATTATATGGCTCTTTTACTGCCTGTACGCTTCTAAGCAATGGGTATTTCAAATAATTCAACCATGAGTGTTCCTGGTGGAAGGTATCCGAGTTACCACTGGTGAATCCATATAGGTCTACAGCAACCTCAATTCTTGCTTCCTCAGAAAAAAGAATTTGGCTGAGGAACATAAGAGAGAAAAAGAGACCAAGGCAAACTTCAGAGCAGGAGTGGAAGTTTATTTCAAAAGGCTTTAGAACAGAAACGAAAAGAAGGTACCCTTGGAAGAGACCCAAGCGGGCGACTTAAAGAACAAGTGTGGTGTTTAACTGTGATCCTATGACTTTATAGGCTGGCACCTTTCCCATGATTCTTCCCTTAGGGTGGATGCCTGCATGCACAGTGTCCTCCTTACTGTTGAGAGGTGAGCACACGCAGTGTGTTTAGGAAGTTGTACAAATGCCTACCTAAGACTTTCTTCCCTTTTCCAGTGGTGTGCCTTTGGAAGGTCATTCTCTGCCATTTTGTCTCTTAATGCACAAGACTGGGAAGTTGCCTCTCCCTGGCATCTGCATTCAGTGAACACTAGTGCAACAGGTGTGGACCATCAGGAAATGGCCTCTCCCTGGTACTGGCTGCCAATGTATCACTTTTAGACAGGCAATGTGATAATTTCCAAATCATCACCCGACATTCCTAGTGGGTGGGGGAAGAGCCCTTTCCTGCCCTGCTCATGCCTGTCTAACTACCAGTAACATGATTGTCAATATAAAGGTAAAATTAGGTCAAATTTACTTATTAGACACAGGGCATTGTTTAAAGTCACCTCAATTCATCTCTGAGGAAACATCAATTTCTTTACCAAACTGGGGCTAGATCTTCAAAGGCTTTCTTACCAGATAATGGTGACCACCACCAGTCTTGGAGCAAATGGGAGAGGTCCCAAAGGAAAGATGAATCTTTGAGAACAGAAGTCAGGGCTGCAAGATCCAGCTTTCCTTTCATGTCAGCTCTTTGTCCTTTGCTGATCCTGGAGTCCTCTTCTTCTTCTTCTTTTTTTTTTTTTTTTAAAGAAAGCCAGCATGCTACTCTACAATCTCTATAGACTTACAAAATTTTTTCTTAAAATTGAAAAGTACTATGCGTGCTGGAAGGTTGGCTGGGTCAGGGTAGATGTGGCCAGGGATGATTGACACAGGGCTGAGGTACCATGGGACAAAAGCGTGTGGAGCTGGGTGAGTGCTGAAGCAGTCCAGGGTCAGAAAAGCCAAAGAATGACCACCCTTATGTTGTAGGGATTGCCCGAGGCCAAGGCAGGGAGCAGAATGCTGTGATCAGACCTTAGGGAATGAGTACAGAGCTGGGCAGAAAGACAAGCCTAAAGGTTAGAATTGGCCTACGGATAGAATAGAGATCAAGAGCAAGTAGGCAGTGATGCAGGGGATTTAACGGGACTTCATGTTCTCAGATAAAAATGTACAGTTCTATCTTTTAATCCAGTGGCATTTCCCATTGTTTATTATAATGTTAAAACATTTTTGGTGGCTGCATGTATTCCATTATATAGCTGTAGTATATTACCTTTAACTATTTCCTTATTGTTAGGTTACAGTGATTGATTTTCAAGATCTATTCTCATTTTTAATATATTTGAAAATTAAAATGGAAAGAGCGATTACTAGACAGATCAGATTCACCAATGTAAGAAGAAAAAATATCGATTTTTCATTGTTAACAGTATACATCTTTAACAAGTAGGGGAAATCTTGAGGCCATTAGGGTAAATCAGTGTTTTAGATCAAGAAACTCTGAACCCTGAAAAAGGGGTGAACAAGCAGGCACTCTTGGAGATGTGTGCAGGATGTGGACTTATTCTTTTAATCCAAACCATTATAGAAGAAAAGAAGATATTTTTCTTAATGAAGAATAACATTAACACTAAATTAAATGGTGAAAAAGATTTACCTCATATTTGTTATTGTGCTTTTAAAAATTATTCTCTAAGTTCAGGTTCCATATGTTAATTTAAAAAACATATTGGTGCTATTTATACTGAGTTTCATTTCTGTAGAAAAGATGTAAATGTCCTATGGTCAAGGTATCACTCTGTTATCTATGTTTGGAAAAAGTCTGAAGACCAAGGGAGGCATCACGGATCACCTGGCAACCATTAATTGAAATACATATGATATGGTAACCAGTGCCAGAATCCTGCAGACCTCCCCCCACCACCCCACCCAAAAAGCATAGGAAGTAGAACCTTGTACCTGGAGCTAATCCCATTTTTTTTTTTTTTTTTTTTTTTTTTTTTTAGACGGAGTTTTGCTCTTGTTACCCAGGCTGGAGTGCAATGGCACGATCTCTGCTCACTGCAACCTGGGTTCAGGCAATTCTCCTGCCTCAGCCTCCTGAGTAGCTGGGATTATAGGCACGCGCCACCATGCCCAGCTAATTTTTTGTATTTTTAGTAGAGACGGGGTTTCACCATGTTGACCAGGATGGTCTCGATCTCTTGACCTCGTGATCCACCCGCCTCGGCCTCCCAAAGTGCTGGGATTACGGGCTTGAGCCACCGCGCCCAGCCTGCTAATCCCATTTTTTAAAACGCCTCTGAAATAAGATTGAAGTGACATCTTTAAACAGAAACCAAGATTGAAGTTAAGTTCAGAGTTCCTGGAAGGTTGAGGAAGGCTCCAAGCTGGGACTGTGAGAGCCCTTTCAAGGAGCAAAGAGCCACATAGAGCAAACAACAGTATAGCAAGGATGGTGCTTCTCCCAGTCTGGTCTTTAAACATCCTGGTAGTATTCAAACAACACGTTTCTCAACACTCTGTGACCTTGAGCTGATTCTCTTCAGTCTGTCTTCTTGGGAAGGTCTGATGTGTGCCCAACCAAGACTGCATCCCTGTGATGCAAGTGTGAATTGCATAATGGTCTATTCCTTGCTAACGCCAAAGTAGAGGAAGGCGAGGTAAATTTTCAAATGCCATTTGAGCAAGTAGCCATGGAAATAATTATGCCCACTCACATTCTTCCCAACAGAAAATGCAAGAGCATGTTCCACATGCCTCACATCCTGTGAGCAGCTCCCCTCACAGTTCAAACTCTCTGTGGCATCTGTTTACCAGCTACACAGCAAATCCTCTTGACAAGCCCACAGCAGTTGAGGGCTTAGAATGCAAGCTCTTTGCACACCAACCTCTAGTTTTGACAAGTCTCTCCTTTCACATCAGGAGCATTTAATGATTAAAGAATCTCAACTCTTCTGGTCTTGGGGAGTTGGGGACTGGGCTGTGCCGGTGGAGGTGTTTTGCTAAGTTCCCTCCCACCATCTGTTTCACTGAAACCTCCAGTTCCACAGCTACATGCCTAGTAAGTCAATTTTGAAGGTATGTGATCTGACACCACAGCAAAGTAGTGGGGTCTGGTGGTGCTGCAGCCTTTCATGGCATGCAAAGTCTTTGTAAATTTTCCCTATGTCCTCATTTGGCTCAGAGAGTTCCCCTGTCCTCTCCTGTGCCTGGACAGAAACAAATGCAGCCAGCCCAGGCCAGTTGCAGCAGCAGTGAAAGGGACAATCCAGTATTCTGGAAGTTTTTCCACTCTGAAGAGCTTCCTGGTGACAACAGCTCCAGAAGCTCCTCGCCTTGCCATGACCTTGGCTCCCTTTGCCTCCTTGGCTGCCCTACTCTCACCCCAGCAAGAAGTCAATTAGAGGAACAAGCAAGTCTGAATTTCCCAGCTGCTCCTCCTAAAACAGCTCCTGCCACTACTGCATTCTTATGACCACATGCCCGCCACCCCAGATCCCATGTACAGGAAGAGATCTATTTATGGCAGTGATTCTCCAAGTGTGGTCCTGGCTGCAGCATCCGTATCATCTGGGAACCTGTGAGAAAGGCAAATTGTCAGACCTCTGCCCAGACCTACTGAATCAGAAATACTGGGATTGATGCCCAGCATTCTGTGTTTAATAAGCCTACCAGGTGATTTAGATACATGCCAAGGTTGGAAAATTTGCATTTCTAACAGTTTCCCAGATAATGCTCATGCTGTTGATCTGAGTACCACATAGTGAGAATCACTTGTGCACTTGGGGAAATGGTTATTCTACACTAGTGGTTGGCAAACTATAGCCAATTGTCCAAATACAGCCCACCACTTGTTTTTGTAAATAAAGTTTTATGAAATACAGCCACACCCATTAATTTATATATTACCTATGGCTCCCTTGCTATAAATGGCAAAGTTGAATAGTTGTGACAGAGACCATATGTCTTGCAAAGATGAAAATATTTATAAAAAGGGGTGTCGGCCGGGTGCGGTGGCTCACGCCTGTAATCCCAGCACTTTGGGAGGCCAACGCGGGTGGATCACGAGGTCAAGACATCGAGACCATCCTGGTCAATAAGGTGAAACCCCGTCTCTACTAAAAATACAAAAATCAGCTGGGCATGGTGGCACGTGCCTGTAATCCCAGCTACTCGGGAGGCTGAGGCAGGAGAAAATTGCTTGAACCCAGGAGGCGGAGGTTGCGGTGAGCCGAGATCGCGCCATTGCACTCCAGCCTGGGTAACAAGAGTTAAACTCCGTCTCAAAAAAAAAAAAAAAAAAAAAAAAAAAAAAAAAAAAAAAGCCGGGCGCGGTGGCTCAAGCCTGTAATCCCAGCACTTTGGGAGGCCGAGGCGGGTGGATCACGAGGTCAAGAGATCGAGACCATCCTGATCAACATGGTGAAACCCCGTCTCTACTAAAGATACAAAAAATTAGCTGGGCATGGTGGCACGTGCCTGTAATCCCAGCTACTCAGGAGGCTGAGGCAGGAGAATTGCCTGAACCCAGGAGGCGGAGGTTGCGGTGAGCCGAGATGGCGCCATTGCACTCCAGCCTGGGTAACAAGAGCGAAACTCCGTCTCAAAAAAAAAAAGAAAGAAAGAAAAAGAAAAAGAAATAAAAAGGGGTGTCGATCTCTGCTTACACAGACATACCCTTTTTGGGACAAACTACATACCACCTTGCCAAATGGAGTTTAGGCAAAGACATCAGTAATAACACAAAGGGGAACTGGGAACTTGCATGTTTTTTCTGTCTGGAAATGAAAGGGCTTTCTTCAAACCTACGAAAGCAGCTCTAGCTGAGGTCAGAAGTCTCTGGTAGAGACTGTTACTAGCAGTGTGCCCCTCACCCTCCCCAGGTCTGAGGGATAGACCATTGGCAGAATTTGCAGGTACACAGGAATGGGGAGGCAGGAGTGCTTTGTGTCAGTTGTATAGAGAAGAGGCTAATTTTTAGTAATCTAAGCATTCCTTGACTTAGAGAAAAAAAACCTCCAGTATTTTTTAAGGCAGCATACGCATGACTTTTTCAGATCAACATGTCCATAAAATGAAAGGTTTTATATCAAAGGCATATTTGATTAGTTTAGAGTCTTAAAAAGGAGAGAGACTGTTTGAACTCTTTTCCTTGGCAGTTAAGAAACACCACTTTGTTGATTCTTTCTACAGTGACTGAATATACTCTCCCCACTCTTCCCAGTTGCAAGTGTTCCCAGAACAAGAGCAATCTGTAAATGTCTAAAGCTGGGCAGTGTCATTAAGTCAGATCTCCAGTTTAGATGTATGGTTGTGATACTCATCTGGCAGGGAGCAATACAGGAATATGCTCCAGGGAAGGGGTATTTAAGGGATACACATTCTGGAACAGCAGTCACTGAAGGTCAAGAATGTAATGTGGTAGAGAGTGGTAAGAAAAGGTTCTGGAATTTGAATACCCAGGTTGAAATTCCAACTCTGTCATTTCTACTGGAGTGGTCTTGGGCAAGTTACTGAACTTTGACCCTTTGAACCTGTTTCCTCATCTATAAAATAAGGATAATTACATCTAGATCCGAGATTAACTAAAACTTGATAAATTCCTAACATGGTATAGGGGTGCTTAATCAATGTTTTCATTTGCTCCACTGGGGCCCATTGTTTAAAATTTTCCTTTTGTTTTATGGTCCTTTTTTTTTTTTTTTTTTTTTTGAGACGGAGTTTCCCTCTTGTTACCCAGGCTGGAGTGCAATGGCACGATCTTGGCTCACTGCAACCTCCGCCTCCTAGGTTCAGGCAATTCTCCTGCCTCAGCCTCCTGAGTAGCTGGGATTACAGGCACGCACCACCATGCCCAGCTAATTTTTTGTATTTTTAGTAGAGACGGGGTTTCACCATGTTGACCAGGATGGTCTCGATCTCTTGACCTCGTGATCCACCCGCCTCGGCCTCCCAAAGTGCTGGGATTACAGGCTTGAGCCACTGCGCCCAGCCTTATGGTTTTTTCATTTTGTTATTCTAGAAAATTTAGCAGAACTCAGAAGAGGGACTCTTTGGAAACAAATTGTGCTGCTTTAAGAGAGCTAAAAGAACTTTCCTAATTTGAGGAAAGTGCTTCATTTATTTATCTCCACTGAGGACCTCTCTTTGAAATTACTTCTTCCTGGGTTTAATACCTCTACAAGATGTGGGAGGGAGAATTGTGGGCCAGAGGACAAGGATTCCAAGCATAGCCTATCACCTATGGGGAAAAGAAAACGAAATAGAAAGATGATTCTAAGAGAATGGGGTTCCAGACCTGCTTGAGACATTGACCAGGCAGACATTTTCACTTCACATCTCCCTGAGAATAAGGCAACCCCAACTGCATTGATCAGTTTCAAAAAGTCATGTGATTTAGGAGGGGCACAAAGGAGGGGCAGAGTGATGGCACATGGGAGAAAGAGCTCCACAGAGATAATCATTTTTCACTAGTATTTCGGCCTCTGTAGTTTGCAGATGCCCAAACACTTATGGATCATTAAAAGAAGAAATGTTTTAATCTCCATAAAACAAAAATAAATGTTTTGTTATTAAGGGCTGGACCCACTACTCTCATAAGAGATAAATCGATTAGCTTGGAGAAAAGAACTAAAGTGTTCTTAGTTTGAATTCTCATTCAAACTAAGCATGAATTCTCATTCGGGCCCCACTCCCAGACACCTCCTCAGAGAAGACTTCCCATCCACTGTCTGAGGTCTCTCCTCCTCTTCAGTCATTCTCCTACCCCTGCTCCTCCCACCACCAATCACTGTAACATCATTTGAAATTCGATGTTGTATATTTCTGATTATTTGCTTTTTGTCAGTTTCTCTACTCAGGAGGAAAAATGCCTTTGCCTTATTCACTGCTGTATCCTCAGGGCTTAGAGCAGTATCTGACAGGCACTCAGCAAGTATTTGATGAAGGAATGAATAAACAATTATTCCTCCCAAAACATTGTTAAAAATCTGGGTAGGATTTGTGTCTTATTGTAAAAGGGATATTTCAAGCCAAACTGACTCAGTAGTCTCTTGTTTAAGAAAAACTCTCTCCTATTTCTGGGCTTAAGGTTATCACTCATTTACTAATTTCTGTTTATGCTTTCTACTCCTAGCCTTACTGTACTGGTTCAGTCAATAACAATATTGAATATAATGATAATAATAGGCATATTTTTCTTGTTCCTGATCTCAAAGAGAAAGCTTTTAACATTTCACCATCAAGTATAATATTTGGTGTAGAATTTTTGAAATACCCTTATTAGATTAGGAAAAAATCCCTTCTGTCCCTAGTTTGCTAAGATATTTTTTGTGATGTATGACTGTTAATATAAGCAAATAATTTTGTGGCACCTATTAGAGTGATTAAAGGACTTTTTTCTCCTTATATTATCTAACTTTAATCTATCCTTATGTTACTGATGTAAATCCAACTGGGTCATGAAATATTCTTTCATATTTTGCTGAACTTAATTTGCTAATATTTTGCTTTGATTCTTGGCATCTATGTTCACTAGTGAGATTGGTCAGTAACTTTACTTTCTCATAGTTTCTTTATCTAGTATTAATATCAAGGCTATGTTGACCTCATAAGATGAAGTGGAAGTTTTCCTTTTTTTTCTGTTTTCTGGAAGTTGGTGTGGGATGGCTGTTTTCTCTCCAGTATTTGTTAGAATTTCCTACTGAAGCCATTTAGGCCTGGGGTTTTTCTGTGCTTCTCTCAGAGGTTTGGGAAGCAGCAGATAACATTGGAGTTGGAGGATCACCCCCAAAGAGGGGCTCCAGAACAGATTTGCACCAGGCAGGATGGTGGGAACTTGTTTTCCAAGGAGACTGCCTTAAAGGAGATGGTACCCAACTAGATGAACACAGCTGAACTTATTTGTAAGGAGGCATTACTTGATAATCTCCTTGGAGTTTTTACCCCTTAGGCATGTCCATTCCTCAGAGCAATCCCACACATCCTTCTCATCTCACTTCTGCACCTTCTGTAGCCACACCCTCTCTTCAGGATGCTCTCCTTCTCTCCCAGTTGCTGCTGAAATGCCATCTGACTTCAAGGTCCCACTTCTGTGTATCCTTCTCTTACTAATCCAACCCCTAGTAGCCACAGTCACCCCTCAGCATTTTATTTCGTCCTGTATTGCTTCTTATAATGATTATATCAAGTCATGATTTCTGTCTGACAACCTATAGGGCAGCCTTTTTCAACGTGAGAGTCCTGCTTCCTATGCTGCTATTCTTGTATGGCACATCAATGAACACATACTCTGCTCTTAATAATTGCTTATAAATTAAATAGTATCAGCCAATATATGACAGATTAAGTGACAAGGTCTTACTTCTTCCTCCCTTCCCTCTTTCTAGGGAGGGTTGAAGACAGGATGTTCAAAATAAAATAGCTAAATCTAGTTAAGGAATACATGATTAATCTATTCATCTGCACAAAGTGGAACCTGTCTTAAATTGCCAAGCTGAAATTGGTTACCACAGCAGCACCAGGAAGAAGATGCTAAAGATAAAAGCCTTTTTTTGTATCTTCAATAACTTTTCTTTGCCAGCTGAGAGCAACACCATGGCTTAGGGAGAGATCACAAGCGCAGGAATTAGATGACCGTGTTGGGGGCCTGGCTCTGTTTCTCCATTTCTTCTCTACAAAGTCAGTTAACTATGGGAGTGTTAATTGGACACCATGAAATGAGAACAGTAGGTACCCTGCCCACATTAAATAAGAAAAATGAATGTGGGGGGTTCAAATGGGGCAGTGCTATACAAATGCACAGTTGTTGTCTTGCAGACACAGGATTTGCCTTATGCAGGAAAGAGAAACCTGGAAATACAAACTCCATTTTTATTAGCTTCACCATCTCCCCTAGAATATTCTAGAATGGAGCTCAGTGGTACTGAGGGAGCTGGAATAAATCAAGTGTTGATTCTGCCATGTTCTAAAAATGGGACCTCAAGAGTGAAGTCTATTTTCAAAGGTAGGGACCAGAAGTGGCGGGGGAAGTTGGGCTAAGATAGAAATGAAAAGCCTTGGAGGTGTTTCAGTCTGAGAGCTATCAGGCAATGTTGACTCTGGGCAGAAGAGAGGTGAACAGGGACCTCTTCCTCAGCTATCTTGTGCACGGGAGGCAGCTGCCACTACAACCATTTGTCAACTCCCTATCTTAATTGAACATAGTGAAGACAAGCTCTGTGAGGATAAAAGAAAAAAAAAAAAAAAGAATGTTTGAAGCCAAATAACATGGAGAATTTCAGCACATTTGCCTCATATAGATGAAGTTAAGCTGTTCAGGCTCCATGTTACCCTCAGCACATACCCCCAAGCACAGTCGCTGCAGTTATCCTTGTAACTGCTGATTAATTTCCAGTCTTTGCATATTTTTGTTTACCAGCTTTATTCTTCTCTCTTCAACTCCGAGAAAGAATGTAGTAGGAGTTCTTGCTCCAGTGTTCAATGCAAACTTGGAAATGGTCCAGGATATAAATGAATGTAGTGATTAATATGTCAATCATCTAGTGTTACTGAAAGCAGCTCACTGCAAATGTGGAAATATTCTTAAATAACCAGAGATGGTGATTTGTGAACTTCTAAAATGCCGGCTCTCCTTAGTATTATGCATTCTATTTCACATAACCTTGAGACATGAAGTAGAACTTCCCTATATTAATTTTCTTCTTTCTTGTGTCAAAATGTTGAGCTAATAGATTTGTGCTCTTTAATCCTAAGAATGTCGTGATTATTTTTCCAGACAAGTGCTCACTCACCATATGTAGCACAATTTTCACTGGTCGAAATAAATGCCTTGTTCTTCTTTTTGTGTACTTAATCAATTAATTTTCAGCTGTGTTATAACTTGCAGTCTCAAGATCAGGCATTATTTGTGAAGGCCATTGGTTCCAACATACTGTTTTCCAAAGGAAGCCAGCACTGTATATTTTATTTTTTATTTTTTCCTCCTAAGGGAACAATGGATTCTGGATTTACAGTGAACATTCCCAAAGCAGAATGCTTCATTCTGAGAAGCTAGCTCTCTTTGGGTTTAAATGTGTATTCTGAAAATGGTATGTGCAGAACATCTAAGAGACCAGTCATAAATAAAGAGACAGACTTAGGACTGAGAGGAGACAGATTCCTCCAGTGCTCAGGTAGAGCAGCCATCTTCCTTCCTATTTCATATCTTGTTACAATGTATAGAAAATAGCTACTCAGTCCTGCCCAGGATTGGTGCTTCTAAATCATGGACCAAACTAAATTATTACTTCAAAGAAGTTTAGAAGTTTAATCTATGTAACGGTGTCTGGTAAAAGAACATTAAACAAGACAGTGACCTCAAAAGGTTCTTATAAAACCATCTGGCTGTGTAAACCTTGTTTTAGCTGACTGTGAAAGGCTTAAGAACACTCCTGTTTGGGCAGGACTTGTTTGTTTTTCTTCTCTGAAGTCACCTTTGATCATCCTAATGGGTGACTGGCCCCAGATGTTTTTTTTTTTTTAATGCATAGCTAGCGCTAACCTTACTATTTGAAGGTAGGTAGCTCTAGCTCAGATAAATCTGTTTTAACATATAGACTATGCAAGTTCTAAAAAGAAAATAGAAATGACATTTTGTTTCCATTTTTAATTTTAAAAACTATAAAGTTAAAATGCAGAATATTAACATCCAACAGGGCAGCTACTTTCATCCTCCTATACTTAAAAAGCATCTTTTCAATCAGTACGAGGCATTTCTTAACCAAGTTCTGCTTAGATGTGACCTCATTTACCAAAGAGCTCAATCATGACACACCATTATCAGCCTACCAGATAAATTGTTCAATAATTCAACTTATTCCTCTCTGCCTGCAATGACTCCATCCTTTTCCACCAATTATAGACCCAAAGAACACTGTAGAGGACTTAAATCTTTCTGACAAATACACAACTTAATAAAGCATGTTGCCCCTACTGCCTCAAATTTTCTGGACTAGCTTTATCTGCCTGGGTATACATTTGGCAGCAATATTCATTTTGAAAATTTCCAATGACAAATAATTATTCCAAAACTGGAGGTGAACAGCAGTCATGGAATCACTCAAGAAGTTATACAAGCCATGCTGGGGCTGGGAAGCCTGAACTTCATGAGATTTTATTCTAGTGGCTCTGGCATTCACATAACCAGTTACTTCAGTTCAGATGTGTTTCTTCTTAATTGGGACAGGCGATGTAATGACACAATCAAACACATATGGTAAGAATCATAAAACATTTGGGCTGGCTGCTGGCTCCTGCTCTGGTGTTATTTACAATTGATGTGTACATGTAAAAAGATTGGACTGAGGAGTAGTAGTTGCCACTGTTCCTTGAAGCAAGAGAAGTAACACTCTTGGCTACCAGAAACTGCACAGTATAATCAGAGTGAGGCCTCCTTTAATAAAGTATTTGAGAGCTTTATGACATCATGAGTAAGGCAGAATTATGTAAAATCTCCACTTCAAAACTCAATAGCTAGGAGACTTTGAATCAGCCACTGAAATTCTCTTTGATTCAGTATTCTCCTCTAAAAAATGGGGAGACACCAACGTAACATGTGTTGCTTATCAGGAGTAAATGGAGTGAAGAACTTGGCCCAAGTTCTTTGAAGAAAGAACATTACTGTGGATACCTAGATACCAACCATGCAGATTTGAATCTCTTCATTTTGCAGATGTCTGAACTTTTTGCACATTTAGTTTATATTAACTGGGAGAAAGACCCCAGGAATTGCTCATGTGGGAAATTAAGCTGTCTTTCTGAAGAAATGGAATTATTGAAGTTTTCAATGCCTTTCTCCTATGCTATGTAACAGTGCTCCCTGCCTCCTGGGAAGCTATAACAGCTTGGCTCACAGCGTATGTGAAAATGCATATGTTTCCTTCCCACTTCTCTTCATAGAGACATTAAAAATTACTTTACTTTGGTGTATTAAGAATCCCGCCCACACAAGAATAACAACCTTAACCCCCAGGGACCCATCCTTTTACAGGGTAAGATGGAGCTTCTTTGTTCCTTATAACCATTCTACTCATTCTTTTTGCCACCTCTGTCATGATCACTGAGAACCATTACCACACTCATCGTGTGTATGTATCTGGGGAAAAATAACTAATGAGTGATTGTTTACATAAATACATTTATTTAGCTCCCTAATTAGAATGTAAGCTCTTTGGAAATAAGAGCTTTAGTGTATGGATGTTTTGTGCTATCGTAGATATTTTCAAACTGCTTTCATTGTGTGCCTTAATCAGGAAAACCAGGCACTTCTGATAAGCAAATATTTATTTTAAAAATATATACATGTACCATTAGGTTCATATTATAGTAACTATAAAGTTCATGTCCTTTGCAGGGACATGGGTGTGGCTGAAAACCGTCATCCTCAGCGAACTAACACAGGAACAGAAAACCAAACACTAAATGTTCTCACTCCAAAGTAGAAGTTAAACAATGAGAACACATGGACACAAGGAGGGGAATAACACACACTGGGGCCTGTCAGAGGGCATTAGGACAAATACCTAATGCATGTGGGGCTTAAAACCTAGATGATGGGTTGAGAGGTGCAGCAAACCACCGTGGCACATGTATACGTATGTAACAAACCTGCATGTTCAGCACATGTATCCCAGAAGCTAAAGTAAAATTTAACATATATATATGTTCTATACTAATAAAAAAATACCAACAAGTATAAATTTTTAAAAGAAGGGATAGAGATGCAAACATGAGTGCTCCAAATATTTTCTTCCCACACCATAGTGGGTTGTCTCCTGGGGCATATTCATCCCATTTTGGAGATGGCTGTCCCCTAGCACTGAGGAACAGGCTGATCTGTTTCAGGGCTGAGCAGCCACACTGGCCACTCAGTTGTGTTCTGCCATGATTGGCCATCCAGATGTGTTTTCTCATTGCTTCCCTCCTGCCCCCATCAGTCTCCCACCCCGCAAACTCTCTCTCTTTAATGCCTCCCTCTTCCATTCACATCGCTTTAGCAGGTATCTGGGGCAACATTTGGGCAACTCATTTTTTACTTAGCTTATCCTCATGATTATTTTCCTGGATATAAAAGGTACACCAGCAGCCAGTATTTCCTCTTGTCCTAATAAATACAAGAATCCCCCAGAGGCTGCTTGTTCCCAAGGAGCCTGCAGTCTCTCCAACGTTTCAGTCATGTTAGGTGTGCTGTATGGAAAGGCCACCCACAAAAATTGTGGATTACGTTCTTTCTAGAAAAAAACAACAAAACTGTTTTTCATTCCAGGGTGTAGATGGTAGTATCATAAGGAGGTGTTAGGGAAAGACTGGGGTGTGTGTGACATCAAGCCTGGGCCATTTGGGGGTTTCCAATGAGCCCATACAATAGATTTCTCACCAAACACATGCTAGGAACGCCTAAGACAGGGTGTTTTTTTAAGAGAGTTTTTAGTCTTCCTAAATATGAACTGGAGAAACTAAATTACAATGCAAGCAGCTGGCATTGACAGGACATGGCAAAATTATTCAGAGGAAGATCTATGTGGCTGGCCTGAGTCTTGACAACACAGCCTGTGAGATCAGAGCTGCCCAAAAGAGATGACTAAATTGCTTAGAGATGCAAACTTATACTGAACAGGTACTGAACACACCCTTCTAATGCTGCTGGAAGCCATTCTTGATGAATTGAATCTGCCTTGAAAGGGTAGACCACAAAGTAAAACTTAAGGTGTGGGCAGTTTTATCACTAGAATTTTCCTTCACTAAAAGCAGAAAAATAGAAATCATTCAATTGTAAAACAGCCTGCAACCATCCATTTCAGAAGCAGTATGAAATTACTGTACCAGCTTGTCCACCATAACTCTTCCTTTGGGCTTTTGACCACTACCATCCAGTTCAATTACCAGTATTGTTGGTTATTCTTCACACCCCACTGAGGCCAAACCACAACCTTGCACACCTTCCACATAAGGGGGTCCTCTTTACGGTGGCCACAGTTCTAAATGCCTGAGAGTTGAGATGAATCCACAATTAGTTTTCCAAGTGATTTCTAAATGTGAGCTTTTTATTTGCTTTCAGTGCTTGCTAGGGAGGAAAGTAAGATATCTATTAGTGATATAGAAAGCAGGAGAAAAGATTACAAAAGTCTAATGTTAATGCTTTAAAATGTCTAAATTTCCTGAGGATATATCCTGGAGTGGTATTCCTTCATTTGCTAAGTGCACAACAATGTTTTTAGAGCCTGTAAAACCCTGCAGCCTGCAAAGATAACCACCAGTGTGTCCCAGGTCCCTTAGAGAGCCCTTGTCAATCTAAGGCAGCTGCTCTAGTTTAGACTCTGATAATTTTTTCTTTAGATTACTTAAATCGCCTCCTGATTGATCTCCCTTCTTCCAATCACAGCCTCCTCCAATCCATCCTCCACACTGCTGTCAGTATCTTTCTGAAATGCAAATTTGATGACAGTTTATCCTTGCTTAAATTCTCTGATAGCTTTGAATCACCTACAGGTTACATTTCAAATTAAACAGGACATTCAAGCCCTTCTCACTCTAGTTCTAATAGATTTTTCTAGTTCTGTTTCAGGATCCTTAGCTCTACTCTGACCTACTGGTTCATCTGTACAATGGTCACCGCAATGTATATACAGTATACCTTCTTGTTTAGATATGGCTCTCTATTCAAATTTATTTCTCATGTTGTTCCCACTTTTTCACCTAGCAAACACCTTCTCCCTACTCAGGTCTCAAATCATTTCTTCTTGGGAAGCCTCTTTCAAACACCATGAAGCAGAGTTTCTCACTCACTTCCCTCTTCCCATTATACCTGCTACTTAGCTCTGTTATGTACTCACCATGTCATAGAAAGATGCTTATTTACTGATGCTCCCTGCCTCTATAGCCCGAGAACTTAACACAGTGATGCCCAAGGGCTACTCAATAAATTTTCCATGACTGACTGCACAGAACGGAACTTATTGAACTTTAAGGTTTCCTAATGAGAAAATCTCCTTCAGCCGGGCGCGGTGGCTCAAGCCTGTAATCCCAGCACTTTGGGAGGCTGAGGCGGGTGGATCACGAGGTCAAGAGATCGAGACCATCCTGGCCACCATGGTGAAACCCCGTCTCTACTAAAAATACAAAACATTAGCTGGGCATGGTGGCGCATGCCTGTAATCCCAGCTACTCAGGAGGCTGAGGCAGGAGAATTGCCGGAACCCAGGAGGCAGAGGTTGCGGTGAGCTGAGATTGCACCATTGCACTCCAGCCTGGGTAACAAGAACGAAACTCTGTCTCAAAAAAAAAAAAAAAAAAAAGAAAAGAAAAGAAAATCTCCTTCTTGGGGGGTTTATATAATTCTTGTTTTCAGGTGGCCCAGTCTTCAGGTATCTTGACATGGGGGATCTCAGTCACCACTTCTCTATAAACTAATCTTTAATTAAATTACCGAGTTTTGGTAAATAAACAGAAAACCTCAAACTGAAATAGAATGTAAACAGAAACATAACTCAAAGTGTCCTTTAGTGCTAACTCTTCTTCTATCCACATATATTGGGCCCTTTTTAGACAGTAGTTCTTTATGCATATGTGTACATGCACCCTGTACAAGTCCCGGATAAACCAGCTGCAAGCTGAGTTTCACCAGGAATTCTGCATCTGATCCTCTATGATTTAACCATTACTTGACATTGAAAGTGTACTTAATGAATCACTGGATTTGGGTCTTACTTGTGGGGGTTTTTTTCCTTTCTATTTTTGTAGAGAGGCAGTAATTCAAGTTAAGAATGTCTCAGCTAGTTGAGGCAGCAATTAATAACCTACTAACTGAAAAAAGCCCAGATCCAGATAGGTTTCCAGGCAAATTCTACCAGATGTACAAAGAGAAGCTGGTAACATTCCTTCTGAAACTATTCCAAACAATACAAAAAGAGGGAATCCTCCCCAACTCATTTTATGAGACCAACATCATTCTAATTCCAAAACTGGGCAGAGACACAATTAAAAAAGAAAACTTCAGGCCAATATCCATGATGAAGAAAGATGCAAAAATCTTCAATAAAACACTGGCAAACAGAATGCAACAGCAAATCAAAAAGCTTATTCATCATGATCAAGTAGGCTTCATCCTGGGGATAAAAGTCTGGTTCAACTTACACAAGTCTATAAATATAATCCATCACATAAACAGAACCAAAGACAAAAACCACATGATTATCTCAATAGATGCAGAAAAGGCCTTTAACAAAATTCAAAAGCCCTTTATGCTAAAAACCCTCAATAAACTAGGTATCAATGGAACATATCACAAAATAATAAAAGCTATTTATGACAAACCCACAGCCAATATCATATGGAACGGGCAGAAACTGGAAGCATTCCCTTTGAAATCTGGCACAAGACAAGGATGCCCTCTCTCACCACTCCTATTCAATATAGTATTGGAAGTTCTAGCCAGAGCAATCAGGCAAGAAAAAGAAATAAAGGGTATTCAATTAGAAAAAGAGGAAGCCAGATTTTCTCTATTTGCAGATGACATGATTGTATATTTAGAAGACCCCATCTTCTCAGCCCAAAATCTCCTGAAAGTGATCAGCAAGTTCAGCAAAGTTTCAGGATACAAAATCACAAGCATTTCTATGCACCAATAACAGACAGAGAGCCAAATCAAAAGTCAACTCCCATGCACAATTGCAACAAATGGAATAAAATATCTAGGAATTCAACATACAACAGATATAAAGGACCTCTTCAAGGAGAACTATAAACCACTGCTCAATGAAATAAGAGAGGACACAAACAGATGGAAAAACATTCCATGCTCATGGTTGGAAAGAATAAACATCGTAAAAATTGCCATACTGCCCAAAGTAATTTATAGATTCAACACTATCCCCATCAAGCTTCCAATGACCTTCTTCACAGAACTGGAAAAAACCACTTCAAACTTCATGTGGGACCAAAGGAGAGCCCACATAGCCAAAACAATCCTAAGCAAAAAGAACAAAGCTGGAGGCATCATGCTGCCTGACTTCAAACTACGCTACAAGGCGACAGTAATCGAAACAGCATGGTACTGGTACCAAAACAGAGACAATCCAATGGAACAGAACAGAGGCCTTGAAAGCAACACCACACATATACAATCATCTGATCTTTGACAAACCCAAGAAAAGCAAGCAACGGGGAAAGGATTCCCTGTTTAATAAATGGTGTTGGGAAAACTGGCTAGCCATGTGCAGGAAGCAGAAACTGGACCCCTTCCTGACACCTTACACTAAAATTAACTCCAGATGGATTAAAGATCTAAACATAAGACCTAACACCATAAAAGCCCTAGAAGAAAACCTAAGCAAAACCATTCAAGACATAGGCATAGGCAAGGACTTCATGGCTAAAACGCTAAAACACCAAAAGCAATGGTAACAAAAGCCAAAATAGACAAATGGGACCTAATTAAACTCCAGAGCTTCTGTACAGCCAAGGAAACAATCATTAGAGCAAACTGGCAACCCACAGAATGGGGAAAATTTTTTGCAATCTACCCATCTGACAAAGGGCTAATATCCAGAATCTACAAAGACCTAAAACAGATTTACAGGAAAACAAACAAACAAACCTATTTAAAAGTGGGCAAAGGATATGAACAGAAACTTTTCAAAAGAAGACATCTATGAGGCCAACAAACATGAAAAAAAATGCTCATCACCACTGGTCGTTAGAGAAATGCAAATCAAAACCACATTGAGATACCATCTCACACCAGTTAGAATGGTGATCATTAAAAAATCTGGAGACAACAGATGCTAGAGAAGATGTGGAGAAATAGGAACACTTTTACACTGTTGGTGGGAGTGTAAATTAGTGCAACCATTGTGGAAGACAGTGTGGCAATTCCTCAAGGACCTAGAAATAGAAATACCATTTGAACCAGCAATCCCATTACTGGGTATATACCCAAAGAACTATAAATTGTTCTATCATAAAGATACATGCACACGTATGTTCATTGAGGCACTGTTTGCAATAGCAAAGACCTGGAACCAACCCAAATGTCCATCAACAATAGACTGGATAAAGAAAATGTGGCACATATACACCATAGACTACTATGCAGCCATAAAAAATGATGAGGTTTTGTCCTTCATAGGGACGTGGATGAACCTGGAAACCATCATTCTCAGCCTACTGACACAAGAACAGAAAATAAAAAACCTCATGGTATCACTCATAGGTGGGTGTTGAACAATTAGAACATGTGGACACAGGGAGGGGAGTATCACACACTTTGGGTCAGTTGCAGGGGACTAGGGGAGGAATAGCAGGGGGTGGGGAAGGTGAGGAGGGATAACGTGGGGAGAAATACCAGATATAGGTGATGGGGGAAGGAAGGCAGCAAACCACATTGCCATGTATATACCTATGCAACAATCCTGCATGATCTGCATATGAACCCCAGAACCTAAAGTACAATAATAAAAAAAAAAAAGAATGCCTCAGCTGATAGATGCATCTTGGTGTTGAAATGTGGCTGTTTTGCCCCATCGATGTACAAGTTCATTCATTTAGTCCATGGAAAAGCCACCATGAGGGTCTGAGTCTAAATTTCCATTCTCTTTGTCTAACAATTGGAACTCAATTTCCCTTCAGTTAATGGTTCACTACACCAAAGCTACAGCCACCCAGTGAAATCTGCCTTTTCTCTTTTTTCGGAACAGCAACAAAGGCCTGCAGCCAACTTTCCAACATACTATCTCCAAAATGAGCCAAATTAAATTTAAAGATCATTCTAGAATATATTCTTCTCTACATTTGTAAAAGAATGATTGCTTGGCAAGGCAGCATTAAGAGAAAAGGTCAAAATCTCTGCAAAGATTTTCAACTTTTTTTCTTGCACTAGTTAGTAAAGTGTTTAGAAAAGCAAATTGTGGTTTGATTTAAAAAAAAAGAAAAGAAAAGAAAAAGTGTTGTAGGTGGGAACATATTAAGAAATGCAATAACCTTGGTGTTTCATAATCCTTTGAGACCAAAGTTAAGTACTATTAGAATCTAGTATGTGATTAAAAACTAAGAAATATCTATTTTATAGATGTAGAAACTATGGCCACAATTTGGTCATCAGGGTACTGCCTTGAAAGCCCATGCTCTATGCCACTGTATTTACATTGCTTCAAATGCTTGGAAAATTGATCTCTTCTTGATACTAAGATCTCAGAGTAAGTTCTTGAGGTGTTTTATAGGGAGGATTCTTCAGGCTATGATATACTAAGGCCTTAACAATACACAGGATATGTTCATTGTACCCTATGCTTCTCCTTCCTAACAACATAATGTAATAATATAGTTATCTGTTGTCTCCTCGAGTAGATTTTTCTACCAAGTGTGTGTCTTTTATATTGCTTTGTAAGTTCTTGGAAACAGTAGAGGTTGAACAAATACGTTTTATGTAAATGAGTGTAATACATCTCAACTATTTATAAGACAATCTGCAGTTGCACAGAAATCTTTAGTTCAGTCTGAACATGATATTTTATTTTTCCCATCCTATTTTTTTCTCAATCCTACTTCTGCCATCTCCCATATTATTTATGACCTTCATAATTTAAGTGAAATTACTTCCTGATATCTTTTTTTTGGCCTAAAGATGAGTGAAGGCCTCAAAGCACAGGACTGAATAATAAATTTCTTTTTCACAAAACATTTGTATCTACTCCTATTAAAAATATTTCTTAGTCTGTTATTTTTGATTTATTGCATTACTGACTATACAGAATGTCTCAACTGAGTTCTTAACAGCGTGAATTACTTGACTTTACTACAAAGTCTGTCCATCAGTCTATGGAACTGAAGGCTATTGTTCCCCTTGATGGCATACAAATGATGGATTGTCTGTCTCCACTTGTTTCAGCTTATGCAGCAGCTTCCGAAACTATTAATCGCATAGTTATTGTCATGGTAATAACTAGCATAAATAAAGAAAAAATAAATAAAGAATAAAGAGATGAAGAATGTAAAGCACTGCAAACCTTTTCACATACTTTATCTCACAACTACCTTTTGTGAGATAAATAGGTTAAGGCAAGCACTAAATGTATCCACGTGTTATAGATGAAGACACTGGGGCTTGGGAAAGTTAAGCAACTTTCCCAGCATCCCAGTGCATCCTGGTATACATCCTGGTGCAAGTGACAGGTGGAGTCCAGCTCTAAAGCCAGAGGTGCTTGCTGCTGATTCCAGCCTCTCATTACTGTAGTTCCCTTTCTCCAGTTTCACTTAAAATCTTTTTTGGGAGTAGGAAGGAGTGAAGGAAGAGTGGCCAGAAATTACTTCATGCAAAACAATTTGATGGCTTTGATGCTGTATGTGTCTGTTTTGGGGAAGTGGAAAGAAAGGAAGGCATTGACTGTAAAATAGGTGTACTTAAGATTCAGGAGCAAAGCTCAAGAGAGCTCAGTTATAAAGTTTAGGCAAGCCTAGCAGGCTCAGCACCTAGTAATGAATGGCAAGTTAACACTGCTAGATGGTGATAAACTCCTTTAACTGATACTTAACTTTAAAAAAATGGCAAAATAAATATGAATCATACTGAGGTTAGAAGCTCACTTTACCTGTAAGGAATAGGCCCAGTGAGGGGCTCCTGCTGAGCCATGTAGTCCGTCTTGGACAAGAGCCTTCGTTCCAGTTGTCCAAACCCTGAGAAGTCATGGTCCCATCTTAGGCTTGGCCTAGGCAAGATGAAGTCAGCCCAAAACATGTCTTCTATTCCCTCCCACCTCCTGCTATCCAGTCTTCCTGATTATTATTGCAGGGGCCAGAGCCCTCAGATTGCCAGCCCAACCCTCTGTGTCTGTCCTCACAAGGGTTCATCTTACCCATAAAATGGTCCTGCTCCCTCTCATCCCATTCCCTTTATGTTGTTGACCTTAGCAACTAAGAGGAGGTGCTTTTATTTTCTTAGTACAGTAACTGTCTTTTTCTCATCATAAAAGCAATATGTGCTCAGAACAAAAAGTTTAGAAAATATAAATATGTAAAAACTAAAAATCAACTACTCTTTTGCCACCTAGAAGGACCACCACTATTTATATTTTTGGTGACTATTTTTAGGCTTTGTCATCTATGCATTTTTAAAGATCATACCTAAACCAAATTTTTATCTTGCTTTTTTTCATTTAACATGGTAATACAAGCATTTTCTTGTAAGCTGCTCTTTTAAATGTAATTTTAAATAGTTACAAAATAATACATCTTACTGACAAAGGAATTAGAGTCTCCTATTACTGAATAGTTTTCTTCCTTTCAACATTATCAATAACTACTATGATCCATATTTTTGTACATAAACCTAATTTCACATTTCTGAAGTTTCCTTTTAGATTGATTATTAAAAGCAGAATTATCAGGTCTTGACTTGGAGATCTTGATTCAATATATAGAAGAAAAGAGCAGTTTTTTTGTAAGCCTGTTAGTATTTTGGTGTGAGCGATGAGACAGTGTATATAGCACAGAGTAGATACACAGTAAGTGTTGTATAAATGAATGGGCTTAATTCTGTTAGGAGTATCTGCATTTTAAAAGATGAAATTTGTTAACAAATGCATCTTACAGTGGTATAAATTCAGACAGCAATACTTATAAAATTGAAGAAATAGAAGTTGTAGTAAATACAGGACTGTAGAGGGGAGTGGGGCTTCTAATAAGCATTACCTCAATCCGCACTGTGAGAACCATAGCCTACTGTGGTCAAAGTAAATGCAGCTCTTATGATGTTCCCCAGCTTTGTAGTCAGTCAGTCTGCATGGCCTGGCGTCATACTAGGGACCAGAATCTGTCCTCAAGAAACACATGAGCTTGCAGGAGAGACAGATTTGCTGATGATACACAAAGAAGCATGAGAGTGGCAGAACTGAGAGATAGGGGCACAGCAGTGAAAGAAGTGACCCGTGCTTCCTGGGAAAGCCCCTTTGGAAAGCGGGGTTTTGGAGCTGGGTCTTGAATAAGAGCATGTGGGAAAAACATTCCAAGCAGGTGCAAATGCAGAGAGACATTGTTCCTAATCCAGAGAATCGTAGTGATGGAATGCTAATCTCCCCTTTCTTTCCCCACCCCAGTCAGCACTTCCTCCTGTTGGTTATTTACATCTTAGTGAGAATTGGTTACTCTGACTTTCCCCAGAGCAGAATTTGATGAAGAGAAAAGAGGTAGAACCTGAAAACTAGAGGTACTTGGGACCAAAGGGGCAGGAGAGAATACCATTAAAAAGGAAAGAGGTACAGACAGGAGGCAGGAAGGCTAAGACAAGACCGCCGAACTCTTCTACAGAGAAAGGGAAATGAAGCCCATAGAGTTGTAATGAATGGCAAGTTAACACTGCTAGATGGTGATAAACTCCTTTAACTGAGATGCCTAGTTCCAAACACCAAAATCCTCACCGGTATTGGAGTGTGGCCTGGCCCCAAGTGAAGGTTACCTAACCTAATCCACTGAAATAACTTCATTTTCTCCTTTTTTCAAAACTGCAAAACAGAATGAAGTAAGTTCTGATAAATTTGGAACCAATATGAGTTGTTAATTTCCTTCTGTTCTATTTTCTTACCCTGTTGTTTCTGGCTGAGGGCTGATGGGGAAAGGACTAAGATGAGTGACAGTTCACCAACTCCCACCACTGCCATGGCATCAATCACAGAGAGACTGTGGAAAGGGACGGGGGAGGGGGTTCAGTGGGAGCCACAGAACAAATGGAGATGCACTGGGAGCGGGTGTGCATGACTGCTTCAGGCAGCAGAAACTTTTATTTTTCCCCTTCTCTCGGCCTCCAGAAATGGCCAAACTCAGCAGGGACCGTATCCCAGGTCTCAGGGCCCTTCCAGGCCTACTTGTTTCTCTAGGGAATAGCTAAGAATTTGGTCACTTCAGATGGACAGACCATGTGAAGGCAGCAAGGGGCAGAGGAAGACCACACACTCCAACATCAGACCATACTCCTTGCCCGTCTCTACAACCTGCTGGATGTGTGGGACCCTGGCCCATTACCTAACTTCTTGCAGCCTCCATCTCTCTTGTGGATAAAATGGGCACAAGCATGCCTACTCAGAGTGGTTGCCTGTGTTCTATGTATGAATGGTGTGTAAAAGCACCTAGAGATTCAGATGCAGTGGCTCACACCTGTAATTCCAGCACTTTGGGAGGCCAAGGTGGGTGGAATACTTAAGTTCAGGAGTTCGAGACCAGCCTAGCCAACATGGCAAAACCTCTTCTATACTAAAAACACAAAAATTAGCCAGGTGTGGTGGAGCACACCTGTAATTCATGCTACTCAAGAGGCTGAGGCAGGAGAATCACTTGAACATGGAAGGCAGATAATGCAGTGAACCGAGATTGTGGCACTGTACTCCAGCCTGGGCAACAGAGCAAGACTCCGTCTCCATGAAAAAAAAAAAAAAAAAAAAAAAAAGAACCTGAGTTCAGGGTAGGCAAAATAAAGAATGTGTTTATGTTCACCCATTAAATGAAAAAGAAAAAAATATATGATTGGTTGTACTTTTCCATTTCAAAAGTCAGAGACATGTGCTTGTAGATGCTAAACACTCTAATTAATGGATTCAAAGTAGATACAAAGCTTGATTCAGTCCAAAAGTTAGGTATAATTGGAGTTGTGACTAATATAACCAGCCACAGTGTAGACAGCACCTACTTTACATAATGATTTTCACTCTCATTATATGGTGATACTAAAGTTGAAAATTGATTTCTTTAGGGACGCATCAAAGAATTCTCAGAGCACCAGCTACTGTGCCATCAATATTAGGCTCTAGCCTATGAAATTCTGTCATCTAAATCTTGCTTAGAACCAGTCAAGTCATTCAGCTTGAATAAAGCATGGGTAATGATTTTAACCAAGTGGAATTAATTACTTTAATTTCCTGGGATGGATTAATTCACAAATGCATAACATAAGGTTGTTTCAAAGGATTCTATAGTTGCCATGCAGTGATTAATTAAAAATGCCTGAAGGCAATTAAAAAATTTATTTGCAACAGTAAAAATTCACCTGGGCCCAAGGAGGGGTAGTTCTGATTTCATTTTCAAGAGAATTTCAATCAGGTTTTGTGTTAAGGCCCTAATGAATATATTCATCTGGTGCCTTGCTGTATCATGAGACGATAATGTTTTCACTTTTCCTCACTTTCATGTGTTTATGGGAAGGAGATTTCCTTTTATATCAAATAAAATCAGGATTGGCACCAAGGGACCTCTGCATTTAGAAAGGCAATTCCCACTGCTGGTCGTGGGTATTTCCTAGTCACTATGAGAAGGCACAATGCTTGGCGCTCCAGTCAGACACCACTTCGCTGCTGATCACTGCAGAATGAGATACAATACTTTCACTTCTGAGACACAACAAACTAAAATATGAAGAATAACAAAAAGATCAAAGTAGAGGTTCAAGAATGAAGATAAACTAAAACCAGAACTGTAGCCTGACCAAGCATTAGTCATTGATAACAGTGCTCAAAGTAGTCATGGGCCAACTGTATTCAATGTTATTCTTCTGGAGAGAAAGAACATCATTAACTTCAAAGTCAGTTACTAGCTCTTGATGTATCTTCCTACCTACTGCGTAAGCATGTGCTGGATTAGAAAAGAAAACAAAAAGCAAACAAACAAACCAGAACCAATGTTCTGGCAATGTGAGAACATTTACAGATAAAATGAAATTAAATAATTAAAGGATGTTGGCTTCAAGAGGTCTTCAGTTTTCTTCTGCTTTTATTTAGTTTCTGGGTCTAGTATTCAAGGCTTCCTTTACTACATTTGTTTTATTTGTAAACCCTGGTAGTCAACTCTAGTTTCAGAATTGTTAACTCATAACCCTGTGAAAAACAAATTTGCCAGGTAGAGTACTGTGTTTGTGTATAGTTTTGTTGTTGTTGTTGTTGTTCTCAGCTTTACAATAGCCAGTCAAAAGACTGTTTTCCAAAATTATTTGTCAGGTTATTTGCTCCCTTTGCTCCCCACCTTCTTCAGTGTGGTATGCCATTAATTTGTAATACAGTTAAATTCATTTCTCATAGTCTGTATTTCATCTTGGGTCCCCCCAACATTCCAGTAGATGTTTTTACATTTGCATAGAGTGAAATTCACTTTCTGTGTTTCCATCCCGTAGTTGTATGGAGTTTAATAAGTGCGCAAAGTCATGCTATTGCCCATTCAGAACAGTTCCAGAAGCCCTGAAATTCCCTCATACTGCCTCTTTGTAGTGAAGCTCTCCACCTCCAAGTCCTGGTAACTACGTACCTGCTTTCTGTCCCTCTAGTTTTGTCTTTTCTAGGATGTCATGTAAGTGTAATATAATATTGTTGCCTTTTGAGTTTAGTGTCCTTCACTTAGCAAAATGCCTTTAATTCTTTTTATTGCTGAGTAGTATTCCTTTGTATGAATATACCCAAATTTGTTTATCCATTCATCCATTGGCAGACAACTGGGGGACTTTTAGCCTTTGGTGTTTGTGAATAAAGCTGCTATAAATATTTATATACAATTTTTGTGTGAATGTAAGTTTTTAATTCACTATGGTAAATACTTAGCAATGAAATAGCTGAGTCGGATGGTATAGATTGTTGAGCTTTGTAAGAAACCTTCAAATTGTTTTGTAAAGTGGGCTTTACCATTCTGCATATTCACCAGAAACATATGAGATCCCATTTGCTCTGTATCTTTGCCAGCACTTAGTATTGTATGTTTGTTTGTTATCTATGCTTTCTAATAAGTATATAGTGGTATCTGATTATGGTTTTAATTTATATTTTCCTAATGGTGTTGAGCGTTTTTTTCATCTGCTTATTTGCCATCAGATATCTTCTTTGGTGAAGTATCTGTTCAGTACTTTGGTCACTTTTAATTGGGTTTTTGCAGCCCAATTTTCTTTAGGCATGTAACTTGTCTTTTCATTTTCTTAATAGTATCTTTCTCAGAACAAAAGTCTTCAATTTTTATAAAGCCCAATTTTAAATTTTTTAATGGATCATCTTTTTGATGCCATATCTAAAAATTTTATCAAGCCCAAAGTCACACAAATTTTCTCCCATTTTTTCTAGACGGTTTATTGTTTCATATTTTACATTTAGATCTATGATCCACTTTTCTTTAATATTTATATAAGATGTGAGATTTGAGTCAAGGCTCAGTGTTTTTACATATTTCAATTATTCCATTTGCCCCATCATCATTTATCGAAGAAACTATCTTTTCTCCATTTAATTACCTTTGCAATTTTGTCAAAAATTAGGTAATTGTACTTGTGTGGGGCTATTTATGACCTGTCTATGCTGTTCCAGTTACTATCTATTCCATTTCATTTATATGTGCTTCACTCCTTTTAACATATACCACACTGCATTGATTACTGTAGCTTTATATTAAATCTTAAAATCAGATAGTGTGAGTTCTCCAACTTTATTCTTTTTCAAATTGTTTTGAATATCTGAGTTCTTTTATCTTACCATATACATTTTAATAACTTTGTTGCTGTCTACAGAGTATTTTGCTAGGATATAAATTGGGATTATATTTAGTCCTTAGATCAAATTGAGGAGAATTAACATCTTAGCCATAGTGTGTAATGTAGTACATGAAAATGATATGCCTCTCTATTTAGTTAGATCATTTTTCATTTCCTTCTTCAATGTTTTTTAGTTTTTAGCATGCAGAGATTGCTCATATTTTAATAAATTTACAAATAAATATTTCATTTTGGGGGTGCTATTATAAATAGTATTACTCTTTTAAATTTCAAATTCCAATTGGTAATTTATTCCTAGGAATGCAATTGACTTTCATATCCTGATCTTATAACTCACAAACTTGCTAAATTCACATATTAGTTCTAGGAGATTTTTGAATATTCTTTGGGAGTTTTTCTACATAGACAATCATGTCTTTGATGAGAGACAGTTTTATTTTCTCCTTTTTAATATGCATGCCTTCTTTCATGCTTTATTGTACTGTGATTGTGAATAAGACAACTGAATTGTAATAGTCAAACTAAACATAAAAGAATCAAGAATAAAATAATATCTCACTGCGGGGTCCACATCAGAGAGGTAGGAAAGGCTTCTCAGGCTTTGTTATTGGATCATTCATTTAGTTACTGAAGTATTGAGTCACACTTCCATGGTGCTAAGTATTATGAGGAAGACAAATATAAATCAGGCTTGGAGTCCACAATCAAGTACTTTGCAGTTGAGGGAAGATAACAGGGCATGAATAATAGTGGCTACATAAAAAGAAGAAAGTGGTAAGGCTGATCAGAGATCAACAGAGAGAGAGAACAAGATTAAATATAGAGGCAGAAGAACAGGCTAGGAGCTATCTGTCATGAAAGTCTGACCTAGTAATGGCTGTGAAGAAGTCAGGGTGCTGCTGAAGGAAGCTGGCTCTTCAGGATTGGCTGGCTGGTTGTGGAGGCCAAGAGAGAGGAAGAAGACAAAATATCCAGGTTTGAGCTTCATTGTTTGGGTGGGGGCTGACCTGCCGACTGACATTCTGAATTTGAAATATGCACTGAAGATTCAGATGAGGTGACAGGCAGGTGGTGTAAAGTGTTGGAGCTACTAGAACTAAAGAGTACAGTCAAGGCTGAACATAAGAGTAGATCATGGTCATGATTCCCCCTTTCACCCCAGCCCCAAGCTCTAACGTTGCAAACACTTAGGATCTGGGACTCAGCCCTTCCATTGGAACAGTGACCACAGTTAACTGGAGAGGCAGAGGGACAAGGAAAAGGGTCTGTGTGGGGATAGAAGGCATCCTGCTAGGCAGCTTCACAAACTCCAGCCTCTTGTAAGATTAAAAGAAGTCCTAACAAGAATGCTGGTTAAAAGAAGGGCCACAATGTTTACTATGTTCCTCCGCTCAAAGGAGGGTTAGAAACTCACTTATGGAGGCAGGAATCTGTCTCCTGAAATAAGGTGAAAGAAGTTGCCCCTTGGTACCAGAGGCAGAGCTTGGATTCAACCTGTGTTTGTCTAATAACAGCTTGCACTTAGAGAGCATTTACCATGTGCCAAGCACTATCTTAAATGCTGCAATCCTCACATTGAATCCTCACAACAACCCTATGAAGTAGTTTCTATTATTATCCCCATGTAACAGATGGGGCACAGAGAGGTTCCATACATTTCCCAAGGCTTTGCTGATAGTAAGTGATAGAGGCACTTCTGCACTATACTGCATTTCACCACTGCATTCAACTGACCCACGTCTTCTAGCAAACCACAGAGCCTCCCTGGCCAACAAGAGTTGCAAGTGAGTAGCAATGCTGTCTTTAACCACAACAAAGTGACGGCATTACAGCATGCACTATGAGCATTACTGAACACCTGTTATGCATCCAGCACTGTGCTAGGTGGTGGGAACATGCACACCCTTTAGACACAATCCTTGGCCTCATGGATCTCAGTCTGGAAGAAGAAATGATCTTGTACACAATAAACATAAGATGCACTGTGATATATGGCACTCTGACTGCAGGTGTAAAAGACATGGCACATAGAAAAACAGGCATTAATTTTCTGTTCCCCTGTCAAGGAAAATGAAAGGCAGACTAATGCATTATGGCTGAAAGCATTTACTTTTGATTAAGTGTTTATTTAAATATCGCCCTCCTCCTCAGTCAGGCTCATTCCTCAGTCTCTGCTAAATTGCTGACTTTGCTTTCTAAAGAGAAAGTGAGATATTCACCCACAGCAGATGGAATTAGATATAAACCATAGAACTCCTACCTCAGAATTTTTTTTTGTTTTATGTTACCTTTGAAAACTCATTACAGTGAAAACTAATTACAGCTCTCATCACAAAGTGGATGCCGGGGAAGGCTTTCCCTTCATCTTACGGAAACAGGTTTCAAATAACATTACATAAAATACACAGGATTCCAGTTAATTAGAAATATAGTTCAAAATATGTAAAAACCAAATCTGTGACCTAGTAATGTGTGCACTTCTTTATTAATGTATTAACAAGTTCTAGGTGTGGGTCAAATACCATGATAAGTGAGTAATGAGTGTAAATGGTGAGTGTAAATGATTTTTTGACATCTCCAAAGCAACTTTGAAGTGATAAACACCTGCAGTTTTTGATAGTGTCAAAGTCACAAGCAGTAACACGAGTATTTATGTGGTTTCTTGCCTACATTGAGAATAGAAGGATATGCTAACTTTCAGTTAAAAGGTGGTAAAAAATTAAAATATATTTTTCCGTTCAAGTTTACGTATCCCAAAATTATACACCCTTAAGACAGAGGTTCCAGATTCTTCTAATTTAAGACTCTTGAGTTACTGATATCCAGCTGTTCTGCTGCCTTAGATGCTTGAGACAGGAAAAGCAATGAGTAGCTCTTATTTAAGGGCTAAGTAGACATGAGTGGGCACTTCTCAAGCCCCACCTTCACAGAACACTCAAGTTTGTGTGGTTATATCCACACAACTTTATGTCATAACTCCATTTTCCCTGCTCTGGTGATCATGGAAAGTTCTAAACTCCTCAGACCTCTATCATTTCTCCAAAGTACTACCTTCTTCTTTGTCTCTTTTGTCTGTCTTCATCCTCTCATTCTCACTTTTTCTAATGACTCTAGCAAAATAACTTATAATTCACATATAATAGATTCAGGCTATCTGCAATGTCTAAGCACAAATTCATCTAGGCTGGAAGATCATTAGGGCAACTGAGGAGATTATTAGGTCGGGGAAGTGGGTCTTGAAAGTCACAGAGGCAGCCTCTTGCCAGATTTTGTACCCATACCAAAACCAGATTCACTGTTTAAAATAGTGTTTTTCTAAGAAATAAGAAAGGCAGAAAGCAATTAACACTAATTAAACACTGAAATATGGTAGGACTGGTACTGAATTTATATTTTCTCACTTAACTGTCAACAGAAGTAGTATTCTATTGTTAACTCCACTTACAAATAAGGAAGGAGACTTTAAAATGTCAAGCAACCTACCCAAGGTCACACACATTTGGTGAACACCATTTCTACACCTTTCCTCTCCTTGGTCCACTCAGCCTGGCTTCCCATCCCCGACACAACTGAAATGGCTGCCACGGGAGTCAACGGCAATCCCCACGAAGCTGAACATGAAGGGAATTTCTCCACCCCACTCACTGTGCTCTATCTCATGGCAGCCGCCAACACTGCTGCTCCCTCACTCCCTGCTGAAACCATCCCCTGCTTTTGCTTCTCCACAGACACTTTCCTGGTCTCCCCCTACACCTTTACCACCCCTTCTCAGTTTTCTTTGCCGATTCAGCTTCCTGACCATCACCTGGGGTGCTGGAGCTCCTCAAGGCCCCATCCTGGGCCCTCTTCTATACCAGAACATCAGCTGCCTTGGCAGCTGACCCAGCCCATGGTGCCTATTACCCTGGATACTCGGAAAATTCCTCTCTCCACTCTGAGTTCCAGGAAATTAACCTTGGATATCTCGTGGATGTTCAGTCCCCACAAGATTGCCCAAAGAATCAGAACGCTTGTTCCTCCAATGTCCCCAGTGAACACTCTACTTCAGTGAAAAGCACCCCTCTTCACCCAGCCTGCCAAGTCAAAAACCTGAGAATGACCAGTTATTCCTTCTTCTTTACCCTCATATTTAATCAAAATACGAAGTCCTGTAGACTTTACCTGCTGGGGATATCTGGAATCTTCCCTATCATCTCCGCTCCACTGAATCTGATTTCAAGGCACCACCATGTCGCATCAGGATTAACTGAGCAGCCTTCTAGCTCCCCCTTCTTACCTCCCTTCAACCCATTTTCCCTGCTAACATCTTCTGTGATTCAATATTAAGTTAAAAAAATCTGCAACATAATCTTTACGGCGCTGTTTGGTCTGGCTCCTGCCACCCTATCAGACTCACGTACACACACTCAACCCTTTTTTATCTCCTCCTCTACTACCTGGAACCTATTTCAGTTCTTCAGTTACCCATGCTTCTTTCAGTCGCTGAGCCTTCGTACATGCTGTTCACTCTGTTTGAAATGCTGATCCCTGTTCTCTTCACTAAGTTTCTTCCTATTCTTCCTTTGGATCTCAATTTAAATATTACTTCCCTAGAGAAGCTTTTCCAACCACCCAGATTGGGTCAGCTTTACTGGGGTCCCAATTTTGTATTTAGGGCCTACTGTCCTTTTATTTAATATTATAATTGAATAATTAATCCATTTAATATATTTCTCCCCTCTATGACATAAGCTCCATGAGAGTAGCAACTATCTGCCACTCAGCCCAGGCTCGAAGCCTAGTCTGAGGCCTGGCACATAGGTAAAATGTGGTACATCTCCTTTGAACTAATTACTGTAATTAGTTATAGGAAAGTCTCTTTTCCCCACACTTCTCTAGACGTTTGTAAAAAGACACAAATCAGCAGGTGTTTTATATATTCAAAGAAAATGAATCAGGACTTAGTTGGAATTGGCAACTGGCAAATGACTTAAATTTTTAAATTAAATAATCTGGAAGAATCCTATTCTATTTTGCCACTATTTTTTTAAAAAGGTAAGAATAAAACTTTTATTGTGCTACCCGTCAATGTCTGTCATCAAAATGCCTGGCTAAATCATTTATGTGCCTGGTGATTCCCAAATGAATCATCATTTACTGACCAACAGTGATAAACAGTGCCCTTATAAGAAAATGTTATTTATTACTATTTGCAGCCACCTTCATGACTGTCAAAATGTATGTTACCTTGTAACCATCAAAATCAGCTGGCTGGCAAATGGACATGATTTCTGCTCACATACATTATTAAATGTGCATTTCTTAAAAAAACAAAAAACAAAAAACCCAAACCCATATCTCATATTCAATTAGTAACTTCCAGATAAGGCCTAGTGTGATTTAGAAGGATCAGAAAGATGTTCAAATAGAGTGAGACAGCAAATGATGTAATTCTCTGACCACATGAAAACCAGGTCAAACCCAGCTTGTTTATGCTAGTCTGACACAGATGCTGGAGCCTCTTGCATATGCTTTCCAGCTGTTCCTGTTGTGGCAACCTTTAAATCAGGGATTTTGCCCCATGCATATGCTTCTTTCTTGGTCAAATGCAAAGCATACTTTTGCAAGATACTTTTCTCAGCCGTTTAAAACTGTGAATAAGTTTTAAGATATACACATCGAGAAACAAGCCATTTAAAACAACACATTTGGGTTACTAATCTTCTGCTTTTTGCCTCTTTGACTTGTAAAGAAACTGTGAGCATCAGAGTGGCCTACAATACTGGGCCTAAGTGATGATTGATTTCAGTTCTCACTACTCCATTATTGCCTTAAAAGCAAAAAGAGCCTGGTAGATGCTCCATAAAATGTGACTGGGAATTACATTCAGTGCCTCTGCCATGGAAAAAAATCATTGTCCTGAAATAAGGTCAGCCATGGATTCACTGAGTAGAGATTCTGCCTTCAGAAAGAAAGGGGAATCATCACAACCTTTGAGCTCTCAAGAAGCTATATCCCTTTTCCAGATAAATCTTTACTGATGCTTTAGGATTTCCAGAATTTGACTCACAAAACTAAGTGTTCTGTGCCTCCACATTGATGTCATTCATTTCTAATATTAGCAGCAGAGCAGTTCAGGTTCACCTGAGAAAGAGGAGCTTTTGAGTTGAACAGGAGCAGATACTAAAAATGAACATAGTGAGACTTGTTTCTGGTATATCTGACATAGATAAAATAGTTAAACCTGTGCAGTGAAACAATTTTGAACTAAATGGAAAAATAATTTAATCTAATTGGCAATTTTATATGCTTAGAGAATTTTTATGTAGCCTCACTTATGGGACCACTGAGGAATTAAGAAATAGAAAATCTTATATAAAGTTGTTTTGTTCTTTGGGAGGCTGAGGTGGGCGGATCACGAGGTCAAGAGATCAAGGCCATCCTGGCTAACATGGTGAAACCCCTTCTCTACTAAAAATATAAAAATTAGCTGGGCGTGGTGGCATGTGCCTGTGGTCCTAGATACTCAGGAGGCTGAGGTGGAAGAATCTCTTGAACCCAGGAGGCGGAGGTTGTAGTGAGCCGAGATTGCACCACTGCACTCCAGCCTGGTGACAGAGCAAGACTCCATCTCAAAAAAAAAAAAAAAAAAGTTGTTTTGTTGCACAAAGCCATACAAACAAGCTACTGAACTCATTAGATCAAATGTGTCAAGTATTTGGGCTTCTATTATACAACAGATGTTAAGTGGCTTAGAATAACTAGACAATAGCTACATCTTCACTTAGTACTGCACAAACATGGATAAAGGCAGGAGGATGCAGGTGTGCCATTTGGAATAGCAGAAATCATGTTGGGATTTCATGCCCTGAATCAGGGGTAGCTAGTTCCTCCTACCTTCTCCAGCTGCAAAGTTAGTGGCACCATCCTGTTGGGAGTGCCTTAAGTGGTACGTGTCTCACAGAGAAACTCACATCTGGGCAAAGTTAGGGCAATGCACATATAGACCCAGATATATCTCATGCACAGAAAATGCCTCTCACTTTAAAAGTGACCACCCAAATTTCTTAATTGTTCTCTCTAGAGAATGAAGATATTTAGAAAAAGAATTAAAGGTATTAAAGAGTTAAGGGAGACAAAAATGCCAAGGCTCAAGATGAGGACCTATCGCCACTATAGCAGCATTAGTCTATAATTGAAGTTTTCTTACATTTAAAAATCTTGTAAGGCTTTCATTCTAGAAAAGCCATCTTGGGTGTTTAAACAACAGTAGAAAGAAAATAGGCCATTAGTACTCGCTAGTTTGCAGTTTGTTTTTGCTGACAGTTCTCAAGTTTGGCCTTTGAAACCCATAACAGAGTGATCATTATCTTAAGTCACTGCCATAAGGAAAATAGGACGAGTCTCTCCATTTTGGGTGCTGACATGCTCCTAAGTTCCCAGTGATATAACTTTGCCTTATTTGAGTCAGAAAAATCTCTGAACTATGAAGGCAGCCTTAGAACTGTCTTGCTCTATAGAGTTTTCTGCAAGTCACTTCTCCCTACTGTTTTCAGAGTCACTGAAAGATACTAAAAATACATGAAAACCCTTATCTAGATCCTTTTCTCCATGATAACCACAAAGTTATGCAAATATAAGCCTGAGGAAGGCCCCATCTCATGTGCTCCCAAAGATCTCCATGGGAGGACGTAGCCGATGTTACTGGAATAACATATTTGTTTTTCTGTGTCCCTCACTGGACTCTAGGCTCCTTGAAGGTAGAGGACCATGCCTTTTTCTTCTCTGTATCTCCATGACTTAAAAAAAAATTCTCCCCACAATATAGCATTTGTTCTAGATTCCTACCCTTTAAAATCAGCAGACTTTTGGACTACCAGACAGGTCTTCTGGCTGTACATCTATTGATTTCTTAAAAATTACGAAATGAACAATTTCTTATGTAAATTATTCTCACTGGAGCCATCCAATTATTTTTCTTCTATTTAGTGGTTCAAAATATTTTCCAAATACATCTTTATGCAACAGTTTTCTTCCAGTTGGACATATCCAGTTCATACAGGAAAATTTAGCACCCTGTCTGTTGGAGGGTAGGAGTCAGAAAGAACCAGAAATCACTATGCCCTGCGTTTGTTTACAGTGTAACACTTTGGCACCCATTCTCACGTTCTGGCCCTACAGACAGTGATGCTAGGCAAATGGCATAGACTTCAACACTACATCTTCTGAATGAAGACACTGAACCCCAGGAAAAAAAGGGATCAATTTCCCCAAGGTCACCCAATTAGTGTGACAATGGGTCAAAAGGCCAGGTCTTTCAACTCTTTGCATTTTGATGCATTTTTACTATGCTGTGCAATGAAATGTGTTGCTTAGGTGGTATTTTATAGACAGCATTAATAAGCAGAGGGAAAAATTGCAATGCAAAAATGAGAGTACTAATTGCTAAGTCTAAAGAAACCAAAACTGATGGCAAATTAAGGGAGAACCTAGGGTAGTTGAGCTGTGCCACCGATTTGGAAGTTTTATTTGTGTTGTTTCCTTTGGTGTGGTAGCAAGAAGGGAAATTGTACTTTTATGAGAGCCTCTTATCAGAGAATAAGGGATGCACTTTTCTACAACATTACAGTTATCTCAGCTTCGCCTGCTCACTTTGCACCCTTACGCTAATGCTATGAAGCATCTTGTCTCTGAGAATTTGTTTTCTTCTCTGACAGCTGCTAGTCAGAAGACAGAAAAATGGGTTGAGTCTGGACTTCCACAAAGACTTATAGCCAAAAGAATAGTAGAGTTCCTATTTCTATCCTTATTTAGAAAGCAAAAATATATTTATTTTCTTTAAACTTTTGGGGATAAAAACAGGATGTCAAGAAAAAAAAGTATCATCTTAAAGAACTATCTGATGTTTCTGTGGTAATTTTATGTGATCTTGAATTAAATATATATACATATATATATACACACACATATATATAATATAGTTAAATACATATTTATGTATTATAATATGTTAAATATAGGATATAGTTAAAATAACCTAAAAGATAGTTTTGTATTCATTATTGTAATAATTCACATCCATTAGAAGTAATGTTCTGTTTTAGAAGTCAGTTTGTTAGTAATAAGTCAGAAATATGTATTAAGGGTCTACTATGTGTCAGGCTCTGTTGGTAAATAATGAGTGAATGGTTGATGAATAAGGTAAAGAAGTTTGCCCTTAAGAAACTCACATTCTAAAAGAAGAGAGAAAGCCAATAACAATGTAAACAAGTCAATAAAGATGACAATTTGGGACTGAAAAGCTGTATTCTGTGGGGGACATTTTGTTCCGTGCTGCACCTGAGCAGATTTTGAGCTTCCTGGTGCCTGAGTGGCCACACAAGGGAGACTCGTCCCAAGACAATGTGTCTGCATCTGTGGCTCTGTCTCTACCGTGACTCATCAGGAATAATGCCAAAAGTGACATACAGTGTCCACTCAAGAACGTACAGATTCACCAGAGGAAATGATGACCAAGTGTTGCTTTGTTTTTATTATAGGAATCTTGGAAAATCAGGACTCAGAGTTTCTTGCTTGGGTCTTGGTAAGTACTCAGGGTGTGGTGTGGGGGTGCTCTGGAAGGTGGGAGACTGGGAGGGCACCAGGGAGTGATTGTAGTACAGGCCAGGACCTGGTCTCAGATGAGGAGGAGGCTTCCTGGCCAGTATTCCCCACTTCTCCTTTGAGCCTTTCTCTTCCCATCATGACCCTCTTCCAAGGAGCCACTGTGTTCATGATTCCTTATAGGGGCTCATCGAGCATAAGGCAACCTGATGCTAAAGCACACCTCAGAGGAAGGGACTCGTGTGCCACTCCCATTTAGCAAGCATGAAGGACTACACAGCACAGCATACATTTTATAGGTTCAGTTCACCGCTCCCTCAATTCGCCTGATTTTTTTTTTCTATTTATCCTTGTTTTCCCTTTGCCTAATTTCCTCACTTTTCGATATTATTATGCATTTTATATGCTTTTACAATCTGCCCTAAATATTTGGGGGGCAAGGTGAAATATACACAAACACATGTACATTAATATGCATTAGTAAATAAAATTGTTATTTCTCCCAGTCAATATTTAAAGAGGACTAAATAGAGATGGCAATTCTAACAGCATAAAGGTGAATCTGAAATCGTGGAATCTGAGTGTGAGACTTGGGGAGGCTTGAGTCCTCCAGACAACCCAGGAAAAGGCAGCCTTGGCATTCCAGCCATTCAACACAAATCAGAACTGTTCTGTGACCTAAGTCTACACCAGGATGATAACTGAGGAAGTAGTGAGAAGTGGTCAGATTGTGGCTATGCTTTCTAGGTAAAACCTGGAAGATTTTTCTGTTGGGTTCTATGTGGAAGATGACAGAAAGGGAAAAGTTAAAGATTGACTCTAAGGATTTTTTTTGCCTGACCACCAACAGAAAGGATGAAGTAGGAGTAAATGAGGTAGAAGAATGAGAGAGAAATTTAGGGAGGAGGGAGATTAAGAGATTGATTTGGGACATACTAAATTTGAGATATTGATCAGGCCTGCAATAAAAATTATCGAGTATGCAAATAGGCCTACAAATCTAGGCTTTAAGAAGGAGAGCTCAATATATTAACTTGGGAGTCATCAACATGTAGATGCTGTTTAAGCCTGGATCCTGGATGAGAGCTCCAAGGGTGTGCATATAGACAGTATAGAAAACAGAGGCACATGATCTAAGACCTAGGAAGTCCAACATTAAGAAACTGAGAAACTGAGGAGGAGCCAAAGAAAACTGAAAATAAAGCAACCAGAAAAGCAGGAAAAAAATCAGAAGAGAATGGAGTCTTGGAATCCAGGTGACCATTTTGAGGAGGAGGGAGTGATCAGTCCTATCAAGTGCTACTCATGCATCAAGCAAGATGAAGGCCAAGAATTGACCATCGGATTCAGCAACGTGGAGGTCATTGATGTCTTTTACAAGGTAAGTGTTGGTGGAATGGTAGAGTTTAAAGCATAATTGGAATGGGCCCTTGGGAGAATGGAAAGAGACAAGCTGAAGGCTACTCTTTTGGATGATGATTGCTATAAAGAAAAGCAGAGAAATGGAGCAGCACCGAGCAGACAAGTGGGATTGGAGAGGTTGCTTTTGCTCACAGAAGAAACGACCACATATTTATACACTTACGGAGAAATCCTTTTGAGAAGAAAAAATGATGCAGAAGAAGGAGACAGAAGAATATCTGGAATGAGCTCTTGAGGACATGAGATGCACACGAGGAAAGAGCACATGAAAGAAGGCAGAGTACATGGGCTTTGAGGCTAGCAGGATGATTGATAGGGCGGTGGAGGGGGAGGTATCTTGTTGAAGTTCTCTTCTATTGCTTTTATACTCTCAGTGGAAATCAGAAGCAATGTCATCAGTTGCTAATGAGGATAAGAAGGAGGTGTTAGAAGTTTGGATAGAGGACATACAGGACAGCAGAAGAGTGAACTGACCAAGGCTAGGAAACTTGGTGGCCAGACAGCCTTAAGGACCAGCTTAATATCAGTGTGATTAAATTCGAAGTGAGACCTGTTCATAGTTACGTGTTTTTCTTCCAGCCGTATTCAGTTGTGCAAGTTCACGTGGATTTTTTTTTTAAGAAGATGATAAAGAGAGGGCAAAGATGCTGAGGGCTTGTGTAGGGCAGTTCTTTTAATGGTGGAGTTGGCATTTAAATTGAATAGAAAGGGGAATGAGGACTAGTGTCAGGAACATGAGCCACAAGCTAAAATTAGGGAGCTGAGAGACTTTGAAAAGTGGATAGGATCAATAAAATATATAACCCAGAGGGACCAAAGAATTGTTGAAGCAAAAACACTAGAGACAGTGGTTGGAAGGATAGAAAGTGGTTGAAAAGGTAAACACTTGAAATTAGGGTTATAGAGGGGTTCCATTACTGTTCAGAGACATAGTCCATGGTGTGTTCATTGGGAGAGAGTGGTAGAGGTTGTACCAAAGACAAGATCAGTGTAGGAGAGAAGGTTGAGAAACTTGGAGATGAAGGTGCAGGGAAGATCATCTTTGGGGTCACTGAAATCACTACAAATACAGCAAAACTTACATTGGAGAGTGGCAGTGAGAAATGAACTAAAATTTTCAAAGAATGAGAGGTAGTGACTAGGGTGGATCAAAAACCACAACCTGGGGGCCCTGGTGTTGTGTGAGATGCAGAGCTGGCATGTGTGAGAGGGTATTGCACAGACACTGAAAGCCATCAATTACTGAATTTTTCTGATTCTTCCTAATGATCTGACTCGGGAGGTGAAGGTGGTATTTGTTCACCATAAGGCTAAGGTAATGATGACATTTGCTTAATTTATGGCTCTGATATTGTTACTATTGACTCATATTTGAAAGACCCTGGAAATTCATTACCAGGGACATTCTGACCTTAGTTTTTTTTAAAGAATATCTTTACAGTAAATAATTATTCAGTATTCATTATTGAAAGGAACTACCTATTAATGTAAAGTAAGAAATATATGTAGTGAACTGCTGCTGGATTAAGTTTGTAAGTATTTTATTCAGGATTTTCTCATTGACGTTCATCAGATATATTGGCCTGAAATTTTCTTTTTTCGTTGTGTCTCTGCGAAGTTTTGGTATCAGGATGATGCTAACCTCATAAAACAAGTTAGGGAGGAGTCTCTCTTTTTCTATTGTTTGGAATAGTTTCAGAAGGAATGGTACCAGCTCCTCTTTGTACCTCTGGTAGAATTCGGCTGTGAATTTGTCTGGTCCTGGGCTTTTTTTGGTTGGTAGGCTATTAATTACTGCCTCAATTTCAGAACTTGCTATTAGTCTATTCAGGGATTCGACTTTTTCCTGGTTTAGTCTTGGGAGGGTGTATGTGACCAGGAATGTATCCATTTCTTCTAGATTTTCTAGTTTATTTGTGTAGAGGTGTTTATAGTTTTCTCTGATGGTAGTTTGTATTTCTGTGGGATCAGTGATGATATCCCCTTTATTATTTTTTTATTGTGTCTGTTTGATTCTTCTCTCTTTTATTCTTTATTAGTCTGGCTAGTGATCTATCTATTTTGTGGATCTTTTCAAAAAGCCAGCTCCTGGATTCATTGATTTTTTTGAAGGGTTTTTGTCTCTCTATCTCCTTTAGTTCTGCTCTGATCTTAGTTATTTCTTGTCTTCTGCTAGCTTTTGAATTTGCTTGCTCTTGCTTCTCTAATTCTTTTAATTGTGATGTTAGGGTGTCGATTTCAGATCTTTCCTGCTTTCTCCTGTGGGCATTTAGTGCTATAAATTTCCCTCTGACTGAAAAATCATTGACCAACTATTTACACATTTGGACCTATGGTGGAAAATAATTTAGTCAGTAAGTATACAAAAAACTCAGCTGAAAACCCTCAAGACAATAACACATTCAGGTGACCATGTAATACCAGTCTCCACAGGTCAGTCTCCAGTTTTAGTTGATTTTTTTTTTTTTTTAACTGGAGACAGTGTATGAGCTGAAGGCATTTTAGTGAACTTTGAAACAGGCTTGATTCAGGAGCAGCAGGTTCTGATTTGAGTTTTAAGTTTTTTCAAGAGCCTGAACGCTTGTGATAAGACACTGCATGAAAAATAAGAGGAAACAAGGAAGTTCATGGGGCTGACTGGCTTCATTCAAAACAGGTAACAAAGCTTGACAGTTTAAATAAGCGAACTTTGAGAACTTTTCTGAGCTGCCTCTATAAGCCAGAGGAGACAAGAAATTCATAGAAAGAAATAAAACACCAGCCTTAGATCATTTGTCAGGCTCTGCAGACCCCAGCTGTCAAATCCAAATGGAACTGGGTTTACTGCTGTAGGCTTGGGATGTCAGCTCAGTCACGACCTATGTTCAACTGAGGCTTTAGAAATTATGTAGTAAAACTGCCAGGAAATCAAAAGGCTGCAGATGTTTTTTCTTGAAGTACTCTAAAAGTCATAGTTAAAGGTAACAATTCTGACTTTCTTCTCTACCAGAGAAGGAGCAGCTGGAAATTCCTTGCCCTGCCAATTTTCCTTTTGGTGAACTAAGAGCATGTGTAAATGGGAGTAGAAAGGTGAAGTAACTTGAGAGTGAACTGATGGTACATCTGAAGGAACACAGCTCTGCCAAGGAGAGAAATAGGAAAAAGTATTGATATTATGTGGACAATCCTACCTGTGGGTTGCTGTGGCTGGCCTGTTCTGTAAATATACTGCCCATTATTGTGAGGACCTGAAGTCAGGGTGACCAAACTCACAATCTGAACTGTCTTATGAGAGAAACATAGTGGAATTTACATTAATTCACTCATTCATTTATTCATTCTGAAGCGAATGTTTATGACACCAGGCATTGGTTACAGGAGATATGAGGACAAGAGCATGGACCCTACTCTCAAGTTTCTCATAGTGCAGTGGGAGTTAGGCTTGCAAAAAAAAACCGATGATATATCTGACAGATGCCATATTGGAGAGTACAGGACAAGTGAACCATACAGAAAGTCTCAGATTTGGGATAGCTTGATGGGAGGACAGGGGTTGCCAGTTGGCTTGACACTTGAAGGGAGAAGTCAAGTGGATGGGAAGGGCAAGAGTTTTAAGACAGGAAGCAGTGCAAGCAATGACAACTCCAAAAGGAGGCTCCACCAAGGTGAGGCACTTGGGGAAACGAATCACATGTATAGCATATTATGAGTACAAGGTATTGGGGAACAAACAGCAAGAAATGAGCTTGGAAAGAAAGCTGGCCTGATTATAGGAACCCTTGTTTGCCTTGCTAAGCCATTTAGCTTTTGTCCTCTCTGTCTCTGAAGGCCCCAGGTCTCAACAAACACTTGGGGGTTAAGGAGGAGCAAAGGCTCCCTCTCTCTCCACCCTCTTCTTTCCATCTGCCACAGCTTCCATCAAAGAAGCTCCATTTATTCTTCATACTATTATTATTATTTTTAAAATAGACTGTGTTTTAGTGCAGTTTTAGGTTCACAACAGAACTGAGAAAAAAGTACAAGGAGTTCCCATACACTCCTATCCCCAAACATGCCTAACCTCCCTCATTATCAGCATCCTTCCCCAGAGTGGCATGTTTGTTGCCAGTGATGAACCTACAGTGCCACAACATTATCACCGAAGGTCCATAGTTTAGGGTTCACTGTTGGTTTTGACAAATGAATAATGACTTGTATCTACCAGTATAGTATCATACAGAATAGTTTCACTGCTCTAAAAATCCTCTATGCCCTGCCTATTCATCTGTCCCTCTCCTCTAACGCCTGGAAATTACTATCTTTTTCTGTCTGCATAGTTTTGCCTTTTCCAGAATGTCATATAATTTAATCATATAGTATGTAGTCTATTCAAATTGGCTTATTTCAGTTAGTAATATGCATTCAAGTTTCTTTCATGTCTTTTCATAGTTTGATAATTCATTTCTTTTTAGTACTTTGGGAAAAAAATTTATCCTATGCCAAAAACAGTTATCAAAACCTTGCTCGAGCTTGTGTTAAGCCATTGAAAACCTTGGGTCAGGAATAGGACGTGATCAAAGTTATTAGAAACAACATGAAGACTATAACAGAGGCAACATGGCTGAGGCTGGAGATCGGGAAATTAATTAGGAGTGGATGATAAGGCAGTGGTATGAAAGATGCAGAGGAAGGAAGTGATTAGGAGGAAGAATAAACAGAACTGGTGATCTCTGGATGCAGAATAGGAGGTCTTCCTGAGTGGAGGAGGATGCCCAGACTCCTGGTTAGGGCATGGGGGTGGATGAGCTGAAATCACAGAGACAGAAGACACAGGAGGGAGTTGTGAGGGCAGACGGCACTGTTGGGGAATAGTGACCAAAGATCCTGTAACCGCCCAGCTTCAGACATCTAGAGAACAAGGGGAACTGTGTGGAGATCTCTAGGCTGGAAATATAGACCCAGGAACTTCTCACAGTGGTGAACCTATGATTGTCATTGAAACCACCTGGAAACACAAAGGACTGAGGTATTTGTACAGGTTTAGAATAACTGCCTCTTGGAGTCTACCTGATTGTATGCTCCCTAAGAACAGGGACTGCCTATTTTTTCTACACTCTGATTGCACCTTTAGCAGATTGCGGTATCTGGCTAATAGTGGGTATTCAAAAATATGTTTGAATGAATGAATGGATAGATGATCAGTTGTTAAGAAATGACTAAAGGTCCATTGAGTAGTTTCGAGGATCCAGCTGAAGTCAGAAATCATGAATTGCTGAGGTCCAGCCCAGTTCTTTGGCTTCCTCCAGTGGTGTATCAATGAAGAGGCAGTAGTATGGAGCAGGGAGTGGAGACAGAGAGAGGCCCAGCAACAGGGATTGTCCTAAAAGAGGGTTTGAGTCCAGGGAACCTACCACATACACAGGTGGGGTCTAGGCTGGGTTTGGGGCCCAGAGCCGTTTCCTCAGGGCTCTTGCTTCTACAGTTGAAAACGGGCATCTGCCCACACTGAGTTGCTCTAGAAAGTCTCACATTAGGAACAGTAGGCCAGTCCAATTCACCCCATGGGAGGTAACACACCACAGCATCCAGTTCGTCTGTTGTCTGTGTGTGCTTGAAAGGGCTGACTTTACCTTGCAACATTCACTGTGGAATGGGCATGCTTCCTAGCAGGAAAGTCGCCGGCAAGAAAAAAGGCACATCATGGTTAACTTGATGTGTCAACTTGACTGAGCCATGGAATGTCCAGATATTTAGTCAAACTTTATTCTGTGTACTCCTATGAGATGTTTTGGAATGAGACCAACATTTGAACCTATAGACTGAGTAAAGCCAATTGCCCTCCCTAATGTGGGTAGCCCTTTTCTAATCAGTTGAAGACCTGAATCAGTTGAAGGCATTTTTACCTCCTGTGAATAAGAGGGAACTCCTGCCTGATGATTTCAAGCTGGGACTTTGATCTTTTCTTGCCTCCAGACTCAAACTGAAACATCAGCTCTTCTTGGATGTTGAAGCCTGACAGCTTTAGAGTAGAACTGTACCATCAGCTCCTTTGAATCTATAACTTGCCAACTGCCGATCTTGGAATTTCTTGGCCTCCATGATCACATGAGCCAATTCCTTATAATACATCTCTCTCTGTCTCGCTATACATACACACACATCCTGTTGGTTCTGTTTCTCTGGAGAACCCCAAAGAGTGATTTTGTTGATTTTTTTTTCAAAACATCACACAAGTGTATGTGGCTAACTAAACAGAGTCAGGTATTTGTAAGTGATATAGGTAGGAAGATATGGAAAACCCAAATGAGGAGTAATGTGGTCACTTGCTCATTTTTCAGCTAAGTACATATTGAACCTAATGTAAAATACCATCATCCAAATGGAGGTTTCCTGGGCTGTTGGTGGGTCAAGAGGACATTTTATGCAGCCCTGCCAAATAGAGTTTGATCTGGATCTAAGCAGTGAAGAAGAGAAAGAACACCCCCATGCCTTTGGGGCCCTGTTTCACACATCCTCAAGGCTTTAATTCCTAGGGACTGCAAACTCATTCTGAGGAAATGTTCTGTGTCCTTTTAGGCAGTTGCTTCATGCTTTGTCCTTGAGGAAATAAAGTCATAAAGTAAAATACTTTACACCTTGGGGAACTTATATGAGTCTCTCAAACAGTGTTTCTTCCCAACTCTGGCTGCACGCTGGAATTACCTGTTTAATTAAAAATTCAGATAATCTGTCTCTACGTAGACCTTTTGAATAAGAAGCTCCATGTGCATGTGTTTTTAAAATGCTGCTCTGATGTTTCTGAGGCATTATCAGAGTTGGAATACATTGTCCTATTCAGATGGAAGGAGATAGAAAAATGTGTGAACTGATGTCTAGTGTGCCCAGTGCCAGCAGCCATGATTCTTATCTATGTGGTAGTTTCCGCTCCCAGATCTAGGCCTTGGAGCTGACCCGAGGCATTCCAACTGGACTGGAAAGGCTCCACGGAGGAGAATCTGCCCTCCTCAGGGCTGGCCTCAGGGCAGGTGGGTTGAGCTGGCTTTCCCGCCATTCACTTCCTGCCATCTGGGGGCCAGTCTTGCCTTATGCTCCTCCCTAACCAAGAGAACTTTCTAGAGCAAAAGCAGTAAATCTTAAGAATAAACTGTGTGGGCTTCTTTTTAATGCATTCATATGTGCAGAATGTAGTCCTGGCTCATCTCCCTCTTAGTGATGCTCTCACTGCACTAAATATTTTGACACTAGGAGAACACGACATTAAATATTTAACACGGATGGTATTATTTTTATGACACCCTTCGTGATTCCCATTCTTGTTGCTTAGGCAGATATAAACTAGCCAGCTCACCTATTATAACAACATAAAAGCAGCAATAATAAATATTTATGAAGTGCCTCCTAGGACACTTGAGAGGTGGTTTTAAAATGCAAGTTTTCCCTTAAAGAGTTTACCAATTTTTCTGCGTAACACAGAGTGAACTATCTTAACTCCAAAATATGCATAGAATTTAAATGGTGTATGAATATTAAACATACAAGAGTGTTTTAAGCATGTCACTCTTTCTGGAAAGTCTAACTTGAATAAATATTGTGATGCATACACATTAAAAATGAGCAGGCATTTGTATTTTCCAAAGTTGTCTAAAAATATTTTTTCCTCATTTTCTACTTTTATGGATAAAATTCTTCTTAAGAATTGCTGACAAGTGGTTGCCCTCTGAATCACCAGGGACTGCTGGCCACATGGCTTTTCCTCTGCTCACAGGAGTCTATTAGAAGTGAAGATATAGCTTAGGTAAGAATGTGGCAATCTGATATTTCATATGCTGTCAGAGTTGAGGCTTAGGGGAGAACCCAAGGAGAGAAAATAGAAAAGTCGTTACACAAAGGGCTCTATTCAACAAGCCGGGTGTGCAAACAAACCATATGCACACATGCATACACACCTCATCCCTCTCCGAGCAGCCGCAAAGGGATAAGTAGCCCTCATTAGCCAACTTGTGATTCAAAAATAAAATGAATGGCTTCAAAACCATTAGTATCGGGGGGATCAAAGGTCCTCTCCAGTCCCAGATGTGGGCAATTTGCTGAAATTAATCATTTACAAAGACGATCTCACTAAAGATTGCCACAGTCATGAGAGGGAGAATTAGTCCCTGCAGTCACCAGCTCCTTTATGGGAAAACAGGGTTAGGAAGAGGTGATGTATCTTGTTCAAGGCCAGTGGTAGAGACGGTTGCCTCCCCCATTTCCTACCCCTCCCTGCTCCACTAGCAGTCTTGTTCCTTACGGCGCATCTACTTCCAGCCTCCAAGCACACACAACCACTGCTGTCACCCACATCTCTTCATGTCCTGAACTTCCACTTCCTCCTTGAAATGAGAATGGCTGCACCAAATGGGTAGGGCCCCTTGCGTCTCTCACATTCAGGCAACAGGCAGGAGACATCATGATGAGGTTCAGCACGACTCTGGGTTGGCAGCTGGGCAAAAATGTCTTTACTTTTGAACTAGAAAATGTTAGAACCTAAATGACTCCTGGCATCCGTCTCCAGAGTTAGGGTAGACAATGACCTATCAAAGCTCCACAGACAGAATGGGGGCCAGAATCTATGTCTTTTGGCCCACAATCAGGTGTGCTTTCTCCGTGAGAAATTTCAAAGTAAAGATGCAATTGAGTGCAGGCATTTTGGTTTTTGTGTGGATACCATCAATGAAGCACCTAATACCTGCCTTCCCCTCCTTTGTGCGCTGCCCTAAAGGCTTCATGAAGTCCCCATAGCTCCTGTATCCCAAGCAGCAAGCAGCCTAAGGCACAACTTGTGTATATACAAATCTATTCATACTGTTTACCTTGGGTTTGTCTTGTGCATTCTACATTTATGTAAAGATTATTTTTCTAAATTCTATGCAGCATAAAAACACAAGCGAAAGCTTTATAATTTCAATCAATAATGCAATTAAGCTTCTCTAACAGTGAGGCAAAAACCGGAGAAACCATTTGGCTGCTGTCCGCCAGTGGGAAGGGTTGTGCCTCTGGTATGCCCAGGTGAGGAGAGCACAGGGTTGCAGGCAGCCACCTCTGAAAGTGCAGCGTACATGCCTGAATGTCCCTTCATGAGCCAACACACTGAGGATGACTGTGCAGACATTCATAGGAATGCCTTAAGGGCCTCAGCTGGACGAAGAAGGAATAAAGTCTCAGTTCTTTTCAGGTCTATTGAGTATGAATGAATCAGAAACCTTCCACAGTAAGCGAACAGAAAACCCAGCCCAAAGCAAGCCAAAACATCAGCTCTAGCAAAAACACAAATTTCTAGGCTCACATGGAAGAATTTTTAGGTTCACCTGGGCAGTGGACCCATATGGGTTTTATCCAGAGATTAAACTATGAATTCTGTGAGCTCCAGGTTGGTTCTGTTCTCAAGCTGCCCCGGAATTAGCAAGAGGGCTGCAGTGGCTTCAAGCCTCACGTCGCATTGACTCTGGTTGGTTTGTGTATCCTTCCCTGAGCCAATCACCCAAGACTTCAGTCTCTCAAGACCCACCCAGATGCTGGGGTACTTTATATCCACCCAAATTGCATTCTGGGAGTAGGAAAAGGATTTGTTCTCAAAAGAAAGTTAAATAACTCTTACCTAAAGAGGGGAAATAGTGACTGATGCAGTAAGCAGATGACCACCATGAAGAGTTAAGAAGAAAATACATTCCTGGATCTGGAATGCCTTCTCCACTTATTTTAGCTTATCTGAGCCCTTTCTATGTCATTGGTAGCCATAGTTGAAAACTGAAATTCTCCCAGCCTTTTCTAGGGCATGAGGTATGCTCAGAGTTTTGTGAGTCAACTCAATTTGCCTAATTGACAAAATTTTCCATTGCAGAGTAAATATACAGCTTTGCTTTTTAAATATAATCTCTCCTTTCTTTGTTTTTAATAATCTCAAAGTATTAGTGAGACCTAAGGCTCATTTACAAATAAAAGCTTCATCCTAACACCTGGATGATGAAAATATGCAAAGAAGGACCTTCATGAGAGAGAAGCAGAAAATATCCTCAATACTCATTTCATATCTGACAACAAATTAAAATTAGAGGAGAAAGAGGCTACCAATACATAATTATAGGAAATGGGTGATGAGGTAATGAGCAGTGGCTAAACTGGAGCTGACAGTCTAACCATGGGAATTTATTTAGCTGAAGAAAAGGAAAAAGGACCTGACTTGGTTCTGTGGCTGGAATTAGCTTCATTTTTCTTCATAGTCTCTTACTTTGCCTCCTTTCCCGTATCTCCACCTTATACTTGACAATAGCCTTTACTTTGACTGTTGCTGAGCTGTTTCTTTTGGTGGCAATGACTGTTACTGCTATCTGAAGAATAGAGGACACAGGACTGGTCTTGAGACATGCTGCTAGAGGTGACCTTCTGTCTGACTTTGTTAACCTGCTGCCACCATCCTCGGGGTAAGAGGGAGAAGCACAGCAGCCTCTCCCCACAACATTTTCAGTGCCTCCCAGGAAGAGCTGGTTGGCTGTCCTGGCCCTGCTGATGGATTTGCTGCCTCAGATGTCACCTGTGTCTCAGTTTTTGAACTCTTAGACACTGCCACTGACTCAGTCATCCATATAAAGCATGGCCAGGCATTCTTTCTGTCAATCATTCATGTGTTCATATATTTCACAAAGATGCAGTAGACGCGGTGCTGGGGAGACAGGGAGAAAAGACACACAGGTGCCTGTCCTCACACAGACTAGCGGGTGGAGGAGACCTGGGTCTCGGGATGGATCAGATCCTTGGGCTATGTGCCCCCAAAGGACACCCTGCATTTTTAGCTTGTGTTTGCTGGTGATTACTTTTTTAGCCTAACTTATTTCCTGCTAGATTATCAGTTCAGAACACATGCCTAGAACAGAGAAGAAGGTTCTCAATATATACCCATTTATGGAATGACAAATGAATGAATGAATGCAGCACCACACAGTAAGTACTCTGAAGGACGTATGAAATGTCATGGAAACACGTGCAAAGGCTGCCTAAGCTAGGATTGAGGGAGGTCATGGAAGGCTTCCTGGAGGAAGAGCAGTAAAGGATAGGGTAGGAAGGGGCCAGGTCAAGGAGAACACAAGGAAAAGAACAGTTAAACACGAATGTGATAGAGATAAAGAGTCAGAGAGATAGAGGTACGAGACACAGAAATGGCCCAGATGAGGAAGTGACCACCTCTTTTGGGGGAGTAGGGGAAAGTGCTGCTGGAAGCCACCTGATGCTGAAGGATGAATAGCAACCCGTCAGCTTGATAAGGGAAAGAAAGCCACAGGCATATCATGTTAAATGTTCTACTCACCCCTCACTCAGGTTTTGGCTTGACTGTTACTTTCCTGAACATTCAAGTCTGGGCTAGAGGCTTCCTACAGGTTCCCATCACAGTCCCCCTTACCAGTATTTTGCCCTGTGGTTGTGATTATTTCCGTATTTGCCTGCCCTACCACTGGATTGAGAGTTATAGGAAAAAGAGACCATTACTATCATTTGCCATTTTGACACCACCGTCTGGCATGGTTCTGGGGGAACACTGGGGCTTAATAAATATTTTCTAAGTGAATTAATACATACATTTCAGGAAGAGGAGAAGCATGGAAGCCTCAATTAGCATGGCCTGGAGAGGGAAACATATGGGAGAGAAAATGGTAAAAGAGGAGCTCAGAAACATTACAAAAAGCACCGAAGCCATGTCACAAAGCTTGGCGTTTATCTGTTGTGTGACTGGGAGTCATGAAAACATTTAACTGCAGGAGTCACTTGGCCAGATGCATTTTAGGAAGCTCATCCTGGCCACAGTGCAGATAGCAAGGTGAAGAGGGTTGAGAACAGAGGCAGGGAGACGGGCTCAATGACTTGAGAATTCTCATTTTTACAGAAGATTAAATGTAGCAATACATCAATTGCCCACTCACTGTAAGCCCAGTTCATCATACTGTGAACATATACAGACAGTCCATACAGAAGGTATATCAGGACAGTAAGATAAATGAAGCTTGATCAAACTGGCAAAAGCAGGTAGAGAAAATACCAAAGGAAATGCTTTCAAAAGCATAAAATAACATATCAGAAAAAGATCTGTAATATAGGTGTCAACCTAGTAAACTACAAAGTTTCTGAGATTGGGTGGGGAAAAAATGCTAGTTTCTAGAGATTTTCTGTAATGAAAAAGGCAAAGATAAATAGAAAATTTAAAAATGGGCAAAGAGACAAAGGAAAGAAGAAAAGGAAATCAAAATTGGGATGTAAAATTAATATGAAATAAACAAAGTAGCATTCAAGGCAAAGAAAAGACATAGTAATGAGAGGTGATAACTGGTGGAGTGAAGTCCCTGAGAAAGGGGAAGAAGCAGGGATCCAGAGGATAAGTGGAAAAATCAGCCTTGGATAGAAGGGACACACTTCCACAGTGGCAGGAAGAAAGGAGGAGATGATGGTACTGTTTTAGTTTATATTCTCTTTGAAGCAGGCTCTGAAACAAGGATTTGAAGACAGGTAGTTTGAAGATTTTTGAGATATGAGATTGGAAAGGGAAGCTGATAAAGGGTGTATAGTCAAGTCAGTACTGGTGTGGGTAACTGAAGCTGGAATTCCCCTGGGGACTCTGGAGCCAGTGTGGAATGCACACTGACCTGAGAGCGAGGGAGGTGGAGTGTTTCCATAGCAGAGAGGTGTCAAGCACCTGGAAACCCCAGGGGAAACGGGCAGGTCACCAATTGTGTCTCCTTTGGGTCAGATAGTAGATATGGCAAGAAGTAGAGGAGGTTATAGTTTGTCTTCTTTTATTTTCTTTGTGAAGCAGAGGGTGCTGTTACCTGCTGAGGCTAAAGGAAGTGGAAATAGGACCTGAGGTTGAGAAAAGTGGGGCAGGTTTGAAATGCACACATTGGAGAAAACTGACTAGAAAGCAGGACTGTTGGGAGTCTACAAGGGACTAGAGACAAAGAATTTACAATGTGTCTGTCTCTATCATTTGTTATTTTCTCCAGCACAGCTCAGGACCTTGGTAATAGGGGATGAGCAGCCAGTCAGATTTACAAGGATGTGGCTTTTTGTTAGGCAGGTGCAATGAAAGGAGAGTGAATCAATGGACTTGAGAATAAAGCAAGAGAACCTTCTAAGTGGTGAACCACATCATCTGGCTACCCTGACCCTCCTGGATAAGGAAGAAATTGAAGACAGAGATTAGATAGAAGAGAAGGCAAAGAGTCTGAAGTCAGAGTATGTGAGGAGAATGTACAAGATCTGCAAGAGTGAGATTCTAGTATGTGGAGGTTAATGACCAGATCTTACATATATAAATATGTTTGGAATTAAATAAGGCACACCTTAACCCAAGTTCTGTTGTGTGCATGCTCAGTTATATTTTTCATGGCAGCTTTGCCATCTTCTAGCATTTCTGCCCCATCAACATTTTCTTGTGTTCCATCTAATATTCAATGTCTGTCTTTATTTCATTTTATTTTAGTTCTGGGGTGCATGTGCAGGATGTGCAATTTTGTTACACAGGTAAATGTGTGCCTTGGTGGTTTGCTGCACCTATCAACTCATCATCTAGGTATTAAGCCCAGCATGCATTAGCTATTTTTCCTGATGTTCTCCCTACCCCTGCCTGCCTCCAAAAGGCCCCAGCGTATGTTGTTATCCTCCCTGTATCCATGTATTCTCATGTTCAGCACCTACTTATGAGTGAGGACATATGGTGTTTGGTTTTCTATTCCTGCGTTAGTTTGCTGAGGATGATGGCTTTCAGCTCTATCCATGTCCCTGAAAAGGACATAAACTCATCCTTCTTTATGGCTGCATAGTATTCCATGGTGTATATGTGCCACATTTTCTTTATCCAGTTTATCACCGATGGGCATTTGGGTTGGCTCTATGTCTTTGCTATTGTGAATAGGGCTTCAATGAACATATATATGCATGTGTCTTTATAATAGAATAATTTATATTCCTTTGCATATATACCCAGTAATGGGATTGCTGGGTCAAATGGTATTTCTGGTTCTAGGTCTTTGAGGAATCGCCACACTGTCTTCCTCAATGGTTGAACTAATTTACATTCCCACCAACTGTGTAAAAGTGTTCCGATTTCTCTGTAGCCTCATCAGCATCTGCTGTTTCTTGACGTTTTGATAATGGCCATTCTAACTGCCATGAAATGGTATCTCATTGTGCTTTGATTCGCATTTTTCTTTTCTTTTCTTTTCTTTTTTTTTTTTTCGAGACAGAGTTTCGCTCTTGTTACCCAGGCTGGAGTGCAATGGCACAATCTCAGCTCACCGCAACCTCTTCTAAATAACATCCCACTAATTTGAGATTACACAGTGAAATAATTGTATGCTATCCTAGGTCTCAGGAAAACATGTTCTCATTAGAGGCAGAAAAATGGTTAAGAAAACTGTCACAAAGGGTTTTTGAAAATCATATTAACTAACAAGTCATTTTAGTTCTTCTGGAGTAGAACTCAGTAGAAAATACAATCATAGAAACAAAGTTCTTCTGTCTAGAAGGCTGTCGCCCAATTTCTCTCCAGCAGGAAAGGATGTGTCGTATCTGTGAGAGGCAACTCCTCCTCAGGGGTGGTCGATGGACCCCACCTACACTGGGCCACCTACCCACCTCCTTGCTAGAGGCATTTCAGCCAAGGAGAAAGACTTTCCCTTGGCTTTTTCCAATGGAGGGGCATAGCTGTGTGGGTACCCAAGGATAGGGAGAAATATTTCAATCATCTAGAGACTAGAAGAGCTAAAGATTATTGATGAGCATTATTCATTTCTCTATAAATCATAATAAAGATGTTTGTTTGGTAGGAAATTATCAAGATTAAAACCTTCAAGATTAATAACAGACAAAAACGCAATGTAATTCAATTTAACCAACACTTACTGACCATGTACTAAGAACCCACTTCTATTCTAGGGCTGTGGAGATGCAAAGACGAATAAAATAAAAGTGTAGCCCTCAGACAGCTTACTTTCTAGTAAAATATATAAACTCTATAAACAAATAGCTAGAAACAAATGAATAGCAAGTTTCAAAAGGGCCAGGGAGGTAGGTATCCTGAACAAAATAAGCTGAATATAAAAATGACAAACTCCCAGAAAGCAAACAGTTTATTCTTACTAAGTTATGGTATAGGTATACAACAAAGTAAATATATATAATATTGATATGCTATTTTATATTACATTTTAAAAACTAATTGAAAAGGGAAAACAGTCATTGCTATATCTTTATTTCATAATTCATTACTGCTTTAATTTGGAATCAGAAACCTCACATCTTTCCTTCTGTACCAAACCATGTTTCAAGCCCTGTATTTTTCACTGTGATGTACAGAACGCAGCTTTAAACACTTAAGCCAGGAGGGTGGTTGGTAGCTTTTTTTCAGATTAATTTTGGAGTAGAGTTGCTCCTAAACATAGGCTCTTCCTAACATGGGTGGAGTACTGTCAATGGTTCTTATATCTAGAATCACCACTTCCAAAATGTGTGTACAATCTTGGCTTTCAGCATTGTTCTACTTAGACTTGACATAGACATCAGTACCATTTCTGCACTACAGTTTGATAATGTCAAATCATAGCCCAACATAGATACTATCAGAAAATACAAAAAGTAAGCTACATAATGTTAGTTTATTTTCATGAAGTTTGAAGTCTGAGAATATTTTTAGAATTTGGTCTTCAATCGCATTTTAAGAGAATAAATTTTAGGCTTTAATTTTCATTTCTGGAAAATGATTGCAATGTAGGAAAGTAGATGACATTATTCTTTTACAAATGAATTTCCCAAAACGTTCACTTCATCAGGACTGAGAGAAGCTCACAGATGAAACATTTGTATAATACTTGTGACTGTACCTATAGAAAAATAGTCAAAAGGTATAGATAAGTTGTAGAGTCATCAAAAAGCTTAGGACTTTGGGCTAATCTTCACTGCTAAGCAGAGATAGGGCTATCCCCTGTGATGACGTTAACAGTTAAAAAAATCTCTTCTGAACCACAGTGCAAGTAAGCCAGCATATTCATTAAGTAAATGTTGACCTGGTTTTGCTCAAAGACATAGAACAATAGCCAATTTGTGGTATTAATTACTGAATCCATGGCTTCTCCCATTTTAGCTTTGTGCCCAAAGCAATTTCTGATGAATGAGGAAAGTAATGGACTTAGGGATAGTGTCCCTACAAAATAGTGCCACCTCTGGGCTGTTGCTTGACAGGCCTGACATTAACTCCACCCATCCTGAGAGCTCCATCCGTAGTAACACTTGGTGACTTGGACCAGTGCATTCTACATCCAAATGGTCTGAGACCTTTTTCATAACACAGTCAGCCATTTCCTGATGTTTTGCCTTTCATGGGCTCTTTGTCCTGAAGTTTTTTGACCCCTTCAAAATTCTCACCACACCACAAATAAATATAGTTAACAGTGTGCTGTTCTTTATATCTGTGTTCTCATTTGCTGCAAGAGAAAATGCCAGCCATAAATTAACTGGACCTGAAAGTTCTCAATCTTATTTTTAACATACCAAGCTACAAAGTTGCTCGTTAGATTAACATTTACAAATGGCTGTTGAGGGTCTGGACACATAATTTCTGCAGCATTCAAAATAGACTCTTTTATAAACTGTGTTGTCTGTAAAAAGGATTTGATGCCCAGGCAATTTTTTCACTTAATAAAGAACTGTATTTCACAGCAGCTGGCTGATTTTATTCTCATTCAAAAACAAATGCTGCCATTTCTTCAGTCCATTACATTTTCTAACATCCGTCTTTTCTGTGTACCATTCAAGGCTGATTTTTTTTAATGGTGCCTTAAGACGTAATTTTTCTTTGCAAACATTCTTTGTTTTGATACTCTTCCCATCCACCGCCCCCCACCAAAAAATGGTGTGGTCCTATTTTTTCTTATAATAATTGTTTTTTGGAGATGCACAAGTTCATTTTCCTCTTCTTTTTACAGTAAGAAAAATATCAATAAACACGTGGTAAGAGGCAACTACTCTTTGATTTCAGTGCTGGGAATACAACAGGAAGACGTGGAGGCTTTAATTAACTGAAAGGGCACAGTCCTTTTATTTAGGGACTGTATACCTCATGAGAACATCAGCCCTTCACTGTCAAAGGAAGCTGGAAATCAAAACATTTTAAGAAAAATCTTCTAATTGTTTAAATATTGGTAACTTATTCAAAATGTATTAAAATACCAAGTGAATCAACACCATTCTAATCAAGCAAAACAAGTCCACAAGCTGAGTGCCCCCTGTGGGCTGCCCATCTGCAACTTCTGGATATGCAGAGCATAACAGTAAAACGATTTATACCGTACTTTTGTTTTAGTACCTGAGAAGTAAGAGAAAAGGTACAATTATACCAACATATTCATATGGAGTATGAAATCCAAATGCCATATTTAATTTGGAAATGGTCTAATAAGTCGGTGTGATGTGGTGAAAAGGGTACCCTCCTTGAAGCCAGTCATGTTTGGGGAATCCTGGGTATTTCACTTATCAAGTTGGTTAATCTTTGATTCCTCATCTGGAAATAAGGATAAAGTGATTTGATAAGTTTGTCAAAATGATTAGAAATAAAAATATGAAAATTTCTTAGTATACTGACTGGCATTTGGAAAGTGTTCCATAAATTACAGCTAGGACTGTTATTATGAAATGCAAAATATGCATTTTCAACGACATTTCTTAGTATGCCCCCCAAATATCACTATGCCCAGGCCCTGCTGCCCTCACTCCTGCCATCTCTCCCTCTGCTCCCATGGTTCATCTCATGGCCTGATGGTGTAGGCCCCTGCTCATCAGCACTCTCTGGAGTTTCCCACCTCCTTCCCTGGCCCATGCTCTTGCCTCTCCCTAGAATGTCTGTCCCTTTCTCCTTCATTCAGTTAACTCCTATGAGACTTAACCTAGCTGTCACCTCTTTGAGGAAGTCTTCCTTGCATGCCACTACCCTACAATCTAAATGGAGCACTCCCTTCTTTCTGCCTTGCATTCACCTCAGTCACAGCATTTGTCAAATGGTCTTATAAACCGTGAGCTCCTGAGAGACAGGAACTGAGTCAATCATCTCACTGTCCCTTGCACGTGGGTGCAATCCTGGATCCAAAGAATTCATTCCCTCCTTTGGGAAAGGAAGGGAATAAATCCTCCTTTTAGGAGGATCTATCCATAAAAGGACGGAATGAATAACTGAGGTGACTGGAGACCAGCATAGCAAGGGCCCACTCCACTTCAGCTTTCCTTCTGCTTTACAAAGTTTCAAACATCTTTGGCTGCTGAGTGAGTGTTTCTCCCCTTGCCTTCCCAAACCTTTCTCCTGCTGCTGTCTCCACTCTCACCCCAAAGCAATGGAGATTTCTGTTCTGGAATGGCAGGTCATAACAGAGAAGGTACATAAGTGATACCTCCTAAGAGTCTTGTAAGTGGGAACTGGAAAGACATCTGAGAGGGTTTCTTTTGAAAAGTAATAATGGATAAAAAATAGAGCCCCTGTTTTAAGGCAAAGAAGGGGAGAACCATAACCATAACCCACTTTCACTTTCAGAACATGTAGCTTCTTAGCTCAGTGGGAGCAAGAATGCATCTTGTACTCTGGCATCCATGGTCCTATAGCAGAAGAGAAAGCATCTTTTAGCATAGGGCTGCCAATAGCATGTATGGTGGCTTTGAGTAAAGAAAGACACCCCTTCTCCAGAGGGAGTCAGACCCCTTCTGGAATACTTAGTGAGAGGGAGACAGACTAGACTGCAACCCAAATGTGCCCCTCATCCAGGTACCTTTGTGAACTACTCATACAACCTACTGAGGTAGCCCCAAGGTAAGAATTTCCTCTTATTATGCACAGTATTAGAAAAATGATGATGAATAATATGAAAATATTTATTCTTTTCTAGGAACATGGGTGACATTTGGAGGTCAAATTTCAGATGAGGTAAGTTACCTTTGGCCTCTATTATGCTGATGAAAGAAAATGCAGAGAGTGCTATATAGCAGGAATCCTCTTCCTGGGACCCTGACATTCTACAGGGATAAGGTTTAAATCACAGGAAATGGTTAAACTGACTCAGAGATTATTGTCAATTTTATTTTGCCTGTTGTATTTTTTACATTTAGATTATTAATAGCCCTTGAAGCTGTACATTATTTACGCAGGTTGAACAGCTAGAGAATGAAACAATTTGGAATAAATATTAGTCACTTTATTGAAAGATTGTATGACTGCTATGTGGTTTTGCTTTATTCATTTGTTTATTTTTAGCTTCAACTAGGATGACTGACTGGTCTCAGTTTGCACAGAAGTTTTTCAATTGTAGTACTGAAAGCCCACATTGCAGAAACCCTCTAAGTCCTGGGAAAATGGACAGTTGGTCATCTGCCTTGGGCAACTTAATCTAAGCTCTCTGATCCTCAGTTCATACTACAAAAAATGAGATGATAATGCTAACCCTGATGGTCTGTTGAAAGGATGAACACATCATGCTTGTCAGATGTTTATGTAGCCATCTGACTAGTAGGTAGCAGACCCTCAATAAATGCAGCTATGATAATTTTATTTATCATAAAAGTTTTAGATTATCATTTACACAGTTAAAACACTACTTACCAAAGTGATATTTTTATCATTTCCTATAAGGAATACATTCATGGAATAAGTGAGGTATGCAGGCATTGAGCACCAAGAACTCCCTCTGATCCTTGAACACCATTGAGCACCAAGAACTCCCTCTGGAATGGCAGGTCATTCCATGACCTGCCATTCCAGAACAGAAATCTCCATTGCTTTGGGGTGAGAGTGGAGACAGCAGCAGGAGAAAGGTTTGGGAAGGCAAGGGGAGAAACATTCACTCAGCAGCCAAAGATGTTTGAAACTTTGTAAAGCAGAAGGAAAGCTGAAGTGGAGTGGGCCCTTGCTGTGCTGGTCTCCAGTCACCTCAGAGTCCCTCTGATCCTTCCTTGTCTACCTTCAGGAAGAGTCAGGGATAGTGTATCTGAGTAGGTGCACTGAGTGGGATCCAGTCCCACTCTACCTTTGACTGACCAGTAAAATCCTTGTACCCTCTACTCAGCAGGATGGTGGTTAAGGTTAATGAGATGATGCCTGTAAAGTGCTTAGTGGGGTACCTGGCCCAGAATAAGCACTTTACAAAGGCAGTTCTTACTATCATTCCTAAGGAGACACTTGGGAAACAGAGGCTTTTCTCCATGGCTCCTAAAATCACCAGTGTTATTTAGCCGATCTGAGACGGAGGTCTTAACTGTGTATTCTTATCTGTCCTAATGCCTCTTCCTGTATTGGGCACATGTCATGTTGGAGGGCTTGCCTCATGGGGGCTTCTCTGGCATGCAGACTTTAAGCTAGAGACTAGCATGCAGGACAGTTATTAGGAAGTGTTGTCAGAATCAGCACAGGGCAGGGAAGAAAGCAGCACTAGGCAGACAGAGAACTTGGGTCATGATGCAGCCTCAACAGTGACCTCAGCCAACTCCATAGGGCTCTCCAAAGTCAAGATGGCTCTGCAGAGTTGTCTCAGTTTACGACAACATAAAGGACTGGGCCTTTATGTCCTCTTACTGACCAGTCATAGGTAACACTCTCTAGCCAAGTGCAAATTCCAGAGAGGGCTGACAGAGGTAGGCCATTTGATGGCAGCATTCCCAGCAGCTCAAGGAATAAGTCCTTCAGTTCCAAAGGAGAACCTAAGGGCACATCACAGAGTCTACTACAGGGCTGTCTCTGACTGGCACCAGGAAGGGGTATATGGGGGAAGCACAAAGGCAAAGCCACAGAAGGCAGAGCACAGGCTATGAACTTGAAGTCTCATACAAAATAGGGAGCAAGCAGGGAGGGAGGCCTGCAGTTGACAATCCATTGTATCCAGCACATATATAACCTACTACTGCCTGGATGGTGCTTGGAAGGGAAAAAATACAAAAATGTCTCCCTTTTCTAAGGAGTGGGGCCAAGTAAAGTACATTATTTTTCTCTAGTCTTCACTCTCCTCTTTACAGTGTCTACTCTCTGCTGCAATGAGCCAATCTAGCCCAGGATATAGTGTGCAGGGCTGACCTCTGAGATGAATAATTTCAAATTTTCAAGTCTAAAAACTACAATAAAGCTGTAATGAATGACTTCAGAAGCACTCACCTTAGATGCACACCAAATAAATAGCTATTGTACCTCCAGAGAGCATCTGTGGCCTTCCCTGGGTCCCCAAAGAGAGAATGCCAGCAAAGGGAAGAAGGGAGACACAGCCAGATTCAGTGCCACCCATTGCTGAATTCTTTGAGCTCAATGCTTTCTGTGTGGCAAAAATGCAGTCCAATAGCAATGAGTTTGCCTACCTAGATTTTCCTGCTTTTTCTCTGGCTTCAAATAATCTCAACACAAAATAGATGCAAATATGGAATATTAGGGCTGGCCACACCACAGTGTGCTGAGTTAATTGTTGACAATTACATCATTGTCAGCACTGTCTTGGGAGGTGAGGATGTCCCCATCTCTGGGAGAGTTCAACTTTTATTGAATTACCGTTTGGCAGGGATACTATCCAAAGGATATCAACACTGAACTCTGTAAGGTGCCTCTCAAAGGTGATTTGGCTTTATTGTAAAATAAAGATAGATGTTACTCATATGAATAATTATTTCTTTAAAATAATGATGAGAGCACATTAGCATCTTATAGCACTTAGTTTTCAGAGTTTTATTTACATTTTTAAAATCTGGAAGGTAGTTAAGGTGCCTTTAACTGTAAGTAACAAAAACTCAACTCAAATCAGGTTAACCCATTTCAAAAAGTTATTTTGACTTTTAAACTAGAAGAGCAAGATGTAGATGAAGAGCAAGCTTCAGGGATGCCTCAGTCAGTGACTCCCAATCTGCATCCCTTCGAGTCTCTTGACCCTATGTGCCTTTGTGTATCAACTGCTTCTTCAGGCAGAAAGGCAGCTACTGGAATCCTGGGCCTCAATTAAAACTGTAACTCCAGGGAAAGGGTGTTGCTCTTAGAAACTCTGTAGGAACAAGTACAAATGTTCCCAGAAGTCCCCAGGGAACCTCTCCTCACATCTCATTGGCCAGGGTGTGTCACATGACCTTCCGGAGCCACTGACTCATAGACCCCCGCCCCTCCCCGCCCCAGCGCCGCGCTAGAGGGAGGTAAGGTCAGCTGCGCTGAGGCCTCTGACCTCCTTACAAGAGGAGGAGATCCCTGAACAAAATCATCCCCATTTTGCAAACAAGGAAACTGAATCTACAGAGAGGTCAAATGATTTGCCCAGGTTTATTTATCTAGTAGTAAGGACTCTTAAGGCCAGAAACCACTCTTCAGACTTAGTTGGTGATTTTTTTTTTTTTCTCATTATTTCACATTCAGGCACTCAAATCCTATGATTGGAAAATATCTCTGTCATCGTTTAGTTTAAGTTTCCATATAGAATTCTCCGTCTTCTCTTTAAAAACTCTCTGGATAAGATTTTTGTATATTTTCCAATAATAATACACCAGTATGTCATATGACATAACTCAGGCTAATGTAAAATGCAAACACAATAATTTTTAAAACATAGGACAGTCATAATAGGGAAAACTTGTCTTAACTTTTAATCTCCAGTTAGGGCATAATTTAAAAATTATAAGAACATAGGATAAACATTTTAATGGTAATATATTAAAAGCAGCAATAGCATACTATAATGCTAAAGAATCTGCATGGACTCCGTTTTGCTAGCTTAACAATATTCTTGGTGGGCAAATTTTTAAAGCAACAGAAAAATAGTTTATTTTGGTAATGCTGATGAAGTAACTTTAGCCTGCCATCAAAAACATAATGGAAACATCAATTGTAATTATTTTTGAGGTGTGTAATTTTTCAAATGACTGGTAAGTCAATCGGCAAAATGAAAAAATGGCCCCTCCACTGTTGTTTATGGCTATCCCTCTATGGATATTTTTAAGCTGTGTATAGCTATTCTCTTCTGTCATATTTACCTCTTGCTTTCAGTAGCACAAAGCAAGGAACAAGGAGCTTTGGGGTCTGTTTGCAGGCAGAACAGTGAGGAGCTGGATTCCTAGTGAGTCAGAGGCACCCTGCTCCCTCTCTGTGTTGATTCAGTGGCTGCTCTATGATGGTGCTGAGGTTTTGCTGAACTGTGGGTGACAGGAGTTTTGCAACAGTCATGGCTCTGTCTCAGCCGCAAGAAAAAAGTCACAAGCTTCAGGTCAAGAGTCACCCAGCTGCCAAAACCTATTGGCTGGGAGATAGGAGTTGAGCAATGGAGTCACCAGTGATACAAATGGCCCTCTTTGTCAGAAAGATTAAGATGCCACAAAGAATGTTGTCAAACCAGCTCTTCCCAGCCGAGCGAGAAACACAAATCTATCCACTTCGGGCAGGCTGAATCCCAGCCTTCAACCCTTCAAAGCCCTTTCTATGTCTGAGGGAAATAATACTTCTGCCCTATGGATACTGGCTGGGCCTTCTTTCTTTCACTCATTTCACCGCAACTAAGAAAAACAAGGATTGATTAGTGAGAGGTCAGTGTTCCTAAAGACCAGTAGAGGACTCTAAATTCAGGTTTGGAAAGCATTTGGCTTTTCTGACTGACCTTCCTGTCCCCTTGCAGGTTGCAGAAAGGCTGATGACAATCGCCTATGAAAGTGGTGTTAACCTCTTTGATACTGCCGAAGTCTATGCTGCTGGAAAGTAAGTCAGTACCTGTTTGTGTCACTCAAGTGGCATCTGTAGCACCAAAAGAATCAACCCAGACCATTTCCAGCATGTTGGTGAAAAGGCTCTGTCCTTCTCCCACATGTTGGTGGCTCTGCTTTGCTCTGCCCTCTACCACCATCACTAGAATTGGGGATATTGACCATCTCTGGCCCTCTCTGCTCACCCAAACCTTCCTGCTGCTTCTGGTCCCTGTATGAAGAACAGGCTGGAGGGGGATATGACCAGGAAGCAATTGCCATATCTATGTTAGGAGCAGCAGAGTTTGGTGTCAGAGTGGTGGCAGAGGAGAAATATTAGTTGAATACATGAGTGACCAAATGAATGAACAGATTCCAAAATGGTTGCCCAAAAGTTAGTCTCATTATTTCATAATCATATCTCGTAGTTCCTCAGATGCTGACAAACTAGGATATCCTCCTTGCAGAGAAGCAGGAACTGCTTTTCCTGTTTACCTGCCTGTCCCTACACTAGCATTACAGGAAGATCAGATGTCAAAGTGAGGATCCCCTAAGGTGGCAAAGAATCTATTATCTTTTTTATAAGAGATCTCAAAGCTCATTCTGAGGACAGCAAGGGCTGCAGAGAGTCCTCACTTCTTTTGTGAAAGGAGTCACATCCAACTGCAACCTTCCTTGGAACCTAAGGCAGATTCGGAGCCCCAAGACAGAGCTTGTTAAACCAGAACACATGGGAAATGTGTCCTCCTAAACAGGCCTCAAGATTCATGCTGTCCGAGTCCCAGCATAACCAGTACATTTCAGAATAGATCTGTGGCTCCTACTGGGAACATGGATGTCTAGCTCTCAGAACCAAGAACAGCTACCTAGCTGTTTGAACAGCTCTACAATTTTCTAACAGGACTGTGAAGTATAATCACCTGCAGACTTAATTCACTTACTTCCAGGTGAGAATTACAATCAAATTTCTGGACTTGCTGAATCAGGATGATCAGTGGATTTTCCTTGTGTGAATTTCCTCCTTTTCAAGACCAGGTCTATGTTTTAAGGTCCATCAAGGAGATTTAGAGCTCACATTCCTGATGCATTCTGTTGAATCCAAGGAGAGAAAGTAAAGGTTATAGGGCCTTGCTCCTTTCTGCCTTCTGCTCCTTTCCACTGTTTTCTTCTTGTGGAATCCTGCATGGTACCAAATGGCGCTAAGGTAGAAAAAGGGAGAAGTAAGTAGCAAGTCTGTTAGAGTCCTGTTTGTATGACTCCTGTGAGGATAATAGTTACGATTAATTATTGATTGTCCGTCTATAATTGAGATAGGTTTCCACTGTGAAATGCAAGGTTGCCAAAGGTAACGGAGAGACAGGGAGAAACAAAAGCAACACCAATGCAAGACTTAATGCCTATTTCTTTGGGGCATGCTCCACAGCTAACCCGCATGGTGGCTTATTACAAGCTATACACTCTAATAAAGACAGAACTTTCAGTTAAGACCAGTAATGATTAGCCATGACCCTCATCCACAGCATCCTAACGGACCCAGTGCTAATTCCATTTATCTCCCATTCACTAAGCCTCTGAGAGCCCAGTTGCTTCTAACAATGTTGGTCTTACTGGGAGGGACATAGAACATTTGTCTCCTCAATCTTGGGTCCCAGCCTGGGTAGGGGGAAGAGGAAAGAACAGTGGATGCCTTCAGTATGCCTCTGCAACCCAGCCTTAGGGGCAAGAAAAATACTTCGTCATGTCTCCTTCTATTTTGCTCCTATGACAAAGGTTGTCACTGGAACCTAGGATGTTCTGTGTGGGAGTGTTCTTTATGTGGGACATCTAAACCCACATATCGGTTCTCAGTTTATACCCAGGAGTCAATATTTTCTATCTAAACAATGTGAAGTCTCGTCCTCCCTGGTCGCAACTGAATTACTCCATAGCAATTAGAAGGAAAACTTTGACTCCCTTTGGACGCCACCAAGCAGGGCATTTATATATGGGATCAGTAGTTCACAAACACCAAACTGCCAAATGACTGCTGCTGCTTGGTATCAGGACTGCAGGCGGTCTCCTGCCAGCGTGTCAGGATTTGGCAGGTGCTTCTGGAATGCTCCGGAGCAGATTCTGCAGGCACAAGCAGAAACAGCGGAAACTGTGCTACCAGCCGAGAGCGGCTTCTATTTTCGGGATATGTAGGCACTGAGAGTTCAAACAAGGAATGGTTCTTGTGTTCTGGATTGACTCTTGCTTTTCCAGGATACTGCATCCTAAGACATTATCTGTTTCCCCCTCCAGGGCTGAAGTGATTCTGGGGAGCATCATCAAGAAGAAAGGCTGGAGGTATTGCATTTGCCATAATTATTGTTTTTTAAAAAGATATTATTTTGCACCAGAGAAGGAAAAACAAAATTATATGACACCCGACCAAAAGGCTGTCAAAAAAATCAACTGTTGATGAAGAAATGATTTATAGAGGCTTGAACATAAATGCCAGCAAGTTCACTTCTGGTGCTTCAAAAATTACTGACTAGTCATTGACAACAATGAATTACCAAATGAAGGAGGGGATGCTCATGAAATATTTGTGCATAAAAAAGTGACAATTTCATGGCTTCTGACTGCCATTTGTGCTAATCTGTTGAAGGAAGTAACCTGAAGGGAAGCTGATTATCCCTCATACATACATGCATTTATGTTTCCTGTTTATTTTATTAACTCTGGATGCAAAGAAATGATGAAACATGAAGTCTCTTGGATAAACACCCCAAAGCTTTCTTATCTGAACACATTTAGTCAGCATCCCTCCTGTATGCCCAGGAACCCTGTTATCTGGGTACTCAGAAAAGTGCTTCATCTGCTGTCCTTGAGAAACACAGGGCTGTGCTTACACATCCCTTTCCATCACCTTCTGTAGCCAAAGACAGTGTTGTAATAAGGGAAGCTGTAACATCTATGGGTGGTGGGGAGGTAATACCTCCCCATTTCACTATAGACTTCAACTACAACAGCCACTACTTCCCCAGCATGAGGACAGAATTAAGCAAAGCGCAGCAAAGATTACAGGGCAAGTTTGTGTCCTCCTCTGTCCTAGCATAATATTTGCTCATTACCAAATAGATTACAGTGTAACCGTATTAGTGAAGACAACTGTGCAAAGTGCTGTGTACTCATGCTTTAACGTTTAGCATGTATTTTCTAAATTTATTCTAGGGAAAATGGACATTGTCAGAGAGTTCAAGAGTGGTTTTATTACGCTTTTGCACACATAACTTAAACTCCCTCTAGAAAGGGAAACTTAAGAAGGTGAAACATACCTGCATGTATTTTTAGGGCTGCTTACTCCTCGCTCTGAGATAAACTTTTGGTGGGAATAGAGTCCTGTGGAAACAGAAAACCAAACATTTATAGAAATATGAACAAATAAACTTTGGCGACCTACTTTCTCCCTCTTCCTTCTCCTCCTCCCCCACCCCAGGGAACTGTAACAATGTTAATAGAAAACTATATTCCACCTTATATATGGAAAAATATTCGTGTTCCCACTCAGTCCTTCACCTTGCCTGACTTGCCTGAGTTACTTTCCCACTCAGAGCATTGGTTCACCCATAACTGCCTAAATAGGGACTGTATCCATTCTCTACAGTTGCTGCAACAAAGGACAAAAATACTGGGTAACTTTAAATAACAGAAATTCATTCTTTTATGTTTCTGAAGGCCAGAAGTCCAAAATTAAGGTTGGACTTCAAGGTTGTCAGGGCCATGCTCCCTCTGACACTCTGGGTAAAGTTTTTCCTTGCTTCCTCTTAGCTTCCGGTGGTTGCCAGCCACCCTTGGCATTCCTTGGCCTGCAGCTGCAGCACTTCAGCTCTCCTCACATGTGCCTGTGTGTCTTCTAATAAAGACACCAGTCATAATGGATTAAGGGCCTACTCTACCTACTAATTATATCTGCAATGATCCTATTTCCAAATAAGCTCACATTCAGAGGTTCTGTGGGTTAGGACTTTAACATATCTCTTTTGGGTATGCAATTCAATTATAACAGAAACCTTGGAGATAATTCCGCTAATAATACAGTGAGGTCTGCAACAAGGTGTAGGCTGCCAGAGTACATCTAAGGAAGAAGGGGAAGCATCAGCACTGTAGCTCTTTTCTTTCTCAGCATCCAGAGAACATTGAAATATCACTCTTCATAGCTGCAGAACCTATTTTATATACCTTTTATAGACAATAGATTACCATGCATATTCCACAAATTTCTTGCAAATAAAAACTCAAGCTATCATTATGCCCAAAACGTTTATATTGGTTCACAGTTGCCCCCACAAGACTGGTGAAAAGATAAACCATATCAGCATAGCTTTGAGCCTAAAAAGCTGTTTCGATTAGCACACTTGACTTCTGGTCCTGGTGCTACCACTTGCTAGCTGTGTTATTCGGAAGAAGTTACTACACTTCTCTGATTCTCAACTTACCCACCTGTAAAATGGACAGCGTAACAGTTCATGAAGTGTCATGCTGACAGAGTGAGATAAGGTGTGCAGAAGTATTTTGAAGACTGTGCTGTATCACTGTAAAGTGCATTATCACTCTCTACCTGCTCAGAAGAGTTGCTCTAATAGTGTCGGTGAGAGTCAGTGATGATTTGCCAGGCTGCTGTCTACTCTTGCTATTTGAACATTAAAGTTAGTGTGCATACCCATATAGGCCAAATATTTTACAGGAAGCCTAACTTTGAAAACCTAAGTCTGTGGCAGTGTTTGTATAGTATGTGCAGCTTTGAATAATCAAAAGGCCTACATTCATTTTTTACAACATTCCATCCAGCTTTTTGTTGGTTGAAAGTGCTAAAGGAGCCTGGGCTTCCCTGTGGCAGATTGCTGTTATAATAGGTATCATGATGTTGATGTATTAACCTGGAAAGTACATCAACCCTTTCAAGTTGTGTAATCTCCAGGTACATGTATTTATCGACCTTCCATTACAGTGATTCAAATTACTTTTCAAGGGATTAAATTCAATGGGATGGCACTGCTAGCATTTTCAACACATTTTTCTTGTTGCAACCAAGTTGTCAGGGAGTTGTCACCATCATTCCCCATTGGTTATCATTAATCATACCAGGTTTTTATAATGGAGAGCCCTAAGGCACTGACTCTACAGATGATGGAATTACAAATGCCTTATTTCAAGCACTCCTGAAGATTGGAGTTAACCATTGAATCTCAAGTGATTTTTTTTTTCTCGATCAGTGTGATCAAATTATATACCAAGGGAAACCAAATTGCACTGAGATCTGTTTCCCAATTTTATTGCATACCTGTAGTTCTCAAGACATAGTTCTTATTCCATGATCATAATGCTAGGATTGCATATCCTGCCCTTGGTTGTGCCTTTCAGAAGGTAATGTTAGCTGATGAGATTTGTTACATTTCATTCCCTTAGCAGTAAAGTGGTATAACCTTGAGCTGAGGATTTTAGAACTGTTTCCCTAAAATGACATTTCCATTTAATAAGACACTCAAAGACATTTTTTCCCTGTTTGTTCTAAATATTTACTATTATAATTCACTTCATCATTTAGATTTCTATGTAGTCAAATCCTGCCTGTGAATGTGATGTTAGAAGGGATAATAACACAGAGCTGCAAGCGTTCGTGTTCCTTGGCAGAGAGTGGAGTCCTCCTGGGAGGAGTTCACATGCAGTCGGCATTAGGCCAGATGCTGAATACATGTTCATTGGTGTTTGCTCTTTTGACCTCCTAAAGTGATTCACCCCCTCAGTCCTTTCACTTCCATTCCCACGAACCATTTCTGACCCTCCATGCTGGCTCACCACTCACCTTCTCTTTGCAACGTTGGCCTGGGCTTTCTGTCAATTCCCAGTCTGACTTGTTATCACTGCCCTCCACCTCCTCCAGCCCCTCCAGCCAAAGATCATTTCCTTCAGCCTCTTCCTCTAGGATCCAACTTTGAGTTGTCCCTCACTAGCTTCCCTTTGTCTTTATTTTAGTGAGATGGATTAACAAATTTACTTCTTTACCAGTTTTTAAAATGTGAGGTACAGTAACAGATTCTTTCTGGTGCTATTATAATAATATGACTCAGTACAATAACCTGCATTTATTTACTACTTCTCTGTGTTTGTCTATTTGATATACAGGAGGTCCAGTCTGGTCATAACAACCAAACTCTACTGGGGTGGAAAGTAAGTTATTTTTCCTACTAAGCAGGAAACAACTAGTAGTTCCTGTTTTTTTTTGCTGTTAGGCAGTTATGTTACATAAAATGAACTAAGATTAATTAGTTTAGAGAGAGGGGTTTTTTTTTTCTCTCTCACACACACACTAAGGAAATAGCAATTAGCCTAAGATTTAATTTTAGCAAGTTACTCCCGAAGAAATTTAGTGCAAAGCATGTGGTCACTTGTTACTAAGTGATTAATGTAGATTTTTCAAATACCAATCTCATACTTAGAATCGTTTCCAAAATATAGTTCAAATTTCAGGGAAGAAAAATAGACACAAAGCATCACAGAAGAAAAGCTACTCAAATCTGCCAAAACTCAGAGACTTCTACAGAATGCAAAGATAAAAATACCTTGTCTGGCTCCATGTCTAAGTCTCTGATCATTTCTGCAGAGGGCTGAAAGTGCTGATCAAAAGGACCACCTCATTGGAGAATAACACGGAGCTACCTATATCACTCGCTGTCAGGCCAAATGAAAGGGAAGCGCTCTCTGTTGTGGGATGCAGAGCAGATTTCACAGGATAAATTGGCTTCTTTTGGGCCTGCTAGCATTTGAACTGGTACTTACATTATTCAGCAGGCCTTAGAAGGCTGGCCTTTTTGACTAACATATAAGAAAACAGCAATTCCATGTACCAGAGCAGTCATTGTACTGTGCTTTTCCATCTTTGAGACAGAAATCTCAAAAAAGAAAAATGCTGGAGTTTTAATAAAAAGCAAAAACAAACAAAACCTTATTTACCTTCCTATAATTGATAGGGAATTTTTTTTTAATTGGAGGTTGAGGCCAAGTCTTCTTTAGGAACCTCCTAATCAAAATGTATATGTGTATACACACGCTTGCAAACAATTTGTTGTTGCAAAATACTCTATTTTGTTGTTGGTTTTGAACCTATTTATAATGATATGAAGACAGAAAGATGTAATTTAGATTTTTATTCCTGTAGTAATCTGTGTAAAAATAAAGCAACATCATGCTATGAGAAATGTGGATTTCCATTGTCCATGTTTTGATTCACAGTGCCATTGCTTGGTGCTTTTGCAATGCTACAGAACCTTGAAGGAAATGATATACAGTCTGCAAGAACCATTATCTAGTAGAATATGTAGTAGAATACAGTATTATCTAATATACTTATTAAAAATACTGAATAAGAATACAGTCACAAACATGAATGGAAAATATATTTAAAAAGAAGCTGCAGAGGTATTGATGTTGAAGAAACATGTTATTGATACTTTAAAACTCAAGTACCATATTTCTTTCTAATTAGCCAGAGCTTGAGAATTGGGAAGGCAAAAGTGCCTTTGATTAATGGTCTGTCTTCTGGGGATTCTAATTTAACCAACATATATTTGGTTCATCACATTTTAAACAAAAATAGTTTTAAATTTTATTTTGGAAGTCAAAAGGCACTTCAAATTTGCTTCGTTTCTCAGAAAAGCTAATAAAAAATTTCAGCAGCCTGGCAATCTTACAGTAAACCCACAAACCTATGTCAGGCCTTTTTATTTTCTTTAGCTTGTTTAAGAACAAGGTGAAAAGGTTGTACAGTGTCTCGAGTTAAATACGGACAGAGTGTGTGTGGCTGAGTTGCTGTTAACTGGAGCCTGGTACAGAGCATGTTAGTGGCACGGTGACAGTCGTGGATAATTAATCTTCTGAGGTCTCCAAAGAAAAGAGGTTCAGTGTGTTGCCCACCAGACTTCTCTCCTCAGCCTCCAGTGGTGCAGAATTTGATAAGAACAGGGCATAAAATTAGCAATTCAGACTAAGAACGATTATTCTTCTGCACCTTTAAAACATTTAGAGAAAAAAAAGAAAGCACACTCTCACTCAAAGTTATTTGCTTCTTTTTCTTGGCAGAGCTGAAACAGAAAGAGGGCTGTCAAGAAAGCATATTATTGAAGGTGGGTACTTCTGCTTCAGTTTTATTTTTGGTTGTGGGCCCCTCATTCAAGAAAAATATCAACCAAACAAGTTTAGAATATATTGGAAGAGGAAAAAGTTCTATATGAAAAGTACCACAATCAACCAAGTTTCTTCTTGGGGTTAAATATGAGAAATGCAGAGATGTAGAGGGGAGAATGGGAACTCAAAAGGAAAAGGCAAAATTGTATAGAGCTCTTCTCATTTTCAGCGATTACTAATAAAATATTCCCATAAGACTTTTTAAAAGAGCTTTATTGAGATACAATGTACGTATCATAAAAGTTTACCATTTTAAAGTGTACTTTTCATTGGTTCTGAGTATAATTATGGAGTTGTACACCAAACACCATAATCTAACGTGAAAACATTTTTATCACCCCTAAAATAAACTTCATACCCACTAGAAGGTACTTGTTACTAAGTGATTAATGTAGATTTTTTAAATGCCAATCTCATACTTAGAATCATTTCCAAAATAGAGTGAGGAGTCCATCACCTCCTCACCCCCTCCCACAGCCCCAAGCAACCATAAATCTTCTTTTTAACTCTATAGATTTGACATTTCTGGACATTTCATGTAAATGAGATCTCATGATATATGATATTTTGTAACTGATTTCTTTCACTTAGCATAATGTTCATTCATGTTGGAGCACATGTCAGCTATTTTATTCCTTTCTTTGCCAAGTAATATTCCACTATGTGGATAGCCACATTTTGTTTATTCATTTATCAGTTAAAGTACATTTGGCTTGTTTTCATGTTAGCTACTATGAATAATGCTGCTATGAACATTTGTGTGCAAATTTTTGTGTAGACATGTGTTAAGACTATTATGCTTTTTGGTTTTTATTTCATTATTTTTTTGATTTTTAAAAAAATATATCTATTTTTTATTTCAATAGCTTTTGGGGTACAAGTGGTTTTTGGTTATATGATGAATTGTATAGCAGTGAACTCTGAGCCTTTAGTGCACTCATCACTGAGTAGTACACTATACTTTTTAGAAGGGTATATACATATACAGAGAAAAAAATTGTAGAAAATCAGCACTAGGTAATTGATTCCCGGTACATTACTTTTGCAAGGCACTCAAAATTTTGTATAATTTAGAAATAAACAGGAAATAAAACAGTCAACAAGAACCATTATGTAATAAAGTATTGCTACTCTACTTCATCTTCTCACAATCGTGAAGATTGTAAGAATTGTGAGTAATTCTTGTTTATTTCTTGTTTATATATTATAAAATTTTACACTTATACTTTTTGCAGTAAAGAAAAATGCTGAAAGAGTTTATACTCGTTTGTGAAGTACAGATGTTCCCCAATTTATGATGGGATTACATCTCAATAAACCCATCTTAAATTGAGAATATCTTAAGCTGAAAATGCGTTTAATGCACCTAACCTACTAAACATCATAGCTTAGCCTACCCTTCCTTAAATATGTTTAAAACACTTACATTGCCCTACAGTTGGGTAAAACCATCTAACGTAAAGTCTATTTTGTAATAAAGCCTATTTTTTAATAAATTAAATGTCACATGTATTAATAATTTATTGAATACTGTTCAGAATGTGAAAAACAGAATGTTGTATGGAAGCTCTATGTAGTTTCTACTGAATGCATATCACTTTCACACCATCATAGAGTTGAAAAATCGTAAGTCAAACCATTGTAAGTTGTGAACTATCTGTATTTTTTTTAAATCCAATAATTTTGTAACTTTAGATTTATGATTGATCATTGAAACAAGTTATTTTCTCCTTTTTAAAAATAATTTTATTTATGAAATATTAACATCAACAAAAATGCAAAATGTGCTCTAATCTCAGTCACCACTTTAAAAATAAAAATAGATAAGGAAGCCAGGTTCTCCATTTGTTCATCTAATCTCATCCCATCCCACAGTTTGGCAATCTGGTACATATCTTCTTCAACTTTTCTCTATGGTTGTACTGACTTATCTATCTAACTATCCATCCAAACACTTGCTTATATTCTCTCTCTCTCTCTCTCTCTCTCTCTCTCTCTCTCTCTACACACACACACACACACACACACACACACACACACACACACACAAAATAGAATCAGGTTACAAATATTAACCTAAATCTTGCCTTTTTCTCAATTAAAACACACAGCTTATAGATTGTTTTTAGTTTTTAACATTGCATAGAATTATATAAGTGACCATCCTTAGGTAAATGGGGTAGATTCCAGAATGGCATTGCTAAGTCAAAGAATTACACAAATTTTAACACAAAATTACTTTCTAAAAGGAATATGCCATCCTGTTAGATTAGCTGGTCTTATTTATTTCCTTATTTGTATATTTATTTATTTATTAGTGAGTTTGAGCTTCTTTCAATAACTTTGTGCTTCTTTTTCTGGAAATTAACTGTTCATGTTTTCAGGCTATTTTTCTTCGGATGTGTTTGTCTTGATCATAATTATTTGCAGGAGCTCTTTGTATATTAGTGATGTTCACTTTTTGTTTGGTTATATATACCACAAATATTTTTTCCCAGGCTGTTATTTCATTATGAACTTCTTTCTCTCCATGAACCTAAGAGATAAGGTTTCATTTGAGTATTTTTATTCCAGCTTTGAAGCTGGAGATCTTTATTGATCTATAAACAGTACTATATTGAACTATCTTTGACTTGCAATAGAAAAAAAATAGTTTCAGTATTCAATCACTGAATTTAAAATCGAGATTTTTGAAGCCAGATCTCAGAATGTGTGTATATATATGTACGTATTCTTTGTTGATTGCCAGTGTAAACCGTGTGTGTGTGTGTGTGTGCACATAGGTATATACCATAATAATTATATCACCCCATTGTTTCCAAAGTCTTTGTATGGGTTTGTTATATCTCACTAACTGTTTCTTAATATATTTTTAAGCATATGGGCTTTGAAATCAGACAGACTTTTGTTCAAGTTCCACCTCTGTCATTTATGAGCTGGTGGCTTTATACAAGTTACTTAACCTACCTTGTCTCTGTCTCCTTAACTATAGACTATAAATATAAGAGCTACTATATGGGGATATAAATTATACAATTAACATTGAGCACACTGTCTGTCACATAATAAGCACTTAATACACGTTATTTTTGTCATCATCCTTGTCCTTATAAGTCCAACTGCTAGTCTTCATTTGTGGATAAGAATATCCTTTGCTAAGTAGTGATGTTTTGAAACAGCCACAATAAATGATAACCTTCTAGCCCTAAGAAAAGCTTCCAAATTCCTCACCCAAACAGCATCCCTTTCAGGCCTTATTGTCCCATTTGACATTGTAAAACTGAAGCTAACCTGCCTCTCAAAGCTGTTACTGCCGTAGTATTCCTGCTCCAACGTTTGCCCTCATAACTTGTGTTTTCTACCATGGAGTTTGTCAGTGACAAATAACTCGAGTCAGCTTACAGAACCATGCTGAGTGAACAGGGCAGCAGTATAGTGCCTGAAAAGTTCTTGTTATTTTGTTCTTTCTTTCTTTTTAATCTAATTAATTAGAAAAGAGAGATTCGGAAAATGGTTCACACTGGCAATCAACAAAGAAATATAAAATTGAAGAGAAAAAGAATAGAGAAGGCCTGCTACTATGCTTCTCACTGAATCTCCATTGCTTTGTTATTTATCTGAGTGTGTACATAATTTCAGAGTTCTCTCTTTTTTTTCTTTTCTTTTTTTTTGAGACGGAGTCTTACTCTGCCTACCAAGCTAGAGTGCAGTGTCACACTCTCGGCTCACTGCAACCTCCGCCTCCAATTTTCAAGTGATTCTCCTGCCTCAGCCTCCCAAGTAGCTGGGACTACAGGCATCTGCCACCACGTCCATCTAATTTTTTGGCATGTTTAGTAGAGATAGGGTTTCACCATGTTGGCCAGACTGGTCTCAAATTCCTGACTTCAGGTGATCTGCCTGCAAATAAGCATTTTTTCAAGCCTCATATGACATAATACAAATACCTTATATTCCCTCCACCTTTTAATAAGTCAGGAATTCTCTTGGAAACTAATCTCTGCAAATGGATAAACCAGTTCAGCTGAAATTCAAGCTGACCCAGATTCAAACTTTAACACAAAATTTCAAACTTGAAATGGAAGAAGAATTGAGATCATTTGTTATTATGTTGGTGGTGGTGGTGGTGGTATTTTACAGTCCATCATTTCTGCCAAAGATAAAGCCTTGTGATTGCAAGAGAATTAGCTCAAAGCACTTTCTAGGCAGGCTGAAATTAGCAAATTGAGTTGATTTTGCAGAAAAGCAAGGATATGAGATGAGACCCAAAATAAAGTTTAAAGAAGTTTACAAGTCATTATTTTTGGGTTTCATTGGTACTTGGTTCTGTGATGAAGGTGACCTCATTCAACATTGGAGATTTGTTTACAAATTAAATTTGAGAATTACTATTAGAGGAAAAGACAGAAGTTCAAGGTGATACAGAGTTGAGGCCACTTCTGTGCTGGGTGACCTTAGCCACCTGAATTAGTTTACAGAGTATAAAATGAGCATGATTTGTGCATAATGTAGGTTTGAAAGAATTCATATTGAAAGACCTTTTTAATGAGCCCAAAGTCTTTGACTTATATCTGTTTAGGTATAATGCTCTGCTTAGATTCACAAGGAGGAAGAAATTTCACTAGTAGGTTGATTAGACTCATTTAGAATCCCAAAGTACCCTGAGGTTCTAAAATCCAATTTACTTCAGCCATTCCACAAACATTTGTTAAACCCCAATTAAGCCAATGTTAGAATTTAGCAGAACAGATTCCTTTGGTGCTGGCGGAGCATGCTGGTTTATGCCTGTAATCGCAACAGTTTAGGAGGCTGAGATGGGAGTATTGCTTGAGGCCAGAAGCTTGAGACCAGCCTGATCATTGTAGTAAGACCCTTGTCTCTAACGAAAAAATAATAAATAAATAAATTAAAATTAAGTAAAATAAATTTATTTAGTGCTTAATGTAAAGGAAAAAAATAGTTTGGTAGATCACCAAGGAAGAATAAGTAAGTCACTTGTTTATTCAAACAGTCAAAAGCTATGTCCAGCTCTACATTGGCCTTTCAGGTAAATAGTTTTGTTATGCAATTCAAAACACAAACCCACTGTCATTGTTTTTGGAGTAGGGGAAGAAAATAATCTGAGAAAGCTCTGCTTGAAACTTTTTAATTAATAACAGATGTTAAACTCTATGAGCTTTAAAAGAAAAAGACAATCTATGATTTTTCAGTTAAAGAATACATTTCTGAACAAATGGATTTGCCACAGGATTTCTTTTCAATGTACTACGTTCATGTAAACTTACATCACCCACTGAGGATAACCACGTTTCATAACGGGAGGCACAGACACATGCTGAATATAATCCAATACAACCCAGCCTTTAAAAAGAAGCAGATGTCTCAAATTATGACTGAGAGGTCTGCTGAGAAAAAAAAACTAGAAATTATATAAACAATCTATATTATTCAAGGCAACATTTTTTTGCAAGCTATATAGAAAAGTGAGTGCGTGGTACGTGTAAAAGGTGACGACACACCATGCTTAAATAAAACCCTTGCAGAATCTTCAAACTACTGATTTCCTTGCTTCCACACAGTTAAACCTGCGACACTGAACACCCCATCCACCTCTAACTGTGCCAATCTGCTTACTGTCTGGAATAAACATATTTCTTTAGAAACCTGTGAAATACGCTTAAATTGAATTAAGTTTCACCTTCTAAGCAATATGGTTCTTATTAAACTTTGGAACCTAAAAGAAAAATGGACTTAGATATTTTTTACTGTAGTCATTTGAAAACAATTTTCTTTAAGTAATTTATTTTCCTGTGGACTTTGAGAAATTGCCAGTTTGCTTCTAATTATCTCCTCAAGGGCAGGGAGCATTTCTCTTGCTTCTCCTGTTTTCCTCTCCCACAGATGCTGGGTTAGTGCAGAGGGACAGGCTAAGGTCAACTTGCCTTCATCAAGTGCATTTACTGCACCGCAGCACTTACCTCCTTAGGTTACGAGTGGCTGCCCAGCTGCCCTACTGGAGCCAAGGTTAATGCATTTTTGCATGTCTACTTAAACTTAAAACAATACCTGGCCTTAAGCCAGTGCTCAACAAACATTTGCTAAATGGAGATAGAACATGATAACTTTTTTTCTGAAACTAAATGTAAATGGCTTTTAAGGAGATACTCATGAAACATGTCTTGATGTTGCTTTATGTATTTTTACAAAATTAAAACATCCAGATAGGAAAAAGCAAAAATATCTGTTTTGGTTTGCAGTCACATGGAAGACCAAAGCAGGAAAATCACCTAGCACCACTTTGTCCTTGGACAGATGAGGAAACTGAGGCTCAGAGAGACTAAGGGACATCATAAGCTCATTCAGGACAGCCCAAATCAGTAACCTGAATCCCAAACCCTGTGCCTTACCTCCTCTGAATGCCAGTCTGGTCCATCCAGCTGCCAAGAAGTCCATGTAGTGACTGATGTACTGCTCAGACTAAACTTAGCTCCCCCACCACCTCTGGTTGGCTTTCCCCCTGACTGCCCCATTTAGTAACAGTCACTTCACTTCTCAGTCCAAAAATCTAGGAGTCATTCCCATTTATCCTAACCTCCACACCCTGTATCCCACACACCAGCAAGTCTGTGTATTTCTACTTACATGACTTGTCTCAAATTTGAACACTTCTCACCAACTTTGTCTGCACTGGATGGGGGGCAGTGGCTGTGCCTGCTTTCACTCTTGCCCCTTCAGGTCCCTCTCAGCAGGTGGAGCCATCAATTCAAGTGGAAATCTGCTCATATTATTTCCCCTGCTTAATCTCCTCCTCACTCACCCCTTCCTCACCAGTTTCTTTAAATCTCACACAGAATACAAAGTTCATACTATGGATTACAAGACTTTATGTGATAGAGATTTTCAAAGTGAGTGGATAGTGACCTTTAGAGAGAGAATTTCCTTTCACTCCACTTCAAAGTCAGAGGAGGGATCACTGGCCTCAGATACTTGAATTTCTTCCCAATATCCACTTGAATTTCTTGCCAAATATTTTTTAGAGAAAGAATGAAAGAGGTGGGAATAACCAAATACCATGAGGCTGACCTTAGTGTCAAGTCCATATCAATAGTTACAGGTAGACATTACGACCTTGAACAAGGAAGCTGTGCCAGTAGGTGCTCTCAATATGCACTGTTAGAACTCCTTGGGATGAAGACTGTGTCTCTGCATCTTTAAACCCCAAGAGCCTGGCACAACCTCAGGATGAAATTGAGATTCAATACATGCTCATGGAATGGAATAATAAATATCAAAAGTCACACCTGTCTGTGACATGCCTGATCACATAGTGTTGCAACAGTGCCAAGTTATTTTTGTAGCCTCTTCTACTAGCTACTTTCAGCCCACACTGAGCTGCTTAGAAGAGAATGGGGCAGGGTGTGGGGAGAGGGCCATTGTCAGAAAACATGATACTTCTTGTGCCAGGCATGAGCCAGAACTGTCATTAAATGCCTCCCTCCGAAACAGGGGGTCTAGTGAAAATTTTGGGCATTTGATCTTTTGCCGTCTTCCTCCTGAAACTTTCCAGATGTGAACACCATGGTGTAATTTCACATTCTGTTTCTGTAGAAAATTTTTTTCCAAAAAACTATAAGAGGAAGGGTTTCTTGCCCCAGGAAGCAATGGACATAATCTGCTCCCAGCCATAATCTTCCAGTTTATGTCCCTAATTCAGGGAGCTCTCCTTTCTGCTGCTGCCTCCTTCTCCTCCAGAGGTGGTATCCCACAGCCTGCCAGAGGAGGCTTGTCTCTTGGGAGGAAGACAGCTCTTCACAGGAAGCAAAGAACCAAATGGCAGGGAGATCAGCTGCCTGGGCATCTATGCTGTAGTTTATCTGATGATTCTGAGGCCAAGAGCTCCTGGGTAGCTGTGATGAGGGACACAATCCAAGCTATGGAGAGGAGCACATCTGCTTTCAACCACTGTACTCAGAAAGCTCCTAGAACTCTGCCGACAGCCTCTCCTGGTGAGTCAGGACTCGGCTGAGGACACACCCCCACCCTGCCTCCCATCTGGCCCTTTGGACAACTGCCCCTTTGTGATGGGGCTGGCTCAAGTGTTAGGCAGGGTCTCAGGCCTTTGATTGTTCACCCCTGCTCCACAGGCCCTGACCTCACTTTTACCAAAGGTTCCCCCTTGGTGGGAGGGCATCTATGTTGGAGGTGACTTGTCTCAGTTCTTCCTTTTGGTTCTGGGAGGAACTGTCATCAGCATCTGCATTGTTAGCAGTCAGTACTACCCTGCCCCATAATGAGAGTCAAGGCTCACTTGTTGACTGATGCCTTTTTCCCAGACTCCCCCTTTTGAATCCCCAAGCCCCAGTCCCTCTTGGGGTTGGGGACAAGAGGTCATGTTGGAAGCCACCGAAGCAGGTTCTTTATGCCCTTTCCTCTGCGGCTGGCCAGGCTCATCTGGCCTTGCCCACCCACTTATGGAACCTCAGGAGAGGAGGGCTCCTCCTGAAATCATGCACCTGGTAGCCCCGCTTTCTCATGTGTGATCCTAGCATAAGAGATCATCCTGCCTTTGCTGAAGTTAGTAGTACTGTACCAAGGGTTCTGCCCCCATGTGAATTCCTGCCCTGGCACCTCTTCCCTGGGGCTGAATCAGGTCCTGCTGCAGAGCTCCAGACTTCCCAGAGTCAGGGAGGCCGTGTCACTAAGGTCCATGGCGGCCCTTCCACTGGGTGCAGCAGGAGCTGGGACCCGAGAGCCAGGCGGGTAAGACACTGCAGGCCTTCCACCTATTATTTATTCACTCCTTTCCTCACCCCAAGTGCCCTGCTCTCCAGGTGCCTAGAGAGGACCAGTGATCGTCTTGCACCAAGTATGCCTACCCCTGGCCAGTCTGAGGTCTCCTAGCCATAGAACTGACTCCTGGAAGCTGGGAGAGAAGGTGGTGACACCCATGGGTTCTCAAGTGTAAGGAAAAAAGACACCAGACCTTTGTTCCCTACTGGGGGAAAGCCCTTAGTCTTCTACAGGAGCAGCTTGCTCCCATATCCTTTCGGAAGCCAGCAGAGCTGTATTCCTGACAGTCCTGACTGCCAGGTGGAGCAAAAGACATTGGTGGGGGTATGTGAAGCAAAAGGGGCAGGTGCACACACACCTCCACCTGACCTCTGTGCACATGGTTACCACCAACTGGCTGGCACTCCTCCTCTTCCCTGGCCCACTGATAATCCCTTCTCACAGAGGGTCATCATTATTTCCAAATATTGTTGGTCTGATGACTTCCTCTTCCCAGTGCAATTTTTCACTTCCTGTTTCAACCTCTGGTTCCTGGGATGAGCCATACCCTGGAACTGGCCCACCTGATGTGTCTTCTGTGTAAGGGAGACCTTTGCAAATGGCATCCAAATGGGTGGCAGGTCACAGCCACCGTGTTTATTTTGTATAAGATTTTAATTTGTATATTTTTGTGATTTATTTTGGCGTTATGAGTTTGACTCTCAGAGAGTTTTGTTATTACCCTTGTGTCTTTTGTCACAAAACAATGATAACATTTGCTAAATGATATATGGAATTTATTTTTGATTGGTAATAAAAAATGAAATATGCATTTTTTTAAAAAAAAGAGCTGTTACATAGCTCTCCCAGGAGCAGCAATTCTGAAGGTGTCAGTATTGTTAGGCCCACCACAGACTAGAGAATTGAGTCTCAAAGAAAGGTCAAAGAACCCAAGTGGAGTCCCAAGCATGCTAGGGTGCAGATTTCTAACCTTTCAAACCTTGTGATACCCTGTTATTTGTTCACTTAGTATTCCTGTCCCTTTCCTTATCTCCTCCCTGCATACAACTGTCCCCATACATGGCTCATATCATGATACTTTTGCAGGTTAATTGAATTTCATAGGGTTTCTTGAGACAGCTGGTGATACCCTATGCCTGAGCATCACAGAAGGTTTTTAAGAGCAGGTATTAAACCTCATAACATCTGTCTGCCCTAATCTCTTCATCAAAGATTTTAACAAGCTACCATTACAGACAATCCTTTCTCAATGGATGGAAAATATTTCCAGAACAATATTCAAGCACTCCATTTGCCTGTCAGAATAGTAAGTGTGGATGGCTGATAAACCAGTATGAAAAATCAAATTTAAATGAACCAAATTTAAATTTATAAGAGCCTTATTTAACATGCAATTAATTTTATGCCTATAATGAAGAGAGTAAAGCCTCTGGTCTTCCTGAGGAATTAAAGAGGCTGATAAGAAAATGCTGTGCCTCATAGAAATGGGATAACATGACTCTCGAACACTGTCATCCTTTTGGTTTTATCATATTATATACATACAATACATCCTATTTCAGGGAAGTATTAATTTTACTAAAATTAATTATTTTTTTGAGTATTCATAGAAATGTGACAAATGGGTTAGGGTCGAAACATAGGCTGTTGGTTCCTGACTTCCTTTTTAAGTTTTTATTCTCTCCTTTATATTGCATCTTAAATCTTTATAGTTTCTAGTGTTTTTGTTTCTTCCCCCTAAATAGGAATAATAAAAGTGGTGGAGATTAGCTATATTTTAGGTTCCTGAAACTTTGTTCCAATCAGTAAAATGTTGAGCAAAGGCTTCATCTGCTAACCCCTTTATATTACTACTAAAACCAGCATTTACATTAAGAGGGGTTGGGGAAGTCATTTATTTCTGATTTAAACCATTTTAAGGAGTTGATGTGTAATAAATATGTCTCTAGCTCACTATAAGCCTATTATTCCAAAATATAAACATTAATTTGCAGGAAAAATACTAACTGTTGAAAAGAAGCTGCTTTTTATTCTAAATTTTGCTTCTGGATATTGCCACATACAAGTCACTGTGAAGGTCGTTTCTAAGTATATATTTTCCTGTGAGAGTGAAAATATTCTTGAAAAAGTTTTAAGACTTTTCTTGTTGGGGGAAGTCAGCCTTTGATATATTTTTAAAACGTTCTAGGGTCAATTAACACTCATTGTATTCAACACATTTTTGAAACTATTCCAATTCTATTTTTTTTTTCAAGTAAATTATTGAAGGAAACCAAACTTCAACCATTTGAACAGTGCTCATATTTGGATTTTGGGTTTTTTTCCTGCTTCTGTTCCCAGGATTGAAGGGCTCCCTCCAGAGGCTGCAGCTCGAGTATGTAGATGTGGTCTTTGCAAATCGACCAGACAGCAATACTCCCATGGAAGGTAAGTTAAGAAATTTAATAAAATACGCTAGAACTCTTGATTCAGTTTGAGGACTTACTCTGCTCACAGTAGGAAAAGAATTGTATTCAGATTGATCAGACTGAATATGAAAAATGAAAACATTTCTGACCATTGTCTTTGGCCTCAGTGTTTACCCCCAAAATCAATGCTGTGTGTGTTGCATCTTCTTTTTTTTTTAAGTAGTTGAAAGCATTGGGTTTGTGGCTTCTGCTAGTTACAGTACTCACCTTTTCCAGGTTCATTTCACTTTTGTGATTTCATCAACTAAAACAATAAAGTTAATTGGAATGGGGCTTTATAACTCAGCCATCAACATTTCACATTTGAGGGCCTTCCTATTTAATAATGCCTGTAAGTCTGATTAGCTTCCAGTGTGTGGTAACAAGTGCTCAGTGGTGCCACCAGCAGGGATTCCACAGGAGCGACTGCTTCAAAATAAGATTTCATTGCAGTTTGATTGTTGATTCTCAAGGAGCTGCAACATTTTGTCACCTTTCTGTTATACCTGTTTGAAGACCACAATTTAAGCTTCTCCCTGTGGAAACTTTCAGAATGTTTCTGAAACCAGATTTTCCTCAATTTACATTTATTTACAAAACTTGCTAGGATGTTTGAGAAAGAAGATAATTTGAAAGGATGAGGATGAATTTAAAAGAATGTTCCTGTTAACTGAAGTTTAAAATCATATTCATTATCACTTACCTGAGGTGACTGAGAATGACTCAAATGAAGATATTTGAGGAAAAGAGCAAAAATGAATATTCTGGTTATTTGAGCAATATGATATAGAGTACCACTTTTTAAATAATTAGAATAGTTTGATTCATATGAGATTACACTGAAGGTAACTTTGTCCGTGTTGATCCAAAAGGCAGGCTCTTGTAATAAATCAGGTTCTGTGAAGATTGAATCTTGTTATAGGGTTGTAAAAGGGTTATAATAGTAATGGAAAAGTATACATGACTGACATAAATTTTTCTAGGTTGTATTTCTGACCATAAAAAAATGTTGTGGAAGTTATTTTCCTTGCAATTTATCTCACTCTCAACTACAGAGAAAGGAATATATATATATATATATATATATATATATATATATTCCTATATCTAATCTTCTCCTACAGTTTTCTGCTTTCTTGAATCTGGGTAAATTAGGAGTTTGTTATAAAACAGTATCACTGTTGGAAATTTTCCATGGAAATGACATAAAATTGCATTTTTTTGTCAAAGCAAAGATTAGGTGTTTGATAAAGCAAATAAGCATTTTATTAGTATAAAAAGTATTCATTGTAACAATATGATGTCATACAACTCCTTTTTATATTATATTATATATTTTTATTTTTCCATAAGTTATTGGTGTACAGGTGGTAGTTGGTTACATGAGTAAGTTCTTTAGCGGTGATTTGTGCGATGTTGATGCACCTATTATCTGAGCAGAATACACTGCACCATATTTGTAGTCTTTTATCCCTCACCCTTCTCCCACTCTTCTCCCCACGTCTCCAAAGTTTCTTGTATCATTCTTATGCCTTTGTGTCCTCATAGCTTAGCTCCCACATATCAGTGAGTACATATGATATTTGGTTTACCATTACTGGGTTACCTCACTCAGAATAAAGTCTCCAGTCTCATCCAGGTCACTTCAAATGTTATTAATTATTTCCTTTTTATGGCTGAGTAGTAGTCCATTATATATATACACCACTTTTTTTAATCCACTCATTGATTAATGCGCATTTAGGTTGGTTCCATGATTTTGTGGTTGTGAATTGTGCTGCTATAAACATGCATGGGCAAGTATCTTTTTCGAATAATAACTTTTTTTCCTCTGGGTAGATACCCAGTAGTGGGATTGTGGGATCACATGGTAGTTCTACTTTTAGTTCTTTAAGGAATCTCTACACTGTTTTCCATAGTGGCTGTACTAGTTTACCTTCCCACCAGCAGTGCAGAAGTGTTCCAGTCATACAATTCTTAATGACACATTAAAACAGAGCACTAAAGTCACTTAGTCTGCAAAAGTGTCAAGTAAAATGCCATTTAGTGGGGTCTATGAAAGACTGAAATTGCTTCACATTTTAAGTGCCTAGTGACTATTTTCCTCTTTGAGACAGTGTTCTCTGCAATTATGTACAGGATAGCAGAATATCTGAGATTTTTAAGGACTTTTCCCCATCTTACCCTACCTTTAATTTTAGGAATATATTACAGGAGTTTATCAAACAGAAAACATAATTAGGATTATATTTATAGAAAAAGGAGGAAATCCTCAATTAAGAGCCAAACTATGTGATACTAACAAGATAATGATGTCTCTTGTATCAATACTTATCATATGTTGAAATTTATTAAAATAAATCTTTAAAGTGTTTGAAAAAATAATTGCTGCTGCTCAGTGGAGTTCATAACTGCAGCATTGTTTAGCTTTTGTGGAAATCAGAGAAAATTTACATTTTTCCCAAGTAGTTTCTTATAATACAATTCCACATAGCAAAATGAGAAGCTATTTTATCATGAGTAATTTCCCAAGTTCAGAAGCATAATGAAGGGTGTCAAACAATGGCGATTCGCCACTTGTTGATAAGGTCGTAGCATATGGCATTGAGTAGCACAGCAGCAATCCACCACCCCATCGTGGAATGTAACCTGCTCCCCCTCACCAGCAAGAGTAGACTCACCCCAGCAGGCCCATCAATCTCTGAGACTTATTCTTTTGGGAGGACTTAGCAGGGACATTCCACAGCAACTCCTCATGGACTTGTTCCAGATTGAAATAGCTTCTATGTGAGTTTTTCCTGGCTTTCAGAAAATATTTATTCTCAAACTTAGTACATTTATTTGTTCCAAGGTGGGCCAATTAGAAAGCCAGAGTTTGATATAAGTCTCTGAAATACATCTATTCGTACAGTCTTTTCTACTTTACTGTATCGGGGGAAAGTACTGATCTGGGAAATAGAGAAGAAATAGGAAATAAAGAGACAGGACTGTCAGGTGGACTTGGGTACATTTGGTACCCTAAAAATGGGAAAAAAGTACCTGTGTTAGTTCTGGATTCCATGTTGTTTTGTAAATCATACTGTGTGTGTATGGGAATAAAGTAGTACATGTACAATGAGGTATACCTTAGGAAGACTATTAGTGTTTCTGAAAACATTACAAAAGGCAAATGTTATGTATAATCAAATTACTCTGGAAAACACTGCAGTAACCCTGTTAGTCAATGATCATCTATAGGCTTTAATTCTTCAATTTATTTTTCAAATGTGGTGAAAAAATTATCACCAGCTAGTTGTCCAACCCCCCTTTTTTTGGTAGTGGCAGAAAAATCCTTAATATCAAATGATACTACATTCTTTTCTTGTTTCAGCAACTCACATTGGCTATTTTAGGCTCACTTGCCTCCTGTTTAAGTGACACAACAGTGGTTGCCAAGTATATATTGTTGAATATTTATATATTAAATCTACATTTATTAATACTATAGACCCTTAGTATTTGTAAATCATTTTTATTGATTTCAACTATCCCTTGTTGAAATCAATAAAATTATGTCAACTCCATGTAGTCACAACACACGCTGACATAATTTTGCTGAGGCACCTCTTTTAAATACAGGAGACATAGCACTTTCCAAATGAGTTCAGCCCAACTCAGTGCTAGCTGTTATTTGTCACTGATTATGAGGTAGAGTGGACTTCAAGAACTTGGGGACTCAGTCATAAACTATGCAAATGTCAAGGGTCATGTGTGTGCCCACAATGAGCATCTCTAAGATACATTTAAACAAATTCCATTAAATATTATTAAAATGCCAACTGTATTCATGTGATTTCTACCATGAAATGATGTTAATTGGGAACGTTTTAAAAATAAACTAAGATGAATTTCATCCAGTTTCTACATATCGTATAGCAACCATTTGAGCCAGAAAAAGATTAACTGCAGCATCTTTGTAATATATTGGCATCATATATCCAATTAGTTGTTTCCTTCCCTTATTTCTTTGAAAATTAATAGATAAAAAGTGAGTCCTCTCAAAAGAATGGCTGTAAATTCCAAAGGCGTAATCAGTGGAGAAAGGGGTAAGACACTTCATTCGCAATCTGCAACTCCGTGGAATACAGTTAAACATTTTCTGCCTTTGGGAAGATGTTCCTGACAACAGAGGGGAGCTTGTGTACTTTTCCCTCTGTCCCTCTTATTTATTTTTTTTTTCTGGTTCACCTAGTAGTAAGTCATTTTTCTTTCACAGCATCTGCCATGCCATCTGTCTCTGCTACAATATCTGGCAACAATGGCATGTTTTCCAGTCCTAGAAAAAAAATCAGCCCCACATCCATTTCTTCCTTCTTATGGGTCTGTGTTCCTCCCAGTAGAGTCACTGACAGTTCTTCATGCTCTATGAAGCTCATATCCTTAATTCTCTTACTTCCACAAATCCCTAAGGTATATTTCAAAATCTTCTCTTGAGCTCATTAGTCAAGAAAAAATACAGGCAATAGAGTCAGTCTGGACATGGATAGACAACAGAGCATTTGTGTGTTCAAGGACCTGTATGAGGAGTTTTTCTCATTTGATTTTCTGTCATTCCCAAATACCAGGCTAGTATCTCTACCTATAGTCTTCTCACTGCTCTGGGAAGGAGAGATTGAGCCTAATTGTGGTCAAGAAAGGAGGGCTATAAGCCTGTGCCACTTGTGGACAACAGCAAAAAGAGGGGGCACACTAACTTGTCAATCTGACAATATGATTTTTAAATTAAATTTTAATTAATTTTTAATTTAAAAAACACTTGAAATTGAGCCCTTACTTTGCATATAGAGCTTGTTGCCAAAACTGATATTCTTACAGAATTCCTGAGTCATTAAATATTATTTCCATACTGATTACAGTTCCAGATATTTTTTCCACTAGCAGATCAGTACAGACATAAAGCAGCCCAGATGTCTTAATTTCAAATAAGAGAAGCAAGACCAAAGTTAGCTTCACTTATTCCCATAATATCATTTTGTCAAATAACCCATACCATAAGTATTTACTTCTTTCTAAGCCATCTTTTTTAGCATTGTCATGTGAAAGCAGGCATCTATGGATATTCAGAGATTCAAGACAGCCAATGAAAACTCAGAAAATGCCAGAAAGTAGAAAACATAGCAATATCACAAATTTTCTACATTTTGACAGTTCCATAATACTGGACCTAGATATTTAACTTCCAAAGTAAAAAGCTTTCAGAACAAAAATTAACCACCTAAAACCTGGAAACATCATTTAACCACAATAGATCAGCCCTTCCACCTCTATCTTTTATTATCTTCCCTGAAAATTACCATCAACCTATCTGAGAAAACGTGCTATAGAAAGAAATATTCTGCAAGTATTATAACAGAGCTTTCCAATAGAAATATAATGCAAGCCATGTATATGTAATTTAAATTTTCTATTAGCTACATTTAAAAAGTAAAAAGGGAGGGGAACAACACACACGGGGCCTGTCAGGGGTGGGGGACAAGGGGAGAGACAGCATTAGGATAAATACCTCATGCATTGCATGTGGGGCATAAAACCTAGATGAGGATGATAAGTGCAGCAAACCACCATGGCACATGTATACCTAATAACAAACCTGTATGTCCTGCACATGTATCCCAGAACTTAGAAAAAAAAAAAACAGTAAAAAGAAACAGGTGAGGTTATTTATTATATTTTATTTAATGTGATATATCAAAAAATTGTCACTTCAACACAATCCATTAGCATCCAAAAGTTATGAATGGTATATATTACATTATTTTTTTCCCTACTAACTCTTTGAAATCAGTTATGTGTACCCTAATTTGGAGCAACACATTGCAATTGCTCAATAGACAATTTTAATTAGGATCAGCCACATTTCAAGTGCTCAATAGCCACATGTGGCTAGTAGCTACTGTATTTGATCACACGGGCTTTAAAGTATATTACCAGTCTAACAGAGCTGCAGGCACACAGTAGACGCTCAGTAATATTTCAAACGTAAGCCCCATTTCTAGAATGTCCTAGATAAGGTATGTACATATAAAACTCCCCCTTTTCTGGATCTCTTCTCAGAGATAACTATGAGAAGAGATCATATGATATTATAATATTAGATGGACGGATGGATGGATGACTGAACAAGCATTTGAGTTATTGAATGAATAGGGCTCTAAAGTTAAATAGCTCCAACTTCATTTTCTTCTACTTGAAAATCTATCTTGGTTTTCTAACATCTATAAACATTCTGGTACCTGGTTCAACATATTTCAAGGCAATGTTGACAGGTTGTTGCCAAACAGCCCCAGGATACTTACATGCTATTTCTCATCTGCAATCACAGTAGCATCCAGATGCTGTTATCTCTCTTTAGAAATCTGATTGATATCTAAATGAGCAGAAATGAATAAAGGGACAATTCTTTGCCCCTGAGTATTACTATATCAATTAAGATTATTTAATGCATTTCACTGATTACCCTAGCCAGGACATTCCCAAGGGCCTCTGGCGTACATCAGATCAATTTAACCACCTGGCTTTAAAGGCTGGGACAGCTGAGTTTTCAAGAAATTAATTTGGAAAAAATTATTTTCATATCCAAGAAAATGAGCCAAGCCTAGCCAAGCTCGTGGCAAAAAAAAAAAAAAAAAGTTTCAATTTTAAAAAGTAGTTTTGTTTCCGTTTTAACTGTAAATTCACCAAAAATTTTCCTGATACTTTAGGCCTTTTTAGCTGATGTTTTATCCTTTACAGACCAATAAAAATTGTGTCATAAAAAGACAAATTTATTTCATCCATCCTAAGAAATAATAATGGGGGACAGTTGGGTTCACTTCAGTTCTTTCCATCTCCAGTTCATCTGTTTAGAAATAATCTCATGTTTCTGTTCACGGTGGGCTTCCTCATGAGAACAGTATTTCTATGGAGTGGACTGGGGATTAGACAGACACAATTTCAATTCTGGCTTTGCTACCTATCAGACTGTACACTTGGGGCAAGCTACTATCCTCACAGAGGCTCACTGTCCTTACCTGAAAACAGAGAAAACACATAAAGAACCATTTGAATGAGTTAACAGTGTGGTTTCAGCACCTCACTCACAGCTGGGGCAAATGTAAGCCCCATTTCTAGAATGCCCTAGATAAGGCATGTATATATAAAACTCCCCTTTCTCTGGATCTCTTCTGAGGTAACCATGGGAGAAGTCCAAGGCCCTGAAATTATAATATGATGAAAACTAATGGAGGTAGCCAAACTTCAGGGCTGAACAGGATCTGTGGTGAAGTCATGTAAGATTCAGCCATGACCTCGTGATCCACCCACCTTGGCCTCCCAAAGTGCTGGGATTACAGGCATGAGCATCCTGGTCAACCTGGTGAAACCTCGTCTCTACTAAAAATACAAAAAATTAGCTGGGCATGGTGGCACGTGCCTGTAATCCCAGCTATTCAGGAGGCTGCGGCTGAACCCGGGAGGCGGAGGTTGCGGTGAGCCGAGATCGCGCCATTGCACTCCAGCCTGGGTAACAAGAGCGAAACTCCGTCTCAAAAAAAAAAAAAAAAAAAAAAAAAATTCAAAAAAATTCAAGCCATGGAGCTGGCAGTGTAATTTTCTTTCTTTTTCTTTTTCTTTTTTTTTTTTTTGAGACGGAGTTTCGCTCTTGTTACCCAGGCTGGAGTGCAATGGCGCCATCTCGGCTCACCGCAACCTCCGCCTCCTGGGTTCAGGCAATTCTCCTGCCTCAGCCTCCTGAGTAGCTGGGATTACAGGCACGCACCACCATGCCCAGCTAATTTTTTGTATTTTTAGTAGAGATGGGGTTTCACCTCATTGACCAGGATGGTCTCGATCTCTTGACCTCGTGATCCACCCACCTCGGCCTCCCAAAGTGCTGGGATTGCAGGCTTGAGCTATCGTGCCCGGCCTGTAATTTTCTTATAGCCCATTTTTTTCCCTAAAATTTTGCTCTGAAACTCTTTATGTTCCTTAAGATGATTTAATAACAAAAATTTCCAGGGTTAATCTATTCATCCTGAAAGGTAATCTTGTGCCTATGACTTTATTTTCAAAGATGGCTCTAGGAAAAAAAAAAAAAAAACTCAACAATAGGATTAACGCATTCACTCAGTTGATATTCACTTAATACTTACCATTCAAGCACTGTTCTGGGTACTTGGAGAAGCAGAAGTTAATAATTAAACAAAAATCCTACCCTTATAAAAATCACATTCTTATTCGGAAGACAGACAATAAGTTAGTAAGAAAGTTACATTAGATGGTGATAATAGAATGGAAAAACAAATTAATCCTGGGAGGGGGCTAGGAAGTTATGGAGGGTAGATTTTAGGTAGGATGACCAAAGAAGGTCTAACAGGAGGAAATGGTGGGCAGTAGGAAGGGAGCTTGGAAGTAGTTTGGCTGCCTCCAAAATAGAAAGGTGTGGCTTTAAGAGTCAGACCTTAATTGAAATCCTCTTTCTGTTACTAGCTAATTGATCTTAGGCAAGTTGAACTTCTCTTGTCCTAGGTTTTCTTATCTGTAGAATGCAGGTAATAATATTTGCTCTATAGGGTTATTGCAAGGATTGTTTGAAATAATATATACAAAATGCTTAGGATGTTGCCTAGTAACTACTCGAAATTTAGACCTACCATTTTTGTTATTGTTAATGGTTTGCATAGTACTACTGTAAATTTTTTATGCAGGAAATTACCTTCATGCAACTGTAGTCTCCAAGTCTACTACCAGGTTGTCCTAGAGGTCTCAAAGAAGAAAGGCTAACACAACAAATTAAGATGCATGAGTCACATGGTTTATCAAATCAATTAAAACACATTATGAGAAGAAAGAGGGAAAGAGATAGGAACAGTTAAAACAATTACAATAGAATTCAAGCAGGAGAAAGAACCTAGCTACTCAAATCCTGAGACACACAGTGCTCATGTGATCTGTTCTGTCTGTCTACAACACTGACCTTTCCTATGGTGTGATTATGTAAGTCAGATCTGAGGTTTCAGCAAGGGGCTCAGCAGGGAAAAGATGCCAAGTTCAGTAGTACACTTGGAACGACCCAGGGACAAGCCCACTTGGCCATGACGTATAGCTCATCATTTGACCTGATGCACAGCTAAGGACTATTTGCATTCCTTGTACAGAAGATTTCTGTGGCTAGAATAGGGGTCACCAATGGGTAGATGATTGAAGACTTCATTTAAGTTCTTATATTTTATGTATTCATATTTAGTATATTTCAAATGTTTGGTGTCATATGCATATGGATGTGTTGTGAATATCACCTCTTTCCATTCCTCCCTCCTATCTGTGTTCAGCATGCACATTCTCTACTTTGTTGATGGCTACTATGACTCAGAGGTTACTAATCCACTTAGTTTTACCATGCTCATGTAAATTCTGCCTATGTCTCACAAGCTACTTGTATCTCCACCCAGTTTCCTTTATCCTTTTTTTTTTTTGTTTCACTTAATTTATTGAGCAGAACTGGATGATCTTAAGTAATACAGCAAAGGCACATTACAGAGTTCACCACTCTTAGTTGTCTGCATGTTGCCTCAGGTTCAGCGAGTCCTCCAGGCCTGTTGAAAAGTTTTCAGCATTAACAGAGGCTCACGAAATTCCAACTGTGGATTATTCTGATATGTATCTATCAGGAACAGAACCATGGTTAACAAATTATGTTTTCCAACTGGGTTTCATATCAGGAAAAAAATTACCTTTACTAGAACGTACTGAGAAGTTACAATTGCCAAGGCTGCAGAAAATAGGTGAAGAGCTGGCTTTAAAGAAAACTGTACTCCAGAAAAACAATTGTAGACATCTGGCTTTTTTTTTTTCCTACTTTCTTTGGAAATCAACAATTCCAAACCTTATTCCATAAAGTCCTGGTTTGAAGGGAGGATTCTGAAGAAGGATATGCTTATATGCTATGCAATTTAACTACTTCCTCTATTTTTTTCTCCTCGTTTTTTTTTTTTTTTTTTTTTCTTTCATGACGCCTTTACTCAACAGTGAAGGCAGAAGAGATTCAATCCGTATTAGTAAGATAAGAGGATAAACGAGGTGGGTCAGATGTTTGTGGGACTATTGTACCATCTCACAACAAATCTGTGAACTTCAAGTTCCAAAAGGGTGCTTTTTTCTTCTTTTTTCCTTAAGTCATTTTTAGTTAAGAAAAAAGAGAGAGAGAGAGCACGAACAGAAACCGCTTCTGCTCACCCCAGCTGTCAGGTGAAAACAGAGCTGCTTAGTATTCTGGGGCTGTGGGTTTGTGACTCATGTGCACTTCCTTCTGTGAGTTGTCTTCTCTGAAAGATATTTGGAGTTGTGACAAAATTTAGCTCCATATTCTGAGGGGATGTTGACTGGCTCTCAAGGGAATTCATTTCTATAAGTTCCTCAGTCTGCTGCAGCAGATCCGCAGTGACATGCAGAGAAGATGTGGAGACTGACATTACTTAGCAGCAACACACTATGAGGGTTTACTGGCATGCTGATTGAATGCAGTGAGCAAAGCCACCTGTGTCAGGCTAATCTAAAATTATCAGACAGCTGGGGATAAACAAATACCCTCAAGTCTCTTACTTTCTGCACAAAAGGAAGTATTAATAATAAGACAGTAAGTGGTTTTGTTAACCCTGCTCCTGAATATTTAATGTGTCCTGAAAAAATATGAGGTCTGCAATCAGAAGACGAGGGTCCTAGTATTAGATATATAAACTTGGCTGACTTGCTCAGACCTTCTACTTCTCAGTTTTTCATTTATAAAATGGGAAGAATAAAACTATTCCAGCTATTTCCAAGATTGTTGTGAAGAACACAAGTCTCCAGATTGAAAGTGCCCACTCAGTACCCAATACAATGAATAGAGACTGATGCAAAGAAACATTATCATGAAATTTCACAACTGAAAAGAGAAAGAAAAGCATCTTAATACATTTCAGAGATTTAATTGAATACACACACGAAGGATCAAGAAAAAAGATTGCTTAGGGATTCTCAACAGCAACATGGGGAACAAAAACACCGTGAAACATGCCTTCAAAATTCTAGGCAAAAAGATGATGGGCAAACTACCAACCAAGAGTGAGGAGGTAATGCCATTTTGACTTTGCTGTCTCTCAAACACAGTTTCTCACAAGCTGCTGGAAAATGTGTTCCACCAAAATGAGAGAATAAAGCCACAAAGTGGAAGCCATGGTATCTGATTTATTAAAGGGAGGAGGAGAATTTTCCAGATGATGGGAAGGGAAATGTCAGGAGGACAGCTATGCAGCAGGCACAGAAAGTGACCAGCAGAGGCTGCAGCAGTACGATAGAGGGCTCCAGAAGGCATGTTGCCAAGAAAACAAAAAGGAACTGAGTTTCTTATCAGCTTGACCATGTGGAAAACTGTATTGAGAAATATTTTGCACAAAGTATGAAAGAGTCGGCTGTAGCTCCAAATCTAACCAAATTAATAAAGCAATTGTTAATGAAAGGTAACATGAAAATTTATGGGAGAAAGGAAATACAATCATTATAGACTAGTTTACCCAGTCATGGATATTAATACTTAGTCATAAAAATGAAAACACAATGAATCTACACTTGTATTTGTGAGATAAACTTAACTTGCTCATGATGTACTATTTTATTTTAAATATCATATCCTATCTGGTAAGTTAATATTTAATTAGGACTTTTATGCCTAAATTCATAAACAAAATAAGCCTGTAATTTCTTTTCTGATGCTGCCTTTATTTGGCTTTGGAGGTCTTTTTACTCATCTGATAGGACCACCGTACTCTATAAATAATGAATATTTAATACTATAAATAATGAATATTTTCATCAAGGAATAATATGAGCTATCTAATAATATTAGATAGTTTTGGGTTTATCATAAAAATGTATACAAACATTCTGTTCTATACCATACAACCAATGTGTGGAACAATGAAATAGGTACAAGGAAAATAAGATGGTGCATCCCAGGGAAGACCCATAGAGATAGGACAGCGTCTTCTGTAATGACCCTTGCAGTGACAGCTACCCAGCCACTACTGGGCCAGCCTCACTTTAACATATAGAGTGATAGATGCTTTATTTTAAAATATTAACTTTAATACTTAAAATATTAAGCTCCTCCTTACTGGGTAATTCACTGTGGAAAAACTAAGAAAAGCAGTCTATTCTAACACATCAAGTTTTAAACTTGCCTTTCGGTTAGTTACCAGATTCTGACAAATATAAATAAGTGCTGCAGAGCTAAAATGCATTTAAGGCTGCCAGTGAACTGCATGAGCTAAGTGGAGGTTTTAATATCATTAAGAAAGCATCTCCTTCTAGACATGTGCCATGGTACAAAAAGGAAGGAAAGCCAGCTCTACACTATTAAAGGAGCAATGAAGACTGCTTCCTGTTACAGCATGAAACTGGATTTACCAGGAGAAAATCTCATTGGTTTTTTTTGTTTTTGTTTTTGTTTTTTTTAACTCTTATCAATCCTCTGCCAAGATTCTTGCCTTATTATTTCATCTGCAAGACAGAATTCTTTTTAAAATAGTTAAAAGCCTGTCCCAAGAAGCTGATACACAGACAGCTGTATACATTAAAATCTCCAGACAGGATAATAGAATAAGAAGCTATGTGTCAAGATTCCACATCTGTCTGTCTGACCAATAAGGATGACATTTACACAATTTAAAAGATCAGAAATTTAAGACTTGAGTCAGATATCTGCAATGAAATGACAGATGCTTTCAAGTATAAAAATAACTGTTCCACTAATGAATATAGAAATACTAGATGCCATGTAGAACTGGTGGAGTTTGGTTAAATTTATTTTTTAGCAACTCAATGAACATTTGAAAACTATTCTTAGTGAGTACTTTGCCTAATACATCACATTCTGATAGGCCCAAAGGCTTGTTTCTTCAATTGATAGAAATACAAAAGTTCTTCAAAAAGTTTATGGAAAAATGTATATTATGAAAAAAGTGTGCATGGACTGCATATTTATTTTATACCAAAATAAACTCATACTAACTTGGTAAAACATGTCTAAACAAGATCTAGTTTGAGGCACTAAGAAGGATAAGAAGTCAGTTTGAAAAGAGCACCCTTGAAAGCAACATGAATTCTGCTAAAATTGAAGCAAGTCAAACATCAGATTTATAGTAAAGCTTTGGGTGAAAGAATAGTGAAATTGATGCTTTATGAAAAGTTCATGGGGACAGTGCCCCAAAGAAACCAGCAGTTTACAAATGGCTAACTCATTTTAAGAAGGAACAAGACAATGTTGAAGATGAAGCCCACAGCAGCAAACCATCCACATTGATTTGCAAGAAAAAAAATTCATCTTGCTTATGCCCTGATATGGTTCAGCTGTGTCACCACCTAAATCTCATCTTGAACTGTAACTGCCACAATTCCCACATGTTGTGGGAGGAACCTGGTGGGAAGTGATTGAATATGGGGCAGATCTTTCCTGTGCTGTTCTCATGATAGTAAATGAGTCTCATGAGATCTGATGGTTTTAAATACTGGAATTTCCCTGAACAAGCTCTCTTTTCTTTGCCTGCTGCCATCCACGTAAGATGTGACTTGCTCTTCTTGGCTCACTGCAACCTCTGCTTGCCAAGTTCAAGTGATTCTTGTGCCTCAGCCTCCCGAGATGGGATTACAGGCATGTGCCAGCATGCCCGGATAATTTTTGTATTTTTAGTATGTATGGGGTTTCACCATTTTGTCCAGGCTGGTCTTGAACTCCTAACCTCAGGTGATCCACCCACCTCAGCCTCCTGAAGTGCAGGGATTACAGGCATGAGCCCCTGCACTGAGCCTGACTTAGTACCTTAAAGATGCTGTATTAGTCCATTTTCATGCTGCTGATAAAGACATATCTGAGACTGGGAAGAAAAAGAGGTTTAATTGGACTTACAGTTCCACATGGCTGAGGAGGTCTCAGAATCATGGCAGGAGGCGAAAGGCAATTCTTACATGGTGGCAGCAAGAGAAAATGAGGAAGAAGCAAAAGCAGAAACCCCTGATAAACCTATCAGATCTCATGAGACTTATTAACTATCATGAGAATAGTAGGGGAAAGACCAGCCCCCATGATTCAGTTACCTCTCCCTGGGTCCCTACCACACAACATGTGGGGATTCTGGGTGATACAATTCACGTTGAGATTTGGGTGGGACACAGCCAACCCATATCAGATGCCAATTCTGCTAAATGTGCCCTATTCCAACCAAAATCCTTCCAAGTTTTTAAGATAATTTGATAAGCTAATTAAAAAATGTATAAAAAGGGTAAAGGGCCAAGAGCCAAATGACTCCTGAAAATGGGTAAAGTGGAAGGGAAGGACATCCCCTATCAAGGCACCAGCACTAATTATGAAACTTCAATAATTAAGAAAGGTACTGGCTATGGGAGACATTGATGTAATATAATATTAATCCCTGTAATAGAGACTCCAGAAACAGACACTAGCATTTATAAAACATTGACATATGACAAAGTAGTCTAGAAAATCAGTGGGAAAACAAGGAGCTATTCAATAAATGAACATGAAAAAAAGTGGCATTCTGGCCGAGCGCGGTGGCTCAAGCCTGTAATCCCAGCACTTTGGGAGGCCGAGGCGGGTGGATCACGAGGTCAAGAGATCGAAACCATCCTGGTCAACATGGTGAAACCCTGTCTCTACTAAAAATACAAAAAAATCAGCTGGGCGTGGTGGCACGTGCCTGTAATCCCAGCTACTCAGGAGGCTGAGGTAGGAGAATTGCCTGAACCCAGGAGGCGGAGGTTGCGGTGAGCCAAGATCGCACCATTGCACTCTAGCCTGGGTAACAAGAGCAAAACTGTCTCAAAAAAAAAAAAAAAAACAAAAAAAACAAAAACAAACAAACAAAAAAAAAGTGGCATTCTATTTTCTATAACGTGAAAAAAAATGAAACCAGATCCCTACCCTTACACCACATACACATACACACACACACACACACACACACACACACACACACACACACACAAGATTAATCAGAAACTTAAGTGAAAAGAGCAAAACTTTACAAATTTTAGAAGGACAAAGAATTCTTTTTCAAATTTTAACATTTTCATTTGTGTCAGGGAAATAGCCCACATCAGAATTAGACCCATGTTCAAACGATAAAAGTTCCTTTTTTATAGACTGACTTCAGTAACTTGCCAAAAGAACCCCCTGGATGTTTGGAGGACCTACAACCTGGTAATGATAAGACTTTTAGCTTTGCAAATGAAGATATAAGTCAGGTATCTCGGAAAGTTGCACAATCCTATAATTTCGGTTCACTTAGATTTGTTTGTTTAAATTTGTTCATTGCCTTGCTCAAGATAAAATTTAAAGTGATGGGTTTACTTTCATTTTGAGTGTTTTAAAATTTATTCAAATTCATCGCACTATTCACAAATCCTATAGAACTTAACATATGCAATAATAGCATTGCACTCTATACTCATTGTGGATGCCACCTCACTTTTATCAGGATAGAATAATCTCTTGAATTATTACCATTTAGAATTAACCAAACACAGCAAACTGATTACTTGGAATCACCAGGCTTTAGTAGGAAATGGTGGGGCCATATTTAGATTATGTTGAAAGAAAGGTACAATTTTGTGAACCATATTCTACATAATTATTTCTTGTAGCATGTCAGCAGGCAGTGGTATAAGTCTAGGTGAGAAGCTGGAAAAACTGGAGGTGGTGATAAAAGAATTACAGAGAAATAATGAGGATAGAGTAGAAAGCTCTGTCATTGCTTTGGGCAATTCACTTTGCCATTTTAATATAAATGTAAGATGAACAACTGCTGTCTTGCTAGGATTAAAGAGTACATGTCTGCTAGAGCAAGAAATAATATTAAAAGGATACAGCATCACATAGCCTCCCCTCTGTAGGGAGAGTTGAACAAGGAGTGAGCAGAGTTCCCAGGACAGCTTGTAACTATTAGGGAGAAGTCACAAGGTCAGGCTCTTAATTCAGGGAACTATTCTTACTGGCTTGCAAGTTCTACAAATGGGAATTTTAGGTTCTAAAGTTGTATTTAATTAGAGATGAGGTGAAAGATAGAGGTGGACGGAAAGATCACAGGGGAAATACCACAAAACTCAAAGAAGACCAAATAATCTCTCAACCTCCATTTATTCTCTTATTATTATTTTTAATTGACACATAATAATTGTACATATATATGGAGCACAGTGTGTATTTTGATACCCTTATACAAGGTGTGATGATCAAATCAGGGTCATTAACATATCCAGTGCCACAAACATTTATCGTTTCTTTGTGCTGGAAACATTCAAAATACTCTATTCTAGCTATTTGAAAATAAAGAATAAACAATTAACTATAGTCTCTCTACAGTGCTACAGAACACTAGAACTTATTCCTCCTATATAACAGTAATGTGTTTATTAACCAGACTCTCCCTATCTTCCTTTCCTTCCCACATACCAGCCTCTAGTTACCAGTATTCTTTTCTCTGCTTCTATGAGATCAACTTACTTAGCTTCCACATATGCATGAGATAAATATGAGTATTTATCTTTCTGCACCTGGCTTATTTCACTTAATATAATGTCCATCAGGCTCATCCATGTTGCCACAAATGACAGTATTTAATTCCTTTTTATGGCTGAAAAATATTCCATTATGTAGCTATACCATATTTTATCAATTCATCTGTTGATAAACACTTAGGTAGATTCCATATCTTGGCTAGTGTGAATTAGGCTGCAGTAAACATGAGAGTGCAGATATCTCTTCAACACACTGATTTCCTTTCCTTTGGATATATAACCAGTAGTGGAATTGATGGATTATATGGTAGTTCTAGTTCTAGTTTTCTGAGAAACTTCCATACTATTTTCTGTACTAGGTGTGCTAATTTACATTCCTGCCAAAAGCATATGATTTTCCTTTTCTCCACATTCTTGCCAGCATTTGTTATTTTTCTTTTTGTCTTTTTTAATGATAGCCAGTCTAATGGGTGATATGGTATCTCATGCCCTTTTTTTTTTTTTTTCTTTTCTAAGAGACAGGTCTTCCTTGTTGGCCAGTTGTATGTCTTTTTGGAGGAATATTTATTCAGATCATTTTCCCATTTCTAAATTGGATTACTTGGGTTTTGTGCTTTTTTTTTTTGCTGCTATTTGTATATTTAATTTCTTCTTAATGAATAATTCACAAACATTTTCTCCCATTCTGTAGGTTTTGTCTGTTTACACTGTCGATTACTTCCTTTGCTGTGCAGAAGCTTTTTAGTTTAATGCAATTCCATTTGTCTATTTTTGTTTTTTGTGGGCTGTGCGTGCTTTCAAGGTCTTTACCATAAAATCTTTGTCTAGACCCATTTCCTGAAGCACTTCTTCTGTTTTCTTCTAGTAGTTTCATACCTTCAGGTCAGGTCTTACATTTAGGTCTTTCATCCATTTTGAGTTGATTTTTGTACATGATGAGAAATAGGAGTTTAGTCACTTCCTACATTGGGAATCACATTTCAACATGAGATTTGGGGAGGACAAACATCCAAACCATATTACTCAGTATTTAATTTTTTGTGACTATTGTAAATGATATTGCTTTCATGATTTATTTTTCAGCTAGTTTGTTGTTATTGTATAGAAATAGTACCGATTCTCATATGTTGACTATGTGTCCTGCAACCTTACCAAATTCATTAATCAGTTCTAAAAGGGTTTTTTTTTTTCACTCATTTATGTTCTCAAGGTAAAGGTTGGGCTAAAGATGACCATTTTTCACCATGGTCTCCTGCACAGGTGATCTAGTGCTTCACTTTGGAACTCAGGGCTACTTAAAAACAACAGTTGCTGTTCAGAGCCTTTGGACTTGAGCTAAAAGTGAGACTAAAAGTGTCCCATTTTAATAACCTATTTCACATTTTAGAATAAGGTTCTGAAATTACATTTGGGCAATATCAAAGGCTCACTTCAAACTGTCTAGAGTCAAGGAAAACCAGTGTGTGGCAGAGAGGAGAGGTTGAGGACCATGTGCTCTTTAGGGAGGGTTCTCTCAGGGTAACTACAGGGTAGAGGAAAATGCATTGCCTTTGGAGACATAAAGCTACATTCTTGGGTCAGAGTTTTGAAGAAGGTGCAATTTCTTCAGATAGAAGAAGTTTTACTGACTTGGCTCAATATGTGAATTCCTTTCTACTCTCTTGAATCTATTCTGTTCTGATTCAGAATCAGTTTGGCCAGTGACCTGATCCAGAAAGCATATTCGCTGTAAACTGCCCTGTGTAGACCACTCTTTCTCTAAGCTTTGACAGACGAGATGGAGACACCAGCCCTTTTTTTTTTTTTTTTTTTTTTTTTTTTTTTTTTTTTTTTGCCTCTCTGTTCAAGGAGTTATCAGATTTTAGTCTTTCTTCAAAAAAACAGAGACAGCTCATATTTCCCAAGTCATGTATACTCATTATGAACTATAGCCATCTGAGTATTAAATGCAAAGGGATGGATGGATATAACCACACACAAGGCCTTACATGTTCACAAATACACAATTAGGTCAATTAAGTAAATACCCTGTTATTTTTCTCTTCCCAAACCATCTTCTCCCTCAATGCACTATGCACAGAGCCTCTCATGATGATTGATCACAGAACTTCAAAGCTAGATGTGGTTTCTAGACTATATGCTGAGACCTGGCCCAAGTGACTTTATCTTTCTCAGGTTTTTCCTCAAAGAAACTAGATGCCAATATTCCCACCTAAACAAGGTTAAGGTGGGAAGATTAAGTATATGCTTAATTATTATCAATCTGCTCATTTGCATTGAAGAAACTGAGATCTCAGCAAGGACAAGAGATGTCAAAGGTTACTGACTGTGATGCGGCCAAAAAAACCCAATGTCTCCTGCATCCTAGCACATGCTCTGTAAGGCAAATGGAACCAAGCTCTCCTCAGACAATCAGCAAACCTTTAAAACATGTGACTCGTGATCAATATTAATGATGACATCATTTCATTTATGGTTATAAGTTTCTGATCCTCTGAGAAATGAGAGTCCTCTATCTCCATGCATCAAGCTGAGCACTGTGAGAGAGGATTCTCCACAGCTCAGAAGAGGAAAGACTGCTCAAAATTCAAGAGGATTCCTCTAAGCTGCAAAGAAGTGCAATCATAAACCGCCACCACCCACAAGCTTCTGAAGTTAAATAAATAAACAACTTAAGGTAGATAAATCACAAACAGCTGAGCTGAAGTAAAAATTTTGCCTACATCTAGGCCTATTTTTTATTAGTGTTAACAGCAACTCCTCTGATAAACCAAATTCTTGCAATTCTTGCATAATGCCTGTGTTCTAGCTTCCACCTTGATCCTTGCCTCTTAAAAAAAAAAGAAATCTGGTATCAGCTGGGTTGAACCATAGGATCCTGCTAATATAAAATTGTTGTGGGGTTCTAAAAATAGCAATTTCATTTGGTTAAATGTGTAACATGTTAGTGTTTAAAGTAGTGCCCTTGCTTGTTAGATAATAGTTCTTTCTTTTTTACATAAAAGTATAACACATATTTACTGAAAATGTGGAAAGTTAAGAACAAAATTACATATAATTCCACCAAATACTACAATTATTATTTTGCATGTTTTTTCTCACCATTTTGCAAGCATATTTAAAATATTTATAACTGTTAATAATATTCAAGCTTTTAATGATGCCTAAAAACTTCACTCCTAACCTGTTTCCTCATCTAGAATAAGAAGAAACTGCACTGGATTACCTCTAAGGTTTCTTTTGCTTTTATCATTTTGTCTCTATGGCTATACTAATTTGAGTACATTTTTTATGGTCAAAATACTAATTTGTAATGAAGATATTTTTATCTTTAGTCCTTATGGCTTATGGTTCATACAGTACAACTATTTGCTTACAACTTTCAAAGTTCTAGGGAACATTCTGCAGGGAAAAAAAATTAAATATGAGCTTCCATTTTTTGCATGTGATCCAATTTAGAAAATTAAAATATCTATCAACAGAAATTGTTTTCACTCAGAACAAATAGTTGTATTAATTCCTTTGACATAAAATGCCTATTTTTAAAAACATTGATGGCCTACATTACTGAAAAAGATGTCCCCAAAATGTTAGAAGCTGGGCCTATTTGAGAAGAAACCAGGGCCATTTTCAATTTGTGTTACTATTTCAAATTCACAAATTATTCTCCACATATTATCCTGCGTTAAGCTTTGAAAGAATTTCACAACATCCATATCATTTCTCACTTTACAGAAGGAAATGGAGTACTCAGGGAAACAAAATGGACCTGCAGCATTTGTAGGCAGCCACCCATATGCTAAGGATATGGGGACTATGTGTGAGAACTGCATGTGAGCGCTGGAAAGACATCACTAGATTAAAGAATAATGATTATTGGCTGGGCGCGGTGGCTCACGTCTGTAATCACAACATTTTGGGACGCCGAGGTGGGCAGATCACGAGATCAATAGATCCAAGACCATCCTGACCAACATGGTGAAACCCCGTCTCTACTAAAAATACAAAAATTAGCCGGGCGTGGTGGCATGCGCCTGTGGTCCCAGCTACTCGGGAGGCTGAGGCGAAAGAATCTCTTGAACCCAGGAGGTGGAGGTCGCAGTGAGTCGAGATTGCGCCACTGCACTCCAGCCTGGCGACAGAGCAAGACTCTGTCTCAAATAATAATAATAATAATAATGATTAGTTCAACCTGGAAAGGAGTGCACAGGGAGGATTTAACAAAGTGTTTCAATAGTTTAGACAGTTTTTCTCAAAGTTTGTGAGTGAGAGCTAATGAAAATAATACAAAGACCGTGGCTCACTGAAGGAACCTAGGACCTAGATCTTGGCATTTAATCAGATTTCCCAGGTGATTTTGATTCACACGAGAGAGAGAGAGAGACAGAGAGAGAAAGTGTGCATGTATGCGTGCGCGTGCATAGATACCATACTAGCTATGTACTAACGCAAATAACTAAAGATTATAGCATGAAGCACTTAGATTAGTTAAAAGTGTAAAAGAGGAAATGTGGAAAGATGTTCGTACTCATTGAAATGGCTTGCTTGGGAACGGTATCAAGCAGTGGTTCTCAAACTTTAGTGTGTATCAGCATTGCTTGAAAGGCTGCCTAAAACACAGATGCAGACTTCGTTTACTAGGTCTGGGGTGAGGCCCTGGGATTTGCATTTGTAACAAGTTCCCAGATGCTGCTGCTGGTCCAGGAGCTACACTCTTGAGACCACTGGTATAGACAAGAACATTCATTCTAAATCCCAGCTGCGTGCTAGAATCATCATCTGGGATGAGTTTCTAAATTATCATCGATGTTGGGGCCTCATCCCCAAGAGATTCTAATACAATAGAATTTCAGTGGAGCCTGGGCATGGGTAGTTTGTAAAGTCCTCACTCCAGATGTAGTCAGGATTGAGAACCACTTGGGTTAAGGCTTCTAGAAAGCTGGGGAAGGAGTCTGGGCCAGGAGGGTCACATTAAGTACTGGGTTATCAGGTTTAATCACGTTTGTCTGAGTCTCCTTTCCCAGAGGCAAATGATGCAGTGCACTAAACTATCTTTCTAACATCCTTTCCCCACTCAGAATTGATATTCTACCTAGGAGGCTTTAAAAATGAATCTCCATGTTACACACCTAAAACAAGTGTCGAGAAGACAGCTGATTTTTCCTTTCAGCAATGCTGCCCTCTAGTGTTCTTAATTATTCAAATAATGTAAAAACCCACCTCGGTTCATTCCTGTTAGTAAGCTAAACGAATTTTTCTGATATATAATTAAATTTTAATTCATGGCAACATGAATCATGAAAACTTCAGCCTCTCAGTTCTCCTGCAATTGCTCCCTGCTTTTGATGTTACAGCCTCCTTCGAGGACAAGAACTCACAGAGGTCTCTTTTCCCAATTCCACCAAGCTTTTCTCTTCAGAGTCAAAAGCTAAGTGAGGAAAAAAACTACCAGCAACAAAAAGACCTGGGGCATTGAAGTGCTTTGCAGAGGCTCTCCTCACCCTTTTCTCCTACACACCTCACACCTCCTTTTTCACTTGGTTCACAGTTTATTGAGAATAGAATTCATCAAACAGGTGCTCCCATATCTTCCCATGATGAGTTGTACAAACCTCCCTGGGTCCCATCATCTTGACAGAAGTGTCCTTCCCACCTCTAGGGGCTCTGCCCCTTCCCCCTCTCCCTTTAGCAAGTCTCTCTCTCCCACTTCTTTCCCAGACCCCAGTCCATTTTCATCAATAACTCTCTCTTCCTAGGTCACTCACAATGGCACACAGGCTTACTCTTAATGTCCTGAATACCCCTTCAGCTCCTGTCCTATTTCTCTTCCAAACTTATTGAATGCATGGTCTTAAAACCTCCTCTTCTTCCAGGCATTCTTCCATTGAGTGGCTTCCATGGACTCCAGCCTTGCTTGATCCCATCACATCGCTGACATTGAAGCTGCTTTTCTCATGGTCTGCAGTGACCTCCTTACATGTGGCCAAATCCAGTGGACATGGTTTTGGGCTGTTCTGACATGAATGCCTGTGGCCTTCTACCCTGTGGGCACAGCTCCCTCTTGAAGTGCCTTTGCTCTTGGTCTGACACATCCCTGTGTGCTGGCTTCCCTCCTGCCCCTCTGGCTGCCGGCTACCCAGAATCTTTCATGGGTCCTCTCTCTAATCCCCGGGGCCGGCCATCAGAACCTTTTCTCTTTTCTCTCTATAGCCTGTCCTTACTAGGCTCATCCATTTTCATGAATTTAAATATAATCAATAGACTAGTAACTAATAAATATATATACCACCTCTGGCCCAGATTGCTCACTGTCTCATTTATCCAACTATTAAATATCCACCCAACATCTCCCCTTTAGTATCGCACATGCATCTCCATTTTTCGCACGTCCAAAGAACTCTTGATTTTTCTCCCAAATCTGTTCTTCCTTCAGTCTCCCTTATCTCTATAAACAGCCAAGTATCTGGGAAAACAGCTTTAATTCCTCCCTTTCCCTGACGACACTCTGTCCATCTGTTAAGTACTGTGGATTCTGTCTCCAACTTGTATTTTGAATCCATCCACCTCTCTCTGTTTGCTACCACCGACCTATTAACAAATCACCCTCATCTCCTGCCTAGAATACAGCAATACCTTGTCAAGCTCTTCCTACTTCCTCCAGTCCTCCATTACTACTGATTCTCCAGAGACAGTGTTCTGAAATGCAACTATAGTCTACCATCCCCTTACCTGATAAAATGCTAATTACTTCATTAAACCTTGAATAACATACAAATGACATGGTTTGCTCTCTGCCAACTTTATCTGGTACCCCTGTCCTCCTTCCCCACCCCCACCGCATTGCTGAAACTCGCTAAGTTCTGTCCTACCTCAGGGCCTAGGCACATGCTGTGCCATCTGCCTCGAATGCTTTTCCACTGTTCTTCACATGGATGGCTTTTTTATTTTTTATGCCTAAACATGATTACTGTTTAGTGAGACCTTCCTTACTCTACTAAATAGGTCTTCTCTTTCATTTCCTGTCCCAGTCCCCTATGTTATTTTCTTCATAACACTACATTTTATAATAACTTACTTGTTTACTTCTCCACACAACTCTAAACTCCTTGAGTCCAGGAACTTGGTGTCTGTTTTACTCACAGATGAATCCAGCAACCAGCACAGTGACTGGCAAATATTAGGCTTTTAATTCCTGTGTGTTGTATAATTGACTGAATGTGCAGGAAGGGTCACAACTTCCATTCTATCTTCACTGCTCTTGTCAAGGACTCCCACGTGCCCAAGCTTCCTGTCAGCATTCTGTGCTTGTCTTACTTGGTGGCAGGGACAGAGTTAAGGGAGAGGCCAGGTCGTTTATCCTCTGTTAACCTCTTCTGTGTTTACCAGCATGTTTGATTCACCACAGTATCTCCAGCACCCAGAACAGCAGAAACGTAGTAGATAGTGTTGATTGGCTGAACTCCCAGCTCTGAATGATACAGGTTGTGAAGGGAAAGGAAAGGAACCTGGTGCAGTGATGGTGACATCCAAAGAGAGAATCCATCCGGGGAAGAGATTCATATGATTGTTTTCAACTTCTAGAAATGTTTATCATAGGCACACATCTCCATTTGTATAATGAAAGAGAAGAAAAGCAGTTCCTTACACTTTTTAAATCATATATGTTTTATAAATGGAGAATGAACTTCATAGTTTTAGTTGCTGGGCAATAATCTGACATTCTAGAGTCTTTCTCCAGGAAAGAAAACTATTTTGCTTACAAGCCAGCTTTTACATCTATTGGACACACAATGGTGAATGAAAGTATTCCTATCTTCCAAACAAAGAAATCAAGGGCAAATAAAAATGGTTTACACAAGCCAAATAAGCAAAGAAGCTAACACCCTGACTCTGGCCATTTCATTCCAAATCCTGTTCCCTATTAATTTAGACAGTGTCTGCTCATGAGAATTTTTTTTAAAAAGTACATCTACTGCAACTCTACTTTGAGACAAGAATTTGGTTCTTCTGAAGGGCACTTTACAGACTAGTATTACTGAGAAATAGAAAAGCCCAAGTCCTGCGACTTTTTGAAAATGTCAAGTGACCTGGCATCCTGAGTGTTTAATCGACCTGCTTTGTAGAATAAATCCAACCCTGTCTGTGAATTTTCACTAAATTAAACTTTCACTAAATTAAAGCTCTTTTGTTCTGCAACATATCTGGCTGGTGCCAAGAGGATTTGCTCAGCTCCATCCTCTGGGGAAGGGATTCATTTTCCTGTTTAGGAAACGTGATGTCGAGCTGCATGAGGCTGATGAGCACACTGGGTGGGACCACAAACAGACCCCAATGAAATCAATTATGTGGGTGTCTTAGGACAAAATTTGGTTCAAAGTGATCAAGGACAGGGTGTGTCATGGCAAGCTGTGAGCCACTGTGGCTTCAGCTGTTTGTTCAGCATTTAATATGTTTATCTTTCTGCTAAACACACTGTTGTTGAGTCACCTCTATTAGAGACCCATTCTGTGTGAGGCCCAGCTCTGCAAGTCCAATATACAAAGACAAGCTTTTCGCCCTCCATGACCTTACCTTCTACAAAGCCAAAACAAATGCTTTCTCTTACTTCTCACTTTAGTGAGAAAGGTACCCAGGTTCTTAAAAAGGTGAATCAAGTATTTTTTATTAGGCCAGGAACCGTCAAGCAATCAAATTAAAAGAAGAACTTAAAGTGGTCATTATGTTTTCAGTATCATTTAGTGTTGCTGCTATAAATGGAAAATGGAATGTCAGTTTACCTGAAAGTACCATCAGCCTCCAAACCATTAGTATTTCATGTCAGACTATAATGTTGTCACCAATATCAGACTAACTTTATTAATCAAACAAATGATTACATTAAGCTTCTAAGCTTTGGATAGAGGGGTAAAAATCACATAATTCTGAAATGTAGATGAATTCATGAAATGCTATCTGTTTGACCTTCCATAGAAATTGTTCGAGCCATGACACATGTGATAAACCAAGGCATGGCGATGTACTGGGGTACCTCGAGGTGGAGTGCTATGGAGATCATGGTAATTTAATTTTTATTTTTAAGTGGCTATTGAATAGTTTATTATTGCCTTGCAGATGTCATGCATAAATTGTAAGATCTTTTGCAAACTTTTCTCACAATCACTACGGTACTAGAATTCTAGAATCAATTCCATCATTATAGAGATGGATATTGGAGCTGGAGCTCATCTGTTCAGAATACGACAGAGAATACAGCGTTCTCCGGTGGCAAGATGGTAAAGTGAATTTCACAGCTAATGAGATATATTAACAGAGTATTCTAGTTTCCTTATAAAAAACTGTTATTAACTATACTGTTCATATTGAACTAGTTACAGATACTTTTTATAAGTTAGTCTAAGTCTTATTTCTTTAGAAACTTAAAAATAGTTAAACCACATTTTCTTTATCATAGTCTGTAATTCACACTTTGACTAATTTGCCCTAGACTTAACTCAGTCCAAACCCTCCCAAAGAATTAATAAGGATTTCCTATATTTCATATTGCTCTTAGTGAAGTTGGTGGTGACAACTTTGCTTATTATTTGGCATCCTACGTGTTTCTTGGTTTGTACTGATTTCACCATAGTAAACATTTCTCATGCATACAAATTACAGCGAAGCTTATTTCTCATAAGTATAAATTCTCATTCCTCTCTAGGAAGCCTATTCTGTGGCAAGACAATTCAACATGATCCCACCAGTCTGTGAACAAGCTGAGTACCATCTTTTCCAGAGAGAGAAAGTGGAGGTCCAGCTGCCAGAGCTCTACCACAAAATAGGTAATCTTCAAAATAAAAGCTACTGATTATTTTTAACAATAGGAAGATCACTGATTCCGGGGTGGGGTGGGGGGAGCAGAAATAAAAAACAGTGTTACTGAAATGCTTTCCTAAATGTCCGTAATTAACACAGACATTGTAAGAACCGTACATTCCAGAGACTGTAGCAGAATCAAGATGTGTCTGCATTTAGTGTACAGGGTATCACTGATGAAAGCCAAGCAGAGTTGTAAATGGTAACTGATGTTTAAGCTGTACTTAGCAAGTGTTTAAAAAATGCATACTGAATTAAGGGAAGAACCAATAAATAAATTCATTTTCCATTGGTGCTTGCTCTAGCGCAATGCATCTCTGAGTAGACAATGACCACCTTTCCAAAAAATCATGGATATATGTGTCTATTTCTACTACTCTGGGCCTGGCACTGAGTTAGATATGGGAAATTCAACAACTAACAAGTCGGGCACTATACATCTGTGCAGATAGAAGTAATGCCTTCAGAGAGAGGGGAAATATATATATAACATATACACAAGAAATTTAGACATTAGAAAAACATAAATAAGCCACATTCTCAGGCTTACTTATCAAAAGTTTTCAGAAATAACATTCTTCCTGAGACACAGAGGTTCATATGAGCAGGAAAATGCTGGGAAAAGGAGAAAAAAGATAAAAATTAACAACAACCATAATAATTATTATTGCTCTAATTTATTGAGTGTTTACTGTGTACTAGGTGTGTGCTCCTGCTGTGTACCATCCACTATGTCAGGCACTAAATGGACAAGGACAACAAAAATTCATGGATGAGCCACATATTTTTCAGGCTTCTTTATATGTCCCGCTCCCAGGAACTGACAGTCCATGTTTCATTGGTTGATTAAAGAATGAAACACAGTCTGTGAGCTCCTAAATTGTAATGGAAAAATGCATGCTGATATTAACTCATTTATCTGGCTTCCTATAACCTACCAAATTTTGTTTAAATACCCCACCCCCCATCCTTTTGATTCCAATTTGCACAAGCAACTTTCTAAGTTTTTTCTTCTGTAGGGGTTGGCGCAATGACATGGTCTCCACTTGCCTGTGGAATCATCTCAGGAAAATATGGAAATGGGGTGCCTGAAAGTTCCAGGGCTTCACTGAAGGTATTTTTTCTCAATGTCTAGAAAAAAGCCTGAGGGTAGGAAGGAGGGGAAAAGATTGATAATAACAGCTCTGCAGCAGCCTAGGGCTTCCCAGCTCAGGCAGACTGCGTTGTCCGAGCCTGGAGCCTCTGGAGGTCTCCACGCCTGGCCACGTATCAGTCAGCCCTTCATAATCTGCCGGTGTCAACTATTCTTTCTCTGGGGACAGGGGAAAAAGTGTCCAATGTCCTGATTGGACTTGTAGGGCTCAAATCCCTACTCTGTTATTTATTCTCATATTAAAGAAAACATTCCATCATTTGAAACTGATAAAATGTAAAATCCCTTTTCTATATAAGAGGATCCTCGTATTATTTCCTTTTCTTGACAAAACAAAATGTAAGCCGTAGAGCAGACGTCCCCAAACTACGGCCCACGGGCCGCATGCGGTCCCCTGAGGCCATTTATCCGGCCCCGCCGCACTTCAGGAAGGGGCGCCTCTTTCATTGGTGGTCAGTGAGGGGAGCACAGTATGTGGCGGCCCTCCAACGGTCTGAGGGACACTGAACTGGCCCCCCTGTGTAAAAAGTTTGGGGACGCCTGCCATAGAGGCTTAATCCATATGAGGCCAACAGTTGTAGCTGAGTATGGTTGACACTTTTATTGTGTGTTGGGGACAGAGGGTTAGAAGGGAAGACTTCAGGAGACAGATACATAGCAAAACTTCTATCACTTAAGGCAGCTTAAATTCTTCTCTGAAGCAAAAAGACATTCAAGACCATTGACACAAAATCACCTCCATTCAGTACTCCAAACATCTCTCCTTATTAATAACAACATGCATGTTTTTAAAAACTTGGTAGAATGTGTAATAACATTAGAATCACAAATTACTCTGTAATGTCAAGGGAGAGAGAATACAGGCATTTAAAAAATTCAGACAAACCAGAGTCCTTCAAGAGGAAGTACAGGCCTGACACATTCTCTTGCCTCCATCAGCACTAAATTATTGGGAAAACAGCTCAAGTCAACTCTGAACCACCAATCCTTTAATCATTGTGGCTGTGGCCACCATGAGCTTCCCTTATCAGAACATTTTCAAGGTTTTAGGTCTTTGACTCTCCTTTCTGTCTGTAACAGTTGAGCTTTTGCTTGTTTGTTCTCTAAAATATTACAACATAAATATCTCCTAAAGCCTGATGATAATGGTCCTATTTCTAGTTTTTGTATTATTACAAAAAAAATTATCCCAAAATAAGGCCTTGCTTCTGAAAATTAAAGATTATTCTGATGTGAGTCTAAACAAGTCAACAAAGACAGACTAAAAGCATCTTAGGAAAGAAGGTATAAAAGGAGGAAGGCAAGAAGGGAGTGAAGAAGGAAAAAATGAAAGAAGGAAAGCACTGAGAATTACAATTTCACTGAGTACTTACTACGTGCCAAGCACTGAGCTAAGTGTTTTCATTCATCAACTTTTTTCTCACTAAGAGAATGGATACAGGTGACTTTTCGTCAGCTGAGCTAAGCATGTTGCTATATGTTCTTTCAGAGGCTTGCTGAAAAATTCAAAGCACTTCTATATATGCTGAGTGTCTGTTCTCACAATAACCTGCTGAGAGGTAGACCCTTTTCGGATGCAGAAACTAAAACACAAAGACCTTAAATAACAATCCAAGACCATAAACTCATAACGGAAAAGGTTGATATTAGAACCCAGGTTTCCTGGCTCTTAGTTAATTATCTCCCTCAAAGACATCCTTATTTCCCTTTAAACCCAGGTTTTTAAAGGAGGAAGAAATAGCTATGCTGTATTTGGAGTGCATGATTGTCTAACATCCACTGCTGTTTGAGAAAATCTTGCAAAGAGCTGAAAAAGCTTTCACAAATTCACTAGTGAAAGAAAAAAGAAGAAGAAGAAAAAGAAAGTGATAAAATGTTTGAAGGTGGCTAAACCCAAAAGCAGCTTAGGAAATATTTCTATTGCTGACTTTTATAAAGTCAACTCTGTATCTACTGGAACATCCTTAACAATAAACATTAAGAGCTCTCAACAGATAAAAGGTGGCTAATCACAAAGTATGCTTCTTTAGAGCTCTGCAGATTCTCAAGGCTCTACATTATCAACCTGAGTGCTTTTGCAGTAATATATGTGCACTTAGGAAAGCCACTTGAGTATAGTTACCAGAGCAAAAAAATAAAAAATAAAAAAAGTAAAGGAAGCAAATATCAGAGCAACCTTAGGAGTGAGTAAGGATGCCATGAAAGAAAGAAAGAAAAAGCAAAAGGAAGGAAGGAAGGGAAGGAGGGAGGGAGGGAGGAAAGGGAGGGAGGAAAGGGAGAGAGGAAGGAAAGAAGGGAGGTTGGTTAAATTAAAAGATAGATAATCTGGGAAAGTAGATAAATAAGTTGGTAACATTCATCTCACCATAAAAGAGAATAAGTAAATAGTTTGTGTTTCACATTGGCTATTGTTATACTGATAAGATTAAGAGGTTAATATGTTGCATCTGTTGTAGTATTGAACAGCCGATGAAGGATAAATTAACTCAGCATGAAAAATACCTATCTAGGGCTCTTTTAGAAAGTAACACTACCCAGGGGATTTTCTGGGCTCCCTCATCTGCCCCCACTACTCTAATGATGATTTCTAAATTTGTGTTATCAGCTCTGACTTCACCGCAAAGCTGCATAGCACTCCTTCTTTGTGTCTATTAGACATCTCCAAGTGGAAGTCCCATGGGCATCAGTCATGCCTAATGGAATCTATCCTCACCCTCAGAACCTGCCATTCCTTCTTGCTTAACAGTGCCTCCACCCATCCATCTGGATAGTCAGAAGCCAAAGCATTATCTCAGACTGCCTCCTTTCCTTCCTTATTACTGTTCAACAAGGCACCAACAAATCTTCCAGACTCTATCTTGACTCTAAGGTCCATCTTATGCAAGGCCTTTGTTTAGATCTTCATCATTTCTTACCACATTTACTGGAGTAGCCTCCTATCTGGGCTCTGATTTCCTCCCCCTTTCTCAACAACCCACCATTGTGACCACTTAATCGTTCTAAAATATTAATTTGACCATATCATCACCGTGCTTAAAATCCTTTGATGATTTCCCAATCATTGGTTATAGGACAAAGCCATAACTTCATAATAAAGCATTCAAGGAAATTCCCTTGTGATGTAAGTTGAGCCTTTTTTTTCCATTTGTGTCTCCTGTATCACACTACTTCATTTTCCATGCAAATGCACTGTACTCTCCTTTGCCTCCCAGAAATGTCCTTGTTTTCATTCTTCTGCAGAATCCCTTATTCCTAAAGACAAAGCTTGGTTGTCTTCATCTGTATGAAGACCGTCTTAACTTTATAAAACTGAGCTATCTGTACCTTCTCTATTATTCCATGAATACTTCTTTTTTTTTTTTTTTTTTTTTTGAGATGGAGTTTCGCTCGTTACCCAGGCTGGAGTGCAATGGCGCCATCTCGGCTCACCGCAACCTCCACCTCCTGGGTTCAGGCAATTCTCCTGCCTCAGCCTCCTGAGCAGCTGGGATTACAGGCACGCGCCACCATGCCCAGCTAATTTTTTGTATTTTTAGTAGAGACGGGGTTTCACCATGTTGACCAGGATGGTCTCGATCTCTTAACCTCGTGATCCACCCGCCTCGGCCTCCCAGAGTGCTGGGATTACAGGCGTGAGCCACCGTGCCCGGCCTCCATGAATACTTCTTACAGAGTCTTCTAATTCTCTGGTTCCAAGTAACAAAACTCAATGAAAACTAGTCTGAACAGAGAATGGGAAGTCCATTGGTTCACAAAGACAATTCTTGGGAAGTATGGAGTGGCCTCAGCAGTGCCTCCATCCATGGCCTTGTACATTGTTAGGACTTTCGATCTCCTCTATTTCTCTCTGCATGTGGGTATCATTTTCTTCTACTATAAATCAGTCTTCTTCACGAGGCCAGGAGCAGGAAAGCTGATGGTTGCAGGCTTACATTTCTAAGGCATGTAACCTAAGATAAAAGTGATCTTTTCTTTACCAACTTCAGTCCAGAGAAGACTGGCCAAGCTTAGGTCATGTGCCAACTTGTGAGACTAATGACAGTGGCCAAAAGGATAAGGTACTATGATCAGCTCAGGTTATGCACCACTTTGTCATGGCATTTACCATTAGAAAGCAGTACAAACATAGATTGTAAGGAAATCATTGACAGTGTGGAACAGTAACAACAACAACAAAAAACAAAAAACAAAAAAACAAAACAAACAAACAAAAACACTTCCCCAGTTACTAGGAAATGATTTGTGAATGTATCCAGGACAGAAACAGAAACCTGCTCATCTGACTCATCACAGAGCCTGATGAGTACACAAGAGGTACTTAAGTCTTTGTTAAATTAATTTGATGAGCCATAATAATATCAATAAAGTCTGATAAAGAGACCAGGTGTATAGCTTTTAAATAGAAATAAATAGTGCAATAAAATTTACTGGCAGCTCCTCCCTGTTGTTGGCAAAATGCTTTCTAGAAAACTTACAGGCCAGGCATGGTGGCTCATATCTGTAATTCAAGCACTTTGGGAGGTGGAGGTGGACAGATCGCTTGAGCCCAGGAGTTCGAGACCAGCTTGGGCAATGTGGCAGAACGCCATCTCTACAAAAATACAAAACATTAGCCAGATATCATGCCCACCTGTAGTCCCAAATACTCAGGAGGCTGAGGTGGGAGGATCACTTGAGCCTGGGAGGTTGAGGCTGCAGTGAGCTGAGATCATGCCACTTCCCTCTGGCCGGAGCAATAGAGTGAGACCCTGTCTCAAAAAAGATTATAAAAATATGTGCTCCTCTTAAGAAAAATAGGAAGCACACACACCTTGGTGAATCAAAGTTGGAGGAGAAAGGTGGTCCAAATACGTCAAGTGTTCATATTAAGAAACTAAGCATATTGTACATTATGGTGAAATTTCAGAAGGCAGGTTTTCAGCTCTAGCATTTTACCTAGAGATCTCACCTTAACAGTGACTTTGTTTTTGTTTTGAGTCAAAGACTTTGATGTTTTAGTAGAATAGTCAACAATCCTGGATGCTGAATTATTCTAGACAAGGTTCAGAACTGAAATGTGACTGATTCTGTCCATGGCTACAGTTTCAGCCTGAGTTCAATCCAAGATTAACTGACAACTAATTAGGGATTTGAAGCAAGTCTCACAAACTATTTTCACCCCAATATCAACACGTATGAAATGGGGACAGAAAATCATCGTGGTATTGGGAGAGGGCAAAGAAATAGGCTTTAGGAAAATTTAGTTTTATAATATGCGTAAAACTAATAGCCAACTAATCTGTGGAGGAAAGCTCATTCAGTTATCTCATTGACAAATATTTACTCAGTGTACCCAGACTTTGTGCTGGGTACAGAGGATACAGGGATGAATGGGACAGTCTCAACCCTCAAGGAGTAGCTCCAGGACTTGTAAGAGGGACAGACATATGAAGGGGTGAATTATGAAATAAAAAGATATCCACAAGCCCTGTAGTCCCACAGGACTGCTGGCAGAGTCACACTGCTTTGAGAAGGAAGTGTCATGATCAATCTGAAAAACGGGAAGAGATTTACTTTGACCCCAGGAAACTCTTGTTTCTGACTCCTCCCTGACCACTGTATTGGCTGAGCCCCTCCTCCTTGCCAGCCACAAGTGTCAGAACTGGAGATGCTGACAAGAACAAGCCATCCCTGCCTTCTACCTGCTCGATTTAGAAAGACCAACATGTAATCAAATCACTGCAGTGCAGTGGAGTGACAGAATAGGGTTGGATGAGGAGATTTCACCTTTTGATTCATGGATTACTGCCCAGTCAGCAAGCAGGGTTTATTACTGCCACAACCACACCCATCTCTAACCTTCCTACAAAACACATTTGTTTGCTTCCATATTTAATCAATATTGTAATTAAGCCTCATCACCTGTCTCCACTCACATTTTCTCATTCGTAAAGCAGTTAAAGCTGTTTATTCCCAAAACACTTTTGTTTTCTTTGGTATAAGGAAAGCAGTATAAAAACTGCATCTACTTTTAAAAAATCTTAATCTGCTTATATTTCCATAGATTAAAGCAACAATGAGACTTACGGTGTTGAGGGTGGGGAGATAGGGACTCAATTAATAAATGCTCGATTGTTATTTTATTTTTTTACTTTTGGAAGTCTGTCTCTGAAAATGGCATGTGTGTGTAACACACACACACACACACACACATATATATAACTTGCAACCCAAGCCTAAGAAAGAGAATGTGCTGCATATAAGATTTAAAAAATGGAAGAGTTACAAAAGATTGATAAATCAACCACTCTTTACATGTCTGATATATAATGAAACTCAGAAATTCTCCTAATACTAAGAAGCAGCAATTGTTCAAAGAGCAGTTGGCTATTAGTTTTCAATCTTTGTTAATCTGTTTGAAAACACTCAGAGATATTGGTCCCCTGAAAGATGTGACGAAACTTAAGTAGGGATTGGTGGTGTTTTTCCCACTGAGGACAGCAAAAATTAGTTCAGGTACTCTCTGACATAAGACAGCACTTGGGTGCAGGAAGTCTGCCCAGGCCCCAAGGCAGTGCCCATTGTTCACAGTGTCCGCCTCATCACCACTGGCACCAATTGTCATCTCTGGAGAGATGTTCCAGGCCACCCTTCTTTTTGAAGAAGCTGAGGCTTTCCAGAGCTAAGGCCGGGAAAATGTTAGCCATCTCCCCAAGCACACTACCAAGTTAGGAGCCAGACCATAAGCCTTTGAGATTTAGGAGGCAAAACTGGGGTGGCTTGCCCTTCTCTTTTTCTCATTGGCAAAATAACTCAAAAAATTAAAATAAAACATAATATGGTTACCCTTTTCTTTGGAAATACTGTCTTAGAATGATGAAAAAATGCTCAAAAAACAAAAGCCTGTAGCCTATTGAAATCATATGGGTGGAGTGTCTATGGCCCACTGCCTATTACAGAGCATTCTGTGCCTCTGGGAAGATAAAGATCCGCAATGGCAATTACGTTACAAATACATGCAAGAGAGAAAGTCCACATTGCCACACAGTGTGATAGTTTTTAATTATTTTCCCTAAAACAGACTAACACTCTTACACACATTCTTCTCCTCTGGGTGTTGCCGCTTACTGCTCACTTTATGTAGAAGAGTCTGTTATTCCCTTTCTTGTAGGAAAAGCAGAACCTTCTGAAAAGCAGGGCACTGAGAAATTCTAAAAGATTTTTCTCTTTATATTTAGGAGATTAGGTTCATTTTGTAGTCTACAGATCAGAGTCAGTTTCTTCTCATTGGCTTAAAAGAATAGTTTCCTGTTTTGAGTTTCTTTACTTTTTAAAGTTTCAGTAGTTATACAATAGGTAATAACATTTGGCAAAGTCTTTATCCACTTTAAAATTTTTAAAATCTTGGTATCTATCAGTTATGCCACATCTGCTTCTAGGAAGGAGCTGCAGAAGCTAACAACAAAGCCTCATTATAAAAAGAGTAAGAGATTAGCAGTGAATTGAAGGCAAGGGGAGAAAATTAGTTAAACAAGAATGTAAAATTATGCTTTTCTTTGAGCAGTAAGCTTGGCACCCAGCTTTCTTAATAAAAAGGAGACATAATAGATCTTGGTAAAATGTAAATGTACTTTTGGCGCTACATTCTAGAATTGGGCTATCCCAATAAGAAATATTATTTCTTCTATTGGGCAGGCTAGGATATAATTGATTATATGTCAGGGTCAGGGTTTTAAGAACTTTTGTGCATGCTGATCAATTTGAATGGTGAATATTAGTCAAAATCAATCTGTTTGAACTGATAAGGAGCAAGATTGTGAGGAACATTTCTTTGCATGAAATCATCCTGTCAGTCTGAATCATAAGGGTCAAAAAATTCAAGAAATCATCTTTAGGTTCATATATTTTATTGAATTACCATTCTTTGACATCAAATCTTTACCAGACATTTACATGTTATGCTTTTCCCCAGTGCTACCAGTGGTTGAAAGAAAGAATTATAAGTGAAGAAGGGAGAAAACAGCAAAACAAGTTAAAGGACCTTTCCCCAATTGCGGAGCGTTTGGGATGTACACTACCTCAGCTAGCTGTTGGTAAGAAAATTACTAAGCTATGAGGTTGTAGGGGGACTTCTGCTGAGATCATAGTTTTCTATTGCTGTACACACCCTTATCATGATAAAATGTCTATTGACAGACTGATCTCTGAAGCATAAACTCCTGCTAAATACTCTATAAAGTGAGGTATTTGAGGTTCCTCAGCATTTTCTACATGTTAAAAAACTTTTTTTCTTTCTCCCTGCCTGTATAACATAGTTTAAATGACAATATGTCAGTGATAACACATATACTATCACAGGTGTTAGGAGTAAACGGTGTAGTGACATCCATTTCTTCTGGCTCAAGTTTCTGTCTCTGTGGAAAACTAAGCCAGGGTTGGTGAGAGGCTGAGATACAAGGCTGTGACAGGCCCAAGGCTGCTGCCACATGAAAAGCTGATCCAAGAGAAATAGCTTCACCCTGAAACTTCTTGAAGGCCATAAAATTTGTTTTTCTAAGGCTGGAGTCCTTGAAAGGTCATAATTACTGGTAGCAATTGAAAACCACATGCACTGTTTAAGAGAAAGATAATAGAAACCACATATAATCATGGGTGTTTCAGTCAATGATGGACCACATATATGTAGGTGACCCCGTAAGATTATAATGGAGCTGAAAAATTACTATTGTCTAGTGATGCTGTAGCTGTCCTAAGGTCCTAATGCAATGAATTACTTATGTGTTTGTGGTGATGCTGGTATAAACAAGCCTACTGTGCTGCCAATAATATAAAAGTCTAGCACATATAATTATGTACAGTACCTATTTGATAATGACAATAAATGACCATATTACTGGTTTATATATTTACTATACTATACTTTTCATCTTTTGAGTGTTCTCTTTCTACTTAGTAGGAAAAAAAAGTTAACTAAAACAGCCTCATGCAGCCCCTTTAGGAGGTATTCCCAAAAGAGGAATTATTATCACAGGAGATGACAGCTCCTTGGGTGTTACTGCCCCTGAATATTTTCCGGAGGAACAAGAAGTGGAGGTAGAACACACGGAATTACTTTAGGAGTTGGCAATACCTTTGGGGAATCTCAAATGATAAGCAGATATTAGTGAGGCAAAAAGAAAGGGGAAGGCAAAAGGACATTTCAGGTAAAAGGAACAGCTTGAGCAGTGTGCTCCAGAAGGAAGGGAGAGAAAGAGGAGAAAAGCAGCATGATGCTTGGGGATGGAGAGGATTTAAAGACAGGTGAGTGTTTCTGAAGCAAAGTTCAAGGTAGGGAGCCATGAAGCTGCAGGGGTAGGCTAGAAAATAAGATTTGCCAGGGTAAGAATTAAGAACCTCATCTTACAGGACAATGATTCAGTCAGGCACTAGCTAGGGAAGTGACATGATCAGACTTTTGCTTAGAGAAACCTTTACTGGCTGGATGAGAGCTGTATGAGGGAAACATAAGGGGACAATTCAAGCAAGTGGGAGGAAAACCAGTTATGCAGGAGAGAGATGGTAAGGGCGTGAGTGAGGGCAGCAGTGACTAAGGTGGAGAAGACAGCTGACCCAAAGCAATCATTGTCAAACTAAGCCCTGTATCCACACACTGGAATACTCTTCAGCAACAAAAAGAAATGGTGTACTGGTACATGCTGCAATATGTAAAAACCTAGAAAACATGCTAACTGAAAACCAGAACAACCAACCACCTATTGTATGATTCCATTTAGATGAAATGTCCAGAAAAGACAAATCTGAAGACAAAAAGTAGATCAGTGTTTGCTTTCAACTTGAGGTAGGGATCTTACTAGGGTGACAGAAATGTTATAAAACTGGATTAAAATGAAGGTTGCATGTTAAAAATGGTGGTTGGTAAACAAAAATTATTTAATGTACACTTAAAATGGGTAAAATTTTTGATGGGTAAATTTTACCTCAATAAAGTTGTTTTTTTTTTTTTTAAAAAAAAGCATGGTCCCAGATGAGCAGTATCAGCGTAAGCATTACCTGGGAGTGTGTTAAAAATGCACAGACCGTACCCCAGACCTTCTGAATCAGAAACTCAGGAGTGAGCCATGACAATGGATATTTCACAAGCCCTCTCAATGATTCTGATGCATACCAAAGTTTGAAAACCACTTGATTAGAGGAATATTTAGGAGGAATAATCAACTGGACTTAGCAGTTAAAAGGGAAAAGAGGGTCAGAAAAGGACAGTTCTTAAAGATTACTCCCAGGTTTCCAGATTGGGAAGCCGCATCGCTGGTGATGCTCCCCAAGTGCAATTGGGAATGCAAGAGGGCCAGGCGTCATAGTAAGAAGTTTGCAGAGCCTGCGAGGCATCTAGCAGCAAGGCCCAGCAGACACTGCATCTAAAAGTCTGCAGCAACACTAAGTTCCTGGCAGCTAAGGACTCAGAAGTTCACTGTAGCCACCAGGAGGCTCCTGGGGATCTTGGCTTCTGGACAGAGCACAAAAGTGACTGGAATGTGAAGAAGGTCAGTAAGGGAATCTGAACTGACCTTTTAGAAGTTAAGAGAAGAAGGTTGAGGCCATATCTAGGCAGGTATAAAGGGTCAGAGGAAGCTTATTTTAGAATGGGAGAAATTTTAGCATGTTTTGTTGACATGCTAAATGTCATGCTAAAATGTTTATATGTATCAATGACATGCTAAAATGTATGTATTTTCTATATACATTAGGACAGGGTCATCCACTGTAAGGGACAGGGGTTGATTAGCTGGTTTAATAGTACAGGTTTAAGGTCATTTCAGGAAAAGAAAGGAGATGACTAAGGCCAAGAATGAGGCTGGCCAAGCTGGCTGAAACCCAGCTGGGAAAGAAGATGTGAATTCATAGAGGCACCAGACCATGAATTGTGAGACTCTCTCCAGCACGCTCAGCTGCCCACAAGTAGAAGCAAGTAGAAGCCAAAAACACACATGCAGTACTGATGGGAATTGCTAACGAAGCAGAGGAAGTGAGGGGTATTAGGGTTTGTAAGAGAGTAATTTAGATAATCAACACAGGATGAATCTTGGGTTAGGAAGAAAGGGAAGTCCAGAGAGTGATGCCAGGTAGGTAGGAACGAAGGAACCAGAAAACCAGAGTCTACAAGGACTATAAGCAACAGATGTGGAAAAGTGAGACCATGAATACAACGGAAAGACAGAAGGTTGTGGGCCAACATAGAAACAGGAATCCAGGCATCTGCTGGTGAGCAGTGTTAGCTGTTTTCAGAAATAACAGGAATAACAATGTGTTTCCAGGGTGGGTAGCTGGATTGAATGCCCCAGTTGTGGGGACAGGGTTTTATGTGGAAAGCAGAAAGGCCTTCAGCTCCAAGCTAACTCAAATGCACTGAGTGTTAACTAAGAGATACATAGTGCGCTAGGAATTGGAAAACCAGTGGAGAAGCAAGAAAGACAGTAGTGCATCCGTGTTTTCTGCTTCTACTTGAGAGCAGCTGAGCATGCTGGAAAGCAGCTTATGATCTATGGTCTGGTGTCTCTATGCGTTCCCATCGCACCTCCCACCTGGACTTTCACAGATTCTGTCAAATCTACACAACAGGGAGTGCTGCTCAGGTTTTTAACCCTAGAAAGCACTGTACATCCTCCACAAAAGGTGTTAATAAATTTTGGCTGCAACAAACAGCTGTAGTTGGTGTTTATAAGCTAATCAATGATGGGAAATGCTTTGATAATCTGACCCAGTGTCCTCTTTTCCCAGCGTGGTGCCTAAGAAATGAAGGTGTGAGTTCTGTGCTCTTGGGATCATCCACTCCTGAACAACTCATTGAAAACCTTGGTGCCATTCAGGCAAGTATTGCAGCCCCTTCCAACAAACACCAGGGAATTTAATGGTGCCTTTGAGGCTATTTCCAGGCAGTGTCCCATCTCTCCCCACCTTTATTCTTCTGGATGGGGCAAGACTAGGGGGAACAAAGGCAACAGAACACTTTCCCAGTACATGGATCCAGGGTTGTTCTCTGTCTATAAACAGGAAGTGTTCCCAAAGCTCATTTCTCAGGATAGTTTGTTTCTGTGGAAAAGTGCATTCCAATGTTATGCCCGGCAACTTACTTCCCAGCCCTCACCATAAAGCCTTACTGATAACTTGCTTGGAAATTTAAGTCATAGGAAACTACACATACATGGTTTACTCATCTGTTCTTTCCACAAATATTGCACAACTACTGTACGCTAAGCCCCTTCTTTCTGTTCTCTTTCTGACCATCTTGTATTCCCCCTCCCATGATACCTTTTATGATAATATAATGTAGTATAACTTCCTGTCTCTACTGATAGACTGCAAGTCCTCTGAAGTCAGAGACCTTATGTCTTTCTTGCTTCTCCACTGGTTTTCCAGTTCCTAGGTACTTACTATATATGGCTCTTAGTTAACACTCAAGATCTATTGAATGAATACTTGTGATGTTTTAAGAGAAATGAGCTCAAAATTCTATTTTGGACTTCCAGGATCAAAGCTCCCTAGAAGCAAATTTAGGAGGCCCATCCCCATTCCCTATCCTGAGCATAGCCGTTGATCCAGGGCACTTGATGGGGACTGCAGCCATATTCTGGGGAGCCTGTAGTGGCAGTGGGTGTGGTGAAAAGGATGTTTCTAGGAGCTCTAAGGAGAGGGGTGGGGTTTAGTATCCATTGTGACCACCTCCTTTCCCCAAAGACCACAACTAGTGCTGAGTCTGTCCTACTCTCAACCCTACTAAAAACCCTAGGAATGATCCTTCCCACAATTCTTGCCATAGCCACTACCTGCTAAAACAAGAAAGGTTGTCTATTTTTCTCCTGCTCACTGAGGAAAGGAACTGTCTCACAGCTTCTTCCCTATCCACCAGTCCCTGTAACAAGCACATAACCCTGTTACCATTCCCAAAAGCAAACAGGTGGAGAGGTAGGGACAAAAATGATTTAAAACCTTTTTAAAAGAGCCCAGAACACACTGTGGAATAAATGATATAGAACCCCTGCCCACTCCCCCAGGCTTCTTAGGGCTGTGTAGCCATGTAATCACCTCTGCCTTTCTGCTTCTAACAACTGCCATATCCACCCCGTAACTCCTCCTGGATCATGTTTCCTATACCTGCATGAGGAATTCTCCCTCTTATAAATGCCACCTCTTCCCTGTTATTTTCATTTATGCTCTGGGAAAAGATAAGGGTACACAGTGATGAGGGGACAGAACAGTTTGTACCAAAAAGGACTGAAATTCAATCCAATTATTTCAGTTTCACTAATGTTTATGGAGCACTTATTCTAGGCCTGGCACCATGCTAGGCTGTGAGATGACTGAGATGAGTAAAAACAGGACCCGGCCTTCAAAGAGCTCATATGCTGCTGAGAAACAGTGAATTAATTAAACAATTTGTCCTTTCCTTCATTCAACAAATCTTGGAGAGCCTATTGTATACCAGGTACTAGAGATACCACAGGAAAGAGGAAAAACATTGTCCAACCTTCAAGGGGATTTTTACATTCCAGGAGGAGAGACAGATAAATATCCAAAATGTTTTCAGGTTGTGAAACAGGCTATTAAGTAAATAAATGTTTATTTAACTGAGGCTCAGAAATGGGTGAGCCTATGTTAAATGTCTTTGCAAAAAGCCCCTCTGGAATGTTTATTCAGAGGGCTTCACATGCCTTCATTTTTTACCTGCCTTGACAACTATTCACATGCTTTCACACAGCATGAGAAGAGTCCAGGAAAGTGCATTTCAGGGACAGGGAAGGGCAGTGCAAAGGCCCTGAGATGGGAAGGACCTTGGCTTTTCCCAGGAACTGCCAGTCTAGGGCCAATGTGGTCAACACGTACTTGGGCACAGGGGATAGAAGATGCACTGACTTGGAGAGACAGGCAGGGCCAGATCTTGCAGGACACCATGGGGTTAGGTCATGCTACATGTAACAAGTCCTTGTGGAGGGTTTTAAAGAGGAGGGACATGCTACTATTTGAATGTCTCTGGCTGCTGTGCGAGAATGAAGGGCAAGGGCAGTTGTCCAGGCAAGAGGGGATGGTGGCTTGGATGACGGTAGTGGCCCTGGAGGTGGAGGGAAGTGGATGGATTCTGCAGGTTTTGGAAAGAGAGACAACACGGCTTGGCAGAAAAGAGAGGACCTGAGGATTGCTATCATGCTAATATAGGGAGATCACTGCCATTCCTGGGGGCAGTCATAGTGCCTGGGGATGGTATATAATGTAAGTCTCAGGCTGAGTTTTAAAAGCTGTGGAAGTAGGCAAGGCAGCTGAAGGGGAAGGGGACACATTTCAGAGGAAAACTCGAGTAATTTTTCTTCCCCAAATATGTTCTCCCTAACAAGGCTTTGGCTGGCAGCAAGGTGACGCTTTGCCTATACTAAAGGAGACATTATCCATGCAGCAAGGCTGCTAACATTGGGGGCTTACCAATCCTCCCCTGTTCTGTTCCACCTCCACATACCCAGCACTGAAGTCCACCCAAGACAAACTGTGATTGGGCCCCACAACATGGTGAAAAGCAGACTGGGTGACAAGGAGTGTCCAGCAGTGGTAGGACTGGCTGCAGATGGATGGAAAATACGGAGCACCAGCAGTTTTAAGAAAATATTTCTAGTAGGTTGGGGAGGCAGCTTCTCCAAGGGATGCCATCTGCCTAAGGTGTGCAGGAACACCTTAGGGAAGTGTATAAAATCAGAGCCCGACAGGTAGAAGAGACAAGAGAATAAATCACAGCTGCTAGCAGCCCACCTTCACCCGCACAGGTTCCATCCTCCCCACTTCCACCTAAAAGACAGCAGAACCGCCTCTCCCTCTCTTCCCCATATGCCTTAAAATCCTTCCGAGGCTCCCCATCATTCACTCAGAGGCGGCCAGGCTCCGCAGCAGTCGGGCTCATCACTCCCCAGTACACCTCCCTGGAACCTGAATCTCAAGATGCTATGAACCACTCAGAGCCTCAGCAATAAGAGTGGCCCTCTGCCCACAAACTCACCGCTACCCCTGCCTGGCAAAATCCTACTCCATCCCTAAGTCCCAGATCATCAGGAACCCAATCCTAGGAGGACTTCCAACAATGCCCACCCAGTCCCAGCAATGCTAGGCAGACTTCCCCTCACCCACCAACTATCCCAGGCAGTGTAACATCCAAGTTGCAAAACTGGTAGCCTGTGGGGTGTTTCTTAAATCTGTAGTAGTTTAAAATGTTTTAAAATCATTGCTAACATTTTAAAACTGGGTGATTTCAAGTGGTGCTTTGCTTGAGAATTTTGGTCTTGCAATACTGTATTTTCTTGTTCAAGTACTTTTATGGTTTTTTTTTTTTTTTGATGTTTTAATCTGTTTCCTATCAGAAATTTATTTTGGTGTAATTAATGAAGGATTTTTCTCCTCACATGACTAACATGCTGTATTTTAGACACAAAACTTCCAACAAGTCCAGTTTCTAGGTTTTTGGTCTCATTGTTACAATCTCATTTTTAAATAACACATTAGCTGTTTGGACACTGAAAGTCCAGAGCTAGTGGGAAATCAAATTCTTCCTTCAGCTTCAGACAGTAAAACATTAACCAGAATGAAGTTTTCCCAGGCTGGTAGCTCTACTATTTTGCCAAACCCTGAGGCTTCTGAGGATAGCACTTGAGTGGAGACAAGGTCACCTTGGCCAGCATGATTGCAGCAAAGGAAGAATGAGGTTGAAACCTCAGAATTGGTCATCAGAATTGTATTTCACCACAGTCTCCACGCAGGGTCAGACTTTTCCAGTGAGAAAGTCTGCCTTTGTCCCTTGTCTTATGGTATAATGTGTACCCTTGGCCCACTTCTCACAATAAAGGCTAGCCTTGGATGAGCTCATCCTTTCTCAGGGCTTCAGTTAGCATGTCAGTGCATATGACTCACAAACACTCAGCTCCAGTATTCTTGCAACTACTAAGCTCCACAGCTGCACTTGCAGCTGCCGAGTCACTCCTAGGTGGATATTTGACAGGCACCTTAAAGCCAACACCTTCTACTCCCGACTTCTTATCCCCAAACTACTTCTCCTTTGGTTTCTAATCTCAATAGTCAACAATATTCTTCTAGTTACTCAGTTTTGAAACCACCATCATGCCTCAAAATGTCCTCAGGTCCACTTTCCTTTTCTGTTCCACTGCCCCTATCGTAGTAAAGGCCCTATTACCCGGCTTGGATTGTGATACATATCTAACAGCTGTGTCCCCTTTCAACCTCTTCCAAGTCATCCTTCAAACTACCTCCAGGTATCTGATTGGGTTACTCCTAGATCATTAGTCCTGACGGGTTCCCCACTGCCGAAAGTCCCAACTCCATAAAATGGTATTCAAGGCTTTCTACACTCTTTACCCAACTTCCATATCTTGTTCTTACCATCCCCACGCCCACATCAATCACTGTATATTATCACTCCAGTTCACTTTTCCATGCTATTCCATCTGCCTGGGATGCCTGTTAAACCCTGGCCATCTTTCACCAGGGTTCAGATCACCGGTCAGAATAAATCTCTCCTTAGTCTCTAGACCTGTGCTGTGCACTAGTCTAGTTCTAGCCACATGAGGCTACTGTGTGCGTGAAAGACAGTGAGTCCAAACAGAGATGTGCTTTAAGTGTAACATGTTCACAAGATGTGATTTAGTACCAAAAACAACTGTCAAGTATCTTATGTTCTATATTGATTACATGTTGAAATAATGTTTTGGACATACTAGAGTAAAACCCTGTTCATTTTACTTTTTAAGACATCCAATAGAAAATTAAAAATTACAAATGTGGCTTGCACTATATTTCTATTGGATAGAGCTGCTCTATATTTCTATGAGCCTTCACTTTTGCCTTTTGCCTTCATTTATGCAGTCAACCAACAAGGCCCCTGACTTCAAGGAGCTTATAGTGTTGGGTGGGGGAGACTTATAATCCAGCTGTGGTTTATGAACATATACGAATCTAGGTTACTTTGCTTAATCTAGAGCACAAAAAAAAGAATGCTCAGCACCCTGACCATATTCTTTGTACTTCTGCTCTCAGGTTCTCCCAAAGATGACATCACATGTGGTAAACGAGATTGATAACATATTGCGCAACAAGCCCTACAGCAAAAAGGACTATAGATCATAAGGCAATGCATGAATCACAGAAGCTGCATGGTTAAAATAGCGGCCTGTGCCCAGTTCAGAAAGGTGTTACTAACCAGTCTTTTGAATCACTTAGCAGCTTGCTGCTCAACCTCTAGTGACCCTCCCTGGATTCTCTGAGGTGTCTGCTGTTGCTACCACTGTGCACATCTGAAAACTCACAACCAGGAAAATCCATTCTATTTTCTTATCTTGGACTGGAGTCACCTATTCTTGCATTGCTCTATACACCTCACACTTACGCAATGGAAAGAATATGGGGCTGGGAGGTGATGTATTACCTTCAGGCATTTGGTAATTCAAAGAAGGCTGTACAGATATATTTTTTCAAAAGAACAAAATCAACAGATGCAATGTGAGTTGCATAAGAAACAGAGTAGACTATCTTCACTCAAATCCTTGCTTGGAAGAATAAGCAGAAACAATTTTATTTTTCCTATTTTCACATTCATATTAAGTTTTGTTCCATTTGTCGTACAACAAAACTAAAATTTCTAGGTATTTGCTTTATTACCTTTCAAATATTTACTGTTGCTTGGCCCCAAGAATGGCCTTGTACAACTTATCCAGAATGTCTATTAGGATTTTAATGTTATGTCCATTTACAAGTAGAGACAGTAGAAGGATGAACACCCCAATCTTTAGTGACATTACAGCTGATTTATAAGAGAGAGGGTAACACTGCTGTGGAAACTTAGCTTTGAAGAAAATGCAATGTATCTGCAATTAGGTGTTCACTTTTTACATTTTATTAAAACCTGCTTTATATTTTCAACTGCTTGTAGGCACAACTTCTGCAAGTTTAAATATCTGAGCTTTAAAAGTAAACATACACATACTCAGTTTTGAAGTAAACCTGTAAAATACCCAGAAAGGCAAATATTCACTGTTTAGCACTGGGATTTTACAATATAATGTTTGGTATTTTTGAGGCAATGTTAACATGAAAGTCAATCACTGGCTTTGTGAAAAACACAATCACTATTCAAAATATGCTGGGTAAATTAACTTGCCTAGTGCAAAGAAAAACATTAAAGAACTTCTAGTTCTATAATATTATATGCACTAAACTGTATGCATGAAAGTTCTCTGCATGGATTAATGGGGCTTACCCTTGTTACACTCAAAATCTGAGGTATACCTAGCCTCGCCAGTATTGGCTACTTACCCTCATTAATATCCTACTTGAGAAAAACTGTGAGAATATACTGTGTTGGTATCTGTAAAAAGAGCGAAAAACATGTGTTTTTTTTTTTTTTTTTTGAAGGGGGTGGTGTGGGGGTGGCCCTTTAACTCTATTTGGATATCTGAGGATGTACAAAATTCTAATTTCATTTTCTGATCAGCAAGTTTCCCATACAGAAGTCACTTTGAGGTTTATAGAAGAAATATAACAACATTCAAAAATGCTATTTTCTGTCATTATTTCTATATATGTATTTCATGGTTAAGTTCTAAATCTGAGAATGTTAGTGAGAGTTATCAAAAAAATTTTCTTTTTGATTACTAGTACCTGTATTCTAATAGAGTTTGAATTTTCTGCCCGAGTATCAGAATAATGCTGGAAACTGATGACTTCTTTCAGTTGTTCATTGTGTATTCAATCCAGTGAACTACTATATGTGTAAAGGAGCTGAGGTGCTAATGGGAAATGTGATTTATTTGCTTAGAGTAATAAAAGCATTTTGTGCATTCAATCTCACAACAGATTTTATCTGATCTTTCGTAAGGTGTATGTATATTTTCCACATATGTAAAACATACACATGTAAAATATATGTGGCCATAAAATAGGCAATAATCATCTAAATAAAAATTATATTGGCAGCTAAGCTGCAATGAATACTCAACAGAAACAGTAATGATCAAAAGTCTGAGAATTAAATTGCAATCCAAACATTTTCTATCAATGGAGATTACTGACGGTATCTCTCAATGGATTTTAGAACACCCTGCACTAAGGTTAAGGCTTCACAAATTCACTTTTTAAAACTTGCAAATCAAAACCAGATATAAACATTATGGCTTAGCTGCAGGAACAGCCAGTTTTTATATGCGAATCTGTCATAGTAAATATACTAGATAATGTATTTTACAGTTATGTCCTTAAAAAATTTTTCCATGCACTCTAATTTTCTTTTCTCCTCTGAAAAGAATTCCCTGACAGAGAATATACCATTCCAAAAGGTAACCTGGGTAGCAGCCATCCCTATATGGAAATCTCAGGCAACCTAGAAACCCTGTGTCTGGCTTCCCACTTTAAGAACTGTCACTTCATGAAGATAGTTCCAAAGTCATGAGGCAAACATCAGAGCTTGAAGGAACCTTAGCCATTTGTAAAGCCACCCCTCTTTGACAAATGAGCAAAGCAGGACAGGATAGATGAAAAAACTTGCCCAAACTCACACTGCTAGTGCAGAACCAGGCCTAGAACCGAAGTATTTTGTGTTCGGTGCTCCTTTAGATTTTTTTTTCTCCTTTTAAGCTTTAAAGTTTTATGCAGAAATTATGAGAATATTTAAGTTTAAAAACTTAATTATTAATCCAAACCTAGAAATCAAACAACAGGGAAAAGTCAGTGAAGAGATGTTTTGAAAATTAATGAAGACCAAGAAGAATCTCTATCTCCCTGAAAATCTAAACCAACCCACCAAAAGACCCTCCTAATCTTCCCTTAATTCCTCTGCTTGGGAGTCCAAGGAAGTGAGAGAGAATCCCTTAGAGCTCTAACAGCCAGATACATCTATAAACTGGTTTTCTCCATAAATGTACACATGTATGTATCCTTCCTTCCTGTCTCCAGAAGCATCAGTGACTGGCACACACACTGGAAACAAAGAGGGGAGGCAGAAAGGTGCAGCAGGTACATATTGGCAGAGGCCTGGTATCTGCCCTTTACTGTAACTGCTCTATGCTTTTCATTGCCTCGAAGATATTTGATCAGTAACTACAAAGATGTGCATTTACATGTGGGAGCTATTAAAATTATGGTTACATGTATACTTATGTAACAAACCTGCACCATCAGCACATGTATTCCCGAACTTAAATTAAAAAAAAAAAAAAGATGGTTAATGTGAAATAACGTAATAAAGATTATGTACTTCATCACAGAATTCTTATAAAATACAAATATTAAAAAGCGAAATTTAATCATAGTTACTAAACAAGACTTTTTACAAGAATTCAGTATAAATTCAACGTCTGTATTTCAGTTAACTTCAAATCTTGTTTCAAATTACCCTTTCCAAGTTTCAATAATATGCCAAATAGGACAACCAGTAAACTTTTATTAGTTAAGAATTTCAATCCAAGATTTTTATTAAGTTGTAAATGAAAGAACTAAAAATAGGTAAATGAAAATGTTTTAACACTTTAAAGTGCTACTTATGAGTATGAACAAAGGAATTTAATCACTCTGAATCCCAATTACAGATGAATCTTTTATTTCACGAGTGTTGGTTATGTGGTCTTTTTAAGACCAAAATTCTATAGCATGGTTTTACTATCTAAATCAGATTGAGTAGATCACCTCTCTGTGTGCCACACAGAACTTTTAAATGATGAGAGTAGTGGGGAAAAGGATCTGTAATTCCTGACAGTAAAGTACTTGTACAGTAGATCCTTAACAAAAACTACTGAACTGCGAGTATAGGCCTTATAACCTTATGCACAGAAATTCATCTAATAATATAGAAAATTGGAAAATATCAGATTTAAAAACAGCATGCTGTAAGAAAAATTCAGGACAGAAAACAAATTTTGCTCACTTCTTTTCCTACAAATGTTCAGTTTATTAATTCAAGAGAAACTATATTAGGAATATTAGGTTGAAACCCGTACTTCACCACCTCATCTAAGCTATACTGTATTATACCAAGAATGGTGTTGATTTTTTCCCCATCTATACAGGCACTGCCATCTAGAGGCAAGTTATCCCCAGCAATTTTAAAAGATACTGGCCCAACTCTGCTAACAAATGGTATACACTGATGTCAAATAAGCAAATGCATTTATTCAATGCATAGATTCCATGCCACCACTCAAACTATGGTCTGGCTTTGTTTTTTTTTTTTTTTAAAGAAAAGCTTTTTTTGTTTGGTTGTTTTTTGTGAGATGGAGTCTCGCCCTTGTCACCCAGGCTGGAGTGCAGTGGTGCAATCTCTATTCACTGCAACCTCCGCCTTCCAGGTTCAAGTAGTTCTCCTGCCTCAGCCTCACAAGTAGTGAGATTACAGGCGCATGCCACCATGCCCGGCTAATTTTTGGATTTTTAGTAGAGACAGGGTTTCACCATGTTGGCCAGGAGTTCAAGAAAAATTTCTTTAAAAAATAATAAACCTCTTAAGTGTTACCCTAAGTGTACCTTAGAGTAACTCTGACTTCTGTAATCACTCCACATTACCCAGTGATGGCACCTACATAATAATGCACCAAAGAAAAGTAAAGAATTGCCAACTTCTAGAAGCAATGATGAAATAGAATTCTCACCTGCAGAAAATGATGATTTGGGTCGCTAAGCAAGTGTATTCCTGCCCGTTTTCCTTCCAAGTTCTTGGATGCAGCCCAATACGTCCAATAGCACGGAAGTAGAAGTTAAACTCCTGATGAATAACTTACAAAATTCTAAAGAAAACTAGTAACATTTATGAAATTCATGTTAAATTTAGAATAGAACACTAAGGATTAGGACTATATTTTCTTTGAGATGCTACTTGTGGGAAATTACTGAACTGCTATCACCTGTGATTTCACATGTTTTTAGGTGATTTTGTTAAAGAGCTTCTCAAACTTTTTCAAGCCATGGCACACACAAGAATGATACCTGTACAAACACAGGTTAAAAAAAAAAATGCAAGAGATTGCTCTTAGCTGGACCCTCAAGGGCTGAAGAGATAAATATTTTGTTCACAGTCAATGGAAACCTGTAAACTAAAGAGTCAAATGTATCAAAGTCCTCATGGAAAAATGCTGACAAGCACTAAAATCACTGTAAATTCCTTGGAGAGTTGTTAGAACTGCAGAAGTTCAGAAAAATTACTTTGGTCTTTTACATGTCAATATTCAGGAAAAAGGTGCTCTCTCTTACTTAACATTCCTTCAGGGTGTGAGACCCTGGTCGAAGAAAACAATGACTCCTGTGTCTTAACAGGTCAAACCCACATGTCAGGGTCAAGTTGACCTCTCTTGCCACTCAGGGCCAAAGCCATACAGCAGAACAGTGTGTTCTTTAACCCTGTAGGACAACTCTCATATGCCTGGGCACACTATTTTTAGGTTACTAACTTGGCTGCCCTTCTTCTTAAAAAAAAAAAAAAAACACACACACACACACAGAACTTTTCCAAAAGTTTCTCTTCCTCAAGTTGGAGAAATCATGTTTTTTAATTTTGTTATTTCAAATCACAAATTCAAACACTTGTAAACATTAAGCTTCTGTTCCATTCCCTGGGAAGAGGATTTATTCTGATATTTATGGTTCAAAAAAAGTTGTAATATTGTGCTTGGAACACAGAGAACCAGTTATTAACTTCCTGCTACTATTATATAATAAATAATAACAGCTCAGCCCAGGTTACTGTGACCTCTGACAGATCAAGGAAACAAGTTATTTTCTCCTCTTGTGATTACAGCACATTGCAAGACATTTTATTCCTTTTAATAAACATCCTAGTACTCTGAGTTTCCCTTTCAATTCATTTAATTTCAACAATCTGTCAAAAACAGCCAATAAACAAACACTGAATTACATTCTGCTGGGTTTTTTAAAGGCTCTAGACTGTAAAAACATCTTGTGTGTCTCCCATCCTGACCACCCTGCTACTTTTCCATATACCACAGGCCACCCATAGACACAAAGCCAGGGGCCAAGCAGACATGGTCTACTTGGAGCCAGTAGACAGGAGGGCGATGAGTCCTGATGAAGCACTTATGGACAAAATGTAGTTCCTGTAAGAATTTAATGTTATGGAAAAGTTAATAACACCAAATTAGTTTTTCAACAAAATAAAAAGAGCCCATCTCTTTGGAATATACTGCTTCCTTCCTAACACTTGGTATAATCATGATGATGTGCAGCCCATTGTCTGCAAACACAACTTGCAAGACAGAAGACCATAAAAAATGGAAAACATTCACAGGAAATATGTTCCAATTTAAAAAAAAAAAAAAAAAAAAACACTTAAAGACAGAAACCTAGAACACATGATCACAAAGAATACATCTGAATTCCATTTAACCTTCATGAAAAGAGCTGATCAAGGAATATGAGGAGAAAAGAAGGATTTATTTTTTCCCTAAAGAGCAATGGAAAAATAAGTCTTTCCTGTGAATCAGTGTTTTGCTGCAGTTGGCTTGCAACGGCAAGGAGGTTCTAAAACTTCGAACCTACTCCCAGTCTCAGAACTGCACAATTTTCAGCAAACCACTCCAGCATTCCCAGAAGGTACACATTGGAGGGTATCTGATATTTTATTACATCATAATCACCAATTGTTAAAATGTTGGCTGCACATTCCTGGATAACACCTTTAATAAATTAATAAAAGAAGACTGATTCTTGCCCAAAAGCTCAATTTAAGAGCAGCTTGAAACACTATTAAGATACACTGGAATGAACCTATTTAACTGCACTGGCCATCCACCCAACCTCCAAAGCCCAAAAATAACAGCAGACACGGGCTTATTATTTCAGAAGCTATCAAAAATGACAAGTTTGCTTTGGCTCTTAAGAGCTTTTCTTAAGTAAGTGAGGACACTTGATCCCATAAGACTGCTTTGTAATACTTTATCATAAAGTCATAATTCATAAACCTAAAAGAATCTTAAATTAACCCAAAAGCTGTTATTTTAAATGTCCAGAAAGTTACCTAAAGTCAGCACTATTTAATGGACTGACTCCCAGGGCAGTTTTTCTTTCCACTAAAATATTCAGCCAAGTCAAAAGCAAAACGAACTACTGTTTCTAGACCTCTAAAAAAGATAATCAACCTTTAAAAGGATACACTGTGGGGTTGAAGTTCTTCAATATGAAAAAGGAAGCAACAATGACCAAGACCAGGAACAGAGTGTTGTTATAGAAGATGGAAAATGTTGTAGCTTCATAATCAGCAACTTCATTCTTCTTCCACAGGATTCTAGAGACACAGAAACAAGACAAACGAGTTTATAAATATGATACAAAAACTTTAAGTACTGTATGGCTCTAGTTCATTTTAAAACAAGTTTTTTTCTTGAGTGTTCTAGGGTAAGAATATGTTTGTAATATTAAGTTTAGTCAGAACTGTCCCCTTTCTTCAACTAAAAAAAAAAAATCTCACTCTATGATAGCAAAGAAAACATCGTGCTGGTTACGTTACCGTTTTTCTCAGGCAACCAGGCTTATGGAGGAAGGGACTCATTAATGGCACTGGCACAGTTTCATCGGCAGCTAAATCAAATATCTTCCTCTTGGCCCTCATCTAAAACTCAGACTCCATTATTAGCGGCCTGTGGAGCTTCCTTAGCTCTACTCTAGGCTTGAGGCTTTCTACAGCCTATGGATTTCAGACTTCAATGTCACACCTTCAGAAGATAATCGCAATGACAAAAATTAGCTGTGGCCTCACAAACAGAGGCTATTGTTAGCTATTTTTATTAATTCAAACAAAGAAAGCACTTAGTCATTAGGAGGATTTTTTTAATACCTGTAAAATCATTTTACTTTTTACTCTATTTTTCTAGTCCTGATAGTTTATCTTCTTGATTTACTAGTATTTCATCAATCTTTTCTTTTACCCCTTCACACAGGCAAAAGAAAGCTATAGGATGCCTGTGAATAAGGGAGCCTTTATTCCTCCTGGTTAATTAACTTTGTAAAGCAGTTTTTAAAAGGGTAGGTTGTGACCCATTAGTGGGATATGAACTCAGCTGAGTGGATCGAATGCCCACAGAAATTCAGTGGGTTGAGATCAGCATTTTAAAAAAATGAAATAGGAAAGAACAGAAAAACATCAGCAGCTCATCACACACAGTAGGGTAATTACTGTTTTGTGAAATACATGCATGTGTCCATGTGTGAGTTTATTTGGTCAAAAGGTAAAATATATATTTTTTACTGTAGAGGTCACTGTCAAAAAGGTTGAAGGTCACTACTCTAGACACTTTGTCTCCCCAAGAGATGAAACTACTCTGGAGCCAGATTACACACCTCCTTAATCCTAAGGACAGCACTTTAAGTAAAGTCATTGGTAACTGACACATTTTATTCACCAAGTGTACTAATCCAAAGACAACAGGTTTGGCTGTAAAGGAGCTAAATGAAGGCTAATTAACACCTTATGCTCAGCATAAGAAATCTGTAGTCTCTAACACATGTCATATTTCCTCGATTCCACAGACATTATCAACTTAATAACTCTTCCATTTACTGTAAGTTTGGAGGAGGGGAAGGACATTACATGAAGTGCAGCCATCACCTATAAAACACCTTCTAATTTCAGAGAATTTTAAATCTAAATTTTTTAAAAACATGAGTTTGAGTTACAGGAAACATATCATTCTAACACTGATGAATGAGACCAGCTGAGTTAGATGCATAGTCTCAACATGGTTTAATACTGGAACGAACACTCAGGACAAATGCCTCCATTTTTAAGACTCCGGCATGAGACCCAGGTTGCTTAAGTAGGTTATTAGCCTGCCTTTACTCTAGATAGTAAAATTTTCTCACTTGCATCACAGTACTTCTCCCTAACTTCTTTTCTGTCAAGCCCTAAATAAGAAGTGTTATGGTTTGGCTCTGTGTCCCCACCCAAACCTCATCTTGAATTGTAATCTCCACATGTTGAGGGAGGGACCTGTTGGGAGGTGACTGGATCATGGGTGCAGTTTCCCCCATACCATTCTCGTGACAGTGAGGGAGTTCTCACGAGATCTGATGGTTTAAAAATGGTAGTTCCCCCAGGCTCACTTGCTCTCCTGGCATCTTGTGTAGAAGGCACTCGCTTTTCCTTCACCTTCTACCATGACTGTAAGTTTCTTGAGGCCTCCCCAGCCGTAAAGAACTGTAAGTCGATTAAACCTCTTTTCTTTATAAATTACCCAGTCTTCGGTAGTATCTTTATAGCACTGTGAAAACAGACTCATACAAGAACCATTTTCAAAAAAGTTTTAATTAGGCCAGGCGCGGTGGCTCATGCCTGTAATCTCAGCACTTTGGGAGGCCGGGGGGAAGGCAGATCACAAGGTCAAGAGATGGAGACCATCCTGGCCAACAGGGTGAAATCCTGCCTCTACTAAAAATACAAAAATTAGCTGGGTATGATGTCATGTGTCTGTAGTCCCAGCTACTCAGGAGGCTGAGGCAGGAGAATCACTTGAACCCAGGAGGCAGAGGTTGCAGTGAGCCCAGATCGTGCCACTGCACTCCAGCCTGGGCAACAAAGCGAGACTTCATCTCAAAAAAAAAAAAAAAAAAAAAAGTTTTAATGAATGAAGTGGCCCAATCCTTTAGATTACCCTAGTTCCCAATATGACCACATGTTAGTGACATCAGTGTATAAAGTCAGGACGGCCTGATAGCCTTTAGAACTTTTTCCAAGACCACCCATATCCTGTTTTTTTTGTTGTTGTTTTTGTTTTAAATTTAGAACCCCCAAATGCCCTCAATGCCAATGGTTCTGCCTATTAGAAGACATTTTCTTCCTAGTAGGAAACCTGGTTTGGGAGAGCACTTCCCAATATCCCAAGGATGTTTTCAGGAAGAGCTTCCTACAAGAGAAAAGTTGAGACCAAGCAACTGTTACAATCAAATAATGTTAAATGACAGATCACCTGTAAATCAAGGAGAAACCACCTCGTACGTTGGAAGGAATGTTAAAGAATCTCACATTCTCCTCTGCTTATTTCCATCCCTGGATAAATGGATATTTTAAAGTACTTTTAAAGTGGCAAGGAGTATACAGAGCTTTGAGAGATACAGATCTAAGCAAAGAAACACTGATAAGCCTTCTCCTTACATCAAATCTCCTGGAATTCTTTCAGAGAGAAAAAACTAGATCTTAATGAGAAGCTCTGGTCCCAGTTATCAAGGTCAATCAATACGGTACAAACTGTATCCAGTATGGCTTTTATGATGGAAATAAAACAGCCAAATTTCTACCAATGAAAAGAAATAAATTTTATAATGTTCTGACATTCTGCATTTTCTATGTATCTATGAAAGCTCCACCTCATCCCACTATGAAATACCTAATCCAGCAAATGGCAAAGTTTTCATTCCCAATTTCAACTGATTCACTAGTGACTACCTGAATGCTAAACTGAGAAAGATTCTAAGCCATAACCCAAGATTAAGAACAAGTGCCGACCAAATCTGTCCAAGACTGAAGTAGGCAGAGGAAACCCATTTACTATCCCTGACAAAATTAGTCACCGAAAACCTTTAAAAGCTGTAATGAACATTTAGAAATTTAGGTAACTATGCATACTCTAGTTTAAGAAATACCATTTTAATGAAAGATTCAACAAAAGTTTTTTCTAAAAAAGTGATCTAGATTCTCTAACCTTGAACCCTACGCAAAAAAAAATATGCAATTGGAAAGCTATGCAGCCCAACCTGATTAAAGTTGCTCCATGCAAAAAGGCCTCCATTGTCATAATACTGTGCCTTCAGTTTTATAAAGGAGCCATAGGAGATAATCATTTTAATAATGTTTTGGTGCCTTTCCAAAACCACTATAGAAGACATTGTTCATTAAGTTACTCAGTGTCCCTTAAATAAGGATCCACTTGATAAAGTCTTTCCAAGATTCGGTGCCAGGAAAGTTTCTTTTCGGAAGGACTTGCATGCTGCTTCTCGTCAGACAATGAAAGCTATGTGACCTCAGATGCTTCCCCTGACACTTGGAAACTCACAACTAAGTTCAGTGCTCAAATGCTGTAACTAACTCTAAGGTCCTTGTTCATCCACCTTTTTCTCCCTTTTAAGTGGTTTCTGGTCTTTTAAAATTGTGTTACTTGTTTTATATGCACTTTAAGAAAACCCTATTAAATACAGAAAATATTCGCGCTTTAACACTACAAGTTCACACAAAGTCTTTCTGGAGCAAAGTGGGGTAAAAATTGTGTTCCAACAAAGCATCTTCTTGATACTAAAACTAAAGATTCAGGAAAACAAGTGGACTCATGACTATTAAACTATGTGGCAACACTTTATCCCAAGTTTACTTAGGACTTCCTCTACTCAGATGGTAAGACTGTCCAATAAGCCTTCTAAGAGCAGGTGGCAGAAAAAATTGGGAGCAGGGGCTAACAAATGCGGCACAAAACTGGGCAATAGGAGACAAACCCAATTATTTTCTTTTTCCCAATCAATGCAGATAACTAATTACTAGATATCCCTCCAGAAGCTCAGGAACAGAAACACTACCACATAGACATGCTAACACATAAATCTTTCAGACCCAGAGGGGTTAGGTGATATGTTCAAGGTTGCACACCTATTAACAGGCAAAGCCTGCTCTGTAGAAAGCTCTGTTGCCTCCTCAATTTCAGCAGAACATTTACAAGTACAAGCTCTCAAGTCAGACTGCCTGTGTTCTTAATCATGGATCTACCATGAACTAATTCAGGACCTTGGGCAACTTACCCAAGCTTTCTGTACCATTGTTTCTTCAGGTATAAAAAGGAAATAAAAACAGTACCTACTGTGCAGGGCTCTTTAGAGAAATAAATCAAATATTGTATAGTACTGAGTAAAGTATCTGGTTGCAATAAAAACTCTAAAAGTCAGCTATTACTATTTCCATTACTACTACTTCTACAATTCCAAAATTTACAGCAAACAATTCCAAATTCCACATTCTTTAAGCAAAAATAAAAAAATTTTCTTCAAAGTACCCCTTTTATGATGACCATACTTTAAATAGGAGTCAAACCTTTCATCTTTCTCCTTCCGAGACATCTTTCTATTATCAGCTTCAGAAAGTTTTCGAGTCACTTCTTTGGAAACAGCATCCTCCCTCTTCTGTGCTACTCTGGAAGGACAAGAAAAGAGTAAAAAGTTTCCATATGTTACAGAGGTGAACATCACACTCTCTCAGAAACACTCTGTACTCATATGTATTGGCAACTGAATATTTCACATTTCAAGAAAAGAAGCTGAACAGAAAGTTCCAAGTTTATTATACTGCACTAGCCAAAAAAGAAGTTCAAGAAACATCCAAGATGTGGTTTATTAGTGACGTGTTTTGATTTCTGCTTAAAAAGAAGAATTTTCCAAAGTTTAGGATTTGATGTGGATATTACAGTCAAATGCTATTAGCACAATTCAGTAAAGAAACATTTTAACTAATAAATAAATTTCATAAGGCATTAGCAAATGATGTATTATTTCAATTCCAAGTAAATAACAGGAGGGAAAACTAGTCTTAAACAAAGAGGAAATAATAGCTGTAATATCTTAATTATTTTAACTTAATTATTTAAAGTAATTATTTTAACTTTATTCCAAATAACAATTTAAGCTGGGTATGACAGACAGAAAGCCCCAGGTCATTAAAGGCAAGTTTTCAATCTTTCTTCAACTACAAGGGTATGTGAGATATAAGTTAAGCATAAATTACAGCTGATTTTACCAATGTCTCCATCTTTAGCTCTCTCACTCAAGAACTGAGTTAGAATTGACATTGTTATTAGTAAAAGGAAAACATTTAATCAGCTTCAACTAATATTTTTTAAAAGGTTTACAAAGTTACTTTTTAAACTTTGTTACCCCACACAAGTTGTTAACTGTAAAGAGGGAAAAAGCGTTCTAAAAGATAACAAAAAAACCACTAAGGGGAAATCGATTCTGAAACCTGGAGAAAAAGGCTGCTAAGGGGGCAGACAGCTTTCTTTTATGAGATACTTTAGGGCATTAAAATGAACTTTTTACTCCAAAGATCCAACTTCATTTGATTCATTTTACTATGCAAAAACTATCTTTTCATATGCATCCTGCATTTCTGAGACACTCAGCTCCAAAGGCAAAGATTCTTCTCTCTGAACCTTTTTAGCAGACCAGGCACAAATATGTTTCTTCATGAGAAAAGATTATGAGAACAGGAAAAATAAGAAAAATTAAAAATAAAATAAATAAATGTGTTTCTTGAACTTAACATCAGACCTTTTTTTTTTTTTTTTCTACAAAAGACCAACTGAAAAGAAATGGGACAGTTTATGGCAGAAACCTTTCTTAGCTCAATATAAAAAATATAAACATACACTCCAAATATCATGGTGTTAGGACACAGTAATAAACTACTGCAGTTTCAAAAGAGTTGGGTTGTCACTATGCATCTTTAGGACGAATAGTAAGCCAATTGTCCACATGACAAAGCCTCAAGAAGACATTAAACCAAATAACTAAGCAATTTCTCATCTAGGTCTAGAATTTTATCCTTATCTACCAGGGGCATAACAACCACAATGCAGGTTTACTGCAACTCAAGAGGAGGAAGCTCTCCCCTCTGTCTTAGGGCTCTCAGAAAATAAACGTCACTCAGTGCTGAATGCTCTAAAATAAAATAGAGGTCATGCTAGTGACCTAGCATTTAGTCAACTGAGATAACTCATAAAATTGATTGTATTTTTCTTCCTTTACTCTTTCACATCAGTATGTCACAATACTTCCAGAATTAAAAATAAAATAAAAATAAAAGACACTAATTTATTTTCTTTCTTTCTTTTTTTTTTGAAATGGAGTCTTGCTCTTGTCACCCAGGCTGGAGTGCAATGGCATGATCTTGGCTCACTGCAACCTTGCCTCCTGGGTTCAAGCGATTCTCCTGCCGCAGCCTCCAGAGTAGCTGGGATTACAGATGCCCACCACCACACCTGGCTAATTTCTGTATTTTTAGTAGAGATGGGTTTCGCTATGTTGGCCAGGCTGGTCTTGAACTCCTGACTTCGTGATCTGCCCACTTTAGCCTCCCAAAGTGCTGGGATTATAGGCGTGAGCCACCTTGCCCGGCCGACACCATCTCATTTGTTAAAATAAAAACATCTTTGGGGCCGGGCGTGGTGGCTCAAGCCTGTAATCCCGGCACTTTGGGAGGCTGAGGCGGGTGGATCACAAGGTCAAGAGATCAAGACCACCCTGGTCAACATGGTGAAACCTCGTCTCTACTAAAAATACAAAAAATTAGCTGGGCATGGTAGCATGTGCCTGTAATCCCAGCTACTCAGGAGGCCAAGACAGGAGAATTGCCCGAACCCAGGAGGCGGAGGTTGTGGTGAGCCGAGATTGTGCCATTGCACTCCAGCCTGGGTAACAAGAGCGAAGAGCGAAACTCCATCTCAATAAAAAAAAAAAAAAAAAACTTTGCAAATATTGTTTAAATTATCCTACCTTAAATAAAAACAAAAATACTTTCTAAGGGCTCTCTTAACCCCAACTTCTTCAAATAAACATTTATCATGTGCCAGACACTATATGCTTAACATGTCACATGTATGTTCATACTGAATCCTTACCACCCTCTGAGGTTCCACTAGCATCCCCAACTAATCGCTGAGAAATTTGAAGTCTACACAGGTAAAATTATGCCCAAAGCCATACAGTTAAGAGTGGCAGAGCTGGCACTGGAATCCAGACTGTCAACTCTGAAGACATCTTCCCTCTGCTGCCAACATCTACCCACATTCATCATCTTGCTGGATTTTTGAATCTTAACCATCCTGCAAATCTGTAAGAGTTTCAAAGTCAGTAGCATATTTAATATAAAGCCAAAACTATGACTAAAAAACCTCTACTCTGAGTCTATTAAGGCGGTAAGTCATTGAAATTTTACTGAACTAAATGTATATTAACGGTTTTAAGGGGTATAAAATAAAATGTGGCGAGTATCTTCAAGAAGCCTAAAGTAGAAATGAGAAGGTAAAAAGAACATGACTTTCATTCTAAGGAAATTAATGAAAAAAATGCTATGAAGAATAAGTAAAAAATGACAAGTCTCAAAGAGACTGTGTTCCAAGAGTATTACAAAGGATGGTTCATAGAAGATGCCCACTTCTAAGGGCTTCCTGATGCACAGATGGCCATGTCTCACAAGAAACAGTCCCATACAGTGGAGGCCCAGATGAGCTGAATCCTGGAATGGCAGCTGGTAGAGGGGCTGCCAAGCAGAAAGGTAACAAAGATAACCAGCTTCTCTGCTGGCCCGTCAGAACTGCAGCCACGAAATCTGAGCTCCTTTGTGTGCAGAACAGTAGAGAGAAAACTGCTAAGGCCACTTCAGCCACTGAGGCCATTTTGGGCCATTTCTTAAAATAAATCCCTGTTAACTGAGATCATCTCAACATGTTTCTATTCTTCATTCCCCAAAAAAGTCTAACACAGGGACAACATAGCAACGGAATGATCAAAGTCAGGAAGAATTTCTCTGGAAAAGATTCCTAGTCTTGAAATAAAACACAGGTTAAGAATGGTAAGGAAGCAAGTTAAACCTAAACAGGGGAAGGTACAAGACACATTCAAAGGATGACGTGAGGGCTGGGTTAGAAGGTTTAAAGCCTAATTCTGAAAGATGCAGCTAGACTCATAGGAAGGATGCAGATGATCTGCATTCCAAGAGTCTAGAAGAATTTGGCTTTAATACATTAAAAAAAAAAAAAAAAAAAAAAAAAAGGCATGGCTGGGCATGGTAGCTCATGCCTTTCATCCTAGTACTTTGGGAGACCGAGGTAGACAGATCACTTGAGCCCAGGAGTTCAAGACCAGCCTGGGCAAGATAGCAAAACCCCATCTTTACAAAATATACAAAAATTAGCCAGGCATGGTAGTGCATGCCTGTAGTCCAGCTACTTGGAAGGCTGATGTGGGAAGATCGCTTGAGCTCAGGAGGCAGAAGTTGCAGTAAGCCAAGACTGGGCCACTACACCCTAGCCTGGGCAAGAGCGAGACTGTCTTAAAAAAAAGGCCATGATGAGTTGTTATGAAACTGATATGATAAAAATGACGTCACGTAAGGAGAAATACATACTCTTCATTCAATAAAAACAAGGAAAATTGGATGCTGTAAGGATTACAAAGGGTAATGTGCTTTATAAAGTGCATGGCAGGGTGGGCCCTAAACTTGTTTTAAGAGACCAGATGAAAACTGTTACAGAAATACAAGTAAAAACAGAGTCCAAACTAGAGTAAGAACTATGGATGAAAAGATAATGCACATACAAAGTATGCTCGCATTTCAAATGTCAGTGAAATTCCAATTGCCTTTAAGAAATTACTTTCAAAGCAATATCACACCTAGATAGCCTCACCAAGGAAGGAGGGAAATAATCCTGTTATCTGTACTCAAATATTACAGTGTGCATGAAAGCAACTTCAAAGGGCATCAGTTAAACAATAATTTATACCTACTTCCAGTGAGACAATGCAGACCATGACACTGAGAGATAATGTCACCATCTTTCCTAAAGTCCAGATGCTTCTTCAGTTTAACCTCTATGAAAATAGAGTACTTCATTGCTTATAATTGATATATAAATTTATTGCGGTGAGGCTTGAGTTTTCGTCTCTAAAAGCTGTATTTTATAATACATGTAATCTTAAAATGGAATACATTAATCCTTTACATATGATAATCCTTTACACTTGTATGAAAAAAATGTAATTAGCATTGAAAATGAGTGTAACAAATAAAGTAACAAAATAAAAAAGACCAGTCTGGACAACATGGAGAAACCCTGTCTCTACAAAAAAATACAAAAAAAATAAGCTGGGCATGGTGGCCTGCATCTGTAGTCCCAGCTACTTGGGAGGCTGAGGTGGAAGGATCACTTGAGCCTGGAGAGGGTGAGGCTGCAGTGAGCCATGATCATGCCACTGCACTGCAGCCTGGGCAACAGAGCCAGACCTTGTCTCAAAAAATAATAACAAAAAGATAATTTCTTTAACTTCCAAAAATAGTATGTGAAGAACCCATAACAATTCTCTCCAGAAATAATTCCATTTAGTTTCTGAAATATTAATTTGCTTGGTGGGTTTGTTACTCTGACGAACCTCATATTAAGGCCAGTGCTTAAGCGTTCTAATTCCACCCTCAAAATCTACTTTGGTAGTCGTGTCAGACTGATCATTGTCTCCAATTTAGTTAATAATCCTTCCTTGTATCAATGTTCCTTTCCCCCAATATACATGTTAATACATATATATCTCAAATTAATGCTTATCTAACATACACAAATGGTTATTAAAAAGACATACAAAAATACAACATGTAGTAAGTACTTCACTTGAAAAACATACTTACTTGTGCTTGAGAACAAATTTCACATTCTTGTATGCAAAGGCTACCAAATATGTGCTTACTAGGGTCATCACACTATACAAAACAGCAGACTGAATAAGATCCATATGCCATATTCTCCAGTATAACCCTGAATTAAAATAAAGTGGGGAAAGTACAAAAAGAAACAAAAAATTACAACCCCATAACAAAAGCCTGCGAAATTAATTATAGCTAAGCCTGGTAAAATACCAGGTTATTAGTTATGCAATCCACTACAGTATCTGAGGATCTTCAGAAGAGAGAGAACCACTAACAGTTACCGTCTCAAGCTTTCTAGTTCAGAACACTTGAAAAACATCACCTTCCTATTACCAGTCCAGATGAAATTTCTGCTTCTAAAATGAGAACAAACTCTGGCTCAACGTAATCACAGGTCAGACTTCAAGTCAGGGTACTGGCATGCTAAATACAGGCCATTCCAAAACACCACATGCAGTAGCAACCCACAGTTTCCTTGCTGACGTGGCAGTTATCAGAACTCCAAGCAGTGCTCTGGTCAGATGACTGAGCCATAAGGCTTCACATCACGTTAACTGCACACTGGGTTTTATAAGGACAAAAAAGATAAATACATTTGGTTTTAAATGCCCAGCAACACTGCAGCAAGAGCCAGGAGTTCTAGAACCCTGAGCTCTGCTAACCTTGTCCAAGTCTGAAGTTTCCCAACCAAGTGAGAATTCTAGAATGGGACCTGCAGGATTATTAAAAAGTCTAAACAAGGTAGATCGCTAACCCCTGGCACTTCAACCTCTCTCTTTTTGCAAACCAGGGAAATTATGCAGTGGTGTGAAGTAGCTCACATAAAGACACTTCTAATTCACTGGGTTGCTTCAGGGGTCTCTCACCTAATTCATTAATTTATCCAAAATGAGAATATTAATTGAAAATTTCGTAAAGGCAAGCAACAGTTGTATGGAAAAGGGCAGCAGGCAGTATACTTGAGTGTGTGCGTTTAAATACAGACTCGGGGCCGCCACTCCAGAAGTAGTTAATCACCATCTCCGGGGGTGGAGCTCGGGGAACGTGCTTGTTAACAAGCGACCTCCCCGAGTGCTGCACAGGACAATCCCAGGCGACAACACCGAGGCCCAAAGAGGCTCCGTGCCTCCCTGAACTCAGGGGAGCTGGAGGGATCGTCTACCCCCGGTCGGCACCCGCGCCTTGTCTGCTTGCCCGGTCCTGCCACGTCCGCGCCCAGTCCGACCCGCCCGCGGCCTCCCTAGCCCGCCTAGCTCCCAGCACTCACAGATAGGGATGGCAGACACGATGAACGCGTTCCCGAAGAACAGCGCGGAGGACTTGGCCGAAAGGTTGCGGCTGAAATCCTGCAGAAGCAGGTCCTCCTCCGACTGCTGTTTGGAACTGCCTTTGGGAGCCATGGCGGAGCGGGAGACTACAACAGGGAAGGCAGAGCCTGCCGCCAAGCCGGGCAAAGGGCCCTGGTTCCGCCCCTGCGGCCGTCGTATCCGCTAACGACCCGTAAGCGCGGCGAGCGGAGGCGGGACCCGGCTCCGCGGAGAGCAAGCTTCCCCAGGATTGGCCAGCCTGGCGCCGCTAGATTGGCTTCCGGGCGTGATTGGGCGAGCGGGCCAGACTTCCGGTTTCCTGAAAAGCCGTGTGACCCGTCCTCCTGCAGGAGAGAGAAGGGATTTGTAGTTTAGCGGGTGCTTTAAAAAAAAAATTAACAAAACTTTATTAGTGAACTTCACAGCCGCTGACAGACTCATGAGTTCTGAGTTCTTCAGCATTCCAAAATTAAAAAGACTTCTGGCCCCATGCCATTAGTGCCATCTGTACATACCCAGAACTGGAGGCACTGAAGGAGAAAGAAAAGTATAGCTAACTCATGTAAAATCCCTTCTCCTTTACACATACTTTATTTCATTAAATACCCTCAAGAATCTTATGACATGCACATCATTACTGCCATTGCAAATGAAGAGCCTGAGGGTGGTAGACCTGTGGCGTAGGTCTCCAAGGTGTGGGTTCTTTTCACTAAACAATAGGCCACCTCTGTAGGAAGAAGAAAATGCTACACTTGCTTTTAAGAAACTCGATCTCATTGATGAAGGCAATATTTAATATATGTCTGCTACATTTACAAGTTACTATTTTATTTTATTTCAACTAAACCTATAGAGTTATGTGGCTTCCAAAGTCAGGCTAAATAAAACATAATACTAAGAACAGGTTGGCTAGGCAGAATTTCTCGAAAGCTCAAAAAGATTATGCCTACTAAAACAGCAAGAGGACATTTTTAACTCAACAAATTATCACTTTTTCTTAAAAAAAAAAAAAAATTCAACCACACCACTCTCAGCAAATGCTGCTTTTCATTACTGAGAACATTCCAGTGCATTAGGCACAATTTCCTCAACCTCCAGCCTCTTTATCAACAGTTTCATAGGTATCTTTCTTCCTCGCAGTATCCAAATTGTAATCGACCTCCACAGCTTCCTATTACTAGTTCTAATTGAGCTTTGTCTTCAATCTTTTCCAATCTATTCTCTATACAGTTACCAGAAGAAGTTTTCCTGAAATACAAATCCTTCCATTATCTACTGCAAGTATTCCCTGATGGCAGAAGTTTTCACTAATTCACTACAAAATGAAAAAGAAAAATGACCATCTGGTGAATTTTTCAGAAAATCAAATGTATTCATTAAAAAATTTCTGGGTTTGGCCGGGCGCGGTGGCTCAAGCCTGTAATCCCAGCACTTTGGGAGGCCGAGGCGGGTGGATCACGAGGTCGAGAGATCGAGACCATCCTGGTCAACATGGTGAAACCCCGTCTCTACTAAAAATACAAAAAAACTAGCTGGGTGTGGTGGCGCGTGCCTGTAATCCCAGCTACTCAGGAGGCTGAGGCAGGAGAATCGCCTGAACCCAGGAGGCGGAGGTTGCGGTGAGCCGAGATCGCGCCATTGCACTCCAGCCTGGGTAACAAGAGTGAAACTCCGACTCAAAAAAAAAAAAAAAAAAAAAAAAAAAAATTTCTGGGTTTATGTCTTTTTTACATTAAAAGTATTCTTTATTTTATTTCATGATAGTGATAGAAAAAGAAATTCTTATTTTCTCTTACAACATACTCATCCCATAATTTTTCTTATCTCAGTAAATTGCATTCTTTTTCACCTATTTGCTCTGGTTAAAATGCTGGATTTCAACACTAATTTTTTTTTCCTTTTCCATCTGTGACCAATTCATAAATAAAACTTTTTGGATCTGTCTCTATAACTAGATTTTCTTTTGTCTATTTATAAACAAACCAAGGATATTAAAAAGAAGTTAAAAGATAAAAATCAGAAAACTAAAAGATTCAAAGAGACAAAAATCATTTTTCTTTTAAAAGAAGAAAAGAAGAAACGATAATGATGAAAATAAAAAGAATTATGCCTGAGAAAAATATTTTAACAATGAAAACAGGAAAGATAAAAGTTTGAAATGTTAAGTGGATAGATAAAAATGTTATAATTGATATAACTAAAAAGAGGTAGCAGAAAAAATAATACATTTTGTAAAGCTACAGATAACTGTAAATGGAAGATAAACTAAGTAGGAATTTTAAATTATTTTCATAGGAGTAAAAAAGATAGGGAATGATACTTATGACAGAACATTTTTGGTAATGCCAACAATTACATTTATAAACGTAGCACACTTGGAGTACTGAAGCAGTGTTTTCTTGTACCAAAACTACCTAGTTCCCTTTAAACAGCAAGCAGCAAGACCTACAGGTCACTTGTATGTGGTATGTATAGCCATGGCACACTGGACAAGCAGGGTATGCATTGTGCTGAAACACAGAAGGAGAGGTAGGTAATAAATTCTACCCAGGCAAAGATCTCAATATATTTTGCCCATTTCCACATAGTTTCACTTTGAAGTAACCAGATAGACTTCATTCCATACCAGTCTAAGTCTAATCTATGAATTTTCGGCTTAACATTTCTATTATATCACTTTATTCTTTTCAGATTAGAGGAAAAACTCAAGCAATAATGTTTATTGCTGTCAGGTATATGGATAAGAGATTACTCTCATCCATTACTAATTACTTTGTGAAAGAAAATCCGCCATGCTAAAAATTAATATATTTTTCTGTGCCAGACACTCCAAGTTGCCTAGCCAATATAGAAAGCCATTGCTAGCTTTTCATCGGGATCTTATAAAAAGTAACAAATGGATCATCCAGGGCTACTGTGGGAGGGGGAGGGAAAAAAAAAAAGCTCCTCTGTTTTAAAGCTTACTTGAAATGCAAATCTTATGATGGAAATAATTTTAATAGAAATGGAACACTTTATATTAGTCCTTAGGTACAATGTTTTAAAGTATCACCTGAGAAATGATTTACTCAGCCAAACTACAATATCAGGCACTGATACTGACTAATTCATTAGTTCATGTACTCATTCAGCAAATATTTTTTGAGAAGTCACTATATGAAAAGTACTGTGCAAAACCTGTGAAAGTATCCAAATAATAATCATGATTATTTTGGTTATAATAACCAACATGAATTGAGTTATTGTTATATGCCCGCCTCTACACTAGGTCTTTCACATATATTGTCTGACTCATCCCTACAGCAACCCTAGGAGGTATATGTTTTTGTTATCCCGATTTGTCAGATGAAGAAACTGAGACTCAGATTAGCGAAATGACTCATTTAGATTCCACAGCCAGTAAATGGTGGAGTCAAGTTATGAACTCAAGCAATATGATTCCAGGATGTATGTTCTTAACCACAAATGAATTCTGGTCTCCTCCATACAGTGGAATCTCTGATTCTGCATGCCTGCTCACAACCCTATTTTGAGCAAGCAGCCAAAAGCAGTTTCTCATGCACTAATTATCAAGCACAGCCCCATCATATCACAGCTCTCCCTAGTGCATTTTTGGACAGACAGGATCATAGACAAGCCTCAGTGGGCAGGCCTTGGCTCTCCATACCTGATTCTCTGTCACAGTGAGTTTGAAAATGAAACCTCAGGAAAAACAAACAAAACAATTAATAGACATATACAGAAAAGGGGAAGCAAACTGAGAAGAGGTGAAAAGCACAAGTCACAACTCATCAGCAGCCATAAGTTAGGAAAGGGAAAATTAGAGAGATGCTCAAAGGGCCTTAGGGCTTCCTTATTTCTCTCTGTAGACCTGAAAGAAATCCCCATTACCTTCAATAAAGCTAAAATACTCATTCAAAAAATGAAAACAAAACAGATCTGGAATCTATTAAAATAAATAATATAAACAACTTCTACATATAAATGAACATCTAGAAGAATAACTGTACTCAACATAATCTGTTAATTTATATATCACTCCACCCCAAAAGGTTTAAGGCAAAGATAACAAGATCAAAATCTCTATAAGATTCAAGTAAATAACTTTAGTGAGTGAATTGTGCCAGGCATAGGACATGAGGTAGTGATGGGGGTCAATACAACTGGAAAGCTTATCTTTCCAAAAGCACTCAAACTGAAATAGAGAGATTAAACAGAAAAAAAACCAGAATCAACAGCAAATATTGTGTAACCCAAACACAACCGATTTGGGGTTTAATCTGCTCCATAAACTCCCAGGTTTAAGGAGACAGACCTAAATGCAAATAATATAAAAAAGAGAAAATCTTACCATTTCAGAAGAAACTGAGCTTTTGCAGAGAATGCTGGAAGTTGGTCCTTATTGTTGGCTAGGCCTCTTCCCCCATCCACTAATTTCCCCAACACATAGGCTACTGTTGACAGGAGACATTTGCCAGCTGGGATTTTTTTTTTTTTTTAATAAAGATAAGGTTTCAAGAATTCTAAATGTATACTTTGCATGGAATTGATTTTTGAACTCAATGAAGCATTAAAACACTTGGGGAACAAGCATTTGTCTTTGAGGTTGAAGCTTATTCTTTCCAAGATGGATATTGTTTTCCTTTTTAGGAAACACTGATATGACCAATGTAAATTGGGGGTTGCTTCTGAAGCAGTCAGAAAAAAACTGTTCCCTTTGTGCCTAAGGATATTCATAAAGTCACTTATTTATTTAAGAAAATGATACACATCTACAGAAAATATATTATTTTAATAACCACTGATAGAGGTCATAATACTTTAAATCTCAAAACTCCCCCCAGAATCTTCTAAATGTGAGACTTATCACACATGCATCATTCATGCAGCACTACAGGGCACAATAAAAATTAAGATTTACAGTGGAAATCAATTTTCTTCTGTTACACATTTAACCCAGGCACTATGGCAACAGAATGTAAGACAAAGTAGGTCACGAATTTCAACTGGAATGGCTTATGTGATACAGAAGCCAGTTGTAATTTGTTGCTCACCTTTTAGGACTCTTTCTTTTAAAATTCTTCTGTTTCACAGCCCCCAGTCAATATTATCTAACAACTTACTAGATGAAAACATGAGATCAAATGCCAGGATGAGATTTATTCAGTCTCATTATTTATTTCACTTGGTTTGCTAATTGATTAGTAAAATTCATCTCCATACTCATAAATAAATGAAGAAAGGAATTCCAGGAAAAAGGAACAATGCATGTGATTTGGTTTGGATGTGTCCCCACCCAAATCTCAACTTGAATTGTATCTCCCAGAATTCCCACGTGTTGTGGAAGGGACCCAGGGGGAGGTAATTGAATCATGGGGGCTGGTCTTTCAAGTGCTGTTGTCATGATAATGAATAAATATCATGAGATCTGATGAGTTTATCAGGGGTTTCCGCTTTTGCTTCCTCCTGATTTTTCTCTTGCCACTGCCATGTAAGAAGTGTCTTTCACTTCCCACCATGATTCTGAGGCCTCCCTAGCCATGTGGAACTGTAAGCTCAATTAAACCTCTTTTTGTTCCTAGTTTCAGGTATGTCTTTATCAGCAGTGTGAAAATGAACTAATATAGTAAATTGGTATCAGTAGAGTAGGGTGTTGCTGAAAAGATACCCAAAAATGTGGAAGCAACTTTGGAACTGCGTAACAGGCAGAGGTTGGAACAGTTTGGAGGGCCCAGAATAAGACAAGATGATGGGGGAAAGTTTGGAACTCCTTAGAGATTTGTTGAACAGCTTTGATCAAAATGCTAACAGAGATATGAACAATAAGGTCCAGGCTGAAGTGTTCTCAGATGGAGATGAGAAACTTGCTGGGAACTGAAGCAAAGGTGACTCTTGCTATGTTTTAGGAAAGAGACTGGTGACATTTTGCCCCTACCCTAGAGATATGTGGAACTTTGAACTTGAGAGAGATGATTTAGGGTATCTGGCAGAAGAAATTTCTAAGTAGCAAAGCATTCAAAACATGACTTGAGGGCTGTTAAAAGTATTCTGTTTTAAAAGGGAAACAGAGCATAAAATTTCAGAAAATTTGCAGCCTGACTATGCAGTAGAAAAGTAAAACCCATTTTCTGAGAAGAAATTCAAGCCAGCTGCAGAAATTTGCATAAGCAGCAAAGAGTCTAATGGTAATCCCCAAAACCATAGGGAAAATGTCTCAGGCCATGTTAAACAGACCTTCACAGTAGCCCTTTCCATCATAGGCTGTGAGGCCCAGGAGGAAAAAAGTGGTTTCATAGGACAGGCCCAGGATCCCTCTGCTGTGTGCAGCCTAGGAACTTGATGCCCTGTGTCTCAGCCACTCCAGTCATAGCTGAAAGGGGCCAATCTACAGCTCAGGCTGTGGCTTCAAATGGTGGAAGCCCCAGGCCCTGGCAGCTTCCACATGGTGTTGAGCCTGTGAGTGCACAGAAGTTATTGACTTCAAGAACAGGTTTGAGAGCCTCCACCTAGATTTCAGAAGATGTATGTAAATGCCTGGATGCCCAGGTGAAAGTTTTCTCCAGGGGCAGGGCCCTCATAGAGAACGTCTGCTAGGGCAGTACAGATGGGAAATGTGGGGGTTGGAGCCCCTGCACAGAGTCCCTACTGGGGTACCACCTATTGGAGCTGTAAGAAGAGGGTCACCATCCTCTAGACCCCAGGATGATCAGATCCACTGACAGCTTGCACCATGTACCTAGAAAAGCCGCAGACACTCAAGAGCAGCCCATGAAAGCAGCCAGGAGGGAGGCTGTACGCTACAGAGCCACAGAGGTGGAGCTGCCCAAGATCATGGGCACCCAATTCTTGCATCAGACTTGGAGTCAAAGGAGATCATTTTGGAGCTTTAAAATTTGACTGTCCTGCTGGACTTTGGACTTGCATGGACCCTGTAACCCTTTGTTTTGCCCAATTTCTCCCATTTGGAATGGCTGTATTTACCCAATACCTGTACCCCCATTGCGTCTGGGAAGTAACTAGCTTGCTTTTGATTTTACAGGCTCATAGGTGGAAGGGACCTGCCTTGTCTCAGATGAGACTGGATTTTTGGGTTAATGCTGAAATGAGTTAAGACATTGGAGGATTGTTGGGAAGGCATGATTGGTTTTGAAATGTGAGGACATGAGATTTAGAGAAGCCAGGGATGGAATGATATGATATGTCTGTGTCCAAATCTCAACTTGAATTGTATCTCCCAGAATTCCACATGTTGTGGGAGGGATCCAGGGGAAGGTAATTGAATCATGGTACCTGTCTTTCCCGTGCTATTCTCATGATAGTCAATAAGTCTCACAAAATCTGATGGGCTTATCAGATGTTTCTGCGTTTGCTTCCTCTCGATTTTTCTCTTGCCACTGTCATGTAAGAAGTACCTTTCATCTCCTGTCCTGATTCTGATGCCTCCCCAGCCATGTGGAACTGTAAGTTCAATTAAACCTCTTTTTGTCTCCAGTTTTGGGTATGTCTTCATCAGCAGCAGGAAAATGAACTAACACAGCATGCAAGTTCAGAGTCATGTAAGGGCACTGAATTACAATTTGCAAATCATTCTATGAGGTATTTAGGGAAATGATCAAAACCAGACATAATAAGAAAATAAAAAAGAGTATGTGCTTCTGTCACTGTGGGGTCAATGGAATCATCAACATCTCATAGGAACCTAGCTGGACACCTATGCCATCTGCCTAGTCTACTGTACTTTCATCTAGGAAATAAAATGAAATCAAGTTCTAATCCCTTTACAGCATTTTCTTTTTTTCTATTTATTTATTTATTTATTTATTTATTTATTTTGAGATGGAGTTTCGCTCTTGTTACCCAGGCTGGAGTGCAATGGCGCGATCTCGGCTCACCACAACCTCTGCCTCCTGGGTACAGGCAATTCTCCTGCCTCAGCCTCCTGAGTAGCTGGGATTATAGGCACGCGCCACCATGCCCAGCTAAACTTTTGTATTTTTAGTAGAGACGGGGTTTCACCATGTTGACCAGGATGGTCTCGATCTCTTGACCTTGTGATCCACCCATCTCAGCCTCCCAAAGTGCTGGGATTACAGGCGTGAGCCACCATGCCCGGCCCTTACAGCATTTTCTAATTCCATCTTCCTTTGCCTCTGTCTCAAGAACCCATATTTTTTATTCCAATGCCAACCACCTCTCTCTAGGATGTTTCTGTACTAAAATCCTTTCCTCCATGCATACAGCTTATAGATCTTTAGAATCAGAAAGACCTGTCAGTTTAATCTGTCACAACAATAGTTTTGTGCTCTCAGGCAAATTGCTTACCTTCTCTGAGCCTCACTTATCTCACAAGGTTCACAAGGTTGCCATAAGCATTAAATGAAACAAATAATGTGAGGCCCTAGCGCTGTGACTGGTACAGAGTAAATTGTCCTCTTTTTTCTCTTGATGTGTTGCCTCCTGTTCAACTGTTAAGACTATGCAGCTTTCTCATTTTCTCCATAAACACATCTACACATGCACAGGTGCATGCACACACTTCCCCTCAGCCCTATTGCATACCGAAATTTTCATCTGCTTTTTTTAGACAAATAAAAAGAGTTTGTTCAGACTCACTTCTCAATCATTCCTTACCATATTGCAACCTGAATTCCACTCCTGCCCTCTCTTCTGAATCTGCCCCAGAAATGAGCTACTAAATCATCAAATCCAACCTTCTTTCCTTCATTTGTAGCCACTTTACCTGTCTTCAGCATTTAGCGCCACTGAATACTTCATCCTCTCAAAAGTTTCTGTTCTCTCATCTCCAATGATACCGCAGGAACCCCCAGTTCTCCTACTTCTCTGACAGCTCCTTCTCTGGCCCCTGCTCTGGGTCCACTGACCCGCTCTGATTCTTGGGATGGGTTTGCCCCCTCAAACAAATATGAAATGGTCAGGGGTAAAACTGGTGGTTCCAGTTAGAGGCCTCAGTAAGTAGTACCACACTGGTGGCAATAATTTTGGCAAAATGGAGATAACTTTTTCAGATAGTCTTAAACACTATGTTCCTTCCTAACTAACCAAAACTGAGAGGATCTTTAAACTGCTTTACACCCTAGCCACACAGAGCAAAGTGAAAAGAAATAGGAAAATGTATCCAGAGCTTTACAGCAAGGACATTAGACAAAAATTTCCTTGTCTTTTTTTACTACATAGATCTGTACAGTAGCTTGTAGAAGCAGAAATACCTAAAACCACACACCGCTGAATACTATATATTTAAAGTTTGAGCTCCAATCAATTGTAGATAAGTTCAGCTTTTTCTATAATTATTTTAAAATCTGTGATCAAAGAAGGCTTCATTCTATTGTGCATCACCTAGGAATGTTACAAAGATGAGCACCAAGAAATGGTGCAGAATCAGATAATTAACAAGAAAAGGAACTAAAACTTTTCCCTTAGCCACCTTTTGCAACGGCTTACCAGTTCTCAACTAAGAAGGCATTGGAGTTATTAATAATACATAGTGCATATTATCACAGTTTGTCACATACATATTGACTAACAGCATAGGCACTTGAGTAAGAGTGCCTTAATTCAAATTCCTTTCCTATGACTTATTGGTTGTATGAAGTTGGGAAAATTATTTTATTTTTCCATGACCCAATTTTGCTGATATATAAATTAGGAGAATAATTTAACCTATTTCATAGAGATTTTGTAAAGATGTGTACATGTTCTCATGTACATAAAGTACTCATTATAGTTCAAGACATATGGTTTGCATTCAAATCATCATATTTTTTTAAGAAAGAAAGAAAAAAGAGAGAAAGAAAGGAAAAAAGAATGAAAGAGAGAAAGAAAGAGAAAGAGAACGAGAGAGAGAGAACAGGAGTCTTGCTTTATTGCCCAAGCTAGAATGCAGTCTAAAAATGGGTATTAGAAACCTCTTTTATGCCAATAATTGTGCTTAACAATGGAGACAGGAAGGAATAAGGGAGGAAAATAACAAACAAGCAGCCAACCAATATTCTATTTAAACCTGTGAAATGCTATGCAATTACTGAGGAGTGATTTATTTCCAATTATGTAGTCACTTTTAGAGTAGGTGTGATGTGGTACTGAGAAGAAAGTATGTTTTATAGATTTGGGGTGGAGAGTTCTGCAAATGTTTATTAAGTTTACTTGTTCCAGGTCTGAGTTCAAGTCCTGGATATCCTTGTTAATTTTCTGTCTTGTTGATCTGTCTAATATTGACAATGGGGTGTTAAAGTCTCCCACTATTATTGTGTGGGAGTCTAAGTCTCTTTGTAAGTATTAAGAACTTGCCTTATGTATCTGGGTGCTCCTGTATTGGCTACATATATATTTAGGATCGTTAGCTCTTCTTGTTGCATTGATCCTTTTACCATTATGTAATGTCCTTCTTTGCCTCTTTTGATCTTCGTTGCTTTAAAGTCTATTTTATCAGAGGCAAGAATTGCAACTCCTGCTTTTTATTTATTTATTTATTTATTTATTTTATTTATTTTGCTTTCCATTTGGTTGGTAAATCTTTCTCCATCCCTTTGTTTTGAGTCTTTGTGTATCCTTGCATGTGAGATGGGTCTGGATGCCACATATCGATGGGTTTTGGCTTTTTATCCAATTTGCCTGTGTCTTTTGATTGGGACATTTAGTCGATTTAAATTTAGGATTAATATTAATATATATGAGTTTAATACTGTCATTTAATGCTAGCTGGCTGTTTTCCCCATTAGTTGATGTAGATTCTTCATTATGTTGATGCTCTTTACCTTTTGGTATATTTTTGGAATGGCTGATACTGGTTGTTCCTTTCTATGTGTAGGGCTTCTTTCAGAAGCTCTTGTAAAGCAGGCCTGGTGGTGATAAAATCTCTGAGTACTTGCTTGTTCACAAAAGATTTTATTTTTCCTTCACTTATGAAGCTTAGTTTGGCTGGATATGAAATTCTGGATTGAAAGTTCTTTTCTTTAAGGATGTTAAATATTGGCCCCCACTCTCTTCTGGCTTGTAGGTTTTCTGCTGAGAGATCTGCTGTGAGTCTGATAGGCTTCCCTTTGTGGGTAACCTGATCTTTCTCTCTGGCTGCCCTTAGCATTTTCTCCTTCATTTCAACCCTGGTGAATCTGATGATTATGTGCCTCGGGGTTGCTCTTCTTGAGGAATATCTTTGTGGTGTTCTCTGTATTACCTGGAGCTGAATATTGTCCTGCCTTGCTAGGTTGAGACGTATATTTTTTCTTTTGCTACATTCCCAAATTTAGCTTCCCCTTTTCTGATAAATTATTTAATTTGTCAATATTAATTATTTTAATTTGTATTATTATTTATAAATAAATGTGTGTGTGTGTGTGTAACTAAATTGCGAGATAAAGCAAGGGCAACTGGGTTTGAGAAGACAGTCATTCCTGGTAAAAATTTAAAAGGTCTCAGTCTCTACCCAGGGAAAAAAACAATCTCTATCTCTAATGGGGATCCCTGAAATCCCTAAAGACAGAGGGGACTTCAGCTCCTGACCCAGGGAGAAGAAAGGTATCCAAATCCTGTATCAAAAGGGTAGCAGAGAGGAATTACCTTCTCAAACTCATTCCCAAACAGAGTAACATTTTACGGTTTTATTATTGTAATCATTAACCACCTTGACTGGACTAAGGGATACTGACATAGCTAGTAAAACATTATTTCTGGAAGGGTCTGTGATATTATCTTTGAATCAATAGACTGAGTAAAGAAGATTGTCCTCACCAAAGCAGGTGGGCAGCATCCATTCTGCTGAAGACCTGAATACAGCAAAAAGGTCAAGGAAGAGCAAATTTCCTCTCTCTTCCAGAACCGGAACATCCATATTCTCCTGGACCCTCAGATACTGACATACCTGGTTCTCAAGCCTTCAGACTCATGTCAGGACTTACACCACTGACTCCTCTGGTTCTCAGATCTTCAGGCTTGGACTGGAACTAAACCATTAGTTTTCCTGGGCCTCCAGCTTGCAGACAGTAGATTATGGGACTTCTCAGCTTTCATAATTGCATAAGTTAATTTCTATAATTAATTAACTAGTTAATTTGTGCATATATGTGTATCCTATTGGTTGTTTTTTAGAGAACTCTGACTAATACAAGTATTATGAAGGAAGAATTCTGATTCTGAAAATTGTAAAACACAAACATATAAAAAGAAAAAAAGCTGTGCATAGTGGCTCACACCTGTAATCCCAGCACTTTGGGAAGCCAAGGCAGGTGAATCACTTGAGCCCAGGAGTTCAAGACCAACCTGGGCAACATGACAAAACCTCATCTCTACAAAAAATACAACAACAACAAAAATTAGCTGGGCATGATGCCATGCACTTGTATTCCCAGCTACTTGGGAAGCTGAGGTAGGAGGATTGATTGAGCCGGGAACATTGAGGCTGCAGTGAGCCTCAACCACTGCACCACTGCACGCCAGCCTAGACAACAGAGCAAGACCTTGTTTCAAAAAGAAAATAAAAGTAAATAAAAAAGAAAACAAAAATTGACCATGACCTCGCAACCCAGAGATAACCTTTATTAATATTTTGAAGCAATTTCTCTAGTCATTTCCTATACATTGCTTTCCACATCTGTAATCAGTGTTATATATAGTCTTGACTACCTTTCTAATTGTTCCATTATAAGTATTTTTCAATGTCACCAAAAATGTCTTCAAAGTACTCTTTACAATGATTACAAAATTGCCTTTTAGATGAATATACCACAATTCATGTATTTATTTTAATAACTCATTATTTTCTAATCACAAAATAATTGTGTCCATTTACAAAATTAGAGAATTATAAATCACTCATAATCTTATTGCTCAGATATAGCCACTATTAATATTATGATAGATTTCCTTCCAGTATTTTTCTATGATTAGCTATTATGTACTTAAAATAATCAAGGTCATATATTACAAGTATTTTCCTATGTCATTAAAAATGCTTTCAAAATAAAATTTTCAGTGCCTGTAAAAAATTATATGTCTGATCTCACTTCCTTACTGGTAAGAATGAAACAAATTTTTAGCCAACAAGGACAGAAAGTGCCCAGAAGTAGAGCGAAAAGGCCTGCATAAGGCAATGCCTCTTAAGTCAAGAGGTTCTTTAGAATAAGAATCCAGACTTGTTTGGTATACAAAAGCCAATGGTTCCTTCCAAAACTCAGGTCACCAAATCCAGGGAAGGATACCTGTTTGAGTTAGAACTCTTTCAGTTACAAGTAATAGAAGCCCTTTCCAAGCAAGTTTGAGAAAAAAATCAACAACAGAAAAAAAAAAATAGAGATAAGGATACAAAGGGAGGCAGAGGAGAAATTTATTAGCTGAGGTAAATAATAAGTTCCATCACTGCTGAATCCAGAGGCTCAAATAGCATCTTTACAACTTTCTTACTCATTATCTCTCATCTCTGTCTATGTTGACATCATTCACTCTCAATATGGACAATGTGGGTGATATGGTTTGGCTGTGTCCCCACCCAAATCTCAACTTGAATTGCATCTTCCAGAATTCCCACCTGTTGTGGGAGGGACACAGGGGGAGGTAATTGAATCATGGGCTCCAGTCTTTCCCATGCTATTCTAATGATAGTGAATAAGTCTCATGAGATCTGACAGGTTTATCAAGGGTTTCCACTTTTGCTTCTTCCTTATTTTCTCTTGCTGTCACCATGTAAGAAGTGTGTTTTGCCTCCTGCCGTGGTTCTGAGCCCTCCCTAGTCATGGGGAACTATAAGCCCAATTAAACCTCTTTTTCTTCCCAGTCTCTGGTATGTCTTTATCAGCAGCATGATAATGAATTAATACAGTAAATTGGTACCAGTAGAGTGGGCATTGCTGAAAAGCTATCTGAAAATGTGGAAGCAACTTTGGAACTGGGTAACAGGCACAGGTTGGAACAGATTGGAGGGCTCAGAAGAGAACAGGAAGAGTGGGACAGCTTGGAATTCCTTAGAGACTTGCTGAATAGCTTTGACAAACATGCTGATAATAATACGAACAATAAGGTTCAAGCTGAAGTGGTCTCAGATAGAGATGAGAATCTTTTTGGGAATTGGCGCAAAGGTGACTCTTGTTACGTTTTAGGAAACAGACTGGAAGCATTTTGCCCCTATCCTAGAGATCTATGGGATTTTGAACTTGAGAGACATGATTTAGCGATCTGGCAGAAGAAATAACTAAGCAGCAAATCATTCAAAAGGTGACTTGGGTTAGTTTTAAAAGGGAAACAGAGCATAAAATATGAGAAAATTTGCAGCCTGACTATGTGATTAAAAAAAAATTCTGAGGAGAAATTCAAGCCAGCTGCAGAAATTTGCATAAATAGCAAGGAGCCTAATGTTAGTCCCCAAGACTATGGGGAAAAGGTCTCCAGGCAATGTCAGAGACCTTCATGGCAGCCCCTCCCATCACCACCCCTGAGGCCCAGAAGGAAAAAGTGGGCTTGTGGGCTAGGCTTAGGGTCTCTCATGGTGTGTGCAGCCTAGGAACTTGGTAAACCCTGTGTCCCAGCTGTTCCAGCTGGCACTGAAAGGGGCCAACATACAGCTTGGGTTGTGGCTTCAGAGGGTGGAAGCCACAAGCCTTGGCAGCTTCACATGGTATTGAGTCTGTAGGTGGATGCACAGAAGTCAAAAATTGAAGTTTGGGAACCTCCACCTAGATTTCAGAAGATGTATGGAAACACGTTATGCCCAAGCAAAAGTTTTCTCCAGGGGTGGGGTCCTCATGGAGAACCTCTGTTAGGGCAATGCAGAAGGGAAATGAGTTGGAGCCCCCACACAAAGTCCCTACTGGGGAACTGCCTAATGGAGCTGTAAGAAGAGGGCCACCATCCTTCAGACCCGAGAATGACAGATCCACTGCCATCTGGCACCATATGCCTGGAAAAGCCACAGACACTCAATGCCAGCCCATGAAAGCAGCTGGGAGGGAGGCTGTACCCTGCAAAGTCACAGAGGAAGAGCTGCCCAAGACTATGGGCATGCACCTCTTGCATCAGTGTGAACTGGATTTGAGACCTGGAGTCAAAGGAGATCATTTTGAAGCTTTAAAATTTGACTGTCCTGCTGGATTTTGGACTTGCATGGACCCTGTAACTCCTTTGTTTTGCCCAATTTCACCCATTTGAAATGCCTGTGTTTACCCAATACCTGTACCCCCATTGTATCTAGGAAGTAACTAGCTTGCTTTTGATTTTACAGGCTCATAGGTGGAAGGGACTTGCCTTGTCTCAAATGAGACTTTGGATTTTTGGGTTAATGCTGAAATGAGTTAAGACTTTGGGGGACTGTTGGGAAGTCATGATTAGTTTTGAAATGTGAGGACATGAGATTTGGAGGGGCCAGGGATGGAATGATATGGTTTGGCTGTGTCCCCACCCCAAATCTCGTCTTGAATTACATCTCCCAGAATTCCCATGTGTTGTGGGAGGGATCCAGGGGGAGGTAATTGAATCATGGGGGCTGCTCTTTCTCATGTTATTCTATGATAGTTAATAAGTCTTATGAGATCTGATGGGTTTATCAGGGGTTTCCACTTTTGCTTCTTCCTCATTTTCTCTTGTCACTGCCATGTGAGAAGTGCCTTTTGCCTCCTACCCTGATTCTGAGGCCTTCCCAGCCACGTGGAACTTTAAGTCCAATTAAACCTCTTTTTCTTCCTAGTCTCAGGTATATCTTTATAAGCATCATGAAAACGGACTAATACAGTGAGTATTTTAATGAAAGACAACTTATCTTATGACTCTTTGGATTATAACATCTTTATAGTTATTGATCCCTGAAGAAATAGTACTTTTTTCTAATGGCTCCTAAAGAAAATCACCTGTGAGGACTCTGATTGCTTAAGGTGAACCAATCACTGTTCTCAGAAGAAAACGTCAGATTGGCAAAGCTGGTTCCTGGAGACCACACCTAGTAGGGTGTAGGAGGGTTAGTGCTACTAAAGTGCAGGGTAAGAGGAGGGAAGTTCTCCAAACAAGGAATAAATGCTGGGAGAGTCACATTGAAACAGGTAAGAGATCAATGCTTCCACCATCACAGGCAGCAGGATCATGAGAGGGAAAAGGGAAGCAGGCCAGGAGTGATTCCAACGTTCACACACCTTCAGGAGCCAGGAGCAGGAATAAGGCCCTCAGTGGGGATGGACCCTACAAACACATGTGACTTTATTTAACCATGCCCCTACTGTTAACCATGTAGATTGCTTTCCAGCTTCCTTCTACATCAGTTACTGATATGGTTGGCTCTATGTCACCACCCAAATCTCATCTTGAATTATAATCCTCATGTGTTGAGAGAGGAAAGTGATTGGAGCATGCTGTTCTCATGATAGTGAATTCTCACAAGATCTGATGGCTTAAAAGTGGCAGCTTTTTCCTACACTCTCACTTCTCCCTCCTGCTGCCTTGTGAAGAAGCTGCCTGCTTCTCCTTCTGTCTCAATTGTAAGTTTTCTGAGGCCTCCCCAGCCATGCGGAATTTTAAGTCAATTAAACCTCTTTCCTTTACAAATTACCCAGTCTTGGGTAGTATCTTTATAGTAGTGTGAAACAGACTAAGACTATTACACTGCTAAGAATTACTTTCTTTTTCATTTATTCTACAATCGTATTTCTTCTTTTATGATCGTAAAATAAACATATGTTCATAATAAAATGCAGATATGTTCATAATAAAATGCAGACAAATAAGTATCTATATCTTTGCTATCCAGGAACAATCAAATATGTGCATGTATATAAACACACACATACATATGTATATATACATGCACAAAATTAATATCATACTTCAAAATTTTTGTGTATCATTTTATTTAAAACTAAATAGAAAGATTTTCTGTCATTAAATAGTCTTTGATATCAGAATTCTGATAGCTGTATATTTCATCATATAACTTTTATCAAAAATGTTTAATCATTTCTTGATTTGGAGACATTTAAGCTGTATCAGTTTCTTCACTATTATTCTATATTAGGTATAAATATATGTCTGCACCTCTGATTATTTCTTTGGCATAGGTTTCTGAGAGAGGTGATACTGGGCCAAAGTATGTGAATAGCCTTATGAGTACAGCCACACAGACTAGCCTGGAGTGAACATATCAAGATGTAAGATAAGAGGAAATGACTACATTCTACAAAGGCCTAGACAATGAGCTTGGGGATGGTGGGATGCCAAGAAGAACTAAGTTGAACATGAAGGATATAGCACTTGCCTCATGAGGAAAAAAAAAAGCAAGATTTGTTTAGGTTGCTATTCAACAAGATTACATCTTGTTAATAGATGAATTTGGGGGTTTCTAATTTTAATGTAGGTAGCTGTCCCTAGTGGATTGATCCATAGAACAACAAGCCCTCCTTCACCCCTCACCCTCATTTCACTTCTAATTCAAGTTGAGTCTCATCATGAAAGGGAAAAGGGAAGCAGGCCAGGAGTGATTCCAACATTCACACACCTTCAGGAGCCAGGAGCAGGAATAAGGCCCTCAGTAGGGCCTTATTCCTCAAAGGAACTGTCGTCCTGAAGAAAACTGGGCAGGGATTTCAGGAATTAAATGTATGTGTGTGCTCTACTACACTAGAGTAAGAAACCAAATGGAGTATATATTAGCCCATTTTCATACTGCTGTGAAGAAATATCTGAGACTAGATAATTTATAAAGAAAAAGAGGTTAAATGAACTCACAGTTTCACATGGCTGAAGAGGCCTCACAGTCATGGTAGAAGGCAAAAGAGGAGAAAAGGCATGTCTTATATGGTGGCAGGCAAGAGAGCATGTGCAGGGGAAGTGCCCTTTATACAACCATCAGATATCATGAGATTTACTCACTGAGGAGAACAGCACAAGAAAACTTACCCCCATGATTCAATTACCTCCCACTGGGTTCCTCCCACAACACATGGGGATTATGGGAGCTACAATTCAAGATGAGATTTGGGTGGGGACACAGCCAAACCATATCAGAGTAGAAGGAAGATAATAGAGTAGTGCTGTGCTCTTCAAATAATTCTTGGTGTCTCCTTTCATCGTGTTGGCTTTCCATCACAAACCTGGCAGACAAACCAGACATCATCATATTTTCTGCTAGTCTCACAGGCCATAGGCAAGCAGGAATTTTGTCACTAATAAGGGAATTAGGATTATTTGGGGAAAGAGCAGAAGAAATTGTAGAGTGATCAACTCTTCATTTTGCCTGGCACTCTCTAGGCTTTAACATAGAAAGTCTGGTGTCAAGGAAACTCTCAGTTCCTTTGAAAACCACATAGTTACTCTTCTCACCTACCTAGAGTGGTCTTACAGAAAATTCAACTATCCATTTCAAAATGTCTAGATTGCATCTGCATAAATATCAGTTACTCAGTTATAAAACCAGAAAGGCAGTGAGTATTGGACAAGACCAAAAATGGGAAATGTAGGACATCAGCCTGTGAATGAATTTGTAAACATCTCATTGCAAACATAGAAGAGGTATATCTTGCCATATTTTGAGAAGCAAATATAAAAATATAGAATATTTACTTGGTACTTATTTAAAATATATTGAATGCAGTTGATATTCTCTTTATTATGGATATAAGTTTTGATATCAATAAAGGTTTTTGTTTGTTCATTTGTTTTAGATATAAAAAGTGTAACTATTTACAAGGTATTTCCTTGGTTAGTTTGCAACCAGCCCCCAGCCAGTGCTTCTCATAGTGTTCACCTTTTCAACTTTGAATTATCCTAACATGACATATAGAATGTAAACCCTGTACTTAAAGAAGTGCTGTTTTTTCTTAATGTTCTGCTGAGAACCATCAGCTTCACATACTGCTGATACTATATATTCAGGGTCTCTAACCTAAACTAGACACTCGACATTGCCAAATCCTCTCCATACTCTCCTCCAAATGCTAACCTTACCACTGCTTCCCTCTCTTTTCTGTAATAATTCACACAAGATGCACTAAAAGATCACTTCCTTGCCCTCCTGCCAGAAGAACCTCAACCCCAGCACCACCCACACCTGTTTCACCCTTGCTCTGGTCGTAGTAAAATAAATGCTTTTCCTGTCCAAGGCTCATCCTCTACCTGTGCTGACTAACCTGTACTCCATCTCAAAAGCCCCAAACCATAACTATCATCATCTCTGCATCCATATACTTTCAGCTGTTTTTTCTCTATGGCTCCCATCTTCAGCATTTGGTCATAAGCAACTCATTCCCACCTTAAAAGAAATTATTTTTCTATCCCAGTTGATCTCAGCTCTGTCTGCTCATTAGAATCACCATGGTACCCAGACTGTACCTCATAACAATCAAGTCAGAAATACCAGGGACTCGGGCCAGATATCAAAATTTTTTCAAGCTACTCATATGATTCTAATGTGCAGCCAGGGTTAAGAAACACTGATCTAACCTAATCTATTCCTCCACCTCATTTGTTCTCATTCATCATTAAACTTGAGATGCTGCCTCCTTTTTATGACCACTTATTCAGGCCTCTACCACTATAATTTGATTCAGTGCACTCTACTACCCAATACCTCAAGGTCACTGAAGAACTTTTCATTGCTAAATTCCTCTTTTCCATCACTACCTTATTTGACTGGGCAGCATTGACCCTGCTGACCATTCTTTCCTTCTTGAAACATTCTGCTTTTCTCTGCTAGCTTCCCTCTTATCCTCCTTGCCCTTTTTTATTCTTAGGGTCTCAGAATTCATCCTTATCTTTCTCTCTACACTCTCTAGTTGGGCAATCTCATCCATTATCTGGGCTTTCACTGCCATCCCAGAAATGATTCCCAAAAAGGCTAAACAGCTTTGCTGGACATCCCTCTATCCAACTGCCTCCAAATAGCTCTATTTGGATATCTCAGAAGCACCTTCAATGCCGTGACTGAAACCCATTTTTTCTTCATTGTTTCCTATTTCAATTTGTATCCAATTGCCCAAATAATGACTTGCTCTCTCAAACCCCCACCCAGTCAGCCATGTATCTTCATTTAGAAATGCTGACTAAATCTAGAAGCCCTTAGACCTAAAAGTAGTCTACAAATCTAAGCATTTTAATTCTATAAACTAGTCAGAAATAAATAACCTTAATTTAAAAGTCTTGGTATATCCGTTGCAAGATCTACGATGTACTTATAAATACGATGGACATATTGAATATTTGAAAATGTGTTATTATTGGTTGTACACTGCTTACAAATTCTACTTGCTTTCCCTTTCTAAAAAGGATCACACAGCTGTTCATTGAAGGAGGCATATATTTTAGTTCTCTTGCAGTGCTTCAGCTAAGAATGATATGGTCCATATGTGATGGGAACCCTGGAGAAAAGATCAATTTTGGGGATGATAGTATACGCGTAGTTAAAATTCTGTGACCCTTCAGATGTTTGTTCTTAAAGGGACCATTGCAAAAAAAAAGTTATAAAAGCTGTTTTTCTTACACTTTTACTAAACCACAGTTACTGAAGTATAAAATAAGTTCCCGTTACCAGTTCTAAGAGAGACTGTTTTTCCACAGGACCCCTATGCAGCTTTTAGGAATTCCTAGGGTTAATAATTTGTCTTAACATAAAACCCTTGCTTCATTTTTTTTCCCATCTGCACATTTTGCATGCATAGAAGCTGTTATTGTGCATATGTATCCAATCCTTTGCATATGGAATGAGTATGCTTTCAAAAGCAGGCTCATAAAAGTTCTAAAGGAGGCACTGAGTACTTGGAGGGGGTCCAGCCTCATGCTGCAGATGGTGCCACTGCAGTGGGGAGGGAGGTGTAGTTCACAGCTCCAGATCAGCTGGTCTTTGCTCCATGGACCCTCTCAGCTCTTGAATGGATGGCACAAGCTCTATGCGTTTACTATGTATACAGTGCTTTCACATGGCACTAAGTAGTAAATCCATGGAGGAAAACACAGGCTATTTTTAATGACTGCTCCCCTTTGTTTGAAACTTGGAGCAAAAAATTTAGTCTAAAGGCTAAAACCAGTGTCAGTGTTTGATAATAATGAAGATGAAGAATAGTAATCATCAAACTTTCTAACTTGCTGTGAAAGGGGAAACAAATAACAATGGGTTAGTTATGATCTTGGGAGTTTCTCATTTTTTTCACTTAGCTCCACAGAAAACCAGTTGTCTATGAATGTAATGGTTTATGGGTTTAAGTCATGCTACTGCCTGAAAAAGCTGCTAGATGGAAAGGAAGAGGGAGGGAGGATTTGATGTAAGAAATAACATTTCAAATATTAGGATGGGATAGCTGGGGAGACTTTAGAGTGTCTAATCTTGAATTCAGTCTTTTTTTATACCTGAGTTTGTAGTTGTAAATTAAAATTGCAATAAAGGTTGGGACTGAGAACAAAGTAACCAGCACTGGCTCCTTACTGGTTTTGACACTGAGCTCCAGCCACAAAGCTATTGTTTTTGGGCATAGTGGCTGACAGCTCAGGTCAGGCCTGGAAACCAGAGGAAAGGGAGAGAATTACTTTGGAAGATTCTTTTCCCATTTATCTTGCACTCCTCAATGTCTAGCACAGCTTTTCATACATAGTTGGCACTCAAAAATATTTGTTGAGCTGATGATTTGCTACCTACTGAACAAGCACAATAAAGACATGAAGATACTTAACTGAGCTTGTACAGATGAGGGAGAGTCACCGAAAATAGTTAAGAGTGACCCCAAGGAAGGGAAAGAGGAAAGAGGAAAGAGAAGTGGGTGATGTGCCTTGTCTCAGGTCTTTTGATGGGATGACAATACAAATGCTTTGATTCTCAGACCAGGCAAAGAAATGAGAATCAAATGTGAGCTAAAACATTTACAAGGAAAGGCACAGTTTGCTTTGAGAGAAAAATTTGGCGATGTCATATATATATATTTTCATCCTGGGAATGGATGTCCTACTCAGTAGGGGTCACCCTTGATCCCTCACTAAGGTTTAACCAGCTAGGAGGCAATGAAGTGGCTGCACCCTTCAAGTTACTTCTTCAACATAGGGTATTTCTCGATGGAGATTTTGAAGTACTACATTGATTTGGCAGTTGTTAAAACTGTGATGAAGTGGCTTTAGAGGAAGTACATTGAAAGCAAGACAGTCTGTGCATCTTAAGACTGAAGCATCAGCTGTCAGACAGATTGATGGAAGGGGTCATCAAAGGTTAACACGTTTTATATGCTTATTCCTTGATAATCATTTTTAAGAATTATCTGTTATTCAAAAATGAAGGCTGATAAAAACTTTTATATTAAACCTATTTCTAAGACATTAAGTACCAACTCTGAGGGCCTACTGAAGGGTGATTTGTTTAAGAGGGTTGCAGCAACTAATAGAGTAAATGAGGTTCTCCAGGGGAGTGGATAAAGAGAAAAACACAGGGCTTGGGACAGACCAGGCAAGCTTGTGCCTTTTAGGGAAACACAGAATGATGAGCCTCAAAGGAGAGAGAAGGAACAGCCAGACAGGGTCACAGGAGAACTAGGAGAGCCACTGTGATATAGAAATCATGGGCGTTTCCAAAAAGAGGGAGTGAAGTTTAATAAATTGTAATAATGAAGTTTGTAGATTTATTCCATTATAGTATTTTATTTTGCTAATTAGCTTCTCAGTTCTGCATTCATCTAGATATTTTGGAACTCACTAATCCACAAACATATGAAACCTACCCAGATGCTTCAAGAGCATATGCATTTTGAATAAATCTACCATGACATGATTCCTGAATCAAATATTGAATCACATGGTCTGACAGTGAGGCAAAATATCTGACATTGGGTGATACTGGAATACTGTGACTAAAGGCCAGCCATGGGTGTTTCCTCTCAGCCATTGCTTTTACTCTGAGGAATCATAATTGTGATATCTTCATGAGGAAGCCTCTCCATCTCTCAGTAATTTTTACTTCCTATATAAAGACTACTTCCCAGACTTGTATGCCTTTTTTAAAAAATAGAGATTTTTAGGATGATTTCGACTCTAAAATAGTATTCATTAGAGAAAATTCTCATTTCAGAAAATATAAGAAATGGAGAAAATTAGCCATTATACCAAGATCCAGTCTCTGTTGACATTTTTAAGTGTGTTTCTTTTCTGTTTTTTCTCTACAGACTTAAATTTTTCTGCTTTGTAATTCTGCATCTTATAAATATTTTATAGGAAATTTTTTTCCCATTTTACATTGTATAATACAACTTCTCACTTTATTATAATGTCCTCATAAAGATTGTTTTTAATGTTTGTATTACATAATTTGACAAGGTTCCTATGGTTAAACATTTGTATTAATTTCTAACTTTTACTATTGTAAGGAACTCTGCCTTTAGCGCATTTATTCTTAAAGCTTTTACAATTCATCACAATATTTAATAGATTAATAAATATGAATGTTTTTGAGGCAATTGATTTAATTTGCTAAATTACTTTCTAAGTTGATTCCCTGTGGTCCGTGATGAGCATAGGCTTTGAAGTCACATCAGCTTGAACCCTGGCTTCATGGGCTGAAGAGAGACACTTAGAGGCCCTCAGCAATGATAAGAGTATGTGGGGCTACCCACCCACTCACTTAGGAAACGCAAACAAATACAATACCTAGCTGAAAACAGGTTGCGAGGACAGCTCATAATGAATGTTTCCCTGTAGTATCTACTTTAATGCTTTTATTTTTAAATATGAAATTGCAAATTATACTGAAAATTTCTTCTCAAAAATATTTATGAAGAGTGCCTCTACTTGATCAGTGCTGTTGGTACATATTTCATTCATATATTGAGTCATCTTTCCACAAAGGGTCCTTTGTACCAGTGAGACCTCAGCAAGTCTATGTGTCTCTTTAAACCTCATCCTTAAACTGCAGATAATAATATCCATTTCACTGGAAAAAGGGTTAAATCCATTTGCTTGCTTTGCATACTGCTTGCCATGTAGTAAGCACTCAATAAATGATAGCTGCTGTTATTTTTAAAGAGCTATGAGAGTTTACATTCTCAAAAGCCAGAAAATCATGGCAGTAGTCACACACACAAAAAAAAAATATTGTGTCATGTAATAGTTTTTTAAAAAACAGATTCTCAATCTTGCTTAATTTATCTTTCTTTACTTACTAATGAGGCTGAAACTTTTTTCCATGTTAATTAATGGGTTATATTTCCATTTAGAATTGCTGAAACTTCTTTTCCAAGTGTTAGTTAATTGGTTATATTCCCATTCAGAATTGTGTGTTCTGTGGGTTCAAACCTCAGTTCTTCAACTTTCTTGCACTGTTTAGGCCTTTGGCAGTGAGCAATGGAACACCCAGTTTCCACAGGACTTAATATTAAGGAAATGTACTATCTCCCAAAAGAGGAAGTCCCTAAATAGAGCTCCATGGGGGAAGGGCTAACTATGATTAGGGCTCAGACTTTTTCCCTGAGATGGTGTGGGTCTGCCCCACCCACTTGATCATGAGATCATGCACTTGCAAGCATTCTGTTTAAAACAAAACAAAACAAAACAAAACAAAACAAAACAAAACAAAACAAAACAAAACTCTACAAGGTGGACATTTCTAGTTGACCCAGGTAGAAACTGAGGGTCAGAGATGTGTAGGGGCATGTCTAGGGATTTATCTAATGAAGCACCTTATGTTTTGCCTATGAGACAGCTGCTCCTTCCCAGCCCCACCTCAGCCAGGTTCATAATCAAACTCTGATTTCCTTCACGTAGCCACTCCTCCAGCCTCCAGTACCCTGTATTCGAGTGAGGACTTCCACGCATCACACTTAGACACAACAGCATCCAGAAACAAAAAAATGTCACTGTCTGTTTATAAGGGCAAAAAATTATTTTCTAAAAGCCCCTAGATGATTTCTCTCTCTCTTCTTAGCCAGAATTTGCCACCTACTAACTCCTAATCCCTGGAACTTCACCTTCCATTCCACACTGACATCATTCAGAACCTACCTCCTGGTCTGGGGAGGGGCCAGGCTCCCTTGAACACAGGGAAGAATTACCTGAAGGGAATCAGGGTTCAGTTATGAACTTGACTGCAGTGGGGCTAGGAAGAAACAGTTGTTCCATAGAAAAAAAAAACAAAAGGTGACCCATTAAGTGAATGATTGTGTACACCCCTATATAACTGTGACCCTGAGTTTCTACCTGGGTTGAGTAGAGACATCCACCTTGAAGTGTTTTTTTAACTGAATGTTTGCAAAGTATCCAAAAATGACCTGGCCTTGGAGAGATGCTTAGAAATTATGTTTTTGCTGATTTCAATTCATCTGCATGAGCATTTTACATAAGCTGTTTTTCATATTAATGCAAAGTTATTCTAAGTTTATTGAGAGTGTCTTAATTGGGGAAGTAAAACACTTAGAAATTTATAATGTTTGTGTGGTCAAGTACATTATTTTTTTTTCTTTTTTAAATTTCTTCCAACACTTTTAAGCTTAGAAACTACCCCAACCCCTTTTTACTTCCTCTCACTTACAACTACTACAAAGGCATATTTTTTTCATCTGGTATTTTATGACGGGATTTGTTATATTCTTTTTACTGCATATTGGATTTGGTATAGTGTTAACTGTAAAATGAGAATCTATTCTGACTTCTTTTCTAAACATGCATTCAATTGTTTCAGTATCATTTACTAAATAATGCTTTACCGCATAGATTTTGATGCCTTCTTTATGATAGATTATATTCTTACAAAATTTGGGACAAGAGACCAGGAAAGTCTCTCCTCATGCAAACCAGAGGAGTAGAGAAAAAGCACCCTACCCACACCCTGCTACTAACATTGCAAGCACATCTATCAATTTAATAATTGAAAGTTGTATAAAATTTAGTCTTTTCACCTGGTCAACTATTCTTCATTTTCTCAAATCTTCCTTTAGTGTATTAAGTTGATTTTCTATAGTTTTAAGCCAAGCTTGGGGATTACCTGGACTATGAACAACCTAGCCAGGAGAAACATCCAACATCCTGCAGAAACCCCATGACCAGCCACTACCACTTCGCCACTTGGACACTAGCACCAGAATTTGAGAACTCCTTCAAACTACAGAAAATCAACTGAATGCGTGAAAGGAAGTCCTCACAATGCTGAGTCAGATGATTAGTTATAGTAATTCTTCCCAACACTTGTAATTTGTAGCCCTTAGAACAACATGCTAGAGTTTCCATGTGGCTGCCCCGTGATTTGGTCCATGACAACTTCCTTATTTTTTTTAGCAATAAATACAGCACAAATTTGCACACCTTTTTTCATCTTCAGCTACCCTATCATTAGTACACTATGCCACAGAGACTCTATTTTTACAGGTATTTCTGTTCCTGCTATTCTTCAACTATAGCCAAAAAGGATTAATCCTTAAATATGCTGTGTACTTTCTCACCTCCATTCCTTTTCCTATGCCATTCCCTGAAGCTGACAAACACTATGCCATGTCTTCTCATATTCTATCCAAATCTGAACTAACAATGTTTGACATACTGGAAATAACCTAATAGTTAGATAAAGGTATTTAAATTCAATGGACTGTTACACAATAACCAAAAATGAACAAAAGAAGAGTGGAAAGAGGAGCAGGAGAAATGTTTACTAAAATATGCATAAACAAATTCTATGAGCAACTTGATTATAAATACGCTTTGGTCAGCATGACAAAGGCTACAGGAACTAAAGTAGCCATATGAAGGCCTAGATCCTGAGACTTGTCAGTTGCTAAAACTTACTCTCTCTCTCTCATATCACCTCTTCCATTTCTCATTGTTACTTTTTGCTACTTTGCTTAATTCTCTTCCATCACTGACAGACTTTCTCCTTGGAGGTTAAGGGAAGATTAGGGCAGATAATGACTACCAGAATCCGCAACTCTGTGAGCCAGTCCTAAATTTTAAAAATTCCCAGGAAGGACTCTGACAGGTCAGGATTGACTCACAGGCCCACCTTAAACCAATCACCATGCTTATAGGAATGGCTACCCAGAATGGTCAGATCTAGAACAAGAGAACATCCGTGTCATCTGAGATGAGGGTACCATGATTGACAGGCTCGTCAGGATCACCTGTTGGAGTGGAGAAGCAGTAGCTTCCCAAAGGAAATATGTGTGTTTTGGAGTAGAAAGAGGGGAGCAGATAAGAAGAGAAGAAGCCAAGGTGCTGAGCAAACAAGAAAAACAACAGTTGCATTCTACAAATTGGCATGCAGGGCCATCTGTGAATTACCCCTGCCACTGCTACAGCCTCCTTTTTCATCACTCTATCACTCTGCACCTCTTATCCTGTGTTAGGGATATCCTGAACTAACTGGTGTTCTGCTGGGCTCCACATTTGCACATGTCATTCCTTCTTTCTCTAAGCCTTCCTAGTCTCTCTGCTTCTACCTAGCTAATTCCAACTCACACTTCAGCTCATATTGCAGCTATCACCTGCTCTAAGAAGCCTACCAGGATTCTATACCTGCCCTGAGTCAGAGTTTTAGAATCCCACATATGCTTATAGTGCTTGAAGCTTACTTCTAACACAGCTTATATCCTGTCACAGTTGATACATTCCAGCTAGTTTAAGCAGACCAGGATTATTACAGGATCCAAGGTAGCTTATAGAATTTCTGGGAAGCTAGGGAGCCAAGCTTGGGTATTACCCAAACTGTGAGCAACCTAGCCAAGAGAAACATCGAAAATCATGTAGAAACCCCATGGCCAGCCACTGCCTGCCACTTAGCCACTTCAACACTAGCACCAGAATTTGAGAACTCTTGCAATAACTGCCATTGGAGAACTGAGCACCTCTACTGCCCTTCTGGCCACCAGAAGGACCTGTGGCCACCACCTCACAGTAGTTGCTTTCATCTTCCAAATCTCTGCTTGGCAGAAGTTTGGTCATGTGAAGAATCTAGATGCAAGGGAAACTGAGAAATGTAGTCTTTTCCATGATAAACAGAAGGCTGTGTTGTATTAAATGAGTCAATTTCCCATTCCTCCACCAAACCTTCCACAACAACAAATTTGTTGTTAAGAGTAAACCAATTTATGGTTGTCCTACTGTCTTGGAGAGTAGTTTTATTGTCTGTATAAGATCTTGGTTCCCAGAAATACTTCTAATTTAATATTCCTTTTTATCTAGTACTACTATTGCTAGTATAGTTTTGTTGTTATTGTTGTTACTAATTTTCTGGTATGTCTTGTTTCATCCCTATATTTGTAATATTTCCATGTTATTTTATTTGAGGTATATGACTTATAAAAGATACATACCTGCGTTTTTGAAAAGCCTATTTAAAAGTCTTATCTTTTAATAGGTAAGTTTAAATCTAATAATTTATCTCTGACATTTCATATTTTCCATTTATGAAGTTCTTTTTCCCTCCTTTTTTGTCTTCTTTTTAACAAGTTTTCTTAATTCCTTTTCTTTTTCTTCAATAAGTTTGGAAATTAAACATTCTATTTCTAATCATTTAGTGGTTTTAACAGATTTAGGTTTATATATTTTTAACAAAGTTAATAGTTAATCCATATATCTAGCCTATTCCTGGACAAGATAGAACAATGTAACTTCCCTTCTGACTCACAATTTTCCCCAAATGCTCATGTTATTAATATCTAGACTTTGGTTTAAAATGTTTTTGTCTGTGCTTGAAACGAATCGTACAGTGGAGCCTCCTTCTGTATGACCACTCCATCATCTTAATCTGCATGTTACAATAGCCTTTTTTTTAATCTCTTCTTTCTCTGAATTCTTACTGACTTCATAGCCTTTCACTCCCATTCTTGAGTCCCCATTGTGCATATCGCTTCTTCCATAACTTACAAAGACCCCCTAGCTCCCTCACTCCTTGCCTTGCCACTGCACCATCCTGCAAACCTTCAGTCTGGGAGAGGTACACATATGTATCAAGAACAAGAAAGCACTGAAGATTCTCAAGCCTTCTAACCTACTCCTGCCTTCTCTGTTTTAGCACGTGATCCTACTTCCTATTTCAGAGGAACTAGAAACCATCAAGTAAGAACTCAACATTTTCCACTTCCTCCACCTTAAATTTATCTATATTCCCACCCATATTTTCCCTCAGTCTCACATGAAGCAATGATCTTCCTCTACTCCCAGACCAGATATAGGACACAGACCTAAATTACTACTCCTGTCTGCTGTATTTTCAATTCTCCTTTGTTGTACCCCAGACAATACTAGCCAAATCAAAACTTTTGTAGTGAACATTTGATAGACATTTATTACATTAAATAAATATAAATAAAACAGTAAATTTCTCAGGTAAGATATTTACAAAATGGCCACAATAGCTATATTTTCATCTGAGATATTGTTAAGAATATCGAGATATTAAACACTCAGCAGTATTACTTTTTACAAATATTTGAAAATGATATCAATTTATGGAACAAATATCTGAGTCCTACAATTGTCTTATTATGTGTGCTGGGAAAAGAGAGTGAATAAGATAGACAAAGACTCCACTCTTATGACGCTGACATTCCAGAGTGAGAAAGCAGGAAGTAAATAAGTAATCAAATAAGATCATTTCAAATGGTAGAAGGGGCTATGAAGAAATTAAAGCGGAATAATGGCTATGGAGTGGCATAGGTAAGGGAAAACTAGAAGGCCCAGGCTGTCCAGTAAAAGCAGAAAGAACAAGGAGGAATAAAGTGTGAGATAAGGAAAGGAAGGCAGGTGCCAGACCATGATATGGTGTATAGAGTCAATTGTAAGTGCATTAGGATGCCATTCACTTTTCATAATTGAAGAAAAACATTCATAATTATAGTGTGCACAAAAAGTGTACAACTTGATCACACAATCACACACACACACACACACACACACACACACACACTCTCTCTCTCTCTCTCTCTTTCTCTCTCTCTCTCTACTCATGAAATAACTATCCAGCCCAGTTCGAGAAACAGAACATTTCCAAACCTCAGAAAATTTATCTCATGCCGCTTCTCAATCTAACCACCCCGTCCGCAGTCCCTAGCAAAGGTAAAGTCCCAGTAATCAATAATTGGCCTTCTGTCAGTGCAGATTAGTTTTGTCTATTCTTGAACATAAGTAAATAGAATCACGCAGTACAGACTTTTCTACTTCTTTTCTTGCTTAATTGGGAGATTAATCCATGTTATGGGATGTGCCAAGTAGTTCATTATTTTTTATTACTTGTTCTATTTTGTTGTATGAATATACCACCATTTATCTATTGTACTGTTAGTAGATATTTAGATTGTTGCTGACGTTTGTCTATTATAAAAAAAGCTAGTGTAAATAGTGTTGAACATCTTTTGATGGACATGGGCACTCATTTATTCAGGTATAGTCCCAGGAGTAGAATTGCATATATTTAGCTTTATTAGATACAGCCAAACAATTTTGCAAACATATTATATATTTCTTTTTACTAGCAGTGCATGAAAGTTCTGGTTTCTTTACATTCTCAGCAATATTTGGTATTGTCAGTCTTTTTAATTCTTAAAAATTTAGTTATTTTGGTGGGTGCATAGTACAGCATCCCTAATTGAGCATTCATAATCCAAATATTCAAAATCCAAAATGCTCCAAAATCCAAAATTTTTTGAGCACTGACATGAAACAACAAGTGGAAAACACTGCAGAAAAATAACCTATAGAAGACATGGTAAAAAATGTATGATGGGCTTATTGAAGAGCTAGAGCAATATACATTCACAACAGAATAAGAGTTAAAATTTATAAAATCAGACTTCTAACACAAAAACTATAGTTAATGAGGCAGATGACTCTGGGGGAAATATTTTTAAAAGCCATTCAGCAGAAAGCATCCTCATCCATATATGACCCACTTCCTGGTCCCTCAAGTGCTTCTAATGTTTCCTCTCACCTTCAAAAAAAAGTGTATATAGTTAACCTTTTAATCAAAACACAGTATCATAGGTAGAGACTGAAAGCCTACCATTGTTTGTTGTTGTTGTTGTTTAACAGCCAATACAGCTATTCTGATGATGCTACTGTGCTACCTGGTTTCTGTAAACCACATTATTTTTTCACTGTATTAATATTATGTCATATATTTTACAGTTAAGTGATTATGTGTGAATAAATGTTACAAAATGATTGCTTATTATTAGCATAAAAATTCAGTCAGGAATGATGGTGATGTCAAACAACCACAGATTGTCCACATGGGTTGCCAAGATAGTGACACCTTTGCTTTTTGATGTACACCTTTGCTTTCAGTGCACACAAACTTTGTTTCATACATAAAATTGTTTAAAATATTGTATAAATTTATTGTCAGGCTATGTGTATAAGTTATATGCACAAAATTGTTAAAAATATGTAAATAAGCATTGTGTTTAGACTTGGTCTCATCTCAAAATATTTTATTATGTATGTACAAAGATTCCAAATTCAAAAAAGTCTGAAATCCAAAATACTTCTAGTCCCAAGCATTTTGGATAAGGGCTACTCAATCTGTAGTATTTCATTGTAGCTTTAAATTTACTTTCTGTGATGATTAATGATGTTGAACACCTTTTAAATATTCTAATTATATAGTTGAATTTAGACCATTCATGGTTTTAGGCAGAAGTTTGATCTTATTTATATTTATAGAGATACCTCTGGTTGCTCCATAAAGAATTGGCTGTAGGGAAATATAGTGGAAGTAGGGGGAACATTTGTAAAACTATTGCAGTAGTCCTGTCAGTAGATGTTAGTGGCTTGGATAAATAGTGGCAAAGAAGTTAGAGAGAAGCAGAAAGATGTAAGATATGTTTTGGAGAAAGCCTAGCAAATATACCTACACACTGACCATGGGGGTGAAAAGGAGGACTCAAAGGTGACCTAAACAGCAGAATGAATGCTGGTAATTTTCCCATGGTGTGGAAATTTCAGAGTAGGTCCATTGAACGTTAGGAGGAAAATTATAGGAAATGAAAGAAGAGACTGAATCATACCGAAGAAAACTATGCCAACTCCAAAACAAAATTTAAAAAATTCTTGTCACAAACTGTGCTCAAAAAAACATTCGGGACAGAGAACTGCAATGGACTTTGACTTGCTTCCCTGTCTTGCAAACGAACTCTGTAGCACTGTGCAGTATGAGTTTGCCGGCAAAACTCATATGGCTTCTTTTATCACTAATGTCATTGGGTTTTTTGTTCTTGTCTTCTAAGAATAAATATGTCTCTACATAATGAAATGAAAAATCAAGAAATTTAAAATTAGGTTAGTTTGGAAATTACTGGTATTTTTCTTCTTGTGTAAGGTCATTCTGTCTTTGCAGGCCAGTGCTGGGGAAGTGACACATTTCTTTCTCCATCCCACACTTCTGTTTATTTTCATGCAATAAAATGCAGATCTTCAACATTTCAAATGCTTAGTGCATGTGGCAAATTATTTTTATCCTCACTTAAGACTTTAAGTTATGTTATGTTATGTAAAAAGTAGCATGCCAGACCACTACTTTAGTAGGCCATTTTCATACAGAAAAAAAAAAATTTGTCCTTGCAGATATAATAAGCTGACTCTTCAAGTTGCCTGGTATTAGGCTGCCTGCTGCTTTTAGGCAGTGCTTTTCAGTTCTCAAACCAGTAACAACTCTGCATAAAGAAGGACTTCATAGTTGTTAACAGCTTACTATAGATAGTCTCTGTGCTAAACACCAATCCTGTGAGGTATGCACTATTATTATCTCCATTGAACATATGAGAAAACTGAGTTCAGTAGCCTGCCGAGAATCACTTGGCTGATAAGCAGCAGGGATGAGATCAGAACCCAGGTTTATCTGAAACTAAAACTGAAGCTTTTGATTGCTCCCAAGCTAGGACAGTGTAGGCTGCAAATTAAGTGAGTATGTGCCAAAGCCAGCTTCCCTGAGTTTGCATCACAGCCCTACCACTTACTGGCCATGTGGCCCTGGGCAGTCTTTTCTGGGACCATCATGGTATCTATATCACTGGATATTGTAAGAATTAATAAGTTAACATATATGCAACACTTATAACTATGCCTAGGTTATGCTATGAAAGTGTTAGCTATCAGTTAAAAAAAAGTGTTATTGAGATATAATTCACATACCATTCAATTCAAACATTAATGGTCTACAATTCAAAGGTTTTTAGTATATTGAGAGAATTGTACAATCATCACCAAAAACAACTTTAGAACATTCTGTCATCCCAAAAAGAAAACCAGTACCCATTAATAATCACTCCCTTTCCCATCCCACTTCGTCATAGGCAACCATTAATCTACTTTGTGTCTCTATAGATTCATAGATCTATAAGAATCTATAGAATACAGATTGCTTATTCTGGACATTTCATATAAATGAAATCACATATGTGTCCTTTTGTTTCTGGCTTCTTTCACTTAGCATGGCATTTCAAAGTTACTTCATATTTTAGCACATATCAATGCTTCATTTCTTTTCATTGCCCAATAATATTGCATTGTGTAGATATACCTCATTTTATTTATCAGTTCATGGACATTTGATTTGTTTCCACTTTTGACTATTGTGAATAATGATGCTATGAATACTTATGTAAAAATTTTTCTTTATTTTTAATTTTTTTATTTTTGTGTAAAAATTTTTATGTGGGCCTATGTTTTTATTTTTCTTAAGTATATGTCTGGAAGTGAAACTATAGCTATTTCTTGTCACTGCCTCTGTCTTGTGCATATGTGAATGTGCAGATGTAATTCTCTCATATAAACACAAGCCCTGGGGTTTTTATTCTAAATTACCTAATGTGGTAAGTATCCTTCCTGTTTCATATCACAATTGAAGAAACTGAAACTCTGGGAGATGTGCCTTACTGTTTCTTGGTCTGCAGCTTTGCTCATGCTCTATCCCCTTTTGAGCATGGCCCCTTGAATCTTTCCCTTGTCAATCCTTTGGGTTTGAGCTGAGACCTTACTTCTTGCCAGCAAGCCTTGCTTAGACCCCTGCCTGGGACAGGTACCCTGCTCTGTGCCTCCGCGATGTCCTAAGGGTTCCTTTATCATCAGCTTTGTCACAACCAACCAGATGGTAAGATTCTAAGGAAGGGGCACCATCGTCCTCAACTCTGTCTTCCATGCTAAGCACAAGGGCTGGCGTACAGTGATTGTTCAATAGATGCTGATAGAAGTTAAGAAGGGAGGAAGGAATCTGGCCCAGATACATGCTAAAAAGTGACATCTTTGGTTTATCAGACTGATAATAACATCTTTTCTGTCACATTATATGGCCTTGGTTTGAATTCATAAAAACGAAAAACCAAGGAGTGAGTATTCAGATTGGAAAAAGAGTCTTTGCTTTATTAAACCACTTAAAACAATCTACCTGTAGATAATGAACCCCTGGGAAAGTGTTGCTTGAAAGACAATCTGTGTGTCACAGTGATACCCAGGATGCTTTTAGGGGTATAATATGGAGGACATTTTTAACTTAACAGTCCATTATTTACTTCAAATGAATATAGAATATAGCTATATTATATGAATATAGCTAGGATATAAAACCCACAGTATCATTTTTAGGAGAAGGCTAAGGTCTTTTTTTTTTTTTTTTAATTAAGATTATTCTTTTTTTTTTTGGTTGGAGGCTCACTCTGTATCCCAGGCTGGAGTGCAGTGGCACAATCTCGGCTCACTGCAACCTCTGCCTCCCAGATTCAAGAGATTCTCTCTGCCTCAGCCTCCCAAGTAGCTGGGATTACAGGCACCTACCACCATGCCCAGCTAATTTTGTATTTTTAGTAGAGACAGGGTTTCATCATGTTGGCCAGGCTGGTCTCAAACTCCTGACCTCAGGTGATCTGTCTGTCTCGACCTCCCAAAGTGCTGAGACTATTCAAAATATCTATTAATAACAGTGCAGATGAAACACAGATACAGAAAATCTTGTATAGGTGGCACAAAATAATTCAAGTTTTAGAACACCAATTAAAGACATTTAAAATGTGAAAAGTTCTAAGCACAAAATACACTTTATAAAATAGTACATGTCCAGGTTGACTGGGCACACAAATCACCTCAAATCTTGCTACAATGGAGATTTTGAGTTGGCAGACCTGGAAAGGGCACTGAGGCACTGTATTCTTAAAAAGTACTCAGGGAATACTAATACTGCTGATCCTGAACCACACCTGATTATAAACCATAAATGAAAGTATAAAGTAGTAACAATAATGCTACCTGCTACCTTATGATTTCTGCTATGCACTAGGTGCTCTCTACATATGTATATAGGTGCTTTATAGATGTCAAACCTGGCAGTATTCACAGCAATCCTGGAAGGTAGTTATTAATATCTCCAGTTTACAAATGAAAATTTGAAAATCAGAACTGGCTTGACTTTTAGCCACAACTTTTTTTTTTTCTCCCACAAAGCAAGATGAACAAGCAGCAAGGAAATGATAATATCCTTGTCTTTATTTTCATTATGACTGTAAAAGAAATTGAGCTAGAGGGGCCTGATCTACTGCCTTGATTTTGGCCATTGCAAGTTCTCAGCATTTGTTCCATTCACATGTCCTGTCTGTGACCTCAGTGTGAGACAGAAAGTAATCTGGTCTAAGGATCAAAGCCTGAAGTTCTCCCATTTCCCCCACATTCAAAACAAAATAGCTCTGGGTAAGGGATGCATTTCTATCCCATGGTTATAATGAAGGAAAAAAAAAATCCTACTAAAGTCCAATTTGGATAAAATAGCATTCTTTAAACAAGTAAAAATAAACATATACACACATACACGTAAACATATATATCTTAATGCACGGAACAGTTTCAGCTGCCTGGAGGGAGTTTTGTTGTTGTCTCTAGTTAATACTACTAATTCATTTTCACATGGGTATTCTGTGAGTTAAACACTTTACATTTACATATTTTTTTTGTAAAGATTCCAAAATGCCTAATTAAGAATAAACCCAAGAAAAAAAAGTAAAACCAATGGTTTCTTTTCAGAGAGTTCCAAAGCCCATTGTGGTGTGGTAGGGGGAAGGGAAGGGAGTCTTCTATTGCTAGTCACAGGCCACCAAGGTACCGTCCATAAAAGTTTTCATGAGGGAATGTTATGCTCTACCTGGCTAAATAGCAGATTTCAAAAATCTAAGGGCTTGGGCTCAATCTGTCCTGTTTTGTTTTGTTTTAATTGGGAAATATCCTTATAAATCTGGGCATCTGGCTTCTCTGGAAAAATTGGAACACCTGGCAATAGTGGGCCCAGACTCCTGCAATAGCTTCTGTTGCAGCAAGGAGCAGCTGTCACTCTTCACTTTCCCAGCAGGCTTCACGCATGTCCATTACCTGCCTGGCCTTGGAAGCTGCTGACTTTGGAATCTCTAGTTTATAAGTAGAGTTTATGAACAGCCAAACTTTGCTCTTCTCATCATTATCCTAAGAAAAATCTGTCCAAACAACTATGTGTTAGAACAATGAAAAACAGTTTCCTTTTAACAAAGTAAAAGCAGCTGGTTCACATAAGAATTATTCATTGAGTTCATAGAAGCCAATGTGTCCGGATTTTAAATACTCTGTGTTGTTCAGATATGCAAGTGATAAATCCCCTGTGTTTCCCCCATGTCACGCAGCTGGTCGTTAGCTGGTATACTCTTGGCCCAGTTCCTGTGAGGATCACATTAAGTGATGGGAGTCCAGAGGTGGCTGAGAAATTATCCTGTCCAGTTTGCTGGTAGTAAGAGTTGAATTCCCCAGGTCCAAAAGGGTCAACAGAAAGAATGGCTAGTATATAGGTATATGGAGGGAGATGATATCCAGAAAATTGGGATACTTTTTTAAAAAGCAGATACTTTCTCATGCTTGATTTAGAGGTGGAGAACATTGCAGTCCTCTAATCTGTTATTCATTCAATAAATATTTATTAAGTACCAACTGTATGTTATGCACTGTGCTTAACAGGGAATATGATAATGAATGATACTGAATCCCCTGCCCTGGAGAAGTTCAGTCTGGAGGTGGTTATCCAAATATATGTACCTTGATAGCTATATGAAAAGTGACTGATGCCACCTTATAGGTGGAGTGAAGACCTGTCCATTATGTCATACTCCTAATCCCAAAGAGATTCCACAATATTCCCATCAGTTTCATTCCTCCTACAGACAGACAGATATGTTTTGCTTTGAGACAGTAATAGCACAGCTGGATAAGGCAGACCAAACTGGGACTGTGCTGAACTGCAAAGGAACGAACTGTCACTACTCAGGTATGGCCAACTCTTAGTAGGCAGGAATGCTGGCCCAAGGTTGACAGAATACTGGTGTTTGTGAGGAAAGCCAGAAACTAGATTTTTTAATATGACAGCTTCTTTTTTGATAGTGTTTTAAAACATTTTAAAACCCAGTGTAGATTCACAGAAATGGGTTTTCAGGCAGGTTTAATTAGGGAGTCCCAAGACTATTATCTCTGATTCCAGGAGTCCCTGTGCCCAACCTTTTCATTGTATTTAACATAGCATCTTACCAAGAACTGGCAGCCTGGAATTTGCTTTTTCAAGGAAGTCCTATTGGGTCTCTCATATTTTTGAAAATCATTTCTGGATATCAATCCTTTGTCAGATGTATAGATTGTAAAGATTTTTCCCACTCTGTGGGTTGTCAGTTTACTCTCTGTTGACTGCTCCTTTTGCTGTGCAAAAGCCCTTTAGTTTAATTAAGTTCCAACTATTTATCTTTGTTTTTATTACATTTATTTTTGGGTTCCTGGTAATGAAATCAGACAAAGGACTGATATCCAGAACACATAGAAATACTCAGACTTCCTCTACATTTCTTTCATTTCTCTCTCCTGCCTCCTTCTACTGCTCTCTTTCTCTCTGTCATTCCTTTTCTCTCACTCTGTTACCTAAAAAGAATTATCTTAATTAAAAGAGTGGAATACGAACGCATTTATCAACAAGTTATTCTTTAAAAATAACTTTTGAAATCTAGAAATAATTAAAGACATCATTTGGTTCTTCTGACATTTATCTTTAACTTTTCATATTCGTGTCACTCTGGCTTGGAATAAAAATCCTTTGCCAGACACTTGTCCTTTACTTTTGAACTGGTCTTGAGCTAAAATGCCCCTGAGAGGCTTATCGTTAAATAGAGCTTACAAAGACTTCATTCTCTATTATTCACAGGTGTTCCATTCACCTTGCCTAGACTGTATAAGCTAATTACATGAATGGTTTTGTTTGTATTTTCTATCTCCCAGTTCTCAGAGCCGCTTCCTTTTTATCCAACTGTAGCTAAAGAGAAAAAAGAAAGACTTGAGAGGGTAAAGCCTCCCTGGCTTTTCTTTTTATTCAGAGAAAATGTTTTCATTCTTTAGCTATTTCACTGCAGTCTCTCACCTCATTAGGACATAATTTATGGACAATAAGTAAAATTAACTTTAATTAATAACCCTGGATTTCTGACTTTCCTTAGCAACATCCTAGAGAATCTTTAGCTTTAATAATGTTTCACCTTCCTTGCTTTTCTAGAATCATATTATAAAAAGCCAAAGCAAAACAGATAAACCAGTGTCCCTAATACAATATATTTATTTAAAACATTCTAACATCTTGGGATGCTCTGATATTTGGTCTTATTTTTCTAACATCCTTATAGTTGCCATCAAAAATATATGTGTTGAGCATGGTACTAGTATAAAAGGCACAGAGAGTAATGAAACAAAATTTTAAAAACCCAGAAATAAGCCCAAATACTTATAGCCAACTGATCTTCAACAAAGAAAACAAAAACACAAAGTGGGGAGAGGACACCCTTTTCAACTAATGGTGCTGGGATAATTGGCTAGCCACATGTAGGAGAATGAAAATGGATCCTTATCTCTCATTTCATGTAAAAATCAACTCAAGATGGATTAAGAACTTAAATCTAAGACCTGAAACTATAAAAATTCTAGAAGATAACATTGGAAAACCCCTTCTAGACATTGGCTTAGCAAGGATTTCATTACCAAGAACCCCAAAATAAATGTAATAAAAACAAAGATAAATAGTTGAGACTTAATTTAACTAAAGAGCTTTTGCACAGCAAAAGGAGCTGTCAACAGAGAGTAAACTGACAACCCACAGAGTGAGAAAAATCTTTACAATCTATACATCTGACAAAGGACTGATATCCAGAATCTACAAAGAACTCAAACAAATCAGAAAGAAAAAAAGATCCCATCAAAAAGTGGACTAAGGACATGAATAGACAATTCTCAAAAGAAGATATAGAAATGACCAACAAATATATGAAGAAATGCTCAACATCACTAATGATTAGGGAAATGCAAATCAAAACCACAGTGTGAGTCTACCTCACCCCTGCAAGAATGGCCATAATCAAAAAATCAAAAAAACAGTAGATGTTGGCATAGATGTGGTGATCAGGGAACACTTCTCCACTGATGGTGGGAATGTAAACTAATACAGCCACTATGGAAAACAGTGTGAAGGTTCCTTAAAGAATTAAAAGTAGAACTACCATTTAATCAGGCAATCCCACTACTGGGTATCTGCCCTGAAGAAAAGAAGTCATTATACAAAAAAGATACTTGCACACACATGTTTACAGCAGCACAATTCACAATTGCTAAATTGTGGAACCAACCCAAATGCTCATCAATCGATGAGCAGATAAACTGTGGTATATATAAATGATGGAATACTACTCATCCACAGAAAGGAATGCATTAACAGAATTTGCAGTGACCTGGATGAGATCGGAGACTATTACTCTAAGTGAAGTAACTCAGGAATGGTAAACCAAACATCATATGTTCTCACTGATATATGAGAGCTAAGCTATGAGGACACAAAGGCATTAAGAATGAAACAATGGACTGTGGGGATTTAAGAGGAAGAGTGTGTGTCGGGGGGTAAAGAATAAAAGACAACAAATAGGGTGCAGTGTATATTGCTTAAATGATGGGTGCACCAAAATCTCACCAATCACTCCTAAAGAACTTACTCATGCAACCTAATATCACCTGTACCCCAGTAACTTATGGAAAAAAATTTTTTTTAAAAAAGCGGGGAAGCCGGGCGCGGTGGCTCACACCTGTAATCCCAGCACTTTGGGAGGCCGAGGCGGGTGGATCACGAGGTCAAGAGATCGAGACCATTCTGGTCAACATGGTGAAACCCCGTCTCTACCAAAATTACAAAAAATTAGCTGGGCATGGTGGCGCGTGCCTGTAATCCCAGCTACTCAGGAGGTTGAGGCAGGAGAATTGCCTGAACCCGGGAGGTGGAGGTTGCGGTGAGGCGAGATCGCGCCATTGCACTCCAGCCTGGGTAAAAAGAGCGAAACTCCGTCTCAAAAAAAAAAAAAAAAAGGGGGGGGGGGCAAGTATACATATTGAGTATTGCCAACACTGACTCTCCTCTAGAAATACCTTGTCCCTCAAGAGTTTAAAAGTGATGGTTTTTATCATTATGACTTCAAGCTGAGGCTTTAGTAGTTAGTAATCCCTAAATGTGATCTAATTTTCTGATAATGAGGAAAGTGACAGCTTATGGAGCTCAAGACAATAATAGCAGCTGGCATTTTTTAAATTGCTTGCTACATGCCAGCATTTTTCAGATCACTCTGCTTCTCAGTTCATTTAACTACTGTTATCATCCTATTCTTACAGGTGGTACAGCTGCAGCACGGGGAGGCACTGAAATGCCTAAGGTCACAGAGGTGGTGGCAGAGCATGTATTTGAAGCCAGGCCTCTGACCCCAGTCTGTAACCTTAACCAGTTGGCTGCCCTGCTTCCTGGAATTGGGATAAAGCAAAGCAGAGATATGGTTAAAGCTGATTTTTTTTCCCCTTACAAGTTTGCCTTGAGAACATTTAGTTCTTTTTTTTGTCCCAAATTCTTCCTTTGTAAATCCCAAGTCTATTTACCAGAATGTTGCAGCAGCTCATTAAATGTGTTCATAGTTCCTTGAGAGAAAGGCCACATAAATATTACAGAACTGTTTTAAAAATATATGAAATGTGTTTACTTGAATATATGATGGTCGTATTTCTCACTGTAAATAAATAAATGAGTGCTGATTTTCTGAGTTCTAAGGACGTAGTTGTACCAGGTCCCTCTTCAAGAGCTCACAGTCCAGGCTGCTGAGGCTATGGGGCTGAAGATCAGACTCTGCCCCAGGTGACAGTCCCCTGAGGCCTCAGGAAAGTGCCTCCAGGGCAGTGGCTAGGCCTCCTCATGCCTTTGCATTCAAACCTTCTACAATGCTGAATGCCAAGGGAAAAATATGAAGAAGAAGTGAGAAAACTGATAAATTGTGATACACTCAAACAGTGATCTACTAACTCAGCAAGAAAGAAAGAATGAACTAAATATACATACAAAATGGATGAATTTCACAAGCATTGATGCTGAAGGAAGCAGGCATAAAATAACACATATTATATAATTTTATTTATATAAAGTTTAAGAACAGGGAAAACCTGGAATGGTAGGTGGAGCATGTACAGACCAGGAAGGACACCAGAGAAATTTATGGAGTAGAGAAAATGTTTTATGCATTGATCTGAGTGTGGTTACATACACATTCATACATGTGTAAGTATCAAAAGGCTGTACTCTGTTGATTAGTGTACATTATATATATTATACCTCAGTAAAAAATAAAATGAAATAAAAATTACATAGAAGACTGTCAAGCTGAAATCATCTTGAGATTTGAGGCCAGCACTAGAGGCAAGAACCATCTCACAATAGGATTTGAATGCCAAGCTAAGAGGTTTGGACTTCATTTTGAAAGTCCAGGGGTCTAGTGAAGAAGTGGCAGGATCGATTTCAAATGCTGAAAGCTCATTCAGCATCTTTCTGTATAGAGGGAGCCCTGGAGCTGGGGCAAGGCAGAAAGCAGGGAGACAAGATCACCCTAAAATTTCTCTTCTTGGAAAAAACTAATTATATTTCTATGAACTTGATGAGTGTGCACCTTCTTTGAATAGAAAACGTTCCCCCCATGAAGTTGGGGCAGCAGCAGGAGGTAGCTACATGTATTCACCTTGCCACACTTGGCACGCTGACAATTTAGAACTGTTTTTCACCACACAGGCTCACAGAGCCTTCATGCTCCCCAGGGCAGGCTTTTCTGGCTTCTTGCCTTTCTCAGCTTCTCACACCTCCCAACCCCCAACCCGTCATAGTCACAGTCTTCTTCCTTTCCTCACAGCGTTTGCATGGAGGAGGGCAAGGTGGTTACTGCTGGCCATGCTGACCTAAATAAAATGCAGGGGTCACAAGGTCATTTCCATGGGGACTGTGTACAATTTGCATACTCTCAGTCAGCCATGCTGCCAAAATCCAAGCAATTTTCCATATTAAATATCGCTCACTTAAAAATTAACATTTTGAAAAACGGAACTGCGCATAATTTTTAATGTATCTATATAATAGCTACAGGTCTTTTTATTTTTTATATTTGTTTTGAGCTGTTTCCATTTATTTAATAAACATTTTAAATATAAAACTGTTTAAGGTATATCTATTTATGCATTTTAAAGACATACACATAGGAGAGTGATATATCAGTAACTCGGGCTCTTTTCTGTAAGCTACTTCAGGTATGCTCTTGTATTATTCAACACTAAAGTATCCACTTACAGACTGTTAAATGAAGTAGGATATTTAGATTTGAAATCAACACATTTCAGCATATGTAAGTCTCTAATTCAAAAAAATGACCAGGTGCAGTGACTCATGCCTGTAATCCCAGCATTTTGGAAGGCTGATGTGAGAGGACTGCTTGAGCTCAGGAGTGTGAGACCAGCCTGGGCAACACAGCAAGATCTCATTTCTACTAAATATTAAAAAAAAAAAAAAAAATCAGGCACGGTGGTGTGCACCTGTAGTTCCATCTGCTCAGGAGGCTAAGGTAGGAGGATTGTTTGAGCCTGTGAGATCAAGGCTGCAGTGAACTACAATTGAACCACTGCATTCCAGCTTGGGTGACAGACTGAGACTCTGTTTCAAAAAAAAAAAAAATTTGTGTGTGTGTGTGTGTGTGTGTATGTGTGTGCATGCACTGGGAAAGACAGGATAATGAGAGAATAATGTTGAAATTGATCACATCACTAAGAAAAAAAATTGATGGAGTGGGTTCAGCTTTGTGCACTAGCCACTAATTGATGCTGTTAAACTAGGATGACTTGGTCACTACCTAGATTGATGAGAATGGGAGGAAAGTTGGAAGGCAATTTAGATATGTAAGATGATTTTTAAAAAACAAAATTAATGCAAAAAATTCAATGATGAACAAACTATAAAAATTTAAGTAATAGGATCTAACCCTGCATTTCATGACCTTATCTCATTTGCCTCACCCTAATCCTGGCCCTGGTTCCAATAAAACTTTATTTACAAAAATAGGCAACTGACCTGTAAGCCATGGTTTGCTAATTTGGTATTTTAGAACATTGTATTAAAATACAGCCATGGATTGCTTAATGATGGGGATACGTTCTAAGAAATGTATTACTAGGTGATTTTGTCATTGTGCAAACATCATAGAATGTACTCACACAAACCTAAATGGTATAGCCTACTACACACCCAGGTTATATGGTACAACCTATTCCTCCTAGGTATAAACCTATACATTATATTACTATATTGAGTACTACAGGCAGTTGTAACACATGGTGTTGTATTATCTACACATATCTAAGCATACAAAAGGTACACTAAATATGTGGTATAAATGATAAAAAGTAGTATACCTGCATAGGGCACTTATCATGAATGGAACTTTCAGGACTGGAAGTCGCTGTGGGTAAGTCAGTGAGTGAATGATAGGTAAACGTGAAAGCTTAGGACATTACTGTGCACTACTATAGAGTTTGTAAAAACTGAACACTTGGGCTACACTAAATTTATTCTATAAGTTTTCTCTCTTCAATAATAAATTGACCTTGGCTAGCTGTAACTTTTCTACTTTGTGAACTTTTAATTTTAAAAAACTTTTAGATGTATTTGTAATAACACAGGTTAAAACACAACACATTGTACAACTGTACAAAAACATTTTCTTTATATCTTTATTTCATAAGCTTTTTTCCCCTATGTTTAAAAGCTTTTAAAAAGCTTTTAAACTTTTTTTTGTTAAAAACTAAGACACAGACATACTCATTAGCCTTGATCTACACAGGATCAGGACCATCAATATCACTACCTTCCACCTCCACATCTTACCCCACTGGAAGGTTTTCAGGGGCAATAACACACATTAAGCTGTCATCTCCTATGATAACAATGCCTCCTTCTAGAATACCTCCTGGAGGATCTGCCTGAGACCATTTTACAGCTAACTTTTTTTTAATAAGTAGAAGGAGTACACTCTAAAATAAGGATAAAAAGTATAGTGTAGTAAATATATAAACCAGTCACATGGTTGTTTATTATCTTTATCAAGTATTAAATACTGCACATGATTGTATTGCTATACTTTTATATGACTGGCAGTGCAGTGAGTTTATTTACACCAGCATCACCACAAATACATGAATAATTTGTTGCACTAGGACATTGTGACAGCTACAATGTCCCTAAGTGATAAGAATTTTCACTTCCACTACAATCTTATGGGACTACAAACTGATAAATATATTCAAATTATCTTCATATTTTACATACGGTTCATCATTGACCAAGATGTTGTTATGTGGACTAATACTTTTTATATTAACTACTGAGTATTTTTTGCATTCCCTTAAACTGTGTGCCTAAGGTGAGTACCTTACTCACCTAATCCCAGTCCTGGCCTTGAGGTGGACCTGGTAAATTGTGACTTCCTTTCAGGTTAAACGTCAAAGAAGTTTGAATGTAAAACAAAGTCATGCAAAATACATAATGTAAAACAAAATGAAGTTACATGTGTATTATGTTTATGTAATTTCTTTTACATATAACTGCCTTAGACTCCACATAGTACAATCTTTATTAGTGAGAGAGAGGACGGATCCCAGGGTACTTCCTAGTCCTAGATGGAGTAGACCTAGGCACAAGAATACACCAGATCAAAAGCTCTTACAGCCAACCAGGAGCAAATAAGCAGTGCCAACAGATGCAGAGCTGACGCTAGGGTTTCAGCAAGTCTCACATTACTTTACTGTATAGTATCCTCTAAGCTCATATTTTTGTGCTATGTCTAAGGTGTGTGTTTCCTAAAACCTCATGTCAAAGCTACTTGATAGGTCTTAAGCATATATTATGGTTCAAAAGCAACTCAGGTTTCCAAAGAAAACCACAGTCTACAGATGAAGTCAGAATTTCTTCAGGGTGTAAGTGGTGATTTGTCTCAGTCTTATGATTTTCATGCACTCATTTCCCAAATAACTCCAGTCTCAAAGAGTACATCTGAAATGTTACACCTCTTGCAAGAAAGTACACTACAGTGATTCCCTGTTCCAGAACATGATATGCTTTAGTGAGTCATTAACAGGATATTTCATTTTCCTACTAAAGTGTCAACTATACTCATAATCCCTTTTAGGGTCAACATGATTTCCTTCTGACTTAGTACATACTTAAAGATTTCCTGATGTCCAGATCTGAGAACATCATCATCCTTGGGGTCATCATGAAAGTGGTCACAGTTGTCTTTAAAATCTGCAAACAGTTCTCAGAATAGTTAATGTGATGTTTATGCACATCTACTCCCAGAAAACCAAACTATTAATTTGCTTGTGTGGGAACACTTTGGGCTCATCTGTACAGTCATTTATTTGGGGGCAAGTTCATTCCTTGCCATGAGAATTTTAACTATTTATATTACAGCCTTTTAGTTGTTGTCAACTGGGATCATTGTAACCAGCAAACTTTTTTTCTTCTCCTCCTTTTTTATTTTTAAAGTTTTCTTTTGTTATTATTGTTGTTGACTTTAAACATATGGCAAGGTTTTTTTCTTTCTCTTTACATTTTACCTGCTAAACTGATATATTACAAATAAGTAACACATAGTACATAGTAATTTATTAAAGAAGATAAAGTTAAGTTACAATGAATCTCTGGAGCCAAAGAACACCCCTTTCTTTTCTCTCAGGCCATTTGGGACATAAAATTAAAACAAACCGAAGAACATTTTGGTATGCATCTTTGTGCTTTGGTTGCCAAGTACAAGAGGTGAAACATGTCTCCAATAAATATCTTTAGGGGTACACACTTGTACTGGACAACCTGAAAATGAGTACCGTGTACTGGAAAGAACATAATGCTCCCTTCAGTAATTTTAAAGCTTCTTTTTCAGATTGTGGCTGCCCATACATGCTGGGTAGTTCAGTTGGCAGGATCATTAAGTACAAAATGCTCCACAGGAGAGAACAAGCCCAAAGTGCTTCAGAAGTGCAAAGATGGGAATGTTCAGTGCAGACCTAAGAAGAGAGAGTCCAGAGGTGAGCCCAGAAGAGCCAACCAGTTCTGGCAGGATGGGAAACAGTCTGGCTAGCAGGGCTTCCCAGAAGTTAAGGGGCACCAGGGCCACTTCCATTTTTTAAGGGTCCTGGTATATTAAAAAATAAAAGCTGAAAAATCTGTTAACATTGTGGTATATTTTGGGTGTTTACAACAATTACAATGAGAAATTGAATATATTTATATCCCACTGGTATATTGTTCCACCTCATTGGAGATTACATCCAAAGTCCATGTTTGAGGCCACCGGTGAATGGTAGGCCCCAGCTAAACTAACCTTCCCCAAGTCCACATTTGAAGCCACCAGTGAATGGTAGACCCCAGCTAAACACCTTCCTGGCTGCCACTGTCACACAGTTCACCACCAATTAGGACCAAAGAACCCAACTGGCAGGGCACATGCTGTCCTTAGAGTTTCTTTCTTACTCTGTAACCTGGAAGGCCTGTGCCCCAAGCAGGCCCTTAATAAGTACATGTTGAATAAATGAACTGACCAGTCTTTAAACATTAGCAAGACAGGTCTCATCTTGTTCCGTTTCTAAAATGCTTTCTTTCCCGTCCCAACTTGACTCCCCACAACCATGTATCCTACCCACACTTGAAATTCTAGCCAAGCACCATGTTTTCTGTGAAGACTGTCTGCTGCTGTTACTATACCTACTTTCCTCTATATGCTGAGAAATTCTCCTGCATTTACAGTCAGAAACATATAATAGTTTGACACCCCCAGGCTTTCAATCCCCACTTCCACCCTAGCCTAGAGAATTCAAGCTCTTTACAGCCAAGAACTATGTCTTACTCTTCTTTTGGATCTGTAATGTAAGGCCTAAAGTTTTCTGTGCTGCCTTGACATCTTTGAGCTTCATGGGGCCCCCAAAACCTAACTGTGAGTTCTGCTCTTGCCAGATATGCCCTTCCCAGTGGGAAAGACTCCTCAACTGGCTAGTTTCCCTATTAGCTAAACCAGCTGTACTCTACCTGGTCTTCAACCTAAGGGGTTCTACTTCCCTGCCAGTCTGTGAAATTAAAGTAAGCCAGTCATCCTCCAGTGGGAACCAGGGGTTACCCCAGCCTGTGTTGCTAGAAACCTTGCCTCCCATAGGCCTTGCTTGTCCACTCTACTCTTCAGTGTAACCCCGAGTGACCCTGGATAGTGTGCTGTGTCCTCCCCTAGGCTGTGAGTATATGTGAGTCATAAACTGCCATCAATCTCATCTGTCCAGTGTTGGGTACTGGGTGTTCCACCATCTCATACTATTTAGGGTTGGGAATCCCTCTTTCAATAATGTGGTGAATAGAAGGTGATCGGAACAGTATCCCACACAGAGGTGTCACTCAATAAATTTGTGCTGATTTCATCATCTTCATTTGATGAAGTTCCTGGCCAAGTAGACTGGAAATTAATTATTTACTGTAGATGACTATAGATTTTTCTACAAAGAATCCACTGGAAACATATAGTAACATCTTCCATTTGCGTAATTATGTTTCAAGCAATCTTTTTCTTTATTGCTCACTGTACTGTTAACCAATAAAAGCAAAACTGCCTAACAGCAAATCTGTACTTAATTTTTGTACTACTGATCTGACATTTACATTGCAATTCTTAATAAATAATTGAGGTAAACTGTAACCATGTCCAATCATGAAAACAAGATTCCAGTATCAGTCTACATTGGGTATAAGCAAGAGACTAAAAACAACTGAAAGTGCATTAAAACGTAGACTTTCCCCCCACAATGACCTACTTAATCTATTTCATTGTCTCCCTTTATCTCACTTCTTTGTAAGCAAAATGGCAACACTTGGGGGCACTGAAAGGGAGACTTATCCTAGAATCTGCAATCAGTATTAAACTTAAGTGTTTCAGGGAGAGTTTCATTTGCATTATTGTTATTTTATCACTTGGTTTCCAAGGTCCAAGAGAAGGAAAAAAAAAAAAAAAAAAGCCCTGTATTTTCCCTTCTGGGGACTCCTGCTTTATCCTAAACGAGTTGGGGGGAAATGTACACCAGCGAGCAGGTCTCCTGTACAGTTTCCAAATCACAGTAGTAACGGGCCTCAGCCCCTCCCACCACCCTGTCACTTCTCTCCTCTGCTGAGGGCTGGAGACGTTGGGGACTAGGGCTCCGAGAGGGACCAGGAGATCAGGGAAGCTCAGATCCACGCCATACCGCTCTTCGACCACAGTGAAATGTAATGACTAGCTTTTCAGCCTGGGCTCTTCATGACAAAAGTGAGCGCAAAATGGTCATTAAACAATTCATCAAGCTTCAGACTTCTCCAAAGGACAGGGCCCTTCTCCGAAGGACCACCTGGTGCCTGGATTAGGCTGCTCCTAGCCTAGCTTTCCTGCTGCTCCTTTTCCCGGAGTGGTCGGTACACAGGACGTGCCGAACGTGCGATTATTATAAGGCTATTACCAGAAGCCAGGGTACATGCTCAGGGTGAGGTGCAGACAAGGTAAAGACATTTCCCAACAACCCAATCAGCTAGTGACTGGGGACGAACCATTCACGGGCGGTGGGGAGCTGGCCGGCTGGCCCGGGGTGCGTGTGCCCAGAAGCTATGGGGGCCCCCAAGTGCAGACGCTCTGGCGGCTCTCCACAGCAGCTGGGAAAGGTGGAAGAAAGAGAATAAAAGGAACTTTCCCCGCTCGGCGCTAAAGGGAGGGAGCAAGCAGAGAGCCAAGCTCTAAGGAAAGCTCTAAGGGATCTGAATGAATGGAGGCGGGGGCGCCCAGGGCAGAGGCTGGTGCTGTGTTTGTGTCTAAAATTTGTCTGCTTTCCTGCTGTTTGCTGCTGGCTTGATTGGCCAAAAAAAGTCCCCACATTTTACCCCTAAATATGGACACTTTTCTCAGTATTCAACACACGCATTTTCCAGATTTAAATTAAAAAAAAGAAGCAAAGATATTCTTCGTAAATATCTAGCACTAATAGTTTCATGTGTAAATTGCCAGTAACTGCATCTGTACATATATATATATATATATATGTTTTTAAACTAGAACATACCATAGTTGTGTAATCTATCTTAAAAATAATTTTATTGTAGAAGACTCATAACTTTAAATTTACCATCCTAACCATTTTTCAGTGTATAGTTCAATGTAAACATATTTACATTGTTGTGCCAAGATCTCTAGGACTTTTCCATCTTGCAAAAGTGAAACTGTATCCCCTATTAAACATTAATCCCCTCTCCTCTCTGCCTTTGGTAACTGCCTTTCAACTTTCTGTTCAATTTTGACTATTTTAGACTCTTTATCTGAGTGGAATCATGCAGTATTTGTCCTTCTGTGACTGGTTTATTTCACTTAGCATAATGTCCTCAAGGTTCATTCATGTTGTAGCATGTGACAAGATTTCCTTCTTAAGACAGCGTAATATTCCATTAGATGTATACACTATTACACATTTTCCTTATTCATCTGTTGGTAGACATTTGGGTTGCTTTCACCACTTGTCTATTGTGAATAATGCTGTGACAAATCTGGGTGTGAAAATACCTCCTCAAAATCCTGCTTTGAATTCTTTTGGATATATACCCAGAAGTGAGATTGCTGGTCATACGGCAATTCTATTTTTAATTTTTTGAAGAACCACCATATCGTTTTTACAGTGGTTGAACCATTTCACATTCCCACCAACAGTGTGCAAGGATTCCAATTTCTCTGTATTCTTGCCAACATTTGTTATTTTCTGTTCTTCAGATATTGGTCATTCTAACGGATATGAGGTGATATGTAATTATGGTTTTGAGTTCTCTCTTATGATTAGTGATGCTGTGCATCTTTTCATATGTTAGCCACTTGTACATTGTCTTTGGAGAATTGTATATTCAAGTCTTCTGCTCATTTTAAAAATCAGCTTATTTGTGTTTTGGTTATTGAGTTATAGAAGTTCCTTATATACTATGGATATTAACTCCTTATTAAGTATATAATTTGTAAATATCTTCTGCCATTCCACAGGATGCCTTTTCACTGTTGATTGTTTCCTTTGATGTGAAGAAGTTTTCAGGTTTGATGTAGTCTGGCTTGTCTACTTTTGCTTCTGTTGCCTGTGCTTTTGGTGTCATAGCCATGAAATCATTGCCAAATTCAATGTTCCAAAGCATTTTCCTTATGTTTTCTTCTGGAAGTTTTATAGGGTCCAGCCCTATAGGGTCCAGTAAGTCCCTCCCTACTGGTGTGGAGATGAGAAATTAGAAATAAAGATACAGTATACACTGAGATAGAGAAAAGAGAGTTTGGGCCCAGGGGTCCACAGCTACCCAAAAGCGTGGAGACCAGCAGTGGCCCTGAGTGCCTGGACAGTCTGATTTTTATTGAGTACAAAGCAGGAGGAAGGGCAGGTAGGATGAGGTAATGGTGGTCAGTGACAGGGTCAGGTAAATCATGTGTCTTGGAGATGGGGTCCCAAGACTTTGAAGAAGCTGAGGTGAGGAGAAAACCTAAGGTGTCAGCACTTTTTTCATACTTGCAAAGAAATAGCAAGGTCACTAAGATTTATGTTACTAATTCTTATCTTCTAAGGAAAAGAGGACCCAGGTGCAGAAGTAGGACTTGAAAGTAACCATGGAATGTGACTGCTGAAGCACAGCACCACATAGAGACAATTAAGTCCCTGGATGTCTGTGGGCCTCCCTGACAGCCATCAGGCCTACTACAAGAGCTTGGAGAAGCGGAGTTTTCTCCTCACTCCTCCAGGGAAGGAGACATCTCGGCCATCTTGGACATCTCCTTCCCTAGCTGGCTAAATAGCGAGAGCTTTTGCAGCACTGACCCTGTCACATAGACAAGGTATCCTCCAGCAGCCCTTATGCGGGAGTGACAGAATTTAGAGCATCTTGCCTTAGGGTCACCTCTTTTTTAATGCCACTTCAGTCCCATACTTCTTGACCTGAGACTAATTAGTAAGATTAAAGATTATATGATTATATATGTATATATATTTGTCATTATACATGGTTATGTGATTATATATGATTATATATAGGTATAACTATGTAACTATATCTTTCTTTTCTAAGTCTATGTTTATATGAGAACATGCTGAGGCTTCAGGTCCTAGCCTTGGCTCTTGTGGGGTTTCCCCCCTACAGAGTTTCATAGTTTTAGGTGTTAAATTTGTTCTTTAATCTATTTTAATTTTTATATATGGTATAAGGTAGGAATCTAACTATTTTTTTGCATGTGGATATACAGTTTTCCCAGTACCACTTATTGAAGAGACTGTCTTTCCCCAATTTTATTACACTTACCTTTTCATGTTAAGAAATGTATTCAATTTCATTATTTTTAAGGCTGCATAGTATTTCATGCAAGCAGTTACATCATGATTTGTCAAGCCAATCTTCTATTATTGAATAGCATAGATATGCTCAATTGTTTCTGGATCATAAAATAAAATTTCCCTCTCTATGTAATTGGCTTCTAGAGTTGTCACCTCAGTCAGGTTTTTTGAAGTTTCCACATTCTTTCTAGCACTGCTGCTCATGAACTCTCACCTCCACACCTTTATAAATGCTACCTTTTTACTGCTAAAAATTTTATTATACTCCATACAGTTATTAGGTAGACATTCAGTATTCTTTTCATTATGGTAATAAAGTACAGCTGGGAATCAGGAAATGTGGGTTCTAAACTGAGAAACTGAACTTTAGCATTGTGGTTAAAAAAAAAAAAAAAGCACAGTGTAATTCATATGAGCTGAATTGTGTCACAACAAAGTTCATAAATTGAATCCCTAACTCCCAGTGCCTCACAATGTGACAATATTTCGAGACAAAGCTTTTAAAAAAGTGATTAGGTTAAAATGAAGTCATTAGGGTGGACCCTAATTCAATCTTATTGGTGTCCTTATAAGAAGAGGAAATTTGGACACACAGAAAAAGGCCAAGGACTTGTGCACACAGAGGAGAAACCATGTGAGAACATAGCAAGAAGTATGCTATCTGCAAGCTAAGGTGAGACACCTCAGAAGAAACCAAACCTGCTGACACCTTGATCTTGGACTTCTATTCTCCAGAACTGTCAGAAAATAAATACTTGCTGTCTAAGCCACCCAGTTTTTTGTGCTTTGTAAAAGCAGCCCTGGCAAATTAACACAGCAATGCTTGAGTAAATTACTTGAATCTGTGAGCTTCCGTTTCCTTCAAACAAACTAGAGGATGAGATTATGAGATCTGGACTATTCTTAAACCTTAAATATGTGATTTATTTTAATGGGGTTGCACTAAAGAGAACATTAAGCTTTTCTAGCACACATAACTGGAAGTCCAGAGAAAGGACAGACTTCAGGGTTGTTGATTCAGTGGACTGATCTTTCCAAGGCCCAGGTTCTTTTTCTTTTTGGCTTCTTTGCTCTGCACACCATAGTGTGGGCTTTTTCCTAAGTCTAGGAAGCTTTATAATGCTGAGATAGATGACTGCCAGCAGCAATAAGGACAAAATCCTTTCTTATTTACATCTAAAAGGGGCCAGTACACTTCTACTCATATTTCATGAACCTGAATAGCTTAAACATGTACATTCCCAATTCACTCACTCACTAATTAAAGGTACTGTGAAAGGCTTGGAGCAATAATCCAGCTGGAAAGAACGTAGAGAGGCAATAGTAACGTCCACACGCTAGGAATAAATCATTGAATTTCTGGTTAGCTGTGATTTGTATGTAATCATCATGCATACTCAGGAAAGTGAGATCATAATCTACAAATATATTTCAAACATAACATTTTATGAATACTAGCTTTAACAGTTGATATATTAAGTATACTTTGTAGAGATATTTAACTAAATATTTAATGATTTTTGATATCACTGTTTCCTTCGTGTAGTTAGAAACCAACATATTATTTTCATGTCTGAAATATTCAGGCCCTGAAAAGCTCTTAGACTTTACGCATTGTGTACAATGAATGAAAAGGCCATAAAGGCAAGACTGAAATGTGATGGTAATAAAGAAAATCCAAAATGTGATAAACTATTTTGTTCTTTGTTAGAAGAAAAATTATGTTTATGGGAGAAATAAAGTCCCTCTGGAAGCTGGGAAAGGGGAAACAAAAATTGTAACAATTTTCAATGTGTATCCAGCACCATCAAGTGAAATAAATTTTGACTAAAAAAATCAAAGAAGTGGGCAGGCACTACTAGAAACCCCTTTTTCTTACTAATTTATCCTTGCAGCAATGTGTCCAGCAAAACAAAAGCAAAAACAAAAACCAAAGCCAACAAAAAGAGCAACAAACAACAACAGCAACAATGCAACAGGAAAATCAGAAACAACTATATTTTACTCTCTTTTGCAAACCAAGATATCATTTGACATAATACTAGCCAATGAGATACAAGTGAAAGTCTGCAGAAGATTTCTGGAAGTTTTTGCTTTACTATAGATGGCTCTCTTCCTCCTTGTTACTTTATTTTTCTTCCTCTACCTAAAATGCAGACATATGGCTGGAAGTAGAGTAGCCATTCTTTAACTAAAAAGTGACTGTGAAGAGAAAAGCCCCACACCAAAGATGGTGAAATGGGAAAGGCAGAAAGAGTCTGGAGGTTGATGATGTTGGGAAGCTGTCATTCCAGTCCAGGACTGCCCATCTCTAGACACATAAGAAAGAGAAACATCTATTTGCTTGAATTACCTAATGTGGTTTCTGTTGCATGCTGACCTGATTAATGTAACTACATAGAAAAAAAAAAAAGAGAGAGACTTCCGGGAAGATGGCCGCCTAAGAACAGCTCAGGACTTCAGCTCCCAGTGAAAGTGCAGAGAGTGAGTGGACCCCGCATTTCCAGACGAACTCTTATTGCCCACAGACCAGGAGATACCCAGGTAGAGGGGTCGCCAGCATCGTCGCAGTCCCAGCCAGCACGGCTGTTTTGGCCCCCATGGGGCTGATTCCGCCCATGCAGCTGCTGTGACCACGCCCTGTTGCTGCGGTTCTCCGTACAAAAGCCACTAGTCTGGGAGCCCTCTTAGCTGGCGATCAGAGCCCTGAGATGGCAGAGTTGCCCATTCATCTGAAATAGCGAGCCAGGTCAGGAGATTCCTAGGCAAAAAATCCACCAGGAACCGGTGCCGCAGTTCGAGCTGACTCAGTGAGTCGCAGCACGGGAGATCCCGGCGCCTTTTCAACAAGCAACTGGAGACTGGAACGCGGGGTCGTTCAACTTAAAAGAAAAGACTCTGAGTCAGGGAGCCAGGTGATAAGGCTCGGTTCGGCGCCGCAGTTCGAGCCCACTCAGTGAGTCGCAGCACGGGAGATCCTGGCGCCTTTTCAACAAGCAACTGCAACGCGGGGTCCTTCAACTTAAAAGAAAAGACTCTGAGTCAGGGAGCCAGGTGATCAGGCTCGGTTGGTCCCACCCCTCCACCCCCAACAACAACGAAAACAAAAACAGTAATTGGAAACTCTCTGGGTTGAGCCCTTCAAACCAAGCACAGCTGAACCCGGACGGTCCCGCTTGGTGGGGGAGGGGCTTCCGCCATTACTGAGACTCTCCACCACTATGGAGGCAGGCCGCCCTTGCCGAGGCAAACCACCGTTGCCAAGGCAACCTGCCACAACAGAGAGAGTCCGCCATAACAGAGGCGGGGCCACCTTGCAGAGACAGTTCTAATTACGCCCATATAAACAGGACTGCAGGGAAGAGCTCAGGGCAGCTGGGCGGAGCCCACAGCAGCTCAGCAAAGCCCCTGCGGGCAGGCAGTGGCTAGGCGTGCTGCTAGCTGGGCGGGTCAGATCTGAAAGAAAAATCAAAAAAGGCAGTAGTGCAACGAAAACTCATAAAGCTCCAACTCCCTAGGACAGAGCACCTGGGAACAAAAAGTGCTTTATGAGTTCAGCTGCAGCAGACCTAAACATACCTGCCCAGCAGCTCTGAACAAACAACGGAGCTCACAACTCAGGACTTAAGCCCCAATAAAAGATGGACTGTCTCCTCAAGTAGCTCCCTGACCCCCATAAATCCAAAGACTCACCTCATAAAGGAGAGAACGGACTGACAGTAGGCGAGCATCCTTCTAGGACAAAGATAGTAGAAGAGGAAACTGGCAGCAAGCCTTACTGTTCTGCAGCTGCTGCAGGTGATCCCCAGGCAAGCAGGGCCTGGAGAGGACCTCAGCAGTCCTACAGCAGAGGGACCAGACTGTTAGAAGGAAAGCTTAAAAAAAAAAAAAAAAAAGAAGTAACTTCAGCATCCACAAACTAGAAGCTCACTCAGAGACCCAATCTGAAAGACAGTAATTACAAAGAAAACAGGTGGATAAACCCACAAAAATGGGAAGAAACCAGCACAAAAAGGATGAAAACTCCCGAAACCAGAACACCTCTCCTCCTAAAAGGGATCACAACTCCTCACCAGCAAGGGAACCAGACCGGATGGAGAAGGAGGGTGATGAAATGACAGAATCAGACTTTAGAAGGTGGGTAGTAAGAAACTACAGTGAGCTAAAAGAACATGTTCTAACCCAACGTAAAGAAAATAGGAACCTTGAAAAAAGATTGGACGAAATGCTAACGAGAATGGACAGCATAGAGAGGAATCTAAGTGAATTGATGGAGCTGAAAAACACAACACGAGAACTTCGTGAAGCATGCACAAGCTTCAACAGCCGAATTGACCAAGCAGAAGAAAGGATATCAGAGGTCGAAGATCAACTCAATGAAATAAAAAGAGAAGGCAAGAACAGAGAAAAAAGCGCAAAAAGGAATGAACAAAATCTTCAAGAAATGTGGGACTATGTGAAAAGACCGAATCTACATCTGATAGGTGTACCTGAATGTGATGAAGAGAATGAATCCAAGCTGGAAAATAGTCTTCAGGATATTATCCAGGAAAACTTCCCCAACCTAGCAAGGCAGACCAATATTGAAATCCAGGAAATACAGTGAACACCACAAAGATATTCCTCAAGAAGAGCAACCCCAAGGCACATAATTGTCAGATTCACCAGGGTTGAAATGAAAGAGAAAATGCTAAGGGCAGCCAGAGAGAAAGGTCGGGTTACCCACAAACGGAAGCCCATTAGACTCACAGCAGATCTCTCAGCAGAAACCCTACAAGCCAGAAGAGATTGGGGGCCAATATTCAATATCCTTAAAGAAAAGAACTTTCAACCCAGAATCTCCTATCCAGCCAAACTAAGCTTCATAAGTGAAGGAAAAATAAAATCCTTTGTGAACAAGCAAGCACTCAGAGATTTCATCACCACCAAACCTGCTCTACAAGAACTCCTGAAAGAGGCTCTACACATATAATGGAACAACCAGTACCAGCCACTCCAAAAACACACCAAATGGTAAAAGAGCATCAATACAATCAAGAATCTGCATCAACTAACCAACAAAACAGCCAGGTAGCATCAAAATGACAGTATCAAATTCACACATAACAATACTATCCCTAAATGTCAATGGACTAAATGCCCCAATCAAAAGACACAGACTGGCAAATTGGATAAAAAGCCAAAACCCATCAGTGTGCTGTATCCAGGAAACCCATCTTACATGCAAGGATACACAAAGGCTCAAAATAAAGGGATGGAGGAAGATCTACCAAGCAAATGGAGAGCAAAAAAAAGCAGGAGTTGCAATTCTCATCTCTGATAAAATAGACTTTAAAGAAACAAAGATCAAAAGAGACAAAGAAGGACATTACATAATGGTAAAAGGATCACTGCAACAAGAAGAGCTAACGATCCTAAATATATACGCACCCAATACAGGAGCACCCAGATACATAAGGCAAGTTCTTAATGACTTACAAAGAGACTTAGACTCCCACACAATAATAGTGGGAGACTTTAACACCCCATTGTCAATATTAGACAGATCAACCAGACAGAAAATCAACAAGGATATCCAGGACCTGAACTCAGACCTGGAACAAGCAAACCTAATAGACATTTACAGAACTCTCCACCCCAAATCCACAGAATATACATTCTTCTCAGCACCACATCACACCTACTCGAAAATTGACCACATAATTGGCAATAAATCACTCCTCAGCAAATGCAAAAGAACAGAAATCATAACAAACAGTCTCTCAGACCACAGTGCAATCGAGTTAGAACTCAGAATGCAGAAACTAACTCAGAACCGCACAGCTTCATGGAAACTGAACAACTTGCTCTTGAATGTTGACTGGATAAACAATGAAATGAAGGCAGAAATAAAGATGTTCTTCGAAACCAATGAGAATGAAGACACAACATACCAGAATCTCTGGGACACATTTAAAGCAGTCTCTAGAGGAAAATATATAGCAATGAGTGCCCACATGAGAAGAAAGGAGAGATCTAAAATTGACACCCTATCATCAAAATTGAAAGAGCTAGAGGAGCAAGATCAAAAAAACTCAAAACCTAGCAGAAGACAGGAAATAACTAAGATCAGAGCAGAACTGAAGGAAATAGAGACACAAAAAACTCTTCAAAAAATCAATAAATCCAGGAGCTGGTTTTTTGAAAAGATCAACAAAATAGACAGACCACTAGCCAGATTAATAAAAAAGAAAAGAGAGAATAATCAAATAGATGCAATAAAAAATGATAAAGGGGATATCACCACAGATTCCACAGAAATCCAAACCATCATCAGAGATTATTACAAACAACTCTATGCACATAAACTAGTAAACCTGGAAGAAATGGATAAATTCCTGGACACCTGCATCCTCCCAAGCCTAAACCTGGAAGAAGCCGAAACCCTGAATAGACCAATAACATGGTCTGAAGTCGAGGCAGCAATAAAGAGCCTACCACCCAAAAAAAAGCCCAGGTCCAGATGGGTTCACAGCCGAATTCTACCAGACATACAAAGAGGAGCTGATACCATTCCTTCTGAAACTATTCCAGACAATACAAAAAGAGGGAATCCTTCCCAAATCATTTTACGAGACAAACATCATCCTGATACCAAAACCCGGCAGAGACTCAACAAGAAAAGAAAATTTCAGGCCAATATCCATGATGAACATAGATGCAAAAATCTTCAATAAAATACTGGCAAACCGATTGCAACAGCATATCAAAAAGCTCATCCACCATGATCAAGTAGGATTCATCCCGGGGATGCAAGGCTGGTTCAACATACGCAAGTCCATAAACGTAATTCACCACATAAACAGAACCAAAGACAAAAACCACATGATTATCTCAATTGATGCAGAGAAGGCTTTCGACAAAATTCAACAACCCTTTATGCTAAAAACCCTCAATAAACTAGGTATTGACGGAACATATCTCAAAACAATAAAAGCTATTTACGACAAACCAACAGCCAATATCATACTGAATGGGCAAAAACTGGAAGCATTCCCTTTGAAATCCGGCACTAGACAAGGATGCCCTCTCTCACCACTCCTATTCAATATAGTACTGGAAGTTCTAGCCAGAGCAATCAGGCAAGAAAAAGAAATAAAGGGTATCCAAATTGGAAAGGAGGAAATCAAATTGTCTCTATTTGCAGATGACATGATTGTATATCTGGAAGACCCCATCATCTCAGCCCAAAGCTTCCTGAAACTGATAAACAACTTCAGCAAAGTCTCAGGATACAAAATCAACGTGCAAAAATCACAAGCATTCCTATACACCAGTAATAGACTTCAAGAGAGCCAAATCAAGAACGAACTGCCATTCACAATTGCTACAAAGAGAATAAAATACCTAGGAATACAACTAACAAGGAACGTAAAGGACCTCTTCAAGGAGAACTACAAGCCATTGCTCAACGAAATAAGAGAGGATACAAACAGATGGAGAAACATTCCATGTTCATGGTTAGGAAGAATCAACATCGTGAAAATGGCCATACTGCCCAAAGTAATGTACAGATTCAACGCTATTCCCATCAAGCTACCAATGACCTTCTTCACAGAACTGGAAAAAAACACCTTAAACTTCATATGGAACCAAAAGAGAGCCTGCATAGCCAAGTCAATTCTAAGCAAAAAGAACAAAGCGGGAGGCATCACACTACTGGACTTCAAACTATACTACAAGGCTACAGTAATCAAAACAGCATGGTACTGGTACCAAAACAGAGATATAGACCAATGAAACAGAACAGAGGCCTCAGAGGAAATACAACATACCGACAACCATCTGATCTTCGACAAACCTGACAAAAACAAGCAATGGGGAAAGGACCCCCTGTTTAATAAATGGTGTTGGGAAAACCTGCTAGCCATGTGCAGAAAGCAGAAACAGGACCCCTTCCTGACACCTTACACCAAAATTAACTCCAGATGGATTAAAGACTTAAACATCAGACCTAACACCATAAAAACCCTAGAAGAAAATCTAGGCAAAACCATTCAGGACATAGGTGTAGGCAAGGACTTCATGACCAAAACGCCAAAAGCAAGGGCAACAAAAACCAAAATAGACAAATGGGACCTAATCAAACTCCACAGCTTCTGCACGGCAAAAGAAACAGTAAGTAGAGTGAATCGGCAACCAACAGAATGGGAAAAAATTTTTGCAGTCTACCCATCTGACAAGGGGCTGATATCCAGAATTTACAAAGAACTAAAGCAGATCTACAAGAAAAAAACAAACAAGCCCATTCAAAAATGGGCAAAGGATATGAACAGATGCTTTACAAAAGAAGACATACAGGAGGCCAACAAACATATGAAAAAATGCTCATCATCACTGGTCATCAGAGAAATGCAAATCAAAACCACATTGAGATACCATCTCACACCAGTTAGAATGGCGATCATTAAAAAATCGGGAAACAACAGATGCTGGAGAGGATGTGGGAAAATAGGAACACTTTTACACTGTTGGTGGGAATGTAAATTAATTCAACCATTGTGGAAGACAGTGTGGCGATTCCTCAAGGACCTAAAAATAGAAATCCCATTTGACCCAGCAATCCCATTACTGGGTATATATCCAAAGGATTATAAATCATTCTACTACAAGGACACGTGCACACGAATGTTCATTGCAGCACTGTTTACAATAGCAAAGACCTGGAACCAACCCAAATGCCCAATGATGATAGACTGGATAGGGAAAATGTGGTACATATACACCATGGAATATTATGCAGCCATCAAAAACGATGAGTTCACATCCTTTGTAGGGACATGGATGAACCTGGAAACCATCATTCTCAGCAAACTGACACAAGAGCAGAAAATCAAACACCGTATATTCTCACTCACAGGCGGGTGTTGAACAATGAGAACACAAGGACACAGGGAGGGGAGCACTACACACTTGGGTCCGTTGGGGGGAAATGGGGGAGGGATGGGGGGGTGGGGAGGTGGGAAGAGATAGCATGGGGAGAAATGACAGATACAGGTGAGGGGACGGAAGACAGCAAACCACACTGCCATGTGTGTACCTATGCAACAATCTTGCATGTTCTTCACATGTACCCCAAAACCTAAAATGCAATAAAAAATAAATAAAAAATAAATAAAAAATAAAAATAAAATAAAATAAATGAAGGTAAAATTAATTTAAATAATACATTTTATTTATCCTATACGCATGACATTTTTAAAAAATTTATTTATTTTACTTTAGGTGCATACTATATCTGGCATTTCTCCCCATGTTATCCCTGCCCTCCCTCCCTACCCCCCACTGTCTCTCCCCTACCTGCCCCAACTGCCCCCAGTGTGTGATGTTCCTCTCTCTGAGTCCACGTGTTCTCGTTGTTCAACACCCACCTATGAGTGTGAACATATGGTGTTTGGCTTTCTGTTCTTGTGTCAGTTTGCTGAGAATGATGGTTTCCAGATTCATCCAAGTCCCTACAAAGGATACGAACTCATCGTTTTTCATGGCTGCATGTATTCAAATAAAAATTATTAACAATGTATTTTACAATTTTCCATTGGAAGTTTTCAAAAATCTGGTGTGTCTTACTTACAGCACCTCTCAATTAGGACTGGTCACATTTCGAGTTCTCAATAGCCCATGAATGTGTCTAGTGAGTACTGTATTAGTGCAGTTTTAGAGCCTTAAGTCTCATATTCAAAAGTTTTAAACTTTAACTACAGAGTGTAAACACATCCATAATTTAACTTCTAAGAAAAGCGAATATATTCCAAACATTAATGGCATTGTATTTGTTTCAAACTGTTAGGGCTTATAGTTTTTGAAGACAAAAACCAAAAATGTAGTCAATTTCTAAAATGTTAACCCAAAGTCAGGGATATCTGCTGAGCCCTCTTAACTTTAGTTTGCTTCTTTCATAATAACATTTTAGGGGTATTTTAAAGATGAAATAGAAGCCAATAGAAAAAAATACTAAATGAGTTACCACAAACAACTATAATCAGCATGTTAACAAACTGTCTTCTTGAATTTTTTATGCATCGGTACTTCTTTTTTTCTCTGAGACTGTGTCGCCCAGGCTGGAGTACAGTGGCATGACTTCCACCTCCAGGGTTAAAGCAATTCTCCCTGCCCCAGCCTCCTGAGCAGCTGGGATTATAGGGGCCCGACACCACGCCTGGCTAATTTTTGTATTTTTTTAGTAGAGACAGGGTTTTGCCATGTTGGCTAGGCTGGTCTTGAACTCCAGGTGATCCACCTGCCTTGGCCTCCCACAGTGCTGGGATTACAGGCATGAGCCACCGTGCTCAGCCTGTCAATACTTTTAAGACAGTTGAGATTACACATTTTATACTACTTTTCATTTTTAACATTATTTCATAAGCATTTTTTCTATCATTAAAATTTTTTCAAAAACTTTCTCAATGATTAACTTATGCTATGTCTTCATATGAATAAACTACAATTTGTCTGTTACCTTAATGCTGATACTTAGTTTGTTCCAAACTTTATTACTGTAAATAATTTGTTCCACTATCTTCTTACTATTCTCACAACTTGCTTTATCTTCTTAGGATAGATTCCCAAAGGTGAAATTACTGAGACAAAATGTGTGAACACTTCTTAATCTTCTGATACAGACTTGTTATTTAACAACTGTTGTTTGTCTTATGATTCTTATGCAGTTTATGTATTAAAAATATGAACACTTCGTCATGCTTATTTTAAGCACATTTCCAGTTTGCTTACCTTTAAATTTTATTTTTTTAAGTCAAGTTTATTGTAGTATACCTTACATACAGGAAAATTCATCCCTTTTAGTATAAAGTTCTATGCATTTTCAAAAAATGTATAAAGTTGGGTAACTAGCATCACAATCAAAATATAGAATATGCCGTCGCTTCCAAAAATTTTCCCCATGCTCGCTTATAGTCAACCTTTCTCCCACCACCAGCCCCTGGCAACCACCCATCTGTTTTCTGTCCCTATAGTTTTGTCTTTTCCAGAATGTCATATAAGTTGATTCATATAGAATAGAGCTTTTTGAATTGGCTACTTTCAGTTAGCATAAAGCGTTTGAGAGAAACATCCATGTTATTGTGTATGTCAGCACTTTGTTCCTTTTTTATTGCTGAGTAGTATTCTATTGCATGGAATCCCACATTTTGTTCATGCATATACTGGTTGAAGGACATTGGGTTATTTCTAGTTTTTTTTTTTCAATAATGAATAAAGCCGTTATTAACATTCACATACAAGTACTGGAACACAAACTTTTATTTCTCTTGGTAAAAATCTATTGGGATTACTAGATTGCATGGCAAGTGTATATTTAACTTCACATGAAACTGTCAAACTATTAAAAAAAAAAACAAAGAAAGAAAGAAACTGGCTGGGTGTGGTGGCTCATGCCTGTAATCTGAGCACTTTGGGAGGTTGAGGCAGGCGGATCACCTGAGGTCAGGAGTTTGAGACCAGCCTGGCCAACACGGCAAAACCCTGTCTCCACTAAAAATACAAAAAAAAAAAAAATTAGCCTGGAGTGGTGGTGGGTTGCCTATAATCCTAGCTACTCAAGAGGCTGAGGCAAGAGACTCGCTTGAACCCAGGAGGCAGATGTTGCATTCAGCCAAGATTGTGCCACTGCACCATAGCCTAGGCAACAAGAGTGAAGCTCCATCTCAGAAAAAAAAAAGGAAAGAAAGAAATAAAGAGAAAGAGAGAGAGAGAGAGAGAGAAAAGAAAGAAAGAAAGAAAAGAAAGAAAGAAAGAAAGAAAGAAAGAAAGAAAGAAAGAAAGAAAGAAAGAAAGAAAAGAAAGGAAAGAAAGAAAGAGAAAAGAAACTGGCAAGCTATTTTCCAAAATGGCTCTACCATTTTGCATTCCCACCAGGATTGTATGAAAGCTTCAGTTTTTCTACATCTTTGCTGTCTCCTTGGTATTGCCAGTGTTGTTTTTCATTTGGGGTTTTATCATTGTTGTTTATTTGGATTTTTAAGCTATTCTATTAGTATGTAGTGGTATTTCATTATGACTTTAATTTGCATTTTTCTGAGAATGCAGAAAAAAACAAATAATACCTAATGAAATAAATATCCTAAAGAAATTAACAGTGTTTGTGATTTTAAATGTATTGATCTTTTAATATACTTTTCCACTTTTTTTAAATTAGAAAGTTCTTTCTCAATTAGAACCAGAAGAAAATTTAGCTATAATTCTAGGATTTTCAAAAATTATTTGCTCTAAATTATCCACATTTTAGTATATCAGGGTACACTTTATTTAACTAGTTGTATGATGATGGCGAGTATCTAGATTTATGTTTTTCCCAAAAAAAGGATGGTCAGCTTTTTCTATAACTTTTATTGACTAATCAATCCATTCATCTGATTTACTTGTGAGGTCTCCCTTATTAAAAAATAGGAACTGTTTCTAGGCAATCAAGTCAGTTCCAGGTATCTATCTGTCCATGCATTCAACAATTATGTATTAAACACTTACTATGTACCAGGCACAATTCTAGATTCTGGGAATATAACAGCTAAAGAAGTAAAGCCCCTAATTATCTGGAGCTTATATTCTAGCCAGGACACACAGATAATAATTAAAGAAATTAATAATTGTATAATATTTTGAGTGATGATAAATGCTAAGAAGGAAAGTAAAGAAAGTAAGAAGGTAAGGAGCATGTAATGACAAGCAAGCACCCTTTTGGGCAGGTTGGTCAGATCGACCTCTCTGAGGGAGATCTGAGTAGAAACCTGAATGTATTAAAGTAGCAAGACATGGAGACGTCTGGAGAAGAAGCATTTTGGGCAGAACCACCTCAAAATGTAACGACTTTATAATAGAAAGGAGCCTGGCACGTAGGGGAAAGAGCAAGGAGGTCATCGTGGATGAAGCTAAGCTATGGAGGAGGTGAATAGAGGAGATAAGGTGAGAAGTGAACTCTGAGGGTCAGATCACATTCAGCTTTGCAGACAATTTTTATACTAAATCAGACATAAAGCTACTAGAGTACTGAGTATAAGGTGATGTGATCTGACTTACATTTTTAGATCACCCTGGCTACTATGTGGATAATTACTACATTTAATTTAAACATGAATGAGGCTATTGAAAGAAAAATAGTAAGTAAATGATAGTGCAAATGGTACTTGGATATAGTAAAAATGATGAAGGTAGTATATTAATGCCCAAAGTGTGGGAAACACTGATTTAACTGGTTATTGCTACTATCCAGGCAACTGCAAATTCCTACAAGATTCTCTTACGACCAGCCATTTTTCTCAACCTTCTTGATAATTCTGAGAGTTCTCCTACTGATTCCTCAATAGGAATTTCTCAGCTTTCTGGTATTCAAGTCTGGTTCCAGGGCTTCACACTTTCCAAAGTTATTGCACATCTACTATTACAACAGAGCTTAAGGGAACTCACCTCAGAAAGGTCTGAAATCTTGCAGTGAATCAGAGCTCTCCTCTCCCAGCCTCCATCAGTGACCCAACTGTGTTCTGAGAATAGGGTACCCCAGAGAGAAAAGGCTGCATAATCACAGGTAAACTGCCTCGAAGGCACATTCGGGCAAAACTTCCTCAATTACAGTACCTGTAGTTTTGGACTGGCATTATCAACAAGCCGTTCAGAAAGCTGTGGTGTGATTCCAGATGTGCCGAGGCAATCTCCACAAACAATTTCAGGTTATGATTCCAGGAACAGAGTTTGAAAGACGCCTTGTTACCCAACTGAATGAACTGGGCAAAAGTATCTATTTGTTTTTGCAAAGTAATCTACACTCATAGTTTAAAAAATATCCAAACAGCAAAAGAGCATATAGTGAAAATTTTAAAAAGAAGCAGTATGTACACATGGCCATGAATGTCTTAGCATTTGCGTGGAATGTTTCCGGAAAGAGGCATAAGAAATTATTTACACAGGTTGCTTCTGCAGAGAGAAACTGCAGGTGTCTGAAGTGGAAGGAAAATTAAGAATTTACTTTTTTCAGACTCTTTGTACTTTCTAAATTTTTATTGAATGTTTATGTGTTTGTATTAATTTTTCAATTAAAACAAGTTGATAGAAAACAATACAAATGTGGCATTTATTTCTATCACTCCCATGAGTTCTTGAAGTTCTCACAACAGAGGCAGTTAGCCAGGGTACCTCAGTTCTAGCCAGAGCAAAAGACAGTTTATCTGAGCTTTGGCTTCCTAGCTGCTATTGATCCAGAATAGCCTGAGGCCCCCTCCTAAAAGTAGAACTATAGTCTTACCTTACTTCAAAATAGAACTGTAGAAAGAAGGGGAGAGTTCACTTTGAATGCCAGCTCTGTGACCCATTGTGGGGCAGAGGTAATTATTTAGCCACTCTGAGCTTCAGTTTCTTCATCTGTGACATGGTGGAAAGAATACCTGTTGTTGGTTTTTTAATGACAGAGAGGGCTTTTGTGTGTACAAAGGAGCACACCCAATTACTTGGGTTTTAATTAATATACGTTATGTTAAAAGATTTCATTTTAAAACCTGATGTTTTTAAAGCCCTTAAGCATAATATCCAAATATTATTTTTATATTATATTTTAAGATATTATATATGAGATGATATATTTTCATAAATCAACTGGAATACAAATGGCAGATACAGAAAGCTGGAAGGAGTTCTAGTCCCAGATGACCATGGAGTGCCATGCTACTCTTGGACTGAGTATCTAAAGATTTAAATGAAAGAAAAATAAAGTTCTATCTTGTGGAAGTTACTGCTTTTCAGGTCTCTGCTACTTACATCTAGACTTAATCCTGACACATATCTTCTTTGTTCCACTCTCCTCAATATCAGAACCCTTTATTTTGAGGTAGAAGATCTAGTATGCCACATATAATTAGATACAAAAAGTCCTTATGAAATCTGTATTTTCAGTTGTTGCCACATAAGAGTAACAAGTTCATGGGCATTTAAGTTTTTCTTTTATGATGGATTTCAGATAAATTAGGACTAAATAATAAGGTCAAATTGATCATTTAAAGAATATCCAAAATATTCCCTTTTAAGATGAAAATAAAATAATGTGAATCAGTAATGCCTGCTTCATGCCAGTATCTGTGTGAGACGCAGGCCCCTGTGGTTTATGAAGCAAGCCCTGGGCCCTCAGCAAAGGGACTAGCTGGTTGTGCCTCACCTGTGAGCCTTTCTAGCCTTTGGCTCAACCTCCTTCCCATCACTTCACACTGTGAGGCTGTCTTTCCTCATCTATTGTTCCTGAAGAACCACGGTAGAACTATAAAGAGGTTGGAGATTTTCGTTTCATTTAGCACTTAAAATATTTGAAATTGTAATGGGATGACTCAATTCCAGGAAACTTCAAGTATCCTGTGACACTCATTGAGTGAAGTGTTGAAAAAAGGCCTCCTCTAGGGTCTTACGGAAAGATGTAAGAAAGCCAACTTGCAGGAGGTAAGAACAAAATGTAATTTCAAGAGTGTCTCTTTCATTCCCTTGTGGTTTGCAACATCGTCTTCTCTGCCCTACTCCTACAATGTTCTCTTGAGCCAAGCCTCTGTGTGTTGGCATCAGAAAAGCTCTGCATCCCTGCCACTGGCTTCCCCATAGCAACTGGCTAGCACCCTCCTCCAAATGCTATTTATGAAACTGTGTGTGTCTATGTGTACTTTAATTATAAACTCCTTTGAAGGGAACACTTATCAAGTACTTTTAAAAGCCATGGTATTAAGCACTATCTTGTTTAAGTTATTTTATCTATCCTTTAAAGTTGGCACTGTGAGGCCCATTTTATAGATGAGAAAACTAAAGCTCAGAGGTTAAGAAACTTTCCCAGGGTCCCAAAGCAAGGATATATTGGAGTTGGGCATTAATCCCAAATTCATATGATTTCTCTATTACCTCCCTCAGCCATACCAGAAAGAAACTGGGGCATAAATGTCACTTGCTGCCAGCAAAATGGAAAGATCACAGGCTTTGGAATCCAACATACCAGGGTTTAATTTCATTTTTTTTTTCTAGCTATGTGACCTTGGATAATAGACTTAAACTCAGTTCTGTCAACTAAAAAAATGGGAATAGTGCCTACTTTATTGGATTGTCAAGAGAATGTAAAAAAGAGTTTGACACATGCTAGATGCTGCAGTAGCAATGATGGCTCTCTAAAATTAAATTTTAATCTCCAAGATAATGGCTGAGAATCTAGCACATGCCTGGCCTAGGAGTTACACTTGATTTTATTTATTTATTTTATTTTATGTATTTTTAGAGATAGGGTCTTACTCTGCCACCTAAGCTGGAGTGCAGTGATGTGATCATAGCTCATTGCTGCCTCAACCTCCTGGGCTCAAGCAATCTTCCCATCTGAGCTTCCCAAGTAGTTGGGACCACAGGCATGTGCCATCATGCTGGGCTAATTTTTCAAGTTTTTGTAGAGACTAGGTCTCCCTAGGCAGCCAAGGCTGGTCTTGAACTTCTGTGCTCAAGCAATCCTCCCACCTTAGCCTCCAAAAGTGCTGGGATTACAGATGTGAGCCAGTGCATCCGGCCTCAACGATTATACTTTTAAAATAGCACTGAGGAAATAAAAATTAATTCCTTCTGCAAATGTTTATTGAACACCTACTTTAGCCCGGGACTATTTGAGGGACTGGGGATCCTGGAACTTATATTCTAGCAAGGCAGTGGTAGGGGAAACAGTAAAGATAACAACTAAGTTAATTATATAGTATGTTAGAAGATGCTAAGTGCCATGGGGGGTTGGGGAAGCAAAGGCATGAAGGAACAAGTTGCAGAATTGTACAGAGAGGTCATAGCAGGCCTCACTGACAAGGAAAGATGAGAACAAACCTGTGAAGGAGGGAAGGAGTCAGCCAAGCAGACATTTAAAGGAAGAAAATAGGCAGATTTACTATTGGAGCTAGTGAAATTTATATTTCAAGGTCCCTAACTTGCAGGGGCCCCTTCCAGGCCTGGCATATAATTCTGTATTTGTGATTTCTTCATGAAGATTCACAAAATTTGCACATGTTTCAAGACTCATCCCCACAGAAACATATTTTCTGGCAGAAGAACCAGTTAGAACAAAGGCTCTGTGGTAAATGAGCCTGACCTGCTCAAGAAATAGCAAGGAAACCATCATGGCAGGAGCAGAATGAACAAGAAAGGTGAGAGGATCATGCAAGGTCTTGGAGGCCACTTTACGGATTCTGATTTTTATAAGGAGTCATGAGAGCTTGGGGCAGAGTTGTGATATAATCTGATTTACATTTCAAAACATTGCTTTGCCTACTATATTGGGATCAGACTTAAGAGAAGCAAGGGCAGAGCACAAGAATTGTTGAGGGCCACGGCAGTAATCCAGGAGGGAGAGATGATGGTGGCTTGGATCAGTATGGAGGCTATGACAGTGGCAAGAAGTAGCTGGATTCTGGATATTTTGAAGGTCAAGTCAGTAGGGCTTCTTGATATGAGTTGTGAAGACAGATGAGTACTAAAGTGATGAGACAGCATAAGGTCATCAAGAAAGTGACCCTAAAGAAGAAAACAGGACCAAGTTCTAAGGCAGGAGGAATGCCAACCTTTCAAGAAAAGAGTTTGGAAACATTATCCTTATATGTGATTGAAGCAGCTCTTTCAGGTAAAGGCATATTGAGATTTAATTCACTAAGTATTATAGCTTTACTATACAGATTGTTTACTTAAACTAAACTGTAGTGTACATGAGGCTCAATCTCCCCTCTCCCACTCTGTAAAATTTAACTAGAAAATGTATTACATTAGGACAAGGAATTAGAGTCTATAGACAAGGGTCTAGTACCAGTTATAATGATAATAGGATTGCATGCCAGTCATTTAAATCTTATGTTCTCAATTGTCCCATCAGTGAGATTCGAGTTGGAACAAATGTTCCTTCTTTTACTACATTGATGTTCTTCATCTTGAGATGAGTCTGTACCCGATCATTTTGTTTTGTTTTGTTCTTACTGTGATGTAAGGAAGATAATTTTGAGCAAAGGGAACTTGAGTGCTTTATTTCTCTCCCTCACACCCACCTCGGTCTGCAAGGGAAGGACACACACTGAACCAAATGCTTCAGGCAAAACTGAGTCAAAACATAATCCCCTGTCTCTCTGCTGCAGGATTCCCCCGAGAATATATAGCTCAGCTCCTCAATTTCAATGCAGTAAGAAGTGCTTCACTGGCATGGCAAAGTGGAATCTTCTACAGGAATTTCATCAGATTTTTGCCACTAAAGAGAGTACAAGGCCGAAGCTAGAGGCAGCAGCTCTTAACTGTGTTGGATCATGAACCCCCTTGAGAGTCTGATGCAACTACTCCTCTATCAGGTCAACAGGAAAAACATCATGACCACTACGTTTTAGAAATGGAACCTTCATTCTTTAATAAATAAGGAAGCTGAAAAAACACATTAAGAGACTTGCCCTAGCCCTTGCTGTTAGTGAGTAATTACTGCAAGCCTAAAATCTAGGTCTTGACCCTTAATGTTCTTTCCTTTATATGAAGTTGCTTGGTAAATTTTATATTTCCCCTATTTTTGCTACAAAACTAGTTTCCTTCTTTTTTTGGTCAGGGGTGAGGGGCTATATTTTGTTCTTAACAGCATTATTGAGCTATAACTCACATATCATAAAATTCGACCATTTAAAATGTAGATAGAATTCAACGGTTTTTAGTGTTTTCAAGTTGTGCAACCATCACCACTATCTAATTTTAGAAACTTTTTTCTTCACACAAGGAAATGCCATACTTATTAGCAGTCATTTCCATTCTTCCTACCCCCCAGCCTTAATCTACTTTCTGGCTCTATGGAATTTTTTATTCTCAGGATTTCATATAAATTGAATCATATAATATGTGGTCTTTTGTGATTGGCTTATTTCACTTAGCATAATGTTTTCAAGGTTCATTCACATTGTAGCGTGCATCAAACCTCCTTTTAATTGCCAAATAATATTCCATTAGATAGAAGGTTTTGTTTACCTTTTCATCAGTTGATGGACCTTTGGGTTTTGTCCACTTTTTGGCTATTATGAATAATGAAGCTATGAACACTTGAATACAAGTTCTTGGTGTAAACATGTTTTCATTTCTTTTTGTATATGCCTAGAAGAATTGCTGGGTCATGTAATAACTTATGTTTAACATTCTGAGTAACTGCCAAACTGTTTTCCAAAGTGTCCACATCATTTTAAATTCCTATCAGCAATGTATACAGATTCCAATTTCTCCACATCCTTGCCAATAGCTGTTATTTTTAAATTATTTACCATCTTCATCATAATTTTTATTATTATTATAGCTGTCCAAACAAATGTGAAGTGGTGATACATGTGGTTAGTGGCTACCATGTTAGATAAAGCAGAGCCAGGGGCTAAAATGGAATTAAAAAGCCACATCATAAATTCTACACTAAATTTTTTAAAGCCAACACTCGCTGAACTTTTACTATGTGGTAGTAACTATACTAAGCATTATCTTGGATTATCTCATTTAATTATCACAATATATCATGGAATAAGTATTGGTACTGAGTATAAGGGAAATGACTGTGCTTTAGTCAGGAGTAGGCCCACATGCCACCCCCATGGGAGAAAAGGGGGCCCTAACAAGTGACATGCTCACAGATGTGGATAGATTTCATTTTGGCCAGGATTGAAAGAGAGAAAATCAATAAGCAGTCCAATTACTCTTAACTTTGTGGAGAGAGTTATCTCTGGAGCAGCAATTCTAGAAAATGCCCAAAGGGGAGAAGGACATTGCTGCATGACCCAGTCCCATCCGGGCACTTCAGCTCAAAGATTACTTGCTGCAGCCAGGTAGAAATGTAGAGCCTTTTCTGTTTGATTAGGGAACTGGCTGAGGTGCCTAGTTTGGGGAGACACCAGACAACTGGCGGCCACATGTGAAATTAGTGATCCACTGGTCCCCCACCAGTATACAGTGAGTGCTGACACTGGTGGATACTGGCACAGATTGCAGCCTTGTTTATGAGAACCCAGGTAAGTCTCCGGGCTAACCTGCTTACACTGATGGATATGGAGGCTGGTCAGTGTAAGTGAAACCTGTATCTCTGCACCTTTGGCTCCCCATTTATATACTGTGTATTTCTCATACCAGAATATATTCTGGGGATGGAGATTTTACATGGCCTGGCATTACAAACCATGGCCAGGGAATTTAGACTCCAAGAGCATGTGGTGAAGCCAGTGCTGCATGAACGTGTACATCACCAGCCTCAAGTCCTGCCACAAACCTGACAGGTTACTTCCACCCATCAATACTGTTTGTTGGGTGGACATACAGAGATAACTGAGACAATTAAAAAGCTGGAGGAGGTACAGATAGTGTGTGGTACCCACAGCCCCTACAATTCTCCAGTGTGGTCAGTTAGAAAGCCTCATGGAACTTGTTGGATGATGGTGGACTACCAGGAACTGAATAAGTAGTACCCTCTTTGCACACAGCTATATCATCAATCATGGATTTGACGGACCGTTTGACCACAGAACTGGGACAGTACCACTATGTAGTGGACTTGGTCGCTGCATTTTTTCCAATAGACATCACTTCAAAGAAGCAGGAACAGTTTGCCTTCATGTGGGGTAGGCAACAATGAACTTTTAGAGTGTTGCTGCAAGGCTATGTGCATAGCCCCACCATATGTCATGGTCTGGTTGCAACGGATTTAGCTACCTGGCAATGTCCAGAAGGAGTCCACCTATTCTATTATATTGATTATATTATGTTAACCTCTGATTCTCCTGCAGAGTTAAAAGTGGTGGCACCCCTCTTGCAGCAACATTTAGCAGCATGCAGCTGGGTTGTCAATGAATCCAAGGCCCAAGGGCCTGGATTAGCTGCCAGTTTCTTGGGAGTCTTCTTGTGGGTTAAGACAAAGGCCATCACAGAATCTATGATTAATGAGATTCAGGCATATCCCTAGCCCACAATGGTGAAAAAGCTGCAGAATTTTGTGGGGTTCCTGGGATACTGGCAGGCACTTGTGCCCCTTTTAGCTCAAATAATAAAACTGTTGCATTGGCTAACAAAGAAGGGAGGTACCTGGGGTTGGGATGATGCAGCTGAGACTGCCTTCCTGGCAGCCAGGCGGGCTATTCAGCAGGCACAAGCCCCATGGGTAGTTAACCTGCGGCACCCATTTGAGCTGGATGTGCATGTGACCACAGATGGTTTCTGCTGGGGCCTGTGGCAGTGCACAGAGTGCTTGAGAATGCCCAGTAGGCTTTTGGTTCCAACTACAGGAGGGAGCTGAGCTCCAGTATTCCCTTATAGAGAAACAGCTAGCAGCTGTATATGCTGCCCTTCAAGCTTGTGAGAATGTGAAAGGATGGGTTGCAGTCATCGTGTGGATGACTTACCCAATAGTGAGATGGGTGCATTCATGGGTAATGACCCCCCATACTGGGACAGCGCAGACACCCACTTAGGCAGAGTGGGGTACCTACTTGGAGCAGCAGAGTACACTGAGTACAAATGTCTTAGCAACATAATTGCAAGAGGTCTTGGGACCTATAGTCTTAATACAAGATAAGACCATGGAGCCTGAGGTACTCCTAGACCCAGAGTCTTCACCATTTAAGGAAGGGCATCCTTCCATTCCCAACGGGGCATGGTAAACAGATGGGTCTAGCCAAGGTGCTACTGCTGCCTGGATCGCCATTGCAGTCCAACCTGGTACTGACACCACATGGTTTGAAACCAGATGTGGATAAAATAGCCCATGGGCTGAACTCAGAGCAGTATGGCTGATGATCAAAAAGGAGGTGATACCTGCGGTAATCTGTACCAACAGCTGGGTGGTCTATTGAGACTTAACCTTGTGGTTAACTACTTGGAAAACACGGAAGTGGCTAGTCGGTCACCCACCCATTTGGGAACAAGCCATGTGGCAAGACCTCTGGGAAATGGGTCATCAGAAAGAGGTAACTGTTTATTATGTGTCAGGCCATATGCCTTTGGCCACCCCTGGCAACGATGAGGCAGACGCCTTGGCTAAGTTTCGATGGTTAGAGTTGGCACCTCTACAAGATGTGACCTTGTGGCTACACAAGAAACTGGGACATCAGTAAACTGATTCAACAGGTCAGTAAGAGTTGGGGTCTGTCCTTGCCCATGCAAAATATTTGGGAGGCTTATCAGAAATGTCCGGCATGTGCTCAGGCATACCCTAAACAAATGCAGCTGCCCAGTGTTACATAACAAATGATGATAGGACGAGTGCCCTTGACCATGTGGCAAGTAGAATACATCAGGCCGATGCCGAAGTCACAAGGGTATACACATGCACTAACAACTGTGGACACAGCTTCAAGCCTGTTATTCACCTACCCTTGCAGGATGGCCGACCAATAGACCACCACCCAGGCCCTGCAACACTTATGTGCCCTGTATGGTTGCCCTCTGGCCATTGAGGATGATAAGGAAACACATTTCACTGGACAACAGGTATAAGAATGGGCATGAGAAATGGACATAAAGTGAGGATTCCATGAGCCATACAGATCACAAGCTGTGGATATGATTGAGCAACAGAACGGGCTCTCGAAGAATGGGTTACGCTTGCATGTCACATCCCTATCTTTTTGGGGCTGGAGTTCCAGGCTGGACTTGGTGCTCCAAACTTTGAATGAATAGCCAAAGAAAGGTGGCCTGGCCCTAGTGGAGACCTTGTTACACTGGGCCACCACCCTCATTCAGTTGCAGATACATACATACCAAGGATGACCTCCTCCGACCAGGTATGGGAACGAATGGTAAACTGCTGCTTGCCCCAAGGCCCCTGAAGCCAGGGGAACAGAAAACCTGGCTGTGGGCATGGACCCTCTAAGCTCCCACTGCCAGTGGTTGACCATTGCAGCTCCCTGTGGGGAAGGCCTACAGTATGACTTGCATGTCACTTTTTGGGTGTTCAATACATAGTCCCCACGGTTGACTATTCGTAGAGGAATGGCCAGGGAAAGAACCCTTCTCAGGGGGACATAAGTACTATCTGTGTAGCCTTTTATGAGCTCCCCCATGAATTTTGCATGGATACAGGACTCAAAGAAACCATGGGGTGCTGAGAAGGTTTGGTACCATCACTCAGGGCAAAAGCCTTTGGCAGCCACATTGTTATCCAGGGATGAAAGGTTAGCTTGTATTTTGCCTGAGGGATGTGATTTACCTGTTAGTACCTGTGTCTGCTCTGTCATTCTGACCATTGGTTAACATGATCCAACAGCTTTGTGAACTGGGCCCACACCTACATGGAGGTAACCAACGTTTCCAACTGTTGGATCTGCACTACCCTTCCAGTAGCGGCTGTGACGGCTTGCCTTGGCACACACACCCCATGTCTTCAGAGAATTGGACATGGTTGGAGACTTGGGGTTCCATGGCCAATGCCTGGAACACAATTCAGCAAGCTTTGGACAAAAAGCACCACAAGGCCCATGGCGTGACTGACCCCTGGCTGTCCCATAGTATTTATAATGGGTGGGACTGGCTAATGGGGGAACATGCAGTACCACCAGCCCAGGTGCTGCAATGAATAGAACAACATTGGGCTAACACCACTGTGGGATGAGTACCCATCACAGCCTATATAAACATAACACATGTCACCATATCAAATGAATGGTAGAACAAGTGACCACAACAAGCTTGGTCCCCGATGGATGTTGTGTCTCCTGGGAGTTTATGCATCTGTGGGGACATAAGGTGGCCTTACCTACCAGCAGACTGGACTGGACATTGTACCTGGGGTGGCCTTATGTACCTGTGCCTGTTCTCTCCACATTGCCCAGATGCCCACATAACTGGGAGGCACTATGCTCTCAGTTTTGTGAGTGTGACAAGCCCCTTGGTAGTTCTACCCCTTGGCAATGACTATCCCTGGAGGAGGTGTCATAACTGTAGAAGCATAAGTTACTGCTTGTGCAGAGCACACTGACTGGGCTCTGAATTACACCCAAGTATCCCTCCTGTTAACAGATGAGGTTGATCAGATCAAAAAGGTTGCATGGCAAAATCAATTGACCTTAGACATAGTAACTGCTGCCCAAAGAGGCACCTGTGCCCTTTTAGGAACGCAATGTTATTATACTTTTGCCCCTGACAATTGGCAGAACACAACAGTAGCCCTGCAAGTAGTCTCACAGGAGATTACGGTTGTCCAGAGCCTTACTGATGACCTGCAGAAATAGTGGGGACTCCTAGGCTCTGGCCTACACTTGGCCCTAACAGTCATAAGTAGCATAGCTGGGATCCTCATAGTGAGCTGTTGCTCTCTGTATTGTTATTATGTTATTGTTATGGATTCAGGGCTCTGCCCTATGAGCACATGTCTCTGCTCTCGGAGGGCGCCCTCAGCCTAGGGAATAGAGTGTAAGGGTAATGGCTGTGCTTTAGTCAGGAGTAGGCTGAAGCACCCTTTCAGGGTAGCATAACTCATCAGGTTTGGAGTGCAGATTATCCCGGACATCATGTAACCATGCCACGTGAGGTGCATTAGGTGATCACCCATGTAAGCTCATGCTTAGCTTGGAGCCACTATTGTCTGTAAAATGTATAATTACTCTGCTAACACTGTACATATAACTGGCTCATGCCAAGAGATGGAGTAAAGCCATGCCAAAATTGTCTACAATTCCTTGAGAATTTTTCCAGCTAACCACCACTTGCCCATTGACTTCCCTCGGACCTCAGTTAGAACCTAACATTTTATAAATGAGTAAAACAGTTTAGAAGTTTAGTTACTTATGGCTGGTAGGTGGCAAGGCCAGGATTAAGCTTAGTTCTGTTTGTCTCCTGAGCCAAAGTCTTTATCCACTATACTGTACTGCTGAATATTTTATTTAGTAGAATCATTTCTCCAAAATAATTCTCTAATCACTCATTACTTTTCAAATTCAAAGTTTACCCTCGCCATGTGTTTTCTCTAGCTCCTAGGGATATCTAGTATAGTTGTTTTCAAACTTGGTTAGGTATTAGGATCACCTACTTGAATATGCTTCATTTGCTTTGTAGGCATTTCTGATATACACCAAAGTTTCAGAACCATTGAGTCTATTAGAACTAAGTTCAGCTGTAATGAACAGACTTAGTACCATAAACTAGTTTCTTTTTCTCCCCCATTAAGAAGCCCAGAATAGTCATTCTAGAGCTAGTATCAAGCTTGGTGTGGGGAACCAGATTCCTTCTACTTCTTTGTTTTGTGTGGCTTCCATTCTTCTAAAGTCTTCTCATTGACCAATTGCCTGCTGGAGCTTCATCTATTATGTCTGCTTTCTAGCTAGAAAGGTGGAAGGGTGGAAGAATGCATACTTTCCTTTTAATGATTGTCAGGAATATGCACCACTTCTGCTTAATCCCATGGGTCAGAATTGAAACATACTGCCGTGTCTTCCTGCAAGGAAGTCTGGGAAAAATAGTCTTTATTCTGTGTGGCTACGCAGGCAGCTAAAAATTAGACATTCTCTTATGATGGAGGAATTAGGAGGACTAAACAGTCAAGAATAATTAATCTCTGTCACACTTAGCAGGGAGGAAAATTTACCTAATCCTTATATCTACTTTTGACCACAAGACCTAAGATAAATTCTTTCTATAAGAGATTTTTAGATCTCATCATGAAGGTGACTAAGGCAATGGCTCTCAAACTCTGCTGCACATTAGAATCACCTGGGATCTTACAAACTAATGATGCCTGGCTTCCACATCCAATCATTCTGATTTAGTTGGTATGTATAGAACCTAGGTATCAACATATTTAAAAGCCCCCATAGTGATTCTGATTTGCAGCAAAAGTTTGGGAACCACTGGACTAAAGGGGGGAAAATACTTCAACATCTTTTCCTTAACTCTATCACAGGATCTTCAACCTAAGACATAATTAGTGTGAATAAGATCCACTGAGTGTTGCTTTGCTCCATTGATGGGCTCTTAATTTTTCTTGTGCCATTGAAATCTCAGCAGTTGAACTAGTGAATGTTACTGGTAATAAGGTTACATGTGACCAGGGAAGATTCATTACCAGTCTTGCAAAAGACAAAGGCAACTCAGAGGACATGTCCTACTCACAACAGCCAGTGACATTTTCATGCACAAAGAACACATTTTAATTATAGCTATATTTATTTACATGCCATTCATATGTGGCATGAAAATAGCTGTTTTGGTTTTGTGTGTGTGCACGCATGTAGCAGGAGCCAGACACAGTGGCGAATCATCCTTAAGTACAGCATTTACATTTTAAACACAGGAACATATTCAAAACAAATGAGGATGGCCCTCTCTATTTGGCAGTATATTTGTCATCCAGCAGCTCAAAATAGCCTTTTAGAGATCTAAGCAGTTTGAGCTAGTGGCATCTCAACCTATTACTACCTGCCAGATATTTTACCCATTCAAGCAGATAGGTGGGCAAAGGTTATGTTTTCTTTGAATTGCTAATGCAGAGGTCTGCCTTTTAAGTTGAGATGTGAAATGAGAAGAAGAGGAGTAAAAGAGGAAATTCTCAAAGAAGAAAGCTAGATAGGTCATTTCATCCACCTCTTCACCTTCAGAAAGAATGACATTAAAACATTCTAAGCAGATGAGAATCTATACTATTTTTATAGCTCTTCGATGACAGGATTGCACAACCACATTCTTACCATACTACATTTCATTTCAACAATTTTCCACTAGAAAATTTCTTTTTGCATCTAACCCAAAGGTTCTGACCAGGTTGATCCCATTTCCTCCTCGCTGTTCTTCAGTTCAGAGGGACAACAGTATTCTTTATAAAATTATCTTGCATACTCATAATTAAATTAATCTTCAGGTTTCTCATTTACAATCCAAATATTAATAACATCCCTTCACACCTTCCTTTTAAATATTTATCAGATATAATCATCTTTGCAGCAATCTTCTTTTAACCTAGGAGTTCCCAGACTTGTCTGCACATTAGAATCACCTTAGAGCTTCAAAAACTACTGATACCCCTGTCCCACCCCAAGAGATTTTGATTTAAGTGCCGGGGGTATGTACTAAAGTGGGGTTTTTTAAAAAGATTCCCAAGTGCTGCAAAAGTGCAGCAAGTTTGGAAACCATTATCTGAACCTGCTGCAGCCTATTACCCATTCTCTTTCTCTTTGCTAATAGAACCTTGATAATAGTTCCAAAAAAGAAATCAGGACTGGTCTAAAACAGTGGCTTCTAGTTCGGCTACCATTAGAATCACCTAAAGAACTTTGACTATAAGGAAGCCTGGATTCCACCAACAAATTAAATCAGAACACCTAGGGGTGGGACCGGGAAATGGTGTCTATAAAAATGCTCTCCAGTGTTTTTAATGCACTGCCAGAGTTGAGGGCCATTGGCAGAGGTCAGTGATTCTCAAAGTGTTTTTTAAAGTCCAGAAACATCCACATCAACTGAGAGATTTAAATAATAGAAATTCTCAGATCCTAACCCAGGCCTACTGAATCAGCATCTCTGGGGGTGGAGCCCAGCAATCTGTGTTTTACAAGCCCTCCAAGGGATTTCAGTATTTGCTAGAGTTCGAGAAGCACTAGTCTAAGCCCATTATGATAAGTCTGTTCCCTGATTTCCCGCCCTTCCTCCAACAGCAGGTGGTTGTGTGACCCAGTTCAAGCCATTGCCATCCAGCAGAGTTCTACGGAGAAGAGGTGGTTTCTCGGACAAACTTTCCTTTCTTGGCACAAGGGAAAACACATGGCTGGCCATGCACTTCTGCTTCTTCTTTCCTTACAGTGTTGGGGGTAGGTAATCTGTGAAGCCTCTGCTGCCATTTTGGGACCATGAGCAAAACACACTTGAGAAAAGTTCAAGAAAATCACAGAGATGAGGCCTAATACCAGCAGTAACCTACCTGCAGACTTTTAGTTATATATTAAAAAAAAACACCTTATTTGTTTAAGCCATTGTTAGTAGAATTTTATGTTACTTGCACCTGAACAAAATCTTTATAAGAGTCAAACTCCAAGTACCTTTTACATGGAGAAAACAGAATTGAACCCAATGCTTTCACTTGGAGCTAGTAACACTAAATTTCAGGGAAGGCAGTCTTCTAATTGTGGTATTATAAACACTTCATCAGTGATTCTAAACCTGGATGACTATCAGGATTACCTGAGGAAGCTTATTTTAAGTGATTCATGGACCTCACTCCAGTTATACTGAATCTGAATCTCTCAAATTTGAACTGGGAGACTCTGTAACTTAACAAGGTGATTAGTATGTCCTCAGCTGACCCCAGTCCACAACATGGCTGAGACTAGGGTGAGGCAAATAAAGAGCCTAGGGTGCAACATTTAAGGAGGCACTCATTCTCAGAGTTGTGCAAGCATAGGGTCAACAGTTGCATGACCGGAGAGCAGATGCCTTCTTAAATTTTGTGTCCTAGCCACCTCATTTGGCCTCTTCCTAGTCTCCACCCTGATTCAAATAAGGTAGATTTAACAGGTGGTGCCTGTCATTGGTCATGACATGGTGGCAACCCCAGCCAAATCTTCCTTTACAAAAATTCAGTGATTGTTCCAACTGAATTATTTTTGAGTGGTGGTCCCTGCATCACAAAGACATAGCCTATACTCTATAAACGATGATATATGTAGTTTATTTTCAATTTGAGTTATGCATCTAGGTGTCAAATGACAACAATTTCCTTCTAAGTTGAAAAATAACTACAGCACTGATTTGTCTCAGTCCCTGTTCACCCACGTAAAAACAGGAATGTGATCCTGTGAGAGAAGAATTTAATTAGGCGAGTCAATAGGTGTCAGATATCAGCATGTTGATGGCAGAATCCAGGACTGCAGTCCTCACACAGCTACTAAATAATTAAGTATTGGTTACTCGAATTAAAAGTGGAAACTAGTAGGTGTTGGTTAAAATGTGTTGAGCTTGGCTACTCCTGTTTTCCAAAAGCATTTTAGCACACATATATGCTGCAGTCTCCCAGAAATAGAAGTGCGGGTAACTTAACCCAAAGTTGTGGCTCCTGTGTCCAGCCTATGTTGGTTGGTGTGTCAGCACAATGAATGCTGAAGAATCTCTGTGGACTGTCATTCAAGAGCTTCCTAAGAATGCCTCACTGGGGTTGGCAGGGAGGTAGGGGTGCTGGCCAGGCAGACAAAGGGAAGTCCACACATGGCTTTGGTTGAAGCAGTGCCAAAGGCCAGGATAAAAGCTGTAGATCTGTTTAACTCCAGATTTTAGGGCTCTAGCTTTTGATTTTATTAGTACTGATGGGAATAGCTGGTGGTATGTAGCAGGAGGACAGCCTGAACAAAGTGAAATACATGAGGTTCCCCTCATCATGCCTCCTTACTTCTGCAAAGGTGGCATTAGAACAACTTTCATCTTAATGTGACTGGTTAATACCCCAGCATCAGGCAGATATTACACACATGCTTGCCAAAAAATAATAACCACTCACTTCCGCCTGATGTATGCTAGACACTCTGACTCCTTTATCTATGATTGTGCCTCAGGTCTATGGCAGCAGGAATAGATGTCCTGCATCTTACCGTGGGAAGGGAGTTAGTTACAGTTCTGTTGGTGAACCGGGAATTGAGTAATTTTCCTGGAGGTAGCTTCTCTACCTCTTTTCCTGACAGTCGTTAAAGCAGGCAAGGTGGCACTCAGCAGCAACTGACAAGCTGGAACTGAATTAAATCAACCCCCGAATGGTCAGAGAGTTTAGAAGAAGCCCAAAATGTGTTTTCCAGCCAGGATGATTGAGAACCTACACCTAGTGCCAGAGTGCAACACGCAGATGCCTGCTAGGGCACCCAGGCAGATATGCTATGCTCCTGGTATAGGGTGGGTGGAGGGGGCTCTACTTGCTAAGTCACACTCCTTTAGGTCAGGTATTGCTACAAGATGCATCCTGAAGTATGAAGAGAAGAAACGACACAATGACTGGAGTTTGTTTTAAAATATTTCAATTTAAGAACTTCAGCAAAGAAAAATAATAAAGGAGGCCAGATAAAGTAAATGTAGCAAAATTGTGATTGTTACTGAACCTGGAAGTTGGATAAATAGGTATTTTCTATTAAACAGAATTATTCTATTGCCCTAATAAGGCAAAAAAGAATAGAATAATTTTAGGGCAAATAGGATTATTCTAATTGTTCTTATTTTGTGTATCTGAACACTTTCATAATTAAAAATCTGTTTAAAAGTTTCAATCAATCATTATAAAACTTGTAAATCTCACATTAAGTTGACGTATGCCTTTGCATACTACTCATTTATTTTAGGTGACAGCAAGCAATACGGAGCCAGAACTGTGTGGAATTTGGTTTAAAATGTCCTCCTCACCCAGCCCCACCCACCAACACCTATTTGGGCTCAGGATCCTTATTTTTTAGTGAAACGATGGCAGGACTGAGGCTTATGAAATCTGAACATGAGTTCTAGTTCGTTCATTAACAGTGAGACCTGAAACAACTCATTTGCCTGCTCTGCACCTTCCTTTCTTCCTGTCAAATGGGGATGATCCTTTAATACCAGCCTTGCAAGTATTGGAGAATCACATGAAATAATGTACCCTGTGAAGTGTGAAGACAGTGTTGGTTGTTATTAACAGCAGCAGTGTGACTTTGAACCAGGCAACCAAATGCTCTGTCTCAGAGGCCTTATCTATGAGATCAGTGAGGGGATTACATCAGGGAGACACGGGCTCTGTGAGAACCAATTAGAAGGCATGTTAAAATTCAGATTCCGGGCCTGCTGTGGTTTAGATATTTGACCCCTACAAACCTCTTGTTGAAATTCGATCCCCAATATTGGAGGTGGGGGCCTAATAGGAGGTGTTTGGGTCATAGGGGCAGATCTTTCATGAATGGCTTGGTGCCAGTTGTTGAGGTAATGAGTAATTTCTTGCTCTATTAGTTACCATGACACTTGGTTGTTAAAAAGAGGCTGGCGCCTCCTCCCAAACCCTGCCTTGCTTCCTCTCTGGCTATGTGACCTCTGCACACACCAGCTCCTCTTCCCCTTCCACCATGAGTGGAAACAGCTGAAGCCATCACCAGAAGCAGATGCTCGTGCCATGCTTCTTGTACAGCCTACAGAACTGTGAGTCAAATAAACTTTTCTTTGTAAATTGCCCAGCCTCAGGTATTCCTTTATAACAACACAAATGGACTAGAACAGGGCCCACCACAGCCTACTAAATCAGAATTTCCAGATGTGGGCCATACAGAAGTTACACAGCTAATTCTGCTTTTCAGTCTAGCTGGGGGCAGCTGAATTCAGTAACTGTTGAGATCCTTTCATGCTCTAACAGCCAAAATATCTGTTTGGGAATTTGAAGTCTATTGAGCCAAGTTATTTTGATGGTTAGGTGCAGGTCACAGATTTGGGGTAATTTCATGATGATAAACGGTTAGAGAATCAGAATAAACAAAAGAGAGGAAGCTGGGCACTGGCATGGTGGACTGAGACCTTTATAGCTAGGAGTAGACACACGCATTAATAGAGTGAAGAGGGCCAGCTGTTCTGCCCATGCAGCTGTCATATAAAAATGACGGACTTTGGGAGGCCAAGGCAAGGGGATCATCTGAGGTCAGGAGTTCGAGACCAGCCTGACCAACATGAAGAAACCCTGTCTCTACCAAAAATACAAAATTAGCCAGGCATGGTGGAACATATCTGTAATACCAGCTACTTGGGAGGCTGAGGCAGGAGAATCGCTGGAACCCAGGAGGTGGAGGTTGCAGTGAGCCAAGATTGCACCTTTGCACTCCTGCCTGGGCAACAAGAGTGAAACTCCATCTCAAAAAAAAAAAAAAAAAAAAAAGGACTGGTAACAGGGGCTTCCCAAGCCACCTGAAAGAGCTTATGGGAGGAGAGTAAATTGTCTCAAGTGAAAGCAGCCACCCATAACTCATATGGTCTGTGGGACTCTCAGGGTGGCTTTTCCAGGCAGCAGGTCACATGTGGGAGGGAGGCCTTGCAGTCCTGGCTTCAGGCCTGCAGCTCCTTCACTCCTAGGCCCACATGATTGGCTGCCTACCATGCCTGCACTCATCCTACTGGCTGTCCCTCTGTTTATCCTCACAGTACATTCCAACATTTGTGACCGCTTGCTCACAAGTCTCTCTTCCCACATTCTAACTTCTTTCAGAATTCTTGTTTGTCTCATCTGAAAAGCAATCCAGTTCAGTATTTGTTGACCGCCTGAAAAATTCAAGACCTTGTGCTAAGGACCTCAGTTGATACAAACAAGAGGAAAAAAAGGTGTTATGCCCTTGAAGTATCAGTCAAATGTAGGGAGAGAGGAGAGAATCAGACAAAGCACACAGATAACCTAACCCCCCCAACACACAAACAATCTAGCAAGTACTCTGATAAATAATGTTAAGTCAGGCATCCCCAAAGTGCGGCCCACAGGCCGCATGCGGCCCCCCTGAGGCCATTTATCTGGCCCCCCGCCGCACTTCAGGAAGGGGCATCTCTTTCATTGGTGGTCAGTGAGAGGAGCACGGTATGTGGCAGCCCTCCAATGGTCTGAGGGACAGTGAACTGGCCCCCTGTGTAAAAAGTTTGGGGACACCTGGTTGTGAAAGGATTTCAAGGAGGATAATCACATTCAAAAGACTTCATGGCAAAAGTGGTATCAGAATTGGATTTTGAATGGTAGGTAGATTTTTACGAGGTAGGGAAGGATTAGAGGACAGTAGGAGCAAAGACACTGAGGTGGGGAAAGAGGATATGTGTTTGGAGAAAAGCAAGCCGTGACAACTTGACTAGGTCTTGGAATAAGGAGGAGGCCAACAGGACCCAAAGGTACGCGGGGGCCAAACAGAAGCAGCACTTACTTCAACTTGGCAAATAAGAATGACTCCTGAAGGTTTTTGAGAAGAGGCCTGACATGCTCCAAGCAGTACTTTAAGAATTTTGACTCAGTGCCAGTGTGCAGACTAGAGAGCGAGATGGACTAAACTAACTAGAGGGATGGAACAAGAGAGTGATGGGTCATAGGAGTTCCCTAACATCTCACCTTCCAGATCCAAGAAACCATGGAGTCAGGGCTAAGAAGGAGAATGTCATAAGGTGTTATTCTTAAAACTCTTAGGATGAGATAAGCCCTCTACTCTAGACCTGTACCTGAGGTCGGGAGAGGTCAGTGTTTTCTTGCTGTCAACCAAAGGCATACAATCAAGTTTCCTCCCTGAGAGAGCTTTTTTTTTTTTAACATTGGCCTATTTACCTTCCACTAATATTAACAGCCATTCCATGGAGATCTGCAACACAAAAACAAACAAAAGTGGTTGGAATGAAGGCTATGGTACCTTGGCTTCTTTGCACCTCAGAACTTCTAAACAGCCCGAGTGTAGATTTTATTTGTTCATGGAAGTTTCTCTCCTCCTCCTCTTTATAGGATCTGCAAGATCTCCCTCTGTGATAGCTTCATCTCGTAGCATCATCTGGCTACTTCTCCTGCTCCAAACCACCACTCCTCCTGCTCCAAACTGCCATCTCTCATCTCAACTACTGTCAGAGCCTTTTAGCTTCCTGCTCATACTCATGCCCTCTCCCTACTCCCTCTCCAAGTCACAGACAGCCAGAAACAAACATCCAGTTCTGTTCCAGCATAAATAACATCATATCACTGCCTGGTTTCAGCCCTCCAATAGGCATCTCATACTTAGGCTAACATCTGAAGTCCTTAGCATGACCCACGTGGTCTTCAATAATCTGGCCCCTGTATCCCTCTTTACTCCTGCTCTCCAGTCACGTTGGCCTTTCTGCTGTTTTCACACCCACTAAGCATGTGCCAGACTCAAGCCTTGCCCTTGCTTTCTCCTCTGCCTGGAATGCTCTCCCCCAGATATTTGCATGGCCAACTCCCTCACTTCCTTTAGAGTTCTTTTTGAATGTCACCTCCTCAGAAAGGCCTTTCTAAATCCTCTGGTCCCTCTCTACCCTCTTGCCCTGCTTCATTTTTCTTCACAGAGTTGGCCACAATTGTCACTTGTATTATGCCTGTGTTCTCCAGTAGAATGTAAGATCCCTGAGGATAGATCTCCACTCTGCCCAACTTGGTTTGTTCAGGGCCTGGATAAGGGCTAAGTTCTCAATAAATATTTGTCAAATGAATAAATTGTAGCTCTTCTTTCTAGCAAACACTTTCCTCTGGCTCTGTCTTTGTTTTTCAGTCCTCATTCTCTTCAGTCTTTGCAGAATTTGATCTAACTTAGCACCACGTCTTTCCCTTTGATCAGCATGGAGCTAAATTCTTCTATTATTATCTCTGATACTTTCATGGGATTCCTAAGTATAAATATGCCTAAAGATTCACTCCTCACTCTTCAGCTCTTTCCTCTACTCCTCTCCCTCTGTCTTTCCTTCATCTTCATCTCTTCCCTCTGTGCAGATGATATCCTAATATTTACTTTCAGCCTAGACTTCTCTAGAAACTCTCCTTCCAATGCTTTCTGGGCATTCTTAAGGCAACTTACAACTCATATACTTAAAAACTTCATTCTCCTCTTCACTTTTCTACATCTGTTAATGGCACCACTATTTTCTTGAGCCCTGAAGTTAGAAGCCTTAGAGTTGTTTTTTCCTTCCTTCTTCAGTCCCCCTTTCAACTATTCACAAAGTTCCTATTGAATCCTTCTTTTAAATGGCTCTGACATCTCTCCCGCTGTGTCCATTGCCACAACCATGTTCCTGGTCCAGCCTTTACCTACATGGCCAGAATCATTTTGACCTCTTTGTTGGTAACTTTCCTACTTATAGGATCTTACTCAAGGCCCCTTTTCCTATATCTCTGCTTCAAGGATTTCCTCCAGGCTCTGAGCCAGCTAACCTAACCTCACTGATGACCATGCATTTCCAGTCCAGGTTTGGTTCCCTGTGCACCCCTGCACTGCCCAAACCTGCCAACCCTGACCTTAATGTCTAGAAGCCACATGGGCCAAGCCCACCAATTCCACACGCTGCAGCCAGCTCCTAGCTCCCATTTCCCCAGGTGTTTTATAGTCTGTTTGTGCAGCACTAACAAAACACCCAAGGTGGAGTAATTTATGAAGAATAGCAATTTATTCTATTTATGCTGTTTCAAGGAGGCTTGGAAGTCCAAGATTAAGGCACTAGTAGGTTAGGTGTCTGGTGAGAGCCAGGTCTCTGCTTCCAAGATGGTGCCTTGAACTCTGCTTCTTCCTGAGGGGACAAACACTCTGACCTTGCATAATGGAAGACATAAGTGCAAAAGGGCCTACAGTGTTTCCTCCAAGCTCTCTTATAAGGTTGCTAATCTATTCACAAGGGCTCTGTCCTCATGACTTAATCACTTCCTAAAGGCCCCATCTCTTAATACTATCACATCAGTGATTAAGTTTCATAAGAATTTGGGGGAGATACATTCAGACCATAGCACCAGGCAATGAGGTTCGAACCCCTTGCCTTTACTTTCCTATCCTCATTCCCAGCCTCAAACAAAAATCAGAATATTTTTTCAGAATCATTTTGAAAGAGCTATTTTAAGCTTTGGCTTCCCTTCTCAAAAATGGGTCTGGGTGCGGTGGCTCAGGCCTGTAATCCCAGAACTTTGGGAGGCTGAGGTGGGTAGATCTCTTGAGGTCAGGAGTTTGAGACCAACCTGGCCAACATAGTAAAACCCTGTCTCTACTAAAAATACAAAAATTAGCCAGACATGGTGGTGGGTGCCTATAATCCCAGCTACTTGGGAGGTTGAAGCAGGAGGATCACTTGAACCTGGGAGGCAGGGGTTGCAGTGAGCCAAGATCGCACCACTACACTCTAGCCTGGGCAACACAGTAAATGAGACTCTGTCTTAAAAAAAAAAAAAAAAATTATTAATGGCTCTCTTTTTCCTATAGGAGGAAGACCAAATTCCTCAGCTTGGAACTCAACTTTGACTACAATCTACCTTTTAAGCCATAGAATTCATAAAATAGGGCTAAGACTCAAATGCCAAGCAGGGCTGGGAAGATAATAGAAGTGAATAATATGGGTCCTATATAAACAGTAAGGAGTAGCAGGGACTGTGGCAAATGGAAGAGCGTGAGTGCTGTTTAAAGGCGAAAGGTGGGCATTGCTATAAAGAAATTTGGGCCAAAGGTTGCCAGATGTTCTCTTTATTCAACAGTAGCTAGAAATATAAATATTTAGGCAAAATTTTCTGAGTTTTTAAATGTTGGCTCAAAACAAAAAGTAAGGTGCAGAGCAAATAAATTATATCTGCAGGCTGGATCCAGCCTCAAAGACATCTGTCTGGAATTCTGCCCTCTCTAGCAACCAAATTGGTTTATTCACTGTCTATCAAACACTCCTTACAAGTTTTTTTTCCACTGTTCCTGTTCAACCTGGCATGGATTCTTTGCTGGTCTTCATCTGGAAGTCCTGGCTCCTTCTAGTCCCTTTACTTCCTACACGAAGCTTTCTCAGGCAACTCTGACCCTGAGTAATCTTTTATCTCTGCTCTCATAGTACTCATTAGCCCCTGGCCAACACAGAGAGTAAAATAACTAAGCCAAGTGTTACAGGAACTGGGTCACACTGCTCCCTGCTAACCAGTTAGGTGACCTTGGCAAGGACCTACATCTTTCAGAGAATCAATTTTCTTATCTACAAGTTGGAGCCAATAATTTTTGTTCTACCCCAGGTAGACTTCAGATAAAATAACACAATTGTAAACTGTAGAACACAATATAAATTTATAATCATAAACCTATGTAGTGTCTTTTATATGGCCCGAGAAGCATGTTCCATTTTCCCGATCCATTCAAATTTCTACTCTCCTAGATAACTATTTCATACCCTTCTTTCTCTCTTCAAAACTTCATCCCCAGGCTAGGCTGATAACCTTTCATTTTCACTGAGGAAATGAAACCAATCAGAAAAGAATCTCTACAAGTTCCCACCAACGCATCTACCGCCCACCAGCACATGCATCCAAACTCTGCCCTCTTTCATTACTATGGATGATTCTAACAAAGATCTAAGTGTGCATTTGATCCTATTGCTTCTCACCTACTGAAGGACAGTTCTTCAACAGTTCTCCTTTGTCCTGCATCATCAGTTTTTTTCTTTCTACAAGATTTTTCTCATCAGCTTAGATCTTTCTCATTGGCCTATAAAACTTAGAGTAAACAAACAAAAAAAATCTGTCTTGATTCTACTGCTTCTTTCATGTATCTCTTTTATACCAAAACTCAAAAGAGTTGTCTGTGATAGTTGCCTCCAATTCCTCTCTTCTCATTTCCTCTTCCTCCATTAGCTCTGACTTTCTCCCTCTGTGTAGATCCTACTCTAATCAGGCTTTTGCTCCCATCCCTCCATCCATATTGCATTTGTCAAAATCTCCAGGCCCTACTACACTGCTAAATCCAGTGGCCAGTTCTTAGCCTTCATCTTATTTGGCTCTTGAGCAACATTAACAGAGTTGATCATTAGGTTCCAGAATACCACACTTATCTGCTTTGTCTCCTACCTTGCTTTTAATGTCCTCTGTTGTCTTTGCTGGTGCCTTTTCATCTCTATAACATCTAAATGTTGAAGTGTCCCAGGTCTCAGTCCTTCAACCTTTTCTCATTTCTTTTGCATTAACTCTCTTGGTGATCTCATCTAATTGCATGGCGTTTAATGCTATCCCAATACTGATGATTCCCAAATTTATAGAAGTCTAATCTTTCACTAAACTCCTAACCTAGAAATCAAACTGCCTATTCACTTGATGCTAATAATGATCTCAAACTTAGCACAGCCAAACGTGAGCTCTAGCTTCCCTTCATATCCCCAAATCTCTCCTCCCAAAGTCTTTTCTTCTTCTGGCACAGCCCATTCCTTGATCCAATAAATATTTATTGAGTAACTATTTTGTGCTAGAGCCTGGTACAGATGCTTATAGGCTTACTGATGCCCTGGGAGTAGAAACAGCGAAATTCACGTAGGGTTGGCATCACTCATGTTGCCTCCAGTTTTTCATGCTCTCAGCTTTTAGTTTCAAAATATATCCAGAGTTTCACCACTTCTTATTACTTCTACTGCTGTGATTCTGAACCAAGCTTCCTTATCTCTCACCTGGCTTATGGCATTACCCACCTAATAGCCCTCCCTACTTTTTTACACTTGATCCTCTATGGTCCATTCTCACACCAGCAGCCAGAGTGATCCTCTTAAAATGCAAGTCAGCACATTGTCACTTTGCTGCTCCAAATCCCCTGATGGTTACTACTCATCTCACTCCACAGAAAGCCAAAGTCACTACAGTGGCCAACAAAGTCTTTCGCACATCTTCTGATTTCTGATTGCTTCTCTGACCTCATTTCCTACAGCCCTCTCTCTTACTTATTGTGCTCCAATCATTCTGTCCTGTTTCTTGTTGGTTTGGTTAATTCTTTTCTCCCGTCCTTCCTTCCTTTCTCTTTCTTTCTTTTCTTTCTTCTCTTTTCTTCTCTTTCTTTCCTTTCTTTGAAGAGATGAAAGAATAAATGAAAGAATGTTTACATGCCACTAAAAATAAAACCACTGTGAAGGACTTTTCCTCCCTCTCTCCCTCTCTTCCTTCCTTCTTTCCTTCCTTACTTTCTTACTTTCTTTCTCCTTCCTGGAATCTTTTTGGCATGATCCTGTCTCAGGCCTCTGGACTTGCTATTCCTTCTGCCCACAGGCTCTTCCTCAGATATCGTCATGGCTCACTCCCTCAACTCCATCACATCTTTACTTAAGTGGTACCTTCTTAGCAAGACTTTCCCAGGTCCCCCTATTAAACACTAATTTCCCTTTCTCCTTCATGCGTAGTCCCTTACATTCCATATACTTAAAAAAAAATTTTTTCTCTGTTGTTAGATGGTATCAAATCTATTGCAGTTGTCAACATCTAACATGCTATATATTCAATTAAATTGGTTTTATCTGTCTCCCACACTAGAATGTAAGTTCTACATGAGCAGGAATTTGTTCGTTCATTTGTTTGTTTGTTTTTGTTGATTTGTAGCACTGAAACAGCACCTAGCAAATAGTAGACATTCAATAAATATTTTGGGGAATGAATAAATGAATTTGGCAACTGATCTTGTCATCTCTTTGTATTTTTTAATTTCATGTGCATTTTATTAGCCTTTCCTGTGAATATTTTAATACCTTTTACCAAATTATAAAATCATGAATTTACGTCTTCTTTTTGTCCCATAACCCAAATAGTACTTCCAGCTGCACATAGAAAGTTCCTTTAAAATGGGAACATTTTCAATAGTTCTATTATTCCCTAGACTTCAACTCATGAATTCTTTCTTTCTTTCTTTTTCTTTCTTTTCTTTCTTTTTTTTCCTTTCTTTTCTTTTCTTTTTTTTTTTTTCTTTCCTTTCTTTTTTTTTTTTTTTTTTGAGATGGGAGTCTTGCTCTGTTGCCCAGGCTGGAGCGCAGTGGCATGACCTCAGGTCACTGCAACCTCCACCTCCCAGGTTGCCTGTAGTCCCAGCTACTGGGGAGGCTGAGGCAAGCAATTCTGGGACTACAGGCAGCCACTATCACACCAGCTAATTTTTGTATTTTTGTACAGGTGAGGATTTCACCATATTGTCCAGGCTGGTCTCGAACTCCTGACCTTAGGTGATTTGCCCACCTTGGCCTCCCAAACTGCTGGGATTACAGGTCTAGTGGCTTGTCTTTCATTTTGCACTCAGCCACATGTAGCCCCAGGTCTACCCAATACTGGGAAAAGGCAGGGGGATTTCCCAGTTGGGTGGAATGGGCAGATCTAGTCACTAAGACAAAGCTGCAGTCAGAAACAACCCAGGCAAACAAAAAAATTGTAGAAATGCAGACTTGTTAATTTACATTTACAAATTATGGCTAATAAATTCTCACACTCCTGCTTGTCTTCACGATGGCCTTGTGGAAAATAAAAAACTAAACTTCCTAGATTGGATTATTGCTATGATGAATTGTTAAAGGCCTCTCTCAGAAGTATTCTAGCCATTCTGGCTAATGACCACCCTCCACTTGCTTGATCCAGTGACAGCAGTGCCCACCTCAACTACCTGCCTTGAGGATATCTCTCTGAGGCATTAGAGAACAGGGAAGTGCATGGATTGGCACAGACTAAGTACTGATTGTATTACATTACATTTCTATTATATTTAGACTCTTACTCATGGTTCCTAACAATCAATTGCTTTGTAATATATATTCTGTCTTCTGTAATACATTATAAGCTTCCTGGGGTTATTATTTATTTATTTTTAACTTATCTCTTGTTATAGTCATCCTTTTCTACTGTCCTCAATCCCTATCTCCCGGAGTTTTGTGTAATGTCTTGCACATAGTAGATACTCTCTTTTGGATAAATGAAAGAATGTCTAGATGCCACTAAGAATAAAACCACTGTGAAGGGCTTTCTCAACCTGGGTAGGCCAGTATTTCCTCTGAACTATTCTTAGGATTAACCTGCTTGATTTTGCTTAGGCAGAACTCACCTTCTACTTCCAAAGTGTGATGGGGCCAGGAGCAGTGGCTCACACTTGTAATCCAAGCACTTTGGGAGGCCAAGCCAAGAGGATCACCTGAGGTCAGGAGTTCAAGAACAACCTGGCCAACATGGTGAAACCCCATCTCTACTAAACATACAAAAAAATTAGCCAGGCATGGTGGAGTGCACCTGTAATTCAGAGGCTGAGGCATGGGAATCACTTGAACCCTGCAGGCAGAGGTGATATTAAGCCAAGATGGCATCACTGCACTCCAGCCTGGGAGACAGAGTGAGACTCCATCTCAATAAATAAATAAATAAATAAATAAATAAATAAGTGTGATGGGATGCTGGTCCATGGGGGGGTTGTAAGAATTCTGTGTCAAGTACAGAAACAGAAAGTAAGATTTAATAACTTTTATAGCAACTTGACATTGTCCTTAAACCTAAGCACATGTTAATGTTTGTAGTAATTCATTTTTATTATATTTTACAGCAACAATTGGTCATGATAAATCAAAAACAATAAAAAAAAAAAAACCCTAGTTGTTCCCTATGGATAGCAAGGAGCACTGTTTGCTTTCAGTAATTTTCTTTATCAAGGTGCTCTGTAATATGTGAAAGGGGAGCTTCCCAAAGTTTTGAACATGCTTTTGCCATGTTGCACAACATTGTAACTATTTCTTTCTTCAAATAGAACTTTCATGTCTGACTTAAGTTTATTTTCAAAATACACAATCACAACATAAAGGGAAGATCAATATCAACGGCCATGAACAGAAGTTAATTATAAAAATAAATGCAACAAAAACAAGGCAAACAAATTAAATTCTAGCCAGAAACCTGACAAAAAGCTCTGAACATATGGCCTGTTAAAACAATAATAATAGTAACAAGTAAGTGTTGAAAAGGTGTTCAAATCCATTAGCTCCAAACTGAAACAACCTCCTTGTTGTAATCAGAAGGAGAGAGAATTAGAGAGGTAGGAACTGTCTCACTATGTTATTCAAGGGCACTTCCTGCCCTGTCATTGTACATCCCAGAGCACCAGCCGCAGTGACCCAGTTTATGAAAGCATGGACAGTGTTTCCAAACCTGGCATAGGATTCATGAGACATGTTTGTTTTAGTAAATAGGTGGCATTTCTAGAGGCTATAAGACATTATTCTTTAAAGATTCTGTGTTTCAGATGTTTGTTTATCAAGGTTTTGTTTTTTGCAACATAGAGCACACTTTCTCTAGAAACAATGATATAAATAGGACCACAGAAGCAAGAGTGCAGATGGATTACTTCACATTTGCAATGAAAAACAGTAGCAAAGAAGGCTGTTGCAAATGTGTGGTGTGTAGTTGTTTCAAACTCACAGGCTTCCTCTGCCCTAGTGGCTGCTGTTTCTAAGCCTCTAACAGGCAGTCCTTTTGGGAGAATGGACAGAAGGGCCAGGGAGAGTCTTTGGCAGAGGACAGGGCTTCTGAAGTCCTTGGGAGGGAAGTGTCAGCCCTCTGACCATTCCCCAAACTTAGCAGTTGTCACAGGAATGGCCCTTTTTTGAAGCTGAGGGGCTTAGTGGTTATGGCCAGAGCAAGAAAGGTGAGAGCATACTGTGAGGAGCGTTCCTCCTGCTAACCTAAATCTGCAGGGAGCCACAGGACAATCCAACTGTCCTTCCTGACGAGTGCTATCACAGTGAGGCTGGGAGTGTGGGGAGGGAGGACATCTGGAAATGTCTCCAATTTATTCAGGGCAGAGGTCCCTCTGACCTCCCTATTCTTTCTTCCCAGTACTGCCTCTGCTTGGAAGCCGGCTGGAGGCATTTCCTTTACCTAGTATTTCACTCTTTCTCCAGAAGCTCAGCAAGTAGCGCTGACAGTACCCTAGGGGACTCCTACGATTTCCTCAGTCTCCAGGGAGATGCCTCCTGAATGAAAGGATCTAAGAAAAGAAACACACAAATACACACTCCTTCCTGTTCTCTCTCCAGCACCAGAATATTTTCTGCCCTGGGCTCCCACACTCAACAGCCTCATTATTCTCTCTGAGATTTTCCTCTCCTTCCTCATTCCCCTGCCTCTGCTACCACTCCCACCTTCCATGCAAATACATGCGTGCCTGCACATAACACACACTCGTGCAGTTTCCACACAGCTACCTCTGAGGGTAGGAACAACCACTAAACAGAGAGGAGGAACTAGATCTTCACCTATCTTGAAAATTTGCCTCAAGCTCAGTAAGTGAAAAACAAAGAAAGCTGTTCTCCAAAGTACTAGAGGGCACATAACTCTTTTCCCATTCCCCTCTTGAGTGTAGGAGCCCAGAGCAGAAAATACTTTCCTCACATTAACCCATCCCCATCCATCAGTGAGCCTACAACTCATTTGAAGGCTGCTGTTGAAACCTAACTTTCCGTAGCCAGGACAGCCACAAAAAGTTATGGCTTCTCTTCCTCCTCCTCCCTTGCTCTACTCTGCCATCCCCTCAGTTTAGGAGACTGTGTCTGGCTTTTCTATTTTTGCTGTTGATGAGATAGATACAGTGCTAAGAGTAAGAGAGTGTTTCAGAATAGTGAGGATACATAGGATGGATTTGTTTTAAACAGTATTTTGGTTATATTTCCAAATAATATGCTGAATATTTTTTCTTCAGTCCCCAGACCTCCTTTCAGGTGATGCATCTTTAAAAATAATGCAATGGGTCCAATTGTTAATATGAAAAAAGTACAATTAAAAACACTACAAGAGCATCGAGAAGCGTGGAAACATCACTGTTCGAAATGTAGAGAGTCATTACTTGAAATATAGTTGAAAACAAAAATATATGGAGTGTTTTTAAAATGTGAATATCATAATTTTAAAATGCCAGTTTCTACTATGCTTTGTTCTGTAATTTTTAAAATTTAACAAGTAGACACTATGATTGGTGTATATTCCTGCCTACAATCTTCCAAGTTAATTGGATTGATGGAAGAACTACTTATCTAAACATAAACCATCTTATAAAAAAGACTGACCAATTCAAATTTAGAGTGAGCTTCTAATAATATATTTATCAGAAAATACCAAAAATGAGCATGATTTGGGGTTTTGCAGTTTAATGAAATTCTGCAGCCTCCAATGCAGAGTAGGAAAGGGTCAAGATATCCTATTTCTCTTTACCCCGAAAATAGAATTGTTATTACATAAAAATTCTATCTGTATTACACAATAAATCTAAATAAATGAAAGAAAACTTTTGCCTATAATGTTTTCACCTCAACAGATCCAACTTTTTGTTTGACCCTGTTCTTTTTTAGCCATTGTGGATAATCACAGTGAGTGTATTCTGCCGTTTTCCATTAATACAATTTCAGAAGCATATTCTGTGTTGCTGTGTGGTCCTTGTAATTAACATTTTAATATCTATGTCATCTTTTAAATTATTTTCCTGTTGTCCAACATACATTTCATAATCTTTTCTGGAAGAAATTATGCAGTGAATCTTTGTTTATTTGGCTTTTTTTCCCCCTTATGGATTACTTGTTCAGAATCCATTCTAAGAGGTAGGATCAAAAGTCAAAAGCCTAGATATGAGGAGGCTTTTATTTCCTCTAGTGACAGAGGGACTCTGAAGTTTCCACCCACAGGCTCCCACCTTTTCCATTGAGATAGATATTTCTCCATCAGCAATGTATCTAGCCACTGCAGGTACCCCCGCTAGAATGCTGGGACAAGCTCAGGGACTTGACTTAACTCATACAACCTTGTTATATGTTACATATAATTCTCTACAAGGAGTATCACCAACACTTTCAGAGTATAAAAAGTTCACTGAAGAAACAACTCATGATCAAGTAGTGACATTTAAAGAGTTCTGTGCCCCTTTAATAAGTGTAAATAGTCCTCATTTTTGTCTTAATTTGCATTTTTTTTTATACCACTAGTGAGGTTGAACTCCTTTCCATGTATTTGTTTACTGGTTATTTCCTCTTGGAAGAAGCATTTCTTTCCCCAGCTCATTTTGTATGGGCATTTTACGGAACATCGATTTTAAGTTTTTTTCATTAACACTAGTGATATTTTCTAGTTTCCTTTTCCTCTTTATTGTAATTCTAAAGTTTATGTTAATGAGTTATATTCACCTTCAGTTCTCACAGAATTGTGTCAGAAAACTTTGGATACTGGTTTTTGTTCAAAGGGCAGATACAAATCACTGATATGCACGTTTCCAAAGACAACAATAGAAAAATATCAAGTGTTTGCATTTTCATAATACGCCAGGTATGAAGAATAGAAATGTTTTTGTCAATGCTAAATTTACATGATTAACTCTTTTTTTTTTTTTTTTGCATCGTATAGAAGGAACAATCAATTAAAATAGATTAGTACTTTGGGGAACCTCCAGGTAGATCATGGGGTTAGAGCCTTTGGAATGTGGAGAGACAGGAGCTGGGCTTTCTTGGGATGGTATAAGATAAAGGCATGTGGTGCAGGATGGACATATGCAGGAAGACTGGAAATCAATGAGGTAAGAGAATTTTTTCCTTTCTCTCTTCTTTCCCATTTACTTCTCCTTATCCCTTTCTTATCACTACATCTTACTTCCTTAGGAAGTTGCTTGCAATTATTTTTAATGTCTTGCTTCCTTTCTCTTCTTTCTGCTCATTCCTTCCCAACTCTTTTTTTTTTCTTTTCTCTTTTGATGGCAGTATAACACAATTATACTAGGGTCAGACAATCTGGGTCCAGGCCCTACCATTTCATATTGTTTGACTTTTTCCAGGTTACACTCTCTGAGCCTTAGTTTATTCATCTGTAAAATGGAACAATAATAATACTTTCTAGAAGGCTGGTATGAGACAAAAGAAGAAAATATTTGAGTGCTTAGCACAGTATGGTAGACTACTTTATTGTTTACAAATACTTGATGTTCCTCCCTTGGGGAGCATTAGACTTCCCAATCCCACTGATGTCAGCCTAGGTCATGAGACTTGACTAAACCAATGAAATATGAATGGAGGTAATACAGGACATTTTGGGGAATAAGATTTAAGAGCCAGTAGGCCATTTGCTGTATTTCCCTTTTCCTTCTACCATAATGACCTGCAACGTTCCAGACAGCTGTTGCTCCATTCTTCAAAGTCTCATAATAAAGAAAATACAGACTAAAGTCAGAGCCAGCACACAATAAAGATCTAAAATATCAAGAAAGAAACCTTTGTTGTTATAAGTCATAAGTCGCTGAGCTTTGGGGATTGCTTGTTATTACAGCAAACCTAGGCTATACTGTCTAATGAACACAATATATGGCATATTGAAAGCACTTAATATTCTATGCTAATATTATTCATGATTATTCTATTTTCTCCTTTTTAATTCTGCTACTATAAATTCTAACTCTGCCTCATGGGATGAAGTAAAAATTTAGGAAAGAAGTAGGTCAGAAGCTTTGAAGAGTTTTATTCCACGTGGTGGTAGGACCAGCCCTGGGAAGAAGTCATATTTAGCAGGCATAGGAAAGAAAAGAGAGTTCCTGAAGATTCCATTATTTATCTGTAACTAATATATGAAAGTTTGACTGGCTTTTTCTGAACATTCACATAACACAAATATGTAACATGGAATATATTTCTGCTTTACATCTACTATCCCTGGAGAAAGAGGATGAATGAATACATACTAAGTTATGAAATGGGTCATAATTAATGTGAAATATATAGAAATGTATTATTTATGAATGCATAAATAAGCACTATTTGCTGAAGTCCTAAAAGCCAAAACCTTTAGAGTCCTTAGGAATATTAGCTCTGGCTTAATTCAAACAGAATAATCAACCCTTGATGTCAGGGGTACTAGTTAAACTATTTTTCATGGTTCCTGAAACTCTTAAAATCTAAATATTTCCAGCATTTTTCAGTGGATTTGCTCCTTTCAAAATTCTCCTCAGATTGTGTAAGATAAAATTTGTGAATATTGCAGTACTTCAGCCTCTTTTCAAAAGTTACTGACTTCTGTTTCTAATCACGATAGAGTAACTGGATCTAGACATACCTTCCCACTCTAAGCAAAATGTATGAACAATTGTTGGTAGTAATTGAACAACAAAATGTAGTTCAGTGCTCTGAGCCCTGAGAGAAGGGAGAAAAATGAGATGAGTCCTGAAATACTACTAGCTTTCTGCTTAGGATACTTTTCATATGATGGTGTGGCATGGCCAAGCAGAGTGTGGCAGTCTTGCCAAGTTGAAGAGGTTAGAAATTCAGAAGGTGGAAACAGCTGGGATTGTAATAGCAGAGTTGCAGGAGGGAGAATTGTATTTAAAAAAAAGAGAAAGCTTCAGAAAATTGAGTAGGGGTAGGGCTGCCCTTGAGATCGTTGCTGAGTAAGTCACCATGAAGACATAGGGGGAAATTCCAAAGAAGCTTCATTACAAAATGACTGGGGAGTTGTAAACCAAACAATTCACAGTGTACTGTTCTCACAGGCCTGGAAGTCATCTGACTTCTTTCCAGCTGGAGAGTATGGCCTTAATGACATCAAATAGCATAGCTTCAAAGTGAAAACATCAAGTGAAAACTAATAGAACTGTGAGGAAAAATAGACAAATCAACAATTATAGTCAGAGGTTTCAATATTTCTCTCTCAATAATTGACAGAACCAGTAGACAAAAAATCAGTAAAGACGGAGAATTGAACAATGCTACCAAACAACTTGATCTAATTGACATTTGTTGTCTGCTCTACCAAACAATAGCAGAATACACATTGTCTTTAAATACATACAGAACAGTCATCAAGATAAGACCATGTTCTGAGCCATTAAACAAGTGTCAATAAATTGAAATCATTCAGAGTATATTATCTGACCCACAAGGGAATTTAATTAGGAATCAAAAATAGATATCTGAGGAATTCCTAATTATTTGGAAATTACACACTTCTAAATAATTTATGCAGCAGAAAAGAAACACAAGAGAAATTAGGAAACATCTTGAAAAGAATAAAAAATAAAAATATGACATATAAAAATTTATGTGATGCAGCAAAAGCAGTGCTTAGAGGGAGATTTATAGCTCTAAATGCTTATATTAGAAAATAAGAAAGGTCTGAAATCAACAATCAAAGCTTTCAACTTAACGGATGATTAAAAAGAGGAATTAAAACAAAGTAAGTAGAAAGAAGAAAATAATAAGGATAAGAGGAGAAATCAACAAAATAGAACACAAAAGATAAAAATCAATGAAATCAAAAGCTGGTTCTTGGAAAAGATCAATAAAACTGTTAAGTCTCCAGCTAGACTGATCAAAAATTTTAAAAAAAACCAACATTAGGAGTTAAAGAGGGAACATTACTACAGATTATATAAATACTAAAAGCATAAGAATGGAATATGAACACCTCTGATAATAAATTTGACAACTTAAATGAAATGAACAAATTCCTTCAAAGACATAAAAACCAAACCTGATTCAAGAAGAAATAAAAACCTTATTAACTTCACATTTATTAAAGAAACTGAAGTTCTAATCCGGGTTTTGCTGCAGGCCCAGATGACTTTAAGTGGTGAATTTCAACAAACTCTTAAGGAAAAAAATGGTATCAATTCTTTACAAAATTGAGGGGGCACATTTCCCAAGCCATTTTGTGATGCCACCACTACTGTGATATCAAAACCTGATAAAGACATTACAAAAAAAGGAAACCACTGACTAATATTTCTCATGGACATAGATTCGAAAATCTTCAATAGATATTAGCAAATCATATGCAGCAGTATTTAAAAGGATACTGTATCATTATCCAGTGAAATCTCAGGAAAATGAAGTTGATTTGAAATTCAAACATGATCAATGTAATTCACAATTTAACAGAAAAAAAGGAAAACACCATATGATCATCTCAATAGATACAGAAAAAGCATTTGATACATGCTTCGTTTATGAGTCTCTTAGCATATCAAGAACAGAAGGGAACTTCCTTAACACTGTAAGGACATTTGCAAAAGTCTACAACTAACCACATACTTAATCGTAAAAGACTAGATGAGAAAACATGGGAGAAAATCTTTGTGAACTTGGGATAGGCAAAAGTTTCTTAGAACAAAAATAAGGACAAATAGGGAATGATAAATTGGACTTCATAAAATGAAAACCCTCTGTTCTCAAAAAGACAAAATTAAGGAAATGAGCAGACAAGCCACAAACTGGGAGAACATATTTGCAAAATACATGCTCGACAAAAGACTGACTCCAGAATATATTTTTAAAAACTCTCAATAGTAAGTAGTTAACTCCATAAGAAGAAGATAAAATAATCTCACGAAACAACGGGCAAATGATTTGAAAATAAGATATATGAATTTTGTGTAAACACAAGACAAGCTGCTCACTATTTATCTTCAAGGAAGTAGAAATTAAAACCACAATGTGTCACCGCTACATATTCATTAGACATTAGAAAGGCCAAAATTAAGAAGACTGAAATACTCACTGTTGGCAAGGACATGGATCATCAGAACGCTCATACATTGCTGGTGGGACCATAAAACACTACAACTCCTTTGGAAAATAATTTTGCAGTTTCTGAAAAAGTTAAACACATGCTTACTATATAACCCCCCAATCTCATTTATAGGTGTTTATACAAAATAAAACATACAACTGCATATATTCTTACATGAATGCTTATGGCAGCTTTATCTATAGTAGTCAAAGATGCAAACAACCCAAGGGTTCATCAATAGATGAACTGATAAACAAATTGAGACCTATACATACAGTAGTATATTACTGTTATTAAAAGAAACTACTAACACATGTAACAACATCAATGATCTAAAAAAAAAGTATACTGAGCAAAAGAAGCTAGATGGAAAAAAAAAAAAAAAGAGTACTGTATGAATGAATTTACATGAAATTCTAGGAAGGAAAATCTATCTAATCTATAGTTAAGCAATTTAGTGGTTGCCTAAAACTAAGGGTTGTGGGTCAGGGAGCATGGACTGCAAAAGGGTGCAAGGGAACATTTTAAGGTGATGAAAATGTGCTATTTATTGTGGTTATAGTATCACTGTAGTCACTTGTTAAAATTCATTGAACCATAGCTTAAATTGGATGCATTTTATTGTATGTCAGTTATACCTCAGTTAAAAAAATTTTTTTTTTTAAGTTTCACACAGTGGTTAAGTGTACATACTCTGATTCTGTCAGCCTGGATTGGAAACCCAGGTCCAACTGTTATTAGCTGTGTGACCTTGAGAAGTTACTTAACCTCCCTTTGCCACAATTTCATCACTTGTATCATCAGGATAATAATAATAGTACCTGCCTCATGGGTTTGTTGTAAAAATTAAATGAATTAATATAACTAAAGTGCTTAGATAGAAAGTGTTAATATTGTTACAGGTGTTTTAGTTGGTCAACTGGCTTCCAGAGGCACCAGTATCTGAAAATGGGCCACTCTTTCCATTGTTTATTCTTTTAATCTCACATTGTTCACATTGCTCATCTCTAGTTTCTAGCAGAGGGTTACACACATGGTAGATACTTGATATTTGTTTAGTGGATGAATTATTTATTAGTGAATAAACATTTATTCAACATATTGCATAAAAAATGTACCTGGTGATAGAGTTTCTGCTTGGGGTAATGGAAAGGTTTAGGAAATGGTGATGATTGCATAACATTGTGAATGTTACTAATGCCACTGAATTGTATACTTAGAGTGATTAAAATGGCACATTTTGTTATAGATATTTTGTCATAATGAAATAAAAAGTTTATATATAACTAAATGGGAAAAAAACCCTACAACTTTGTATTACAGCTTTGCAGAGTTTATAACCTCAAAAGAGTCAATATACTTGTTTCATCTTGTCTATGGCTAAAATATGCAGGAAAATGACATTCATTTGTAAAGTTCTTTAAAGTCTTAAGATGGGGGATGTTTGTGAACATCTCAACAGGAAAAATAAGTGAAATTTGGATCTATCGTGAGACACATTAAGTACCAGGAATGCTTGATCTATCAAGCATTTGTCTAGTAAGATAAAATTGCCACCAACTCCCACACAGAAGCTATAAAAATATAGAAGATTCTGCACCTGTTGGCAAAATTATGAATTGAAATATCTTGAGTTCTGGTGTTAAGTTGCTCAATAACTATGATTAACACCCTTCATCTGCAGAACTTACATAACACGATTTGCCTGCATATCATGAATACCTCTACAGAAACACTGATTTTGTTAATAATGGTCAGTGTTTAGAAAATGTTCTCAAAGTGGCAGCTTGAAAAATATCATTAGTTTGATTATTTCAGACCCATTTAAAGCATATGGATGAGTGTTCATCTTATGTATATAAAATATTTACATATTCTTTTTTTCTTGATGAAAATTACTTCTTGAGAATCCATGCTGCCTAAAATGATTAAAATTACATATACATGTTCAAAGGAAGAACAAAGGGCTTTAGTGTTTTAATTAGTTTGGACTAGTGTGTAGTGTTATTTCGTACCATTAAGGCAGGATAAAAAGATATCCAATAGTTTCACTAAAAAGGAGAGTTTTGTTCATTTATTTCTCTTCCATTTCTCTGTTTACTGCTGCATGACAAGTAGAGAAAAAAGGAAGCGTGTTAGATTCCATGGTGGTGTCTGCTATATATCTTGGCTCAGGTAGACTATCAAAACCTTGATTAACTCATTTTCAAAATACCACTATGATAGAAGTTTCTCTCCCTGAAGGAAAAATTTCTCTTTCTCAAGGAAACCAATTCACTTTTAGTTACTAATCTGCAAAAACACATAGGGAGACTTTCATGAAGAAAAAAAGGTACATATGGTAAATGAACCATATGTATTATTTTCTTTATAAAATATACAGGCTAAAGCTTTGAATGAAACACAAGGTGGGGGGTGGCAAGATATTTTAAATATTTCAAAAACCTCAGTAAAAATTTTATTGACATTAAAACAAAAGTACCTGATCTTGCTTTTGGCTTGCATTGTTACGTTGATTAAATGCCCTAATTAGGGATTAGATATGTCTAATTGGGGATTACATATGATTTAAGGTGAAAAATAATTATCGCATGGTAAATATATTTTGTTTAGCAGGCAAATGTTTTCAAAAATATGAGGTTCTTGTGGGAAAAGCATAATTAACAAATCCTTAGTGATGAAAATGTTGGAAACCACTAGCCTGTACTAATCATTTGGCAATTAATTGTCTTCTCTACTGATGCTGTCAGTATTTATTATTTATTTATGATTTATATCTTAACTTCTGCTGAAAGTATTTACATTGTCTCACACTGCATATTGTTCTTTCAATATTTTGATTATTTTTTAATCTGCCCTATGAAATAATAGAATCTTTAAGGAAAAGGAGTATGGTCTTAGATATCTGTAAGAACATTCTGTTTTTCTAACAGGCAGTTTCTGGCACTTCATGAGTGGTTTCCCTTTGACCTCCTCACTGACCAATGGGTTATTGTAGAATTTTCCTGTTAGATCCATTTGTTGCATTTATTCAACAAATAGTTACTGAGAGCCTACTATGTATCAATTGCTGTACCAAATGTTAAGTTATTAAGTGTAGTTAGGCAAAGGAGATGTATATACGAAGTAGGCTGAGAGTGTTCAAGGAAAAGGGAACAATTTACGCAAAACCTTGAAGCAGGAAAGAACTGGGCTAGCCCCAGGAACTGAAAGGACATCAGGTTTAAGCTCTGTGGGCAAAGAAGAGAACGGAATGAGATGAGCTTCAAGAGACTAGCAAAAGCCAAATCATGTGTGGCCTTGTGGGCCACAGCAAGTTCTTAAATGTTTACTCTCTGGCTGTTCTCAGTGAAGATACTGGGGCAGACTTGGACTGAAGATGTCAGGAAGTATATCAGAGAAATGAGTTTGGAGGTCATTTCCAGAGTCCAGGTGTTGGCTTAAATCAAAGCGGTGAAAGGAGAGTAAAAAGAAGTAGATGTATTTGAGATTTGTTGTGATAATAGGAACCATAGAACTCACAGATGAAGTATATGTGGGAGACAAGGGAAAGGGAGAGGTTTCTGACCTGAATGAAATGAAATACCATTTACTGAGCTGGAAAGATAGGATTGACAAAGCTGGGTGGCTTTCAAGAGAATCAAGAGTTTGATGGAGAGTATGCTACGTTTGAGATGCCTGAGAGACATCGAGAGAGAGAGAGAGAGAGAGAGAGAGAGAGAGAGAGAGAGAGAAGAGACAGAGACAGAGACAGAGACAGAGGTTGAGTTACTAATTACATTTGCAGGTCTGGAGCCTATTAGAAATGTGATTTATCAGCATATATTAATGGTACTTTAAAAAATGTCAGAGGAACTCTGTATTTTAGAAGTTGAAGAGAATAAGACTCTATAGAAACAGCCAAAGTAGAAGGGAAACTAGATGTGTAATGTACTAGAGGTCAAGAGAGGAGAATGGTCAGCTGAGGAGTATGCAGCTGTTGAGCAATGAGCATGAGAACAAGCAAAGAGATTATTCAATTGCATGCTACCAGGGCCACTGGAGGCTTTAACCAGGCAGTTTCAGGAATATCTAGATGCTGAAGTTAGATCAGAGAACATGGGAGAAGTAAAACATTTTGAGACAGCACAAGCAGACAACTCTCTTTGGGAGTTTTGGAGAGTACATAAAAATAAAATTCAAGAGAAGGAGACAGATTTGGGGGAAGGAGATGAAGGCGAGATATGAACTAAGTTTCAGGTATGATGAGCTTCATTCAGGTAGCTACAGAGTATCCAAGTGAAAATATTTTACAGAGGCTGAATTATGACTCCAGAGAGACCCTGAAAATCATCGTTGTGCAGCCCAAGTTGGGATAAGAATCTCTACTCCAGATGCCCTTTTGACATTACCCTGTTTGCTCCTACAGTCTATGCTCAAGGTCCTGACATAAAAAGGAAGATCTGACACAAAACCCCTTTTCCAGGCATAAGTCCTGGACTACTCTGCTCAGCTAGCAACCACTGGCTCTATCTTCTCTCTAGAATCTATAAGCTACCTCAGTCCCTTACCTTGCCCTTTGGCTTTTTTTTCTGCAAGCTAACTTTCTACAAGTAGCATTTCTGGACCACAGTATGTTTTGATCTGATGGGTCAGAGGCAGCTGTGCACCCTCTTAGGGAACCACTGGACATTGGAATGGGGTGTGCTGTGTTTCTCTGTTCTTGCTCTAAATGGCACATCACTTCTGCTTGGTTGCTGTAGCCTTTGCTAAATAAATTAGAAACTTAATATTTCCTGGGATCGGTTAGTGTGGTCTGTTGGGCCATCTGTGGCCCAAGACTTTCCTTCAATATTAGGGAGAGGAGAGAAGTTATGAAAGTCAAAGGAGGTGGGCAGACTTTTGAAAGTGGAACCTATTATATATGACTGCTGAGTTTTCTCAGCACTTTCGTGAAAACTGGTTTAATAAAGATTCCTCATGAGAAGTGCTTTCTCATGAAAGTAGCATACAAGTATATTTATAGGCTTATTTTCCTTTTTTCAAAATAGCTTTAGCATACACCTACTCAAATAAGCTACCAGTTTCATATGAACTGACTCATTTGTCAATAATAAATGCAGATGCCAGTGTGGGGCTGACTACTCCAACAGGAACATATGAAGTATATTGTGTTTTCAGCTTAAGCATGTTGGGAAGCAGTAAACTCTTCTTTTTCTTGTTGTTCTAATGGCATCCACTGACTCAAACATGATTTCTCTGTCCTTAGAGAGGCTGTAAGTTCATTGCAAAGGGGACAAGGACACAGGATGGGCAGAATGTAGGGGAGATGACTGATGGCACACCAAGAAAGGAATATCTCAACTTTATTGTGTTAGTTTTTCAGGGTTGCTGTAACAAAGCATCACAAACTGGGTGGCTTAAAATAATTTGCTTTCTCAGTTGTGGAAGACAGAAGTCCAAAATCAAGGTGTCAGCAGGGCCATGGTTCCTCTTAAACCTGTCGAGGAATCCATCTTTCTCCCTTCATAGCTTCCCATGGTTTTGGCCTTCCTTGGTTGACAGCTGCATAACTCTAATCTCTGCCTTCATTATCACATGGCATTCTCGCTGTATGTCTCTGTGTCTGCATGTGGCCATCTTCTTATAAGGATGCCAATTATATTGGGTTAGGGGCCCATCTTAACTGATTACATATATTTCCAAATTATCATGACCCTATTTCCAAATAAGGTCATATTCTGAGGTACTAAATGTTAGGACTTCTATAGATATTTTCTGAGGGAGATACAGTATAATCCATAAGATTCATATTTACAAAAAGAAAAAAAATGAAAAAGAATAGTTACGGATAATGGGTTGGGAGGCTAGTTGTCCCTATTACTGTTCTCAGATTACTACTTCTTTACTGTTATTTAACAAAAAGAAAAATTGCTTCCTGGATACTCCTGCTATTTGGCTAAATTGCCCTCTCTTCCTTTCTTCTAGTAGATATGGTTATGTACTTATTGATTAGTTACTTCTCACCACTAAATATTGGGCAGAGGTTCTCAAATTTTTGTTGTATATTTCATATTACCTGAGACCTTGGTGAAAACATACAGAAGCCCAGGCCCTATCCTACTTCAAAAAGCACGGGCCCCTCTATCTTCTAATGGCTCCCTAGGTGGATTCTAATACACTCCAAAGTTTAAGGACCACTGGCCTTGGGCTTGCAATCTTTCGAACCCAACTTTTGCCAGCATCATGGAATAATTTATTATCTACAAAGATGACCTAGCCATCACTAAGCCTTCTTATACCTTGACTTCTTCACCCTCAATGATCTTCTAGTCCATTCCATCAGAGCCATCTACTTCTACAGCCACACTCTGGACCTTGTTATCATTATTTTACTAATCTGATATAACCAGTATGATAGTGAATGAACTGAATTTTATAGAGCAGAATGATAACACAAGTTTTCTTTTTTCCCCTAAATTACTGTATTAGTTCAATCTTGCATTACTATAAAGAAATACCAGAGATTGGGTAATTTATAAAGAAAAGAAGTTTGATTGGCTTACAGTTCTGCATGCTGTACAGGCAGCATAGTAGCCTCTAGAGAGGCCTCAGGAAGCTTCTAGTCATGGAGGAAGGCAAAGTGAGAGCAGACATTTCACATGGTAAGAACAGGAACAAGAGTGGAGAGGTGCTACACACTTTTAAACAATCAGATCTTGCAAGAACTCACTATCTTAAGGATAGCATTAAGGGAGGTTGTGCTAAACCATTCATGAGAAACCACCCCCATGATCCAATCACTTCCCACCAGGCCCCACCACCACCACTGGGGATTGCAATTGAACATGAAATGTGGGCGGGGACACAGAGCTAAAGCATATCAATCACCCTTTTCCAACTCCTCTATAGGCTAGTTGTTTCTTGTTTGTTTGTGTTTCTTGTCCCTAGGGCAGACTTACTTTCCTGGCTTCTTTCAGGTCATAAAAATTCTTCTGATAATTCTCAGTCACAAGAATGGTCTCAGTTCCGTAATTAAAATGTTCAATAAAATTTGAATCACACTCATAAAATTTGAGCTTCACTACCCCCTGCTTGTTACTGCAGTAGACTGGAAAACCTGTGGGGTAAGGAGAAGGGATGAGAATACAGACGGCTGCCTCTTCCCTCTCCTTTCTCTCTGTCTGCCGACACCCACCTTTTTACCCCCCAGTTAAACTACCTCTGTGTCCTTCAGGATTGGATCAAAAAAATGGAGGCGAGGTCATCAAGGTCCCACTTGCTAGGCACAGACACAGTCACCCAATGGCAGCCTCTGGTATGGCAGAATCCTGTTGCTCACTCTTTCCTTCACTGGGTATTTTTGTGAATTTTAGGGAGATGCTCCCCTTGGAACATCCTACTATGCTCCCATTGTGAGGGCAATGTCTCTCCTCAGGCTGGCCCCCTAAAATTCTATTCTCAACCCCTGGCCATCTGGTAGCCACTCCCTTCCCTGTAGTCACTTACCCCCCACCAGCCAGTTTTGGAATCTGAGGTAGCTTCAGGCCAGCTTCTCCACAGGCCCACATCTGGCTCTGAGAAACAGTCACCTACCCTTGCCTCACTGCTTGTGGATGTGCAGTTTGTTTCCAATGCCCCTGACCACTTCTCTTTCCTCCCTGCTTTCTCTAACCTGGATGATTTGCACAGAGCTACTCTTACCAGTCCTTAATGCTTTTCAAACTCCAGAGGCATATTTACACCTCTTCAGATTGTTTCAATAAAGTATCCTTATTTGAGCTAAGGAGACAGGATCATCTCTGCCTTCCCCCAGGAGAAAGGGGAAGAAACACTCAAGGCACTCCAACAATTCTCCAAAGAAAACAAGTCTCTTAATTTCTCAACTTCAATATTTGTACACATTACAGATGGTTAAGGAATTAAGGGTCACAAAATCACACTGATCCTCCCTTTGCAAATATCCCTTAGTGATATAGCCCCTCACTTTGGCACCTATTGTTTTCCCTTAAGGTTTTAGGGTCTCCGCCAAAACTAAAAGAGAAAGAGCCCCAACTGAACATTCTGTTCACATAGCACATTGCTCCCTAATTTAGGAAATGATTAGCTTGCTTATTAAACATTTCTCACTAGGACTGCTACAATGACCTCAAGGAGATCCTTCTTAATTCATGGTCCCCTCTATTTTCTCTCTCATTACTAGCCCTCTCATGCTACTAATTCCCTCCCAGGTTAGATTTCATGGTCCGTACTTTCAGTAATTTCCTTGCCAATACCATATATTCTCTTGACTATCTTTTTCTCACATCCATCTGGAAAAACCTCAATCCTGGATGAACTCAACAGCCCACACTCTCCATGCTTGCCCCAATGCAGCTGAGGCACTGGCAGCTGAATTAAGAAACACAAAAGGGCAGGCCAATAGAACTATAATTTTAAAGTCAGTAACTCTGGGCCCTCCACACTGCCAACAATGCTGTTATAGTTCTTTGGCCAGCTGGCTCTCTTATTCTCTGTAAGGGGCATTTCAAGTCTTCCACACTCTCTTCGACTTCTAATCTCCTACTGTGCTGTTCACTCTCAGAAAATACCTCAACTTTTATTTCTTGGAGACTATAAAAATTAAATAACATCTTCTCCCTAGCAAATTTACTATTCAGCCTACACCTGTACCCATCCTATTTTCTTTCCCTCCTATTTATCAGAGCTCTTTCTTTAGTGCAAGACCAACTCCTCTTTTTCTTGTTTGGATCCCATCCCCTCCTACCTTCTTTTTTTTTTTTTTTTTGAGACGGAGTTTCGCCCTTGTTACCCAGGCTGGAGTGCAATGGCACGATCTCGGCTCACCGCAACCTCCGCCTCCTGGGCTCAGGCAATTCTCCTGCCTCAGCCTCCTGAGTAGCTGGGATTACAGGCACGCGCCACCATGCCCAGCTAATTTTTTTTGCACTTTTAGTAGAGATGGGGTTTCACCATGTTGACCAGGATGGTCTCGATCTCTCGACCTCGTGATCCACACGCCTCGGCCTCCCAAAGTGCTGGGATTACAGGCTTGAGCCACCGCACCCGGCGCCCCCTCCTACCTTCTTAAGGAGCATACACCATTAACTATCTCTTCTCCTAGCTTCAACCTCTCTCTTCTGGATTTTTATAAGTATCTAAAGATAGTAGAGTCTCCCCATCTTAACATATCTTTACATTAATAATTAGAATTAGTTCATATATGAAACTTATTTAACCATTCATATTACCTTATAAAGTAGGTATTCCTTTAGCCCTATTTTGTTTGTTTGTTTGTTTTGAGGCGGAGTTTCGCTCTTGTTACCCAGGCTGGAGTGCAATGGCACGATCTCGGCTCACCGCAACCTCCGCCTCCTGGGTTCAGGCAATTCTCCTGCCTCAGCCTCCTGAGTAGATGGGATTACAGGCATGCGCCACCATGCCCAGCTAATTTTTTGTATTTTTAGTAGAGACGGTGTTTCACCATGTTGACCAGGATGGTCTCGATCTCTTGACCTCGTGATCCACCCGTCTCGGCCTCCCGAAGTGCTGGGATTACAGGCTTGAGCCACCGCGCCCGGCCCAGCCCTATTTTTTAAGAGAAAACAAGTTCAGAGATATTCCATAACTTGTCTAAGATCACATTGCTGGTAATTAAAGTGAGATTCAAACCCAGGTGGTTTGATTCCATAGCTTTGTCTAAGTCTCTGGATTCCCTGTTAGCCTGTTTTATTATCTATTGTTTCTCTAGATTTTCTGTTGCATTGTCTTATCACCTTATAATCTGCTTCCTTCCCACCCTGCCACCCTTAACTTTTATTGAGATAAAAGATTTTTATAATTTTTTATAAAAATAGGTATTAAAAAGAGGAAATTGACCAAGAGAAATGGAAGTGAAGGAAAAACACGAAAAGTAGTAACCCTGGAAGTGAAATTCAAATCAAACATAGAGTTATAGAAAAGATAGTTGGTGATGGCAATGTTGACACTGTGATTATTAAAAAGACTCTAGATATGCAGTCAGGGAAACGTAGTAAAGGTAAAATTATCAACGTTAATAAAGGAAGTGGCTGTGACAAAAAAAGCATCAAGATGTCCCAGAGGAAGTGACACTGGCAAAAAAATTCACAAAAAGTAGGTAGATTGATAGAATTAGAAAATCTCTTTGGAAACTTCCACAGCACTGAAAATGTAAAGGATAAAATAATGTAAGTGAATCCAAACTTAGAAAGGAATGATTTGTGAAAGCAGAGAAAAGATGTTTCATTGATAAGATAAATTATATAATCAGAAGAAGCAGCACTGTTCAAATTACTCTTCGTAAGTTTTTTGTTGTTGTTTGTTGGCTTGTTTTTGAGACAGGGTGTTAGTCTGTCACCCAGGCCAGAATGCAGTGGCATGATCATGGCTCACTGCAACCTCTGCCTCCTAGGTGCAAGCTATCTTCCCACTTCAGCTTTCTGAGTAGCTGGGACTGTAGGTTCACACCACCATGCCTGGCTAATTTTCGTAATATTTTTAGAGACACAGGATTTCACCAGGTTGCCCAGGTTGGTCTCAAACTCCTGAGCTCAAGCAAACTGCTCGCCTTTTCCTCCCAAAGTGCTGGGATTACAGGTGTGAGCCACCACACCTGGCCTTCGGTAAGTTTTAACAAAGAAATATTTAATCCTCAACATTTCTAATGTTTTAAATTACAGTGCACTAAATACAAATTAGTTTTGCTATTTTTTTTTTTTTTTTTACATTTTTCTGCATTTATGACTGACCATGAGTGCTCTTAATGTTTTGGCAAACGTTTTTAAAGGTGACAGAACAATTGTAATTTTCCCCATTGATTATTAAGACCACTTTGTAGTTTCAGCTTGCATGGTCATTTTTATAATCCTGTACTACCATATATTTTTACAGTCCTGCAAAGTGAAGACTGCATGTGTATAGATACAGATATTATAGTACCATTTGAAAGTCCTCTACATATAAAATGATGTTTCATCTCCTACACATTTCAACATGTATCTCTATCTTTTAAGAATAATGATATTCTCCTACATGATCACAATAACTCTCTTATCACATGCAAAAATTTAACACTGATAACATAATATATCTACTATTCAGTACATATGCAAATTTCTTCAATTGCCTAAATAATATTCTTTATAGCATTTTAAAACATCCCAACATCCTGTATCTATATTAGGTTTAGGCATAGCCTTTAGTTTCCTTTCATCTAGAATAGTTCCTTTTTTTCTCTCATGACATTGATAATTTTTAAAGAGTTCTGGGCCAGGCGCGATGGCTCAAGCCTGTAATCCCAGCACTTTGGGAGGCTGAGGCGGGCAGATCACGAGGTCAAGAGATCGAGACCATCCTGGCCAACATGGTGAAACCCTGTCTCTACTAAAAAATACAAAAAAACAATTAGCTGGGCATGGTGGCATGCGCATGTAGTCCCAGCTACCCGGTAGGCTGAGGCAGGAGAATTGCGTGAACCCAGGAGGCGGATGTTGTAGTAAGCTGAGATCGCCCCACTGCACTCCAGCCTGGCGCCTGGCAACAGAACAAGAGCCTGGCAACAGAACAAGACTCTATCTCAAAGAAAAAAAAAAAAAAGAAAAGAAAAAAAGAGTTCTGTAGAATGTCTTACTGTTTGGATTTGTCTAATGCTTAGGTTTAAATTAAATATTTTGGCAACAATACTACATAGATGATAGTTTGTCCTCCTCTATTCATTAACATCAGAAAGCATGTAATGTTCGTTAGTCCCGTCAGTATTCATTTTTAAGTTTGATCATTTGGTTAAGGTGATGTTTTTTGGATTTCTCTATTGTCAGATTATCTCTTTGTGTTACTAATGAAAATGTCTAAGGAGATACTTGGAAACTATGACTATTTTCCAATCTCTCACCTAGTGGCATTAGAATCCATTGATAATCCTTTCATTGTCAATGAAAAGCCATCCCTGGCTCTTCAGTTTCCCTCATAGACCATTATTATTACTTTGGTGATTGCAAAATGGTGATTTTCCAATTCTATTAACCTGTCCACATTTATTAAATAGCATTCTATAAAGAAAAGCTTCCCCTCTTCTTTTGTACCCCCTCCATCTTCCCTCTTATTTCCTTTCTTTTTTTGCAATGGCTGTGATCTTGGCTCACTGCAGCCACTGCCTCCTAGGTTCAAGTGATTCTCCTGCCTCAGCCTCCCGAATGGCTGGAATTACAAGTGTGCGACACTATGCCCAGCTAATTTTTGTGTTTTAACAGAGACAGGGATTCACCATATTGGCCAGGCTGGTCTCAAACTCCCACCCACAAAGCCTCAGCTTTCCAAAGTGCAGGGATTACAGGCATGAACCACCCACCACATCAGGCCCCCAGACTTTTTTTGAAAAACATTTTTATGGACTCATGGATTTCCTTTTTATTCACAATTTTATAATGAATAACCATCATTATTCTTTTTATCATTCAAATTGCCCTATTTTGGCCAGTAAGAGGACCTTCAATTTGGCTTCTTTGTTCTTTGACTTCTTCCATCAGTCTGTGAATGCTTTCTTCGTTACTTTTTATTGAGTGCTAGATATTGTATTTGGATGATCGTAAAGATAATTTGAGACCAAGAAGAATGTTATCTTTCTTCAAGGAGTGTTTATATGTGCTTCTGGTAAGAGATTAAGGCCAGTAGCAATCCTACAACACCTTAATTCAATCCAACTGGAAGGCCTGAGAAAATCTGAAGGGGGATGGTTCAACCCTCTGGGAAGGGTGGGCTATTTCTGGTTTACCCTCACTCTCATGTAGTCCTTTGGGTTCCAACCCAAAACCTAATATCGCTCCCCTTGACCTTCCTTGAACTTCAGTTTTATTCCCTTATCCTTGTTAGTCTGTCAAAATTTCTATTCAGCTTGTCAGACTCCTCTTTAGAAAAGTGGTCCTAAATGCTCTACTCACCTCTCTGAGTTTCATTCTCCCAGATATTCCAGATATTGTCATGTTAACTCTCAGAGTAATTTTCAAAATATTTTGTCCGGCTTTTGTGGTTTTTCTTGGTAAGAGTGTTAGCCAAATTGCCTAATTCATTACTATAAGTAAAAGTTCCCCTCATTACAGCTTTACTTTTAAAAATGAAAATATGATCATGTCATTTTCCTAATTAAAGCACTTCAATGACACCCATTTTTCTTTAGGATTCTTAATTAGGAGGCCTGAAGATCAACATTCTCAAGTAATCTCTATCCACTCTCTTTCTCACTTTCTATTTTACAGACACAGTGGCTCTCTTTTGCATGCTACAGCTTCACAATTCTGACTTTGCACTTACCATTCTGTCTCCTGATCACCATTAGCTGCTCCCACCCATATCCTTTGATCTAGTTCATGCTTACTCAATTATCAGAGCTCAACGAGATGTTTCTTCACCAGGAAAGGCTTCTTTTAAAGCACTTATTAAAGTTTATGCTTGTAAGTTGATTTGAGTGGTTATTTGAGTTAATATGTCCTCTTCCATATGCAACATGAAGGCAGAGATCATGTTCATTTTTTTCACCATTGCGTGCCCAGCAACTACTTGTAGCAGGCATTCAACAAAATAGGGAAATAAATAAAAATTACATCAATCAACAAGTTCTTTTCTGGGTCACTTATCTGTGTAACCATACTATTTATTTTCACCAACAGGTCTGTACCTGGGGTTCTGTCAATGCAGCTAACATTTCCTGTCTTTCAACTTTGAGGTCTGATAAAAAGTTTTGGTTTCCATTTATCTAATGCTCACATTTATTTCATTTCAATAGAGAGTTATTTTTAACCAAAGTAACATTGTTTTTTGGTGATTTTGCAAAACTTTCAAACCAAGAGGTTATCTTGGTTTCAATGTAAACACACTGATAACTGAGAAAAAGCCACTCAGAGCCTTTATTTCTAATTTAGCTAACTCTTCAGAAAGTGAAAAATAAAAACCAAAGAATCTCAGGCAGGTGGTGAAGTAAAAATGTTGCATACAGTAAATAATGCTGCAAGTATTTTATTTGGCTTAATATAGATTTCTCTGTTACCATAAATTTCCATCTGTTTTGCATTTGAAAATAAAAGACAGCTGCTTCTTTAAAGTCTGTAGGCAAGAAGCCAATAAATAATGGGAATGCTAATTGATACTATAAGTTTTTGTTTTAAGCCCAAACTTAAGCTTACATTACTAGAAACTTGCATGAGCCTGTACCGATTTTTAATTTTCATATGCTTGGTCTTAAGTCACATAACATACACATATCAACTGTTTCATTTCTTTAGCCTCAAAGTCATTTCTTAGTCAACATCCCAAAATAGGGTGATCAGGTCTAAGAGTTGGGTAATGGGAACTTTAAATTAGCTTATGTTTATAGTGATTACAGTTTCCTTCTGCTGGAGAAATATGATATGAGTGGACACACTACTGGGCAACACCTCACTTCCAGACTTTGTGAAAATAAATCTCCCTCCTCTGCAAATGCAGAATATGGCCCACTGCTCCTCTTTTACAAAACACACTTTTAATATCTCCTAATTAACCTACATGTAAAATGGAGGAATAAATATATTTGCTACGTAAATTTAGCAATGGGGACTTTCTTAGATATGGTAGCAAGTGACTCCAATGTCTCCTTTAAACTTTAGACTGAATTATGTAATTTCCTACTAACTTTCCCACTTAAATATCTAATATATCTCAATCTTAACAAGTCGAAAACTACATTGTTATTTCTCCCTGTTCCCCAAAACCTGTTCTTCCCACAATCTTCACCATCTGAGTGAAGGACAGCTCCATTCTTCTAGTTGCTCAAGCCAAAAACTGAGGAGTCATATCTGGCGCTTCAGTTTCGCTCATACACCATATCCTCTCAGCTTTACTCTCAGCATGTGTCCAGAATCTAACCACCTCTCTCAATTATCATGATCCAAGTCACCGCAGTCTCTTGCCTGCTCTATTAACTAATCTTCCTGTGTTCACTCTTTCCATCCTACAAGGCTCCCCTCCACGTAACACCACAGTGATCCTTTTAAAATGTAAATTACATAGACTTCTGTCTCAGGGTAAAATCTGTCTTAGGCCCTTACCATGAGCCTAGCCTAAAAGAACTTACAATATCTGGCCTCTGGTCATCCCTTTGACCTCATCGGCAGCACTCTTGTTCATTCCACTCCTATCAAACTGGCTTCTGTGATTTCCCTTTAACATTCCAAGCTTGTCCCTGTACATGCTATTCCATCTACCTTGAATGCTCTTTCCCTAACAGCCATGTGACTTAGGACTTCATTTTCCTCAGGCTTCTGGTTAAACGTTTTCTTTTAGGGGAGGTCTTCTAAGAACAGCACATCATATTTTTAAAAAAACACTTCATTTCCTTTTCTCCAGCACTCTCTAACACATTATGCAGAGTGACCACACATTTGGTTTATCCATGAAGGTCCTGATTTCATCTGTACTATATTGACATAATTGTGAATAATTATTCTGAAAGTTTCCTTTTTTGATAAAGTATGTGTGGTTGTCCTACCATTACCATGTCTTAGTTTATCTTTACAGTTTTTATCACTACCTGATGCCACTTGTCTGTCTTCCTCTCATTAGAATGTTGATAAGAGTTGACCATTTATTTTACTTTCTGCTGTATTTCTAGCACTTAGAAGTACCTAGAACACAAATGCTCAAGAATATATATTGAATGAATAAATGAAGTCATTGATTACCTGATATATGTCCGGTGTTCTACTGGGAACCAAAGAGGAGAAGACAAATACAACATAGTCCCTATTCAATGCACAGGGTCCATAAAAATTAAATACATATATTATATATATATATAAATAATAAATACATAAATACAAATATGTAAGTATGTATAATACAAATATTATTTTTATATATAAATATATATGTATATTTAAAGTGGCTTAAATGATTCTCATGTACAGGCCAGTTTAAAAACCCAGGAGCTATCTGCCTAGTGGAGGAGTCAGAGATGAAAGGCAGGTGAGTATTGGAATGATCTCTCTTTGGTGAATGGCTAGGATGTCCTGTCTGCCAAAATCAAAATACTGAATTTGGACATCAACATGAAAATGTATGCTGTGTATAGGAGCCTGCACAGTGAGGCCAGCCAGGGCTATTAAGGAATTCAATTCCTAAATTCTATTACTGTGCTGTGGGAAAAAAACCAAAAAAACAAAAACCTTTTTTACTATAAAAACAGAGTATTGGCTTTGCAGTGCCTAAATAGCAAAAATGGGAACTCTTCATGGTCCAGAATGTCTTTAAATGTCTAAGAAGTGGGGAGAGGAAAGCTTTCCCACAAAGAACTGTGTCTGGGGCTGGATGAAAATAAGCACTCAGTCACAATTTATTTGCTGTAGAGAAGAGATTTGTAAGCAAACCCATGCACGTAAGTTCTAATTATATCCTTAGGATAAATTCATACTAGTAGAACTGCTGTTAACTCAGATGATCTCTGCACACGATTATCAAGATCTTTAATTTTAGTTGGGAATTCACCTTTTTTTTAAGTAGAGGATTAAAACTTTTTTGATTTTAGATGTACCCCAAGTAAAAAATAAACTGAGTCCCTTAACATTCTAAAGAATAATACTCCTAGCTACTGTAAGAAATCTGCTGTGGTAATCCTCTTCTCTGACAATATAGTTAGGCTTAATTCATCCTCTCTATGCAGTTGTCCCTCAGTATTCCCAGGGACATGGTTTCAGGAACCCCCAGGATACCAAAATCCATGGATGCTCAAGTCCCCTATAGAAAATGGTGTAGTATTTGCATATACCCTACACACATCCTCCTGTATTCCTCAAATCATCTCTGGGTTACTTATACTACTTAATAAAATGCTATGTAAATAGTTGTTATATTGTACTTTTATTCATATTATTTTTTTTAATTGCTTTCTTTCCTAAATATTTTTGACCTATGGTTGGTTGAATCCATGGATGTGGAGTGTGCAGATGCTGAGGGCTGACAGTATTTGGCCTTGCATGTGTATCTCTATTATGGCACTTATTGGCTAGGCTAGTGTGTGTGTTTTCCTTCTTGGCCACACCCCGAAGCCACGTCCTCTCCACCCCCAAGTGTTTTACAAGACTATGAGTTCTTAAAGCAGTAGTGCCTAGAGAATTTCTTCAAAGTGCAAATTCTCCCGACCTGTTCTCTGAGATTTAGGAGGACTAGGGTAGGACTGGGGAATCTGCAGCAGGCTTTCCCAAGTGATTCTGGGTGGTCAGTTCACATACTTCCTTATAAGAAACTGACGAGTGGAGACTGTCTTAGTCACCATTGCATAACTACTGCCAGATAAATGTGCGTTGAGTCAATTGAATGAATGGTCAGGAAAACATCTGGGGACTTCTCTGAGGAAATCATCTTATATAGACCTAAAGCCAGTTAGATCAGACAGTACTCTGAGTATGTGTTGTGAGAATTACTCAACAGGTCCAAAACTGAAGGGACTGAAGAGAATACTTGACTGTTAAGGATCTTGTGAAAACAACAGTCAATCAGATGATTAGGCAATTTACAAATGCAAATCTTAGATAATCAGAATACTCTGTGATATTGTTTAAGCATTTTAGATCTTGTCCTATTCATACTTTATCTGTTCCATTTTCTACTAGGCCTTATAACCCTCACCTTTCCCAGACAGAGGCACCTCATCAGAGGCAGAGAAAAATGTGAGTTTCAGGAGGGAGGAAATTATAACTGAGAAATATTTTTAAAACTTGGAAATGATCTGCAAGGTGCATTTTCTATCAAAATAAAAATCTAAATATGAATTTTAAATTTACACTTATCAAAGCACGTTCATGACAGGCTCTAAACCAACCTACCTTTGAGGTTACCTTTAAATCATTAATTCATGTTTGTTAACTCCCCTACCCTGCTGCTCAACATATTCCCTAGCCACATTTTCTAATCTTCTCCCACCAACATTATATTTAAAACCCAGTTGAAATACATTACAATCCAAATCTCATCTTCTTGTAGAACCCCACAGGAACAGAACTCCTTAGAGAAATAGAAAATCTTCCTTTGGGTAAGTTCCAGGAGTTGGTTCATTGTAATTACATCAAGACAGTATTTTTAATAATAAATTTTATATGTTTAAAAACAATAGTAATTCAGTTGCCTAGATAATAATAGTTTCATTTTATTTATTTACTTACTTAGACAGGGTCTTGCTTTGTTGCCTAGGCTGGATTGCAGTAATGCGATGATTTATTTATTTATTGAGACAAGGTCTTGCTCTGTTGCCCAGGCTGGATTGTAGTAATGCGACCACAGCTCACTGCAACCTCCTTGGCTCATGTGATTCTCCTGCCTCAACTGCCTAATAGCTGGGATTATAGGTGCATGCACCATCCCTGGCTAATTTCTTTTTAAAAAATTTTGGTAGAGATGGGGTCCCACTATGTTTTCCAAGCTGGTCACAAACTCCTAGCCTCAAGTAATCCTCCTTCCTTGGCCTCCCAAAGCACTGGGATTATAGGTGTGAGCCACTAGATCCAGCCTCTTTCACTTTAGATATATGAGATACATGCACATATGCACTTTTGAGTTAAAGAATAAATTACTCTTACATGTACACTCATAGAAAACATTATAGCTTTGACTTAGCCCTCTTAGATAAGGAGTTGTCAGTCTGCCATTTATGCAAGTTGCCTGTATTTCCCATGTATTACATGGGAAATACTGTTTTTTAGTATAGCAAAACTAAAAGACAGAGCCTTTGTTTTCAAATCTCAGGTTTTTCATTCTGCTGTGAGTCATGTTATTCACTGTTCCCTTATGTGGTAACCAAAAATGTTTCTTTCCACAAGAAGGATGTTAGGAAATTAACTAACAATTATGAAAACAGAAAGCAACAGAATATTGATATTTACATTTTGATAGCACTTACTGGTAATGAAAACTGGAGGCCTTGGGTCACTTGAAATTCAAGTAAGAAGGAATGGCTTTTATATTAATAAAGTGTTCATAAGTACTCTACTGATAACTGCTCAGTCATGCTGAAGGCAAATTCAGTAGATAAGAATAACAGAAATTATCAATAAAAGGAATTGGAAATTAAAATATTTCCATTCTTTAAGCATATTTAAAGATAATTTGGCCAGGGATGGTGGCTCATGCCTGTAGTCTCAGCACTTTGGGTAGGCCCAGGCAGGTGGATTGCTTAAAGCCAGGAGTTTGAGACCAGCCTAGCCAACATGGCAAAACCACGTCTCAACTAAAAATACGAAAATCAGCTGAGCGTGGTGGCCTGTGCCTATAATCCAAGCTATCAAGTGGCTGAGGCAGGGGAATTGAACCTGGAGGTGGAGGTTGCAGTGAGTTGAGATCAGGCCACTACACTCCAGCCTGGGGGACAGAGCGAGACCCTGTCTCAAAAAAAAAAAAAAAAAGAAAAAGAAATTAATAGAAATAGAAATAAAGATAATTAAATAGCTTAGAGTCACATATAAAATATATATACATACATATGCCATATATATATACATATATATGTGGTATATACTTGTGTCTTCTGTAGTTTTGAAGAGTGCTCTGGAAGGAGCCACATCTTATTCATCCATGTATACTTATATTTAGTCCAGTTACTGGAATGCAATACATAGTAAATAAGTTATGATGAAAAAAAGTAAATTGACATGTGCAATGAGAATGAACTAGATAAGCAAAAAATATTATAATTACTTGGAATATTAAACAGCTATTTCTTTAAAGGACTATATTAACATGGAAAGCTGTTTATGACATAATGTTAGGTAAAATAATATAGAAAAATACCTTGAATAAATAAGACAGATTGTAACTATGTCAAAGTGTTAAAATGAGATTTAGAGACCAGGTCCTGTTCTGTTGCCCAGGTTGGAGTACAATGGTATGATCATAGCTCACCGGAGCCTTGACCTCCTGGGCTTAAGCAACCCTGAGGCCTCAGCTTCCAAGTAGCAGGGACTAGAGGCGCATGCCACTGTGACCAGCTAATTAAAAATTTTTTCGTAGAGATGGGGGTCTCACCATGTTGGACAGGCTGCTCTTGAATTCCTGCCCTCAACTGATCCTCCTGCCTTAGCCTCCTGAAGTGTTGGAATTACAGGTATGAGCCACTGCTTAGCCAAAATGAGACTTTAGAAGGTTCAACTATGGGCATCATTATTTCTTCTTTCTACTTCCTGTTTTTCTTTAATTAATACGTTTATTAATCTTACAATAGTTTGATATATTATGGAATTAGCAGGAAGTGTTACAGGAGTTGTATTGATTTGTGACACTTCTTGTATTTCTGACATATTAACTCACATTACTTTTTTTTTTTTTTTTTTTTTTTTTGAGACAGAGTCTCGCTCTGTTGCCCAGGTTGGAGTGAAGTGGTGCAATCCTGCTCACAGCAACCTCCTGGGTTCAAGTGATTCTCCTGCCTCAGCCTCCCGAGTAGCTAAGATTACAGGCACATGCCACCATGCCCATCTAATTTTTTGTATTTTTAGTACAGACAGGGTTTTACTGTGTTAGCCAGGATGATCTCGATCTCCTAACCTCATGGTCCACCCACCTCAGCCTCCCAAAGTGCTGGGATTACAGGCATGAGCCACTGTGCCTGGCCTACTTACATTAGTATCTAACTGGTAGAGCCTAGAAGCAGGAAGATTACTTAGGAGATGCAGTTTATTAATTAGCTAAGAAGGTGTTCATCTATACATAACAGGTAACAGTTTAACAAAATTGGGATTTATTTTTTAAACACATTAAATCTAGAGGCAGCCAGTCTAGGACAGCTGCAGCAATGTCAAGAGGTCATGAGTGAATCAAGTTCCTTCTATCTTTCTGCCCCAGCATCCTTAGCTTATGGCTTCTATCTATATATTTTCCAAGGCATACTTACCTTCATTTTTGTCATGAAATTTCATCTCCATTCTGTTATTCTAGAAGAAAGAACAAAAGAAATGGGTGACTCTATATTAGGAAAGAAAATGCTTTTCTAGAAATCTCAAGCATGTGTCTACAAGTGTATCCCACGGCCATCCATAACTGCATGGGATACAGGGAAATGAATTTTTCAGCTAGGCATATTATCACCTCTCCTTCAAAAAAAGATGGCCACATCTGAAGTAGAGATTGTAGAGGATACCTTTTCTGGAGCAGTAAAACTTCAGCAGTCTGAGGAGCCTAAATCCAAGATTTTAAGTCCAGAATTTGGTGCCATTTTTCCCTTTGAGGCGATTAACATTCAGAAAGCAATAGTGGAGAGAGGTTGGGAAACTAGCCCGAGTTTTCAACTGCCTCAAGAGAGTGGGTATGGGATTGGATGAGTAAAAATTTTGAGTTCAGGACCTAAGGAGGAAAGATTTTAAGTTGGAACTGGGCTATGCTGGAAGTAACTTTTAATTATTCTTTGATTGGATTAAGGTGGTCTGTCTCTAAGTAACTACTAATATGTCACACCTCCCAATATTCACAATCTTGTGTAGTTCCTTCCCACACTGATGCTGAGCTTGGCCATGTGACTTGCTTTGGCCAGTGACATATTAGTAAGCATGATAAAAGCAAAGGCTTGCACATTGAGGCTTGTCTTTTTGGAATGTCCACTCTTGCAACTCTAAGACTATGATGCTGTGAGGAAGCCTAAATTAGCCACGTGGAGAAGCCATGAAGAGAAAAACCAAGGCATGTAGCTAACAGCCTTCCTTCTGTTCCAGCATCCTTAGCTTGTGGCTTCCATCTACATATTTTCCACATCATGTTGACGTTCATTTTTGTCATGAGACTCCATGTCCATCCTCAAGTCCCAAGACTTATGACCCTAGTTGAGCCATTCCAGCCAGGCCCCAGACATCGTGGAGCAGAAATGAGCCACCTGTACTATGCTCTGACTGAATTCCTGAGCCAGAGAATTCAGAATCATGAGCAAATAAAAGAGCCATTGTTTTAAGTCATTGTATTTTGGGGGTGGTTTGAACACAGCAATAAATAACTGAAATACTACTAAAAGTACAAAGAATATATAACAAATAACCTAACTGTTGGAAAAGAGTAGAATTAAAAATAATCTATTAACAGGACAGAAAAGAATCGGAACAAACGAGAAAAACAGAAAGCGAACACTAATACGGTAAACTCAAATATTAGCTTCTAGGCAATCCATGTACGAGTAGGCACAGGCCAAGATCTTGTCTCAATAAGATTTTAAAAGTAAAGATTTTCATCTTTTACCTATTGTCCTCTGAATTCTGCCCATATCATTCTCACTTTAGTTTAATGGCCCTGCCTTGATGCAATTTGAAATAAGCTGCTGAAAAGGTAACACCCTTAATCTATTCTTTGCTGGTGTGCTTACCTAGTCTCGTTTGGAACAGTTTAACAAAGGCTTAGAATGATTTTTATCTCTTAGCTCCTAGTTTTACTGACTTCCATGTCTGGAATCACCAGCACTTTTTTTCATATATATGGATTATATGAACTCAATGTATTGTTTCTTCTCTCACCACTGAAAATCGACTCAATACATGGAGTCACAATTCAAAGTATTTTACAGCCCAGAAAATATGGCCATTCCGTATGTGGTGTGTATTTCAGAGGTGAGTACACGTGTCTGCAAGCTCCACGAGGACAAAAATGAAGCCCGGGATACATGCCCGGCACGTAACAGGCGCTCTGACAGACATTTCCTGAAAGAACGAATTAGTCACTAAGGCGTTTGCGGGCTTTAAAACACAAGTAAACGCGCTTCTAACGTCAACACCTCGGAGCTAGGTTTCCCTCCTGCAAGGTGGCGTACGAGGCCCACAAAACAGTCGGCCCCTGCAGGTGCGCAGCCCGTCCGGCCTGTCCCGCGCGGGACAGGCCACCTTGTCCGGTGGCGGTGGCGGCGGCGGCGGAGGTGGCCTATTGCTTCCTCACAGGGTGCGCCGGCATCAGGGGCTGGAGGCGTCTGGGGAGGAGGCAAATAAACAAAGCCAACCGTACCGAAACGGGTTGTTCCGTTTCACATCCTCCCTCGAGTGCCTGAGTCTCCTCGGAACAAAGTGACCCTCTATCCGTCCGCAGGCAGGTGGAGCCCGTCCCACGCAGCACGCGTTTTCTTTCCTCACAGCTGCGCGTAGATGCGGACCCGCAGGGACCCCGCGGGCCAGAAAAAGGACACGCCCCCTCGCGGGAGCACAAGTCCACCACACACAGCCAGCGAGCCTCTCCTCGAACGAGCGCGCACGCGCGCGCAGGGGGCGGGTCTTCTTCCCAGCACCCACTGAGCGCCCGGCCTCCTCACCCCACCCCATCCCGCTCCGACCGCCCAGGCTCCGCCTCCGCGACGGGGCCGTCGGGAGGCGGCGACCGGAAGCCCTAAAAGCAGAGATCGAGGTGACAGGCGAGCTGGCTGGACTCAGAGCGCGGTCGGGGCTTTCTGCGTTCGCGGCGGCGGAATGGCCCGTGCGCGGCTCGCCGCGTCGCCGCTCTGTGATCCCTAGACGCCGGCTCCTGCCCTCGGCGCTGACTCCTGGCGCGGACGCTGCTTTCGACTCGGCTCCAGTCGTCCGTTCTCTCAGACTCTCGCTCAGGTAAAGGGCTCCGGGTGGGCGCTGAGGGGCTGAGGGACACCAGCGGGGAATGCGAGCGCTGGTTTCGCGGCCCCGGCCCCTCGCCAGGAGTGTGCTGGGCTGTCGCGGATCGGGGTGATTGATTTTGAGACTGCCCTTTGTACCGAATTCACTCGGATCCTGTCAGCATCGGGATGGAATGGGTTTACACTTACCAGGCACTGGGAGCCTCCGGCAGGTGTATACATCAGACCGAGGCGCTCAAGGATTTAGCTGGGGTCGCCGGCGCCTGCCCCTTCCCAGTCCGTCAGGGCGGGGGTGCGTCTGTGTGGCCTTTCCCGCGGGCCGACCCCGGGTGCTCGGAGACGCGGAGGAGCCCTTCCCAGACCCGCGGGGAGGGCACAGCGGCTGCGGGAGCCTTCCCGCTACCCCGCGTTTCGGGCTGCAGCCCAGAAGTTTGGAAGCTATTTTCACGTTAACTTTGAAAGCGCACAAGTCTTCGCCTTGCTCGCAGCCGCCGCGGGAAGCGTCAGCCGCGTTTCCTCCGCGCTTCGCGGCTCATTTTTGCGAGCCCTCAAGACCCGTTGGACCTCCTCGGGAGGTGGGCTGAGGCGGTAAAGAATTAAAGGGAAAGGTGCCGCGAGCGGCTTCTGGGATGCAGGGAGGCCGGGGCGGGTCGTTGGTCAGGAGGAGGCTGCACAGGGGTTGGGGGGCGCCCCGACGCCTGCTGAGGGGAAGCCAGGGGCGGGGACGCCCGGGAACACCCGGAATTGCAGAGCCGGGCGGCGCCTCAGCTGCGCTGCGCGGAGTTGGCGCGGCCCGGGACCAGGAGCTGAGCAAAACCGTCGCGGCCGGCAGGAGGCGTCGCTCGGACCCGGGCTCGGTCGGCGCCGGGGTGTCGCGCGGCGGCTGGCGGGCAGGCTTAGGAGCGGCGGTTTCTTTGCGAAGGGCAGTCAGCCGGGAGTGCCGGAGAACCCCGGCGTCAGGAGGGGAGGGGTGTCGCGGTGTGTCGCCTGCCGCTGGAGACCGGAGGATGTGTCCTCATCTTTATTTTTGTGTTACGAAAACTAATTGAGGAACTAGGTTCTAGTCGCTTCCCCACTGCAGCCACTCCTTTAGTTCTCTGCCTGCCCAGTTTGTTTCCGAGTTTGATGAAGGGCAATAATAGGCAAAGTTGCGCGCTTGCTTGCGTGTGTACGCGCAGACACGCATATAAATGAAATTGATTTAGTGCCTATTTTGCCTTGATTGGGTTTGATAGGAGTGGTCTGAGTGAGTACGCGTGGGGAAAGCACGGGCCAGTTTGGTATGGTGGAGAGGGAATACCACAATCTGTGCCAATTGTGCCTTGAGGCAACAGCACCGAATGATGAATAATAACGCCTGGCTTGGCTGCTTTCCAGTTGATTTATGTCTCATGTCAGAGCCCTCCTTCGTGAAGCTTTCCCTAACAATGCCAGCTCACAATAAACTCTCCTTTTTCTGCCTTTTCTTTTTGTACTTATCATGCGCACTTAACACTTTGTTATAAACTAGGCTTTGTATTTTACTTTTCTGAATTTGATGCACTTCTTACACATAGATTATGACTCTCCAAATAGATTTTTAATATTCATTTTTGGGAGACTCAATTTTATCTTTTGTTGACCAAGAACAAAGAACTAAGCATTTAAGATGTGCTTTTCTTAACTAATTCAGCCAATAAAATGTATATGAAACACCAGCTGCCTGCATTGTGGTAGGCACTTTACTGGGCACCTAGAATGCATGTTTGATTAAGTCATGGGCCCTTGCGTCACAGATCTCTTTCAGTCTGTTGGACAAGAGAGAAGAAGATTAATTGCTCATCACCATTCCTTTCTCACTTGGCACAATCTCGGTAAATGTTTTCAAATTCAGTTTTTTTCAAGGGCTCTGATTCTTGGAAGATAGGACTTTTTCGTCTCTTTCAGTAGTTGATTAGGAATCTGAAATTTGGCATGTGTTTATATTGTATTTTTCAATAACATGCCATCATTTGCCTTTTTAAAAATGTATATATGTAACTTTTTGAAGACAAGAACTAGGAAGCTCTTTCTGTGTTACCAAGTTGTGATTGCTTTCTGACACTGCAGTGTTTGCTGCTGATGTGGCTTCTCTTACTAAACACACCCTGGTATTCCATCAGTAGTGGTAATGCTTTTGGGGGTTGCAAAAGTAGACTCTTTAACATTTTTGGGTAGTATATTATAGAATTTTCTGAATATAGAAATGCTTAACAGATTCCTGGCTTTCTCCCATGTAACATTTCAATTGAGAGCCCCTGTTTCTTGTATATATCCTTACACACTTAAATTCACTCACTATTTCAGTTTGAAGTTCATCTTTCATTTGATGACTTTTAAAGAAACTTTTTGTCAACTCATGAGATAGGTGATATATAAACAACTGTGAAGAGAATTGCAAAGCTGAGTGGAGATGTGGTTTCCCTGCTTTCATCATCTAGACAGTTATTTCTACCTCCCATTTCCCACCCCACTCTAGCCTTACAATAAAAATTCATACCCCAGCAGAATTGGAAACTCTTGTGTATTAAGTTCACAAATGCATGCCAATGGCCTATTGAAACACTCTTCTACTTTTACCTGCTTTGTGCTTTTGGATAGCCTTGGGTGCTTTGGAGCCTTAATTTCTCAATAAAATTTAAAATTGACCTGTAAAAATTAAATATAGTATAAGTGGAATGGTTTCAGGTAGTCAGGACAAAAGCAAAACATTTTAATGAATGAATGAAATCCAGTTACTGTCAGTTTGTAAATGATCATATTCCTTCCTTTCCTCATAGGATTTTTAGACTCTGAGGAGCAGTTGGAGCTAATCCACATCATGGAAATGGAAACCACCGAACCTGAGCCAGACTGTGTAGTGCAGCCTCCCTCTCCTCCTGATGACTTTTCATGCCAAATGAGACTCTCTGAGAAGATCACTCCATTGAAGACTTGTTTTAAGAAAAAGGATCAGAAAAGATTGGGAACTGGAACCCTGAGGTCTTTGAGGCCAATATTAAACACTCTTCTAGAATCTGGCTCACTTGATGGGGTTTTTAGATCTAGGAACCAGAGTACAGATGAGAACAGCTTACACGAACCTATGATGAAAAAAGCCATGGAAATCAATTCATCATGCCCACCAGCAGAAAACAATATGTCTGTTCTGATTCCTGATAGGACAGATGTTGGGGACCAGATACCAGAAGCCCATCCTTCCACTGATGCTCCAGAACAAGTGGTTCCAATCCAAGATCACAGCTTTCCACCAGAAACCATCAGTAGGACAGTGGCAGATTCTACACCAGGGCACTTTCAGACTGATCTTTTGCACCCAGTTTCAAGTGATGTTCCTACTAGTCCTGACTGCTTAGACAAAGTAATAGATTATGTTCCAGGGGTTTTCCAAGATGACAGTTTTACAATCCAGTATATTTTGGACACCAGTGATAAGCTGAGTACTGAGCTCTTCCAGGACAAAAGTGAAGAGGCTTCCCTTGACCTCGTGTTTGAGCTGGTGAACCAGTTGCAGTACCACACTCACCAAGAGAACGGAATTGAAATTTGCATGGACTTTCTGCAAGGCACTTGTATTTATGGCAGGGATTGTTTAAAGCACCACACCGTCTTGCCATATCATTGGCAGATCAAAAGGACAACTACTCAAAAGTGGCAGAGTGTATTCAATGATTCTCAGGAGCACTTGGAAAGATTTTACTGTAACCCAGAAAATGATAGGATGAGAATGAAGTATGGGTATGTATTTATAACAACTTGTAGAACTGTCGTTAAATGCTATAGAGAAGGTAAAGAAGCTACAAGCTTAGTAGGGTGGTTTCTTTCAGTAGTAACAGGTTTTCTTTTTTTCACTATTATTCTTTTGACTGTGCTATCCTGATTTTTCATGGTGGGTGAATGCAGGCTATTAACTCAACCAGACAATGAAGGTTTTATGATTTGAACAGTTCATATGCCACTCAGTTCAATGTGTGTGTGACTGAGAAATTGCATATACATTGAATACTGTGAATAAAATACTGCTTTAATCATACAAGGAAAGCTGGCTTTTGAAAGAAAGTCTGGTGAATCTTACTATAACATAAATAATGAACACCTAATTTATCTAATTTTAAAGCTCTGCATATTGAGTAGCTCTTATTTTTTAAAGAAAAATAGTCTTGCTGAGAGATGTTTGTGGCCCTCTTCATTTTGAATGGTATAAACATCTTTTCTGTGAATGATTTAGAAGTTCCTCCCATACTTCTGGATCTTTTATTAGTTTCCTTGAAGCTTTTACCATTAAGTTTCTATTATAGATAAAATAAATTTTTCCACAATTTAGGGTATTTTTTTAAAACCTGGAAGAGTCCTTCAACAATCACTGAAGGGATGAATTTATGTTAATAGGTATGCTTATTACTCAAACAATAATCCTTGGGTTTTGGTATGCAAGATGTGTTATATACATAGCTCAGTTCTTTTAGTATAGATTCTAAGCAGTATTCACTGGCAAGGAACTGATACTTCCATATCTGAATTCTTCTTTAAACTTTAAAATGAAGAAAATGATACAAAGTTGCTAGTGCAAAAATAGCTGTATAATAAGCATTAATCTTTGTGTCTCTAAGTTATTTCTCCTGTGGCATAGAAGGAGTTAAAGTGCATGGTATGAATAGCTATTTGTGTATGACCAAGAGTAAGGATTAAAATTAAAAGAGAGATAAGAGGACTTCTGTCCATGCTCCCTGACTAGGAAGGCCATGAGGGCAACCTAACAGCTTCATAGATAATGAGTGGCCTGGTGTAGTACTGAGATGCATGACCCATATTGGGAGGGGGAATACACTGAATATACCATCCCAGAAATCCAGGAGAAAAATCTTCTTTGAGAGTCATCTTTGTAAACCAACAGATATGTTGGTTTACACTACCCAAGTATCTAGAGAGTCAGCAAATGGTGGCAGTAAAGCATTTCCAAGTTGTCTGATTCTGGTAGTCTTCATGTCAACCTTCTGAATTCTGACTGGTGCTAGAGTATTGCTGGCATTCAGAAACTTGTTCTCCCCCCCACCCCCCACCCCTTTCTATTTATCTTGTTCCCATTCAGTAATGGGTAAATTGTTGTCTTTTAATAATTTTACTATTTCAGTTATATAGTGCAGAAATCCATGTGTCTTTTTAGCAACTTAATTATCATGAGACTAGAACATCTTGTGTTTCAAAAGGGAAGTGTGGAACAAGAAGAGAAACATGATAATGCCCAAATTCCAAAGTATTACATAGACGACCCAATGAGATAAAACAGGTCATATCAAGAGTGTAGTTTGCCTGACTATAAATGTATTATCTTGATAATATATTATACTCAAGATTATACCTTCCTTCGGTAGTGAAAATCTTATACAGCTAAGTACTTTTAACTTATTTTTTAAGCCAGCATTGGAAGAAATAAAAATGTTTTTCCATTTTATCTTAAAAATCTTTATAATAAGGTATTGTCCAAAATCTCTGTTGCCCATGAGCTAGCAATTCTAATTGCTATGTCAAGGGTAATTAATTTTATATATACTCTCAAAGCTACTCTAATCCTTCTATCTCTAGATTGCAAAACTGTGCAGAACAGTGGCTCCCAGTTCACCCTCATGAAGCAAATTTCCAGTCTGCTGAGTACTTCAGCATCTTAGTACATTAAGTTTCTATCTGTTTGAATTGGTCAGGAAGAAACTAGCAGGATTACTGGCCAACACATGACATTCTGTTACCATGAGAACAAGGCAAGACAATCATTTTGATCCCAGAAAATCCAGGAATTCTTAGGTCAGGAGCATATGGGTATTTTTTTATCCTTTGTTAAGATTATTTTACTTAAGAATAGACATAGATATGGGCCCATAAGCATGCATTGTTGTATTATGAGGTAGTTGCAATGGGTGCTTGATTTCTGAATCAGTTTTAGTGTAGTAAACTAATGTTTATCTGACACTTGGGAGAAGAAAAGTATGAGTGAATTATTATAATTACCATTGCTCCTACTACATTGTTAGTGGTAATAAGTGGTCCTATCCTGGGAAAATAGCAAAAAGTATTAACTGTTAAATTACTAGTAAAGTGAGGTTCTCTGAAGATTACAGGAAGAAATGTTGTAGTATATAGCAGATAGCTAAGTGTCGAAAGTTAGGCTTTTGGGAAGTTGACCTGTGGTCATTGCAACCTGGTTTTCCTTGTATTCCAAAGCGATGTTGTGTTTCCTGGCAACAAGATGCAGATAACGGCATGTTGAGCCTTGCTGAGAGACTCACAAACAAGCTGGAGCAGCCCAGGTTCACATGGTTACCACATTATTTGGCTGAAGCTATTAATCTCTGTGGTCAGGCCTGTAAAGCTGGTCTATCTGTGCAGATTGCACATAACCAGGAAGTGTGTGTTCAGCTGTGTATATGTCCAAGTTGGAACCAGCAGCCTTTGGATTCAGAAATAATGAATAATGAATGGCAGTTGTTTATCCCACCATTTTCAGTAGTTTATATGGCTTGGTAAATCATTATTTTCTATATCCATAATATCTTAATTGTGTGATACTTAAGGAAAGTTCATAATTCTGGGCATCTAGCAGAGACAAAAGTTCATAGTTTCAAACTGTACAGATAGAATTCTTTATTTTGCTTTGCAAATGTATTGGATTTAATGCCTAAATCTAAATTAGATGTGTAGTGTTCATTTTGTTCTCAGGAATGAAATTGGAGGGGAAGTTAAACTAACTGGTTAAGTTCACAGGACCTTTCTAACTTTTTAGTCAAGATGCTTAGATACTAAAAACACGTTAAAAAAAGGCTTCCAATAATACATGCTTATTTGATTCCTTGAAATGAAATTATGATGTAATCCCACTTTGCTTCCATTCTTTTGTACATCTACAAATGTTTATTACCAACATCAACTGAATACTAGTGTGTATGAACTTCCCAGATAGATGCTAAGGCTTCTTTTTTGCACATGAGATGAGCCTTGGAGAATTTCCAAATTCCAAATATGCAGTTGAGAAAATAACATTGAGTGTTGTGTTTTCGATTAAGAAAACACAGTCTCGAACAGTGCAGGCACTCATCCTTAGTAGACAATAACATGGGATGGCAGAACTAAGCAGTTTTAAAAGAAACTTGCACACTGTGTGGAGTATTCTTGTGGGTAATTGAAATTATGGAGGTTTTGCAAATCTCTTTAGCAGACAAGATCACCATTAGTTTCATATTATATTCGTTTTAAATAGTGCCAGAACAATTTTCTTCACCCATCAAGAAGGGACACACTGCAAATCATATTTTGGAGGCTACCTGCAGGTGCACATATGATTAATGATTATTTCTAATTCTGAATTTATTGAAAGAGAGTGGGGGTGCAGAAGAAAATGGAAAGTTGCAAACCCTGAATCCACTATTAATTTTTTTTCAGAGGACAGGGTTTTTTTCTTTTGGGATTAATGCTTATTGATAAAAGAGGGAGTTTTACTTGCTTTAAGGCTTAAGGCTGGAGTGTTATCATAGTTATAGTTGCTGAGTGATTTTGATTGCTAATTGCCCTTGGAAGTCTTTATTTTTAAAATCTGCCCAAGGGACAGTACCATTAGATGACTTCACAGAAACTCTGTATAAAGAGAAATGTATATTAATGATCATAAAAAACATACACTGTTATAGTCCCTGTATGACTTGCATAGTGAATTAGCTAAACTAGAGCAAGCTCCTGACTGAACTTTACTGGAGTAGTTAAATTAGCCAAGTTAGCGTTGGCATGCACAGCTGTGATGATGTATGAACTAACTCATTATGTGTTATTGATAACACTGGAGAGAGAAGAACAGCTGAAACTTACTATGCCTTGTGACTTTTTGGTATTTCTTGAATATACACAGCTGGATAAGTTTAAATTTATTTTAAAAATTCCTGTCTAAGAGAAAGAGAGAGCTCCATAAGCAAGAACTGTGTTTGAAGTGACTTTGAAAATGTGTGTCTTGTGCTTTAGGATAAAGCAATCCAATGAATTATTTTTTGTACTTCTTTATGCTATTTACATATGAAATAAAACTAATTGGCTTCTATCTATACTAATCCAGAGAAGTTACTGGATGTGTGTAGAGCTATCATGGGAATCAGTAGCAATCATTCATTTATTCCCTTTCTGTTTTTTTATCAAGCAGATTAGACTTTTTGAAGCAGCTGTCACCTGGCTTCAGGTGGGGTCATTCTTTTCCTGATATATTTATGGTAATTAAAATGAACCTTGCCAAAAAGATTTATAACTTTTAAATCAGAGGAAATAGGTTATACAGTTATGTGGCATTCCCTAAAAATATGACATGATACAGTATGTATTTTATTAAGTTGAATCCAAAGCTCTTACTTTTTATTGTAAGAAAAAAGGAATACGAGTTGAATACCCCTTACTCAAAATTCTTGGAGACCAAGTGTTTTGGATTTTAGATTTTTGAATATTTGTGTGGTACCCCGGTTAAGCATCTGAAATCCTAAATGCTCCAGTGAGCATTTGGGTATCATCTGGGTGCTCAGAAAGTTTTGGGTTTGAAGCATTTCTGATTTTCAGATTTGGGGTGCTCAATTTGTAGTAATAACTATTCAGCTTTTAAAGCTTTATTCTGCACAAAGTGACATAGTGGGCATGCCAAAAAAAAAAAAAAAAACCCCGCTACTTTTGACTGGTAACTCTGTTGTGTCCCTGTAAATCTATTTCCTAATGTTATACTAGAATTTCTAGATCATAGATTTACAATCTACCATAAAGCAAAGATAAACTTGATAAGTTCTTTTGTGTATTTCTAATCATGGTCAGTGATCCTCAGTTTTATTCTGGGTTTGGGTGCTATTCCTAAAGGGTAAAGCAGTATGTAGTCCTTAGAAACCTTGACTACTCAAGGAATGCTACAAAAAAATATAGTCATTTGAGATTATGACTTTCTTTCCATGGTCTCTTTTATTTTTATTTATTATTTCCTGATTTGAGACGGCCAGATTCTGTATCCTCTGTCTGATGGTGATGATTCTATACTGCATATAAATAAGGACCTTAAGTCCTCTTAACCTTGGTCAACAACCTTAATTATCAGTCTCCAATTTGTGAGTTGCAGTTGCCTTTTTGTAGAAGGAAAACTTAGTACATGTGTATATCATTTTTTTGCAAAGGAAAAAACAAATATATTTTGAATTGCAAGGTAGTTACTTTGGTACAACTTGTCTGGCTAGTTCAAATTGCACATTGTCAAATTTTCGAAAGAAACTCATGTTGTAAAAGTAGTAGAATTTCTTTTTCATAGTAAGATTGGGGTCTTAAGTCAGTTTGAGAGATTTTTTATCTTTGAAATATATCACAGTACTAAAGGTTGAGCCATTTTGTTTCATTCTGGGTTTGTTTCATTCAGCCTGAGATCTTGGTTTTTCTTCTACTTTGCAATACCTTAAACACAAACTGTACAAGGAATAAAATGCTTCTGAAGTTCACCATTTCTAGAAGCAGACAAGCCACATTTTAGATATGAAGGAATTTCTTTAACAAAACTAAATAGGGCTTATTTTTATATTTACATATTGTTTATCACAGTGCTTTCTAGGGACTGAGAATTATACTGTACACTGACTCACCCCAATTTAAAATTTCTTCCTTCAACCGTTAAACCTAAACCAGTCCCATCCCTGAAACAGTAACTGAAAGCTTTAAATTTTTAATATAGATAATTCCTTGTTAACAGGGAATTTAAAGTTACAAGTGGTAGGTTTTGGAATACATTTTGAAATTTTTGAAAATTAAGAATTTTATGTAAGATAAATTCTGTTTGTGAAGATTTATATTCAATGTGTGAAGAGGACAGTATTGCAGACTTAAGCTAAATATAATCAATTCTGTATTTAGGATCTCAAATTTTAGAAGTTGATGACATTAATAAACTTCAGATTATCATTTGTGAAACTTCCAATTTTCCCTTGCTGACCTAGCTAGTCACTGTTACTAAGGCAAGCATAGAAGACAGTTAACTAAGCATTCCTATTTGCCATTTCCACACAACAAAATGTGTCTGTCTCCCGGATCTTTCTTGCTCTATGCTGTTTACTTACTGGTAACACCCACTTGACCAGTGAAGAACCTTTGCATGGTCATCACAATGACAGGACAAGCTCTTACAAAAGTGAGAATGCTAGAGCTACTACTCCTTTTAACCTTCTGCAGAAACCAGTGACTTTCAAATATGTGTACCACAAAAAGTTGTGTAAGGAGTGTATGAGAATCTCCCATAACTAAGTTGTCTGAGGAAGAGTTCAGTAAATTTGTATTCTTTATGCAAATTGAAGTCCTCTGTTTTGGTGTTGTTGCTTCTAAGTATAAGGAAGGATTTGTGAATAATCTTATGACGAAACAGTACATCTTGTAATCATTGGAAAGTATGTTTAAGCTACACTTACAAGAATTTCTGTTCATTACATTAGCTTTTTTTTTTCTTTTTTAACTAATTGGAATTCTTAAATTGTCCCACTTATATGACATAGCCAGAGAGTTTGGATGATCATCTTTGGACTAAATTTTCACCAGCACTTGAATAGTCAGTGAAGAATGGCAAGGGTGGAGACCAAAGGGTGAACTTTGCTTGCAGTAGTGCATGTGCTTTCAGAATCTTGCATGCACCATGATTTCACCGTTCCTTCAGCTGATCAGGTTGTAGAGAGGGCGAACGGCACAAAATACTCTAAATATTAATTTCCTGATGTGGTTGGTCTTTGGTTTCTGACTGTCACCTGGTTTAGCTCTTTCACTTCCAGGCATTTAGAGAGTAAAAATTAGCACAGGAGAAACACTGGGTTTGCCTTCTAAGTTTAATTATTCCTCCTAACAAAAGAAAGACATCCTTGATTCTGGGCAGAGTATGTGAAACAGAATCGGGGTAAAGTATGTGAAACAGAAAGGAACTTTGCTTGCTTGCTTTCTGACATTTGGATTATCCAAATGCTGGCAGACATCAGAAGCATTATGTAAAGTGAAAATTTGTTACTCGACTGTCTTAACTAATTGATAAAATTGAATCTATCAGAGAAATTCGGCTTGTAGAATCCAACTCCTTCAGAAAAGTTAACAATTTAAGACTATGTTGAAAGGTATTATCATAGTTTATAAAATCTAGACAATAAAAAGACTCCTTGTCTTTTCTATAGGAAGTCTTTTTCTCCAGAAATTTGTTTAAAGAACTATCAGAGTAATGAATTCTCTATATAGTTTACTTGTATGCATTCAGATCTCTAGTCTGTTGAAAGCTACTTACTCATCTCTGGGTCCTTAGCATCAAAAACATAATAAGTCATCAATGAATATATTTCTGATTCATTGATTAGTTCATCTGGACTAATTGGGGAAAAAACAAAGCTAATAGGAAATTCTGAATAAAAACCATTTTGTGGGGATCATTTGTAATTTAAAAGTCAAAGCAGAAATAAATTAGCTAATAGTTTATATCTTACTAGACATTATTAGAAAATATTTTTATGATAACTAGTATTTCATTTATGTGTAAATGAGTGCTGAATTGAGATTATTTGAAAGCAACTTATTTTTAAGTAATTTTGTCATTTATAGTATTATTTTATATTTATGTAGAAAAATTTGATAAATTATTATCCGTTTTTAAAGGATGTCAAATTCTATATCCAAAATATTGAATTAACTAGTATTTGTGCCTTGAATACATGGGAGACATTTTTTATTGTTTACTTTGAGATAAGATAGAAACCTCTCAGTTTTAAAAATATTTTTCTTAACAGAGGAGATATCTACTCTTCTTTATAAAAATTAGTGATTGCATAATTTAAGGTAGTATAAAGCATACTACTATTTTAAAAACTAGCCTGTGCCTTCTATCCCAGCTATTCTTACAGAAATTAAGTTTCACTTTCTTATCAGGCCATGGTTGAGAAGTATGTCTCACGTATAGTACTTTCTGTGATCCCAGGACATGTGACTGATCTTGAGTAAAAGTTAAGGCTTTTATGACATTTCTACTAGGTGCAAAACCTACTAGGTACAAAAATAGTAGGTTTTTTTTATTCAAGACTGATCTTGAATAAAAGTTAAGGCTTTTATGACATACCTGCTAGGTGCAAAAATTTAATCCCGCACCACTATAATAGCAGTGAGATCTTCTGATCTCATAAGTATAATTTTTATTTATGAAATATTTTAGATTTATCCATATCTTACTGGAAAGTCTTTTTGTGTTCGTTGCTTTGATCTGTAGTTTTGTAATAACAAACAAACAACAAAAAGTCAGCATAAGAGTATTTTAATAGGTTCTTTTCCTTCAGTAGATATTGTAATTTGCTTTTAGTGGGTGCATTGGGGCCAGTGGACTTCATTGTATAGTATTATTTATTAGGGATTTAACAAACATCTATGTGTATTCAAATGGTCATGTCTTAGTATCAATGTGTTTTGAGAATAAGCTGTTATATTTGTTTAGTTCCCCATACGCTTTTGGAGAATATACGGTTGAAAAGCTTAAAAACATATTATCTTTTCATTTAGGAAATTTACCTGCCTCTTTCTTCTCCTATCTCTTATCCTCTCTTTTTCATTTCATGGAGTTCACATCTAGAATGACTTTTTTTTTTTTTTAAGGCAAAGTCTCACTCTGTTGCCCAGGCTGGAGTGCAATGGTGTGATCTTAGCTCACCACAACCTCTGCCTCCCAGGTCCAAGTGATTCTCCTGCCTCAGCCTCCCGAGTAGCTGGGACCACAGGCGCTTGCCACCACACCCAGCTAATTTTTTGTATTTTTAGTAGAGGCAGGGTTTCACGGTGTTAGCCAGGATGGTCTCGATTTCCTGACCTCATGATCCACCCGCCTTGGCCTCCCAAAGTGCTGGCATTACAGGAATGAGCCATCGCGCCTGGCCTAGAATGACTTTTAAGACCACAGATGTCTAACAATTTTTGAATCAGACATGAGGTTTGGCACACAGATAAATGTGAATTCAAACAACATTCTTCTCACTAACTTGCTGCCTTCTTGGAAGCAAGAATTTCCAAGATGTCTCAGGAGGTACCAAGGGAGCAGCAACATAGAATTTTGCCTAATAATCACTTATTAAAGAAGTGATCCTGAGAAATGCATTGTATCTTAAGGTGGGGAACACTTTTACCTACTCAAAAATCATTTGAGGTATTTAGATAAATCCATGATCCGAGTTTTATGTTAATAGTTTTACAGTGTCATAGTGTAATTAAGTATAGAATTTAACCTCTGGGCACGGTAGCTCATGCCTGTAATCCTAGCATTTTGGAAGGCCAAGGCAGAATGATCACTTGAGACCAGCCTGGACAACATGGTGAAACCCTGTCTCTACAGAAAAATACAAAAATCAGCAGATGTGGTGGGGCATGCCTATAGTCACGGCTACTCAGGACACTGAGGTGGGAGAATAGTTTAAGCAACGGAGGTCAAGGTGGCAGTGAGCCTAGATGGCGACACTGCACTCCAGCCCGAGTGACAGGAGACCCTATCTCAAAATAAATAAATTAATTAATTTAAAAAAGTGAAAGAAAAAGAAATTTAATCTCTGGTGAATATTAAAAGATGTTGCTTTGGATATAAGCATTCATAAATAAGTTTTATTGCTCCACCCCCCGCCCCCCAACAGCCATGTACTACTTTGAGGCAGTGTTAGCAAAAATCTTAATTAGCAACAGAATAAATGATAGTTTTGGTATCATTTTTATTCAGTTTTCTGAATACATTATTCTGAATTCATACTTTTCTACACACAGTTTTCCCAAAATATGTTGGTATTGTGTGTGTCATGGCTTTGATTCTCATCACCTTGTAACATATTTGATGGGATATAAGCTGCCAGATACTCCAGCATTGCTAAATGAGTTCCTGGAACTATCAAAGCCTAGTATCAAAAGCCAGCTATATTTTGTTCACCTGTAAAATTGTTTTAGCAGCAACAAACATATCTCATCTGTCATAACTGTCTCAAACCAGTAGCAGAACCTCAATACTCTCAATAAATTAAATTGCATTTAATCTTTATCCTTCTATCATTATGACCCTCAGTTTTGGGAGACATTTGCACTTTACATCATAGTAATAAAAGGGCCCACTAATTGTATGTGATGAGTCTACCTGATTAGGGTGGGTATTAATTAATTTGAAGTCACAGGCTTATGCTTGTAGAAACCAGTTAACTCTTACAGGCAGAAAGCCAAGGTTCTGAAGTTTAACTGAGCTGGTTAAAACTGTACCGAGTGTAGGGTCCAGAAAACTTTGTATTTAGTCAGCCTATGCCAACGTCTGAGTCTGTGTTTTATTTCTATTACCTTCCCACTTAAATATGTGGTGTGTCTTGTAATTTCTTGTTAATAGCACCATTACCCAATCACCCAGACCAGAAACATGGGGCATCCTAGTCTCTTTTCACTCTCTTCTGTCCCACATGTAATAATCCTTCATGCAGTTAAATTCTAACTCTTAAATACCTCATATCATCCCTGCATTGCCTCCTTAGTCTTCTGTCATCATACGTCTCATGTGGAGTTCTAACAGCTATAGATGGCTGTTCATAAAATAATATTGATGAATATCCTAATATTTAGCAGATGAATGGTTTTCTCTATCTGTCCAGTGCTAAAAATAAATAATTATTTATAGAAGAAATCATTATTTATACCACTACAATTGGAGTGACCTTTATAAAGACAAATCTGGACCCTCTTGAAAATTCACTGGTGTTTCCTACTGCCCATAGAATCAAGTCCTAACTTCTTAACACAGTAAACAAAGCTCTTAATTATATGGCCCTAGCCAACTTATCCAGTCCAGTTTTATCCCTTACCTCTCATAGATACATATACCTTGACCTCCCACATGAACTGGGTGTGCCTCTTGCACACTATTCTTGTGTGCCTTGCTTGGTTAGCTTCTTCACATGGAGTCACTCTGCATGTGGTGTCCCACTTCCCACTGTTTGCCTGGTAGCTAGACTTGGCTCACATTTTATCCACTCTGGGACGACTCCTGTGACCACTTTTCTTGACAACTTTCCCAGCAGAGGTAGGCTATCTGCCTCTCACCACCTTTGTGCCACATTTCACACGATGCCACAAGGTTTGCTTTCCCTACTAGATTGGTGCTCCATGGCATTTTGCCTTTTTCATTTTCTTATGGCCAAAGCAGAGCCCAGTACCTAATTAATGTGTCTACTTTCAATTACTTTGCTTTTTAAAATATTGTCTCATTTTCTTCTTGGTTACAAACACTTTATAAATAGAGAAATAGCCTAAAATGGTTACACTCTTCATGGATCTCTTAAATGTATAAACTCAAGAGCTATTTATCTGAGAAAGAAGCTGTGTTTTTACTCATTTCTATTTCATTTAGCATCTTTTTCTATTTTAGTTCTGGTTTTCATCCCGACTCTGTTTATTGTTCATGTCATAGGTCCCTTCTACTTTCTTTTTAGGATCTTAAATACTAAAATATTAGTATACTTAAAAGAAATGATGTGTGCGGCATACTTTCTGACTTAGTGTGAGTTTTGGTGTTCTATGCATTGGTAATGTATGTTGAAAAATGTTGGCTTAATTGGTATGTGTAGATATTTGTTGAAGAGGAAAACCATTGTTATAAAGCATCTAAATTATGAGAATGGGCATCCTTTTCGGCATTTTAAATTAGTGTTGCATATGGATTCTTATAGTTGTATGTGTGGTGGTGTGTTGGTGAAACATGCAAAAACAGAATTGTTAATATTTCAGCAGTTCAAGTTCATTCTTCCGTTAATAGCAAAAATCAGCAATCTGTTCACACGTTTGTTTTTTTTCCTTTCTGGTTCATGATTGGGGCGTATATTAGATAACACAATACTGATGAATTTAGCCATGTAATACAGGTGGCAAGATAGAAATCCTACTGTACAGTGGCTATCACTCACACACTCTTTTTTTGGCCATCTCTCAGTAGAGATGCCTTTTAGGCCAGATGGGGTTCTCATCTTCAACGATTATTGCACCTTGCTTTTACAAAGACACCCCCAATCTTTAGCACTGTCTCTCTTGCTCAGTTTCTAACAATCTGTATATACTGTTCAGTTTTCCAATATCCTGTATTTAATGCTTTGACTCTAACTTCATCTGCTCAATAGTGTAAATTCCTACCCTTATATCTTAAGGCTATGAGACCCTGGACTTAAAACATCCTCAGTTCATTGTCTGATATGTCTCACATTGCTTGTTACCTACTTACAGGAATTTATAGGTTCTCATTTCCTCATCTCTCAGATACCCGTTTAGAAGGTCTCCTTTTCCAACTACTTGTACCGATCCTGTCTCCACCCATCTTTCAAGAAGCCAAGTGCTTGGAGACCCCTTTTTCCTTGTTCTTACACTCAGCTCTTTACTTACCAGTGATATTTCCTGTTATTTAAACTGCTCCTAGAATTCTTTTTCTTGTTGAAAGTTATCTTAGATTGATAGAATAAAACCTCTTAATTTTCCTGACCTTTTTCTGTTACTGGATGCCAATAACCATCTCTTCTTCCATATTGCTGCATGTCTATTCTTTGTCCTCTTGTTTCCTGAATGTACTTGCCACTGATGAGTTTAGATAGGCAGATGCACTGCTTCTTTGGCTTACATTTTGTTAGTTATTCCTCTCTTAAAGCCCCTGGATGACAGAGCTACATCTATTTAATTCTTTGTGTATTGCCCAGTAGAGCCTACCATCATGATTACCACACACAGATGACTCATAACTGCTTTCCGATAATAAGAAACAATAGTTTGATAAAGAAGAGTATGGTGGCTGTTGAACATTTGGCATCCATATTGCACACATTTATACTGATGCAGATTGTAGAGGAAAAAACCTCTTGCGTTTAGATTTTTAAAGCATTCCCTGTTTAAGGGAGAGCAGGTGGTAAAATTAATCTTACAAAAAGACAATTTAATGTTTTTCAAATTTGCGATTTTGTCTCTGTCAAGTTTAGAAAAAGCATATTGAAAACCAAATAGAGCTAAAACAGTACTTTGATACATCAGTCCAAAGAACAGTTGATTGTAGCAAATTAGGATTTGTCATAGAAACTTCATAATGCCCAAAGGACTGACATGCACAGAGAATGTAGCAAAAGCTGCAGTTGTAAATGTCTTTCTCATGCAAATTGTTATCTATGAAGTCTCAGTAATACAGGCTTACACAGAAATTGCTAGAGTGATGTCCAGAATAAAATCTGACACTAAACAGCAAAAAGCATCGGGTGTTTATATTACAATGCATGTTAACATAATGACTGCTGTTCTAAGAACTCCTTAAAGGAAATACTGAGGATTTGTAACTCATAATTGGGAAAAGTTGCTGAGTGAAGCTTAAAGGTGGAAAAATATGTTTAGAAACTTAAAATGGTCTTAACAGGGAGAAAGATTTTTATCTCACTTTTTAATCATAATATCAGATTCTTCTAAAGTTATGAATATTGCTTAAGGCAACTTGATACAAAGTTTAATTTAGACACAGGAGTTCCAGTTTTCAGTTTTGTTTCAGTTTTTCCGATTTTTCCAGAAACATTTTTCTATTTGAATTAAATATTCCTATTTACCATAAATCATTTTAAAACAGTGGCCAAATACTATTTTAAACTACATTTTATTGTATTATTTCATGCTTAATTAAAATTATATGTTGTTTTTGAGACCACACCCAAATAGTATTCTTTCTAAGCAAGAAATCTGGGATTTATTGGGAAGATCTTTAGGAATTTTAAAGGAATATACTGCTTTTTACAAGTTCCATGCTTTTTGGTATCATCAGTTGGCTATGTAACCTGAGTTGTGTTGGTTTTTTTTCCAGAGTAGAACCTGATTCATAAATTGTGAACATTGGGATAGAGGGTGGAAAGTAGATTTGTTTCTTTTCCTGATATTTGCCAAAGTTTTATTGAGAGATGTTACTAGATATTTGTGGGGGAAAGGGAGAAAGGAACATTGTCATAGGTTTAGAAGGATTTTTATAGCCTTTATCACAGTACTTCGGTCTCTACCTTAGCATAGGGACTGAGGAGAGACTGTCAAAAGTAAATTATTAAGCTTTGTATAATCCATTTTTCAAGTATTTGACTGCAGAATCTTTTGTGCACAGAATACCTATTAATAGTTTTTAAAACAATTATTCCAAGAGCAGATTTTGGAAAATGTGCTAACTAACAAAACCCATAGATCAAACTCTTTTTCTTTAAGACAGAGTTTCACTCTTTTTGCCCAGGCTGGAGTGCAGTGGGCAACCATAAATCAAATTTAACAACCCTTTTCAAAATTCTAATTTACAGCCAGGAAATAAGTTAATTATAAGGAAAATCTGTCTCAACACCTAGACCTCACATGTATCAGTCTTTCTGAATGCCACTAGAACTTGAGTATTTTCTGTGTTGTAGATATCCATTTAGAAATCTGTGGTACACTATGCTGCAATAACTATGCTGTTAGCATATATTTCATTTTTTATATTTTCTTCAAGTAACTTTCAAACATATAAAAAAAGAGAGAAGAGAGAGGAGTACAATGACCATTATGCCAGTTACTTGAAATACTGGTTCAAATGTTTCATGAAGTTCTATAAAATGGGAAACACAAATGTTTTTATTAGACCACCCTTTATAAATTAATTTATTAAATGAGTCTGATTCATATAGTGGGACTTCCCTTCTAACAGTATGGAGACATTTGTAAAGTTAGCAGCAGTGGACCATATAACAAGATGACCAAAATATTCTCAAAGCTAAACCTCTTAATAATCCAAACTATTTTTTTCTTCCTGTTTTGCCAATATTTTTCTAAACACAGGATAAAAGATAATATTGATGTTGGGTAGATTAGTACTGGCTTTATCTGGAGTAATTTTATTTTTCCCTTCTTTTCTCCTGTCTTTGATCAGGCAATACTATATATTCCTATGTTGGCTCAAGTAAACTGATGGCCTCTGAAGAAAAGGCCAAGCTTCAAGAGAAATTTTCTTTTGTCTATGTTTAGTTTCTACATACCTTCATAGTAAAACTGACTCCCTGATTGGCTGAGGCCAGCCCACTGTAGAGTGGAAGATGGGCGTATTTTAATTGGTTTAGGCCAGTGGTGCTGTGGGGTTAAATCAATCTTACTATAATTCCATGGCCTAGAAATTTTGGTCTTGATTAGAAAGGGCATATAGGAAATGGATGCTATGGAAACAACCAGCAATAAATATTCTTTTACTTCAAGTGAAGCAAGTCTTGAGAATTCTACAACAGGCTATGCTGTATATTTTTAATGTCCAATGAGATGTTTAGATATTTTTGTTTTACAAATATATTAACAAGTTTTTTTGTTTTTGTTTTTGTTTTGTTTTGTTTTTTTAAGAGGACAAGAATTTTGGGCAGATTTGAATGCCATGAATGTGTATGAAACAACTGAATTTGACCAACTACGAAGGCTGTCCACACCACCCTCTAGCAATGTCAACTCTGTTTACCACACAGTCTGGAAATTCTTCTGTAGGGACCACTTTGGATGGAGAGAGTATCCTGAGGTATTTATAGGTTCTTTCTTGACAAGTACATTTTTCAAATTTGATTTTTTTCTTCTTTTATTCTTTCTTTAAAACAATGTCTAGGCAGAACTATGAATATAATCAAAGAGCTTATGAATATAAAATTGAGTCTCATTGATACAAGAAAACTTTTTATTTTTCTTAAAGCTTATTTCTTTCCATTAATTTGAAATCCAAAGATTAGCTAAGTAAAATTCTTTCCACAGACTCTTACATTATAGAGATGAAGTACTTTGACCTGTTGCCACCTATGGAGTAATTTTCACAAGATAAGAATCGGTATAACTTTTGATTATATCTGGCTCCTGGGCTTATGGAGATTGGATTAAGTGTTATACTTAGCATTTTAGAAGCCCAGTGGAAACAATCACTCTTATGTCTCTGGAAGAAGTACTTGAAAATGTTTATTGAGCTGTGGTCAGGGAAATCAGTTATTTAAAATTTTCTCCTATGTGCATTTACATCCTTAGTCTGAGATAGTGAAAATAGCCCTTCAGTCTCAAAGCAAGATTTTAACATGATGATGGTTTACTTTGCTTCTGAATGACAATTCTGAGTCATTTTAATACCCTCAAATGGACTTGAGATTAATTTCACATTCCAAAAATCTGACTTTTTCAATTTGATTAAGTTCATTTCCAGCATTACAAAAGGAGGGAACAACTTATCTACCTTCACTTTGATTTTTTTAAGACAATAGCAAAAGAAGAAAACCTAGTATGTTAATTATTATAAAACACAATATTAAACTAAATAAGCTTAAGATCGGGATCACTAGCATCTACCTTCCAAATAAGAGTACAAGGTTGTTTAAAATGTACTCTGAGAATACTTGGACCATTTCTGTCTTCATTTCTCTGAGAAGTTTTTTGGGTTTGGAGCTTGAAGTTTGAACTTTATACACCATCACCTTTTCAAAATGTATTTATTTATTTTTAGAGCTAGGCTCTTGCTCTGTTGCCCAGGCTGGAGTACAGTGGCACAATCATAGCTCACTATAATCTCAAGCTCCTGGGCTCAACAGTGCTCCTGCCTCAGCCTCCCAAATAGCTGGGACTACAGGTATATGCCACTGTACTTAGCTAATTTTTTTTTTTTTTGTGGAGACAGGATCTTGCCGTGTTGCCTAATCTGGTCTTGAACTCCTGGCCTCAAACAATCCTCCTTCCTCTGCCTCCCAGAGTGTTGGGAGTGGCTCACAAGTCACAGGTGTGAGCCACTGAGACTGGCAAACATCACTATCTTTACTTCTTCTTTTGAAAACTCCCTTAACCAAAACCTTCCTTGATTTTATTAAGGCTCAAAATAGAATAAAATGGTTCCCTGGGCCCACATGTTTCATAAGGTGAAAATCTATGCCTTATTAACAGGGAGTATATTTCCACCCTACATACTTGGAAGGAAAAAAAGAGTCTCTTAGCATTTAAAGGGAATTAATTTAACTCACTGTACTTCATTGAAATTCCTGTGAGGTTAACTTTTGCCTTTCATTAAATTTTCATTTTTAACCATAATTATTTATTAACTTTCTTTTTTTTTGTTGTTACATTCTGTTTTCTCCTCCATAGTCTGTCATTCGATTGATTGAAGAAGCCAACTCTCGGGGTCTGAAAGAAGTTCGATTTATGATGTGGAATAACCACTACATCCTCCACAATTCATTCTTCAGGAGAGAAATAAAAAGGAGACCCCTCTTCCGCTCCTGTTTTATCCTGCTTCCATATTTACAGTAAGTGTCCAGTATAAAGTCTTGTCTTTACTCTCATCTTATGAAAATGCACTCCTGAATACTAGAGAGAAAAATATTTTAAATTAAAAGTTTGCCTTGGTTAGTACCCCTAGAATGTGAAATTCCAAATTATTCGTTGGATTTTTAATTCCTCAAGAAATTGAGTACAAATAAGTTACAACTGATCCAACACTAAAAGAATTAGTATCTTATTGGATTTTTTAGAGTTAACATTTTTCCACAACTAAATGTAACTGTGTCTGGAATGAGGCACAGAACTTGCATTTATCTCCTTAATGGAAGATTTGAGTTTTTCCTTCCGTGAAACTTCTTTCATGGAACTACTTCCAAGATGAGACCCTTCTATGTTATAGGACAGCTTAGCCAAACTGCCAGGGCAAGTGAGGAGAGTCCTACAAGGTGATTTCTCCATACTTTTTCCTTGATTGAATTTGAATGGGAAAAATTCACCTTTAAAATAATTGACATTCTTATTGGCTAGGAAAGGCACCTCTTCCTATGATACTCACTAAAATTACTTGTCATACTAAGAATATAGTTTCTTAATATAAGATTAGGACTGAACACACCCTTCTGAATTGTAGATGAGCTTTTCTTCCATTTTGGCAAGAGTTGGTTTCTTCCTTTCATCTCCAGATAACCCAGTGGCATATCATTACAGATACCCAAAGGTGGTGGGCACATTACCATTCACATGGCCAACTTTGATAATTAGTATCTCTAGGGAAATAATTATCTACTCCAGTCAGATATGCTGTTTAGAGCCTGATTTTGAAAATGATATAGGTTTACTTGATTTTATGAACTTTAGAGATTGTCTAATGGATGGTTTTTTTGTGCTGATCTTTGAGGTAAACATACTGTTTTTATATTCCTACTGTTTTTATTTTAGCTCAAACTGTTTTCCCTAAGTTGTTATGACAGAATCTTAGTGATTCTAATCCTGTGATTGCACAAGGAACATTAAAAATAAATTACAGATAAAAATCCCTGAAATGATCAGTATCGAAAAGAAATTTGTAGTAAGACTAATTTTAGAAATGTATATTGGATTGGGTTAAGTATATACTTTCTTCTAAGTGCCAGTTTGAAAAATTTTACCTTGTCGAGTTTCTTAAAAAATTAGAACTAGTAAAAATGCCCTTTCTGTGATTTTTACTAGCACAGCTGGAGATAGTGTCAGTGTCCAGTAGTTAGGAATATACTGTCGTCCTGGTGAGACAGTAGAACTCATTAATGAGACCCGCAGCTTGGCATGCTGAGCCAATCAAGCAAGATATAGCTTCCGTGTGAGGGTAAGAATATAAGTTCTGCATTGTTGGAAAGTTTTAGTGAGTGGTGAAAATGCTTCTGTTTTGATCCCAAGGTGAGTAATCATGGAATATGCCCTCCTCCTCTTTGTATGTGTGTGTGTGTGTGTGTGTGTGTGTTTTTTTTTTTTTAACTTAGGGTTGTTTTGTAAAAGTATGAACTATTAATATAAGCAGCAATACAATTAATGCCATAAATATGTCTTCATTATACAGGCATATCTTGTTTTATTGTGCTTCCCTTTATTATACTTCACAGATAACTGTGTTCTTTCCAAATCAAAGGTCTGTGGCAGCCCTAGTTCAAGCAAGTCTATTGATGCTAGTTTTTCAACAGCATGTGCTTACTTTGTATCTCTGAGTCACATTTTGGTAATTCTTGCAATATTTTAAACTTTTCATTATTATTATATCCGTTATCATGATCTAACCAGTGATCTTGGATGTTACTATTACAGTTGTTTTGGGGTGCTAAGAATGGCACCCATATAAGACGGCAAACTTAATTGATAACTGTGCTTTGTGTTCTGACGCTCTATGGACTGGTTATTTCCCTATCCCACCCACCACCCCACCCCCAGCTTGGGCCTCCCTATTTGCTGAGACAAAACAATATTGAAATTAGGCCAGTTAACAACCTTACAATGGATGCTAAGTGTTCAAGTGAAAGGAAGAGTTACACATCTCTAACTTCTAAGTCAAAAGCCTGAAATGATTAAGCTTAGTGAGGAAGGCATGTCAAAAGCTGAGATAAGCCAAAAGCTAGGCCTCTTGTGCCTTAAGATTAGCCGAGTTGTGAATACAAAGGAAAAGTTCTTGAAGGAAATTAAACGTGCTACTGTAGTAAGCACACAAATTATAAGAAAGTAAAATAGCTGCCTTGCTAATATAGAGAAAGTTTTAGTGGTCTGGATAAAAGATCTAACCAGCCACAACATTCCCTTAAGCCAAAGCCTAATCCGGAGCAAGGCCATAACTTTTTTCAGTTCTATCAAGGCTGAGAGAGGTGAGGAAGGTGCAGAAGAAAAGTTTAAACCTAGCAGAGGTTGGTTCATGAAGTTTAAGAGGAAATCTCCATAATACAAAAGTGCAAGGTGAAGCAGTAAGTGTTAATATAGAAGCTGTAGCAAGTTATCCAGAAATCTAGCTGAGATCATTGATGAAGGTGGCTGAACTAGAGATTTTTCAATGTAGACAAAACAACCTTCTATTATAAGGTTGTCATTAGAAGGATGTCATGTCATCTAGGACTTCCATGTAGCGAGAAGTCAGTGCTTGGCTTCAAAGGACAGGGCTGACTCTTGTCATAGGCTCATGCAGCTGATGACTTTAAGTTGAAGCCTACGTCCCTTAAGAATTATGCTTAATCTATTCTGCCTGTGCTCTATAAATGGAAGAACAAAGCCTGGATGACAGCACATGTGTTGATAACATGGTTTTCTGAATATTTTAAGCCCACTCTTGGGACCTGCTCAAGAATAAAAGATTTATTTCAAACTATTACTGCTCATTGACAATGCACCTGGTCACCCAAGAGCCCAAATGGAGATGTACAGGAGATTACTGTTTTCATGCCTGCTATACAAAATCCATTCTGCAGCCCACTTATCAAGGAGTAATTTTGACTTTCAAGACTTCATATTTTAACAGTACATTTTGTAAGGCTATAGCTGCCATACATAGTGATCCCTTTAATGGATCTGGGGAAAGTAAATTGGAAAACTTTTGGAAAGGATTTACCATTTTAGATGCCATTAAGAACATTATGATTCATGGGAGGGGGCCAACATACTGACATTAACAGAAATTTGGAAGAAGTTTATTTCAGCCCACGTGGATTATTTTGAGGGGTTCAATACTTCAGTGGAGGAAGTCACTGCAGATGTGGTGGCAATAACAAGAGAGGCAGAATTAGAAGTGTAGCCTGAAGATGTGACGGAATTGCTACTATCTCATGATAAAACTTGGATGCATAAGGAGTTGCTTCTTTTGAATGAGCAAAGAAAGGGGTTTCTTGAGATGAAATCTAATGGTGAAGATGCTGTAAAGAATTTTGAAATAATAAAGGGTTTAGAATATTACCTCACCTTAGTTGATAAAGCAACCACAAGGTTTGGGAGGATTGACTGCAATTCTGAAAGAGTTCTACTGTGGATAAAATCCTTTCAAATGGTACTGCATAAAGCAGAGAAATCTTTCATGAAAGGAAGGGTCAATTGATGTGGCAAGCTTCACTGTTGTCTTATTTTAATAAATCGCCACTGCCAATTTAGCAACCACCACCCTGATCAGTCAGGCCATCATCAAGGCAAGACCCCCTCACCAGTAAAAATACTACAAGTGATCCCCCTGCCTCACCCTCCCAAGTAGCTGGGACTACAGGTACATGCCGCCATGCCCAGCTTATTTTTGCTTTCTTTTTCTTTGGTAGAAGCAAGGTCTCACTGTGTTACTGAGGCTGATCCTGAACTCCTTCCTCAAGCAGTCCTCCTGCCTCAGCCTCCCAAGTAGCTGGGATTACAGGCATGATCTTGGGTTTTTAAGTTGTTATTAAATGCAAAGGGTCAAAGAAAAAGATAGGTGTTAAAGAGGCCACAATTCTCAGGGAATCAGAGATAAGAGTGGAAAGGGTAGGGTAGGAGATTGATGTTAATTAATGAATTTCCTGCAAATTCAGCTATTTTTTAAAAGGTCTCTCCTGCTTTTTAATGGGGCTGATAAAAAGGAGCTTATTCTTTAATAATCTTAGAATTCTTGAGCTGAGACTGCATAAGCAAACAAAGCTCAGATTTAGGGGTTAGGGGGTTCAGTGCTTTCAGCTGAAAGAACATCCATCCCATACAATCACATCATGGTCATGAGAATGTCTGACACAGTTTCTTTAATTCCCCTCAAAAGGATAATGAATTAATTTTTATTTCACCGCTGAAATTGGTTTACTAAATATCCTTCAAAATGGTAAGGGGAAGGAGGGAGAGTTATAAAAGGTGACCTTTGATTCTGAAAATCCATTCTTCCGAGATCTTTGCATAGAAGCTCAATTCCCTTCGACTTGGCCTTTCTAGGGAAGGCTGGTGTGGTACAGTGACACATGCCATATATCTTTGGAATACCCATGAGGTAAATACAAACTCATCATTCTCAGAAAATAAAGGTACATTTGTAACTGTGCTTAGAATATATACTTTTAACCCATGGCAACTCGAGTCTTGAAGCCCATCAGACAGACGTGTATATGCATATTTGTGTTTTAGGCCAGTTAGGATGTTGGCTTGTTAAAAAGTAAGCATCTGTGGGTTGGAATGGATGTCTGCCATATACATAGTCCAATTTAATATCTTAGAATGGATAGGAATTATTTATCTCAGCTCATCTTCAAGCATATGTTAGTAATAACAGATCTCCATCCCCCCCACAAAAAAGGAAAAGGTATATTTGAAGCTTTCATTTTAAGGAACGGGTACATAGTAGTGATACCAGAAAGAAAAGGGCAGAATCTCTTCTGTTAGGGTTAGGTTTGCTGTACAGGCTGAGAGTCTAAAACCTCTTGGGCAGAGTGTTTGGAGAGAATCTTACCTTATTCCTTTAAACCAGAAGCCTTTGTTGTTAACTTCAACCCCTGTTAATAATAGAAAACCTGGTGGGCTGGGGACTCACCCTTTTCTTTGCAAAGCTGGATAGAGGGAATAGCTATTAAACAAAAATAAAGGGCTTATATTGTTTGCTTCCCAGCTGTTCCTCCAGAATAGTGATGGCTTTTTGAAGAGCCATCAGATCTTTGAGAATCTGATTAAAGCAGTGAGGCCTCTCTTCATGAAAGTGTACCAGTGTACCAGAAAAATGTATCAGTACTGAGGATCCAAAGGAATCTGTGTGGGCACTGAGAAAATGCTACAGAGGACAAGAACTGTTGTGCCTTTTGTTGTGACAGTTGGAGAAACCAGCAGCACTTTAAATCTGCCCCTGTACTTAAAAGCACCTCGGAGATCAGTAAGCCCTGGATCCACCCATCCAGAACTCTGTCTCACAAAGAGACTCTGAGGCACATTAAATTGAAGGCACAGTCACTTGTAGAAGGTGGGGCTAGAGAAAGCAGTCATGCTTCCACAGCTTTTAGTTTTTTAAAAGTCATCCCTTAAAAGACTGTGCGATGATGATGATAATGTAGTGATGCTGGTGCTGGTGCTCGTGGTGAGAGTCAGGCAAAACCAGGTTGGAGTGCTGGTATCTTGTCTATCACTTTGCAGCTTTGTATAAAAGAAAAAAAAAATTTGTGAAATACATGGAACTAAAAAGAGTATGAGATTAGAAACTACCTAGATGAGCCCGGCCTAGATTCAAATCCTGTCTTTGCTCTTTACTAGCGATACTTGGGCAAATTATTTAATCTCTCTAAACCTCAGTTTCTTCATTTGAAAAGTGGGGAAAACCAAGTCTTCTTAAGGGTTATTGTGACAATTAGTGATACTGTATGTAAAATGACTGGTGCATAATATTTATTGGCTATGATTATGATGAAAGTGATGGTTAGCTGTGCTCTTTGGAGATGAGACACATGGTCACACAAAGTTGTAGTCTCTGTGTCACAAAGTTCTTATGAAAATTTCAGTTTCCTAATCCATTTTGGCCCACATTATTACTTCCTTGTGACCAGTATATGCCAATGACTGTTATAGTACCTGGCCCTGAAACTAAGTCTCAGGGTCAGGATTTCCTTGCTCTTTACTTTTTTTCTCTCTGTTTTGAAAATGGCCAAGAAATGTGATTTAAATTCAAGCATTTAACTAGGCAGGAATAAATAACTTACCAAAGCTGCTTATCTAAAATCATTGTTCAGAGTAACAGACATGAATTTAAAGTCTCACGGATACGCATTCTGGTGTCTAGAGTTCATAGTAATTAGCTTCATCTTAAGCACACTCATAGCTCTAAAAGTTGAATAGTATTGGTGGTTTTGTTTCTATATGTGATCTTGGAAAATGAAACAAATGTCAAATATTTATCAGTGTTCAGGTCCTGCACCATGACTTTTGTTTTTATACAGAAATTAAAGTAGCTTTTTTTTTTCTCCCTATAAGCTCCCTCCTTGCTGCCTGCCTTACTTTGTCTCCCACCCACATATCCTTTAGTAATGAAATCTTTTCTGCTTAGTATCAGCACATTTTGAAGAAAACACATAACAAAGTTTCTTTAGCTATAGGTAATAAAGAGGAGTCTAGGATTCAAAAGTAAAGGTATTTGTGAACCGGCTCTTGCTTGTTTGCCTTGTAGCTATACATTTTGGAGTTTTGTCCACAGGAAGGAGGAGGCCCAGAGGAGGCTAATATTAGGCTACTCATGTACAGACAGTGATTAAGACTTTTTTTTCTTAAATAGATAGATAGCATTTTTTATTTTTTAAATAAGCACTAAAGCTATACAGATTATGTTAAGTAGACACTGATATAGAGTCCTATAATGTGAGGTGTACTTATTTCTTAATGTTTTACATTAATGTTCCTTCCTCTTCATTATAGGACACTTGGTGGGGTTCCCACACAAGCTCCTCCACCTCTTGAAGCAGCTTCATCTTCACAAATTATCTGCCCAGATGGGGTCACTTCAGCAAACTTTTACCCTGAAACTTGGGTTTATATGCATCCATCTCAGGACTTCATCCAAGTGCCTGTTTCTGCAGAGGATAAAAGTTATCGGATCATTTACAATCTTTTTCATAAGACTGTGCCTGAGTTTAAATATAGAATTTTGCAGATATTGAGAGTTCAAAACCAGTTTCTTTGGGAGAAATATAAAAGGTGAGTCAGACGTGCGAAAAGTTCAAGAGAGCTTTATTGTAGCTAATGTCAAATGAGGAACATAATAGTAAACATTTACATACAATTTATGTTCATATTTTTCTGTGTATTAACTGACACATAATCCTCCTAACAGACATGTGTAGGATTATTACAATTTACATTTTACAGAGAAAAAGAAACTGAGTCACAGGAAACTTACTTGCTGTAGGTCATGCAGCTATTAAGATATGGTACTGGAATTTGAACCCAGGCAGTCTGGCACCAGAGGCCTTGCTCTTAATCACTTCACTATGGTATCTCTCAAGTCAGCCAACTAATGTAGTACAAAGGGAGGAAATATATTTAGATTTCAGGAATCTTAGAATCTAAGAGATCTTCAAGTTGAAGGAATTAGGCAAGGAAGGCATCCTGAAGAAGGAAAAGATAGGAGAACTTTTAATAGATTTAAGATGGAAGATAAAGCAAGTAAATGATTGGTGGCAAAAGAAGGAAAGGGGCTTTTCTTCAGTGGAAAGATAAGTTTAAACTTTTATTTGGATCTTTGATGGCATTTTGTTCTTGATAATAACTAGTTTAATATTTCCTCTTCATTAAAACCATAGAGAAGTTTATGACTATATCATGCCTGTTAAATTGACTTGTATTTTATCCTTATGAATTCCCTGTCTGCTTTTTGCATTAGGAAAAAGGAATATATGAACAGGAAAATGTTTGGCCGTGACAGGATAATAAATGAGAGACATTTATTTCATGGAACATCCCAGGATGTGGTAGATGGAATCTGCAAACACAACTTTGACCCTCGAGTCTGTGGAAAGCATGCTACAATGTTTGGACAAGGCAGTTATTTTGCAAAGAAGGCAAGCTACTCTCATAACTTTTCTAAGAAGTCCTCCAAAGGAGTCCATTTCATGTTTCTGGCCAAAGTGCTGACTGGCAGATACACAATGGGCAGTCATGGCATGAGAAGGCCCCCTCCAGTCAATCCTGGCAGTGTTACCAGTGACCTTTATGACTCTTGTGTGGATAATTTCTTTGAGCCTCAGATTTTTGTCATTTTTAATGATGACCAGAGTTACCCTTATTTTGTTATTCAATATGAAGAAGTCAATAACACTGTTTCCATTTGAAAAATCTTGGTACTGCTAAATTATTTGATATGAACTCAATCCAGCATTTGTAGCAGGTTTTGAATGAATGGGTGGGACTGGGTGGGGAACAGCATTGGACATTAATAGGGCACTTTTTGGACCCATTTTTTAAAGTGCTAGAAATTTTTTTTTTAAGTTTTTTTTTAAATGACCACTTACTCTTTAATTATTTACTAATTGTTAGTGTACTCAGTGTGGAAAAGACTACAGATTACATGCTCTTTTCATCACACTTGTACATATAGACAGCAATGTTATTAGCATTAAATAAAAAAACTGAACAGCCTAATTTAAATGTGGCTTGGGTCTGGCAGAAGTTGGCCAAATGGAATCGAGGCTGTGAGCTAAGTGAGGATTCTGTTTGTTTATTTACATTTGATAAAACTGACTGGAAATAGTACTACCATGCATATTCTCTGTCCAGAGCATCACTGCTTTGGTATAGTATAAGTTCATGAAATTCTGGTGGGTGGAAAGAAATTTTATTTCTATCAGCAGAACTGAAATATATAAATCAACCAGAAAGCATCAGTGACTAACTTCTGCAGAGTTTGCCCAAGAATTCAGAGTTCTGTTTAGAGGAAGTTAAAAAAAACAATAACAGAAAGAAAACAACCATTTGAAAAATTTTTGTCACCAGCAAAATTTTTCACTAACTAGTGATATGAAAGATGATTTTTGTGTTGTTAAACTTCAGCTTTGGAAAACTCAGTCTCTTTCATTATCATCCATTCCAGTTTGAAGGAGTTGGGCAGCTAATTTGGTTAAAGCCCATTTTGAGGATTAGAAGTACTACTTTCTTTTGGGGTTCCAGACCTAGTTTATGACTGAAAGTTTTAGAAAAAGGAAGTACATCTACAGCCGAATTGATAAGGTTTATTACTGTGTTTGCACAAAGTAGATTCGCAAAAGTATTTGCTGGAATTATTGGTAGATGGCAGTCCCACCCCTACACCTGCTTTGCCAGATTCAGTTGGGTTCCCTGGCTGACTCTGTACCTTACTTACACTACTTAATAGAAACACAAACTTGGAAACTGCCGGTGGCTCAGCTGGAACACTGTCTGGTGAATATGCTGCTTCCTCAGTTCAGAGAGGTAGCAACTAAGTATACTCCTTATAGAAAGCAAATACCTGGATTTACAAAAGTGAAGGTGGTTGTTCATAAAAGAATTCACCATGGAATTCTTTCGGTTACCAAGCTCTCTCAGTATGTTTGTGGTTATATCATTTACACAAAACTTTTCAGGAACTTCTGTGTTGTTTAAAGCAAGATGTATCTATACTGATGTCTCAGTGAATCAGTCTGTTCATTAAGCACTTATCAGGGCTTCCACACAGTTATTTATTTTGCCCTAGTTAATCCTGTTGTTTGCTGCCATTGGCATGAAATGGCCAACTATGGCTGTTACAGTTCTTTCATTCAATTATAACTTGTAAACCAGTGACTCCTAATCTTTTTCATGTTAAGACACCTTACCATTGCTTATTTGGTTTTATGAAAGTTGTTCCTTTTTTTCTCCTTAAGGAAAAAGAAAGCTTTATGACATATTTATTTTTTTAATAAAACTAAGCAAAAATAAAAGTTATGGTAATTCTTTAAAACTTTGTTGTTGTTTTGGTTCCATTTATGATCACTGAATTAACACGTAGTTGTTGACTGTAAATGTTGGTTGGTTGGTTAAATGTATGATTAAGTGACTGAATGAACAGACCTAAACAGAAGTTGCTGCTTAAAGTTTCCTGCGGTAGGAATCTACAGAAAGTACATTATCTAGCAGTCCACTATCCACAAGAGAACAGTCCACAAGAGAACGGTCGATATTTTATTTTGCAGGTAATATTTGGAGGAAAGGGATGAGTTTTTTATTTGTTTTTCGAGACCAGAGTCTTGTTCTATCACCAGGCTGGAGTGCAGTGGTGCGATCACAGCTCACTGCACCCTTTACCTCCCAGGTTCAAGTGATTCTCCTCCGTCAGCCTCCCGAGTTGCTGGGACTACAGGTGCATGCCACCACGCCTAGCCAATTTTTGTATTTTTAATGGAGATGGGGTTTCACCATGTTGGCCAGGATGGTCTTGCTCTCTTGACCTTGTGATCTGCCCACCTCAGCCTCCCAAAGTGCTGGGATTACAGGTGTCAGCCACTGCACCTGGCTGGGACAAGTTTTATATAGGTTCAGTATCTCTAATTGGAAAATCTGAAATGCTCCAAATTCTAAAACTTTTTGAGCATCAACATGGTACTAAAAGGAAATCCTCATTGGAACACTTCAGATTCTGGATTTTCAGATTAGGAATGCTCAACTGGGAAATATGCAAATACTTAAAAACCTGAAATCTGAAACTCTTCCAGTCCCAAGTGTTTCCCATAAGGGAAATGTATCAGCAGACAGCTGCAGAGCAGGTTGTCCCCTTGACTGGGTGTGAAGGAGATATAAAAGAAATTGTATGGCCAAGCATGGTGGTTCATGCCTATAAACCCATCACTTTCGAAGGCTGAAGCAGGCGGATTGCTTGAGCTCAGAAGTTTTGAGACCAGCCTGGGCAGCATGGCAAAACTCCATCTTTACAAAAATAAATTAATTAGCTGGGTGTGGTAATGTGTGCCTGTGGTCCCAGCTACTCAGGAGGCTCAGGTTTGAGCCCAGGAGGCAGAGGTTGCAGTAAGCTGAGGTTGCACTACAGCACTTCCAGCCTGGGCAAAGAGCGAAACCTGTCTCAAAAAAAAAAAAAGAAAAAGAAAAAGAAAAAAAAGGGAAAGGATTTATAGAAGTCTTATCAGCTCTCAACACGTTAGATTTCAGCTAACTTAAAAAGTCATCTGATTGATTAGTATACATAAGCATCTCTAAAAGTGCTTTTAGCCCCAGTGTAATGATTTTTAAGTTCCTGGTTTGGTATTGTATGTTGTTTAAACTAAGTAATAACTATAGAATCAGTCTAAATTTTGCAATGGTTCTATGGATTTAAAACATAATAAATGGCATTCATTAACTTCTACCAGCACAGCTGAAATTTATACCATTTCAAGAAGCTGGAACTTGCTCTTAAACTATGGTTAAGATTTCCAGGAAAAGAGAGTCTACAAACTCCCTGAGATTCCAAAGTCACGTAATCCTATAGACAGGAAGATTTTGTATGTTTGCAAAGTTTATAAATACTGGATCCTTGGAATTATGAATCTTAATACCCAGCTCTGCACCTTGTTATAAACCTGTTTATTTTAGTAAACAATTATTTGGTTATAAAAACAATCACTAGGGCCTGAAATACTTTTAAAGAATTTTTATTATATAAGGTCTGAAAATGACTAAATAGAAACCCAATGCCATACTGTCAATTTAAATTCGAGGTTTTTTCCCTCCTTAATTTAAGGAAAGTAAGATTACTACAAGATGTTTCTAGGTTTCCTTAGTTTGAATCTAACAGTCAAAATACATTTTAGAAAATCCTACATGGCACTTTTCTAGAATCTAATCCATACTACGTATGTTGTTGCTATTACCATGTGGTTAAAAAAAAAAAAATAGCTTAAGCTCTTCTATTGTAACTATACAGCCTTGAACAAATCACTGAACCTTCCACATGGTTAGTTTTCTCATCTTTCTTGTTTTGACTTTTTTTTAATGACTACAAATGAGACTTTCTAACTTTAAAACCCTACAATGCAAAATTTTTTGTAAAGTGCTATACAACTTATATAGCATGTACTTAAAAGCCAGATACACTTTCCATAAGAAAATTCTTAAAAACAATCCCATCTAATTTATTGATTTAAGTACTCTTATTGCAGTCAAGTTAAAGAAATTAAACTGCTTTTTACCTTCTTTAGCTTTCTAATCTTAGTTACTGGTAAGCTATCATTTCAGAAAGTAAAAGGCTATTGAAAGATTTCATCAGCATTAGTTGGCCTTATTTTATTGCTTAACTCACTTCACATATCTTTTGGGAGACTTAACTCCTATATAGAACTGTCAGATGGCAGCTCTTTTGAAGCTGTAATCTTATCTGAATGGAAGTGTTTGTGTGGTAGAAGTGTTTCATGTACACTTGCCAAATTCTTCGAGCTAGGGGAGTAGTGCCCAGCCATTTTAAATATGTCAATTTCACTGATTCTCTTAGTAATTCTTAAATTAATGGTTTATAGAATGCGGAATGACCAAAAGCTACCAGGAACTCAATGATTTTTTAAAAATCAAACTTGGATCACTCATCACAAATATATATATTTATGTTTGATATGTGGGATATACTTAATCTACAGACATATTTGGTGCTTAAATGGATTTATGGGTTCCTCATGATAATTCCTGTATGCTACTGGTGTTCATAATTAACAGGCTAACACCACTGTGCTAGACTATTTCTATATTCATGTTTAAATGATTTCCTTTTTTAACTAGGCTCATCTCCTTAATTATATCCAATCTTAAAATAGCCTTAAATCAGAGAGCTAATAGGTTCAACCCAGTTCAAGAACCTCTAGCCCTTCTAATGTTTAGCAAGTCTTAGGTGCCAAATTGTCATTTGGTGGGCCTCATGTTAGATACATCAGAGCTGCTCTTCAAAGTGTTTCACAGTATATTAAAGATCTCACTTAACAGATTTGAGTGGCAAAAGTACACTAAACATGTGCTATTCAAACTACATGATAATGTACTCTTCAATAAGAATATGAAATTATTGTGCAAACATCAGTTTATAAGTTGTTTTTTGAACAGCAGTGATAGATTTGGGGCATTAACCTTTTTTGACAAAGGTCTCACTTGAAGGTTATGTGTTTTATAGTATTTTGGTCAAGGGTTTAAGTCATAGTTTCTAAGCTGGGTGTAATTAACTATTCCCTGTAGTCTCAGTGGTCTAAACTAATTGAACCCAGTATATATAAGCATTAATTCCAACCACTCATAAATGTAGCCAGATTTCTAAATGGCAATTTCTATCCATTACTATAGATTTATGACTATATTTTCTAAGCTACAAGTTTGCAGTCTTATTTATAATTATTAACAAGATAGGTACATACAAATCAGTGCTAGATAGGAGTGGGAATGCAGATTTTGTGAGCCATTGTTAAATCAATTTTGTGATAAATTAGTGTCATTTACTTATCAGAAAGCAATGGCTTAGTCACAAGCCTGTCCAAGAAAATTATTTGGACAATTTGAGTATGTGGCTTGTGGTCTGAGATAAAGAATGTAACATGAAACAGTGCCTGGCTCTTGATATACAATCAAATTTTAATGAATGGTAGTAAGAATAGCAGTAGTAGCAGCAGCATAAGGAATAGTAAGCAGTGTGGTAGCTGAATAATGGCCCACAAAGGTGGGCCTAATCCCAAGAACTTGTCAATATGTAACCTTATATGGCAAAAAAAGCACTATTGATTAGGAATCTCGACTTCTGAGGTTATCTTCTAGTGGGCCTAGTGTAATCACAAGGGTCCTTATAAGGAGACAAATCAGAGATGGAAAGATGCTCTGCACTGCTAACTTTGAAGATGGAGGTTGAGACCATGAGCCAAGGAATGCAGATGGCCTTTAGAAGCCAGAAAATGTAAGAAAACACCTTCTTCCCTAGAGCGTCCAGAATGAGTGCAGCCTTGCCAACACCTTGATTTTGGGACTCTGACCTCCAGAACTATAAGTATAAATTTGTGTTGTTTAAAGTTGCTAAGTTGTAATTTATAATAGCTGCAATAGAAAACTAATACAAATAGCAAAAATAATAGTAATGATATTGGAGAATCAGAGAACTGTTCCAATATAAATTAATAATTAAAACGAGCTCTACAAATGTGAAAAATGTACAAAGTCTGTTGAAAAAGTTAAAAATTATGTGCAATTCCAAGAGAGTAAACTACCAGTGGCTTTTCAAAAGTGGTATATCTACATGCTAAAGACAAACCCCATTTAAAGTAAGGTTTCTTCAAAGGAGCAGTTAAATACTGAATAATGGCAAGCACTACAGTTACATAGCCCAGTAAAACAGATGTCTTGTGGAAGATAGAGGAGGAGGCAAATTAACCAATTTGTGAAAAAGATGTAGGGTGGAAAATTTTAGCATCGAGGTTACCTTAATGTAAATTTACTTTGCAGATTCAAGCGCCCTTTAGGTGTTCTTTTGTTCTTACATGGTAAAGGGTACCAAGCTAGTTAGAAAAGGATTTATTAACTAGCTCAGAACCCAGGAAGTTCCTTCTTTCTCCAGGATATAAAGTAGCTTTCTTAAGCTTAGCAAGACAGAGTTTTCTTTAGCCCCTTGTTCATAAAGAATATTATCTTTCATAAAGACGTTGTTAAGGTCTCAAACCATATTAAGAATAATCTAAGCTTTAACCAGCTTTTTTATTGTTCATAATCAGGACTTCTTACCAGAAGACCTCATTTTGATGCTTTGCTTGAAGGATGGGACATCTATTTAACTTTGTTCTCTACTATACCTTTCTCCGAAGAGTCTTCTAGAGAGGGTCAGGGTGATGAAATTGTTTCAGTAAAGACACATAAAAGTATCTTAAATTATAATTAGTATAATGAATTCTATATCTCTCCTAACAGAAATCTAGAACACATTAAGATTGATTAATTCAAAGGTGCAACATTTACAAGGATTCTGTGTGATTCTCTTGGCTCTTCCCTCATGATTGCAAGGACTGCTCTAGCTTCACATACCACATCATATTTGCCACATTCAAATATAGAAAGGGATGATGCTTGTGAAGTGCCTTTTTTTTTTCTTATAAGAGTTAGTAAAACCTTACAGTAACACTCTAGTGGATTTCCATTTATGTCTTACTATCCTGGGTTGCATCACAAGACCATGCCTAAACCAATCCCTGGCAAGGGGGACAGATTCCTTATGAATGCTTTGAACTAACCAACATTCACTCCCTAGGGAAAAGGAGTTATCCATTAAGCAAATGGTCACCCATACCTCAACCACACTGGGCTTCTGTGTGTAAGGAAAAAAGAAAACACTGTACAGTTTGGCCTACAAGCCGTAATTTGCCAACTCCTATGCTACTGTAACATTTTATAACTTCCCTGAGCCTTACGACCACTTAGGAGTGTGAAAACTAGATTCTGGACCCTTTCTCAAACCTCTTGAATTTTGACAAGCATATTAGATGATTCTTAGAGATGGCAAGTTAAGAACCTGTGCCCTGTGAGGCCCTCTCCCTCAGAGTGTGTGATGGTGAAATTACAGAGGATCCCTTCACATTAAAGTAGATGCTTTGGCTCTTTCTTATCCAGAAACGGGCTCACAAGAACATTACTGCTATGACTGTCTGAAAAAGCCAAGTGACATACAACTCAAACAACTTTCGGGATAATAGAACTCATAGGTGCTCGATACTGTTCTAAGTACTGTTCATTCATTAATCATTTTAAGCCTCATGACTTTGTGAGGTAGGTACTGTTATTATTCCCATTTTGCAGATGGACAAATGAGGCCTCAAGAGGTTAAGGAACTTAACCAAGGTCACATAATAATCAGAGGAACTAAGTTTAAACTCAAGCAGTTTGGTTCTGGAATTTGTACTTTAAGTCACTGTACCCTGCTTTCACCTATACTATATACCACTTTCATTCAATCCAGATAAACCAAAAGTTAGTTTCTTATTTATGTGAGATGTTCAGGTACTGTTTCAATTTTTTGCTTCTAGTTTCTACTACAGAAATGCTTCTAACTACAGGGAAAGCATTATTACTTTTTAATTTTGTTTTTGAGATGGAATCTTGTTCTACTGCCCAGTCTGGAGTGCAGTGGCATGATCATGGCTCACTGCAGCCTTGACCTCCCAAGTCAAGCAATTCCCTACTTCAGCCTCTTGAATAGCTAGAACTACAGTTGTGTGCCATCACACCAGGCTAATTTTCAAACTTTATTTTGTAAATATGAGGGCTCACTATGTTGCCCAGGCTGGTCTCCAACTCCTGGGCTCAAGCGATCCTCCTACCTTGGCCTCTCAAAGTGTTGAAATTACAAGCATGAGCCACCATGCCCAGCCCACTTTTTAAAATCTGATTTCCATTCCCTCTCTGTTCTGTATTAGATCATATTCAGTTAAAAAAGAAAATGGAAAGCCTTTAGGAAGGCTATGCCTTCGTGGCCAAAGTAGTTTGTGAAGGCATGCCACAATGCTTCTATTTTCCACTCAGGAAGCAGTGATGGATCATAAAGCTACTGCAAGAAGACTTCAACCATTGCACTGACACATCCTCCAAGTGAAGGCAATCCATCCCTGCTGTTCTGGTTCAGCAGAAACCTCCCGTTTCTGGAGGGGGAGAAAGCAACTGGCTCCAAGATGTTCAATCTCTTACTAGGGTACCAAGTGGATAGAAAACTTTTCTGACTTTAGAGTTTTTTGTCACAGGATAGCCAAGGACCTAAAGAAGCTGATAAAGGCAAGGGGTCCCTTATAATTCTCATCCCCCCTTTTCACAAGTTAGAGTTGTCTGGATGACACTAGGGTTCAGGAAATAGAACAGGGCGTTTTCTCTGGAGACAAAATGAAGCAATAGTATGAAAAGGGTAGAAACAATATTACAGAAGCTTACCAATGTGCTTAACAAAGCTCAGGCTCAATCCCAAACCTGAAGATGCCAATGTCAGAGCCTATAGTTGGGCTGGGTGGAAGCAAGAGATCAGGACTTGGACATGAGTTTTTTCTATCCTTTTCTCTAGAAGAGAGGGGAAAGGCTATCGGCTAGCACACACAAAAAAGCCAGAAGCAGACAGCTGGCAGACATACCTATAGAATTCCCAAGATAAAGAACTTTAGAGAGCTTTGGCAGCTTTTTTCAGACAATTGCCACAGGGCCTCAGAAAAGCCAACAAATAAGTAGCGATGGCTATAGTGATAGTGACCATTACTGTTGGGGTGATGACAGTGGTCCTTCATGTTGATAGTGATTGTGATGTTGATGATAGTAGTGATGGTGATACAGCTGACCCTTTAAAAACATGGGAGTTATGAACACTGACCCCCACACAGTTGAAAATCTACATAAAACTTTTGACTCCCCCAAAACTTAACTACAAATAGCCTACTGTTCACCGGAAGTCTTACTGATAGTGTAAAGTTGATTAACATATATTTTGTATATGTATTATATACTGTATTCTTACAATAAAGTAAGCCATAGAAAAGAAAATGTTATGAAGAAAATTATAAAAGGAGAAAATATATTTACTATTCATTAAATGTAAGTGGATCATCCTCATCATCTTTATGTTAAGTAGGCTGAGAAGGAGGGCGAGGAGGAAGGAGGAGTTGGTAAGAAAATCCACATGTAAGTGAACCTGCACAATTTAAACCTGTGTTTTTCAAGAGTCAGGTGTAGAGTGGTGATTGAGATGGTTATGGTGGTAGAGAGAAGGTGATATTCATGGTCGAGGCAATCATGCAGGTCATGATGATGGTGATGGTAATAATAGTATTGTTGCTATTGCCAGTGGTGGTAGTGAGAAGGGGAGGAAATCTAGACACATAGGACTTGATTGAGAACGGGGTTTAATCTTTTATTGCCCCACTTCCAGCATAGAGATTCTTGTAGAAGGGAAGTACAAAAATGTTGACCTTGATCTCTCCCTAATAATTCAGTCTAATAAATTTGGAGTCAGAAGTTTCTATTAATTGTTTGGGGAGAGATAGTGACATATAGTGAATGACATTTCTATTTAGGATGCTCTTAGCTAATGGATTTTGAAAGTGAGGTTTTCGCAAACAGCCCATTCTTGATGGAAAGAGGCAGGGCTATCTTACTGTATAACTCCAGTGAGCATTCATTATTCAGTTGCCAGTGTGAATGGTACCCTGGAGAAGTTTAGTGCCCAGACTGCAGCTGTACTCAGGGCCTTGGCATAACAGAGTAGCCTTCACTAGTTTGAGAAACTGGGGGCTAGGCTTTGAATTCAGGAAACATTTAAGAAGGCAGAAAGTTTTCTGAAAGGAAAAGTCGAGTACCAACAATAGGGAAACAGTCCAGGCTCAACATTAGACAGAATTACTAAGACAGTCCCAGCAATGGGTAGCAATCCATGAACTTAGGAAGGGCATTGTTTGATGCCTAAATTGTAAATTCTTTCCAGTTCTTAACTGTTATCCAAAAGTCTTAAGAAAGTCTTACAATAGTTACTCTTGGAGTTGTGTAGATAAGGAATAGATAAACCTGCAGGTGATAGAGAACTGAGCCAAGAGAGGGGCATTAGGCAACCAGAAAAAATGTAACATATGAAAAGAATTCAAGCACTGTTCTAGACTGAATGTTTGTTTATGTCTTCCCAAAATTCGTATGTTGAAATCAATCCCTAGTATGATGGTATTTGGAGGTGGGGCCTTTGGGAGGTGATTAGGTCATGATGACAGAGCACTCAGTGGGAATAGTGTCTTGTTATAAAAGAGACCCCAGAGAGTTCCCTCATCCCTTCTGCCATGTGAAAACACAGCGAGATGATAACTTGTCTTATGCACTAAGAAGTGGGCCCTCACCAAATCTGCCACACCTTTCCAGACCTCAAACTGTGAGAAATAATTCTGTTGTTTACAATTTCCCAGTTTATAGTAATTTGTTATAGCAGTCTGAGGGTACTCAGCACTTTCTACTAAAATCAGGGACATACACTAATTTTCCAAAAAATAAGTGGGATGGGAGGAGTTTAATTATTTTATTGAAATATTAAAGAAAAAGGTAACCCTGGAAAGCTGGAGACCTTGGAGGTATATAGGTATAATAATTATATTTACTGATATTTATAGAATATTTAGTATGTGCTAGATTTTGTATTAAGTGCCTTACGTACCTTATCTCAATTTACCATTAAGAAAATATGGCATGCAATAAATTATTTTAATCAAGAGAATGTAGCCAATAAGTGACAGCTCTATTTAAACCTAAATATACTAAAATTCCAAGTTCACACTCCAAATTATTGATCTCTAAATTTTTTCACTATACATTTCTATCACTGAAAACTTTGGGAGCATCCACTCCAATGGATGCATATTTATATATTCATATATAATATATGTATTGTCTCCACTAATACATTGAATACATTAAAAAATACAAGAATAGAAATAAATTAAGAAATAGATTAATAAGTAATATAAAATATTTTTAAAAAGAAATGTTAGTATTTTTATATTTATTAAAGTGCACAAAATAATTCCTTTGAACTCACTAAAAAATATTAACAATAGTAGCTGGAAAAAGGATATCACGAAGATATGTCTGATTGGAAGAAGTCCATCACTGGCTGAGCTTACTAAATCATAAAACTAATTTTTCATTCTTAATCTCCTTAAGCAAAAATTTCTGTTGAAAATCAGCTAGCAAATATCCATAATTCTAGATGTCAATCAGTTGTTCTTGCAAATGAATAGAAAAGTGTATTTTTATACTTTTAATATCTCTCTTTAAATTTTACTGAAACTCCTCATTTAGATAGCTGTTAAATGAAAATTCTGCTTCCAAGTGTTTCTAAGAATGCAGATGTGAATACTTTTATGTGATAATACTTTTTAAGAAACAAAACTAGATAAAATAGAAACACATCAAAATATTATTTTTCAAAATTTTTCATAGTAGGTTTCTTGTTAAATTACGTATGTTTTTCTCACTCACTGTTTAAAAATGTCCTTTTACCTTGAAAATACAGTTTAAATGTTGAGTCTTTTTTTATTTCTCCCCAAAATATCTTCTAGGTTACTAGAGTTAGCTACTTGTCATCACAGGAAAAAAAAGGTCAGGCCAGGCCTGGTGGCTCACGCCTGTAATCCCAGCACTTTGGGAGGCTGAGGTGGGCTGATCACAAGGTCAGGAGTTTGAGACCAGCCTGGCCAACATGGTGAAACCCTGTCTCTACTAAAAATACAAAAATTATTAGTTGGGCATGGTGGCAGGCACTTGTAATCCTAGCTATTCAGGAGGCTGAGGCAGGAGAATTGCTTGAAACTAGAAGGCGGAGGTTGCAGTGAACTAAGACCGTGCCACTGCACTCCAGCCTGGGCAACAAGAGCAAAACTCCATCTAAAAAAAAAAAAAAAAAAAAAAAAAAAAAGTCAGCTACTTTGAGATGTGTGTTTTCATAAAATAAAAATGTCATTAGATAACTTAAGTGTAGTATAAAGATTTTCATGGGTACAATTCTCCTTTCCACTCTTACCGTTCTCCTCCCCAACAGTCTTAAAACATTTTGCAAAAATGAACTGTTTAGGACAAGGTTTGGCAAATGTTTTCTGTAATGGGTTTGAGAGTAAAAATTTCGGGTTTTCTGGGACATATGGTCTCTGTCATAACTACTAAACTCTGCCATTGTCTGAAAGCAGCGATGGACAATATGCAAAAGAATGAGCATGCTGTGCTCCAGTGAAAGTTCATTTGCAAAGATAGGCAGCAGACCAGATTTGGCTCAGGGACCATAGTGTACTGACCCCTAATTTAAATGATATAATCCTAAACCCACTCAACCAAGCACAAACAAAATGCAGTATGTTGTAACACCCTGAAAAGGAAAAAAGAGTGGATACCTCCCTCTGTTCTGCGAACTTCTCATTCTTTCTGGAGGGTACTATGCCTACTGTACATGATATATGCTCATTCAACAGACAGCCCTAATGAAAGTATTAAAATATGAGGAAACAGCATTTTTAAAAACATTTTTAAAGACACAAATAAGTGTAAATAGATGTTACATTTGTGTCTTTCATCTCCATTGATCATCATATCCACCCCACTTTCAAGATACTGGCTTAAAGCTACTGCACATCTGCCTGCAAAAGCAGGTCATTGAGGTAAAAATGGAGGAACAGGTACACAGGATCTTTACTGTCTTTTATCCAGCTTTCAGATGTGAGGCACCAATGTGACAGCTGTCTTTAAGGATGAAGTTCAGTGTTTCAGAGATGAACTAATGCATGACAGAACAGGGTTTGTGGCTCTTGGATAAACTTTTTAATCACCATCCAGACAAGGTTTATCATGCTGGTAGCATACCCCATTGCCATTATTTACTTAAAGATATGTTTTACAATGATGCTGTGAGCTCCTTAAGGGTATATTTGTATTTTCAGTATCTTTTTTAGAAATCAGGTGTGTCAAACACTGAATAAATAATGTTTCCTTAGTAAATGACTGCAGAGACCACAGCAAGGTGTAGAAAATTTGGTACCCAGTCTTAAGAAATAAGGTTAACATAAGTTTAACTTAAGATTAACTAAGACACCTAAAAATATAGTCTATCTCTGCCAAAGTATCACTGTGCATCACAGACCCACTCCCAAGTGAAGGAGGGAGAAAATCACTCTGACCCAGGAGAATGGGATATTTCACCATCTCTGGGAGATGTGCTACCTGAGAAGATATAAGAGAAGGCACTAGATTTTTAAAATTGTGTTCTTTCACAGCTAGCCACAGTGGCAATAATTTAGTTGATTTGATCAAGATAGACTGCCAAACTGAAAAATTCTAGTAAAACATGATCTACTTGATGTAAAATGATGTGGTTTGTTTAGACTTACTGAACTGAAAAATGCCAAATTTCTTTTTCCTTGTCACCACAGCAGTATTGTCTGCAATTATTAAGTGCAGAATCCTAGACCAAATCAAGACATCACCAAGCTAATGGCACATTGTTGTTAAACAGTCATGGCTTCCCCTGAAAACAAAGGTTAACTCTTATCTTCTGTATTTCAAAATTTTAAGCTGGAGTCAGTTTATATGTGTCAAGTATTTGTAAATCTGGACATTATTTGTCAATTAAGATTTCTCTGATCACATTAAATTTTGTGAGTCCTTGTAGAGCCCACTCCGACCCACTCTGAAAATTCCTGCTGAATCAACATATTCTGTTCTCTTTGAGACAAGGAAATGGACCACGCAGTTTGAAACAAAATGAATCAAAATGTGAGTAGAATGTGAAAGCAGGAAATTAACGCTACTTTTCAAGTAGCAAAGGACTCTGCCTACAGAAAGCTTGAATTCTAGTCTCAGCTTTTCTGAGAGCTTTGACCAAATCACTTAATCCCTCTAGGTCTCAGTTTCCTCATCTTAAAAATAGTGGGGCATATCTTTACTGTCCTTTCCAACTCAATTTATCTTCCAAGAAATTGTAAGTCTATAGATTAAATCATTAATAGTATAGACTTTGACATTAGAGAAATAATAAGCTTCATAGGGAACGTCATCTGATTCCAACTGAGTGACTCCAAAGAAGGATGTCAAAAATAGAAGGTGGAAAATACAAGTCAAAATTCAAGATTATTCATAATTGTCACACAGATCTCCAGGACTCTCAAGGCATATTTGCTGCCTGTAATAGAGCTGTCCCTCCTTGGAATGGAGGTACTTTCAGAGCCTTGAGTTCTAGAGTTCTGTCTGAATTATTCTCTCTCTCTCTCTCTCTCTCTCTCAGATTTTTCTCTCTCCATCTCTGCTCTCTAGTGCCCACATGGCACCCCTTTCCTTCCCTCTACCATAAGAATACTAGAGGGTGTGTGTTGTTAAGGTCCACAGAAACAAAAGCCTTCCCTGAAACCTGATCGTGAGGACAAGGGACCCTGATCAGGAGCTAGCCCAGCCCTCTCTAGTGACCCACTTTTTGATAACTTCCTCCCCTAAGCCCAGGTCCTGTCACCACACATAACAAGCCTGCACTTGGAAAGGCCTCTTATAATACTGACTCTGGCTTTCTCTGGGGCTTGTACTGCAGTGGAAGACCAATGGCCAGTGAGCTGGTATTCAGAAATACCTTTCATCTGTACCCTACTTCACAGAGTGGGTAGATTCTGCCACCAACTGATGGCATTAATTGAATGTTGTGTTCAAAGATTCTACCCACACAATGATAAGCAGTTTCTGTCCTCTTTGGCCTTTCTTGGTTGGGTTGTGCTCTCTGACTCAGCTCCACATGCAGCTGCTCTCTGGGGTGTTACCATGACTTTTTGTAATGAGCCATTTCTCCTTCCTGCAGCACCACTGGGACTCAAACTGTATGCCACTCTGCCAATTCTCCAAGCTCTGCCCCTGCATGAATGCTCACATCCAGCTTGTAGCCAATGGAAATTTTGACTACAAGTGACTTAATTCCTCACAATTCTACTAGATACATATTTAATGCATTTTCAGAATAGATACTGAATGTCATTCCCATGGCTCTTCATTTTATCAATTGCAAATTTTCTTTCAAATAAAACTTGTGTGTGCATAAGTGCTTTATTTAACAGGAGACAGATTTTATTTCCACAAGAAGCAGAGGTTGTAAGTATTATCTGGTGTCCTTTCCTGGCACAGCATTGTAGGAAACAATAGAGATTGTGTACAAAATACAGACATCTAAAAAACATTTGATTTCCATTGTGTTTCTTAAAATTTTACTGGTAGCTAAAGACTCTTCTCAATCCATAATTATAAATGGTTGAGAACAAAAATTAGCTGTGAGAACAGAGAAAAACATTTCTGCTGGAGCAAGTTCATTCTTAGAAACCAAGGTCTACCCCATCTTAGAAGAGGAAAAATTATATATGCATTGGAAAGTGGTTTTTTTTTTTTTAAATCATCGTTTTCAGTTCTCTATTTGAACATTGGTCAGGTTAGTTATTAAAATCTTTCAATGGATCAGAAATGAGTGCACTGTCTTCCAAAGAGGATATCTATCCTAAGAGAAAATACCTTTCTTGAAATGTTTCCCATACTCAATTTTACAAAGACCCTACTGAGAAATGGTCTTTGTAAGATTGAGTTTAGGAAACACAAGCCCAGGCTGAGAAATGCCCAAATATTGAGCCAGCCAAGAAGGTGACTGTGAGAGCTTTCCCTATTTTAACATCTAAAATTTGTTTCAGTTAAAATTGTGATGTTTAAGTACACATGTAATGAACTTTGGATAAAAAATATTTGTAATTATTTATACTGCAATGCTTTATTTTGCAAAACATCTGTTTATGTAAATAGCCAATATATGTACAAGTAAAACAATGTGAAAGTTACAGAAGAACATAGAGGTTATAAGTATTGTTTGATGTCCTTCTAATTCTAATTCTCCCCTAACCCCTGCTGAGACAAAAACTGTTATCAATTTTTAAAAAATATATCCTCCCCAAAATTATAGCATATTAGACAAAACACATAGTTCCTACACCTTGCTCTTTTTCCCTTAACAATTTATCTTGGGCCCAACCTCATTCTGTTTAATGGCTAAAAAGTGTCCTCTCATAGGGATGTTCCATACTTTACTTAACCAACCCCCAACTTGCATATGTACCATTCTTTCTTTAGATTTAATTTCTAGAAGTGGGATTGTTGGATCAGAGGAGAGTGCATTTTAATTTTGGATAGCTACTGCAGTGTTGCTCACCTTAGAGACTGAACCAATTTACCAGCATTCCCTGAATATGTCTGCCCACCAAAAAAAAAAAAAGTATGAGAGGACAATGGTCTCCTAATCAGTCTCTTTGTTCTATTTGACTTTATATCCTTGTGGATTTGCTTTAAAAATAGAAAAGTAAATGTAACAAAATGTGATGCAATTAGCATAATATTATTATTCAGATCTCAACTCAAATGCTACTCCCTCAGAAAAGCTTCCCGACCAACTCAGCACTCACATCCCCAGTCACTCTCTAGGCCATTATCCTTTGTGCTGTTTTAATATTGCTTGTCACTGTCAGCAATTAATTTGCTTCTTTGTTGATTTGCTTATTTTCTCCCCCTACCAGCCACCCACCACTACAAGCCTTGGTTTGAAAGCAGGAAGCATTCATATTGTTTGCCCAACATTTTGAACAGTACCCTGGCACTAATCAACACTCAATAAATGTGTATTGAATGAAACCCTGGGTCTGAAGATAATGTTGGTACCCAAAGACATGAGTTTGCTCTGGAATGACTTTCCAGAGCCCTCCAAGAAAGATACAAGCTTCAGGCTCAGAAGAGTTTCTAATGCATTCTGAGACTATTCTACTGGCTTTGGAGAGGAAAAAGAGGTTCCCATCAATTTCAAGGAAAACAAATGGTGCGGGTAGAAACTATCCAGTCCTTTGATTAGGGCCTGAAGAAAAATAAACTGCATTATTCCTGGTTCTGAGCAAACTATGGGTCAAAATGAAATATACATTAATATCCGTAAAGTGGTTTGAAGAACAACATTTTAAAATGAAAAGCAAAGCAGAAGTCTTTGACTTTTAGTCAAAGAAGCACCATGTTTTGAGGAAGTTCAGTCAGGCAGTATCTGCAGCAGAGTGATTCACAGAATACAGGTAGTAATAAATGAGTGTTTGTCGAAGGGGTGTTTCCAAATCCTGTAAGGGTTATTCAGCTGGGTCCCGGGTGTGGCTGACAGGTTTAGCTAGGCCTAATTAATTCGATTCAGCCCTGTGGGAAACTTTAGTAACGACTGTTGGTGTAAACATTTCACACCACCCATTCACTGGCTTGGCACCAGGAAGACATGAAAATGTCATTTGAGCTTTCTAGACGTTATATATCCTGAAAGATAGAGGAGACGCCGTGTGAGTTTTCCCACTGGAAAATATTTCTCAATCTTGATTAATTAAATATCTGAAGCAGTTTCCTCTTAATTGCTGAAAAATGTGCATTTTTCAGAATAGTGAGAGAATCTGCTGCTCAGTTTTTTATGTAAAAATTGCATCAAGGCTTTTAGGCATCAGTGCCATGCCAAGCGGTGGCTTTTGGACTTCAGACCCACTTTATTGCCACTGGGCCACCTTTCCCAATTCTTTATATGAATAATTGCTGTTTTCTTAAGCTTATATAAAGTACTATGAAACCATGACTTCAAGGTCCAGCTGGCACCCACTTCCAGCTGGATTGCTGTTCCTAATCATCCCTATAGAGAAGACACTGCTGGGCATGGTAATTCAGACTTGAAGACGTAAGAGAAAGCAGCCATCCCTGGGCTCTCTAAAGCCAGCCTCATTTGTCAGCTCTGAGGCTCTTCTGGTCAGATGTACCACCTCAGGGAATTTATTCTTAGTAGCCTCTCATTGTTTTCTGCTGTAATCTCAGTGAGCCCAGTAATCTAAGTGAACTTCTGACTTTGTGGAAGAATGTGGCGGGACTGGGTGATCCTGTGTGGGACAAACCAACAGCACTTGGTTTAGGAGAACTTCTCTGAGTCTGCCAAGTGGTTTCTTCTCAGGCTCAGGCTCTACCAAGTAGAAACTTCCAAATATTAATATTTAACACTTAGCAAAAGGGCCCGGCTGTCACATGGGTTCCTCACTCTAAGGGCTGTATCATGATCTGATCCCTCTAGACCGGGGCACTTGAGCAGGTACCCTCTCCAAAGCTGGGAAGAAAAGACAATGTAGAATTGGGGGTGACCAGAGGCATTTGGGGTTTGTTTGAATCACCTGATATCTAAGATATAAGGACCAAAGTTGATCCAAATGGTTGATACTTCTTCTTTACATTGTATATTTTGCCTAGTCCTTTTATAAAATTCCCTTCACAGAAAAATGAACTACACATTTAAATTTGAGAAATGCACAAGACTCTGAAAAGAGGAAATGCTAGAATTCGGTCTTACGTAAGATTCCCCAATACAGTTCCATACAAGTTATCAAACATCCATCTATCTGCCTTAGATTTTCTATCCAGGAAATAAGAATTTTCCTACAATAAACTTGTTTCCTGAAGGAAAAGGCAGAGAGAAACACATACTTCCTAGCATGTGAAATGGGGAGTGCTGTTAGATTCCCACTCATGTGAAACACCAAGATTGTTTCTGGAACAAAATACCCTCTAATTGAGTTGCCCCTTACAAATGCTCATTTTGCCAACCCTGGCTTAGTCTTCACAATGTCTGTACTTCAAATGAATATCTAATAGCAACCTGTGTATCAACTCAGCTTTCCAGGGCTGAGGGCAAAATGCTAAGGATAGGGCTTTCTCTGTAGTTTCTAAACCTTCTACATACCTGTTCAGTCCAGGACCCGTGGACAGCCAGCGTGGCTACAGCTATAGCCTAACCCTGAGGCAAAACTATATTTAAAAATCCGGTGTGGGGTATAAAATCAGGAGATCTGAGATTTCTGTCCTAGCTGAGGGAGTGTGAGCAAATCATCTGACCTCTATATATTTGTACTTTGTGGCATAGAGGCCATTCTATGAATGGCTATAAATAGGCTTGTGATTGAGTGTCTCTGAAGAAATCACAGAAGATCTGATCGTCTGTTTAAATGCCTATTTAAATAACCTTTCTCACCGAGGTGGGTAAGAGGAGTGCAAGGTTCACAGGGGTACCAGCCAGGCAAGGCTTAGCTGTTATCCCCAGTGGTTAACAGAATGTAGCCAAGGGTCATTCATCACTTATCTAGTACTACTGAGTCCCTACTGACCTGAGCCAGGTACAGATCTAAGCACTGGAAATAGAGCAGCCAAGAAAACAGCATAATTTCCTGCTCTCATGAAGCTTTATTTGCATATGGCACGAAAGTGGCCCACAGTCATTCTGATACAGAGCTAGAGCCTTTAGAGAGCTAAGGTGCTAGCACTCAACCAGTGCTGCGTTTTTCGTATGTGTATTAATGTTTTCTCCCTGTCAAGCTTGTAAGATACCCCCAGAGTATGTGTTATCCAGAGGTGGCAGAGCCCCCCAGGATAGGAGCAGATGACTGTGAGCCTAGCCACAAGAGTAGCACTTGACCCTGTTGCTGACATACTTGTGCAGCCCTGGATCAGCAGCTCCCACCATGGCCCATTCCTTTGTTGACAAAGTAGGGATGATGCTATGTGCTTGTCTCCTAGGGATGCCTGTGAATCATTCACCAGTCACTATTGGAAAAGTCCATTTCATACATAAGGGCAAGTCAATGAAATGAGCTTCGCAACCTGCCTCTGCACAGCTAACTTGCTGCTAGCCTTTCAGGAGACCCATGTGTAAACACAGGACTGTGTAATTAACCTGATGTCAACACCAGCCGTACAAAGGCACAAGGCTAAGGGGAGTCAGGTGGCCCGAGAGAGAGAGAGAAACAGCAAGCTTTGGGAGAGAAAGAGCCCTTTTCTCTGGCTCTTTATTCAGATCTCTTTAAGGGAGGAATGACTACCAAGTATGTGTAAACAGTTTCCAGGACTGGTGAGTTTCATTCACACAGAGAGAACAGAAAGTTACCCTGGAAGGCATTTATTTTCTGAGAGGCCATGGGCAGCCAGCAGCTGTGGGCACTTATTCAGTTTCTTCAGGTGGAAGCCTGAATTGCTCCCAGCAAATAATTTGACATGGTGGTGTCTGTTGTGCTAAGTAGGGCATGGAAGATGCACTAGGTTTGGTCTTGGCCATTGCTGATAGAGCTAAGGGAGAGGTGGAATTTAATGGTTAAATTTTCTGTTCCCCATTTTGCCCAATGTTTTTCTTCACTTGGGAACAACCTAGATATTTTGATGGAATGATTTATAGTGAATAAAGAAACTTGAACATTGAAGGAGCGAAAGAAAGCCATGTTGTTATTATAGCAACAAAAATTGTAAAAGTAAATTCAACATGAGGCTAAAACGTACAGAGCAGGCGTCCTCAAACTACTGCCCGCGGGCCGCATGCGGCCCCCTGAGGCCATTTATCCGGCCCCCTCACCGCACTTCAGGAAGGGGCACCTCTTTCACTGGTGGTCAGTGAGAGGAGCACAGTATGTGGCGGCCCTCCAACGGTCTGAGGGACAGTGAACTGGCCCCCTGTGTAAAAAGTTTGGGGACGCCTGGTATAGAGCTTTGAAGAATGTCAGGGCAAGACGTGGCATTGCTAAGATATTCTGGTTTCCACAGTTTAAAGGAAAACTTTTAAAATCAATTTGTTATCCCTCCTCACCTCAGAAATAATGAAAAGCTTATCCCAAGAAAGGTAGTGCATCCTAGCAAAGGAGGAAATGTTTTGGGTTTAAGCTAATATAAATTAGGAGCCAGACCTCTTGCTTGTGACTAGTAGCCAACTGCCCACCTATGCTCATCTCCCTTCATTCCTTTTCTTCTTTTTTTTCCTGTCTTTACTCCCTTCTCTCCCCTTCTTCTAACCAGGATTAACAGGTTTTAGAAGTTGAAGTAAAAATGGACACCTTTTTGGCCTCTCTGTCCTCTAAGATGTTCAGAGTGCATCACATGGCCAGCGTGACTGAAAAGGAACAAGACAGAATTCCAGGTCTGGCTCTGGGAGATCAGTCCCATCACTTTGCAGTCACAGGGCATTGTTTGGGGGATTATCAGCATTCAGAGAGGGAGTTGGGCAGGCAGGCAGGGAAGTGACCCGGCAGGAATGCGAGTATGTGGCCAGCAGTGCTCAGAGTTAGTTTCCCAGTAAGCCGCCCTCATCGCCCTCACTGTGGGAAAGCCGTCCCTTCAGAGAGCCTGAGAGGCGCAGGCAGACGGCAGAGGGACCAGGTGCTACAAAGCCTTCTCAGGACAAGGTGTCTGGCTGCAAAGTTTCCCGGCAAATTTCAGAGAGTAAGAACAAGACAACAAAACTAAACACTGCTGCCATAGACTGGAGCTCTCGTGCCTTCTTTTTGTCAATCCCAGACTTCCTGAAACTTCAGTGGGTGCCTCAGAATCTGCTGCAACACGCCATTCCCAACAGCACACATCCCAGAGGAGCGCTGCCCTGGATTCATAGAATAAGAACTACATGATGATGAATCCTGGTTTCAGTGCTGAACAGTCAGAGGAGATGAACTCTGAACTACACTAGTGGTTGTGTTTTTTCCCTTCCTTTTCATATTTTGCTTGTTTGGGCTCTGGTTATTCTTTATGAAACAGACTCATTTTTTATTCAACGATTAACTTATGAATAAACAAACACTGGGAGCTGCAAGTCCTTGCTGGGGTTGTTAGTACATCAGAGTGACGATTTAAGAACAACGAGCCTTAGAAATGGCCAAACACAAGGACCACATGTCACCTTGTCAACATGCTAACACCTGCAAGGTCTTTTGGGAATGGAGAAGTTATGAATGAATGTCCTTCTTACTTTCCAACAGCAAAGATTTGACCCAGCACATCAGGCCCCGGACTTCAGCCTCACAGTGCTTTCTTCACTCTGATAGGAGCTTCTTGGATGCATAGGTTTCTGCACACAATGTGCAATGGCTAGAAGGATGTGCTGGATGTGACTCTGCTATGTGGTTTTCCAGTATCACACTGTTCCTGTGCTCAGATCAGCAAGGTTCATTTGCTTTTTGTGAAAACATATCTGTTAAGAGTTAACCTTATGATGCCACAGATAGCATGTTACCACAGCTGTTAGGAGCTATCTGGCCCAGGCAGTGGACTTGTTTGTAGATACACCATGCAGACCCATGGGATTGCTTTGGGATGGATTTTGTACAGTTAGAACTTTGGCTGGGAAAAAGTCACTACTGCTTATCCATTTGTCAGGAGTCAGAGCTCACTTACACTGAGTTTTCCTAGTGTATTTTTTTTTCTTTCCCCAAAGAGGTAGTATTATCTTTTAGAAGGTTTAAAAAATGCTAAGCATAGCTACCACAGAAGTTATTTTATATTTCTTACCACTTAAAAAAATTAAACAGAATTACACAAAGGCAGAGCAATGTGTTGATAGTGGAGGAGCTAGGGAATAGCTATGAGGAGGGCTATTATGCTATTTTCTATATTTTTATATATGTTTGAAAGCACTTAAATAAAATCTTTTAAAGACTCTGAACACCCAGTTGAAATGATATAAATCCAATTTTCTTTATTTGACTCAACTACTGTTAAGAATTACCAGGCCAGGCACAATGGCATGCACCTGTAGTCCTAGCTATTTAGGAGGCTAAGGTAGGAAGATCATTTGAGGCCAGGAGTTTAAGACTGTAGTGTGTTATGATTGTGTTTGTGAATAGCCACTGCACTCCAACCTGGGCAATATAGTAAGAACGCATCTCTTTAAAAAAGAAAATTAAAGAATTATTAACTGAATACTTGGGGGATATTCCATGTGCCAGGCTTTTATATGCATGATTTCTAAGTCTCACAACAACCCTATAAAAAGTGGCTAATTGATCCAGTTTACAGGCGACATTCATGGGAGCTAAATGATTAGCTCAAGCTACTTGTCTAGTAACAGAGTCAAGAATTAAACTCAGATCTTTCCATAAGAAGGACAACTTTCCACAACTCCATTCTACCTTCAGTTTTGTGTGAATGCAGAGTAGATGATCACCTCGACCAGTGATTTCCAAGCTCAACTGGTCACAAGAATGGTGCAGAACACAGACATTTAGGTCTCTCTCCTAAAGAGCAAAGGTCAAGAGAAAGGCTGGGGAAAGTCAAGTTTTACCCTGAGGTGATTCTCACGGGGAGAATTTAGGAAATGACTATACTCCAATTCTTGATTGTTGGGTCTTGAATTTCTCCCTCCCCTATAGCCAAAAAAGAAACTTGCTTCTTCAAAGTGTCTTTAGAAGTTGTCTTTTAAAATGTATTGCTTCTGGGCAGCATAGAACATTACAACACAGTCCTATTTCCTTTCCTTTGAATTAATTCATTATATAGCTGCTATTCCCCTGTTAGGAGAGGACATCTTAAGAGCATGGAACATCTCCTGCAGGGGAATTATTAAAAGGTGATAAAAGGTTGCAAAAAAAAAAAAAAAAAAAAAAAAAAAAGAGGGTGTGGAAAATCCAAACTCCTTTCCTTTGCAATTTCATCTAAGACCAGTCAGCACCACATGCTTATGGGTGTATGTTTGATGATTATACACTGTAAAGTCTGAAAATAAAAGAAATCCCATTGAAAGAGAGCATCATGCCCCCAATTTCTATGGAATATTTGAACCAAGTAATCAGTTCTGTTTTCAAAGGCCAATTTCGATTATCTGAATTTTCTTCCTCACTGCCTGTTCTTGACTAGTGTAGTATTTGCTGAATGGATGCAAGGCTCAGTCCCAGGCCAGAAAGAACAGTGGATGTATTAGAATTGCCAAGGGTCAGAAAGAGAAGCATTTCACATCATAGGACTGAGTTCCAGAAAACCATGAAATTGCTGAACTCTTTGGAGACACTGGCAAGGAGGGATAGAGTATTGTAGCTTCTTTTCATGTCTCAGGGGACTGCATTGGGTTGTGAAAATCTGTAAGAATGAACACACACACACACACACACACACACACACCCCACCTAAGAAAACTACATCATCTCAGTGACTCCTGAGAGTCTTTGACAAAGGTTTATCCTTTTCAATACCATATCCACTCCCACTGAGAAGGATCCAGAGGACTTTTTAACACATCACTTTGAGAGATGAAAACACACTTTCCCCCCTCCCCAATTTGTTTGCTTCTCAAGGTTAAGAAAACATTCAAGCCAATGGCTTCTTCTCTCAGCCAGCTGAGTCAAGGGCAGAGGGATAGTGAATAAGGTCTACACTGACTTCAAATCCAAAGATGGCAGCTTTCTTCAAAGAAAGACTTCCTTGCATGTCTTCTAACTTTGAAACAGGGGATAACAGTGGCTTAGGTCTCTGGGCACCCAAGAAGGAATGGATCTTGTGTCCTTCCAGCCAGCAGGTTGGGTTGGCTGAAGAAATGACTCAGACACAGCACAGAGATGCTGTGTTTCACTATCAGCAATCACTCTGAGAAGAGACTGTATGGCCAACTGCTGTCACAGTCTTCTCCTTCTGGGCCCTGAAGGTATCCGACAGGGACAGTGGTTGTTCCAATAGACAATCTTCTCAGAACCATTTATATTGTTATATGACTTCAGAGGCTCAGGCCTCCATGTATATAAAATCTTAGGCCTGGAAAGCACCCTGAAGCCAGTTCATTGTTGTGCTTGGTCATAGAAAAAGACAGATATTGTAAGCGAACTTTCCACTTATCCTTTTAAGCTCTAAAATGTCTCTGGTAAACTACTTTTGAAGGAAACATTTCTAATCTAGGTTATCTACTAAACTGTTTCATTAAACAGATGTTAAACATAACTCAACAGTTTCTTAATAACTTGATATCACCCTCAAGCTTCAGTTTTCCCATCTGTAAAAATGGAGAAAACAACAGCCCTGACTTTATAGAGTTATTGTCAGGATTGAATGAGACGTGGCATATAAAGCGCTCAGCCCAGAGCCTTACCCACCATCAGTGTTAAATAAATAGCAGCAAGAATCACGACACCAGAAGTTCTAGCCAGAATAATCAGACAAGAGAAATAAAGAAAAGGCATCCAGGTAGGAAAAGAAGTCAAACCCTCTCTCTTTGCTGACAATCTGATTCTATACCTAGAAAACTCTAAAGACTCCACCAAAACACTGCTGGAACTGATGAATTACTTTAGTAAAGTTTAAGGATACAAAATCAATGTGCAAAAATCAGTAGCATTTCTATACACCAATAACATTCAAGCTGAGAGCGAAATCAAGAATGTAATCTCATTTATAATACCCATGCATACGAAAAAATAAAATACCTAGGAATACATCTATCCAAGAAGGTGAAAGATCTATACAAGAACCGCATAACACTGCTGAAAAAAAAAGATAGATGACATAAACAAATGGAAAAACATTACTGCTCATGGATTGGAAGAATCAATATTGTTAAAATGACCACACTGCCCAAAGCAATCATTTACAGAATCAATGTTATTCCTATCAAACTACCAATATCATTTTCCACTGAATTAGAAAAAAACTATTCTAAAATTCATATGGAACCAAAAACGTGACTGAATAACCAAAGCAATCCTAAGCTAAAAGAACAAAGCTGGAGGCATCACACGACCTGACTTCAAACTATACTACAGTTATAGCTACAATAACTAAAACAGCATGGTATTGGTACAAAAAGACACATAGACCAATGGAATAGAAAAGAGAACCCAGAAATAAAGCTGCATACCTAACCATCTGATCTTTAATTAAATGCAAAACCTCAAACTATAAGAATCCTAGGAAAAAATCTAGGAAATACTCTTCTGCACATTGGCCTTGGGAAAAAATATATGGCTAAATCCTCAAAAGCAACTGCAACAAAAGCAAAAATTGACAAGTGGGCCTTATTAAACTAAAGAGCTTCTGTGCAGCAAAAGAAACTATCAATGGAGTAAACAGACAATCTAAAGAATGGAAAAAAATATTCACAAACTATTCATCTGACAAAGGTCTAATATTCAGAATCTATAATGAACCTAACAAGAAAAAAAAAACACATTAGAAAGTGGGCAAAAGATATGAACAGACACTTCTCAAAAGAAGACTGCCACAGTGAAATCCCTCCCACTATGTGCCATCACCTTCTCTGAGGATCACCGTCCCCTGTCTGGACACCACTTCCCCAGGGATCAGTACCCAGTAACTGGACTGTCCTCTGGCCCCAAAGCCTCCTCCAGAGTGGCTCTCAAGTTTCCAAAACAGAGTTCAGGCCTCATGGATTTTTGTGAGCCCAAGGCTCACCATATTCCCTGCAGTAACGGGGCTTCTCTTCCTCTTTCTGTTCTATCACTTTAACCTTTGACTTGCCCATAAAGTTTGGAATGTGTAATTTTGTACATTCCAAATAATATCTCACCAGATCATCTTGGTCATGATCTCTTTCCTCATTGGAACTAATAACATGTTCTTTAACACAGAGCTGCCTAATAGAATTTTTTTGTGAAGACAGAAATGTTTTGCATCTTTACTTTCAATATAATAACAGTAGCCACATGCGATTTCTAAGCATTTGAAATGTGACTAGTGTAATCTAAGAATTGAATTTTCAATTATAGTTAGGTAGCCACATGTGACTAGTGGCTTCTGTATTAAACAGCATAGCCTTAGATGCAGTGGTTGGCAAGTAAAAAACTTTCTCTTGACGGGAATTTGCAATAACATAAATGTGACTTGAGAGCAATGCTTGAACACCAATGTTTTACCCAATTTTAACAAAAGTGGCTCTTTCAGTTATTTTGGTACCTCTTCCCATCTTCTCCACAGGACTCAGACAAAAGCCCAGGGCTGACTAATCCCACCATCCTCCAGACTCACCCACACACAACTGAATCCCAGTGATGGGTGTGACTCTCTTTTCAAATGGATACTCTGCTACAACTACAATCAAACCCAGCATCTCAGGGAGGGAAAGGATGTGGCAACATAAGTAATCCACACTTCCATAGGCCCATCGCTGTTTATGATTCTGGAATTGTTTACTGGGCAGTCCCAACTCAGTGGAGCAAAAACAAAATGGCTTTACTTTTTTCAATTACTATCACCTAATCTAATTTGCTCCTAACAAATAAAAAACAAACATTTTTTGCCTCAGCACATTGTAGACAGATTCCTTTACTCTTGTCACTTTCAAACACTAAATTGAGGTTGGTTCACTCTACAAACCTTTTTCTTCTATCTAATTCAGAATGCTCTCTGGCCTACTTCTCTCAGTTATAAAATCCTCCAAGTATTGGAGTAGGAAGGAATAGGAAAGAAGGGAACACACCATTCCATGATGTGGAAGATCCAGCTTAAAAGGACATTTTCTGCTACTTCTCAGCAATGCCCTGGTGGCACATGCCACAGCCTATTGTTTCTGGGTCCCTATGCCAGTGGTCAGGCCTCTTGGGTAGATCCTGACAAGACAGCTCAAGACTCCTCTTTCTCCAAGTGCAAACCACTCCTCAGCTGCCTTCTCTGTTCAGTTCACTTTCTCTTGCTCAGGTAGGCAAAGGGGGAGACCTGCAAGTCCATAGCTGAAGCAGATGTCCAGCTGGGGAATGAGGTGTCACTCTTCCCTTCTTGCAGCTCCTCCCCCATTTCTTTTGCCTTGGAGCAAGACTGGACAGTGGGGAATAGGGAAAGAGTCTCTTCCTACTATAAACTTTGTCCAAGGCTGTTGACCTAGATGATTTCTTTCTGTTCTTCTCCATACAGAAGGAGAAGTGAGGCGGTAGGGATAGGAGTGGGGTTGACTGTGGAAGCCTAATCAGTTGCTTAGGCAAGTCCTAGGGAAACAGTATCTGGCCCTGGTTTCTGAGAGCTCTCTTTTGAAAGGGAGGCATTTATCACCTCTTCATTACAAGGTCCAGTGCAGTAGAAAAACTCATTCTACCAACCTTATTGCCTTATTGTCTTGGGCAGGAAGTGTGGATCTTGGTAAGCTGCTTATGGTCTTGGGTGAGCTTCTGGCAGAAGGGCTGTAGGCAGAAGCTGGCTTTGGTGGGGCATGTCTGAAGATCAGAAACTGGACAGAAATCTGAGCACCAGGAGTTGCTCTCTAAATTTTCAGGCAGTGTCACCCCTGTTCTGGGGTCCTCACAGAACAATGACTGCCCTGCTCCCTTGCTAGGATAGTACGGGCTTCCTGCATGCTAGCTCAGGCCTGAGGATAAAGCTCTTGGCTTTCTTTCTTGACTCACAGGTGAGCAGTGGAGGAAGTTTCAGCCTAAAGTGGCCTGACCCCTTGAGATTACAGACACCACGGGCAGTTGAGTCTCCCTAGTGATGCAAACCTTGAAGGTGAGGTCTAGGAGGCAAAGCAAGAGGCTAGATGCTCTGCTGGGCCCGCTGCCATGGAGGCCTGGCACAGCTGATAGTTCACAGTGATTCTTGAGAATGGGTGATTCTCCAGTGTCACAAGTATCTGACCCTCACACATTATTAGGCTAAATGCCAAGGTACTGTCATTCTTAGTGACCTGCACAATCAATCTGTGTGCTCAGACGTTTGTGAAGGCCAATGGGAGTGGTAGCTCAGGCCAGATTCTAGCATTTACTGCCTCCCCTGGACCTAAACCACTATCCTCTCCTAGATATGCAAATAGTGTTTCCATCTACCCAAGAGGAAAACAGCTCCTCTGTGTTTCCATTTTTTTCTCTCTCTCTCTCCTTCCTTTCTTTTTTATACAGGATAGTAGGGACAACTCACAGCATACCTACTATTTCAGGGAAGCTTGCTGCATTGATCCTAAGGTGGTAGAAGTATCTTGTACTTCTCTTACTAAAGAACAGAAAAGAAAAAAAGAACAGAAAAGAAAACTAAATCTCCAGGACATGGTTCTGATAGAGTACCTGCTCCCCATGTACACATGAATAAGAAAAAGAAAAAAAGCACCATTGCCCTTAAAGCATTAACCTCAAATTGGCTTTTGGCAGTCTTTTTGTAGCTTGAATATGTCCCCATTCTCAATACCATCTGTTCTCACACACCTGCAACCTTTAAATAGGCCAAACATTCCTATGACAGGTGAAAGATTACCATAAGCAACATAGTCCATAAAGGAAATGCGGTTTCTTTAAACTCACTGAATTCTGAAACTTACTTATAATTCATAAGGAAAACATCCAAAAGGAGTGCATAATAAAAATTATAAAATATGATTGCCTTCTCTCTGTTAAAAGGAAGATACAGAGCTGAAAGCTGAATCAGCCTTTCCTTTACAGTTGAATGGCTTTTTCATTGTGGTCTGGCCAGCTTTCAGAAAACTTGCCTTTTTTCTTAAAAAAATATATTGGCTCTTTTTTTTTCCTTTTTCCTATTTATTTATTGATGGGAACTCGCTCTGTGCCCAGGCTGGAGTACAGTGGTGTGATTATAGCTCACTGCAGCCTCAAATTCCTGGGCTTAAGCAATCCTCCTACCTCAGCCTCCCAAGTAGCTGGGACCACAGATGTGTGCCACTGCACCTAGCTTGTATTAGTTCTTAAAGATGAGATTTTGCTCACTGCACTCAAGGTAACATTTTAATTAGAATTGTGGTGGCATTTTAGATTGTTCATTTTCTCATAATAGAGCCATGAAACAGTATTGTTCCATTATATTTATTAGAATGTTGAGGCACAAAAATGTAGGAAAATTTTCTCCAAGGTTATATGTAGATTAATTTACCTAAGATTTTAAGTCATCATGCTGTCCCATATATTTAAGCAGTTCTGCCACTGCTGACTTTCTGATAGGCTATTTTCCTTCAGTTTTTGATGCCAATTCCTTCATCAATATTATAATTTTGAGTGATCTGATGGTAGCTTTAGAATGATAAACAGATTAACTGAAAGTGTCACAGTTTTTTATAGTGGCTTAATATATAGGTAAAATATGCTCAGATTTTTGTCTCAATGTCTATATATTGTTTCAACTATCTTATTGGTGAATCTTCTTTCTAATGCTTCTGTTTTAAATAAGTCCTTACTATCCTCTTGGAGAAAACATACAAGGGGGTAATAGTTTTAAGTTACCACATAAAATCGTCTTCTCAATGTTTAACTTTTATACGAAGGGATCTTCTTTCATGCTGTGCTTTCATGTACGTTACTACTTGGTCTGTGCGCTCTTGGATTGTTTTCCTAGTTTGTTATCTTTGTTTCCCCTAGAACCACTAAGATTCCCCTCTTTCTCTATAGATGCACAGCCATCTGGCTTCTCTCATTGCTTCTTTTTAAACTTATTTTCTTTCTTTCATCCTTTGGTCACAGGCAGCACTAATACCACACAGCCAGAGAGTAAATGTTTGTACTCCATGAGTGTTTGAAGGTTTCAAACATGTAGGCCAGCAATGTAAGTGGGAGCTTGTCATTCTTGGTTGCAGGAGTAGAAACCTAAGTTGGTCCTCAGTGGACCTGTGTGCAGCAGTTCTGGGCAGCTTCTCTAGAAATTGGCAGCAATCTTTTCTTCCCTTTCACCAGAAGCCTCTTTGTGTGGTTACTAGGATGTGCTACTTAGGGAATTCGGGGCTTTGCCTCACCTACTTGCTGTCCTTTCATCCAGCTTGTGAGTGCTTGCCATCTCCTGGCTTCTATGAGCTTCCATTTCACTCTTACAAATGAAGAAGATACTTTAAAAATTACCAAATGCCCATGTCTTTTAGGCTTTGGAAGGTTTAGAATACAGCATGGAGAGGTAGGGAGTGAAGCAAAGGGAACCACCTAGAAAGCACGGAAGCTTCAGTAAATTAAGTGCAAACTAGTGGAAGTGGTGGGATAGTAGAAAACCTGACATTTGGAGAAAGAGAGAAAAAAGCTAACATTAGGATTGACAAAGACCTAGAACCCGCTGACTCCAGGTTTTGGTTTCCAAAAGCCTATCTCAGCACTATTGTCTTAAAATTGCCAGTGGAAGAAGGTAGTGGAAAGGAGACCTTGCTAAAAATGTATTTCTGGCCTCTAGTTGTGTTAGTCCATTTTGCATTGCTATAAATGAATACCTGAGACTGAATAATTTATTAAGAAAAGCTTATTGGGCTCACAGTTCTGAAGACTGTATAAGAAACACAGTGTCAGCACTGGCTTCAGGTGAGGGCCTCAGGAAGCTTATATTCATAGCAGAAGGCAAAGGGGGAGCAGGTGTATCATACGGTGAGACAGGAAAGCAAGGAAAGGTTGAGGAGGTGCTAGGCTATTTTAACAACCAGCTCTCATGTAAACTAACAGATCATAGATCAAGAACTCACTCATTACTGTTGGCATGGCACCAGGCCATTCATGTGGGATCTGCCCCCGTGATCCAAACACCTCCCACTAGGCCCCACCTTCAGCACTGGGAATCACATTGCAACATGAGATTTGGAGGGGACAAACATCTAAACCATATCACCAGGTCTATGGACCACTGGAAATTCAGCCCTCTTTCCAATCACCATTTTACAGATGAAGCTCAGAACAGGAACATGACTTTTCCAGCATCTATGGCCATTTAATGGCAGAACTAGCATGAAAAATCTCCCAAATTATTGGTCCATCTCTTTTTCTAATACAACACGGAAATAATATACTACAACCATGCTTAAGGGGAAGAAGGTATCCTACTAACACAATAATAAAAGCTAAAGTACTGAGCAAATGTTCAATGTCAAGGCAAAAGGAGTAGCAAGGGTGGGGATACATAAGGCCAATCACCTGGAATACTGCAGAGGTTTGACCGTATGTTCCTCACTACAAGTCTGAGTTTACATGCACACTCAAAAACACCAAGGCCAGGCATTTTACACAGAGAAAAGCAAAATGACCCAGATATGAGAAAAAATTGCCCAGCACATATTTATAACCCCTGTTTCCTCCTCTTTCTCTTCCAAGGTTTGGACTGGTCCTGCGGTATAGAGTTTGGTGAATTCACTGTGAAGATTTAGAGGCTCAGAGCCAAGGAGATCATTACATGTCCTGTGTTTCCAACACAGAGCACAAAAGTGATGGTAGGAATGTGTGATGCGGGTATTTTTTTGTGTTGTTTGTGTTAGAAAACAGAAACAAAATAAAATGAAAACTTTAGGGAGGCCATAAAGGAAAGAACATTTCAGGTCAAAAATTAGAAAAAATTTGCTAAAACTCAGTCATTTCTCTGATGACCTAGGGAACTTCCTTTCTTGCCACATTCAGATCTCAAAATTTTTTTTCCCAGCAATGCAGTAAGACAGAAACTATATTCTGCAGAACAAGTTCATGTCGGTCTTTTGGACTGTCTGTCTTGCTTCTGTGCTTTAAGAAATCAACTCAGTAAATATAGGAGGCAAACAACATGACTAGCCTTTGCCCTAATTTGATTCAGCCCTCAGCATCACAGCTAGTAAGGAATAGGATCCTTTTTTAAAAAACCCTTCAGATGGCACCAGGGCAAATTCCACAGTGCATTTATGAGTCAAGGGACAGTATCTCCATGTGAGAGATATTTATCTGGCTGGAATTTCTAGATGGCTTTCCCACTATAGGAATCCAAGCAAACCACTGTCATTCTTTCCTCTCTAGCAAGAGAAAAGAAAATCTCAGCCTTTAGAGAATTCATTCTGGCTCAAGAACAGGGTTTTCTTTCCTGGAAACAAGGACTGGCTCAGTGAGACCTCGAAAGTTGGTGCTTTGTGGTGTTGCCAAAATGCTTGTTGCTGGCAAGCAATGGAAGGAGGTGCTGCTTGGGGGAATCTTGATGACCCTCAGAGTGAAACAACACATTCGTTATTTAATAATTATTCAGCATCAGAGAACTTTTAGCCCAAGAAAAAACTGAACTTAGATGACTTCACTATTAGGAGTATTTTAAGAATTATAAACAGAAATCAGATTACATTAAATAGTGCGTTTCTAAGCTGAGTACAAGATAAATTGGCTAAAAGGCTGAATAGGGATATAAAGAACTTAGTTATGGATTCACAGTCTTGTGAATGAGTCTATAACTGGTAGCACTGGGTGAGCCCATTTCCTGTGCCCTCCAGCCTAAGGCCTCACAAGCACCTCAGCACCTGGATGCTCCTAGGACCCTTCTGTTACCAGCCCCATGTGCTGGCAATAACTGAGGCAATAGTGAGACTGACCCAAATAAAGGAGTCAGAACCATAACATGACACATAATTCAGTCTCTTCCAGGCCTCAGCAACAATCATTTTGTATGCATAACTTCTCCTAAGAGATTTTATTTCCCAAGTAATCACCTACTATAGCAGTTCTCTAAGATCCCTGGGAAGGCCAAGGCTACTTCAGATAGTCCATTAGATCAATCTATTTCCATAATCACACCAAGATGCCATTTATCTTTTTCACTGTATTGACACCTGCACTGATGATGTCAAAGCAATGGTGACAAAAACTGCTGACAGCCTAGCACAATTCAAGGCAGTAGCACCAAATTACATTAATATTTATTATATTTGTTACTGCCATGCATTTCACAGTACTCAAAAAAAAAAAAAAAATCCCTGCCAGTTTGAGTGTCCTCAATGAAGCTGTGATAACTACTCATTTTATTAGATCTCAACCCTGAAGTATACATGTTTTTAATATTCTGTGTTATGAAATGGGAAACACGCATAAAGCACATACATCTATTGCATATGAAAGTATAATACTTGTCTCAAGGAAAAGCACTTGTGCAGTTGTTTGTGTTACAAGCTAAACTAGCTGTTTTTGTCAAAGAATATCACTTTTAATTGAAAGAATAGCCACGAGACAAACTATAATTATTCATACTTGGGTATTTGGCAGGCATTTATTGATTGAATAAATGTACTATATTCAGTATATCAACAAATGCTTTTGGTTGAAAGAACAGAAATGACTTTAGCAATAAGAAAATTACATCTCGTAACTAGAAGTCAAGAGACAAAAGAGCTCAACAATGTCACAAGATCCAGATGCTTTCCACCCCTCTGCTCTGACACCTCAGTGTTAGCTTTCCTCTTGTTGCAGGTAGCAAGATGGAAGCCGCCTGTCCAAGGCATCATGTTTAAGCAGGACAATGTCCTGAGCAAAAGAGATTATTTTCCCCTCCTGTGGCTTTCTCTTAGAGAAGAGGAAACGTTTTCTAGATTGCCACTGCAGACTCACATTTCACTGGCCTGAATTTTGTCACATGTCTATCCCTAAACCAATCCCTGGCTAGGGGAATGGAATATGGCCCTTTGAACTAATCAGGCCCAATATAGGGTCTACAGGTGGGGTCAAGTTTCCCTGAGGCAAAGGCCTGGTGAGTGAAGGGCTGATCACCCTTCTAAACAAAATTAGGGCTTTGTTAACTAGGAAGGAAAAAGGGAGACTAGAAGAAACCTGTAGGCAATCACATAGGGACCACACCATTCAGTAAATGAAGGTCTAGAACAATGGTTACCAAATGCGGGTCAGCAGCCAGGCTACAAAGGAATCACCTGGGAGCTTGTTAAAAATATAGCTCAAACTGTAATGTGCATATGAATTGCCTAGGGATCTTGTTAAAATACATATTCTGCATTTGCAACAAGTTCCCAGATAACACAGTCACTGCTGACTTATGGACCACACTTTGAGTAGGAATGATACAGACCTTCCACTTTAAATTACTGACTTGGAATCTCCTGAATGATCCTAGTTTAAGAACTGGGTTCAATGTGGTAAACATCAACAATGTACAAGATTGGCATTCATTCATTCAGTCAGTCAATAAGTATTCATAGAAATCAGGCCCTGTGCTTACTGGTGAAACTACAAAGGGTCCACATGCTATTGGGGAGGAATGGGCTGACCTATATACACATATCTTTAAAGTGAGAAGGGCTCCAGTAGAGATATGCACAAAGTGTTCTGCCATCTGATTAAGGAACAAGGAGTGACTTAGTAGTGAAGGTGGGCTTGACAGGAAATGTTTCACAGAAAAGGAGAGACATTAGAGCTGACTTTCCTTAGGTGCCCAGAGACAGACAATGTGTGTGCAAGAAAGCCTGGAAATATAAATGAGCCAAGTACATTCAGGGAACAGTGAGAATGTCTCTGTGGCTTATGTACAGGCTGAGATGGGGTGGGAGAAGAAAAAATTAGGCTGAGGCTAGATTATGAGAGGCCTTGAATGCTGTATTAAATCACTCTATAGTAGCTGTTCTCAACCTTGACTGCACTTGAGGAGCTTTTAAAAATCCTGATGTTGGCCAGGCACTGTGGCTTATGCCTGTAATCCCAGCACTGTGAGAGGCTGAGATGGGTGGATGGCTTGAGCTCAGGAGTTCAAGACCAGCCTGGGCAACATGGTGAAATCTCATCTCTACAAAAAATAGAAAAATTAGCCTGGTGTGGTGGCACGTTCTTGTAATCCTAGCTACTTAGGGGGCTGAGGCAGGAGGATCACTTGAACCTGGGAGGTTGAGCTGCAGTGAGCCAAGGTTGCACACTGCACTCTAGCCTGAGTAACAAAGTGAGGCTGTCTCAAAAAAAAAAAAAAAAAAAAAAAATCCTGATGCCCAGGCCGCACCCTAGAGCAATTAAATTCTACTTTCTTTAGGGGAACAGGAAGAAGTAATGCAGGCATCAGTATCTTTTAGAGGAGGTGATGCAGTGGGCTGCCAAAGCTGAGAACCACAGCTTTACAACAGCTAGTGCCTGCCCAACCTGTTTGCATAGAGCACGTTCTTCAATAAGGATAGAGCCCCTCCTTCCTAAATGTACTTTTCATTTCCATTTGATATTCAAAATCAGAATTATTAAAAAGCGTTTTGGCTCCAGAGGCCATGTGATGGGCACTGAAATGGAACTCCCCTGCACAAGGGCCTGTGGGATGCAGGCAAATGAAGCCTGCCCTTTGTTCCCCTGCCTGCATTGGTGAAAGCTGATCCCTGTGAGCCTCTGTCACTGGGCAGAGGGCACGTTTTTCTCTCACTAGCCTAGACCACAGGGATCTTTGACTAGAAATATCTGCAAAGTGTTTGCTGAATGAGAAACATTTCATCACCCCACCCTGTTTTCCTAACTGAATGCCTATTCAATAATTTGGGTATATTTTTATTTGATAAGATGAAAAGTTGAACTCTCCATATTATGAAGGCTGACAGAATATTCTTTTTGTAGATGCTTCACAATATGAATTTGAAATGCTAGCTCTTGGTTTTGATCTCTGTACTCAGGTGCTGAAATGTTATAGTTAAGAAAAGTTGGCCGGGCGCGGTGGCTCAAGCCTGTAATCCCAGCACTTTGGGAGGCCGAGGCGGGTGGATCACGAGGTCAAGAGATCGAGACCATCCTGGTCAACATGGTGAAACCCCGTCTCTACTAAAAATACAAAAAATTAGCTGGGCGTGGTGGCGTGTGCCTATAATCCCAGCTACTCAGGAGGCTGAGGCAGGAGAATTGCCTGAACCCAGGAGGCGGAGGTTGCGGTGAGCCGAGATCGTGCCATTGCACTCCAGCCTGGGTAACAAGAGCGAAACTCCGTCTCAAAAAAAAAAAAAAAAAAAAAAAAAGAAAAGTTGTCCCTTCTCTCATTTATTACCATTAAGTTTCCTGAAATAATCTTTAAACTGTCCAATTGTCCCTTCTCTCATTTATTACCATTAAGTTTCCTGAAATAATCTTTAAACTGTCCAAACATTGCCATAAAATGTTCATCACTTTTGTCTCCTCAAGTTGCTGAATTTCTGGGTTGTTTTGAATTTTTAAAATATATTTTAAACACTTAAATATATAAAACAAACATAACTAAAAAAAAAAAAACACTCCAAACTTATTTACCATCTAACTCAGGCCCCCAGTTTTCAGTCAAATTATTCCACCCCCTTTAGTAGAATGGCACATGCTCTTCTGCTGTGGGACAATGGAGAAAGGAGGATGACCTGTGCAACTGCCACAGTCCCCCAGCTTCCTGGGAATGCTCGCCTGACTCTGGGCAGACATTGATGTGGCCCTAAGGAGTATTTTGACTGTGTTGTTTTACAGCTCTATCCAACACACAAGTAGGGAAGTGCGGCTTTGTTTTCAGAATTAAACTATCTCCCAGGAAGCTTTCTTCGGTCCCCTTTGCTTTTCCCTGGAAAGGCCCCAGATAAGAGGCAGGCTGTTGTTTCTCCACAGCAGTTCACAGGTTTACTTTTCAAATAATGTACCCAATCTCTTCCCTCCATGATAACCCAGGATTTTCCCTACAATCAAATGATGTGACCTGAAAACAAACACTTAACTGGAGTTCTGACTCAAAGAACTAGATTCTACGGGTATTACAGGCTTTTGTTCTGGCTGTACAGATGTGACTAGGAATCCATGCCATAGCTCATGCAGCTTCGGAAATGACCTCCATGTGCAGAGGCGTGCCAGTGTGTGGGTGGCCCAGGACGAGGCCTGCCCCTCCTGGGCAAGCCTCAGCTGGGTTTGAGTCTCAGAGCAGGAGGCCTGTGACTCACATCTGTCCACTTATAATGTGATCACCCCCACCACCAAGTTTGCATTCACAGAGCCCCAGATGGACTGTCCCCAGCATCCTCACTTGTGTGGTGGACACTCATTCCTGTGGCCACTTTAACAGAACTTGGCTCACCCAATTCCTTGCTTGGATACAAACAAGCTGGCCTCTGACAGGAGGGGAGTGGAGATTCCCTCAGCATCTTCTCGGGGACATTACCTCCCTCTTTGTGGATGGCTGATTGCTTTAGAAATACCAGGAATCATTATTTTACCTTACAGGGCTAGTGCGTGCTATGATTAATTTAGCTAAGGCTCTTAGAAAACAGTAAATGCTGAGCAGCAACCCTGTTAGTTCCCCTTTTAAAAAGCACTTTAACAACCCCGGGCAGCTAGTTTGATGAGAAGAGCTACTTACCGTAACTCTCATGAGCATTCCTCTTTTAAACTGATTCTCAAAGGCTTTTCAGTCCCTCTGATAAAAATGCACTCCTTCCAAATGAATCTGAAAATTAAGCAAGAACACAAATTTTATCTTTAAAAAAAATCAATCCTAATTTCTAATGAAGGAAAAAGAAATAATTTCATGCTAATTAGGAGGGAGACACATAGCCTGCATTTTGGAGATAAATAGGACAAGGGTTTGAGTTTAAAGTTTAACTGGAAAATGTCTGCCTCAAAGGAAAATTCAATTTGAAGAACTTGCTCACAGCCTAGGGATCCCACTCAAACCATTCTTACCATTTCCCCTTCTCTTTCCTTCCCCTCCCACACCTTCTTTCACTGCCGAACCCCACAGGAAACGGGAGTGAGTCTCTACATGGCGCATTAGTACATCTTGGGCGGTGCCTAAAAGCAGGGATTACAAATGCAGGAGACGGTTTGGCAGCGGATGTGCCTCAACCCAGCTCTACAGATTCCACATTCTTCCCCTGGAGGGGAGCAGTCGCTGCGGTTGCCTGAAAGCCCATACTGCCAGCAGCCAGGGGTTCAGCAAATGCCTGGGGAGCTGAAGGGTTTTCTGGAAACCTGTCCAATCTCTGCCTCTTTCTCTGGGGATGCACAAGGATGTGCCAAATGCATCCCGTTTGATAGTTTTAAAATTGCCCCTTACATGTGTTTTTAATTTTTATGTAATAAAGGAATGACTGCTTGATAATTAAAGAGCAGCTGGTGATTAAAATCAGTTTCATTGATGACTAACAAACACAAATAAAACCTGATATAAATCTTTATGAGATCTGTGAGGCCCACAGCAGTGACAATTCCTCTTCTCCTAATCATGTTTTCTCTGAAGCAGCATGTCTCTCCACTTCCCCTAGCTTTGTTTTGGCCTAGTAATTCTCTCTGGCTTAAACAATTGCTTATCCTTTAACCTCCTGTTTTTGATAACCAACTAGTGTTTATTTTAAATGTAGTTACTGGCCAATTAAATAGAAATTAGCTACATTTAGAGACCGAGTTCCTGATTACTGCTTCTTCCTTTAGCATCTATTCATTCTTCTTTAGGCTATCTTGAAAGCAGAAATCCCAACGCACAGATCACTTTGCTAGGGCACCTTAGAGTAGTTACCTGTCAAATCCAGAGTTAAAGAAAGTGAGAGATGGGACGCTCTCTTCACTCATCAGGACCTGGAGCAAGCTGGGCTGTTACTGAAGACGTTTCCTGTTGTAATTCAGTTAACCCTTTTTTTTTTTGAGACAGGGTCTTGCTCTGTCAACCAGGCTGGAGTGCCGTGGTGTGACCTTGGCTGACTGCAACCTCTGCCTACCGGATTCAAGCCATTCGCCCACCTCAGCCTCCCAAGTAGCTGGGAATACAGGCACCTGCCACAACGCTAGGCTTATTTTTGTATTTTTAGTAGATCCAGAGTTTCACCATGTTGGCCAGGCTTGTCTCGAACTTCTGACCTCAAGTGATCCATCCCCCTCAGCATCCCAAAGTGCTGGGATTACAGGAGTTAGCCACCGTGCCTGGCCAACCCATTTTTGTTTCAAGACAGACTCTCCTACCAGTAGATCAGGCAAATTTCACAGAAGGAAAAAGGAGGGAGAGAAGCCTTTGTTTCTTTAGGGCAGCTAAAATCCATCTTCCTTTTTACCCAAAAACTGACACAACTGCTTGTTTGGGTGAAGGAGAAGGCTCCCTTTCTGGGTTGGGTAGAGCACATACGCTATAGCAGTCAACATTAGGGAACAGCCAACCTGTAGGCTTCCTATTTTTAAATCAAAGCCATTGTGCTAATCACCCAGATAATCTGATATGGGTATCATTTATTCTAAGATGAGAACAAGAAACACATCTATGATAGAATTCATTAGTGCAATCCTTTTTCAGTCCCAACATGTGCTTCTGCAGATTGCATAATGTCTACATAAATTCTATAGGTTGTATTTCAATTTGTATTGCTTCCTCATGAGGAAATGTCGTCTCCTCTTGCTATGGTTTGAATGTTTGACCCCTCCAAACCTCATGTTGAAATTTGAGCCTCAGCATTGGAAGTGATGCCTGGTGGGAGCTGTTTGGGTCATGGGGGCGGGTCCCTCATGAATGGCTTGGTGCCATCCTCGTGATAAGTGAATTCTCACTTTATTAGTTCTCACAAGAGCTGGTTGTTCAGAAAAGCCTATCCTCTTACTCCCCTCTCTCTTGCTGGCTCTCTTGCCATGTGATCTCTGCACACACCAGTTCCCCTTTGCCTTCCACTATGAGTCCTCAACCTGAAGTCCTCAACAGAAGCAGATACTGGCACCATGATTCTTGTACAGCCTGCAGAACCATGGGCCAAATAAACATTTTTTTTTAAATAAATTACCCAACCTCAGGTATTTCTTTATAGCAACACAGACTATGATGCCTACAGAGGTCAGTTAACTTTGTTTATAAGAGGTCAGTTAACTTTGTTTATAATAGCAAAAAGTGGAAAATTGCCTAAAGTACAATGAATGATTGGGATTGGATAAATAAAGTAAATTAGACATTCATTTAATGAAATACAGTTCAGCCATTAAAAATGAAAAGGACTTCCACTGTACAGTGATAGAAGAGACATCATTCTTACACTTACAATGAAAGTAACTGGGTTAACTTCAAATTCAGAAATTATTTTGGAATTTATCAGAGAGCTGAAGTGTCAGAACAAACAACAGGCTCAAAATCTGAAGGCGCTAGGGTCAGCCTAAAGCCTGAGGACACAGAATACACCTGGTATTGAAGCATCTTAAAGGTTTTGTCCACAATTTCCAGCCTGGAGACTGGGACCATGGGGGGTTGCCTGGCGAGGTTTCACTGGGGCAGATCTACTGCTGTTTTCCAAAGTTACTTAGGGGAGCTGAAGGGTTTTCTGGAACCCCTTAGTTAGCTGGCCCTTACTTAGGTCAGCTTATTTCTTCCTTATCCCTTTCAGGGAAGTTATGATTAATTTGTAACATAGGAAAATGCATTTATCACAATTTGCATTCCATCTTTTCTCCCACATCCTGGTTGAGGTGTTTTTGTTATTTTAATTTTACTTTAAGTTCTGGGATACATGTGCAGAACATGCAGGTGTGTTACATAGGTATACATGTGCTATGGTGGTTTGCTGCACCTATCAACCTGTTGTCTAGGTTTTAAGCCCCACATGCATTAGGTATTTGTCCTAATGCTCTCCCTTCCCTTGCCCTGACCCCCTGACAGGTCCCAGTGTGTGTTGTTCCCCTCCCTGTGTCCACATGTTCTCATTGTTCAACTCCCACTTATGAGTGAGAACATGCAGTGTTTGGTTTTCTGTTCCTTTGTTAGTCTGCTGAGAATGATGTCTTCCAGCTTCATCCATGTCCCTGCAAAGGGCATGATCTCATTTTTTATGGTTGCATAGTATTCCATGGTGTATATATGCCACATTTTCTTTATCCCAGTTGAGTTTTTTAAAATTTACATGTAATAAAATTCACTTCTTGTGGTACAGTTCTATCAGTGTTGGCAAATGCACAGAATTGTATTATGGATCACTATAATTCTATACATAATAATTCCATGACTGCAAAGTTTCCTTATGCTCTTCCTTTATAGACAACACACCTCTCAACTCCTGATCTACTAACTACTCATCGATTTTCCTCCCTATAGTTTTGCTTTTTCCAGAGTGCTATATGAATAGAATCAAACAATTCTCAGTCCAGCCTGTCAAAATGCAGGTAAGATTTATCTATGTTGTTTTGTGAATCAACAGTTCATTCAGGTGTATTGCTGGTGGCATTCTATTACACGTATGTACCATATTTTGTGGTACATCTAGGTTGTTTCTAATTTTTAAATCGGCTACAAACATTTACCTATAGGTTTTTGTATTGTAGGAGACCAGAATATGCCACCTTGAAATATGCCTTTTTGGCATATGGATTGTTTTGTGCTAATCATTTTGAGAAACTGTAGACACAGAAGATCTGAAAACAGAGTACAAATTATAAACGAAATTTATGTCTATAAAGGAAATCTCCATTTGTGATTCCCCATGTACTACGAAGAGAAGGATGACATTACATTAGTAGAGACTCTTAACAATGGAGAAGGCACCGGGCTTAAATCTGTGTAAGAAACCTTACCCTTGTTATCCTGCTTTCCTGGGCATCTCCTTAAGATTGTCCTTCCTCACATCCTTCCCTCTTTGTTTTGTTTCAGTAGACAATTGTACTTAAGCCTGAATTCAAAGCCATACCTTTGTGATTTACTTACTCCTCTGGGTATCTCCCATATATACATAAGTTATATATGTTGTTAAATTTGTTTGTTTTCCACTTGTTAATCTACCTTTTGTTACAGGAGTTTGTTCCAGCTAAAAACTTGAAGAGTAGGGAGAAAATTATTTTTTCCTCTCCTATAGTTTGAACATCTCTTATTTTGTTTTGGATACATAGCTAGGCATGAGATTGCTGGGTTTTATGGTAGGTATATGTTTAACTTTGTAAGAAACTGCCAAACTGTTTCCCAACGTGTATGTACCATTGCGCATCCCTACCGGCAATATATATGAATTCCAATCCTCAACATTCTCACCAGCACTTCATATTGCCAGGTTTTAAAATTATAGCTATTCAAATAGGCATGATGTGGGTTTTTGGTGTGGTTTTAATTTGCATTTCCCTAATGATTACTAATGAACATTTTTTATTATGTTTATTTTACATCTAAATATGTTCTTTGGTAAAAACTCTTGTTTCAATTTTTTGTTCTTAAAAATTGGGTTTTTGTTTTCTGGTTGTTGAGTTTATGAGTTCTTTATATATTTCGGATATAAGTCCTTTGACAGATGTGATTTTAAAATATTTTCTCCTAGTTTGCGGCTTGTCTTTTTAATTCTCTTAATCAAAGAGCCAAAGTTTTGCAAAACAAAAGTATTTTTAAATTTTAATATAGTTTATCAATTTTTCTTTCATAAATCATGCTTTTGGTGTCATATCTAAAAACTGTTTTCCTAACTCAGGATTTCTCAACAGGTGCACAATTGACATTTTGGACCAGATAATTCTTTGTTGTTGGGGGTGTGTCTTGTGCATTGCAGGATGTTTATTAGTATTCCTGGCCTCTACCGGTCAATGCCTGTAGTGTGCATGTGTGCATGCATGTGCAAACACACACACACACACACAAACACACACACACACACGGGTCCCAATTATAACAATAAAAAAAGTTGCTGACATAGTCAGATGTCTTCTGAACTACAAAGTTGACCTTTGCTCAGTGGCCTAACCCAAGGTCACATATATGTTGGCCAGACTGGTCTCGAACTCCCAACCTTGTGATCCACCTGCCTTGGCCTACCAAAGTGCTGGGATTACAGGCGTGAGCCACCATGCCTAGCCTCACTTTCTCCTATTTTTTTCTCAAAAACGTTTTACAGTTTTATGCTTTATGTTTAGGTCTATGATCCATTTTGAGTTATTTTTATACGAGACGTGAAATAAAGGCCGGGGTTCTTTTTTGTCCTTTCAGCATATTGACTGCTATGGTCTAAATGTTTGTGTTTCTCCCCAAATTTACAAGTTGAAATCCTAACCCTCAAGGTGATGGTATTAGGAGATAAGGCTATGAAAGGTGGTTAGTTATTGAGGGTCCTTATAAAAGGGGCCCCAGAGAGCTTGTTGGCCTTTCTGCCATGTGAAGATAGAGCAAAATAATGGTTGTCTATGAAGTAGAAAGCTGGCATTCCCTAGACAGTAAATTTTCCCACACCTTGAGTTTAGAATTTCCAGCTTCCAGAACTGTGAACAATAAATTTCTATTGCTTATGAGTCACCCAGTCTATGATATTTTTCTTATGGTAGCCCAGATAGATTAAAATGTGGAAATTCAGTTGTTCCCAGGCCATTTATTTGAAGAGACTTTCTTCTGTCTATTGAATTGGATTTGTATCGCTGTCAAAAATCAGTTGACTGTATTTATGTGGGTTTGTTTCTGGTTTCTCTTCTCTGTTCCATTGATATATGCGTCTGTTGTTTCTGAGTTACCATAGTTTTGATTACTGTAGCATTACAATAACACTTTAAATTAGGTAAGGAGCCCTCCAATATTATTTGTTTTCAAAAATTTTTGGCAAGTCTAGTTTTTTTGCCTTTCTGTATAAATGTTTAAACCAGCAGTCAACATCTACATAAAAGGCTGCTGGAATTTTGATTGGAATTTCATGAATCAATATAACAAATTGAGCAGAATTAACATCTATCTTAACAATACTGAATCTTTTCATCTATGAACGTGGTATATTTCTCCACTTATTTGGATCTTCTCAGATTTTTTTCTTCAGTGTTTTGTACTTTTCATCATACAGATTCTACATAATTTGTTTCAGATTTATACTTACGTGATTTTTTGTGCTATTATAAATGGTATTGTTATTTTAATTTTGAATTCAATTTTTCCTGCTATTATATAGAAATATCATTGATTTGTATGCATTGACTTCATATCCTGAGACTTTATTAAATTCATTTGTTAGTTCCAGGAAGTTCTGTGTTAAGTTGTTTAGAAATATCTATGGAGGAAATCTGTGAATAGAGCTGACATCCTCTTTATTTCTATAGCTTGTCTTATTATAATGGCTAGCATTACCAGGATGATAATAAATGCAAACTGTAAAAGAAGAAACCTTTGCTTTGTTCTCCATCTCTGGGGAAAGGTCTTCAATCTTTTACCATTAAGTGTGATGTTAGATGTAGACTTTTTGTAGATTTTTTTAATTTAAGCAAGTCTTCCCTCTCTTTCTTTCCTTCTTCCTTTCTCTCCCCCTCTCTCTTTTTTCTTTTCTTTCTCTCTCTCTCTTTTTTCTTCCTTTCTCTTTCTTTTGAGACAGAGTTTTGCTATTGGCATCCAGGCTGTAGTGCAGTGGCACGATCTTGGCTCACTTTGACCTCCACCTCCCAGGTTGAAGCAATTCTAGTGATTCTCCTGCTTCAGCCTCCTGAGTAGCTGGGATTACAAGCATGTGCCACCACACCCAGCTATTTTTTTTTTTTTTTTTTTTTTTTTTTTGTATTTGTAGTAGAGACAGGGTTTCATCATGTTGGCCACATGATCTCAAAACTCCTGACCTTAGGTGATTCACCTGCCTCAGCCTCCCAAAGTGCTCAGATTACAGGCATGAGCCGGCATGCCCAGCTGCAAGTTTTCTTTTCTTTCTACTTTGCTGAAAGTTCATGTCATGAACACGTGGAATTTTGTCAGATGCATTTTCTGCATCTATTTTCTTCTGTAATCTGTTAATAGCTTACAATGATTAGATTTTTAAAAGCTGAACCAGTCTCACAGTCTTTAGATCAATGCCACTTGACCACGGTGTATTATCCTTTGTATACATTAAATTTTAAATTTAAAAATGAAAACATGCATATACATATATTTACAGAAAATTTACAGAAATAGATATATAGATATATCTAGTACATGAGTTAGTGTCTATACCATATATATGTATTTTGTGTGTGTGTGTGTGTGTGTGTGTGTGCATGTGTCTATATATATATAGACACACACAATTTTCAGTGAATACAGCTTGGAGATAATATGCAGATATATCTCTGTGTGTGTGTGTGTGTATATATATATATATATATACCTAACTGTGTGTGTATACACACACACACAGATATATATCTGCATATTATCTCCAAGCTGTATTCACTGAAAGGGGTTAGAAACAATGATATTAAAAGGAGAGCACTTAACTTCTAATGATACTGGTTTCTAAATACTGTCCTCCAATAATAGGAACCAGGAATCATTAAAGAACTGTCTGATTCTAGGGCTGGTGCCATGGAAATAAATATGAGCCTGGCGATCTTGTGGTGTTTCAATGTAAGGAAGATTAAAAAAAAAAGAAAAAAGAAAAAAACAAACATAAAAAATGTGCAGGAACCAATTTGAAAAAGTTCCCATGAAACAATCTGAGCAACAAAATAAATAATAAAAGTGCAATGTTTATAACTAAAATAATAAATTAAATATCCATGATCCCATAAATAAATGAATAAATGATTAATATGTAAGTGGGAAAAAAGGAAAACTCTTTTTTAGAAAAGAATCTCAGTTATTATAAATATAGAAGGCCTGGGGGAAATATAAAAGTACTGTTAAACCCTATAGTAACCATTGCTGCAGGTTAAATCCTCCAAGGGTGCTAAAAAGAATGGGTGAATATTTAAGTAAAAACAAGATTTTGCATAGTCTCCAAGTATCTCTGTATTAGTTTTTAAGACTCTTCTTAATTTCAAAACTATTTCTAAATAAAAAGTAAAATATAATAAGGGAAAGAATAGTGATGTTGAAAAATGTTTTTGATCCATTAAATTTTAAAAAGCCTTTAGGTTCCAATTTTATGCACCTACACACATACAAACATACACATATAAACACACAACCAATTGAGAAAATTAAAAATTGATTTAAAATAGCTTAAACCAAAATGTAAGACATAGGTATCTCTTGGTGGTGGCACAGAGTGCTTTAGTAGTGATTTCAGTTTTATAGCATCATTATTATTATTGCTTATCAATATTTTCTAAAATTTTCTGCCGTGACTGTGTATTCATATTAGAATTAAAAATATATTGAAGACATTCCTGGAAGATATGTTTCATGCTTCATATTCTGCATTGTTGAAAACAATAATGGGTGCTGTCAAAGTGAATTGTTGAATTGAAACAATGCCTTGCTATTTTCTTTTCCAAAATAGATAATCATCTATCTAATTTATATTTGGATACAGAACTTATCTTAGTGCTTTGGACAAAATACTCAGAATAGTTGAGTTATAAATTATAAGTGTTGCTCTATTTAAGTTAGTATAAAGTTAAGAACATCTGGAAAAATAACATGTATAACATCTGATAAATAGAAATTACAAAAAACATTTAAAGCTAAACATTATCCTAAGCATTTTATATATCTTAGTTTATTCAATCCTTAGCACAACTCAGAGGAGCAAGGATACTACTACTACTGTCATTTTACAGATGAAGAAACCAGGGCACAGAGATTAAGTAATCTGGTTACACAGCTATAGCAAGTGACAAGCAGTGATATAAAGCACGTCTATATTTATTGTTATTTAACTTCTCACAGCAACTCATTGAGTTAGGTATCTTTATCTCCAGTTGTCAGATGATGAAACTGAAGCTCAGAGAAGCAAGTGCTGGCCTAACTAAATATGTCAGGGCTGGGACACTTGATCTCAAAACCCTTGCTGTTTCAGCTATAACATGCTGCCTCATGCATTAACATGAAGTGGGCAAACCAAAACAGGATATTACCAGAGAGCTGTCAAAACACATCTCCAGTGGAGAACTCCACATGTGGATTAGTTCTTTCCCAAGTCTGCTTAAATTTCACACCATCCACCTACATTTTTTTTTCCTACCAGCTGAGAATGGTGACATTTCTTCTTCTCTGGTTTAAATCAGAAAAACCTGCAGCACTACAACCACCAAAGAAGGTATGTATTAGCTTACAGAGATTTTTGTCCCCCTCTTCTTTAATTTAAAGAGGCAGTTAACAAAAAGAAAAAAATCCTGCTTCCATTCCTGTCTGTAAGAATGTGACTGTAGGAATTCTCAGGCAAAAAAATAAAGTAACTTCATTTTTAGAGTAAATGCCCTGTTGACAAGTTGGCAGGGCTGCCTTGTTTGGAAAAGAATGTGCAGAAAACCCAAAAGATAATTAGTGTGTGGTAACCTAACAGCATGCAGCAGGGCTGTAACGTGTCTGGCAGAGTCAGATGTGGCCACACAGTTCATTAACGCTGTATAGTTTGTTTAATTCCAGTTGGGGTAATTAGAGAAGGTTCTAGAACCTGCCTAGAGCTCCAAAATAGACTCTGATTTCAGCAGCAGTGAGGTGGATCTAAGCCACCACAGTGGGCCCCAGGAGATTAGAAGATTAGAATTCCTCACAAACCCATTTGCTTTTCTTTGACAATCATCTCTGCACTGACCATAATGATAGAGGAGAAGAACAGCATGACGGTCACAATAAAGGAGAATTTTTAAACTGGCTTTAAAATGCACTCTATGCTGATTCCATTATTAAGCTTATCTCTTAACTTATATTTTGCTTAAGTGTCCATTAAAATCACAGGAGTTTCTCATTTTTATAGTGAGTAAATTTTAACAAAATTCTTTATGAAGTATTTTTTTCTATTAATGTAGTTTTGTCTTTCTAATAATTTAAGAAAATTAAAAATATTTCATTGGAGAAAAACATTATCTAGGTAATACTGAATGTTTTGAATATGAAAATGCTTGCTAGGACTTTGAGAATTTTATCACTTTCCTGATTTTTCTCCTATCCCTACTTCCTTTTTCTCCCTTCCTTTCTCTCTTCCTCAGACCATGGAAATCACACCTGTGCCCAAGATTCTCTGTCTCCACATTCAAAACTCTTGAAATTCAGCCCTGATAGATCTCTTTCTGCTTGTGTATTTATATTGTCCAACTGAGCTAGGATGCACTATTTCATATAGCCAATAGAAGCCGCTTTAAAATATGAAGGTGCCCCAACTTGATGTATCCACTTAGTAATTCTCTCGTGCAAATGAGTATTGCATTTTAGGTTTATTGGACCTGAAAAAACTATCATATGAATTTGTTTATAATGCTACACTTACAGTGTGTACTTTCTGATCCTAGCAACTGACGTGAGGGAAGTAATCCAGCTATGCTGAGCAAATAGGGAAAGCTGAACTGCTGCTAGATATTTTTCAAAAGTCTTCCTCTATATGGTTAATTGGCCAACAGATATTCAAGTGGTTTGGATCTTTTTAAAAAAATTAAATAAGAACAGATTTTTTTTTTCTAGTCTACATGTGTAGTCTGTCACAACAACTATAACTATTTGCCAAATTCCTGCAGCCCTGTCTTTAGCAGAAGAAAGAGAACATGTGTGGCTTTTGCTTATAGCTGTAGGTCAGTGTGGTGTGTCATTGATCTGATCAATGCTACCATGTACCCTGGGCATGACTCCAGCCTCCCAGAAAAGGATTGCTGTATCTTTCCAGGATCTGCTTTGAAACATTATGTATGTTTTCTTTCTCTTTTTACCTGTCTTTTCCTGACTGCCTAGAAGGGGTAAACATGCTTCACTTACCCATCCATCACCCGTTTGCAATCCCACATCTATTTTTCTATGGAGTAAGGCAAAAATCACTGTGAGACTTCTCTCATACCACGTTAGAGGAGTGGTGACCAACCTCCCCAACATAAAGCTTATTGTTGGTACCATGCCAGTCTGGCTTCTTATCCCTAGTGAAACTGAGTAGTTCAGTGAGAACAAGATATTACCCAAAGCCAGCTCCATTCAGCAAATGGTGTAGGCTTCTTGGCTCATTTCCTCAGTTCTGGAGTTCATCACACCATAAACCACAGGGACTTTGTAGGCATGTTATTGTATTAGCACCATATGGAGACTACTCATGGAACTCACATGCAGAATGTGTGATGTCAGAGCAGTTTACATGAATCCAAATTTTGTGCAGCTGTTAGACACAGATGTTTCATTTCATTTTTTATGTCAGCATCATCCCAATAAATTCACTGATCCTGAGATTAAAAAGTAAAGAAAGCTCCGTGTGCTCACACCTATTTCAGAGCCAGGAAGCTTTATACCACTTATATGGAGATGTACACTCACTACCGGGGTCACAACAGAGCTATGGCTCTCCTACTCACAGAAGGACAAATATATCTGTGGAAATCAATAGGAAAGCAAATGCAAAAGGGCAGCAGCCCTCATGCAAATGAGAAACTATTATCTAGAATCGGATGCACTCTTTGCAATAGATTCCTGCAAAGAAAAATTTCAGGATGAACATCGCAATTTCTTCAGAAGACATTTGATAAAAACGAATTGGCTTCTGAAAAGGAAAAGTTTTGGCTGATGAGTCTCTCTGAGTCTACCTTACAAGCCTGTCTTGGGTTTGCCTTCATCAGGGCAATATATATCATTGTCTTTTACCAGTAAAAGAAAACCTTCAAAGGTTGCCACCCAAATAATGCTCATATTAAAAAATAAATAGCTCTCAATGTTTCCTTGGATTTAAGAAGGCTACACACATGTTTTTCAATGCCTGGAGTTTTAGTTATGTATGCTATTTATGACTCTCCATAATATGACTAGATGTGTTATTTAAAAATAAATGCTGAGACTGTATTTTCTGTGATTCATTTTGGAATAGGTTGTGGTTCTTCATGGTTTTGTAAAGAAATAGAACTCTGGGGATAAAAAAAAGAGGACAAGAAGTCTCTGCTTTTCTGAACTAGTGTAAGCACACTTTATGGTCCCGAATTAAGACTTGATTTTAGTTTTATTCTCCCTCTTTGCCTCACCCTTATCACCTCACTCCAGGGACTTTTACAGAGTCATCTTGCCTTATGAGATGGCAGAATAAAGCCTTGCACACACATTGCCCTGTGTGAAAGTGGCTCATGCACAAGAATCATGTGGAGTTGTTTGTTTGACTTGTCTCTCCTCCCCATCATGTTTTATTGTACATTTTTTTTAAATCAGGGAAAACAAAACTGCTCCAGCTTATCTTCTGAAGAAGATAGGAAACATTCAACTACAATATGCTGTGAACATTTTAGAGCATGCTTCTCATTTCAGATGCATGGTGTGCCTAGCTACTTGAGACAGAAAATCCCCTGCTGTGTTCTCTAGGCAGGCACATAGAGCAGATTTTGTGTGATCCAGGACTTAGTTTAGACTCTGGCTCTTAATGCTCAGTCATTAAACTGCCATAGAAGATGCAACTCTATTTGGTATTTTGGGGAAGATCCACTAAGTGGCTCATCCCAAATTTGGTGGGGAGAAGAAATGGATTTCAATTTAGCAACAAGGGAAAAGTGTGCTTGAAATGAGGCTTACTGATTTTAATCTGGAAGATACTGCTCTTCAAACAGAAAGTTATGCTCCATTGCACCATCAACTTCAAACATTTTTTAAACTCTCTGGACCTGGTGATAGATGCTAAAGGATTCAGGGTCCCTTTTGAGCACAGTGCTGGCTAGATTGTTGTAACTCAGGGGAGGGAACTCATGTAACAGCCATGCCTGATAAGAAACTGCTGGAAATTTGGAAATTCTCATCTAGGAAAATTGGAAGATTTGCATGGAGGCCTCATGACAATCATAACAATTATACAAATGCCTCGAGTCATGAAAGCTAAACTTTGTGAAAGGTTCAGCTCTTGGTGAATGAGACTCTTTTGACTTTTTTTTTTTCTTTTTTTTTTACTCATTCTTTTCATGACTCATACCACTCAAGACTAAGCTGTCATCCTTCTATTAACAATCATATTGTTTTCTCTGTGATAGATATATATCCATTTAATGAGTTCATGTAGGAATTTGCAGCATAAAACAAATCTTACAGAAAAAAAAATCTGTGCCTGAATGCTTGATTTCTGGAGGTAGTTATATTCTTTTCTTTTTTTGTTTTCCTTTTGAGACAGTATTCCTCTGTCACCCATGCTGGAATGCAGTGTTGCTATCTTGGCTCACTGTAACTTCTGCCTCCTGGGCTCAAGCAATCCACCTACCTCAGCCTACAGAAGAGTTGGGACTACAGGCACACACCACAATGTCCAGCTAATTTTTTGTATTTTATGTAGAGAATGGGTTTCACCATGTTGCCCAGGCTGGTCTCAAACACCGGGGCTCAAGTGATAGGCCTGCTGTGGCCTCCCAAAGTGTTAGGATTATAGGCATGAGCCACATGCCTGACTGTACTCTTATATTACTGCTGTTTTCTATATCCTTCACTCTCAACACCTCATTCCCTGACAAGATTACTCATTTTTGAGTTGAAAAAAATCCATTAATGCTTTCACTGAAGAAAATCCTCTAGGCTGCTCCTACCAAGGTAATGAGAGACTTAATGATCAGATATTCAAATACATGCGATGAGAATACATGAAATTTATAGATGAACTACCCAACCTCCTTTTTTTTTTTTTTTTGAGACAGAGTTTCGCTCTTGTTATCCAGGCTGGAGTGCAATGGCGCGATCTCGGCTCACCGCAACCTCTGCCTTCTGGGTTCAGGCAATTCTCCTGCCTCAGCCTCCTGAGTAGCTGGGATTACAGGCACGAGCCACCATGCCCAGCTAATTTTTTGTATTTTTAGTAGAGACGGGGTTTCACCATGTTGACCAGGATGGTCTCGATCTCTCGACCTCGTGATCCACCTGCCTCAGCCTCCCAAAGTGCTGGGATTACAGGCTTGAGCCACCGTGCCCGGCCCAACCTCCTTTTAAAAGCCATTGACTTTATCCTGAACAGGCAGTTTATATGTCTGATCATCTAATTTACCAAGAAATATGTTTTTTCAAATATTTGATCATAATTTTTTTATCTTATCCTTCCAGTATTTACATTATGCATATGTTAGTCCTTTTGATATTGTCCACAGTTCTTCAGTGTTCTGGGTTTTTGAGATTCTTTTTCCTCTTTGTGCTTCAGTTTGGGAAATTTCTATTTAAACGATGTTCAAATGCCCTGATTCTTTCTTCAACTATGTCCAATAGCTAAACCTGTTGAAGATATTCTCCAGTTTTGTTATAGTTTTCCATTTCTAGTATTTCCTTTTGTTTTTTATATTAATGGTTTCTATCTCTTTGCTGACATTATGCATTTGGTATTGCATGCTGGTTATTTGTCCATTTGAGCCCATAATATATAAATCAGTAATTTTAAATTCCTTGGATGATAATTCCAGTATCTGTGTCATATCTGATTCTAGTTCTGACGATCACTTTGTCCCTTCAGGCTGTCCCTTTCTTATCTTTTAGTGTGCCTTGTGATTTTTTTGTTGAGAGCCACATATTATGTATTTCTGACAGGTACTGAAGTAAACAGGCTTTTTGCGTGAGGATTTATGTTAATCTGACCTGGAGTTCGGCTGTGTTTAATGATTATTATAGCTGTCAGTTCCAGAAGCTTCAAATTCCTCGAGTGTTCTTGTTTTTGTCCTCTCTCTTGCCTTTGTGGCTCCATTTGTATTTCTACTCACAGTCTGGATCTTGCAGTTCTTTCAACAGTAATCGACTGAAAGTATATTGATATGGTGGTAAAGTATGAAGGAGTGGAGGTGTTCTATAATCTTCTAATTAAGTCTCCGTCTTTCAGTGGACCTATGTCTCAGGGGCGTGGCCTTCATAAGTATTTCTGTCCCTTTTCCCTGATAGAGGACCCCACATCACCCAACCCCTCCTTCTCCTACTATACTGTAGTCCTAGTGCCCTACTATGTTTGTTTTGATATTCCTTTTGTTTCTTTTAGGTTAGACAGGAAGTCATGGGAGTGAAGTAGGGTGAAAATCCACTCCACCAGGTAGAATAAGGCTTCAGTATTGCCCTATACAGTAGTCTCCACTCATACGTGGCTGATATGTTCCAAGACCATCAGTGGATGCCTGAAACCTCAGATAGTACTAAACTCTACATATGGTATGTTTTTTCCTATACATATACACCTGTGATAAGGTTTAATTTCTGCATTAGGTACAGTAAGAGATTAACAATAACTAATAATAGAAAAATCATAATATACTGTAACGAAAATTACGTGAATGTGATTTCTCTCTGAAAGTATCTTTATACTATACTATACCACAGGTAACAAATCATGAAAAGCAAAACTATGGATAATGGGGGAGACTACTTTACCCTTGGATAGTAGGCTTTTGTTACAGAGAAGCAGCTCGGAGGGTTACACTATTGTTACTCTTTCCATCACCCTTCCAGGGCCACAAGGTGGGGGGTTTCTCAGCTCCTTACCCTGAGAACATGGCAGGATTCTGAAGGAGAAAGACCTCAAAATTGTGGCAAGAAGTATTTAATACCTCTGCGATTGGGGCTTCAGTGTTCTCACTGTCACATTAGTCCACACTTGACTTCTAGTAATTCTTCACATTTACTGGTGAAGTAAGTGTTGCCACTCTTTTTACTACAGTGGCTTCTGCTGTGTCTCTCTAGATGAACCTGTCTCCAGATCTCAGGGTGCGGTTAACTCTGAAACTTCAGTTCTCTCATAGATCCAAAAAAGTCATTGATTTTTAGTTTGTCTAGCTTTTTCTCACAGGGATGGGAAGGGTGACTTCCAAGCTTTTAACACACATCAAAAACAAAATTGCCACAAATTTAGTTACAGATCTAATTGACTCTTATTTTCAATTCATGACTTTGGGCATTTCCAATTCTACAAAAATAGAATAAGAGCTCACCCTGGGCAATGATAGGACAGTGGGTTTTGTAAAGTGGGGACAAAGAAACAGAACAATAGAAAATAAAAGGCTGACTGAGCCCATACCTATAATCCCAGCACTTGAGAGGCCAAGGTAGGAGGATCACTTGAGGCCAGGAGTTCAAGACCAGCCTGGGCAACAGAGTGAGACTTCATCTCCACAAAAACAAAAATAAAAAAATTAGCCAGGCATAGTGGCATGTACTTGTGGTCCTAGCTACTCAGGTGGTGGGAAGATGACTTGAGCCCAGGAATTCGAGGATGTAGTCATTTATGGTCATGCCACTATACTCCAGCCTAGGTGACAGAGCCAGACTCTGTCAAAAAAAAAAAAAAGAGTAAAAGCTGATTGGTTAATGTCAGATTACTTTTATGTAAGAGTTAAAGCAGATGAGTCTTCCTTAAGCTGACTCAGGTAGACTGGGGTCTCCTGTTTTTATGAAAAACTGGTCTGTTTTGGGATATGTCTGCAAAATTTCAATTTGATTATGTGGCATTTAGCATGAGTGACTCCACTGGATTTGGTCTGGTTTGTTGGAAACTAATGTGGGAGTTCAGTTCAAAACAATGGCCTCCAAAATTTTTGTTTAACATATGTCAGATTGGACACCAGAAGTCTACAAACTAAAATAAAATCCCAGGCTGGGAATGGTGGCTCATACCTTCAATCTCAGTACTTTGGGAGGCTGAGGTGGGAGGATCACTTAGGGCCAGGAGTTAAAAATCAGCCTGGACAACATAATGAGACCCCGTCTCTACAAAAGAAAAAAAAATTGGCTAGACTTGGTGATACACACCTATAGTTCTAGCTACTTAGGAGTCTGAGGTGGAGGATCCCTTGAGGCAGAAGGAGTTCAAAGCTGAAGTGTGCTATGATCATACCAGCACAGGTGACAGAGTGAGACTCCAATCTCTAAAATATAAAATGAAATCTCATTTTTTGCCTTTCGGGTTGTCAAATATTAAGATTGATAATAATATTCAGTATTAGAGAGAGGGAAGAAAAGGGCGTTCTCATATTGTGCTAATGGGAACCTAAATTGGTATTGCCCTTCTTGAAGGCAATTTCACACTATCTGAGTTTAAAAGGCACAACCCTTTTGAGGCAGCACTTCTACTTGTCAGCTTGCAGGAATCCATCCTATAGACAAGCTCTTACAAATGTGAAAATATATGTACAGGGTATCACTAAATAATTTTCTATAATAGCAATACACTGGAAACAATCTAAAGTTCTATCAGTAGAAGAATGGTTTAGAAAAAACTATGATTTATTTATTCCATGGCCATTATACAGCACATTAATAAAGTATATAGATTAATAAACTAAAATAGTAACATGTTCATAATGTATTGCTATGTTAAAAGTCAAGTTATAGAGTAGTATGTAAATATGATATTATGGTAAAAACAAAGCAAGTACTATGTGTGCATGGGGGATGAGGGTGAGTATCAGAAATAAGTACTTGTATCTCCTTAGAAAAATGTCTACAAGTGTAGATATTAAATTCTAGCAGTTAATAACTTCTCCTCTAGCAAAGAAGGGAAAACTTCCATTTTAAAGGAAACTAATACATTTTAAAACAAGTGTGGATTATTTTTGTGATGGAAAACATGCACACACAAATCAAGCAGGCTTGATTCTTTCATTAAAGAGAAAGCTGTCTGGGAAAAGACAGCAATAGCCTTTAGTTCATGTTTCTAAGCAATTCTAGGAATCTTAAACAAGTTGCATGTTTGTCTGAGTAAAAGACCTCTTAGGAATTTAGCAGGGAAAGAAAGTTACTTTTCTGCCAGTGGAATGGGTTGGCGAATCTTGGCATGTGTAAAAGTCAGGGCACAGACTGTGTCTATTTTATGTATCTTTGTCACCCTACTGTCTATACCATGTTGGCCACTTAGCAGGGTCTCAGAATATATTGGTTGGATTAATTATGTAAAAATATGGCAATGTCTCTGTGACAAATTATTGTACTATGTGCAATAGGGAAATCTGGCAAGCAGTTAATAGGAAGTTTCTCTGTTCTTAATGAATATTCTAGAATTTAAATACTGAAGTTACTAGCACCATAGCAATGTTGAAGGAATGAACCAAACCTAGAACGAATGCTGCTCACTGACAGAATCTTTCTCAAACTGAAATAGCAATGAAATTGTATGGGCAATTTTCTCTCTTACCAGCTCATAAAAAGGACCACAGACTCAGGCAATGACCTAAAAGTACAATATTTTAGCTTTAATTTTTGTGTTCAAAATATAATGTAGCAAATGGGGCCCACAGTTACGACTTCTTGGGGTTATCACAGGTTGTAGCATTTGACCACAAACTATTGAGATTAAAAGAGAGAGAAGAGACCAGAATTTATTAAGCACCTCCTACCTACTCGTTGAGGAACTAGGCACATGGTATCTAGTCTAGTGACACTAGTCACTCAGCATATGGCACCTCATTAAATCTCACAACAAGCTTGTGAAGTGTTGTCATCATCTTACACTTCCAGGTGAGAAAACTGGAGGTTGGACCACTTGGATAACTTGTCTCAGGACATATAGCCAGAAAGTGGCAGAGTTGGGATTTGAATACAGATGGGCCTGGCTCCAAATGCCATACTTGTCTCTCAGGCAACCAACCTGGAATAGTTGGCTTTGACATGCCTCATTTATATTGACATGAGAGAAGTCCCTGTAGAAGATTCCTAAGGGCTTGGTTACAAAGAACTAATTAGACTGAACCATCCCATCTGTAAAACTAATCCAGAGATTTTACACCCATATGTAAGATCCCCACCCCATCTTTAACTTCTACAAGCCCTGGGGAAATGACTCAGTATTACCGAATAGGGCTCTCAAAATCTTGAGTAAACACAGGTGTGCTGTACAATTCTCTGAACCCATCCCAGGATGCAGATACCCCCATACTGAGACAAATCTCAGTCTCAGTGAAGAACTGCTTACGAGATCATCATCAGTGATACGGAGATGGTAACTTGTTATAAACACCCTCATGGAATAAAGCTATTCGTTCATTTTTCCATAATATTTGCTAACTCAGATGAAACGATTTTCATCTTTGTTTTCACCACAGCAGAAAGTTAACATGCCAGAGTGCTGCAGCTTTCAGCATGTTTAGGCAATGTTTGAGTCCTTCTCCCATGTATCTTATGCCTGGGGTTTGGCCTCCCTTTGGAGTACATTAAATGCTACATCTATTTATTGTTCAGCTTTTTTCTCATAGGGATTGGAATGGTGACTTCCAAGCTTTTTACACACATCAAAAACAAAATTGCCACAAATTTAGTTATAGATCTAATTGACTCTTATTTTGAATTCATGACTTTGGGCATTTCCAATTCTACAAAAATAGAACAAGAGCTCACCCTGGGCAATGATAGGACAGTGGGTTTTGTAAAGTGGGGACAAAGAAACAGAACAATAGAAAATTAAAAAGCTGACTGAACACATACCTGTAATCCCAGCACTTGGGAGGTCAAATTAGGAGGATCACTTGAGGCCAGGAGTTCAAGACCAGCCTGGGCAACAGAGTGAGACTTCATCTCCACAAAAACAAAAATAAAAATATTAGCCAGGCATAGTGGCATGTACCCATGGTCCTAGCTACTCAGGAGGTGGGAAGATGACTTGAGCCCAGGAATTTGAGGACGTAGTCAGTTATGGTCATGCCACTATACTCCAGCCTAGGTGACAGAGTCAGAGTCTGTCTATAAAAATAAATAAAAGCTGATTGGTTAATGTCGGATTGTTTTTTATGTAAGAGTTAAAGCAGATGAGACTCCCTTAAGCTAACTCCTCAGGCCCTACATGTTGGAATGCTTCATTTCTCTCCTCCTGCTGCTTGCTTTTCTCTCCTCCCATAGCTTTATGTATCTTTTACATACCAATCGCATCTACTCTTATTTCTCCAGCCTTCATATCTCCAGTCAGATATCCAACAGACATCTTTGTAACAGAGCTGCACAGAAGAATTCTTGATTCCTGCATTGATCTCAAACCTATTCCTCCTGGCGCCATGAAATCAGTTTTCTGTCTCAGTAAACATCACCACCAAACCTGAACATTTTACTGGTTTCCTGCCTTTCCCTCACCCTATATCTAATTCCTCTCAGTAAGCTTTCAGGTTCTGCCTACAAAACATCTCAAACTGATGAACTTTATCTCATGATATTGCCTACATTAAGCCACCAATCTCTTGCCTCAACTACTTTAAGTTGCTCTTCTTGCTTCTATCTGTTTCCCATAAGGCAGCCAGAATGATAAATTTAAAACATAGATAATACTGATCTTTTGCTTGAAATCACTCAATGTTTCCCAGTTGTATTTTACCAATGGTCTATAGCACTTGCATTATCTAGCTCCTACCGATCTCTACTACCTCACCTTGTATGTTTCTTCTAACTTGCAGCCCCACAGTCATGTTGTCCCACTATTTCTTGAACACACCAAGCTTATTCTCCCTGGGGTTTCCCTTGCTGCTCCTCAGGTTTCCCCCCTCCCAGATTTTCCATGGAGTCTTGCTCATTATTTAAGTCTAAGCACAAATGTTACTTCCTCAGTGGTTCTATGTCCATCCTAAAGTAGTTATGGTTTACTTTAACACCCTATCACAACATCCTGTTTTATTTTCTTCATATCACTTAATATTATCTAAAATTATTTTGTTCAGTTGTTTATTTACATGTTTATTGTATGCTTTGCTCTGTAGAATGACACCGCCACATGAACAGGGAGCTTTTCTCTTTTTTTCAGGACTGTATCTCCAGAGCTAATTTGTTAAAAACTGAAATAGTAGTAGATGTTGCCTGTGTAATTTTCTCTCTGCCAGCCCACAGAATAATAGATCACTGAATCACAAAATAACCTAAAAGTATACAATTTTAGTTTTTAGTTTTTCATTTTAAAAAAAAGGGGATATGAATTAGGATTCTGAATCAAAATCAGACTAGAACATAGTAGGGGTTCAATAAAAGTTAGTTGACTGTGGAGTGCACAATTGCTTGAACATGATTACAAAAAAGTGAAATGCTGCCTTCAACTAACCTGAGGCTATAATTATGATAAAAGAATACTGTGATGATTTTAAGCAGCATTCTAACTAAATGACAAATTCTGGCTTATGTTAAAAATTTGCATTACATTGTGTCATGACTTACTGGATCATTGATCATATCAGCTGGACGTTGTGAAACATTCTCCACTTGAATTCATCCAAAGAAGAATAGTATGGAGGAAATCTACTTTCCTAATAGTGACTAACTACCCTTACTGAACATATCCATTTGATTTTCATCACTTCAGATGTCTAACATAATTTCTAAAGTGCTGAGATGGCCAAATAAGGGCTGCCCTGATTAGTGACCTCCATTTCCCCTTCAAAATAATCCCTCTCAGTTAGTTAAATTGGACCCTGGCAGTCCTGGCTTCTAGCCAATGAGTCAGTAGAAAAGAGGGCTGACTGCCTTTGAACAACACCTTTCTTTAGCAGAGGTTCATGATGAGGACCCTGATCCCTTTTGGTAGGAGTAGTAACATCCTTTTGCTCCTTCTCTTTCCCCTTTCAAACAGTAACATATTATGTATTCTCATCACTACTCACCAATGTTGTCTGAAAGCAAAGATGCAGAATGCCAACACTCAATAGAAGCTTGAGGTTTCCTTTTGCCTCCTAAGGAGAACTTCTAAATAGAGGCATTTTATAAACAGCTTGCATGTTCTTTCAGAGAGGAAATTGGAGAAACTGGCTGGCTGAATGAATATGAAACATGGAGCTGTACGAAAGCTTTTTCATCTGATAAATTGTGGGTGAACCTGAAGGAGCAGGGGAGACAGTGGTTCTTTTATTATCTGCAAACTGAGCCAGAGGCATGTCAAATGGCCTAGGGTATCTTCTTCAAATTGAAGTGGATATTCTTTAACTCTAGGTTAAACAACAGCAACAATATAAAATTAAAAACAGTCTCGATAAGTTGCAAGGAGGAGTCATTAATTTTCACTAAATTAAACTGGGCAAAGTTGTCTTTTGCAGGTTCTAAGAGATTTATTTCAGAAGTTTATGTCAACAAAGAGTGCAAAATGAGTTCAAGTCAGATTCCACATAGATTTGGAAGAAGGAGAACATACAAATTATAATGAATGAAGTAGGGAAAGATTTCCTGAGAAGTCACAGCAGTTAAATTCTTCAGGTTATTTTTTCGTTTGATCTGGAAAGGGAAATGCAAGATGACTTACACCTGCAAGGGAGTTAGGCTATGCTGTTTGTTCTTGAGACTCAGGAAAGTCAAAATCTCATTTGAGTTTAGTTAAGGTTTGTGTATTTTTTAGGACTAAAACATGTAAAGTCATGGAAATTGAGAGTTAGAGAGGTCTTTGGGGATCTTCTACTCAATTTATAGATGAGGACACATGTCTAGAAGGATATATGTCCCAAAGCTAAAAATGAAGTTCATCTTAGGCTTACACCACTCTCCTTATAATCGCTCTCTCTCTCTCTTCTAAATCTGTCTCTCTCCCTTCTTCAACTTGGAAATTCCAAACCTAATTGAAACTATATAGAAAAGGATAATGGGCTGCACTTCATGTCATAGTTGGAAACACATCTCCAATTACCAAATGAAAAACAATTAGGAAAACAAAGTGCAATAGAATAAATTACTTCTACTTAGACAAATTTTCATGATTGCTTCTATTTTATGTATCAAGCTATTCCTTTATTTTCCAGAGGTTTCCAAATGAAGAGAGTAAAAAGAGCTTTGGTATGATTTGATGATGGTAATTTAAGTTCTATTTTAATTTCTATTCCTCAAGTCTCTACCACTCCACTCCCAAGGTCAAATGCCACCTATTTGAATTCTACCTCTGTGTACTCAAAGAGAAGCTGGAGACAATGAAAGTTCAGGCCTATAGATATACTGATCTGGAATAACTGGACACTGGCATCTTAATTTGCAAGACATTAAGGAAATATTTTAAAGTACTGTGAGTCAGATGATGTCACTGGCCTTCTAAAAATGTGATAACCTCAAAAGTATCCCCTAAGATTTGAGCCTACCATCATTGACATCAACTGAGAAAAATAAAAATTCCTTTTCTTTTTTTTTTTTAAAAAAAAAACTCATACTCTTTTTTTTTTTTTTTTTTTTTTTTTTTTGAGATGGAGTTTCACTCTGTTGCCAGGCTGGAGTGCAGTGGCATGATCTCAGCTCACTGCAAACTCAAGTCTCCCAGGTTCAAGTGATTCTCCTGCCTATCCTCCTGAGTAGCTGGGACTACAGGCATGCACCACCATGCCCAGCTAATTTTTGCACTTTTAGTCGAGACGGGGTTTCACCATGTTAAGCCAGGATAGTCTTGATTTCTGGACCTTGTGATCTGCCTGCCTCGGCCTCCCAAAGTGCTGGGATTACAGGTGTGAGCCACTGCGCCTGGCCCCTTTTTTAAGAAAAAGAAAAGATAGTAACTCTCTTTACAAGAAAACAAGCTACTTGTACATAAAGTGCTGTCTTGCATTAATTATAGTAGTGAACATTGGAAACTATCTTAATATCCAATAATAAAGTAGTGATTAAGTAAGTCATGGCAGATAATCTACATAAAATGCATGCAAAGATCAAAAGAGATCATTATGGAAACTGCAGCAATACGGAAGTGCTTATTTAATAATTATACATTAAGTATCTACAATATTACAGGACTCTTCTGGGTGATAGAAATAAAGGAGCATCTCAAATAGCTTGCAGTGTACTAGATGAATTAGACATGAATAAGCATTTCAGGAAGAAATTATGATGAAGACAAAGATGTGGTGGTGTGTTCTGGGAACTCTAAGCCATTCAGTATGACTAGGATGAAAGAGGCAGGGGGAGACAGAGAGGCATGCAGGGGCCAAATTAAAGGGCCTTGGAATTTATTCTGTATATAAAGAGTTGGTTTTTTTTGTTTTTTTTTGTTTTTTTTTTTGAGGCAGTCTCACTCTGTTGCCCATGCTGGAGTGCAGCAGCACAATCTAGGCTCACTGCAATCTCTGCCTCCCAGGTTCAAGTGATTCCCCTGCCTCAGCTTCCCAAGTAGCTGGGACTACAGGCAGGCACCACCACACCCAGTTAATTTTTTATATTTAGTACAGATGAAGTTTCACCATGTTGGCCAGGATGGTCTTGATCTCCTGTCCTCATGATCCACCCGCCTTGGCCTCCCAAAGTGCTGGGATTACAGGTGTGGGCTACCACCAAGAGTTGCCATTTAAGTTTGAACTGGATACAATACATGACTAATCTATGTATATAGTTATGTTTTCTTTAATTCACTGAACACATTCACAGTTATATACTCACTAATAAATTTGTTTGTTCATTTAAATTTGTTTGATCCTTAGATCACTTTCTGAGTTTGATGAAGACAGGTGATATAAAAATAAATAAAATATGATCTCTATCTCTGATCCCTAACAATCTAGTGGTAGGATACTGTCATCTAAGAAAATACTAACACTGTGTGATAAGCACGTCAAAGGAACCCTCTACAAGGTGCACAAAAACCAATGCTTTGACAGAGAGTGGACACAATAGTTAGATAGTCTTAACAGAGAATGACTATAAGTCTGGGGTAAAAAAACATGAAAATTTCAACCAAGAAAATTTAATAAAGGGAATTGGCTAACCAGGTCTGGAGATCTAAAACGGCACAATGGGCACACTGAGGTTTCACAGAGGCAGTAACTTTGCATCTCCCTAGGTCTGAGTAAGCAAAAGGAAGAGATTGGTATTATCTGAATTTAGAAGCTTGAAGACATACCTCATAGACGTAAGACTCAGACCTCAGGGAAGGGGACATTAGCCAGTGGTGCTTGTGTTTCTGAGGAAGGTAATGAAACCTGGTTATAAGAATGCCAAGAAGCTGGATACTGGAAACAGCTGTTGCTATCAGGATGCAGGGTCATTGAGGGGTAACATGAACAGAACATCAAGCAAATAGAAAGGAATGAGTCCCTTCATCCTCTCATGCTTTGTGGTCTTTCTTTAGTGTCCCACACAGAGGAAAATCAAAAGGAATTCTGCTGGCAAAAGAGAAAGGTGGTTTGCAGAGTCCAACCCCAGCATCACAAAACAAGATAGACAAAGATGGGTTTGGAGGTGACAGGAAATAGCTTAAACTCAGCATAAGAGTTTAAAATCTTACAAAGTGAGGAGGCTGGCTTAAGAGAGGGCCTTTCGGGCAGAAGGAAACCACATGTGCAAGGACATGATGCCATCCAAGTGCCTGATGCTCTTGGGAATTACACGTACTGAAGCAGTTGTGGCTGGAATACAAAATAAGTTGGGAAACTATCCAGAAGTGTATAGAAAAGGACCTTGTGTCCTGAGGGGCAGGGAATTCCATGTTAAGAGGAAAGCAGGATAATATTTGTTTTTAAATCTCATCGTATTTTTCTTTTTTAGTAATTCAGGATTTTTTTTCAACCTTACAGCCATTAAAAACAGATAAGATGTAAGGCTTTTTATCATAGAAAAGGAAAGTATTATATTTGATACAGCATAGAACAAAGAGGTCATTGCTTAGATTTTTGAATTTCAAAATAGTTTTTTAAGTCTCTAGGGATACAAAAATAGCCTGAGAGTGAGGTCTTTTGGCTTGCAAAAGTCTGACTTTTTGAGAGGAAAGATTGACTCAAACTCCAAAGCTTTAACAAGAGGAGAAATGAAAACCAAAGTCTATTCTAAGTAACCAGAGTAGGAATATACAGGATAGGATATAAGGTAAGTTTCTTTCTCACAGGACAAAGAAGAGCCTTCAGCAGCTGAGGGAACCAACCACAATGTAAAATTCTAGTGTGGTCACTGTGTTCATTTCTGCACTCCACCTCTATGTCACACCTGGGTGGACTGAAGGAGTGTGTATACGGATGTGAAAATGTCCTAAGACATTTAGCAAGAAGTTCCAGAATAAAAAGTTTATTCCTCAGTTCCCCAGCTGCAGCATGGTCCAACTACCTGCTCTTCAGAGAGGCCCTGTGTTGACAGGGTGTCACAATGATACCGTAGGATGGGTATAGGTAGTAGATCACCAGATAACATAATGCATTTTAGAATCAGTTTGCTGATTTTAAAGGAATACCTTATTTGGATTTTTACTAGAATTGCACTGAATCCATTCAATCTCAACCAACTTCGTTCTGGCTTCAATTGCTAGGATGCCACTGAAATTGATCTTGTCAAAATCACCAAAAATCCCCATATTGTCAAATCTAGTGGCTTTTTCTTCATTCTTGTTTTACTTGACCTGTTAACAGTATGCAACACAGATGAGAATGGCCTCCCTTTTTTTGACTAACTTCTTGCTCAGAGCTGGGGAAACATCACACAGTCTTGATTTTCTTCCTAACCCACTGAACTCTACTCAGTTTTTATTAGGCTCTTTTACTTCTGCCTGACATCTGAAAGTTGGGATACCAAATGACCTGGTTTTCAATTTTCTTGTCTACTTCCCTTCGTCTTAGCTCTCTTCTGGTCCCATGGTTTTAAATGTTACTATGTGCTAATGAATTCCAAGTACACACACACACACACACACACACACACACACACACACACACAGACTTGAATTTCATTTTGTTTTTTCCGTTTTCCGCTCACTAGAAAGAAAAAAAATGCTTAAATGTTTCAATGTCTCCATATATGGTGAACTATAGCATTTGTTTGTTTTGCTATGCGAAATGTAATGATTTTCAATGCTTTTCTAGGTACTTTTGGAGACGGCAACAAATCTAAGCCAAGAATCCAAGAAAGGCCAAATTCTTCCTTGGTTCATTTGCCTTTAGACAATTTTAAGAACATTCTATCAATTTCTCAATTTTGTTGATTAGCAATCAGCTGATTTGGCATTCTTGGTCCACTGGGCTTATCCCATCCCCAAAAGGTAGGTACTGTCATTCCCAAAAGAGGCGGTGCTAGAAGTGTCATGGGCATGTGGGACCTCAGTGGCCCTCTGGCCTAATTTTTCTTTAGACAGATGAAGAGACTGAGCTGGAAGAAGTTGATAGAAGTAGTCCAAGACCACACAGCTAGTTGATGGCAGAACAATATTGAATCTGAGATTCCAAGTTCTTACTTTTTTGCTTTTCTGTTATATCTTACTACATCTTTTACTGCTGTTGAAAATACAGACATTATCTTGTATAAATACATTTAACTGCTCTGTCCCAACTTTATTTGCCCTTATCCACATTCACTGGGATAATCAGTAGAGTTATTTGAGCACTGAATATGATCTACTTCATCTTTAGGCAGAAAAATTCATTATTCGCTCAGAAATATAAACTGGAGGTTTATTGGACATCACCTATGAGTCTGGGATTCACCACTAATTGTGTGAATTAATTAATTGGTTAACTAACTGGGCATTCTCCAATATGAAATAAGTGGGTTGGATAAGTGGCCCATGATGTACTTCTCAGCTCTTGTATTCAGGGTTTTTATGAACTATCATTGCAACTCCCAATTATCTTGTCCATAGGTACATTTGGAACACATAATAATCCTTTTAGGTCTCGATTAAATGAGATCTTGTTTTTTAGTAGCTTAGACAGTTTTGCTTCTTTATTTTTCATGTTGCTTTCAGTGCTTAGTACACTAAACCTCTAATATATTTTTTCCTCCAAATTACCACTAAATATGTGGTGACCTGTCATTCTGTTCTGACTAGTCTGTTCATTTTGTTTTGGGTCAGGGAGAGGTCTATTGCTAAAATCAGTGGAGAAGAAAATCTCTCATGGGTACTTTACAGCATCCCAGGGTCTAAGTCAAAGGTTGTCACACTTAGGACAATCAATATGCCTCTGGTTAAACCAAGTGTTGGTGCCTGGTCCTAAGGCCCTATGAATCCTCATGGGGAAACTGATTTCAGAACTTAGCCCAAAATAGATGCTTAGGACAGATCCTCTTTCTTGGAGCTTTTGAGTAGAGTCATAAAAGGTGAGCCACAGATAGAAGAGAGTAACAGAGACTCAGAGGTATGATGTGTAAAGGCTTAAAACAGAAGCAATGAGGTAAGAGAAGACATGAAGTGGAGAAAAGTTATACAAAGAAGGAAAGTGAAGAGGTGAGAATGGCTGAGTCACACTAATTGTGGACTCACTAGATAAACAAATCTGAGGCGATGCCCAGATGACTAGAGCTCTTGTCACACTGTAAGAGCTTCCTACAAGGGGCTTCTTGTGGCTCCACAGTTTTCCATCTATTTTTCTGACAATTTCTATCTTCTCAAGTAACCTAAGTATGCCTCTGTACCTTGCCAAGTAAAAGAGCCTAAATAACATGGTATCTTTGTCAAGCCCACACCCTAAACTGTTGGTGTGCCTGATTTTGCATTGCAGTAAGCACACATACAGTGAGCCAACATGCAGTAAGCATTCAGTAAAGTTTTGCTGAATGAAGCTGGTGGGGCGGGGCGGTGGGGGATGTGATTACTTTAGGAATGATTGAGTCCATGTTAGGCTGGTGAAAGGGTATTTCTATTTCCGGATCAAGGTGTATCCAAAGTTATCTGAAAACTTGTGGGCTGGAGCAAAGTGAGGCCTTGTGAGAAAGCGAAGGAAGAAATAGTTTAAGTAGCAAGATTATCAAGAAGGGCCTCAACTCAAAATATTTTTGCCTCCAACTTGCCATAGTCCCTGAAATATAGACAGGATATTAACTCCTTCAGTGGAAGGCAATGGGTTTCCAAGTGCTTTTTTACAAAGTATTTATGTTCAGAGACAGGAGTAACACATAAAGCTGTTATCATATTTCACACCTTAGTGTGCATTCATTCAGCAAATGCATTTCTCGACAGATTTTTTTTAATCCTAGGAACTGAGGAAATAGGAGTCTTGACGGTGTCGGGTCATGGAGAGTTGGAAAGTGGTACTTTTGGAGCATGGAACACTGCCGAAAGAAATTAGGATGACCATGTGAAACAACATAAATTCTGGGGTTACTCCTAGTGAAGGGAAGAAGGAAAGAAATAGTAGGGATGTCAGATTTTTCCAGGCCTCATTCTAGATGACCCCAATTACCACATGGTAACCTTCAAGGATGATATGTGTTGTATGACAAAGATTCTAGGTTTTGGAATAAGAATATCTGAGCTTTATCCTCCACTGCTGCTTAATAAATGTGAAACTTGGAGTTTCTGGCTTCAGTTTCTTCATCTATAAAATGGGAGATAAGATCATTCTTCAGAGGGAGGTGGTAAAAACCATCTGAGAGAAATGGTGGTCAAATGACTTCGGTAATTGCAAACTGCATGTGTTACAGTTCAGTCTGGAAGGAACAGTGACATAAGAGTAACCTTAGTTGAGAGTGGGCCCTCTCTGCTGCCAAGGGCCCTCACCTCTGCCTAGGCCCAGGGTGAAGTACATGGATTGACTTTTCTCCCACCTCACATGACTATTGTGGTTACTCATCAAATTAAAGTAAATCTCGAGGTTTTTCCTGGGGAAAAGTTATGCCTTCTTTCTTGATAGACAAGAGCACTGGCATTAAAGACACTTGAGCCATTTTTTTCCCTCATACTTTTCTCTTTCTTTCTTTTATAAATCTCTTCCAACAGATAGGTATGACAGTTACAAAGCTTTGGTTGCAAATTAGAGAAAACCTGAATCAAGCTAGTTAAAGTAATATTGGCAAGTTAATTGTTTATGTTACTAAATGGTCCAGTTATAGATTTTCAGGCAAAGCTTGATCCAGCAGCAAAATGATGGCATCTAGGGCCTGATTTGTTCCAGTTGTTTCTCTATTCTGTCCTCCATAGTATTTGCTTTATTTTAAAGCTGCTCATCATGATCCTAAGATAAGTGCCAACTAATTCACTGATCTTGTTTATCAGGAAAGAAAGCATAACTTCTTCCAAGCAAAAACCTCTAGATGTACTTTGATTGGATTACCTTAGGTGACACACTCCCTTTGAACAAATCTCTAGCTTGAGGAGATAATATATTGAATAGTTTAACCTAAGGTAAATTATCCATTCTGGGGCTAGAGGTGGATTCAGTTGTTTTAAAACCCCATGGATCCCAAAACAGTTTCTGGGCTAATAAGAAAGTGAATGGGGAGAAATGGATACTGAGGAAGTGCCACTAACAAAGACCACTATTATAGGTTAGAAAATGATGCCATCCTTATATGAAAAGCTGCAGTGTCCAAATGCATAGAGATTCTGTCATTTGAAAACTAGAGCACATGCTGTTTAAACCAAATTTGATATATCTACTATAACGGAAATTGACTTTCATCAAAAGGCATGATGAGCAATCATTAACCTTTGGATTTTGTGATTTTATAAAGCATTGAATTCTATACTTCTGTGCTCTCAGAAGGGAAGCTTTTTTTGTTTATACGTTTTGGTAATTTTTAACATGCTGTGAATTAAAATAGAGAATGTACTTTTTTTTTCCTTCTAGTATAAAATCGAATAAGCAACAGCACAATGCAGGAAGTCAGTCTAGCCACAGCAAATCTGTACTTGTTTTTGTGATAGCATGGGAAGAATGAATATTTGCCCTGTGGCATCAATTTCCTGTTTAATGTTCTCCAAGAGGCATTTGGAAAATGCCCAGCAACACAGATGTACGTAAATGCCACACATAACTTCTTTTCGTGAGTGGAAAGAGGAGTCTATAAAATTATGACAAGGCTGGTTTACCCTCACCTCCTGATAGTTGGTGAATCACTCTACTTTTAACTTAATGATTTGGAGGATGGATTATTCCAGAGTTTGGCATTGGAAGAACAAGCAATATAGGAATAGCATGGCTTTTGGTTTCTTATCCCAAGTTCTTATTCATTTAAGGCTATTTTTATCCCAAAGTTTGCCATATTTCTGCTGGAAATTGCCTATAAGAAATGTATACATATCAGGACAGGCTTTATAAAGCAAGCAAAAAAAAAAAAAAAAAAAAAAAAAAAAAAAAAAAAAAAGGCCCTCCAAAACCAGAAACCTATCTTTAAGATTTGCAGACACAAATTTGTTTTCAAACCACAGAAAAACATATGTGCACACCACATAATCTCTTATGGTGTGGGCAGATATGTTCTTACACCAGACCACTCACACACCATTTTTGGACATCTTATTTAAAAGGTTGAAGAATCAAAACCTATTTTTGTTCAACAACTAATCTCTAGGGTTACTATAGAATTTAAAACCTTGACACACAAAAGAAAATTCAGATATAAAGAATCTGTCCTCTAACATATTCTTTTTAGCTACCTCCTGACATAAAGCAATATGAGAAGTAATCTATTAAGTACCAAGTCTGAACAAGCAACATCTTTCTATATGTTAATGCTAATCCTTACAATACCTCCATGTTCCATATCCCTCATCTTATCGATGTGGAAATTAGGACCTTAAGAATATAAATAACAGTCTAAGGTCACTCTGGTAGCTGGTAGGGCCACATTCAAACCTAGATCCATCTGCCCATAAAGCCAAAGCTCTTTTCTCAAATACAGAAATTGTCAATCTAGAATTCCTAAATGGGCCTCAGAAGATTCTCAAGAGCCTAAAATTAAGCGCAAATCTGTAAGTATGTCTGTACATGTATTTTTCTGGGGAGAGGAACTAAAACTTGTTTTAGATTTATTCAGCTGTAATTTACAGAGCCTATCACAGTCTTGAAGACAGTAGGTACATAATAAATATTTGTTCAAAAATAATATCGGTCTGTGACACTAAAAAGGTTAAGAACCATTGCTTTTATTATGTGTCCCAGTATTGCTATAGCTTATCCCATTATCTATGCTATGGTTTAACAGATATGAATTTCCAGTACTACTGGCTTTGTTTTGGACACATATATTCATTCTTTTTTTAAAAAAGAAGGTTTAAAATTCAGAATCTAGTTGATATGCCATTTAAAACTATTTGATGTCTATATTAAAAGATTTAAAACTTTTAGACACTATTGTCCAAGGATGATTTTTCTTAAACAGATCACAACAGTGCAAAGGACTGCAAACTATTTAGACTAGCAGTACAGAACAGAAATATAATGTGAGCTCCAAACACAAATGACATTTGCAATTTTAAACTTTCTAGTAGCCATAGCCACACTTTAAAAAGTAAAAAGAAACAGGTAAAACTAAATTCAACAATATAGTTTATTTAAATCACTATATCCAAAATATTACCATTTCAACCTGCAAACAATATCAAAGATTACTGAGTTATTTTACATTCTTCTTCTCATGCTAAGTCTTGGAAATATAGTGCGCATTTTACAATCAATTCAGAAGGCTCCCTTCTTCATACTTGGTGGCCACATTGGCTCATAGCTGCCATATTGAACAGTGCATGTAGAGACTCAGGTGACTGAAAGAGGTGGACAAGGTTGATGGAGGCCACAACAAAGTAGGAAGAAAGTGCAGCAGGTTTTGTCATGTGAGGAGGCACTTCAGTGACCCAAGGTACAATGACGTTAGGTCAGGCTGCCAGCTCATATTGCCAAAATTGCAGCTTTGTAGATGATTATTAAGATGGCCCAAGAAAACAGTGTAACGTTCAGCATTTCAGCAAAAGTCTTTTCTTATTCCTATAGTCACCTTTTCTTGGAAACAGACATGCACATGAGTGCACGTGTAGGGGAAGATGTGATGCAGTGACTAAAGTTATGCCTAGCAATTATAATAATTTTGTTCTTTTAACCACACCTAGAGCAAAGGATCTAAGGGTTTTTTTTGTTTGTTTGTTTTGTTTTGTTTTTTAATACAGTCTTCTTCTGCCGCCCAGGCTGGAGTGTAGTGGTGCCATCTCAACTCGCTACAACTTCCACCTCCCTGGTTCAAATGATTTTCCTGCCTCAGCCTCCCAAGTAGCTGAGATTATAGGTGCCCACCACCATTCCTGGCTCTAATTTTTATATTTTTTTAGTAGAGACGGGGTTTTCACCATGTTGGTCAGGCTGGTCTCAAACTCCTCCTCAGGTGATCCACTCGCCTTGGCCTCCCAAAAGGATCTGTGAGTTTTATTGTGTGAAGTTAAGGCAGTCTCTGGCTCCTTAGGAAAGAAAAGAGGAGTTGAGATCCAGAGTTGCATTCTTCCATTCTACTGATAAAGGAAGGAGGCAACAGAGAGCCTGAGAGTATAGACTGCAAGACCAGACCATACCTTAAAAAAGCCCAGGAAATTCTGTTCTGCACCCTGACCAAGTTTAACTCACAGATCGTGCAAGTGCTTTCTGAGACCCTACAAAGGCTTATCTTACTCTGTGCTATGGTTTGCCTCTTCTAAGGCTGGACATACTGCACACTTAAAATACCTTCCGCTACTAGGCAGGGCAGTTGTGTTATCTTGAAACTCACAGATGTAAAGTAACTTTTGAAACTATATTTCTCCTTCTAAATTTTTCAGTTACTTAACATGACAAGCATAATATTGTCTTCCTCCATAACATACTTATAGTCTATTTGGGAATTTATACTTGGGTAAGCAGGGGTACCATACCTGGAATTTCCCCAAATTGAGAAATTATCTGAATCCATTTGACATGGTTCCATTTTATCCCTGGCCTTTATTTTAGATCGAATGGTAGATGTTTTAAACTTTAAAAGAAAAAATATATGAAGACCTATATACAACTTGAGGAAAACAGAGATACTGTTTACTTGGGAATCCTCAATTTTAACAACCTCATAGCACCCTAATAAATTATGAAGCATTTATAAGATAAATCCAAATTGTCAGAGACTAGAATGAAATCATACTCTAGACTTGTGAGGTTCCACATGACTGGAAAAAATTTCTTTAACACCACTGCTACTCACCACTACTGTTACCAATACCATCACCAGCATTACTACTACCATAATTGTAACTATTATAGTCAGTCTGCCATATCCACAAGTGCCATATAGATAGTTTCAACCAACGACTGATGGAAAATATTTGAAAAATAAAAATAACAATGCAACAATACAAGTAAAAAAACACAGTGTAACAGCTATTTACATAATATTTACATTGTATTAGGTATTATAAATAAACTAGACATGATTTCAAGTATATGGAGTATGTGGGTAGATTATATGTAAACACTATATTATTTTATATAAGGGACTTGAGCATCGCAGATTTTGGTATTGGGGAGGTGGTTCCTAGAAACAGTTCCCTGTGGATACTGAGGGAAAATTGTACTACCATCATCACCACCACCACCAACATGCCTCTCTTTCCATTTATCTGCTCCAGGTGGTTGGGAAAGGAACCTAGGAAAATAACATTTTATGGGAAGTTTCTTTTGCACTTAGGGCTACATCTTCCCAGCAGGTTAGAGAGTCATGAAGTGATAGGAATTGCAAAGTGCAACATCTGCAAAGCAATCCACAACCCCAAAACAATTTTTTCCTCTTCTATAATGATGCAAAGTTACTTGCTGAGCTACCATTGAATAGTAGAATAGAAAAGTTGAAGAAAGCAATTAACTAGCAGGGTGAAAATAAAAGTCAGAGATGACTGCTGCTGAAATCCCATGGGGAGTAATGAGATAAGAATTCTTAGGACTTAATTCATAACGAAGACAGTCAGAATGTGGAGGAGTGGATGGGTAGGCAATGACTCATGTTCCCTGCCCAGGGCACAACCTCAAAATAGTGAGGCTGATCCAACAGGCACAGATAAAAACCAGTCGCAGAATTGTACTCACTAGTCATGGATGATCTTTGTGCTGGTTAATTTCTAAGATTGCTTTTGTAGCAGAGTGGTGCCCTTCTCACAGCTAGTTTACAATCAGAAGCAACCGAGGAGGCTGGTTCCTCAACATTCTGATCTTGAGCAAGCTTCCTAATTCTCCAAACATTTGTCTTCATCTGCAAATGAAAATAATGCAGTATAAATTAGAAAATGTATGCTTCATTACATAGAATCTTCAAAACATATTGGGAATGATGGTGATAATGTGGACCTTGTTTACTGGCAGAATGCTTGCCTTATCTCTATTTATCCCCTCTACATTCCTAGGAAATAGGTATTATTATCATCTCCATTTTATAAATGAGCAAGGTTACTAAAGCTCAGCAAAGTTAAGGTCACATAGCTTGCAGAAAGATTTCTTCTTCTATATAACTTGATCTCTTTAACATGTAAACTGTGTAATTTGCAATAGTTCGAAAATCAATGGAAGATGAAAATGATTCAAACTCCCAAAATAAATACATACAGAAAAAGTCACTGATCTGAACCAACTGCATCAAAGAAAATGTAGTTTTACTTAGAATTGACTTGGCTATGTGGGCTGTCTTTTGGTTCCATATGAAGTTTAAGGTGTTTTTTTTTCCAGTTCTGTGAAGAAGGTCATTGGTAGCTTGATGGAGATAGCACTGAATCTGTAAATTACTTTGGGCAGTATGGTCATTTTCATGATATTGATTCTTCCTAACCATGAACATGGAATGTTTCTCCATCTGTTTGTGTCCTCTCTTATTTCGTTGCGCAGTGGTTTGTAGTTCTCCTTGAAGAGGTCCTTTAAGTTCTTTGTTAGTCGTATTCCTAGGTATTTTATTCTCTTTGTAGCAATTGTGAATGGCAGTTCATTCTTGATTTGGCTCTCTTTCGGTCTGTTATTGGTGTATAGGAATGCTTGTGATTTCTGCATATTGATTTTGTATCCTGAGACTTTGCTGAAGTTGCTTATCAGTTTCAGGAGATTTTGGGCTGAGATGATGGGGTCTTCTAGATATACAATCATGTCATCTGCAAATAGAGACAATTTGACTTCCTCCTTTCCTATTTGAATTAAAAACAAGCAATGGGGAAAGGATTCCCTGTTTAATAAATGGTGTTGGGAAAACTGGCTAGCCATATGCAGAAAACAGAAACTGAACCCCTTCCTGACACTTACACTAAAATTAACTCCAGATGGATTAAAGACTTAGATATATCTAAGACCTAACACCATAAAAACCCTAGAAGAAAATCTAGGCAAAACCATTCAGGACATAGGCGTAGGCAAGGACTTCATGACCAAAATACCAAAAGCATTGGCAACAAAAGCCAAAATAGACAAATGGAACCTAATCAAACTCCACAGCGTCTGTACAGCAAAAGAAACAGTCATTAGAGTGAACCAGTAACCAACAGAATGGGAAAAAATGTTTGCAGTCTACTCATCTAACAAAGGGCTGATATCCAGAATCTACAAAGAACTAAAACAGATTTACAAAAAAAAAAACCAAACAAACCCATTCAAAAGTGGGCAAAGGATATGAACAGACACATTACAAAAGAAGACATACATGAGGCCAACAAACATATAAAAAAACGCTCATCATCACTGGTCATTAGAGAAATGCAAATCAAAACTACATTGAGATACCACCTCAAGCCAGTTAGAATGGCGATCATTAAAAAGTCTGGAGACAACAGATGCTGGAGAGGATGTGGAGAAACAGGAACACTTTTACACTGTTGGTGGGAGTGTAAACTAGTTCAACCTTTGTGGAAGACAGTATGGCGATTCCTCAAGGACCTAGAAACAGAAATCCCATTTGACCCAGCAATCCCATTACTGGGTATATATCCAAAGGATTATAAATCGTTCTACCATAAGGACACATGCACACGAATATTCATTGCAGCACAGTTTACAATAGCAAAGACCTGCAACCAACCCAAATGCCCATTGATGATAGACTGGACAGAGAAAATGTGGCACATATACACCATGGAATATTATGCAGCCATCAAAAATGATGCAATCGTGTCCTTTGCAGGGACATGGATGAACCTGGAAACCACCATTCTCAGCAAACTGAAACAAGAATAGAATGGCGATCATTAAAAAATCGGGAAACAACAGATGCTGGAGAGGATGTGGAGAAATAGGAACACTTCTACACTGTTGGTGGGAATGTAAATTAATTCAACCATTGTGGAAGACAGTGTGGCGATTCCTCAAGGACCTAAAAATAGAAATCCCATTTGACCCAGCAATCCCATTACTGGGTATATATCCAAAGGATTATAAATCATTCTACTACAAGGACACGTGCACACGAATGTTCATTGCAGCACTGTTTACAATAGCAAAGACCTGGAACCAACCCAAATGCCCAATGATGATAGACTGGATAGGGAAAATGTGGCACATATACACCATGGAATATTACGCAGCCATCAAAAACGATGAGTTCACGTCCTTTGTAGGGACATGGATGAACCTGGAAACCATCATTCTCAGCAAACTGACACAAGAGCAGAAAATCAAACACCGTATATTCTCACTCATAGGCGGGTGTTGAACAATGAGAATACATGGACACAGGGAGGGGAGCACTGCACACTGGGGTCCGTTGGGGGGAAATGGGGGAGGGGCGGGGGGTGGGGAGGTGGGAGGAGATAGCATGGGGAGAGGTGACAGATACGGGTGAGGGGACGGAGGACAGCAAACCACACTGCCATGTGTGTACCTATGCAACAATCTTGCATGTTCATCACATGTGCCCCAAAACCTAAAATGCAATAAAAAAATAAAAAATAAAAAAATAAATAAATAAATAAATAAAAAAAGAAAATCAAACACTGCATGTTCTCACTCATAGGCTGGTGTTGAACAAAGAGAACACATGGACACAGGGAGGGAAGCATCACACACTGGGGTCTGTTGGGGGCAAATAGGGGAGGGACAGTGGGGGGTGGAGAGTTGGGGAGAGATAGCATGGGGAGAAATGCCAGATATAGGTAATAGGGAGGAAGGCAGTAACAACTCACACTGCCATGTGTGTACCTATGCAACAACCTTGCATGTTCTTCACATGTACCCCAAAATCCAAAATGCAATAAAAAAAAAGAAAGAAAGAAAGAAAGAAAATGCAGTTTTATTAGTTTCAAGGACATACAGTACCAGAAAATGACTAACCAGTTCTGGCAGTTCAGGCCCAGATTTTGTAAACAGATAAAAATGATTAGCATCTCTAAAAAGACTGATCTTGAGCCGGGTGCGGCGGCTCAAGCCTGTAATCCCAGCACTTTGGGAGGCCGAGGCGGGTGGATCACGAGGTCAAGAGATCGAGACCATCCTGGTCAACATGGTGAAACCCCGTCTCTACTAAAAATACTAAAAATTAGCTGGGCATGGTGGCGTGTGACTGTAATCCCAGCTACTCAGGAGGCTGAGGCAGGAGAGTTGCCTGAACCCAGGAGGCGGAGGTTGCGGTGAGCTGAGATTGCGCCATTGCACTCCAGCCTGGGCAACAAGAGTGAAACTCCATTTCAAAAAAAAAAAAAAAAAAGACTGATCTTGCTTTTGTGATGGTTAATACTGAGTGTCAACTTGATTGGATTGAAGGATGCAAGGTATTGATCCTGGGTATGTCTGTGAAAGTGTTGCCAAAGGAGATTAACATTTGAGTCAGTTGGGTAGGGAAGGCAGAACCACCATTAATCTGGTGAGCACTATCTAATCAGCAGCCACTGATTATAAAGCAGGCAGAAATACTGAAAAGGCAAGATGGTCTAGCCTCCAGCCTACATCTTTCTTCCATGTTGGATGCTTTCTGCCCTCAAACATCAGACTCCTATGTTCTTCAGTTTTGAGACTGGGACTGGCCCTCCTTGCTCCTCAAACTTGCAGACAAACCTACTAGAGAACTTATGATTGTGTAAGTTAATACTTGATAGACTCCCCTTTTTATATATCTATCTATCCTGTTAGTTCTGTCCCTCTAGGGAACTCCGACTAATACATCTCCATTTTGAAAAGAGTGATTTATAAATAAAACTGAAATTGTTTTCTCTGATAAGTAAATGTTTACTTTCAACTATTACTTAAAATGTTTATTTACTTATTAAGCAATTTTTTTCACAGATAGCATAAAAGTACACTTCAGTTCAATCCCTGCAGAAAGAATAAAAAAATTAGAGATTAAAAAGTCCAAATTAAGTTTTATTGTAAATGTTAAAATTTCTAAGCAGCTTGTCTTTTTAATTCTTTAAAATATAATGTTCTAAATAAGAGTAAATTTCAAAATGTTTTTCAAATCTTAGTTATCCAAATTTCATAAGAGATTTATTCTGGTATCAGCTATGTCCTTTTTTAATTTACAGAGTTTCTGAGAAATGCATTTTTTTCTCAGATGAAATACTTCTGTAATTTCTGAGTACTCTTTTTAATAGGAAATGGAAAGACAGAGAAGAAAGTGTTCAGACTATAGGCTTTGGCAACACTGGTGGTAAGACTGCCTTCAGTCATGGACTTGAGACTTCCATTCACTTTGGTGTTCCAGACACGACCCAACTTGGGTATGAAATCTTTTAGCTATTGCTGTTAATCCCTGTAAACTATCTCAGTGAAATATGTTCTCCTTATAAGTTAATGAATTATTGCAAAAGAACAATGAGATATTTTTATTAGATATGGTGGTCCTGAACCATGCCAAATATTTTGTGGTTTTCTGGGAATACAGCAAAGGTAGTTATTAGTATTGAAATAAATGCAGATCTTGGTAAGTCCCAGCTGTTCAACATATGATCACTACTTGGGAGAACAAACAGCAGTATTTGTTCCATCCCTAGATTACATTCTGCTCTTGATATGCATAAATAACTACAACGAACAATTAATGGGAGTTACATACAGAGAAAGGAGACTAAAGTATTGTATTTTTTTCTGTTGCCTAAATAAAACTTCATTTGGTTAATATCTGTCTAGAGTTAGATTTTCCACATGATACAAATACTGTGTTGGTATTTTAATTCCATTTTGATAGGATATTTTCTTTATAAAAGCCAACCAGGCATGTGTAATAAATTTTTACTAGGTGGTATTTGGTTTTTATTGCGTATTTGTACATATAACTACATGTAATGTTCAACAAACAAATACTAAGCACCTGCTTTATGACCAGCACTATAACCTGGACAAGCAAAGGAGAAGCACCAGATACTGCCTTTCAAGAACATTAAGTCTGAGTAGACAGGTCAAACACATTTAACCAGAAGCACAGATATGTAGGGTTGAAAGGTACCTCAGAGATAATACAATCTTGTATATTGAAATAGAAGTCTGCATATTGAAATTCCAACAGAGTTAACAGAAACAAGTGAAATATCCGAACAAGTTGAGCATTGTACCATGTCAGTGTCTACGCCTGATATTAAGTGACAGCTGCTTTCTTTCTCAATGAGTTTTCTGCCACCCAAAAATGTGGGTCTATTCTGATCTTTTTCAGAGTGTATATAATTCCAAGCTTTCCAAAATTTCTCAATTTCTAAACGTTGTCAACTAATTTGAGTTTTACTAAGGCTGAATGATACACATATGTGGGCCTTATCCAACTGAGACAGAGGAGGACCCTCTGAGGGGCCTGCTGGGCACCTCCCACCCTGCACTCCAAGCATGGAAATAAAGGAAAATCTTTATTTAGCCTGGGCGCAGTGACTCACACCTGTAATCCCAGCACTTGGGGAGGCTCAGGCAGGTGGATCACCTCAAATAGGAAGTTCAAGACCAGTCTGGCCCACATGGTAAAACCTTGTCTCTACTAAAAATACAAAGTATTAGCCAAGCATGGTGGCATGTGCCTGTAGTCTACTTGGGAGGCTGAGACAGGAGAATCACTTGAACCTGGGAGATGAAGGCTGCAGTGAGCCGAGATCGCGCCACTGTACTCCAGCTTGGGTGACAAAGCAAGACTCTCTTTTTTTTTAAAAAAAAAAAAAAAAAAGGAAATGAGCAACTTGATAAGCAATAAGGTAATAGTAACTTAAAACAACAGCCAAGAAAGTCATAAGATGTTTGATTCCCTATAGAAACTGAAGACATTAATAACATCCTAACATAAGTCCCCTGAGTTGTTTTTCAGAAACTTGGACACTACCAAATGGAAAATGCTGTCTGCTGGCATGTAGACTTCAGATAAGGGGGGACCGAGGACTGAACTATATAACCTTTGTTCTTTGTTCTAAATTTCTTCCTGAGAAGCCTGGAGGAAGTCACATCCACAGGCTCAACATTCCTTTCTGTGGACTCTAAATTTTTAGACAAAGCGTCACCTCCTTAACCAATAACAAAATCAGAAAATCTTTGAATCTACCTATGACCAGTGGTCCCCTGCTTTGAGATGTCAGGACTTTTTAGGTCAAGCCAATGTACAGCCTGTATATGTTGATTTATGTCTTTACTTAAAACCTCTGCCTCCCTGCCTTTAAAAACCCCTGCATGCAAGCCATCAGGGAGTTCAGGTCTTAAGCATGAGCTTCCCAATTCTCCTGAATTGGTATCCTGTAATAAATGCCTTATTTTCTTTTACTGTAAATCTCAATGTAAGTGTTTGGCTTTGCTGCACCAGGCAGGCAGACCAAAGCTTGGCTCAGTAACACAATCTGTGGCCTGCCATTTTGCAACCTCTGGTCTGCAAATGAAAGGCTTAATCCTTTGATTTTACAGATGCTGAAAATGGTCTGTCCAAAGTCTGAAATTGTTAGCCAGGACTCCCAGTCCAAAGCTTTCCTCACTATATCCTCTCTCAACAAGAAAACAACTAGAAGACTCAAAAAGGAAAACACTGTGTTATAAAGCAATATGTTAAAAATAAAGCACAAGATAATATAATGAAAACTATAGAGGTAAATCCTGTGGGGAGGAGAAGGAATATAATGTTCATGGCAGGAAGAATTTGAGAAGACTTTTTTACAGGTGGTCTTTGAGCTAGATTTTGAAGAAAGTGACTAATAAAAATTGACAAAAAGAAGCATGAAGAGAATTCAGTAGAGAGGAATAGAATGAAAAAAACATATGTCTAAGGATTGGCAAATAAATATGCAAGACATCATAGAGAATTAGTTGGCTTAATCGGGGAGTAAAAATTATGTCAGCATAATTCATTCAACAAATATTTATTGAGTTCTGTGTGTCAGGCACTGTTCTAGGTCTTAGGAATACAGCAGCCAGCAAGAAAGTCTAATTCTAGGCCCTTGTAGGTTATTTATTCTAGTGGCACAGATAGATATTAAGCAAGTGAAAAATAATATAAAGTACTATGAATAAAATAAAACTAAGAAATGTGACAGTAGTGGCTGTACGTGTACAACTTTAAACTGGATTGTCAGGAAAGGCCTCACTGAGGAGACAGCATTTGGACTGAGTCCCAATAGGGAAGTCATGCAATGAACCATGTGAAGAGCTCTCAAGGCAAAGGGAAAAGCAAGCACACAGGGCCTGGGTAGGAAGGAACAGGAAGAACCGAGCATGTTTATAGCAGAGTGAACTGTGGCAAGGGTGGTAGGGAATGAGGTCACAAAGACAGGAGACACTTGTTAGGCCTGGGTAAGGAGTCTAGAATGAAATGAGGTTTCCCACAGGGAAGCAGTGTAAGTTGATTATAAATGGAGTGTTTCCAACAAGGAAGTAACATTATTTGATAAGAAAAGGAAGTAGATAATAGAGGTCCTTGAATTGAAGCAGACGGAATATTGTCAATTTCTGGGAGATGATATAAATTTCAGTGGGCAGAACAAGAATGAAAATAGGGATTCAGAGTCTCTTCTGTCTGCTGAGTACAGAATCAGTTGGGGTCAGGAGCTCTGGGTGAACCCTGTCATAGATGCCAAGGTGGGAGGATTATAATTCAGTCAGGAGTGTTAGAAGTAAAGAGGAGGAAGTAAGTAACACGAACACTAAACAGAATGAATGGATGTAAGTCACAACAAATGAAAGAAAAAAAAAAAAACCCGTTGTGAGAAACATGCACATTTCAGTGCTGGAAAGCCATTTTAGGAAGTGGCCTTGGTAACTAAGATGAGAGAGAACTATCAAGATGTAAACTTTTAGGGAATCACCAGACATGTATTATTACAAGCAATTGGAAATATAAAATTAGAGACCTTGGGGGTGACAGGTCAGGGCAGCAGAGGGGTTTGGAACTACTCTTTGTATCAATAAAAATGGAAGCTAACAAGAGGTTTAACTCTCAAAAGGTGATGGAAAGGAAGAGAGAGAAGTCAAGAAACAAAATCCTAAATAAATCCACTGCAAGGATGAGAGTTAAGTGTCGCTAGGTGTTTATTCTGTTTTATTTTTTAAATTGATCTGTTTAGTCAAGGAATAAAGAACAAAGTCCCTAAAGGGCAGGAAAAAAAAATAACTTGCTATTCTTTATCAATGTAAGAAATAAACACTAATATGTTTTATTGTAAGAAAGTGTTATTTGAAACACAATTTAAAGATACTTAAAATTTACACTCAGTTGAATGGCTTCTCTGTAATCTTTACTTGCTATTGATGATTACTCAATGTCTGAATGTAAACTTGAGTCTTTTCCTGGAATCTCCAGCCTCCCCATAGAGTCCAAAGCTGATAGTCCGGAACTTGAAGGCTCTGAGTTTGCAAATTAAACCAAACAAAACTTCAGCCAGACTTAAAAAAAAAAACAACTCTTTACTTTAACCATAGAAAAGCATCAATTTTATCTTTCAACAAAAATCAAATTTGATAAGATCTTTAATAGAATAACTGTTTTAGCATAGTACAGAGCAGGAGATCATTTAAGAAATAAAGCAGTTGATTGTTTTGTAGGAAGACACTTTACTATTGTCATTTCCTCTTTAAAAATAAGAATCGAAGTTCAGGCATGGTGGCTCATGCCTGTAATCCCAGCACTTGAGGTCAGGAGTTCAAGACCAGCCTGGGCAATATGGAGAAACCCCATCTCTATTTAAAAAAAAAAAAAAAAAAAAGCCAGGCATGCTATTGCATTCTTGTAGCCCCCACTACTCGAGAGTCTGAGGTGGGAGGATCCCTTGAGCCCTGGAGGTGGAGGCTGCAGTGAGCCAAGATCATGCACTCCAGCCTGGGCGACAGAGTGAGACCCTGTCTCAAAATAATAAGAATCAATCAGCATTGTAAAATGAGTATAGAGAAAAAGAGCAAGAACCAATTTTGCCATTCAAAATGCTACATTATGCTGGGAAAATTCTGAGAAAATTATTCCATTCCGAAAAATTCTAAAGGAATTTCTTTAAACTGTTTTTAAAATGCTTCCATTTTTTGTGTTTGGTTTTTGGGAAAATTACTAGTATTGTTTTTGTAAACATTAAATGTGTTCACCAGTGCTCATCAAGAATTAAAACAATACAAATCTGAACATGAAAAAAGTCATCTCACTTTTCAACACGTATCATTAAGAGTATAAAAACGTATCCAGATGCTTTCTTTGCATATACGTAGATGAGAAGATAGGTAGATAGAAGGATAAAAATGTAGTAGGGAGACAGAGAAATACTTTACTGAAAGTTAAGTACTGTGTTGCTATTTTTGGTAAATTGTATTGCATTTCATTTGACCTGAATTTCGGTAGAAGGCAAAAAATAAAGGAGGAAAAAGATGCAATAAAATATCAGCAAACACAAAAAGCATTATCGTACTTTGGCCTATAGTGCCATGCAATTATCTATGAGGTATGCTAATCTTTGTGATTTAGTAGACATTTATTGGCTTTATATAGTTATGTTAAGGTACATGTTTAACATTTCATTTTGACATATTACCTGATTAACCTCATGTTTAACTCATTCAGTTATAATGTACAAAATGGCTTTCCATCAAGAGAACATACTTTTCATTGATATATGCTAAAAAACTAAGATAATATAGCACAGGCAGTCTTCTTTTTGCACAGTTCTGATATGCATGAATTTCAGTTAAATTTTAATTAGATAATACTAGTCCTCCATTAACACAGTTCAAGTTTCAGTTACCATGGTATATTAACTGTAGGTAATCATATAAAGTACAAAGTTTGCTCCTAACTCTTGACAAATCACTATGTAAATAAAAGACACATATCACAATCCATGACGAATTACATCACTTCCTTCAAAATAGTGTGTGATTGGTCACTGCACATCTGTTATTCAGTTTACTCCCAGAGAGCACAGTGTATAGCTGTATTGTCTTCTTGTCTCCCAGTGATGAACCCCATTAACATTTTCTAAAAATGAGTAATCAAAAAAGTGAATTGACTAACAAAGATGGAAGTGCAGCAAATAAATGAAAAGTGATAGTGCTGGAAGTGAAATTTTAATCCAATGTAAATGGAGTTATAGAAGAAAATGCTGACTGGGAATGCTGACACTGCTGGGGTCTCAGAGCTTCTAGATATGCAGCCAGAGGACCTCATTATCATCAGTGAAGAAAGTAGTTGTGATGAAAAGGATGACAACGTCCCAGAGGAAGTGACAGGAAAATATTTCACATTAAAGAAAGTCTGGGAGATATTTCATGACATAAAAAATGCAAATAATGAACTGTTGGAAGCTGATTTAAACCTAGAAAAGTATATACCATTTGCCAAGGCATAGAAAAGATATGTTAAGTTATACAATGAGAAGATGGAAAGTACTGTTGAAACTACTCTTGAGGAGTTTACAAAAAAGCGAAACACTTTGATCATCAATGTTTCTAATGTTTTACTGCATATTAAATGTTTTTTTCATTTCTTTACACATTTGAAATGACTGTAAGGGGGTTTTTAACATTTTCTCAAAAATTTGTCAGGGACCTGCAGTAATAATTTCCCACTATTATTATTATTTTTAAATATATATTTTATTGCATTTTAAGTTTGGGGGTGCATGTGAAGAACATGCAATATTGTTGCATAGGTACATACATGGCAATGTGGTTTGCTGCCTTCCTTTCCATCATCTATATCTGGTATTTCTCCCCATGTTATCCCTCCCCAACTCCCACCCCACACTGTCCCTCCCCTAGTTCCCCCTGACAGACCCCAGTGTGTGATGCTCCCCTCCCTGTGTCCATGTGTTCTCATTGTTCAACACTCACCTATGAGTGAGAACATGCGGTGTTTGATTTTCTGTTCTTGTGTCAGTTTGCTGAGAATGATGGTTTCCAGGTTCATCCATGTCCCTACAAAGGATATGAACTCATCGTATTTTATGGCTGCATAGTATTCCATGGTGTGTATGTGCCACATTTTCCCTATCCAGTCTATCATCGATGGGCATTTGGGTTGGTTCCTCCCACTGATTATTAAGATCACTTCCCATGGCTTCTGCTTGCAGTCTTTTTCACGATCCTGTGCAAAAGTGAGGTCTGCCTATATTTAATTATATCATGCAAATTAGCACTTAAATATATTTTGTCTCCATTTCATGTATCTTGACTGCCTTACTATATTTTAAACTACTTAAATGCAGAAATAAGGCACCTTCTAACTTCTACATTGCCTACCTTACTTAGCACAGCATTGAGTATTTGGTAAATGCTTAATTTGTATTTACTGGTTCACTATTCTTATGTTGAATGTTAGGATGTTGATAGTATGAAGTCATAACAATATACATTTTTTTTTCATTAAAGTATAAGCTTGGCCAGGCACGGTGGCTCAAGCCTGTAATCCCAGCACTTTGGGAGGCTGAGGCGGGTGGATCACGAGGTCAAGAGATCGAGACCATCCTGGTCAACATGGTGAAACCCCGTCTCTACTAAAACTACAAAAAATTAGCTGGGCATGGTGGTGCGTGCCTGTAATCCCAGCTACTCAGGAGGCTGAGGTAGGAGAATTGCCTGAACCCAGGAGGCGGAGGTTGCGGTGAGCCGAGATCGCGCCACTGCACTCCAGCCTGGGTAACAAGAGCGAAACTCCGTCTCAAAAAAAAAAAAAAAGTATAAGCTTTACTCATGTTACTTTCATGTTAGGGCTACAGATATGATCTCTAGATTGTGCCCTGCCAGCTCCAAGATGCACTGCTGCAAACAATGGTCTGTAGATTTCCTTCATGTATAACCTCTTTAATCCCACAGGCAGCCCTGATGCCTATTCCTAGCCCCTAGAACAAAGGCACAGAAAAAATATTTATTGATGAATTAGATAATTACTATGACTGTGCACTGCATATTACTTTGTGCCAAACGTTTTATATATTATCTCATTTTATCTTTAAAATAATAATCCTATGACCCCAATTTTATAGATTAGAAAAATTTAGCTCAGAGAGATTAAGTGACCCACCCAGGAAGGACATGTTAGAGCTGTAATATGAATCTAGGGCTGTCTTATTCTAATGTGTCTCAGCCACTTCACTGATGAAAAACTGACATTAGTGCCATCAAATGATGTAGAAATGGATTATATAGAAAGATGATGCAATTAAAAATCTCTTCAAATTCATTTCTTTTTTAAAATCACAAGCCTATTCTGACAAGGTGAACACTTCTTATCAAATTTATTTTTGCATAATTTCCCTTATGATATTCCTTTTTAAAAAGACTAATTTTCAAAAAGAATCACAAAAATATATTTCCTATATTAGCCATAAGTGGTAAAGTATTAAACATAAATGATAAAAACATTAAATTATAATCATTTAGAACAGTCTCATTAGGTCACTTTAAAAAGCTCTTCTGTTATATAAATGCATGAATAACATGTTACATTTTCAAAAGTTGATGTTTTTTAAAAATTGTTTTTCTGCTTTGATATATTGCTATACAAACACTTGATAGGCACTTCTGGCTAATAAACTACTGATTGCAGGGGATAATTATCACTGTGGTACTATACAAACTATAAATATCTATTCATTTTAATTTCTTACCATAGTAACAGCACACTGGATCAACCACAGTAGGCTTTTCATGGGAAATGCCAGGTAGCACATGAAACTTGAAGAGGCCATCATGGACTATAAGAGGCTGTGATGGAACTGGGTAAACCCACTATTACTAGAGGGGTGTTATAACTATCAACTTGGCAATGCCATTGCTTCACACTTTACTTTTACTTTGTATGCAATAAAATATGCTTTTGATTACTCTTCTCCCCACCAAGTGGATGCATATATACTATTTGGGGGAAGATTCAATTTGAATCCACTGCCTTACTATCTAATTTCTAGTCCCCAGTCCCTTCCCCTTTCCTCTCTGAGGATTCTGTATTAAAATTTTAAAATCAGGATTTTATTCTTTGAATTTAATTCTTTGATATTTGTTCTACTTTTAGATCTCTTGCTGTGTGTTATTCTCAATGCTTTTTTCTGGTAGTTCACTTTGCCTTGCTTCAAAACTTCACAGTCGTCTTCCTTTTCTTTAATCGAGAAGATCAATTCATTTAGAAGATCAACTGAATTTAGTAAATGCTCAGGTAATGTGGCACCTTGGCCTGTATTTGGGACCTAGAATGATTATATCAATAATGGTTAATAGGGCCCTTCTGTTGATATTTTCTCTCTCAGATATCTCAGCCTCCTTGGGGCTTAAATCATATCACCTATGTGCAGATTCAATCATTTAACAACTGTTTATTGAATACTTACTATGTGCTGGGCCTGTAGATATGGTGGTGAAAAATAATCCTCCTACTTTCATTGAGCTTACATTTTCACAGGGAAGATATGAAACAAAATAGTAAGTAAAAGAATAAGCAACATAAATTCTGATAGGTAAGTGCAACGTAGGGAAGGAAAAAAATTACCTCTACTCTTTTAGTTTCTGTACATGAAACCTGTGAATTAACTGAGGAAAAGCATACACATATGATTTGATGTTAATCATGTTACATGGTATGGGAGCTTCATGAGTAAGACATGAAAATCTCAAAGAAGTAGTTGGACTCAGGGATCATATACCATCTGAAAAAAAGGGCAATAAATTGTGGAGAAGAAACTAGACAAAGGAAAGGGGTTTGGTTCACAGGAGTGGTAAACTGTGGGAACCTGACTAGGAATTACATGGGTAAAACTAATAAAATTTAAGAATAACCCTTAAATTTTATTACTTTTGTGCACACTCAACTCTCAGTGCCAACTCCTCATATCTGGTCACAAGAATGTTCTTTTCTTTCTGGTACCAGGAAGACACTTTTTTTTTTTTTTTTTTTTTTTAACGGAAAATTTATGTCCTGCTTTTAGGCAGAAAGCAGGGAGGGCAGAGAGCCCTTTTTGTGTCTGCTGTCTCTTGATTACCTTTAGCTCAAATGGTTAATATATCAAAGCAGCTCTGATCCCCTTCACTATGAAGGCAGTAAGTGGGCACTATGATGCAGTGGGAATGCACTACTTTAAATAGGGTGATTAGGGATTAGGTTTTTAAGAAACGACATTTGCTCTGAGAACTGAAGGTGATATACTAGCAATCTGCCAAAATCCCAAGAAAGACATTTGCAAGCAGAGGAAGCAGTACTGCTACCCTGAAGTAGCAATGAGTTTGTCCTGTTTGAAGAACAGAAGAGGCCAGGTAGCTAAAGAAGGGTAAGCAAGGGTGAGTGTGGAGGAGGTAAGGCTAAGGAATAGTCAGGGGCTGGATCCTGTAAGGTCATCGTGGGTCATGGGAAGGCAATTGGGTTTTATTCCAAATGTAATAAGGGGGGACTTCTGAGGATTTCGAGATAGATTATGTCAATGTATATTTTAAAAAATTCCCTCAGAATTTGTGTGTAAAATGGACTTTAGGAGGCAGATAGTGTATTAGTCTGTTCTTATGCTGCTAACAAAGACATACCTGAGACTGGGTAATTTATAAAGAAAAAGAGGTTTAATGGACTCACAGTTTCACATGGCTGGGGAAGCCTCAAAATCATGGCAGGAGGTGAAGAAAGAGCAAAGACACATCTTACACGGCAGCAGGCAAGAGAACATGTGCATGGGAACTCCCCTTTATAAAACTAGCAGATCTCTTAAGACCTATTCACTATCATGAGAACAGCATTGGAAAAACCTGCCTCCATTACTCAATTACCTACCACCAGGTCTTTCCCATGACATGTGCAGATTATGGGGGCTACAATTCAAGATGAGATTTGGGTGAGGACACAGCCAAACCATTTCAGATAGTAAACATGGGAACAGTTGAGAGCTGAATGGTGGCCTAGACTAGGTGACAGCAGTAGAAATGGGAAAAAGCAGATAGATTTAGAATATATTTTAGAAGTAGAACCACCATGACTTGCTGATGAAGTAGATATAGGAGAAAGGAGAAAGAGATAAAGATAGAATTTTTAAAAGACTCTTAGGATTCTGACTTGACTACTACGGTATGTTTACTAAGAAGGGAAGACCAGGGAAGAACAGGTTGGGAGTGAGGAATGAAGAATTCTGTTTGAACATGTTTAATGTGAGATGTCTATTAAATATCTCAGGGAGATGTGTACAATAGAGCTTGGGTTTCAGGGGAAGTTGTCTTCTCATTCCCAGGTTTGAAGAAAAGTGTAAAGAGCAAACAGTTTAAGAAAAAAAAAATCTATCTTGAAATTAGACATGCTGGGTTCAGTGGCTCATGCCTATGATCCTAGCTCTTTGGGAGGCCAAGGAAGGCAGGACCTCCTTGAGGTCAGGGGTTCAAGACCAGCCTGGCCAAAATGGTGAAATCCTGTCTCTACTAAAAATACAAAAATTAGCTGGCTGTGGTGATGCAATCCTCCTGTAATCCCAGCTACTTGGGTGGCTAAGGCAGGAGGATCACTTGAACCTGGGAGGTGGAGGTTGCAGTGAGCTGAGATTGAGCTATTGTACTCCAGCCTGGGTGACAGAGCGAGACTCTTCTAAAAAAAAAAGAGTATACCTTCACTAATTAATGTTTGGGTCAACTGTCTCATTTTGGGGAAAAAAAAATGACTGATGATGGTAGGTGGATACTACTGTGTACTTCTGACATTTGCTGTCAACTCAATGTAGACTATTTCTCAGAGTAGCATTTTCAAAGTGTACATCTGGGAATGTTCCAAGCAATTTCCCAATGGATTCTAACGTTATACTTACTGGATTTAAATCCCAACTCCATCACTTACTAAGTTTGTGACTGTGGCAAATTACTAGATTCTCCACATCTCAGTTTCCATGTGTATAAAATGGAGACAATAGTGACTTTGCAGGTTAGATTTCATCAGAGGCCTCTTACAATCTTAAGTAAAAATTACATGGAGGGAGATATAAGAGCAATGAAGGTTATGTTGTCTATGGCTCCCAAAGCTGAGGCCAGAGCTGGACTGGCCCAGGAGGAGTTGGTTAAGGTGCTCAATTCAGCAATGTAGAAAGAACTGAGCTCTTTCCATGGCCCCTTCCATTTTGAGATGTACTATGAAGATAGTGAGGCCTGCTGCCAACTCAGAAGGATGTGGCGCAATACCAGTCTTAGCCTTGCGCTATTAAGACTTGTCTTAAGAAAGAATACGTGTTTGTTGTTCAGACAGATACCCCTAATGTAGTGGTTCTCAAACTTAAGTGGGCATTAGAATCCCCTGGAGGGTTTGTTAAAGCTGAGACTGCTGGATCCTACTCACAGAATTTTACATTGAGTAGGTGTTGGATACAGTTGGAACAAATTTCCAGGTGATGTTGATGCCCCAAGGACCACCCTTTCAGAATCACTGCCCTAATGCATATTAGAGACCTAAAAACTTGGTATGACTGACCTCATAATCTGTACCTGTCACAGGCAGGAGTTATCCATATTGGCAACATGTTAACAATGAATACAACACTCTCAAACTATGGGGAAAACCCCTCCAGAGTGTCTCTCAGCTCCAAAGAGAAAATTCCTAGCTTCCAACATCAACTCTATCAGAAACATAGTTGACATAAAGAATATTAAGTAAGAAACTTCCCTAAAAAGCACCTTTCCCTGTGTTGTATACCACCCTAAGGCTTGGCTTCCCTAGCTGGGACCCCTGCATTCTCCATAGAATTAACTATGGAAATTGGGACAGGCAGAAGCCTGACAAGAATTACAACTTCCATGCCTCATTTGAAACGGCACACTTCCTCATGGAGACTTACGTGACCTATCTTAAGAATTTCATCTGGGGCTTTCAATCATACCTTAGGTCGTCAAATTTGGCACAGAAGAAAAGGCTGGGAGTTTTTCCTAGTCTTAGTCACAAAAGAATGTTTCATTTCTACTTACAGACAAGTAAGAATAAGGTAGTTTTTTCTTTAATTCATTCTGAATTGTGTCATTTTTATCCCTTAGTCTGTATGGGCTTCTATTGACAAAAATACCATAGACTAGCTGGCTTATGAACAGTATAAATTTATTCCTTACAGTTTTGGTGGCTGGAAATCCCAGATCAGGGTGCTAACATGGTTGACTCCTATGAGGTCACTCTAGGCTATAGATTGCTGACTTCTCATTGTATCCTCACATGGCAAAGAGCAGAGAATAGCATGTTCTCTCATGACACTTATAAGGACACTAATCCTGTTCATGAGTGTTCTGACAACATGAGCTCATCTAATCTTTACTTCCCAAAGGCCCCACATCCTAATACTGTCACACTGGGGAGTAGGGTTTCAAGATATAAATTTGGGGAGAGGAACACTTACTCCATAATACTATCCTCCTATTTCCTGAAGGAAAGTTATTGTGCAGGTTTGTTTCATTTGGATCCTCTGGTCCTGAATCTTCCTGTCAGAGTATTTAATATTTCCTATGGAGGCTTTCTTAATATCTGATTGGAAGCTAAATCTCCTGTCTCATGTTGTCACAATCTCCTTGACTTTTTTTTCTCCTACCAAACATCCCTATTGCTGTTTTCCATTTGCTTTCTGGAACTAAGGGGTGTATCAGTAGTCATGTCAAGCTAAGTTCTGCTGCAATAACAAGTGACCCTAATAATGTTGTGGTTTAAAACAAAACTTCTTTCACTTACATTAATTCATCATTCATGTAAATAGCAGGTCATATTCAATGTCAATCCATTCTACTTATTTTTTCCCTGTCATCCAAACCATTAATAGTTTCTTTGGAATCTACGAATGATCTGGAGCCATCTTTAGTTGAGAGATCGAGAAAGGGAAGAAAGGTTAAACAGAGAAAAAAGAAAAGATGATCCTCTGTTTTTAAGAAGCTTAAACAAATGGACTTTCATCCATATCCACAAAACTATGCTTCAGAGGAAAATTTCATCTGTCCTTCTCAGCATAGGCTAATAACACTACCAATTCTTGGTGGTCATTTTAGTCATTGATCATGTTTACTATAATTGTGCATACATTTCGGGATACTTTATGAACACTCTTAACTCCATTGTGTCCAGAAAGTACAAAGGCTTAAGACTGTTGTTAAGAGTTACTAAGAGGATGCATATGCCTATGATGGAAACAAAAGTGGAGAGAAAATGATGACAGCTGCATGTGTGTAAGGGATGAATTATTTCACAGAAGAAATAATTTTGAAGCACAAAGAGAATCAGGAAGCAACTGAAGAGCTGGGCTTTTGCAATCAGGAGTAATCAGCGAGAGATGAGGCAAAGTGATTAGCAAAATGGGAAGCCTGGCCTTGGAGTCAGACAATCAGAATCAACACAGATGTCCTTTAGCCCATGTTAATTCAGAAGAAGTCCAAGTGTTTGTTTGAGAACTTAAAGGCTAAATATGTTTGTGGTAGACCAAGGCCAGGCCTGCCTGCAAACTAAGTGGAAAACTACATCCTGCTGCCCAGGTGTAGATAGGGAGATATTGCACCAGGTTAGGCACAGCAAACATTTTAAATTCTGGAATCTGGGCATTAGCCTGAATGAAGCAGCTTGTTGGGTAAATAAATTTTTGTCTTATATGGTACCATAAGTTGTTTCTGGTTGCTAATGTGGCTGGAGGTATGAAAGACAGTGAGCCCACACTTCTAGGCTCCCCTGACCTCCAAGACATCTCGTTCTCTCCAGTCTGCCAAGACGATCAAATTTATGATGTCTCTGTGGAAAACAAAGGAGGCAATGGACAGCTGCATCTGCCTTACCTCATGTCCATCCTTTGTACTGCTTACATATAGCTTTGGAATTACATAAATCAAAATAAAGCATCTCTGAACTGAACTCAAAATGTCATTCTTGCCCATTCTTCCACCTAGATCAGACTCAAGTCTGACTGCATAAGGTGAAAGTGCTGCCACGGAAGCTCTTGCTAAAAGCCATCAGTGGTCCATTAGTTCAAGGTCTAGCCCTATCTAAATTGTCAAATATGTGGTTAAGTGTGGATATTATATCTGCTGAGGTCAAGGGATTAGTATCTCAATAGACTTTCAATTCTCTATTTTGGTAGGAAAACAATGCCAGAGACAGAGAGAGAGTGAGAAAGTCAGAGAGCGAATGTGTGTTGTGTATAATCAGTAGAGAGAAAACAAGTACATCTGATTTAAAAGGTTTAAGAACCATCTAATTCCTAATGGGTGGAAATATGTTCATTTATCATAAGCTTAAACTTCTCTTAGTCACATTGGACAGTAATAATGGGTCCAAATCCCACCTGCTTGGCCTCTCTTTTTCCCTCTAAAAGTCCCTCCCTGGGCACCTTTACAAACCTCCAGGGCTCCTTACAACACAGTATAAATTGACCCACCTTATGCAATGTTAATAAATTATAGTCCAAACTAGACACTTTTGAGTATGAAAGGGAGCATTATTAGTAATTAGGCCACACACACAATGGGGACTGTCCTGGGAAAACTGGGATTATATTTGCCCTTATAGATATGATAATCCAAGTGTTTGCCTGTCCAAGGCTCCTTCCAAAGAGACCCTGTTCAGTCAACAGCCCCTGCTAGAGAGGCAACTCCAGGCTCATGGTGACCCTGAGCCATCAGACTGGACTTTAGTTGAGCTGGTAATAACTAAAGTTGGTTATAAGCCTAGGCTAGTGACTTTGGGAGACCCTGAAGAGGCTGAGCTTGACCTGACAGGCCTGGTCAAGCAGGCTCTCTCTTTGATGAATAAAAAATACTGACTAAAAATGTCAGCGGGACAGCAATTCCATTTTTTCTGTCTCCACACCATTCACATGCAGAACATGAACTCTCCCATTGTCAGTAATATCTGTCACTATACTGCAACAATTCTCAACTGCTAGGTAGTGGGGAGGGGAAGTGGCGATATGCAAATCTCCAGCAATGCCTACCAAAACTACAAATGTACATATTCTTGACTAGGTAATTTCAAGTATAGAAATTTATCCTATAGATATAACTGCACACTTGTAAAATGATGTATGTCAAAGTTATTCACTGTGGTAATGTTTTACTAACAAAATGTAGGCCCAAAAAATTCCAAAATTTTGATTAACGGAGAACTGATTAAATTATGGTATATCGATAAAATGTAAAAATAATTTTACTAAATGGAATAACCTTCAAGACCTATTAACTGAAAAAGGTATTAAGAATGAAACATTTGGATAGGAGATCCACTGATTCAGCATTACATCTGTTGGAACCAAAGGCATACCCATGTCTTTTACATGCTTTCATAAGCTTTCTAGCAGCACTGGTGTTTATTAAATAAAATTCCACTCCAAGAACTCCAAAATATGTGGCTGACCTCTTTCTGTTATTCTTGTTGTTTAAACCTACTTATGCAGTGAACAGAAATATTGTCATGCACAACATGGAGAATCAGTCCTCCACACTTAGGAGAAAAATGTATTGTTTTGAGGATTAAACAACTGTTGAATGTATTTGATTCATTTGTTTCTTTATGATTTAAAGCAATTGTCAAAAAGCCTACATGCTTTTAGGGTGGTGGCCTGCTTTAAATGCTGGTATGTATTCTTTTGTATTTCAAGTATGATTTGGAGGGCTAAACAGCATTTTAACCTAACTGAGAATATGTCAAAATACAAGTATAATTGGGAAAACTTATGGGGAGAGTTTTTTCTTCTAAACAGAAATGGTTCAAATATGATAGTGTACAATTGCTTACTTCTTTCACTTTTATGAAATGCTTCTCTCTGGCCTATGATGTTCTGTTCTAACTTTGTTATTACCATTGTTGTCTACACATACATATGCACACTATTCCTCCTCCTCCCATTATTTCCTCCTCCTCCTTCTCCTCTTCCTACTTCTTATTTTTCAGATATTTCTAAGATAATTTTTTTCCCCTGGGGGAAGATAAGCCTTAAATGTTAAAAGGGGAGGGAAAGATCATGGGATCTTTCCTAGAATTATAGAATATTTGTTGCTGAAGTAGCTTTAGAAAACACTTGTCCAAAGATTTCATTCTATAGATAAGGAAACTGAGACTTAGGCCAGGTTACATACCCTAGGCCACACACCTGGATGGTCAGAGGCAGGACTGGAATCCATATCTCCTGATTCTCAGGTTGAAATATGGCAGATTAAACAGAAGGAGGAAGCCTTTAAACAATTTATGAAAAAGGTGCCAGTTCAAAAAGATGTTCTCTTGCTCCTGGATACCTTCTGCTTCTTCCTCTGTTTTCTTATCAGTACTTTGGTTTGAGACTCATAGCCCAGACTTTTCTGTGTCCTTTACCTGCTGCTAACTTTTCTTTTTCTTTTTCTTTTTCTTTTTTTTTTTTTGAGACGGAGTTTCGCTCTTGTCACCCAGGCTGGAGTGCAATGGCGCAATCTCGGCTCACTGCAACCTCCGCCTCCTGGGTTCAGGCAATTCTCCTGCCTCAGCCTCCTGAGTAGCTGAGATTACAGGCATGCGCCACCATGCCCAGCTAATTTTTTGTATTTTTAGTAGAGACAGGGTTTCACCATGTTGACCAGGATGGTCTCGATCTCTTGACCTCATGATCCACCCGCCTCGGCCTCCTACAGTGTTGGGATTACAGGCTTGAGCCACCGCGCCCCGCCACTTTTCTTTTTATCTTCCCCCAACTCTACTCCAATTCTTAGGTGTACTGCTGCTTCTTCCTAGTAAGAAAATATTTTACAAAACTGCTCAGAACACAGAGGAGGTCACTGGAAAAGGGATTGCTTAACGCAAAAGACTAACGGAAGAAATATAGACAGCAATGTAACAGAAGCTTTTATGTTTTAAATTAAGTAACACAGGTTGGAAGATAAAGTGATTCTCAACCTTTAAATAATAACCATCAAGGCAACAACTGCTTAACTCTTCAACCACCTATGCTTAAGATCTATAGCAAATATGGAACTATTATTATAGGATTGTCCTTTAAAACTGTGAGACATCTAACATTTCAAAAGTTCTTTAGTTTATAAAGCACTTACATATCTATTATTTCTTTGGGCCTTAAACAACCATGTGAGTTCAGTGAGGCAATCCATGTTGCTATTTAGAGTAAAAAACAGAGGTTCAAAATTATAGAGATGTATTCAGAGTAGAGTCAAATCTAGGTTTGATTCTATAAATCTCATGTTCTTTTTACTTTACTACTTGATCTCCCAAAAATCCTGACAGCTGACCTTCACAGTTTTAGAAATTATGGAAACTGCACCAAAACAATTTGGAAGGTTATATTAATATCATTTTAAGATACCATTTCTTGGGTGTCATGACAGATGAGTTCAGAATGTGAGGGACCCACATACATACTGGATGAAACACGACTGATTTTTGGTGGTTCAAATCTGATAGTATCCAGTTGCTTAATTTTTATGACATGCTTCTCTCTTGCACACATACACATCGAGACTTTATTGAGAGAACTGGTATCTGTGGGAAAGTGTGCTTCCTAATTTTAAATGCTAGTAGGAAACTTGTCTACACAATCACAAAATCTGAAGAGGACTCCTGCTCTTGTTCTACTTAGGGCATGGAGAACACATGGACACATGTGCCTGGAAGAGCAAAGCTGAACAAACATTCCCTTCAGACAGCTCAGTCCCCCACCACCTAAAAAAATAATAATAAAAAAAAAGAGAAGGGAAGGGGCTGGATTACTCATGCTCTGTTACTCTTTTCTAACTCTGATAAGTCACTCTCCCGCCTTGTGTACAGTAAATGAGGCAAGAGAGAGAAGCCAAGATTATTATGATAATAGAGCTCCCTACACACAGAAGAAGACATCAGAAGTGAGAAGACACGTTCCACCCTACCCTAAATTAGTGAAGGTTATGTGACTTAATATAGGTGAAACATTTAGGGTCTGGTACAGAGTCAGGACTTGATTAATGGAAGTCTTTTAGTTTGAAATCAGGAGACTCATTTCTGGTTCCAGCTTCTTCATTAACTGTCTGGTGATTCAAAGCAAGAGAATTCTTAGACCAATACTAGTGCCTTGCATAGTACTGGCAATAATAATGGTATTCAAAAATAAATTAATTACCCTTTCTGAATTTTTTTCTTCATCTATAAAATGAGGGATTTGATCTTGATGACATCTAAATTCCTTCCTTGCTATAATGAAATGATTTTATAATAGAGAGACTCAGTGAGTCTAATACACCTCTGCAATTTTTTCTGTTTTTTTTTTAAAAAAAGACAAAAGGAACGTGTTCTCACTTATAAGTGGGAATTGAACAATGAGAACACATGGACACAGGGGGCAGAATATCATACACCAGGGCCTGTTGGGGGTTTGGGGGACTAGGGGAGAGATAGCATTAAGAGAAATATCTAATGTAGATGACGGGGTAATGGATGCAGCCAACCACCATGGCACGTATATACCTATGTAACAACCCTGCACATTCTGTACATGTAGCCCAGAACTTAAAGTATAATTTAAAAAAGGAGACAAAAGGATTTGCTGCCAACATGGACATTTAATTTTTGTATACTAAATTCCAATATTCAGAAAAGGCAATTCAAGTAGAATAGCAACATATGTATAATTCTCCAATAATGTTAGGGTTAACTATTTTTTTTGCTAACCCCCAAATATGCTGATCAATATTAGTGACAGTGTTAGCATTTTCTTTCATTTCTTATAACTTAAAAAGAAAACTTTCATTTTGGGGAGATAAAAAGCTAGTCTCTATAAGTAAAGTGTCCATAGGTATGCTGCTCTATGGTCTTTTCATTTTAAAAGTTTAGGGTTTTTAGGGAAAATTTATATTCAGTGTTGCCAAACATTCAGACAATTATTATAGAAAATAATCCTTTTCTTGTCCATTGAGCCAAAAAGCAAATCAATTCTCCAACTGTTACCATATCAGAGATGAGAAAAGGGACTCAAATGGCAATATAACCAGAGCACAAAGCTAGTCTAGTCCAGATCACTTTTTAAGATGCTTTTGTGTCGTATTATCATATTAAGCAATTGGGACCTGAAAACATGGGCCCCATTATCCACTGCGCAGCTGGAAAGTTAACATGCTCATGCTTCAAAACAGGGCATGCGCAGAAGAGTAAAATTTAGAATTTTTTTATTAGGAAATATAAAATTTTTATTTATATCTGAACATATTTACCAACAATGAAAAATACTGCATTAGCAATACTGAACTCAGCAACTCTGAAAGCAAAGGTTCTTCAAGATTCAGACCTCCTTTATGCCCTGCTGTTTCAGTTTGGAGTCTAAAAGACTATCTACTTTGTGTCTGACTTATTTTCCTGTCAGACAGGAACTGGAATTTGAACTTTGCTCTCTAAAAGTCAAAGGCCAACTAATTTAGAAGGAGACTCTCACAATCAGTGATGGTTTCTTCTAGTTTCATTAGTTCTGTCTAAGGTGATTAAAGGATTTGATTCCCAGATAACCATGATCCTTATTGCTATTTTTACAAATCACATTAATGTCTATACTTAGTTCTGATCACTTGTGGCATTCCTGAGGCAAGTCTGGATTCATGTAGCATTCCAACCCTGAGTGCCTTTTCAAGTTTCCAACAGAATTCTGTGCTGGTGAGTGATGATACCTTTATTGTAGTAGCCCCAAGGTGTATAAGTTGTTTCCTGTGGCCTAGACTCAGCCCAACCCCTCCACTTGTTGAAACATCTGCAAATACTTTGTTCATTTCAGAGACATCTGACCACAGCTACGCTCCCATCTGGATTGCTTCCTTTTTCCTTACTGCTCATGCAAAGCATCAATAATCTGGAAAGGCATTCAGTAAGAGAAACAGGGAGGGCCTAGGGATTAGAATGGGAGGTTATGGATTTTCTCTTATACTCATTCATTAATTGATTCATTCAACCATCATCACTTATTGGGTAGCACGAGCAATGCAAGTATCAACAAGCAACAGTATCTGTCCTCAAACAGGGAACAATATATTGCATGCTACATTTATTGTTTCAAGGTGGGGAATTATATTAATTAGTTTAGAGTAATAAATTATGTTTACTAAGTGTCTTCTATGAGTAAGTTTCCACAAATGGGTTAATTCTCTTACTTTTGGTAGATATCACATTTATGGAATATTTTACTTAACATCTTTAATCTGTCTCCCCACCTTGAAACCACATAAAAGTAAAAGCAACACTCTCAAAAGCCTTTTGTAAATAATAATCATTCAATAATTTTAAAATCCCATCGAAATCTTAAGTGAAATGACACGCTGCATAATGCAGAGTTCATATGAAAATGAAACTTCATATGTTTCATTTTCTTTAGGCCTATGTGTTAAGCTACAAAACGAACTGCTTAACTATTGCTAGGAATAAATTGCATATTTAAAGGTGTTCATCCATCTCGATCATTTTACGCCCTTATAAGACATTAATTGCAAGTTTGTTTTATACATTTATATTATGCACAGATTTGTACATTTTTAAAAGTTACATTTAATGTTACATTTATGATAATCACATCATATAAAGATCTAATTGGCCGGGTGCGGTGGCTCAAGCCTGTAATCCCAGCACTTTGGGAGGCCGAGGCTGGTGGATCACGAGGTCGAGAGATCGAGACCATCCTGGTCACCATGGCGAAACCCCGTCTCTACTAAAAATACAAAAAATTAGCTGGGCATGGTGGCGCATGCCTGTAATCCCAGCTACTCAGGAGGCTGAGGCAGGAGAATTGCCTGAACCCAGGAGGCGGAGGTTGCGGTGAGCCGAGATCGCGCCATTGCACTCCAGCCTGGGTAACAAGAGTGAAACTGTCTCAAAAAAAAAAAAAAAAGATCTAATTAACCTGGAGTTGTTGAGCAATAATTGTACCTTCAAAGTGCCAGGAGATTTAAGGTGTACGCAGGGTGTGGCCCATCCACCCAGAATTTCAAAACCACATGGTTCTTCAGGTCCTGTTGGGGCTCATCTATTTGCACATCTCCCCTGAAGGAGCTTGGACTAATCAGGTCACTACACCCTGACACGGCAGTCTCCAGTCTCTACCACTCATTGTTTGCCACATGATGTAATGTCAACAGATCACAGAGAAGTTAGCAACAGGGAAGGGAAAACACTTTAATCTCAAGGCCATCCCCAGGGTTCAGCAGGACATATATCTTATATCAAATCATCTGATATCAAATCCTACAAATGAGCTTTGCCAAAAGGTTGAGCCACACTGTCTGACTGTATCATGTTCTCCAGTTGTAATGCAAGACTGAGGCAATTTGTTGTGAGCTGATAGTTCTTCCTGTCTGTTAAAATTGAAAAGGCAGGTTGCTGTCTATCATTACTTTGCTTTCTTTTTTGCTGCAAAACATTTCACACAGCATCATCATGCCTTAGGTAGTTCATTTATCTAGTTATTAATTAGACATCTTGGAAGCTGATGGGGTGGTTCACTTCTCCTTCAGCCTTGGCGTCTCCTCATCCCCCAGTGTTCCCTATCTTGCAACTCATAGCAGAGCAATGCTATTAAATACAACAGGAAAATACAGGACAAAGGGCAGATAGGACTTAGATGCCTGAGAACTCTAAAGAACAAAGAGAGCTACTGTGGCCCCATTGTGCTTTTATTCAAGATGCCCCTAACTTACGAGGATGCAAAACATCTGTGTTAGCACATGAAGCTAGGTCTGGAGTTTAATGCCTACCAACCTCCTCCACCAGGTACCACCATGCTGTCAGCAAACTGCACAAGTGCCTATGACCCTGATAAAAATGACACCTATAGACTTAATATGATGGCAGAGATAATTAAGAAACATGAGGCCAACTTTCATGAGGAGAATGATGGAAAGTAAAGTATTATATGCCTTTGTATAGCCATTTTCTAAACAGGAAAGCTTGATGAAGGACTGATATCTGCCTTTTGATTCCAGTTAAAACTGCCTACCACTGTCTGCCTTCAATTGTCTTTCCAGAAAGCCCCTCTGTCATTACTTTTCTGACCCTCTGAAGGACCCTCTACCAAGAGCTTAGAACAGGAAAGGGTTTACACAAGATGTGCACAGTGCATTACTATTTATAAAGTAATCTGCATTTAAATAGAGACCAAAAACATTTAAACATTAAGTAATCAGTTTGATCTATTCTCTGCTCTGTCTCCAACACCTAGACCAAAGTCTGATATACAGTGGGACTGTGATTAAATCTCTGGACTTTCATTCACTCAGCAATAGAAAATTACACCAAAAACGTCCCTTATCTTCAAAATTCCATGCATCAAGTTAAGAAAAGTCACCAAAAGTTAGTTTTCTCCTAGGCACTTCATACACCAGAGGTCTCCACTCTCAGAAAATACTATCACCACAAATACTACTGTAATAGTATTTAACTATATAATGGTATATTAATATTATTATATTATACATCTTATTAATAACTATATCATTATTAATTATATATGCATATTATTAGTTAAGTATAGTAGCATTAATTATTTAAAACTTCCATTGCACATCATGAAATACTGGTCCAATGACGATGAAGATTCTATAAGCCAAATATTTTATAAAGATGCAACCTTCTGTACTGTATTTTAGTACTTGATAGACTATATACAAATGAAAAAAAAAATGGTGCCAGTATCGTATTTAAATTATACTTTTGTAATTTTACATGTAGGTTGTCATAACAGTGGTGTATTATTCTATAATAGTTGAAAGTATCACCCTCCTCCAAGGATCCTGAAGCACCTGTAGTAAGGAATAGCTCCCTCCACCTTCTGGCAAGGTAGGTATGATGTAAGCATTATTTTTAACATACCAGGATCACACATGAGTCAGTGGCAGGGCTGGCACTACTCAGTCATGACACTGTAGTTCACAGCTCTAACCATTAGAGTACTGCCTACACATTAATTCATTCCTTTCATCATTCATAATATAAATTTGATGCAGTTTTCTAGGCACTAAGGATCAGCTCCTTATTTAGCACTAAACTCATATTACACACATGAACACGTTTAAAAAGAAAAATTCTGGTCTGGACATGATGACTCATGCCTGTAAATCCCAGCACTTTGGGAATCCCAAGAGGGAGGACTGCTTGAGCCCAGGAGTTCGAGACCAGCCCAGGCAACATAGGGAGACCTTATCACTACAAAAAAAAAAAAAAAATTAGCCCAGCGTGGTGGCGCACCTGTGGTCCCAGCTACTGGAAAGACTGAGGTGACAGGATCGCTTGAGCCTGGGAAACAAAGGCTGCCACCACAGCACTCCAGCCTGAGCAACCAAAGGAGACCTTGCCTCAAGAAAAAAAAAAAATTGGATAAAAATTTTAAATTCACAGCAAAGCTTTTTCTGTACCTGGTGATTAATCTTATTTGCTTTATAGTAACATATCTATCACTGAGCCAAATGTATACTAAGGAAATGACTGCAACATAGAATTTTAAAAGGTCTATGCTCTTACATTATAGATGTTATTCGTCTGTCTGTCTCTAACGTGAGGCTTTTTTGATGCTTGCCCGCACGGCTAATACTTGTGTTTTCTGTGTCTAATTAGAAGTTTCCGCTGGGTCTTAACGTTGAGTTGGTACAAGATGTTCAAGACCATGAAAATATGAATGTAATAGTTTCCTCATGGGCTGATTTTTTTTCTCAGTTCATTTGTCCTTTTAAGTAATCTGTTTGTACCCTGACTCTTACTGAATTCACAATTATTCCTCTTGCCAAACCATGCTTCTAGACTTGACAGCATAAATTAAATTTCATGCACGCATATGTAGGCCGTGTGTACTGCCTGTTAAACGAAGTTATACAAACAAATTGAAGGCACATTTGAATGACCTTTGAATTCCGTGTTAGAGTGATTTTTACAGTTATCTACTGGGCAAAGTGTAAGAGACAACCGTTTACAGAGGTGATTTTCGGTGTGCTTCTCGAAAGCCAATTTGCTCACAGAATTTAGCCTCCTAACCATGCAGGTTGCATTTTGTACTGCTTTCTCTTCCGGCTCCCCACGCTCGTGAAATAGTTCTGACACCCCCACCGGCGACTGTCTGGAAGGGGCTGATCCACGCCCCGCTCCTTCTGCTGGAGCCGTGCACCGGACGGCTGTGGCCACCCGGGCAGAGCCGGCGCCCGGCCGAGGCAGCGGCTGCGTGACTGGCTGCATTTCTCAGCCCTTACGCTGTGGTTATTCAAACTGATCTCATCGCCGGTCGTCACGACACGCGCTTCCCCTCGCCTGCACGCGGCGTGGCGTGAGAGGGGCTCTGACAGCCGGCTCGCCCACCCCTGATCCTTCGAGGCCCACCCTACTTGCAATAATGGCCCCTTTCTCTTTCTTCAAAAGAACGGCTGCCAGACGTCAACAAAGAATCTAACCTACACAGCGCCAGCCCTCGCTCCTCTCAGCCTCAGCTAGCCCTGCCCCTCACTGCCCGCGGGCGCACCTCTGGAGGCAACGCCGGGTCGCTGGGGTCAGCCGCCCGGCAAAGAAAGTCGCCCCTCGCGCGCCCCGGGCATCAGTGCATGCCGGGCTCCCGGCTCCAGGCAGGCGGGGTGAGGCCGCTCCGCGGTCACTCGCTGGGGACCTCTTCCCAGGTCTCCTAGCCGTGGCTGGGCCGCCCCCGCCCCTGCCTGCGAAATCCAGGCAGTGCGAAGGCCACCTTGCTGCTTTCGCAGCCCGGCCGGGGTCGCCCGACGCAGAGGGCAGAGAGCAGGCGCCAAGGAGGCCGAGAGGAGCCCAGGGGCCATGTCGACTCCCCACCCGCTGTCCCCTTCTCCCACGTTTCGCAGCGTGAGGTGTTTGCTGTATATCGGAGACTGACACTTTTCGGCGTTAAAATGAGGGCATCACCTGCTCAGGCTAACGTCGGTGGAGGGCATCGGGGGCTGGGCGGAATCTGGGATTCCTCGCCGGATTACGCGGCGAGGTCGGCACGCGAGGCAGGCTTCGGGCGCACCAGGAAGCCCGAGCGTGCAGGAAAGCGGCGGAAGCGAGCGGCGGGGGCGGGGCCGGCGGGCTGCAGGCACGCAGGCGGCGCGGCCGCTTGGGGTTGCGTGACCTGCCGGGCTGCGGTCGCACGCACTTCGTGCTCCCCGCGGCCGTTGCCGGGCTGGAGGCGCAGGTGCTGGAGGGCGGCGCCCGGCTTCCACTTTCAAAACACCGGCGGGGAGGGCAGTCACGCTATATTTCTGGAACGCGGAGTGAGTTCACCGGTGCAGGACACAGCGTCCCCTTGTTATCAGAACGTGGGTAACATTCAGTAATAAAACGCTCTCGGACAGGATGTATTAAACGAATTGGGAACCAGATCTGCTCTTTCCACAAGCAATAAAGCTAGGGAAACTTCCCAAGGAAAGCTTTAAACTGGGATGCATGGCCTACAAGTGTGGTTCCTGTGACAAGCTTACAGAGAACGGAACCAGAGCAAAGACGGTGGCTTTGGGACGAAATTTCTGTCCACTCTGCTCAAAGACTAATTACAGAGTAGTGATTTTGGGCATGCTCTCATTCCTCCCAGAAGCTTTCTTTGCAGCGTTTTATTTTAAAATCAGACATGCCTGATCTCCCTGGCATACTAACTTGAGAGACCTCATTTATATGGTGACTCAAAAGCCCCAAGGACTTTTTAAAAAGGTGCCACGTTTGAAGGCGCCAGAATCTAAGTTCCTTCTCAAGATCATATGAGCAAAAAGTGTTTTTCCCGTACAGATACCTATTTACATAATTCAAATGTTTGTAGATTTGCAGATAAATCAAGTTTAGCGGGCAAAACGAAAAATGTTAACACCATGATAATTTAACACAAAAGCACCCAGTCAACTGAAAGCTTGGGAAACTCCATGTTAGTTTATTTTCTATGTAATATTAAAGGAAAGAGATTCTCTAGGGGTTAGAATAGACAATAAACTCCTAGGAAGCTTTCTCAAAAATACATATTCTCATCTCAATTTACCACATGTGGGAAAAGAAAGCAAGATTCACTGTTTAATTTTAAAATGTTCTCCCAGCTGACTCTGATTCTCACTTAAGTATATGTGGGATTTTTTTTTTCTAATCTGCCCAGCACACTTAACTTCCTTCTGACACACAACTGCCTATCCTTCCTGCCTGGATTCTGCATCTGCCTTTACTCTTCTAGAATGTAGTTAGAAAGGGAGGTGTCATTGTGTGTGGCCTGGCCTACTTGGTCCCCACAATTGGTTTAGAGGCATATACCTGACTCAAGCTGAGCCTATTATGAACAGTACCTGACTCCTCATGGCCTCACTAATTTGGTTAAGGAGACTGTATATCATTCAAGGTGTGCCAAAGAAAGTCATTTCCTGGCATTTTTCTAACTGGAGGGTGGGAATAGAAGCCTTCTCTCCAGTTCCTTTTGGTGACAAAATTGGACCATCAGCCACCACTGCTCTGTCATGTGCAGAGAATACCAACAATGAAAGAGAATGTAACCAACTTTCATTAATTGGTAGATACAAAGGGCTGAGCCTTTTTATGGGTTTCTCGAATTCCACAATCCATATCTGAAGTTCTCAAAGTAGTAGTGGGTCCTGCTTTCCTGAAACTTGATTGTTTACCTCTTCTGATTCTATGAGAAGAGATATATATTTATAGAAATAACAAAATGTACATTTAGAATGCTATTTAAAATACTGTGGGTTTTGTTTTGTTTTTTAGTATTTATAACACTATTTTAAACTTGCTTTTTGCCCAGAACAATCTATTGGGACATTCTACCACATCAGCAAATCTTCATTTCTAACAGCTTCACACTCTTGTTTGAGTAAATCAATGTATTTCTCATTTTAGTATTTCCTATTTTAAAACATTATAAGACTGTGGTGAACACCGAGTATATACGTTAGTAAGAAATAATTTTCCTAAAGCTTCCAGCAAACATCTCTTGGAATGGAACTTCCGGTCATAATTGGATCATAGACCCATTCCTGATTTAATCACTGGTAAAGGGGAAGGGGCTAAGAGAATTGATCTAATCTGAACTCACTTTGGGACTTGGGCTGACTCATGTGTGCCTGGGGGTAAGACAGAAGGGGGCAGTACAGAGGCCTGAATTCCTGAACAAAAGGAAAAAGGAGTATCATATGTCACCTGTAATAGTTTTGAACATTTTATAAAGGGTTTAAAACATAATAAATGTTCTAGTTTTTCACCCTAAGAGCAGCGTTTAAGATTGCTAATTGCTCTACATCATTGCAAACCAGGGCTAATAAAATTATTTGAATATTTTTTATGTGTTTGATAGAGCTCATAAAATGCTTGATATTTGATATCAGTAGTTCCTAAGAAAATATCTTTAAGATGATTCGGAACTCCTTATTTAATGGCATTAAAAACACTATTATTGGAGGCAGAACAAAATGACAGAAAAATTTTTATACTTTGTTTCCTGTAAATTCAGTGGCTATCTAAAATAATAGGTATAGAAACATGAACTTCATCTTTACAAAGGAAGAATGAAATCACTTTTGCCAATCACTTACCAAAACAAATGGGAGTTGGATTCTTAGATTCTTCATGAGAATCCTATGAAAATTTCAGAAATAAAGAAGCAATAATTTCACTAAGCAAGCAAATAATAAACTACAAAAGTTGTTTTTAAATGCATAAGGCAGTTATCAATTCTCAGTCACCAATTATTAGATACTGAGTTTATAAAAGGAATTTGATGAATATACATTATAAAACAGTCTCTTTAAGTATCATGTTTTTGAGCATCAAATTCATTACAAGAGTGTTAAGTTAGTGCCATTAGAACTTTATACTTTTTTTTTTTTTTTTTTTTTTTGAGATGGAGTTTCACTCTTGTTACCCAGGCTGGAGTGCAATGGCGCGATCTCGGCTCACCGCAACCTCCGCCTCCTGGGTTCAGGCAATTCTCCTGCCTCAGCCTCCTGAGTAGCTGGGATTACAGGCACGTGCCACCATGCCCAGCTAATTTTTTGTATTTTTAGTAGAGACTGGGTTTCACTATGTTGACCAGGATGGTCTCGATCTCTTGACCTCGTGATCCACCTGCCTCGGCCTCCCAAAGTGCTGGGATTACAGGCTTGAGCCACCGCGCCTGGCCTTTTTTTTCTTTTTAATTGAGATGAATTCTAGCTCTGTCACCCAGGCTGGAGTGCAGTAGCGGGATCTCGGCCCACTGCCAACCTCTGCTGCCTGGGTTCAAGTGATCTCGTGCCTCAGCCTCCCGAGTAGGTGGGATTACAGGTGCCTGCCACCACCTTTGGCTAATTTTTTGTATTTTTAGTAGAGATGAGGTTTCACCATGTTGTCCAGGCTGTTTTCTAACTCCTGACCTCAGGTGATCTGTCTATCTTGACCTCCCAAAGTACTGGGATCACAGGAATGAGCCACAGTGCCTGGCCTATTCTTTTTGTTTTCAAAAACATATTCATGTAATAAATATTAAGTTGTATTTGGCACATAGTACAGTTTTGGATAAAAAGCTCTTATCAGTAGTGAACTTGCCACAGGAAACACATTTACAATAATCAAAGCTTTTGCTGTAGTACTTGACTTACTGTTTATATTTGAGGATATTTATCATTTAAAGGCCTGACTTGTCTCATTGGAAATTTTGTTCAATAATCATATTCTCAGGGCTAAAAAGAATTCAGCACACAATTTATTCCTGCACAGATGACAAAGCATTTTAACTCCTAAAGAGAAATGCTATTTAAACATTGCGACATTTATTTTATTAGGTACTCAAGTTTACACTGTACATATGATGGATTTAAAAGATACAGAGCTTAAACCCACAAATAGTATTTTGTGGTCTAAGCCACCTCCAGACTAGAGTTATTTGTGGTTCAAAATATGCAAAGTAGCTTTTTAAAGCAGTTTAAAACTTTCAAGTTAATAATGTTGATAGCAGTTTTAACAAACATAAAATATTATTAAGAAAGAAAATTCAGTCCACAGCTCAGTAGGAACAAAATGTGTTGGGGTAAGTAAAAAAAAGCCAAGTTGATTCCTTGTAGCTGACCATCTTTGAAAACTGGAAGTGACATCAGAAAAGTCATGAACACAGTAAGTGTAAGACAAAGTTAGGTTTACAGAATGAAATAGTTTTTGGATATTCACGTTGTGAATGCATTATAGGCTGATGGCCCCTGGGTACTGGCTGGCTGGCAGAGTTAACTGTATGTGAGGACCAAGTGCTTCATCTTATACTCATATTCAGTCCAAGTACACTTCCGTGCTCACATGTCAGGCCATGCCCTCAGCCATTTCCATTTTTTGTGTCAAAATAAACAATAAGTAGGATCTGACTTACATTTGGAAGGGTTCTCCAACTTGAGACATTGTGTATGAAGTGCCTGGTAAATAGAAAGAGCCCAATAAATATTAGCTTTTCAAAATTGTTAGGTTTTTTTGTTTTCTGTACTTGTGGATGGAATCCAGAAATAGCAGTGAAAGCTGTGGTTGCTTCCAACCTGGGAGGCCTCTTTGTAACTATTTTATTCCCATTTTTGAGGGGACAGAATTGTACTGTGTTCTGCTGTGTAGGATGAAAATAAAGTTGGGGCTAACTAACTTTGCCATGCTCCCTTTGTACAGTTTTAAACTCACTTTAACATTAGCAATCTTGGGTAGACTTCCTACATTTTTTATCAGAATTGCAGTCAACATACCTCTTCTTCTACATGCTTTTCATGGAGGGAAGAGGAAAGAAAGGAAGGAGCATGAAACTACTTTTCGAAATGTATAAGAAGAACGACAGCTCCCTGCTGGATACATATTTTATGTAAATTCACAACAGTAACAAAAGCACAGACACTGGATCTTCATAATCCAACACAAAGTTCTGCAGACCATGTAGAAAGCCCTAGGTTAGTGTCTTTCGAGAGTCTCTATTCCAAAAACTAGAGAACATTTCCTTCCCCAGGGGTCACTGACATATGGGGGAAGGGGAGGAATAAAGGATCATAAAAATAAGTTAAAAGCAACTTAATTTGGCTATTACTGGATAATTTTTTAAAAGACACAGTAAAAAGTGAAAATTAGCACAATTAAAAATTAACAGGATAACCCAAAACTTTATTCAATATGCCCAATGATGGGATTATTTTAAATTGTACTTCAGTTCTAGTATGGACAGTAATGTGGCAGGAAGAAGGATTAGGGAGGGCAAGTGAGAAACCTGAAGAAAGACCAAGACAAAACACCAACACAGGGCACAGGATTCGTGGCCTTTTTTTTTTTTTTTTTAAACCTATTTTGTAACATCCTGTCACCATACTTCCTTTGCACTATCTTCTTTCAGGAATAACACCTTTCAAAAAATGGTATTCTTCATAATTTAACTCTTATCCCTTGAATTTCTTACTGGGGTCTACTGCTTTCCAACTTTCTTTTTCTTTGTTTTCTTTTTTTAAGAGACAGGGTCTGGCTCTATCACCTAGGCTGGAGTGCAGTGGCCAGATCATAGCTCACTGTAGCCTCAAATTCCTTGGCTCAAGTGATCCTCTAGCCTAGGCCTTTCAAGACTACAGGTGTGTGTCACCACACCAGACTTATTTTTTTTATAGCGACCAAATCTCACCATATTGCCCAGGCTGGTCTCAAACTCCTGGCTTCAAGGATCCTCCTGCCTCGGCCTCCCAAAGCTCTGAGATTATAGGCATGAACCACCATGCCCAGCCCAACTTTCCATGATAATGAAAATATTCTATATCTATGCTATATTATAGATACATGTAGTACCTACATGACCACTGAGCACTTAAAATCAATATAGCAATGGAATTTTTAAACTTACTTCATTTTAAGGAAATTAGTTACATGAGGCCACCTTACTGGACTGTGCAGGTCTAAGGGAAATTTACAATGGAAAAGAAACTGGTCTCAAAGACAATATGTAGACAAATAAACACAGATGAAATTAAACCACAGAGTGAACTTCAGCTTTTGAGCTGGATTTTCTCCCAAAATGTTTCTCTCAAAGTGTTGCCTTTCCTTGTCATATACACAAAGTACTCAATAAATAGTATTACTGCTGATAGTAATACTACTAGCAAAAGTAGCCTCAGAACAGAGTGATCTTGCATTAGTTGTGCAAATACCTGTCCCAGATAGGTACCGGTTTTGGTGTCCTATATCCAAACTTCCATTATTACAAAATGAGAGCAGTCCTACCTTCACTGTCCTTCAGATAAATATGATGAAGATGAATAGCTCTGAAAGTTCTTTCTGCTTCTCATAAGCAGTTTGTAGCTGAACACTTGGTTGACTGTCCTCTAGGCCCCTTAATCCTCTTCTTCCTTCAGTTATTGCTTATTTTTTTTTCTTTCCCAGATAAGTAATCCTCTTTGAGGGAATGGAAACAGAAAATCAAGGGTAGGCATTGGGGCAAAAATATCACTCAGGTCAAGTGTACAAGATATGCCTATCTCCTAGACTTTTTAGTGCCAAGGAACAAGGCACTAAAGTGTTCAATACTTCATGGTGTCATTAATAGCTATCAACAGGCAGTTTAACTGGTGTACCAGTACTGCTCTGGATCATTTAATCACTTCTCTAGGTTCAATTAATTTTCTTTGTATTTAATTGATCTTATTTTATCAATACCAAACCAGTCTCTTTGCCTGCTAGAGAGCCGTTAGTATTTTCCTTGGTTCTTGAAAGAGCTGTACTTGGTTGGACCTTACATAATCTTCAGAAAGGCAAGATCTGAACTACGAATGAGTCGCCTGCTAATTATACCAATGGCTGCTTCTGCCTTGATCAGTCACAGAGTATCACCCTATCAGTATGCTGCTCTGCTTGTCGCGTAGTAGGTCAATAAATACTTGTTTTATGAATGAATGCATGAATAAAGGGAAGTTAGTCACGTGTAAGGGTGAGCAGCCTGCAATAAAGTGTAGACTGGGAGGTCTCAAAATACTTTTTGAACTAAGCCCTAAATCTTCACTACTTTGGACTATAATGGAAATGTCACCAACGCCTCCCCAGTTAATTTGCCCTCGCTGAAACGGCTGAGAACAGAACTTCCCATGACCTGCAGGCACCTCTACAGGTGCCTTCTTTTTCCTCCGCTCAAGAACACTAACTGCTCACCGCTGTGTCGGCCACACAGGCCCAGAGCCGAGGGTGAGAGGTAGGGCTGTCGGCCCCCGACTCCTGGCAGTACCTCTCGCCATCCCCCCCACCCCCGCGAGGCTGGGACGGCTCCCTCCACTTCAGCAGCCGCTATCAAGCCCCCTCGCCCGCCTCAAGCCTCGATCCCCTTCTCTCCCTCTCACAACACTCCGCGTAAGACTAGCCCAGCCTTCCCAGCCCCAGCATTCCCAGCCCTGCCACCAGTTTTCCCACTTCCGCCCGGTGCGTGAGGCCAGGGGCGGTGCAGGGAAGCGTTGACGACGGCGTGGGCCGTGACGTCACCGCGCCCTGACGTCAAGCCGGCGGGTGACACGGTCGTCCGGGAGATCGGGAAAGCCGTTTCACACCCGTTGTAGTCAAAGTCGAGGTGAGAGACGATGGTTTTCCTCAGCCTGGGATGACCCAGTCTGCCGAAATGCAGTTACGGAGTGGAGGCGTGCTCGCACCCGGGGAGAGGGCCAGAAAGCTGAGCCGCGGCGCCCGAACGAGGGCGCGAGGCTTTGGGCCTGGACTCCGCCGCCACGCTCCTCTGCGGCCCCTTCGTGGTCTCTGCCAGCCGGCGGAGCCAAGGCTCGGTCCCCCTTCCTCCCAGTCCCGGAGTACGTGCGGCTCTGCCTCCTAACCCCCGCACTCTCCTCCTCACGGCAGCTCCAGGGGGACCGGGGTTAGAAAGGGACAAATTTGAAGGCCGTTACAGCAGTTTTGTCTGGCCTTGGGGTTGGTTTCTGTGTGGAAGATCCCGCCGCTTCAGGGAAGTCTTAGGACATGAACTCCCGTCTTCTGCCCCTGACCTGCTAGTTGTGGGTGATTCACCCCAAGGGAATGATTCTTTACGTAAGGCTTGAAAGCTGAACGTCAGTTAATGGCCTAATGTGACACTAGTGTGAGAAAGGGAATTGGAAATGAACAAGGACGTGTCTGCATTTAAAGAAGTCTTTTCAGGGCCGGGCGTGGTGGCTCCAGCCTGTAATCCCAGCACTTTGGGAGGCCGAGGCGGATGGATCACGAGGTCGAGAGATCGAGACCATACTGGTCAACATGGTGAAACCCCGTCCCTACTAAAAATACAAAAAAGAAGCTGGGCGTGGTGGCGCTTGCCTGTAATCCCAGCTACTCAGGAGGCTGAGGCAGGAGAATTGCTTGAACCCAGGAGGCGGAGGTTGCGGTGAGCTGAGATCGCGCCATTGCACTCCAGCCTGGGTAACAAGAGCGAAACTCCGTCTCAAAAAAAAAAAAAAAAAAGTCTTTTCGGTGATCTTGTTAGAGAGCAGGTTCACAAACACGCACGTAGCTGCAGCTACATCATTGCACTTCTTACCAAAGGGCAGTCCATGCACATGCACAATGAGAAAGAATTAAAGGGACTTGTTTGATAACACACTCAAAACTAAGACTGAATTTTAAAACACGAATTTTTCCTGTTGCCTTCTTTTTCTTGAGAAACTTGGTGTTTGTGAATGCTTCCTCTATTTAATATGTATGCAAATATTTTTAAAGACCTAGGAGTGCTTTTCTTGAGGGGCTGGAAGCCATTTCTTTTACAATGTAAACATCAAAGAAGATAGGGCCCCAATCTCCTTGTCACTTTGGAAGTTTAACGTAGGTGCATTATTCCTAATTGTAAACACCTGCTTTGTTATAGAGCTATGCATTAGGAGGAAAACCGTTAGCTAACACAGGTGGTTACCCCAGTTACCAAGTGAATTAAAGAGGAAATATAAAAGAATGTATAGAACACTATATTAAGTCCTCTTATGTGAGGACTAGTTACCAATTTTCTTGAGAATGTGTGTGTAACGGATGGTGTCTCCTTGACTGTATAAAGAAAAGGGAGATTTCCTTCTTTCTTTGTAACCTCATTAGTAGATTAGCTATGATGTTCATCAAAGTCTAGTTAAATGTCTCATTACTAATAAAATTGTCTTTCTGCATTGTGGAGCATTTTCTGAGTTGGCAGGATATCTTCTTTTTAATTTTCTCCCAAAATCAGAACCTGCCAGTTCCTCACCTTCTTATGGTGAGGCCATCAAGTTGGAATAGATTCACACACGATGAAGACACTAAACAAAAACTGTTCTACTGGTGCTTTGTTTATATTGTCATTTAGATCTGTGCTCTCAGATAATTTTATGGGTGAAACTTTAAAAGATGTTTGCCTGGTAATTTTTTGGAAAATTCTACTCCCAATAGAGTTGAAGTTACTATTTTATTTTACTGATGGCAATTCCACTGATAAATGACGGAAATGAGAATGATGAGCCTTCTGGGCTCTTGCCGCATGATTATCATGGTCTGCTAAACATAAGATTACGTTTGAGCCTATGTTGACATGGTTAATGGTACCTCCGTTGCAGACCTCAGTTAACTTTACCACACATGTCATATTATGTTTTATGCGGGGAGACATAAAGCTCATTAGTTTTTGGTTTTAAACAGCAACTCACTGAAATGAGTCTTGGTGTTAACACAGGGGACGAGGAATCTCCTCTTCTACAAGTGGTTGCACCATTTTAAAAAATAATGCCACTATAGGACTTTTTGTCAACTATAGTTTTCCTGCTACCTTGCTGTATGGCCGGGGTTGCTGTCTCTGATAAAGTACTTGGCTTCTCCAGTCTCTCTTGTCAAAATCTTGCCCTTACTAAATGCAAAAAGCCTCAGGAAGCCTTCACTAACTCCTAACTCCCGTCTGAACCATAAGATGTTTTTCTTTCTCGATCGTCATAGTCATGTGGCAAGAGACTGCTCTTGTCCTTAACTCATGGTCCTCAAACCTTCTCTGCTATGGAATTGTGCATGTGTTGTCTGACTCGGCTGCCACTGCCTTCCCCCTTCCCCTGACTCCTTAGATACGTATAAACAGCCTTCACTCATGAAACTAGACTGTTTCCATATTTGGGAAGGATTAAAAAAAGGAACCCAAAATGCTCCTCCATTTATCCTCTGTGGCTTTATGAAAGTAGTGACTGACTTTTTACATTGAATGGTTTTTATTAGAAAAATAAAATCTGTTAAAAGTAAAACATCTGCATAAAATTAAGTAAATGTCCATCTTAGATAAAATTGGCACTTGGCTTCTTCTGTTTTGATCACTTTTCTGTTCAATGCCTGCATATCATATTTAATCTGGTAACTCTAAATGTTCTTTTTCTGTATTTCATTATTTAATCCAGCATTCATGCCACGATTGCTTTTTTCATCTGCTGAACTAAAATACTATGTTTTATACTTTTTCTAGTGGCATTTCAGAAAAAATCCTTTTAAAAATATCCCAAAATAAATATGTATTTAAAATTTTAGTTATTATATATTTGAAAAATAGTAGTAAATCACAACAAAAATTACTATTAAACTTTAAAGTTCTGACAAGAGAAAAGATTTCCAACTTAGCAGTCTCTATAGTTCTCTCCTCTTTTATTGGCCCAATAACTAATGGAGAAAACCCTAATTGTACCTTCTAACATTGAGCTGATGAAATAAGCATCTATTGAAACAGTTATCCCCATTCATCCCCAAATACTCCTAAGAATTTATAAAGCATCTGAATTTGAATGTTCTCTACATATTTCTATTCTGACTGTTGCCATCAATGTTCTTAGATTTTTTTTTTTCCTTCAAAGCTCTCTCACTATATTTGGGGAAATTATGGATCGTCAAACTCCCATGCATGCTTTGCCTGAAGAAATCCAGAAGGTATGATATGTTGTGTTGCTACAGCCTAACAGTGGGAGCATTTAGCAGTTAGATAACTCTAAAACCTAGAGGAGTGAATTCATTAATTTTGGTCGTAGGATCTGAATGAATTGGTGGAGTGGGAGAGGTAACAATTATAATCATAATGAGCATAATTGTAGAATTCTATTCTGTACAAAGAATTTTGCTGATATGGAAGAAGACATGTATCTAATTCCAGTACAATATTTAACCAGGTGGTTGTGAAGCCCTAGTGAAAAGAAGGGCCATGTGTAAGTTTTTATGGTGCTAGATTTCTAAGCCTCTATTATAGTTTCACCTATGTTACACACATGTCAGAAATGTTCATGTGCGTAAGTTTTTAGGGTGCTGAATTTCTAAGCCTCTATTACAATTTCATCTACGTTAATTCTCAATACTTACTCTGTGCCAAGCACTGTTTTAAACCCTTTTTTATGCAGTTGACCATTGAACAACATGGGATTAAATTGTGTGGGTCCACTTATATGTGGGTTTTAAAAATAAATATATTGGAAAATGTTTTGAAGATTTGCAGTGGTTTGAAAAAATTCACAGATGAACTAAGTAGCCTGCAAATGTTGAAAAAATTAAGAAAAAGTCATGTCATGAATGCATAAAATGTATGTAGATACTAGTCTTATCATTTATTTCCGTAAAATATGCATAAATCTATTACAAAAAGCTAAAATTTATCAAAACTTATGCACACAGACACTTAACAGTCTACATGGTGCTATTTGCAGTCAAGATATGTAAATAAACATAATGATGCAGTATTAAATTGTAACTGCATAAAATTAACTATAGTATATACTAATGTAATAATTTTGTAGCCACCTCCTGTTGTTTTTGCAGTGAGCTCAAGTGTTGTGATTATCTGCTTAAAACACTGTGTGACAATCATAGCCATGTGAGCAGTTCCTCCCTTCAGGAAAAAGTGATCTTGAAGTCCTCATGTATTTTTTTTATCATGTTTAGTGCAATTTCATAAGCCTTGGATGACACCATAGGACACATTTAGCATAGCACTACTGATGCTGGAAGTACTTTCAAGAAGCAGAGAAACGTCATGACGTTACAAAGAAAAAGTTGAATTGCTTGCTATGTGTATATATGTCTGTGTGTGTGTATGTATGTATGTATGTATCTATGTATGTATGTATATATGGGGGGACAGAAATTGTGATGTTGTAGCTACAGATATGCCAACAGGTGCAAAAATCTTGTACTTTTTGTAAAATCTCTTACAATGAAAATATAGCTTTTATGTGAGTACAGAATTGCTATTCTGATTCTGTACTCAGATTATATGATTCAAGGAAAAGCAAAATCATTCCACAGAGTGAGCAGAGAGTGATGAAAAGTCTGGGATGTTAGTGTTTGGAGGCAATGTGGAGGCTGGAAATGGAGTAGGAAATCTAGGATACAGCCAGTTGTTGGAGGATCTTGGATGCTATAGGAAGGAGTTTGGATTTTAAGCCACAGAGAGAGAGAAAAAAAAGCAAAATCATTATATGGAAACTTAAAGAAAATATGAAAGATCCAAAGCTGGATAGTTTAATGCCAGCAAAGGATGGCTTGATAATTTTTGAAAGAGGCTGGGCTTAAAAATGAAGTCAAGATAACAGGAGAAGCATCTTTTGCTGATCAAGAGGCAGCAGACAAGAGGCAGCAGACAAGTTGTCACTGGAGAATAAAGGGGGTTTTGGTTTTTGTTTGTTTTTTGCAGTGAAGAAAGTTTAATTGATACGAGGCCACTATGACATGTTACAGATGGAGTTATTACTGCAATCAATCTCTGACAATTTGCAGGGTAGGGATTTTCAAGGATAGTTTGGCAGACAGGGAGCTAGGGTATGGGAGCTGCTGATTGATTGGGGATGGAGTAATAGGGGTGTAGAAAATGGTCCCTGTGTGAAACAGAGTCTAGGTGGGACATGAGTCATCAGAAATGAAAAAGCCTGAGAAAACGCCTCAAAAGGCCAATTGTAGGCTCTACAATAGTGATATTAATTACCTGAGTAATTAGGGAAGCTGCAATCCACTGGAATAATGGCTCATAGTCATTTACACCTACATCTTAGGAGAATTCAGACCCCTCTCATCCTCCTAACCTGTTGGCTTTTATTAGTTTTACAAAAATGGTTTAGTTTGTTCTCATGCTGCAGATAAAGGCATACCTGAGACTGGGTAATTTATAAAGGAAAGAGGTTTAATTGACTCACAGTTCCACATGGCTGGGGAGGCCTCATAATCATGGTGGAAGAGCAAGGAATATCTTATATGAAAGCTTGTGCAGGGGAATTTCCCTTTATAAAACCATAAGATTTCATGAGACTTACTATCATGAGAACAGCATGATAAAATGTATGTAGATACTAGTCTATTTTATCATTTACGATGATTCAGTTACCTCCCACTGGGTCCTGCCCACAATGTGGGAATTGTGGGAGCTACAGCTCAAGATGAGATTTGGGTGGGGGCACAGCCAAACCATATCAAATGACCAAGGGCAGTTTGGAGGTTAAAGGCAAGACTGAGTTAGTTAGGTTAGAATTTTCTCACTGTTATAGTTTTTGCAAAGGCAGTTTCAGTCACCCTCCTTCAGGTTTCATCATACCTTATTCTTAATCGGTGGGCTATGGAGATGGAAAAAGGTTGACAGCCACTCTAACTTCTTCCGGCTCATAGGGGCAGAGTTGGGCTGGGAGTTGCCCTCAGGACAAGAAGAGTGAAACTGTCTGTAATTGTTGATATGTATTCATGTGTACCAGATTGAGGTTCCAAGGTCTGCATAACAAAACATTGGTGCTCTTAATCCACAGATTTCATATAGCACTGAAGTGAACAGATGGATGATGAGACAAATAATGAACCCCAACAATAGGAGAGAAAGTCTTCACTTCAGGAATCCCTGTAGAACTGACCTGAAGCCTTAAGGGATGCAAGTGAATGACCCCAAGAATCAGTCAGTCAGATATGGGGTCATTAGCAGAGACACAAACACAGTGGACAAGGCTGGAATCTAATAACAGTTGTACTGTAATTTTTCCTGAAACAATTTTTCTTTCTCTAGTTCCCTATTTCTACCAAACACAAATCATAGTAGGACCAATTTATTTGCAAAATAAGTTCCAGTCCCATTATATTTGGCATGATTACTTGCATAAAATACAGCAAGAATAGTTATTTGCCACATAGGTTTCTTTAAAAAAAAAAAAATTGGCTTTGCTGGAATTTATTTCATAAGGAGTCCCGGATTAGACCTTTTAACAGCCTCTAGCCTAGCCAGGGATTCATCTGTGCCTGCAGCCACCTGTATGAATTGGGTGAAATTTCTCTCTTCTTGAGTACCCACTATAACTTGTGGTTCCTTGTCTGTCAGAAAGTGACACACTACTTACTACAGGCTAAGAGCCCTGGAAAGGACAAAGTATGAGACCAGTATTTCCAAGGGGCTGTTATCAGCTCTATAAGTCAACCTCAGTTACTCAAAGCAGCCTGAAACCATGCCATTTCCAGTCACATAATCAGTGTCTCCAGTTGTATCCTGTTGAAAAAAAAAACCAAACAATGAAAAAACCAGATTTTTTAAAAATGTTATTGCCATAAGCTAAGAATACTTAACAGTTAGTTTCAAAATTCTGGAGAAATCAAGTAGATAGAAATATGCTCCAAAGTTTGCTGATTAGAAATATGCTTCACTCAATTGTTAAAAGCTATAAACAGCTCAAAAGAAAAGAAGTTGTTTTTTTGACCCTGAAAAAAAAAGGAATCAGAAACATTTAAAGTAAATAGTCATAGATTATTTCATTATTCTCTTAGTTCAGTTCATACAGTTAATTCCTGTTCTGTTTGATCAGCTGTTCCTGAGAGTCCTAGAAGTGTTTCTTTATATATTAATGGCACAATCTTTAAAGATATCAGAAATCTGCATTCAAGAGCACCTGTCAGAGTCCCATAACTGATTATAAAATCACCTTTTGAAATGAATCGAAGTAAAAATAATTGTGAATGACAAGAGGCTTGGACCAGCTATGATTTAAGACTCAATTAACAAGGAAATTGGGTTATTTTTGTGGCATACAATTTAATATAACAATTACTATTACTGATAACATATACTAAATAATATTGGAATTACAGGAATCTTATACAATTTTGGAATACATACCAACAACACATTCATATAAATAAAAGCCAAAGAAAGCCAAATACCAATTCATACTTGACGGTGCTCACTCTGTGATTTCAGCATGCCAAATAAGCCAGATGTCTCGTTTAGACTTCAGGGGACCTAATACTGAAATAGTTAATGAAGTCTAAAGGACTGACTTTAGAACCTGAGATTTTGATTTTGGAAGATTTGTCAAATAACAAAGGTTTAGAACACTTACTGAGGCCTTGGTACCACCTCTGTTTCTCCTAAGGAATGCCAGGTTGTCAGAAATTACATTAGGTTCTCTCATGTAGGCATTGAGGATGGCAGAAAGAAGTAAATGGAGAAAAAATTCAGCCAACCAAGAAAAAAAATCATTTTTCTCAAAAAAAAAAAACAAGATCCAAGAAGAGAAAAAGCATAAAATATATGTATAGTGTGGATTAGCAACTTTTAATTAAGCCAACTTTTAACCATAGAGCTTTGTTAAATCCTTTTAACTCTTTTATTACTACACTCTGACAAACAGCCTCTAGCTTTGAAACTTTTTTCCCCTCAATGTCTTCTCCTAACTGAAGCCAGTAAGTCTGTAACTAAGCTTGTGACTTATCTATGGATGCATGTGGTATCTCCAAAGAGATGGCAAGCATTTTTACAGTATTTAGAATAGCCCCTGAGGTAGCTCAGAGAAAAGAAAATTTAAGACAGGAAATCAGAAGCTGCCCATGGAGAAGAAAAGAATTAAAAAATGACAAAACTACCACAAGTATCCAACCAGAAAGGACTCATTCTTAAAGCCAGCTGTTGAACCCAGACTGCTGCTGTAAAAGGGTAAAACCTTAGCTACTGAGCTATAGCATAGGGCAGCGGCCACTGCTCTTCCCAGAAGGAGTCTGGGACAGTCATTTTCAAGCTTGCAAAGGATTGTAACTGCTCAAGAGAATTTCCTGAAGCTACTTATGACATTATTCATCTTTTCTAAAAACGTCTTTTTTTTTAATTGTGGAGAATAAAAGATTTCTAAAATTCCTTTTAAAAAATGGTATACCTGTACTTAGTTTCAATAGTGACATAATCTGAGTCTTTTAAAAGCCAAGATGTTAATGTTCCAGGATTTTATCATATAAGCAAGAGATACTCTTAGGGAATAGAGGAGACATTTCCATGGTCCCCAAGAATTCAGAATGGAGAACTCGGAAATGGGCTTAAGATGACAAAAGCCCAGTAGAAATGGGATCTTTAAAGACAAAACTCACCCAAAGGCTTGACACACTGGGGATGAAGAATGTGCTGACTCATCTCAGATACCCGGTCCTCTCAGACTGACTGCCTGACATGAACCCCAAAATTCTTGCCTTTTGGATAGTGGAGACTGAGAGTGTCCCTCTACATGGTCATAAAGTCAACCTCCCAAGGGCAAAACAAGATGAGAGGAAAACCTCATCCAGTTTTTGTTTCAGGGACCCACAGCAAAGTTTGTAACTGACCAGCCTACAGGGCCAGCTTGAGTAGTGGGCTTATAGGGATCCTAGGCCCTTATTCTGTCCTATGGTGCCCCTCTCCATGACAGAAGACACATAAAGATAACTGAGAGGAAAGGAATCAAACAGTATGAATATCCATAGCACAAAGTACACCAGATTTGCTATAACCTCAGACTATCACACAAATCCTTTTCCCCATTAATCAGACCTTGCAAAGGAGACAGTGATTTTTACCATTGACTCAAAACAGTTTGCCCACAGGGAGGCCAGCAAATTCTTACCCTTTTGCTAGTATGCCAGGTTTCCAGGTTTGTGGAATCATAGTCAAAAGCCTCTCAGTTTTGCAAGATGTAGTCACGCTACGTGGGGGAACCAAAATGACATTTTTTATTCCAGACAGAGGAAAACACACATGACAAAACACAGACACCAGTCACCCCACTTAGCATCCAAGTATTGACCTGGCAAGGCTTAAACTTGCCTCTGTTGGCCCGTGTTGTCTTTGATCTACTCAAACTGGGGTGGGATGGCTTCCAACCTGGAGTTTCAACGGGTGATCTCTGAGCAACATGGAAGAGCAGATAGTCACCCTGAGTTAGGCCTGTTGAACTTTCTTCATGGCTCACAGAACGTGACCAACCAGACAAACTAGTAGAGTCTCCTGGACTTTCATCAGCAATTTATTTAGGGAATTCTCTCCATATACACACAATGAGATAAAGACAAACAAAAAGGCCTTCCAAACCAAGATTCCTAACCAAAAATTTCCAGGAGTAATTCTTCCAGACCTACCTCTTATTCTCTAACTGAGGAGAAATCTCTTCAAACCCAGATTCTTCCTACTATTTTGAGAGAGCCAGCTAATACCTGCAAAGGAGCCAAACTGACACGGTTGAAGGAGCAGAACCAAGAACTCCAATGGAGCCAAACCAATTGGGAGAAGGAATAAGGTGTTGGCTGTGTTTAGAATATTCATGAGACCAGTTTAAAGATGTCTTTCTAGGCAGGATGTCTTTCTCCACTGCAATTAGGCCCAAGTACTATGGGTCAACAGCACCTCACTGGCTAAGTACAGCACCAGACATGGCCTTCAGTTCCAGAGAAATAAGCAGCTGCCAGAGCTCACCTCTAGTTCCATCATACTGGTGGGGACTGACAAACTGCAGGCAGGTACCCACAAAGGCAGATACCAGACCCCCCAAATTAATAATAGCTCAATGGGTTCTTCCTGGCTGCCAGACAGATGAAATCAAGCCTCTGAGACCATGGCATTGCAGCAGAGAGAGAGTTTAATGGAAACAAGGATGACCATGCCACACACAAGATGGAGTTATTACTCAAATCAATCTCCTAAACAGGTTTTGAATGCAAACAAAAGTGCCCTATTCTGGAAAAAAAGTGACACAAAATACATTGTGGAGGAAGAGAAGTGAGCACCAGGATTTAAAGAAGGAAGGGATAGGCTAACTGTATGGTTTTGTGCAAATGTAGTCAGGTTTATGATCAGGACTGCCCTTATCTATGAAACTGCTGATCTCCAGCCTTGATGGGAAAAGATAAACATCAGCCATCATTCTTTTGATTGTACAACACAAAGGCTTGGAGAAGGAGAATGCTTTTTCTCGATTGATTCCATCAATGCTTTGTCCCTGAAGTCAGGAAGAACCTTGACATTACTCAATCGAAAGGGTTGTCAATGTTATGGAAGAGAACCCTGGTGGAATATCGTGAAAGTCTTGAAAGATTGCACCATTAAAGATGCCATCATTATTATAGAAAAAGCCATGAAAGTCACCAAGCCTAAAACGAGAGATTCCTTCTAGAGAAAACCGTCCAGATGTTGTGCATGATTTCATAGGATTTACAATGGAACCAATCAAGGAAATTATGAAAGAGATTGTGGATATGGCAAAAAGGGTGGAGGTGAAGAGTTTCAAGATACAAATCGTGGAGAAATTCAGGAGCTAATAGATAACCACACAAGAGAAGTTAGCAGAGGACAACATGGAGATGATTTTTTTCTGAATCAGTACAGGCAATGAGAAAGAAGACATAGTAGAAGCAGTGCCAGAAAACAAATTGACAATAGATAATATGGCAGAAAGGTTTCAATTATTCAAGACTGCTTCTGACTTCTTTTATAACATGAATCTTTCTATGATATGGGCACTGACACTAAAGCAAACATTAGAGTAGGATTGGCACCATATGGAAACATTTTTAGAGAAATGAAAAAGCAAAAGAGTTTGACAGATATTATGACATATTTCCTCAAAGTTACTCCAAGTGTGCCAGTCTTCTGATTCCTCATCCACTTTCTCCATTTCTGTCACGCCTGAGACAGCAACACCAACCTCTCCTCTTCTTTTTCCTCCTTAGCCTGCTCAATGTGAAGATGAGGATGAAGACATTTATGATGATCCGCTTCTATTTAATGAAGAGTAAATGTATTTTCTCTCATGATGATTTTCTAAATGACATTTTCTTTTCTCTAGCTTCCTTTTAAAATATGCATTAATTGAATGTTTATATTGTCAGCAAGGCTTCCTGTCAACAGTAGGTGATTAGTAGTTACGTTTTTGGGGAGTCAGAAGTTGTACATGGATTTTCAACTATGTGGAGGGGAGGTTGGCACCCCTATATCCATGTTGTTCAAGGGTCAACTATATATCAACTCATTTTATCTGATTGACAGTCCTTTAGTTTTTATGCTATTCTCTTCTCTTTTAGTTCACAAATGTACTCAGGACAAAGCATTTCTCCCATATTTAGCTTGGCAATCCATATATTGTTAATAGTATAATTTTTAAATCTCTCTTTGAAAAAGATTGATTTAAATCGTGAGTTATAACCTTAAACCTTAAGTATCATTAATCTTTCATGTTTTTCAGTAAATTTACAGTTAATTATTAATTAACAACCAATCTGTTACATTTTGATTAAAATTTACAGTCTACTCTTAGATATGCTTTTGTCCATTGTACATGTTCTTTTGGGCCGCCTGTTAATGTCAATCATGCCATCAATTTAACTTGATGCTTACTGTTGCTGCCTTCCCTTCAGATTGATGTAAACTGTAACCTAGCAGGAACTGGAGGAAAAGTCAATTTACATTAAAATATCTTTTTTTTTTTTTTTTGTCACCCATGCTGGAGTGCAGTGGTGCAATCTTGGCTCACTGCAATATCTGCCTCCCAGGTCAAGTGATTCCCCTGCCTCAGCCTCCCACGTAGCTGGAACTATAGGCAAGCACCACCATGCCCAGCTAATTTTTTGTATTTCGTAGAGACAGGGTTTCACCATGTTGGCCGGGATGGTCTCCATCTCCTGACCTGCTTCGGCCCCCCAGTGTATTGGGATTACAGGCATGAGCCTCTGTGCCTGGCCAAAGGATCTTTTAAGTCATTATATTCAATTATCTTCACTTTTTAAGTTAGGTATAAAATAGTAAGCACAGAGAGGGCTCAGCTATGCTGTGTTCACTTGAAAAATGGTGCTTGTATGTGTTTGAAGACATGAAATATCCTTCCTCTTGCCTTGAACTAAGTTCCTTTCTTGTACTAGCCTAGGTGTGGTAGAAATTAAAAGAAACAAAGCAAAACAAACAAAATCTACAAGAAACAATAGCTGCTCTTCAGACCGTAATCACCTCTTAGGCAGAGGAAAGATATATAATGGCATGAAAAAAAAAATAGCTCTACAAGGCAGTATATTGATTTAGTGCCATATAAGATAGTATCTGCTATGAGAATGAATAAAGTAGAAAGAGGAATCCCTGCATGGTGGGATGGCCAAAGCAGGAGCTTGATGCTGGAGGTGAAATTGGAATTTGCTCTTGAAGCCCTAGTATTTCCATAGGCAGTGGGTAATGCATCCTAGGCCAAATGAACAGAAGCTTTCTGGTGAGAAAAGCTGGCCAAGTTAGGGAATGTTTAACAACTTCGGTGTTTTGAAAACATAAAATATGTACTTATTTTGATAAGGTTTTTATGAGAGTTACAGAGTGGTCTCTCTCATGTTTGAGGTACTTTACAAGTAAATTTTTTAAAAAATACTAAAACCAAGCATTTCATAAATCTACAGTTAGAGTCTAAAGCAAGAATCACAGGCAGCGATCCAGGCAGTGCAGAGAAGTGTGGTCACCAGGAGAGGCTCAGCTGCCGAAGGTCCTGGACAAGTGTGCTAGTTGTAGACTTGGTCCTGCCCAGTGTTTAGAATGTAAAGTGCAGCTTTGTACTTTTTCAGACCTAAGTTACATACATTTATATAACAAGTAATTATTATGCCTATTATGTGCCAGTCCCTGTTTTGGGTGCTGGGACAAAATACGTATATGCATCTCAAAGCCTATGAAAGCATAGTCTCTTAGAAAAAGTATTTGTGTTATATAACATCTTACCTATATCTAGATTGTCTATAATTTAACTTAATTTCCTAGTGATTGGGCAGTGTATCTATTTAACCAGCTTGCATGTATTATTCTATAGAGAATAATATTAGACAGAAAAATGAGGGGTCCCCAAACTTTTGGCCCTTTACTGGTACCAGTCCATAGCCTGTTAGGTACTGGGCTGCACAGCAGGAGGTAAGTGGCAAGTCAGGGCGCATTACCCCTGAGCTCTGCCTTCTGTCAGATCAGCAGCATCATTAGATTCTCATAGGAGCAAGAACTGGACATTCGAGGGTTCTAGGTTGTGTGTTCGTTATGAGAATCTAACTAATGCCTGATGATCTGAGGTGGAACATTCATCCCCAAATCATCCTCATCCCGCTAGTCCATGGAAAAATTGTCTTCCATGAAACCGGTCTCTGGTGCCAAAAAGGTTGGGGACTGCTGATTAGATATATAGCTTATAGTGGAAACAGGAGTTGTTTAGATTAAAACCATCTCATTTTAAGATGAAGGAAACAAAGGCTTTTTTCATAATGGCTTAGAAATAGTTCTATTTCTTTATTAAAGAAAAAAAGGACTTGAGGTGGGTGGATCAGTGTGCAATGACAGGTCTTTCAAAGGCTTTTTCTTTCTTTCTTGTTCTGTTAACTTTTTATGTTACTTTTTATGCTGGCTTCTCTTTCTAGAGAAGTCCCTGCTGTTTCCTTCCCCCATTCCCCCCACCCTCCATGTATAGGCAAGGAAGGTCAGTGTAGAAATCAGGGAAGAGAAGGTGAGAGCCTTTCCTATTTTTTTCTTTTTGTATTTTTGCTATGTGATATGAAAATACATGGTTGATAAATTAGAATGTGAAAATGACTATGCTACACTGTATTATTAATACCAAAATGAGCAGTAAACGAAGAAGGAGAGTTGCAAAAAATGTAAAGTTAGTGGGGGAGAAGGCTAGAGAAAGTATAGAGAAGAATGATGATGATAATAAGCTACAGTTAGAGAATGCATTGCCTGATTAGAAGGCTAAGATTGTTAAACCATCTTCTCCTAGTGTCATCTCCTCAGGGAATTTTAGGGAAGAAGGAATAAGATAATCTTTGACTCTCATGTCCAGGTCTTTTTGCTTTTTTGTCACAGTTTCTGACTGGGCATAGTATACTTGCAGATTTCCATTTTCTTAAGTGACAGAAAATGTAAAGGTGGCCCGTGGGCTAGAGAGCAAAATTACATTTGGCTCCTTTTTCTACTGCTGTACTCTACAGTTTACTTCTGTATGTACTGAGACCATATCTCTAAATCTGTTCTCTCTCCAGGCTAAGCTGACTCCTGCCTGTCCCTGACCTCAGATAACCAGCAGCCTTACTAGCATTTTTGTCAAGTATTCTGAAATCAGAATACACTTGAAATTATAGTACTGTTCTAGGTTTAGGATTTTATTGCCACCATTTAAGACCAAAACAACACTTATAGATAAGCAAAGTAATACTATAATTGTGTATCTCTTCCACTCATGAATGTCAATCTGTTTTAGAGACATATGGACATTTCTTTTTAGAAAAGAGCAATGAACAATTTTCCTTTTGCTGTTTTTGCTAGGGGACATATGTGGAAATCAGAACAACAGCAACAAACTAGTAGAAAAATCAGTTAGTTTGCTGAAAGTGAACTGATCTTTTGGTTAAATGGTGACAAAATGAATACTTGTAATAGGATTTTAGCTTCAGGAAATCTTTATTACCACAGGATACAAAAGTAAAATAAAGAGACCAGAGTTGTTTATTTTGCAAAACAGAAGTAGCGAGACAAGGGCTAGAGAGTGCACTGTTCTTTCTGGGATAACAATCCCTTTCCCTAGCAGTAACAGCTCATTTTGTCCTGTTTCAGTAAAGTAATTTTAGTACTTTGGAACTTTGAAATATATTCAGAATAACAGTTTTATATTTCCAAGCACAGATTGTTATTGCCAGAAAAAATAAACTTAATTTTCCAGGTTATTTTGGGCCACTGTGGCTGGGTTCAGATCTTGTCTTGAGCTGAAGTGGAAGAAAAGGAAAAGGAAAATGGTCATAGAAATGTTAGACCTAGCATCCTAGCAAAGTTGTGGGGTGTGTGTGTGTGTGTGTGTGTGTGTGTGTTTGTGTGTGTGTGGCGGGGGGCAGTGATCATGTTTATGATGTATTTTTAAGCAATTGCAGTTTTATTAAAACCTTATGACAAAGGGAATAGGAAGCTGTATAATTTTTGGAGAGGCTATCACTCAATATTGTGAATAGTTAGCTCATTAGAAAGGTAGTTCATTAGAAAAAAACATTTTCTTCAAAATATTACTATGAATCTTGAAAAGTCTGAATTTACCAATTTGCAGTCAAAAATACTTTTGCTGACTGACCATAGAAGGACATAGAGTTTATTAAGGTGAGGTTTCCCACTGGAACAACAGGTATTGGAGGAAATATACTTTGGAAGTATGTATAGATAGACATAAGTATATCATTTATAATTTACATAGTATAAAGCCAACATTTCTGATATTACTCAGTAAAATGTCTTTATGGGTGAATCTCTGGTATTTTAGTCCCAGATTGATTTTTTTTCTATTTTTATTATTTTAAAATTAAACTTCTTATTTTGATATAATTGTAGATTCACATGCAGAGTAAGAAATAACACGAGGAAATCCAGTGTATTCATCATCTAGCTTTCTGCAGTGGTAACATCTGGCAAAACTAAAGTACGATGTCATAACCAGCATATTGACAATTGTTGCAATCAAGATACAGAACATTTTCATCACAACAAGGATTCCTCATGTTGCCCTTTTATCACCACATTCACCAATCTCTTCCCTACTTCCAGTCCATGGCCCCGACAACCATTGATCTGGTCTCCAATTATTTTATGTCAAGAATGTTATGTAAATGGAATCATGTAGTGTGTAATCTTTTGGGATTAACTTTTTTCAATCTGTAATTAGCTGGAGGTTCATTAAGTTGTATGTATCAATAGTTTATTCCTTTTTATTGCTGAATAGTATTCCATGGTATGAATGTACCAGTTTGTTTAACCGTTTATCTACCCGTTTAAGGGCATCCAGGTTTTTCCCAGTTTTCAGCAACTACATGTAAAGCTGCTATAAACATTAATTTATGTGAACATATGTTTCCATTTTCCTGGGATAAATGTCCAAGCGTTCAATTGCTAGGTTATATAGTAACTACAGGTTTATTTTTTAAAAGACAATGCTAAACTGTTTTCCAGAGTGGCTATACCAGTCTACATTTTTTACCTGCAGTATATGAGTGATCCAGTTTCTCCACATCTTTACAGAATTTGACGTTGTCAGTGATGTGTAGTGAGTGATATCTCATTGTGGTTTTAATTTGCATTTTCCTAATGGCTAATGAAATGATATGGAATATCTTTCCATGTGCTTATTTGGCATATGTGAAATGTGAAATGTCTTATGCAAAAAGGTTCTTCAAGTCTTTTTGTCCATTTTCTAATTAGATTTTTTTTGCACTGAATTTTGGAAATTCTTTGTATAATCTAGGTACTAGTAAGATATGTGGTTTTCAAATACTTTCTCCTGCTCTGTAGCTTGTCTTTTTATCCTCTTTGCAAGGTCTTTTGCAGATCAGGAGTATTTAAATTTGATGAAATTTAGGCTCTCAGATTCTCCATTTATGAATCATGCTTTTGCAATCATGCTTTTGGTATTAAATGTAAGATACCTTTTCCAGTTTAGGTCCTGAAGATTTTCTCCTCTATTTTGTTCTAAAACTATTTCTTCTATTTTTTTCTACATTTATATTTTACATATTTGTCCCTATTTGTAGAATATGTTAGGTTTAGTTAGGTTCTTTCTTTTTTAATGTATGGATATTTAATTGTACCAGCACCATTTGTTGAAAAGGCTTATCTTTCTTTCATTGAACTGTTTTTGTACCTCTGTCAAAAATCAGTTTGGTGTATTCATGGAGATCTATTTCTTGGTTTTCTGTTTTGTTTCATTGATCTATGTGTCCTTCCTTCTGCCAAAACCATACAATCTTGATTACTGTAGCAATACGGTCTGTCTTGAAATCAGGTAATGGTTCCCTCCACTTTATTCTTCTTTTTCAGAATGATTTTAGCTCTTCTAATTCCTTTGGCTTTCCATACAAATTTGAAGATAACTCTTTCTATATATAAAATGCCTTGCAGGGATTTTGATAGAAATTGGATTATACCAATTTAGGGAGAATTGATATCTTTGCTATTTTATATCTTCCAAGTTATAAACACAGTATATCTCTTCATTTATTTAGCTCTTCAATATATTTCATCAGCATTTTGTAGTTTTCAACATGCAAATCTTGTACGTATTTTGTTATATCTACCTGCGTATTTAATTTTTTGGAGCAATTGTTTTATATATATATATATATATATATATATATATATATATATTTTTTTTTTTTTTTTTGGTATTGTATTTTCTTTTTTTTTTTTTTTTGAGACGGAGTTTCACTCTTGTTACCCAGGCTGGAGTGCAATGGCGTGATCTCAGCTCACCGCAACCTCCGCCTCCTGGGTTCAGGCAATTCTCCTGCCTCAGCCTCCTGAGTAGCTGGGATTACAGGCACGCGCCGCCGTGCCCAGCTGATTTTTTGTATTTTTAGTAGAGACGGGGTTTCACCATGTTGACCAGGATGGTCTCGATCTCTTGACCTCGTGATCCACCCGCCTCAGCCTCCCAAAGTGCTGGGATTACAGGCTTGAGCCACCGCACCCGGCGGTATTGTATTTTCAATTATTTTCAATTTCAGTGTCTTGGTGCTCACTAGGTATATATAGAAATACAATTGATTGTTCTTTCTGTATCTTGAAACATTCAACCTTGCTGAACTTAATAGTTCTAGTTTTATTGTCTATTTTTTGGGATTTTCTGTGTAGATAATTATGCCATGTCAGTTAGGGAGAGTTTTGTTTCTTCCTTCTAATATGTATGCCTTTTATTTTCTCTCTTGTGTTATTGCTCTGGCTAGATATTCTAGCACTATGTCGAATAAGTGCAGTGAGGGTGAATATCCTTGCCATTTTCCTAACCTTAGGGGAAAAGCACTGAGTCTTTTACTACTAATTATGATAAAGCTATAAGGTTTTCTTGTAAGTGCACTTTACCAAATTGATTTTTAAATTGGTAATTAAGCAGGTTAACTTAATGATGAGGAAGGGTCCTAATGGCTTTATGAAGTAGTCAGGTGGTCTGTGTGACTAATTGGCTTGGAGTGTCCACTGTCCTATCTCAAAAATTTTCTCCTAATTTGAATGAAATTTACTAAACACTCATTGTTTTGATTAAAGACATCCTATTGAATGAAGAACCTCTTAAAGGATTAATACTTTATTCTGCTATCACTCTTACCTTTGTAGAGTAGTTTATTTCCTCCTTATCTAAGCACAAAAAGCATGATATGGGTGGGAGAAGGAGGCACAATTTTTTAAAATTGTTTATTTGAAACAAGGTCATCCTCTGTTGCCCAGGCTGGAGTGCAGTGGCACCATCTCTGCTCACTGAAGCCTCTGCCTCTTGGGCTCAAGTAATCCTCCCACCTCAGCCTCCCAAGTAGCTGGGACTACAGGTGCACACCACCACACCTGGGTATTTTTTTTTTCAATTTTTTGTTGGTATAAGGTCTCACCATGTTGCCCAGGCCGGTCCTGGGCTCAAGCAATCCGCCCACCTCAGCCTTTTAAAGCACTGGGATTACAGGTGTAAGCCACCATGCTTAGCCAGGAGGCACAATTTTGGAGCAGAGAATGCCACAATTGGGCAGTAGGAGGGTACTGAGTAGTTTTTCTAGTTGAAGCACAGACAGGAGCTCTGAAAAGGGTCTGAAGCCTAATTTTACCTTTTAAAAAATTTTATATTATTTTTATATTAACTCTAATTTTAAAAGTATAAACACTGCATTTTGTTTCATAATTTATTTTCAAATGGTTTGTTTAATATACTGCAATTGTTAATGTCTCCTCCAAAGTGCATCTTGTAGAATGCAAAAACATCCTGTTAATGATAGGCTTTTGTCAAGAATGACAGCCTGTCATTATTTTCCTTTCAAATGAGAAAATGATATAACACCAAGTTATAAGAATGAAGCACAAATTATATTTCACAAAAAGCAGATAACTTTTACTTCATTTGGGAACGTAATTACAGTATTTCATATTTTCTCAAGTTTCACAAAAATGCCCTAAGTAATTAGCTCATATAGACACTAATAAATTGAAAGGGTTATTACATTTTTTTCTATAGCAGCTTTGCTTACAGAACATTATTTACAATTTAATAGCATTAAAAAATTTTGTGCAATGTACTTATTTAATGTAGCTCACTTAATGATTCAGGTAAAGTCAGAAGACCACTCTTGTGGACCTCTTATTTTAAAATCTTACTGTCTTGTTTCCTGCATCATAATGAATATCATGTTTTCTCTTTCCTTGGTAAACTTCTAGAAAACCTATTCTCTAAAATGTATTGCTTCACATAAAATATATTTCAGCCTTTTCTCCCTTGACTGTTCTGGTAAAATAACATTCTAATAGCTTCCACAATGTGAAGTTTTTACCATTTCTGTTTTGTTCTTCAGGCTGCAAATCTGCTCCACCCATCAAGAATTTTCTTTAGAATAAAGATAGGACACTTTGCCAGGAACAGGGCAGGAACTGCAATTAATAGGCAAAGGTTAATGGTGAAAGTGACTTTACAGTAAGCAACAATGTTCAAATTGAGAAGAAGAAATCAAAATGCAAGATAAGCAAAGATTTTAAGAAAATACTCATCTGTTCCTAATTAGTTCGGGTTTTGTGACATGGATGAATTATATTTGTGAGGACTGAACAGTGTCTTTGAATAGAATTGCAGAGCCACTCTGGGTTATGTTTGAACACATGTACAGAGTAATAGGATAATGTACAAATGCCATTTCATGTATAAATTACCCATAAATTAAAACCGATGAACTTAATTTCGATACCAGACAAGATTTAGAATATATTATGAAAGAATGGTTTGCTAGGTTATATTAGACAAAACAACCCTTGGACCAATTTTATGTTCATGAGAGCAAGCATGTAGGCTTTGCTATTTCATTTTATGTAGGATTACTAGATCCAGGGACCATATTAGGCGTAGAATATATGGCCTTTATGAAAACATTTGACAAACTTTGTCATAATAGTCCTGAAGACAGTATGCAATAAATATAGGCTGGTAACAAAGATAATGGGATAATTTAATGATCAGATTAAGAGTTGTACCTGAAATGTACTGAATAATAGAACAGTAACAACCAAGGTGATATGACATGCAGTAGGGTTCTGTCCTCAACTTTGTCAATTCAACATTTTAAAATCAATGAGTTAGACAGATAAAATGGCTTATAAGGATCAACTTTGCAAAAGACATAAAACTTAAAATTTTCTGGATACCAATGGCAGTAACTAAGGCAATAATCAAAGGCAATAATTATGTCTAAGACATACATATCTGCGTTATATACTCAAATATATGAGTCTATATAATGTACTAATATACTAATAATCTAAGATAAGATGTATATTTTTATATATTTTATATATTTTTATATATTTACATTTATATCTGTAGTTTTATACTTGGATCTGAAATGCCAAATGCTCACATAATAGAATGGGAAGTGTTGGTTGCAAGGAATAGGTGGCTTCAGAGAGAAAAGAGAAAATAATAGAGGAAGATTGAGCATGAATTCCAAATGGCAAGTGGGACAGCCAGATCTCAAGAGGAACTGGTGAGGAATTGGAAGATTTTTGGCTATGTTAGTGGCTGATTCCTAATTATCTGTTTCTGGAGCTACAGTGTCCTCGTCTCAGCTTCTGTCTGTGTCTACTCATTCATCTCTCAGATTTTAGTTACATTACTTATTCTGTATCTTGTACATGACATTTTCTGTCTTATGGCTATGCCAAAGGTGACCTAAGTGCCTGAATCTTCAACAGTTTCAGGCCCAGTTGGCTCATCCCAGCTTGGGTTTGGTTCTTCTGGGTCTGATGTCCAATCCTGGTTCACCAAGTCAGCCATGGCTTAGGTAAATGGGTGGAGGGAGTCTACATTGCCAAACATCGCAGCTAGGCCTGTGGAAAGATTCTCTAAAATGAAAACATAGAAAGGAAATAATTGGTATATTCAGTATAATGAGACATTGGTTTGCACTGCAGTATTTTTAAAATCAGGGGTTTTATTTAACATAAAGCCAGTTAGAGTATATAACAGCAGAATATAATTGCTAAAAATGTGGAAGACCAATGAGATCTAAGGTTGCGTTAGAACATACTACAATGATATTAGTAATAAGATATTAGAATGAGAGAAGTTTGAGTCTTCTCTTATTCTATTTTAGTGAGACGAGCCACAGTAAACTATTCCATTCTGGGCACCATACTTTAAAACACATGTAGAACACTGGAAAAATTTTAGGGAAATCTTGAATGAGGAAGTAATTCACCTGAAGTAATTTTAAGTGTTGGCCTGGAGAAGAGAAGACATGGACTGTTCCTGATAGCTATCTTCAAATATTAGAAAGACCTTCATGTGAAAGAGGCTGGGGATGTCTTACATAGTTTCTAAATGGACTGGGATCTGTGCACAATTCAAGGTGGTAGATTTGGGATGAGGCTGAGAAAGGATTTCCTGAGAGACACAACTGGCAGAAGATGGAACAGACTGCTTTAGGAAGTAGTTTTCCTTCATTTGGGATGCTAAAATAAAGGATAGGCAACAACATATTTAGGTTAAATAGATTGATGCAATTGAATTCGTCTAGAGCTTGAACCAGGTTATCTTTATAATTACTTTTAAACAAGATGTTTAATAAATCTATACATTTGATAAAGTGGCAATTAGATAGTTGATATAGTCATCAATTGGTATCCTACAATACTGTATTATGGTTTTTAATTTAAAATATTTATTATTAAAGTTTAAAGGATCAAAATTTTACTTTATAAAAATGTGTTATTTTCTTCCAGTTGACATTTGTGTAATGACATTGGTAGGCAGATATGGTGGCATCACTGTTAGTTACAGAACAGTTTCTATAGTTTTAAGGGAGGTTACTTTAAGAGTAAATACTTCTTGGAGAGTTGGGGAGAGATAGCATGGGGAGAAATGCCAGATATAGGTGATTGGGGGGAAGGCAGTAAATCACAGTGTCATATGTGTACCTATGCAACAATCTTGAATGTTCTTCACATGTACGCCAAAACCTAAAATGCAATAAAAAAAAAGAGTAAATACTTCTTGGGTAATCCAAGAGTTAATTTCAAATTTAGTGCCCTGGATCAAGTATTTTATGAAGCCATCTCTTATCCCTTGTGAATAGGAAAATGAGCAGAGGCTACTAATAAATATTTATACCTGAAACAGAGAAAAGAATTATCTCCCTTCTAACTTGGCTAAATTACATTTTTCACTGGCCCTATGCTGTCCAGAAGTCATACAACACTTTATCTGAAGGGAGGAAGAGAAAATAGCCAATATACATGTGATAGATAAATATAATACAGATGGATAAAGGCACAGGTGCTGGTTTTAAATAGACCTGAGTTTTAATCCCAGCTTCTCCACATATTAGCCAGTTACTTAATTTCAATAGTTTCAATGTTTTAAAAAATATATATAAAATGTGTATAACTAGACCTACTAAGAACTGACTTAGGGAGAAGAGATTAGATTCAAAGTATTTTTCCTGTTTGTAGATTTATGACAGAATGTTAAATTCTGTAAAAATCATAAAATGCCAAAACTGAACAGAAACAGTTCATTTAGTGTGATGCCATAATTTTACAAATGAGGAAAATAAGATCTGAAAAAGCCATGGGAACAGAGCCGTTTGCAATTAAAGAACAGTGATTTCCTCCCACTTTTTGGAAAACTCATCTTAAAACCAGAATTATAAAGATTATAAATTTTTCTATTTTTAGTTTTATTTTATGGAAAATATTTCAAGAGTAAATTTTTCATAGAGATTACATGGAGAAACAATTGCTCTGAAAGATCTTTTTCTAATCCCAAGATTTTGTGTCAGACTCAATATGCCAGTTTTAAATTTTTTTTATATAAATGTGGGCAATGTCATTTATTGCTCCAAGGCATAGTATGCTGTATATTTACTTCATTCACCCAGCATGGTTACAATATCTTCAGTTGAACTTCATTTTTCAGGACCAAAAAAAAAAAAAAGATAGTAAGTGTATGTTCTGTTTCTAGATGTTGCCTGAAGACAAAGTTTGTAAGTACTGTGGAGTCAGCTATCTAATTCTTCATGAATTTAAGGCCATGGAAGAAAAAGTGAAAGCAATGGAAAAAGAAATGAAATTTTATCAAGGAAGTGTAGAACGTGAAAAGAGACTTCAAGAAAAAATTAAGTCTCTTAGCCAAGATCTTGAACAGTACAAAACTGACAACAAATCCAAAACGGAAAGGTTAGAGTATGTTTTTCTTTTTTATCATTTATTTAGTTGAAAGAAAACTATAAGAAATAAGCAGACTTTGAATGTTATTCTAAAATTTCTTTACATCAGGTATAATTTATGCTTCAATATATTTGTTCCTTAATTATATTAATAATTACTAAATATAATTGTTATAGTTTGATTTCTTTAGAGGCATGTATTTACTGTCTGAAAAACTAGAAACCAATTAATTTATTAACCATAATCTGAAATGTTCAAGTTTTTTCCCCAGGTACATATCTTATGTTTTATTATTAGGAAAATTTATCTACCAAAAATCAGATGAATTTTCGTAGTTTTTCATAAATTTATTTTTAAATGGCTTTGAATTTTTAGATTTATAGGGTAAGGCTTTCATGTTTTAGAAAAAGATGCCAAGACATTAAAATTAGTATATGATTTTAAATTAATGGAATTGGAAAAAAAATAAAGATTAGGCCTCTAATATTGTAGAATCTAATCAGCAATCTAGTCTTCCTAAAGACACCTCAGTGAGCCTATACAGACATTTATACAGAAGAGCTTTTGCTCCTGTTTTATAGTTTTTCCTGTTAATGAAAAATTTCTTCATTTAAAGTATTCACTGTTGATGTTCAGACACCTTGAGTTAATGAATTTAGTGAGTTACATGTATATGTAAAGTGGAAACTTGCTTAAATCTCTTCAGATTAAATACTTTTATTAAATTTTACTATAAATTGTTATATAAAAGTATATAATTACATTAAATGCCAGTTGAACCAGATATTTCTTAGTCTTTTACCAAAAAAATTATGTTTATAGTTTCTTTAATTTCAAATCTGAATAATATTTTATGATATTTTCATGGAAGAACTTAAAAATTTGAAGTACTGTTTAAAATTTCTAATTTAGATAGTGTTTGCCTGTCAGGGAGTCTTTTGTTTGGTATATTCACACTTTATTTTCTTTAATAAAATTTAAATAAAATGTTGCATTATACATGCAATACATAAACATACGAAGTAAAAGAAGTACAGAAAATAATAAGACAAGAAAGTCTTTGCACCCTGCTGATTGTACTATTACTGGTACCTTGCTAATTGTGCTGATTGTATTCTTACTGGAGGTAAAAAATCACTATTTTTTATTTTCATTTTTGAAAAGGAACCTAGCTCTGTACGCAGGCTGGAGTGCAGTGGCTTGATCTCAGCTCACTATAACCTCCGCCTTCCAGGTTCAAGGGATTCTCTTGCCTCAGCCTCTCAGGTAGCTGGGATTACAGGTGCACACCACCACCCCTGGCTAATTTTTTTTTTTATTGCATTTTAGGTTTTGGGGTACATGTGAAGAACATGCAAGATTGTTGCATAGGTATACACGTGGCAGTGTGATTTGCTGCCTCACCTATATCTGGCATTTCTCCCCATGCCATCCCCCCACCAACACCCCACCCCACACTGTCCCTCCCCTATTTCCCTCCGACAGGCCCCAGTGTGTAGTGCCCCCCTCCCTGTGTCCATGTGTTCTCATTGTTCAACACCCACCTGTGAGCGAGAACATGCGGTGTTTGATTTTCTGTTCCTGTGTCAATTTGCTGAGAATGATGGTTTCCAGGTTCATCCATGTCCCTACCAAGGACACGAACTCATCGTTTTTGATGGCTATATAATATTCCATGGTGTATATATACGACATTTTCCCTGTCCAGTCTATCATCGATGGGCATTTGGGTTGGTTCCAGGTCTTTGCTATTGTAAACTGTGCTGCAATGAACATTCGTGTGCATGTGTCCTTATAGTAGAATGATTTATAATCCTTTGGATATATACCCAGTAATGGGATTGCTGGGTCAAATGGAATTTCAATTTCTAGGTCTTGAGGAATCGCCACACTGTCTTCCACAATGGTTGAACCAATTTACACTCCCACCAACAATGTAGAAGTATTCCTGTTTCTCCACATCCTCTCCAGCATCTGTTGTCTCCAGATTTTTTAATGATTGCCATTCTAACTGGTGTGAGGTGGTATCTCAGTGTGGTTTTGATTTGCATTTCTCTAATGACCAGTGATGATGAGCATTTTTTTATATGTTTGTTGGCCTCATGTATGTATTCTTTTGTAATGTGTCTATTCATATCCTTTGCCCACTTTTGAATGGGCTTGTTTTTTTTTTTTTTTTTCTTGTCAATCTGTTTTAGTTCTTTGTAAATTCTGGATATCAGCCCTTTGTCAGATGAGTAGACTGCAAAAATTTTTTCCCATTCTGTTGGTTGCCGATTCACCCTAATGACTGTTTCTTTTGCTGTGCAGAAGCTGTGGAGTTTGATTAGGTTCCATTTGTCTATTTTGGCTTTTGTTGCCAATGCTTTTGGTATTTTGGTCATGAAGTCCTTGCCTACGCCTGTGTCCTAAGTGGTTTTGCCTAGATTTTCTTCTAGGGTTTTTATGGTGTTGGATCTTATGGTTAAGTCTTTAATCCATCTAGAGTTAATTTTAGTGTAAGGTGTCAGGAAGGGGTCCAGTTTCTGTTTTCTGCACATGGCTAGTCACTTTTCCCAACACCATTTATTGAACAGGGAATCCTTTCCACATTGCTTGTTTTTGTCAGGTTTGTGAAAGATCAGGTGGTTGTAGATATGTTGTGTTGCCTCTGAGGCCTCTGTTCTGTTCCATTGGTCTATATCTCTGTTTTGGTACCAGTACCATGCTGTTTTGATTACTGTAGCCTTGTAGTATAGGTTGAAGTCCGGTAGTGTGATGCCTCCTGCTTTGTTCTTTTTGCTTAGAATTGACTTGGCTATGCAGGCTCTCTTTTGGTTCCATACGAAGTTTAAGGTGTTTTTTTCTAGTTCTGTGAAGAAGGTCATTGGTAGCTTGATGGGAATAGCATTGAATCTGTAAATTACTTTGGGCAGTATGGCCATTTTCACGACATTGATTCCTCCTAACCACGAACATGGAATGTTTCTCCATCTGTTTGTGTCCTCTCTTATTTCATTGAGCAGTGGTTTATAGTTCTCCTTGAAGAGGTCCTTTACATTCCTTGTTAGCTGTATTCCTAGGTATTTTATTCTCTTTGTAGCAATTGTGAATGGCAGTTCATTCTTGATTTGGCTCTCTTTCGGTCTGTTATTGGTGTATAGGAATGCTTGTGATTTCTGCATGTTGATTTTGTATCCCGAGACTTTGCTGAAGTTGTTTATCAGTTTCAGGAGACTTTGGGCTGAGATGATGGGGTCTTCTAGATATACAATCATGTCATCTGCAAATAGAGACAATTTGACTTCCTCCTTTCCTATTTGAATACCCTTTATTACTTTTTCTTGCCTGATTGCTCTGGCTAGAACTTCCAGTACTGTATTGAATAGGAGTGGTGAGATAGGGCATTCTTGTCTAGGAATTCATGTCCTTTGCAGGGATGTGGATAAAGCTGGAAACCATTATTCTCAGCAAACGGACAGGAGAACAGACAACCAAACACTGCATGTTTTCACTTATAAGTGGTTGTTGAACAATGAGAACACATGGACACAGGGAGGGGAACAGCACACAGGAGGCCTTCTTGGGGGGTGGGGCGCCAGGTGAGGAATAGCAGGGGGTGGGGAAATTGGAGAGGGATAGCATTAGGAGAAATACCTAATGTAGATGACGGAGTGATAGGTGCAGCAAACCACCATGGCACGTGTACGCCTGTGTAACAAACCTGCACGATCTGCACATGTACCCCAAAACTTAAAGTATAATAATAAAAAAATAAAAATAAATTTTGATGAATATTATACCAAGTAGTCCTTTGAGAAGATAGCATTAACTTACATTTGGCCAATAGTTGATGAAGTGACCACTTTCCTACATTTTGTTAATATATCTCTTGAGTGAAAAATGTTACCTCATGGTTATTTAATTAGCATAACTTTTTTTGCCAATGAAGCTAAACAGTTTTTTTCATGTTTATTAGTAATTTACGTTGATTACCTACATACATCTATTGCCCATGTTGTTGGGTTATTTACTTATTTTTGTTTATTTATAGAAGCTTTAATATAATATTGGCATTATACTTTTTAAATATATGTTGTTAATATTTTCTCATTGTTGCTTGTCTTTTCACTTTGTTTATTGTATTTTTTTTTTTGCTTTATCTTTTAAAAATTTTAATTATATTCTGTGCCAAATTCTGGTCAGTTAGAGTTCTGTGTAAAGTTCTTTTAATTGCAACCAACAGAAACTTACTGTGACACAAACCTAAACACAAAAGAAAACGATAGCTCATTGAAGGAAAGGAAAAACTCAAGAACCTTGGCTTTGGAAAAGGACTAGAAACAGAGCTCATTCAGGGATATGGGAAGTCTGGGGTAAATTCACTCAACTTTTTCTTTCTTGCATCATTCCCTTCAAGATTCAAATCCCGGAAGAGAGCATCTCACTGGCTTTATTTCTTTTATGTGACCACCTTCCAATTCCACCCCCTTAGCCTGATGAAGGGGGAACCTTGATTGATAGTTCTGTAAAGACTTCATACAATGAAAGCAAAGACATTCACCAAAAAGAAGTTAGAGTATTGTTATCAGAAAAAGGGGGAATAGACTCAGGCAAGTAAAAACAACAACATATGTTTAAAACTTACAGTATTATTGTATTAGGATTTTTAATCTATTTAGTATTAATTTTGTATATAATTTGAGGTAGATTTTCAATTTCATGTTTGTTGTTTCTCAGATGTCTGGCTTATTGGCCCAGTATCACTTACTTATTAAATTCTTCATCCTCTCTCCCTTGACTTGAAATGTCACTTACTAATTTTTCTTCTAGCATATTTCTGGATACCTGTTTTGTGTTATTGATTTATTGTCTATAAATGAGTCAGGGCCAAACTTTTAATTACTTTAGCTTTATAATATGTTTTGACATTTTGTAGGACAAGTGTTTGATTTGCCATTAAGTTACCCTCGCTTTTTAGTATATTTTCTTTTCTGGATGAACTCTACAATCAGCTTGTCAGATTCCATAAAACATGCTGTGTTATGATTTAGACTGCGATTGTATTTACTTTCTAGAGCAGATTATCTTGATAATTGACATCTTTATAATTTTGAGACTTCTTATCTTGGAATGTGGATTCCTCATTTATTTGGATGTTCTTTAAATCCTTCAATATAATTTTGTAATTTTTAGATATATTCTGTATAGTTTAATCTTGGACATATTTTTGTTGCTATTGGGAAGGGTGTCTTTTTATTATATTTTTTTGAATTTTTCTTTATTAGTTGTTTGGATTATTTTAATTTTTTTGAATAGATGTTATATATGTTTATAACACATACTTATAAAACAATCACATCACATATAGATGGTATCTGCCATCTTTTTATTTCCAATAGTTATACCTTTTTCCTCCTTTTTCTTGTCTTATTAAATTGGATTAGACCTATAGAACAGTGTTGAATAATAAACTTGCAGAATGCATCTTTGTATTTATTTCTAATGCAATGCAATCCTGTCTAGTGTGTTTCTGTGTTAAAAAGGACATCTGCTAATAGGTTTCTTAAAGATATCTTTTTATCAATTTAAGGAATTCCTTCTTTTATTTCTAGTTCTTTAAGTTTATTTAAAATCAGATGACTATTGAATTTTAATAAATGCTTTTCTATCTTTTTTCCTTTAATCTATTGATATAGTAAATCATACTAATGGATTTTCTAATATGAAGCTACATTTTTTATATAAAGCCATTTTGATCATGTTATATATTTCAGGGTTCCCAAATCTCATGTATTTGCTTGCCTCCGTGTTTCTTGCCACTGCTATAAGTACTCTGCACTATTTTTCTGTGAACAGTCGCTTAAAAATATGTATTTCTGTGCAGATAGTAAGTGGAAAAACATTTATCACTTGCTATAAATAGAAGATTAAAAAATAAATACATAACTACAGGTTGAGTATCTTTTATCCAAAATGCTTTGGATTTTATCCAAAAAAGCATTGGATAAAAGTACTTTGGTCCAGAAGTGTTTTAAATTTTGGATTTTTTTTGATTTTGGAATATTTTCAGAATACATACCAGTTGAGCATCTAATCTGAAAATCCAAAATCAGAAATGCGCTAATGAGTATTTCCTTGGAAAATCATGTGACACTCAAAAAATCACAGATTTTGGAGAATTTCTGTATTAAAATGAAAGTATTTTGTCTTTGTAACACTAACAAAATTGCTGTTGCTAATTGTGATATGTGAAATAATTTATGAAAAACATTGTTCTTTTAAAATAGTGCTGCTGGTATTTTACATAGATATTTGCATCTGTGTTCACAGGTGAGGTTGGCCTTTTCTTGTGGCATACAGACTAGCTTATACATATCTTTTCTAATAAATTAAGAAGCCTTCCATGTTTGGTGTGTACCAGACATCTTGAATAGCACGTTAAGTTTTTTGTTCCTTGAAGCTTTGGTAGATCTTCATTAAAAATGTTTTGTATTTTTTGGGGGGAGGGTTGGTAGAATTTTGATGACCTATTATGCTTCCTCTATGATTATTGCCTTACTTATGGATTTTTACCTGTTTTTGAGTCAGCTTTGGAATTGTTCTCCTAGAAAATCAAGCATTTCACTTGGCATTTTAGATTTCTTGATGTTTAGTATGCTATAGTAGCCTCTTATGTAGAAGCTTTCCTCTGTATCTATTATGATCCCATTTCTCTTTCCTTGGGTAGCTTGTTTGTGTTTGATTGAGAAAGAGATAAGAAAGGGAGGGACAGAGGGAGAGCGAGCTTTTTTCCCCTAGGAAAATAAACAGATTTGTCTATTTTGGCCTTTGTTAGGAACCAGATTTTTGTTTAAATTAATCAAATATGTTCCTTTTTAAAAATTTATATTTTTTGAGCCAGGCGTGGTGGCTGACACCTGTAATCCCAGCACTTTGGGAGGCCGAAGCAGGCAGTTCACCTGAGGTCAGGAGTTTGAGACCACCCTGGCCAACATCGTGAAACCCCGTCTCTACTAAAAATACAAAAATTACCTGGACATGGTGGCAGGCACCTGTAATCCCAGCTACTTGGAAGGCTGAGGTGGGAGAATTGCTTGAATCTGGGAGGAACAGGCTGCAGTGAGCTGAGAATCATACCACTATAATCCAGTCTGGGCGACAGAGCAGGACACTGTCTCAAAAAAAAAAAAAATTACATTTATCTATTTTATCTATTTCTTTTCCTTTCTTTAATGTTTAGTTTTCTTACTACTTACTTGAGTTGATGTCTTTGGTTAATTGATTTTCAGTCGCTTTTTCTAATAAATACATTTAAAGCTGTCAAGTTTTCCCGTGGAAGTAATCAAACTTTTTGATAATAGCATTTCATTTTCATTTACTTCTAAATAAGATGAAGTTTAGTTTTTATTTCCTTTTTAATCCAAGAAATACTTGGAGGAATGTTTTAAAATTTCTAAATGGATAGATTGATTTTTAGCTATCCTTTTATCTATGTCTATTTTTATTCCAGGTGGACAGAGAATATGACCTATTTGGGAAAACATAGTAAGAGTTTAATAAAAAGTTTTGGAAATATTCTGTTGCTACTCAAAAGGGTACATAGTATTTGTTTTGTAGATATAATTTCTAATAGATCCATTAAATTACATTGGTTAATTACAGTATTCAAATTACATATATTTTTAGTTAGGTTTGTCAGTTTCATTTGAAAAAATTATAAGGGAATACTGAAGTCCTTCAAAATGAGTATGGATTTGTCAGTTCCTATCTGTGTCAAAATTAAGCTGATGGAGGTATATAAAACCTATCTTTTTGGATTTTATATGTTTTGGTAATATAGAATATTATTCTTGACCTACTTACATTTTTCTAACATTGGATTTTTAAAATTCTAGTTTGTATCTTTACACTTCACAAGTGTTTTATACTGACATTTTAACAAATTAATAAACTTTATTTTTTAGAGCAGTTTTAAGTTCACAGCAAAATTGACTGGATTAGAAAGTTTTCATATAACCCAGTCCTCACATTCACACAACATCCTCCTCACACCACAATTATACATTTGTTATAGTTGATAAAGCTATATTGACACATCATTACCCCAAATCCATGGTTTACATTAGGTTTTACTCTTGTTGTTATACATTCTGTGGGGTTTGGCAATATATAAAGACATTATGCACGATTGTAGAATACAGAATAGTTTCATTCATATGGAATAATTCCATTCATGCAGAATAGTTTCACTGCCCTAAAAATACTCTGTGTTCTACCTATGCATCCTCCTTCCCCATTAACACTTGGCAACCACTGATTTATACTGTTGGCTAGAGTAGAGCAAGTACTGCCAAAGATGATTTCTGTTGTTCAATCGCCTTCCTCCTAGTCAGCTAGGTGGATTAAATTTTTCTTGGAGCTCTTTTGTCTACAAGTGTTGGTGGTTCTGGGTTGGAGACTTCTACAGCACCCTCTCTGGGATATATGAGAGTCAATAAGGAAACTCAGGGATTTTATTGCCTTGGTATTTATCAAGACTCAAGGTCCCTAGGCCATCTGCCTTCTTTCCACTTTTCAGAGTCTTTCTATGCTGCTTGTGTTATGTTCAGGGTGTTTTACTTGTGAGGAGGAGGATCTGGGATCAATGGAACTAACCCATCTGGGTGGAAATCTTGGGTTGGTTTTTTAGTCAAATAATGTTTTGAGTAAGTTACAATATTTCTAGAAAAAGATAATTGGTTGAATTCTCACAAATGTCAGTAGATTGCAGAAGTCAGTGGTTATACAATAAAATGCACCTCTAAGTATCTGTTAAATATTTCCTCTTCAGTTTCTCCTCTGCTCATACCAAATTGAGACTGTCATATGGAGAGTTAATCCACTGTAATGTGGGCTTGTCCATGAGAGACAGCACTTAAGAGTTTGATTGATCATAGTTGGCAGTTATCTCATGTTAGGTGAGCCAGACAAGTCAGTTTAGAGCAGTCAGCCCAAGGATAGGGCTACCTAGGGTAGGTACCAAAGGTCCAGAGAGCTGAATTGAGTCTACAATTTGAGACCAAATTAATACATAGAATATCTCCGAATTTGCAAATGGAGAAAACTGGAGGAAATAAATGTACTTAGCTGGAGTAGAGGGCGATGGGACAAACAAGGCAGCTTTTGTTAGTCATTTTCCTTCCCTGCTAAACCTACCTACCTCCAACCTAGACTAGCTGGATCAATTCGGAATACATTCTGTAGTAAGTGGCTTAAATGGAAAAAGGTTTATTTTTTGAAGGAAGCAGAAGGGGTATGGAAAGTTTAGTGATGTCACCAGGAACTCAATCCCTTTCTATTTCTCATTCTGTCTTCCTCAGTAGGTAGGCTTTTAGCCTCATACTAGTCTTAGGATTTCCTGATGGCTTCAGCATCACCAGATATCATGTTTAATTTCTAGGCAGGAATATGAGAGAGGAAGCATTCAGAGGAAATGGTTGTATTAGGAAATCAAAAACTTTTTCAGAAAGCTTCACCATACATGTTTTTGGCCATGACTGCAGAGGAGTCTGGGGTATTGACTGCAGGGTGTTGGCTTGTTGCTCCCTGATACAATATCAGGTACTGTTGTAAGGAAGAAAAGGAAACAGACACTAGCAGGCCTGCCTCACTGGGCCATTAGATTTTTTTCTCCAGAGTATAACATGTGCATGCTTAATTTCATTCATTGAGAGGAAGAAAAATAGTATCTTGAGAAAATAAATACATCAACAACCCCTTTTGTAAAAGGTCTTATCTTTTATACATGTATCATCCAGGCTTCTTCTTTTTGTACTTTTGCAGCACTTTTTGGTATTTATGGAAATAGTGTAAAGGGCATATATGCTAAAAATGATTGGGATAACTTAATTTTGAATAATCAATATTTTATAGAGCAAAGAACTGATGCAAAACTGTAGTTCTTATGGGGGGGGGAATAATTTTTAATCTCTGAAGTCTTTGCAATCCCTCACATCTCTCTTGAGATTCTGATTTGCCCATTTTGGGGCATTGTGGGAATCCCTATAGTAAAATGAGAATTGTTACTGAAGGAAGTGTGGCTGGGCATAGGAACATGGGTAAGGTAGGGAAAAAGGTTGAATGCCATTGTAGAAAAACATTCATTTTCAGGCCACTGAAAAATGGCTCCAGTAGACACAGGGCCATTAAAAAGTAATTTAAATCTAGAAGTTCATATCACTTTTTTTGTCTAGATATATAGATATGAATTTATTATATTGATGTTTGTACTATGCATTACTTGAACTTTGAGGAACCTAAACAAGTTTTACTTATAAAATACAGTTCTAAGATCAGCTAATCTTTTTATCTTTTCATTTTTCTCCCACACCAACGATAGATTGTGCTCCAGACCAAAGTCCTTAGGTTTAGAACATACTGTTTTCTTTTATTCCTTCTCTCCATGAACATGTACAAATAGTAAATAGAAGTTGACAGGTGTTTTTACGATCGGCATAAATAATGTTTACTTGGCTTTCCTTGTTGCTAGATCTGGCAAGGTTATGAAGATTGATATTTATTTAACAATATTGATAGGCCTATGATATGTGTAGGTTTTTTATTACCTGTAGAACTTTGAAAGCCCTTCGTGTATAATTATGATGTTGCTGTAGCGACATGGTTACCAAAATAAGGTACATTTTTTTCTGCCTTGTATATTTAAGGCGTTCTTTTTCTCACAAAGCTTTTTAATCAGCAGTGTAGAGTTTCAGGCCCAGTCACTTATTATTTTTTCTATTCATTTTCCACTTTGAATTTCTCTTACTTAAAATTAGTTATTTATTATTATAATAAATAAAATCTAATTTTTATTGAGCTAAATATAATGAGATTTATAAGAATGAATTCAAAGGCAATGTATGACATAGTATAAACAGTATAGGCTCTGCTAATACCTAATACTATGACCTTGCCCCTTACTCTTTCTGTGCCTTGGTTTCATCATCTGTAAAATGGACAGAGAAGGAGCTACTTTATAGGAATGATACACACATTACTCATTGCTTGGTAGAAATTCAGTTATCTTTCACTTCCCTCACCTTCCTTTTTCCTTTGTCTATGTTAGTTAGCTAAAGTTAATAGCATACTATTTCTCCCTATAGATATTGTCACATTCATACCTACCTTCGATATCTAAATATTGACTAATTTTACAACATAAGTTTTTTTTTGTTTCGTTTTGTTTTTTTTGAGATGGAGTTTCACTCTTGTTACCCAGGCTGGAGTGCAATGGCACGATCTCGGCTCACCGCAACCTCCGCCTCCTGGGTTCAGGCAATTCTCCTGCCTCAGCCTCCTGAGTGGCTGGGATTACAGTCACGTGCCACCATGCCCAGCTAATTTTTTTGTGTGTATTTTTAATAGAGACGGGGTTTCACTATGTTGACCAGGATGGTCTCGATCTCTCGACCTCGTGATCCACCCGCCTCAGCCTCCCAAAGTGCTGGGATTACAGGCTTGAGCCACCGTGCCTGGCACAACAAAAGTTTTTGAGTCTAGAAAACTCTAATTTTTGAGTCTAGAAAATAACCTGATCTCAGCTCGCCCGCAATTAATTCCAGTTTAATTGGTATTTGAAAATGCCTAGCTTAGCTTTGGTTAAGTTCACAGCCAGTGGAGTTCCTCCTAGTGGAGTAAAGCTTTTGTGAAAAGCATAACTGTAGAACTTAATTATTACTTTTATTTTTTATACCCCCTTTCTTTGCATAAAGGATATGCAGTGATTTAAAGAGCATAATAAAATTAACGACATAGGAGGGAAAAGGGAAGGAGATGTTGGACAAAAACCAAGAATTTTAATATGTCGACCTCAAGGGTCAAAAGTTAAGTTTGGCTTTCCAGCAAATCCTTTTACCTGAGCTCCAGGGATTTTCATACTCATAGCCTTTTTGTAGGAGTAGGAACAGGGCAGGGGTTGGGGAGGTGGGCTGTTTTGTTTGCTTATTTAAGCAAGGCTGACTTAACACTGGATGAAATCTCTAGGAAGTCTAAGGGAGATAATTCAGGAGAGTAATTAGGCTCTGGTGAGAACTTCTACTGTCCATGTATCTGAGGGCAGTTCTAATAGGCAGTAGGTGGCCACCCTCTCTAATGCTAGACTCTATGCTGCTCTTCATCAGGGAGGCAGCAAAATTAATTTAACGAATGCATCTCTGACAGGTCTTTCAGTTAGCTTTTCTCTTGACCCTCATCCTTCCATGCATCTCCTTACTGCCTCACTTACCATAACGCCTGAACAAACAAGTCAGATCATGTTATTTTTAGCTTAAGAATAGGATAATTTTTATTTGTTGCAGGTTTGAGTTAATGCACCTTCACAAAGTATATAATTTGAAATTTTTTGCAGGTTCTTGACATTATTTACATATTTCTTACTGGAAACAGCTTTCACATTGGAAAAAAAATGAATTAACTCATTGACTGAGGTTATGATCAGCAACTCATATGCATTTTACCGAAGGCTAAGCAAACAAAAAGATATTAAATAATGATGTTCAAACAGCTGGTCAAATTCTTTTTCTTTCTCTTTTATATGATATCACTGTTCAGGTTAGTTGAAGAAACAAAACAAATATGGCTATGGTAAGCTATGGTAGAGTGAAGAATCTGTCATTGGAGGCACCGAGTTTAAAGGGACAAGGCACACCAGATCTTGTCTTCTTGAACTGAAGAAACCCAGTTGTACAAAAAGCCATCCAATGTTGGCAAGAGACAGGGTTGTTTGAATTTGCAGAACTGTTAGGTAAGCTGTCCCTAGAAACATTGCGAAGAACTCAACAAAATTCTTCATGTATTATTTTAAACTAAAGTGAAGATGTAGTCAGATGGAAAATTCTTTTAATCGACCAAATTGGCTCCATATTTGAAGTCAGTAATTTAGACATTCCATTCTTTGTGTACTTCTCATTGTCCAACTTGATCAGTTTGATTGTGTCCTGAAGTGTATTGATGACTCTACCTTCTCTCTTTTTCTGTTACCACTTTCTTATCCGGCTTAGATGCCATGTTTGTTGTGTCAGTCATCCTTTGACAGTGTCTTAAAAGTCCCATTTACATCATCTTTCCATCATATCAGCTGGGAAAACTAATATGGAGGACTCCAATTAACAACACTCTTTATATAAGTAACCTGGCTGCCAGGAATCTGGTACTAAATATTTCCTCTTTTTATGTATTTTCATCTTTTCTTTCTCTACAAATTCCTTTCTTTCCAACAGTATTTCCTTAGGACTCCAAATAAACAAATTTTTTACTTAAATTGAGACATCTTTCAGATACTTTCTAAGTTCTCCCTTTTCATGCCATTCTTACTGAATACATTACCTGGACTTATTGCTTTCATTTTCTCACATCCATGCATACCTCAGTTCACTGTAATTTGGCTTGACTGACCAACATTTCAAAAAAATGTTCTAATTAAGATTATTTATTTCCATGTTATATAAATCCAAAAAGTATGCTAGTTCTTTATCTTCATTAACTTCTTAATAGCATTTGATACAATATTTTACCCCTTCTGTCTAAAACACACTCTTATTTTACTTTCATATCATATTATTCTCATTTTTATGTGGCCTTTCATGATACCTATTGCTTTTTGTTGTCCTTTTCTGGCCTCTCCACTTCTTCCTGCTATGTAAATACTGGAGACTTCCAAGGACCCATCCACAGCTCTCTTCCATTTTTATTCTACATTCTCTCTTCAGTTTCCAGTTGCTTTTATTCAACCCTAAGGCTTTAGTTACCCTCTCTGTGATGTAGGCTTCTGAATCAACACTTCCACTTCTAACTTCTCTTGTGAGCCTCAGACTAATCTCTTCAGCTCTCTATTTAACATCTTCACCTGGCTATATCACAGGCTTTAACATGTCCCAAAATGAACTGCTTATCCTCCTTCAATTGTGTTCTACCTGCTACTCTTATGTTCCTAACTTTAGCAAATGTTATCCCCATCATCACTATGCAGCATTAAGGTAGTGTCGAAACAGTTTTGCAATCAGATTGCCTGGATTTGAATCCTGGCTGCACCTGATATTAGTAGCTTGGACTTGGGCAAATTACTTAAATGCCCTTTATCTTAGTTTTCTCTTTCTCTTTTATGTGATGCCACTATTTAGGTTAGTTGAAGAAACCAAATATGGCTGTGGTAAGCTATGGTACTCCATTCTTGGTTTGCACATCTACAGTCATGTCCCTATACAAACTGTTGCCTATTTTTAATTCAGTCTTTATTCTGCAGCCTGGTGGTTCAGTCAAAATGCATATTTGATCATTGCATTTCAACACTTTATCTGACATAGGTTCACATTGTCTTTAAAATATGGCTGAAAATCTCTGTGGTCTGAGAGTCTGGGTGATCTTTCACCCTTGGTTATCCTCACTCTCTTTGTTTCGGTCACGTTATACTTTTTTTTTTCCTGCTTTCTAAGAGGTTATAGATCTCTTTTTGCTACCTCCTTTTTCAGGGTTTAGCTGAGATGCCAGATCATCAGGAAGGCATTTGTCAACCTCTGATGGGGTTCCCATGAACATCCTTTGTTTTCCCTTTTATAATGTTCCTTAAATACAATTATTTGTTTAATGTTTGCATTCCTGGTTAAGTTCCATATTTATTTCTAGGACCTAACAGTGGCACATAGTAATGCTCTGAAAATATTTGTTTAATTCATTTATGAGCAGATATGGAAAATATATGATTGCTATGTTTGAGGAATTCTCCTTTGTCTGTTGTAGGCAGAAGAGCTGAACTTTCTCTATAGATGCTGGAAAGACCAGACACTTACTTTCCAAACCTACCTTCAAATTAAGGGTAACTTTCTGTGAAGGTTCTGTCCAATGAGATGTGAGTGAAAATCTGCTGGGAGGTTCTGGGAAATTTTGCACCACCACTTTCCTTTGTTGCTTCCTTCTTCCTCTTCCTCCAAAAATGCAGAGGATAGGCTGGAGGTAGATTAGTCTTCTTGAAATAGTGAGGTTACAGTGAGGATGGGCATGACATTTTAGAAAGACATAAGGATTCTTTGTTATTGATGATATCTTGGTGTCCTTCTGCCCACCCTCAAATGCCTCTCTCCAGACTTCCGACTATGTGAAAATACTTAACCACTATATCATTAATATACTGAAGTCTGGTTTCTGTTCTGTGTAGCCAGATGCAATCCCTGATAGGTGCACATAGTGCTTCCATAACTTACTTAGTACCTAGTGATATGATGTTTTATGATTGTAAACCAGCAGGCAGATGGCTTGATGGATGGGCAGGTGGATGAGTGAGTGGATAGATGGGTAGATGGATGGATGGACAGCAACCAGTAGATTATAAACTACTGGAAAATAGAGACAGTATTTTATATTTTTTGGATTACCCTTCCCCTCACCCAACTCTATGCACGTTATGTACTTTCCTTCATATGGTAAATTGCCCAACAACTGTTTCTGATGGTGATGTTGACTGAGGTTTGAAGAGGTTATTTCCTTAAGGGCTCTGGGTTACAGGTTTCATTTGTATTCTAAAAATGAAATCTCCTAAGAGGGCAGCCTCTGGACTTAATTTAAAGAGAAACATAAACATTTGGGTCAGTCTTTGCTGTATCTCTCATAATTTAGAAAATGAAGTACTTTATAAAAGTCAGAATCAGGGATATATCTTGGCAAATGGCTTTGCCAATGATGTTCAAAACAAAAGAACCATTATTAAATGAAAGGATGTCAAGTAGTATAATTCTCTGCTGAGATAGCTTATTATAAGTAAGATGACCATAAAATTTATTGTCCAAATTGGGAACTTTTTGAGTAAGAAGAGGTGCTCTCAGTAATTATTCTTGAACAATAAGCTCAAACTGGGACTGTCCTAGGACTTATGATTAGTTTTAAGAAAGTAACTCATTTCTATATGTCAAAAAAGTCTACAGTTTTAATGTAGATTTGAGTTATTAAGTTGATGCGAAAGTAACTGGTTTTTGCCAATAGTATGGAACTCTCTGAGGCCATTTGCTTTTTGGTATTTTTGTATGTTTCCCCCCGACCCCCGGCCGAAATAAACCACCTATATAATTTTTCTCTTTATGGTTAAATTATTTTTATACTTCAGGATGCTTCTTTCGTATATTGTAACCTCCGGTTACTACCACCCACAATAATCTCTTTTTGATATTGGATAGCATTTACATTTTTAAATGTGCAGCAAATAGGTATATACTGTCTTACTTTGTCTTTTTTTTTTTTTTTTTTTTGGTGTTCTTAAACCTCATCTTTTTAATATGTCACTATCTTTCAGAATAGAAACTGTCTTTATCTGCCCTTGTATTACCCATAGGACCTTGCATAATGGTAGGTGCATCATAGGTGTTAAATAATATGCTGATTGATTTGAAATACGTGTGTGAGATAAGTTATGAAGCCAAGATTTTCATGTTATATTTCATTTTAATTTTACCACTGTATATAACATAGGAATAATTATATACCTACTGGAAGGTACTAATATTGTTTGTTTGATATTATAAATGATTTCCACATCAAGAAAGGAGAAATGGAAACAGTGTATCTCTCGCTAATACCTCTGTTTTCTATTAACAGTAATGCATGTACGCCTATAGATGCCTGTCTGCCATGAATTGCATAATTTATACTGGCTTTTAATATGAATCCTGGCATTTCACTTTCTTTTCTCAGCAGGCAATCTCACTCACACTGAATCCTCTAATATTTGTACTCGGATAAATGCTTAGAGAACTATAAAAGGTATTTTTTTTCTTTGAGTCTATATGGTTTCAGATGGTTGGAAAGTATATTATTCAACTATAATTTAAAAGATCAATTATAATAATTTCCTAGAATTTATATTCCATTTTTCTTTGTGTTTTTTTTTTTTTTCTTTTTTTTTGGGATGGAGTTTTGCTCTTGTTACCCATGTTGGAGTGCAATGGCGCGATCTCGGCTCACCACAACCTCCGCCTCCCGGGTTCAGGCAATTCTCCTGCCTCAGCCTCCTGAGTAGCTGGGATTACAGGCACGCGCCACCATGCCCAGCTAATTTTTTGTATTTTTAGTAGAGACTGGGTTTCACCATGTTGACCAGGATGGTCTCGATCTCTTGACCTTCTGATCTACCCACCTCGACCTCCCAAAGTGCTGGGATTACAGGTTTGAGCCACCACGCCCGGCCTATATTCCATTTTTCTATTAACAGATGTGAATTTTTCTGTATTGAGTTTTGTCACTTATATATGATTACTCCTGGTTTTTGTCATTGTCTGCCCTCAGAAGATGAGGGCTATATCTTAACCTGCTGCTAGAGAGCAGGTACCCTGTGGAATGCCTGTTCCCGATCTAACAAAGGGAAGCAAATAAACAGGTAGGGGTAAAATGAAAAATTATTAATACTTTTCATGTACAAATTGGGGGTAGAGTATGACAAGCAGGGAAGAAGGGAGAAGAGATACATATTTAAATGTGCATAGCTTTTAGTTAAACCTCAGAAGAAGAAAAAAATTACTTTGTAGTAATTACACATTTTTTTCTGTCCATAATTATGCAGATAAGCTTGAAAAACATTTTTAAAGCTTTTTGTTCCTTTAGGACACTTTGTGTTCCAAAGACTCATACTGTACTTGACATAAAGGTAAAAAAAAAATCACCTTTATTGCTGTATTTTCATAGAGAACTTTTTATAGTTTTTAAATTGATAAATAACATTTTATATATTTATGGGGTGCATGTAATATTTCATTACATGCATAAAACGTGTAATGATCAAGTCAGGATATTTTTGGTATCCATTACCTTGAGTTTTTATAATTTCTATAAATTTCTTAGAAATTTATAATTTCTAAGTTTGGAATATTTCAAATTATCTCTTCTAGCTACTTAAAAATATATGATACATTGTTATTAGCTATAGTCACCTAACTCTGCTATCAAACATTGAAACGTACCCCTTCTATCTATGTTTGTAGCCATTTAAACAGCCTCTCTTCATTCCCCCTCCCACCATACACTCTTCTCAACCTCTGTAATCTGTCAGTTTTTCTCTCTACTTCCATGAGATCAACTATTTTGGTTATTGTAGAACTAGTCATAATAACAAAGATATGAATTTACCCCAGCTGTTTATTTGCTTCCCTTTGTTAGCTCAGGCACAGGCATTCCACAGGGTACCCGCTCTCTGGCAGCAGGTTAAGATAAAGCCCTCATCTTCTGAGGGCAATGACAAAACCCAGCTTCTGCATATAAGTGAGAACAGGTAGCATTTAACTTACTGTTCCTGATTTATTTCACTTAAAATAATGACCTCCATCCATCCATGTTGCTGCAAATGACATGATTTCATTCTTTTTCATGTCTGAATAGTATTTCATTGTGTGTGTGTGTGTGTGTGTGTGTGTGTGTGTGTGTATCTATCTCACATTTTCTTTATTCTTCCATTGATGGACAGTCAGATTGATTCCATATCTTTGCTATTATGAATAGTTCTGCAATAAACATTCAAGTACAAGTATCTCTTTGATATACTGGCTTATTTTCTTTTGGATAAATACCCTGTAGTGGGATTGCTAGATTGTAAGCTAGTACTATTTTTATTGTTTTGAGAAATCTCCATACTCTTCTCTATACTGGGTGTACTAATTTACATTACTACCAACAATGTATAAGAGTTCCCTTTTCTCTGCATCCTCACCAGCATCTGTTACTTTTTTTTTTTTTTTTTTGAGATGGAGTTTTGCTCTTGTTACCCAGGCTGAAGTGCAATGGCGCGATCTCAGCTCACCGCAACCTCCGCCTCCCAGGTTCAGGCAATTCTCCTGCCTCAGCCTCTCGAGTAGCTGGGATTACAGGCACGCGCCACCATGCCCAGCTAATTTTTTGTATTTTTAGTAGAGACGGGGTTTCACCATGTTGACCAGGATAGTCTCTATCTCTTGACCTCGTGATCCACCCACCTCGGCCTCCCAAAGTGCTGAGATTACAGGCTTGAGTCACCGCACCTGGCCTTTTTTTGTCTTTTTAATAAAGTAGCTGTTCTAACTGGGGTAAGATGATATCTTATTGTGGTTTAGATTGGTATTTCCCTGGTGATTAGTAGTGATGAACATTTTTTTAATATACCTGTTATCTATTTGTATGTCTTCTTCAGAAAAATGCCTATGCATGTCCTTTGTCTACTTTTTAATGGAATTATTATTATTTTTTTTTTACTGTTAAGGTTATTTTTTTTCTTAATTTCTTGTATGTCTTGGATATTAGTCCTTTGTTGGATGAATGGATTGCAGGTATTTTTTTCCCATTCAGCAGGTTGTCTCTTCATTCTGTTGATTGTTTCATTTGTGGTGCAGTGGTTTCTTAGTTTAATATAGTCCCATTTGTCTATTTCTGTTTTTATTACCTGTGTTTTTGAGGTCTTGGCTATAATGTCTTTGCCAAGCAATGTCCGGAAGTGTTTTACCTGTTTTCTAGTAGTAGTTTTGTAGTTTGGAGTTTTACATTTAAGTCTTTAGTCCATCCTGAGTTGATTTCTGTATATGGTGAGAGAGGTCCAATTTCATTCTATTGCATATGGATATCTGTTTTCCCAGTATTTATTGAAGAGGGTGTCCTTTCCCCAGTCTGTGTTCTTGGTACCTTTGTTGAAAATCCTTTGGCTGTAATTATGTCAGCTTATTTCTGAATTTTCTATTCTGTTCTTGTCTATACATCTGTTTTTATATGCCAATTGCATGTTGTTTTAATTACTGTAGCCTTGTAGTATTATTTTGAAGTCAGATAGTGTGATGCTTCTAGCATTTTCTTTTTGCTCAGGATTGCTTTGACTTTTTGGACTTTTTTGGTTCCATGCAAATTTTAAGATTTTTTTCTACCTTTGTGAAAAATGACATTGGTATTTGAAAGGGACTGCATTGAATCTGTAGATTGCTTTCATCGTTGCTGTGTTCATTTTAATATTAATTTATCTGATTCATGAGCATAGAACATATTTTCATTTGCTTTTGTCTTCTTTATTTCATCAGTGTTTTATTTTCCTTGTAAAGATTTTTCACCTCCTTGGCTAAATTTATTTCTAGGGTTTTTTTGTTTGTTTGTTTGTTTGTTTTTGTAGCTACTGTAAGTGGAATTGGTATCTTGATTTCTTTCTCAGCTGATCCATTATTGGTGTATAGAAACATTACTGATTTTTTGTATGTTAATTTTATATCCTGCAATTTTACTATTTTTATCAAATCTAAGAGTTTTTTGGTAGTCTAGGTTTTTCTAGATATAAGATTATATCATCAGCAAAGAGTACAATTTGACTTTTGGATGTCTTTTATTCATTACTCTTGCCTCATGCTCTGGCTAGGACTTGCAGTGCTGGCTTGAATAGGAATAGTGAAAGTGTGTATCTTTGTCTTGTTCTATTTCTTAGGGAAAAGGCTTTCAGCTCTTCCCCCATTCAAAATGATGTTACTGCGAATTTGTCATATATTGCCTTTATTAGATTGAAATGTGTTCCTTCTATGCCTAGTTGGTTGAGTTTTTATCATGAAAGGATATTGAACTTTATCAGATACTTTTTCTACATTAATTGAGATAATCATATGTTTTATATCCTTCATTCTTTTGATGTGATATATCACATTTATTGATTTATGTATGTTGAACCATCCTTGTATCCCCAGGATAAATTCCAGTTGATTATGATGTATTAATTTTTTTGATGTGTTGTTGGATTTGGTTTGCTACTATTTTCTTGAGAATTTTGCATTTATGTTCATCAGGGATATTGGCCTGTAATTTTCTTTTTGAGTTGTTCTTGTCCGTGTGTTTTTGTTTGTTTAATCAGGGTAATGCAGGTCTCATAATGAGGCAGGGAGAATTCCCTTCTCTTCAGTTTTTGAGAATATAGTTTGAGAGAATTGGCGTTAGTTTTTCTTTAAAAGTTTGATATAGTTCAGCAGTGAAACTATCAGGTCATACACTATCTTTGTTGGGAGACTTCTTATTACAGATTTAATCTCATTGCTCATCATTATTGGTCTGTTCAGATTTTCTGTTTCTTTCTGATTCAATTTTGAGAGGTTGTATGTGTCCAGAAATTTTTTCATTTCCTCTTGGTATTCTAGTTTATTGGAGTTTATCGTCGTTTATTATAGTCTTTTGTATTTCTGTGGTATCAGTTGTAATGTCTTCTTTTTCATATCTGATTTTATTTATTTGAGTTTTCTCACACTCTCTGTTTTGGGTTAGTCTAGGAAGTGGTTTATTAATTTTGTTTATCTTGTCAAAAACCAACTTTTCATGTCATTGATCCTTTTTATTTATTTATTTATTTTATTTTTGTAGTCTCTGTTTTGTTGAATTCTGCTCCAATCTTTATTATTTCTTTCATTCTACTTATTCTGGATTTGGTTTGCTCTTGCTTTTCTAGTTTCTTCAGGTGTATAGCTAGATTATCTATTTGAAATCTGTCTACTGTTTGATATAGGTGTTTATTGCTAAAAACTTCCCTCTTAGCACTGCTTTTGCTAAATTCCTTAAGTTTGTGGAATGTTATATTTTAACTTTTGTTTGTTTCAAGGAAACACACAGACAAGAACAACTCAAAAAGAAAATTACAGGGCACTTTTAGGCAAGCCTGGGTTTAGACTCTTCTTGGGTAGGGCTTGCTACAACCATTGTGGGGAAGAGGGATGTTCTCAGGCCAATGATACTATGTTTCAGAGGGGTTCTTGGCTGCCTCTGATACATTATATAGTTTGCCAGGGAAGTGGGGGATAGCCAGTAGAGAGAGACCTCACCCAGCTCCCATGCAGTTAGAGAAGCTGGTCTCACTCCTGCTACTTAGATCTTACCCCAGACCGTGAGCTACTCTGCTGAAAAAGCAACCTTGGCTTTCAGACCTTGCCCGTCTCAATCTGTTCACTCCATCAGTGGTGCCTCCTGGACTCTCCTGTGCTTGCTTGTATCCTTAGTAGCTCCCCTTTGTCCCCTGGACTCAAGAAAATTTGTACCCAGTAAAAACCACTACCAATTTCACTTGGGAGGTTCATTTGCCCTGTGACCCCCCACTCCAATTCTTCTGGCTGCTTTTCCCGAGGACTGCTGTCAGGTATAGTCAGGGATGACTTCCCTGGACTCAAGCTGGAGACTGGGAGTATTGCAAAGCACTTCCTGCTGCAACTTCTACTTTTATGTTTTGTGTGACTCCCTTAATCCATTTCATCTCTTGGTAAGGTTAAAACCTCCCATGATCTGGATTTTCAGATTCTCCGTTTGTGGGGGGCAGGGGGTACATTTGGAAGTAGGTTTTCTTCTTTTCACACTTTGGCAACTCAGTTCTTCACCTGTTTCACAGAATTTGTAGCAGCATGCTGCTTTCTTTAAAGGATCTGTGTATTCTTTTAGTCTTCCTGGTATGTTCCTCCAGTAGTTCTTGGAGCAAAAGATCATAGTATGAGTCTCCACATGCTATTCTGTCCATCCATGTGGGAGCTGCACATTAGCTTTGCCTCCTATCTGCCATTTTATGTTATATGTTTCTTTTTCAATATTCTGTTATAGCTCATGGACCTTCTTTAATCTTAATATTTTAAATTCTTTTGGGGATTTGGTAAATTTCTTTTTGATTGAAATCAGTTCTAGACAATTATTTTGTTCTTTTGGAGGTGTCCCATTTTCTTGCTGTTTTATGCTTTTTGTTTGTTGTATTGTTATGTTGATATCTGAGACTCTGGTGTAACAGTCACTCCTCCCAGTTCATTGAATTTGCTTTTGGAGATTTTCTTGTCACCTCTCAGCCTTCTTGGTGGGCCCTTGTGGAGGTGTGGGCCCAGTGAGTGTGACTGTGAAGCCTAGACCTGGAACCTTGTGAGCAGAGTGTGGGGCACACAGGAGCTACAAATTTTATGTTAGTAAAAAGTAGAATTGTTTTTTCAGGGTATGTTACTTTATATTTAGAAATGTGTTCGTAAGTTTTATGAACTATTATGTAGATGTTTTGTATGGCCAACAGAATGATGCTTTGAATTTTGAACACTCTATTGAAAAATATGTTAATGATTAGTTTATATATTCTGATGTACATATTGATGCAAGTTCCCTGGTAATTGCTCAGGAGGGAGCAATCAAACAAGAACTCATATAGTAATGTGAATTTTAATCACATAGTTAATCTAATTTGGAAATATTTTTATTAGACACTTAAGAAATTTAAAATTAGCATAGTTATTGTGTTACAGTTCTGGCATTGGGGTAATCTTTCTTCATCTCCCCCAACTAGTTGATAACATTTTGTATAAATTTAAGTTAGGTCATTCATTCATTCATTCATTCATTCTTTTTTCCAAATGTTATATCTTGAGAAATACATTTGAATATTCACTTCTCTATATATCATTTGAATATGTATATATGTTTTATATTATTGTTACTATTTTGACAAACTTAAGATAGTTGGGCAGTCTAAATTTTATCATTGATATGTAGATAAAATCATAATAGGGGAAACCTGGTGATATATATCAAAGAACAGAAAGAATATCACCCTTTCAATATGTAATTTTGTCTAATATGTAGCCTCAGTTCATGTAGCTTTTTGGTATCTTTAGTGACACTATCCTGTTGAATGTGATTGCATAAAAGGACTCAAAGAAGGGAGCCGAATAGGAGTGGGGAGAGGATTGGGTTAGGGAATGGACAAAAAAGTAAAGTAAAGCCGTTGGTCAACACTTCTGTTTAAAAGGAAATGTACAATTGATAGAAATGGTAATGTTTATGTTCAGCCTTAACAGCAAAATATATTTCAGAGTCATGCGTAGACTGGAAGTAGAACATTGCCAGCTGAAGGAACAAATGCCAAATTCACAACATTCTGTCAGTGAGCCATACATAGGTCTGTGATTTGTTTTCCTTGGTCATTTCTTAATAACTTAGTTTTTGCAAAATAAATAATTTTTTGAAATGAAGTTAATGGATTTATTATGTTATTAAACCAGAAGACTATAAAGAGGCACAGAGGGAGAAACAAAAGGATTGAGAGGGCCTAGTTAGATTTGGGAGCTGTTAATATGAAGAAAGAGAGAGCTAATTAAGCATGCCATATTCTCTAGTTCCTTTTATTTTGCTTATGTTTGTTTATCTGCTCTTTCTCTAACCTTTTGCCTTTAGCCTGTCTTCATTTTTTAAGTTTTCTGTTAAAAGCAGCATTTTCATTGAATATTTGTCATCATCATTCTTCTGTATCAGACCTTGTCCAGTGTTCTCAGGTTCTTCTCACCAGCATCACATTTCCAAACACAAGCCTGCCTTTGTGTCTTTTTTTAAAGCTCAATGAAAAGCAAATTAGAATATGAGCTGAAAAACAAAACATACTTTGTTAATGTCTTTGAAAAATTAACTTAGGCATAACCTGTTTTGTAGCTCTTATTTTCTAAAGAGGAAAGTTTATTTTTTTTGCAAATGCTAAATCATAGACTCCTTTTTATTAATAATCTTATTTTCTTTGGCTAGATATTTTATTCACTCATATGCTTATATCTAGGAGAATACATTATCATTTTCTCCATTTCTTATCTTCTTTTAAAGGAAAAAAAGTTGGTTACTGAAATAAAGCTCAAAATTGTCACTGAGTTAGAAAAGTCATTTAGTACTTCATTTTACTCTAATATGGGCCTGTTGTTGTGTGCTATTATGGGAGGGAGGACCGCAAATAAAAAGCTTTCTAGGGTTGATAGCAAGAATTATACTAAAAAGTTATGTTTTACATAATTATAAGCATATTTTGTTTGTTGCTGTTAAGAAGAAAAAACACAGCAGCAACCACCCCTGTACCTCTTTTTTTCTCTGATGCTTTTCTTTTGCCTAAATCTTAAATCAGTTTGGAGGCAGTTAGAAGGAAGTGAAAATGATTTGCTGTGGAAGCTAGACTATTAAGTGGTCTGGCAAACATTTGGATTTCTCTCTCAGAAGGAAAGCAGAAACATGCCAACTCTTTACCATGCCAAAATACAAAAACTAACTAGGGTTGATTCTGAAAACATTTTATACCCGTGAAAACAAATGTTTGTAAAAATTACCACCTAACTCTTTTCCTCTGTGAATTCCTGGCTTTTGTAAGAAGAGATTTTAAAAAACATGTATTTGGTAATATGTATGAAGTTAATCTCCTGCTTAACTTTTCTTTATGGCCATAACATTTGCAGTTTTAGCTGCTACTAACTTCCTTTTCTTGGTAGTGTCATTCCCTACTCCTCAATTCATATGAATCCCTCTTAAGCATCTTTTTAATCAAGGCAGTATTCAAAGTACAGTGAACAAGTCAAAATCCATCTTTTAAAATGATATGCAACGAAATAATCAAAAGATACAAAATCAGAGCAAGGGATAGTCCAACTACATATTAGTAGCAAGATAAAAGTCAGGCTGCCTGAGTTCAGATCTGAGCTTGGGTACTTGCTTGTTTTGTGGCCTCGTTTGTTCAGCTTGCTTACATCTCTGCCACCCCATTTCCTCATCTGTCAAATGATATTGATATGCAGCCACCTAATAATAAAATTGTGATGTTTAAATATGATGGCCCATGTAAATTATTAAGTCCAATTCCTGGTACTTTGTAAATGCTAAATAGAGTTTTATTTTTGTTTTGTTTTATTATTGTTATTATTTGTATACAAGTTTTCTTAAGGAAAGTTTTATTTTGAAAAAGAATATCAATAAAATGCCATATAAAGTAGCATTCTGAACTAACTCATTTATTTAAATGCCAAAATGAAGAGAAATGAAATCTGAGAAGTTATAATCAACTTAATATATATTGTATAGCTTGACAATTCAGAGTTATTTACTAAGAGCAATCTAAATCAGTAAATAGCTAAATGATAAAATATTTTATAAATCTCAGTTTTGTTTAAGTACGTATAATTGATAAAACCAAGACAACAATACATAATGTGATTTACAGCTTTGTGGATTTGCTTTAATAAACTCCCAAACCTAATGCTATAATTTTTAATTATTTCTAAATATAAATAATTTTCAGTATTTTTCTGAAGTTGGTAAGCAGAAATTAATATTTCCATTGTAAAAATACATTCAAACTTCAGCCTAGCCTTTTGTTCTAACTATCAGAAATTCCCTGTCATTGTATTTGGAATCAGTAATTTGTAATGTAACATTATATTTAACAGACAACTCTGAGGCTTCTCTGTAGTGGTAACTGAGATCAGTGTGATCATCTTACCCCAAAGTAATGCTTAAACAGCATTATTTTGACAGGCAACAGATGAGAAAAGAGGCAGCGACTTTTGATATGGACAGTTGTTTTTTTTTTTCTAACCACCATGCTTTTTTTTTTTTTTTTTTTTTTTTTTTTCTTTTGAGATGGAGTCTTGCTCTGTTGCCCAGGCTGGAGTGCAGTGTGGCATGATCTTGGCTCACTGCAACCTCTGACTCCTGGGTTCAAGTAATCCTTCTGCCTCAGCCTCCCGAGTAGCTGGGATTATAGGTGTGCACCACCATGCCCAGCTAACTTTTTTTTTTTTTTTTGTATTTTTAGTAGAGACGGAGTTTAACCATGTTGGCCAAGCTGGTCTCAAACTCCTAACCTGAGTGATCTGACTGCCTCTGCCTCCCAGAGTGCTGGGATTACAGGCATGAGCCACTGTGCCTGGCTGCCATGCTTCTTTTTAACAAAGAATACTGAAGAATTTATGGGAAACTAGAAAAGCATCTTTGTGTTTGTTTATATTGTTACATTTCAGAAGAATTTAATCTTGGAAAATACAATCCAAAATTGCTTAAGGGTAAGAAAAAAGTATATAAATTTGCCTTTTGGGGTTACATGATTCCATATGTAATAAATTATTAGTACTTGAGAATAGGTCCAATACTGTCTAGTTTCTAGGAGTGGAGAAATTGAAGAGATTATTAATCTTTTTAATCTGGATGAGGGATGTAAGGACTTAAAGGGTTAGTAAGGGAGAAACATAAGGCTATTGTTTTATGGTATGCAATGGAAGGTATCAGTGAGGATTAATCTGAGGGGCAATGTTATTATCTGAGAGAACAGTTCAAATTAATTGTAGTTGTTACTTCTCATAACTGCACATGATTCAGTTTCTTGTGACAAGTATATAGCTTACTTGAAGGGACTGGGGCCTGGAGTTATACCCATCCTTTGGCTAGGACAGGTATTGACGAAAATAGCCGAAGCCTTAAGTATTATATACTACTCCGTGGAGGCCACAGGAGCAGAAACATGGAATGCCAGACGCTGGGGATGCTGGTACAAGTTGTGGGACTGCATGCTACTGTCTAGAGCTTGTCTCAGTGGATCTAGAACTTCATCGCCATCTGATCGCCGATCACCTCTGAGACCTACCTTGCTCATAACCAAAGCTGCCCATGTTGGTCCTTTGCCCTGGACCTGTGACATTCTGGACTATTTCTGTGTTTACTTGTGGCCGAGTGTAACAACCATAAAATAAATCACCTCTTCCGCTGTCTTAGCTGAAGAATTTAAAAAAAAAAAAACAATTTCCACCACCATTTTCCCCACACATACCTCTCAAATCTCCAAGAGATTTGATGCTTCTTGATAAGTAGTTAACAAGAAAAGTTCAAGGTGAAGTATTAATAAATTGTCCCAACAGATAGCAGGGTTCATTTTGGGGACTCCAAATGTCTAATCTCTTACCCAGGGACAGTTATAGAAACTGAATTGCAAGACTGTACTCTTGGCATGAAAAGAGAATATTAGAGTTCTAATGTCACTAGTAAAAGACAAGATTACAAGAAACCAAGTTATAAGCATACTATTAAACCAGCCCCCCCCCCCCCGCCGCAAAAAAATCAGCAACAAGAATGAGGGGCTCTAGAACTTTGATTATGCCTTGGCCGTCAAGGGAGGTTTCAGGTTTCAGGTTCTGTATTTCAGAGTGTGTGTTTTGAAGAAATGTAAAAGAAATAACAGTCTGTAAGTCCCTGGTGGAGGAATGGCATTGGGAACGACTTCTTGGGTGAAATTTTTATCCATGACTCTTGAAGTTCATAGTGTGGGCTACTTAGCAGATATCTGGAGATCAGATAAGTCAGACTTTTTAGATTTGACAGTGTGAGGAATTGTGATGAAACACTGTTTATTAATTCTTTGGATTTATCTGTGTAGATTAGCCTTATTTATCGTTTACAAAAAACAGTAGCATTCAGCTTCACTAAGATTATAGGAATAGCATCTGATATAGTTTAGATGTTTGCCCCCTCCAAACCTCATGTTGAAAGGTAATTTCCAGTGTTGGAGGTGAGGCCTGGTGGGAGATACTTAGGACAGGAGGGTAGATCTCTCATAAATGAATTGATGCTATCCTCACCACAATGAGTGGGTTCTCTTGATCTGATTGTTTAAAAGTGTGTGGCACCCCTACCCCTTGCCTCTGCTCTTGCCATATGAGATGCCTGCTTCCCCTTTGCCTTCCACCATGATTGTAAGCTTCTTGAGGCCCTTATTAGAAGTAGATGCTGAAACTATGGTTGTACAGTCTGCAGAACTGTGAGCAGTTAAACCTCTTTTGTTTCTAAATTACCCAGCCTCAACAATGCAAAAATGGCATAATATAGTATCTCCAGGTGTAGGACTGTCTATCTTCTCCTATAGTCAAATAAACTATCCTGATCTGGGGCAGAAAATTGGTCTTGGGATAATGGATATGGCCCAACTGTCCCTTCAGAATTGGGTACAGGATACATTGGCTTGCTGAGGAGTCTTCCAGTTCTAAAGCAGCAGGCCAAGGGTGAACTTAGAGGCTGAAGTGAAGGGTCAGGAGTTGGAAACCAGTTTGATAATCAAGAAAATTTATGAGGAAGTACCAACAGCAATCCCCTGAAACAGTGTGGAGGAGAAGGAAGTCTTTAATGGAGTAGACTTCATCTTGGTCAGGAATACTCTCTGAAAGGGACAGCTCCTGTGGACAGATAAAGCCTCTTTGGGGCTCACCAGGAAATGAGTAATCTCTTTTTAGGTGGGGTACCTATTATCCATTTGACTTTCCCTCTTTTGCTGATATTCTCTGATACCCTATTGAAGTGAACAACACTTTAAATAAAAGTAATCACTTACAATAATTATAAAATTAATGCTAAAAAATAAAGCATTGCTCCTCAAAGTGTGCACCAAGGGATTCCTAAGAAACATTAAAAATGTTTGGAAAATATTCTGCATCTGTTCTTGGTGACTTATTCTGCATATTAGCATAGTGTTATAGTTTGAATAGTTATGTTCTTAAACTCTTATATAGTGATATTTTTCATAGAATTAGAAAAACTATTCAAAAATTCACGTGGAACCAAAGAAGAGCCCAAATAGACAAAAGCAATGCTAAATAAAAAAAGTAAAGCAAAAGCATCACACTACCAAACTGCAAACTATACTATAAGGCTATAGTAATCAAAATAGCATGGTATGGTACAAAAACAGACATACAGACCAGAAAACAGGATAGAGAACCCAGAAATAAAGCCACACTCCTGCAACTATCTGATTTTCAACAAAGTTTACTAAAACAAGCAATGGAGAAAGGACTCCCTATTCAAAAAAATACTGCTGGAATAACTGGCTATCCATATGTGGAAGATTGAAACAGGATCCCTTGCTTTCACCATATACAAAAATTAACTCAAAATGGATTAAAGACTTAAATGTAAAACCCAAAACAAGACGCTAGAAGAAGATTGAGACAATATCATTCAGGACATAGGCATGGGCAAAGATTTCATGATGAAAACACCAAAAACAATTGCAACAAAATAAAAATTTGATAATGGAATCTAATTAAAGAGCTTCTGCACAGCAAAAGAAACTTTCATCAGAGTGAACGGACAACCTACAGAATAGGAGAAAATTTTTTCAATCTATTCATCAGACAAAGGTATAATATCTAGAGTCCACAAGGAACTTAAACAAATTTACAAGAAAAAACAACCCCATTAAAAAGTAGGCAAAGGATATGAACAGACATTTCTCTAAAGAAGACATTCATGCAGCTAAATAGCATATGAAAAAAAGCTCAACATTACTGATCATTAGAGAAATGCAAATCAGAATCACAATGAGGCCAGTGCAGTGGCTCACACCTGTAATCCCAGCACTTTAGGAGGCCGAGGTGAGTGGATCACCTGAGCTCAGGAGTTCAAAACCAGCATGGGCAATATGGCAGAAACCCCATCTCTACAACAATACAAAAATTAGAGATGGTGACTCAAACCTGTAGTCCCAGCTGTTTGGGACTACAGGTGTGAGTAAATCCTCTGATCGCTTGAGCCCAGGAGGCAGAGGTTGCAGTGAGCTGAGACTGCGCCACTGCACTCCAGCCTGTACGACAGAGGGAGACCTCCTCTCAAAAAAATAAAACCAAAACCAAAACAAAACAAAAACCACAATGAGTTACCATCTCATACCAGTCAGAATAGCACTTATTATAAAACCAAGAAACAACAGATGCTGGTAAGATTGCAGAGGAAAAGGAATGCTTTTACATTGTGGTGGGAATGTAAACTAGTTCAACCGTTGTGGAAGACATTGTGCTGACTCCTCAAAGTTCTAGAAGCAGAAATACCATTGACCCAGCAATCCCATTACTGAATATATACCCAGAGGAATATAAATCATTATATTATAAAGATACATGCACGCATATGTTCATTGCAGCACCATTGACAATAGCAAAGACGTGGAATCAACCCAAATATTCATCAACGATAGATTAAAGAAAATGTGGTACATGTACACCATGGAATCCTATGCAGCCATAAAAAGGAACAAGATTATATCCTTTGCGAGGACATGGAGGGATCTGAAAGTCATTATCCTCAGCTAACTAATGCAGGAACAGAAAACCAAGCACATGTTCTCACTTATAAATGGGAGCTGAATGATATGAACACATGGGGGAAACAACACACAGTGGAGCCTGTCAGGGACTTGGCGGGAAGGAGAGTATCAGGAAAAATAGCTAATAGATGCTGGGCATAATATCTAGGTGATGGGTTGATCTGTGTAGCAAACCACCATGGCATATGTTTACCTCTGTAACAAACCTACACATCCTGCACATGTACCCTGGAACTTAAAAGTTGATTAAAAAAATAAAAAATAAAAATGGGCAAAGGACATGAACAGACATTTCTCAAAAAAAGATGTACATGTGGCCAACAAGCATATGAAAAAATGTTCAACATCACTATTCATTAGAGAAATGCAAATCACCATCACAATGAGATGCCATCTCCCACCAGTCATCTGGCGATTATTTAAAAGTCAAGAAACAACAGAAGCTGGTGAGGTTGCAAAGGAAAGGGAATGCTTATACATTGTTGTAGAAATGTAAATTAGTTCAGCCACTATGGACAGCAGTTTGGAGATTTCTCAAAGAACTTAGAACTATCATTCAACCCAGCAATGCTATTATATACCCAAAGTAATGTAAATCATTCTATTTATGCATACAATATGCATGCATGTGTTCATTGCAGCACTATTCACAATGGCAAAGACATGAAATCAATCTAAATGCCCATCAGCAGTGGACTGCATAAAGAAAATGTAGGATATTATACACCATGGAATACTACACAGCCATAAAAAAAAACAAAATCATGTCCTTTGCAGCAACATGGATAGAACTGGAGGCCATTATCCTAAGCAAATTAATGTAGGAACAGAAAACCAAATACCACATGTGCTCATTTATAAGTGGGAACTAAACATTGAGTACAGATGGGCACAAAGAAGGGAACAATAGACACTGGGGCCTACTTGAGGATAGAGGGTAGGAGGAGTGAGAAGATTAAAAAAAATACCTATTGGGTACTATGCTTATACCTGAGTGATGAAATAGTTTGCACACCAAACCCTGTGACATGCAATTAACTTGTGTAACAAACCTGTACGTGTAACCTAAAATAAAAGTTAGAAAGAAAAAAAATTCATATGTTGGAATCCTAACCCCCAAATAATGATATTCAGAGATGGGGCCTTTGTGAGGTGACTATGTCATGAGGGTTCCACCTTCGTAAATGGTACTCATGTGTCAATGAAAAGAGTCAAACTGTAAAATTTTGAAGAGATTTATTCTAAGCCAAATATAAGTGACCATGGCCTGTGACATAGCCCTCAGGAGATCCTGAGAACGTGTGCCCAAGGTGGTTGGGGTGCAGCTTGGTTTTATACATGTTAGGGAGGCATGCGACATCAATCAAATACATTTAAGAAATACATTGGGTTGGTCCAGAAAGGCAGGACAACTTAAAGCAGGGGGAGGGCTTCAGGCTATAGGTAAATGTAAACATTTTCTGGTTGACAATTGGTTGAGTTTGTCTATAGACCTGGGATTGATAGAAAATGTCTAGGTTAAGATGAAAGATTGTGGAGACCAGGGCCCGGTGCAGTGGCTCATGCCTGTAATCCTAGCACTTTGGGAGGTCAAAGCAGGTGTCAGGAGTTTGAGACCAGCCCGGCTAACATGGCAAAATACTTTCTCTACTAAAAATACAAAAATTAGCTTCGTGTGGTGGCAGGCACCTGCGGGTGTGTATTAAGTGTTCAAATAAAAACAGAATTTTTTTATTCTAAATAATTCCTTTAGTAAATGGTAGGCAGCTACCCTTTGTAACTTGCAGAGAAAAAAATATTTGGGATAGCTAAAGGCTCATTCAAATGAGCTTTAAAAGGATTATAAAACATCTGAAATCCAGCTAGCAAATTTTTGAATTAGGTAGTGTGGCAAACTCAAACGCCTAGGAAGTATCTAGAATAAATGAGTAAAACAGAGGGAGGAACTATCAAAAAATGCATGCTCATAAAAGGTAGCAGCTGCTCCAGAGACTAGTTTTGTGAGAAGAATGTGGGTTCATTGTTTTTGAATCACTTGACTTTTAGAGAGGTGGGGAACCAAGTTTAAATATTTATGCTTATAAACAACAACACTCTGCAAGACAAATAAAACATGTTCAAAGACCAGTTTGTGACTTCTTAATTAGGCAAATATCAGACTGCACATAGCGTAACCTAGGCAAGTCTTCATACAAACTCAGCTCTAAGTTATTTTTATTGCAGAACCCTTTGTTAAGCACACTCTGAATGAAGAGACCACCTAAACAGGCTTTGTGTGAGCAACAAGGCTGTTTATTCACTCGAATGTGAGTGGGCCGAGTCCAAAAAGAGAGTCAGCAGAGGGTGGGGGGAATAGGAGCTAGTTTTATAGGTTGGGTGTAGGCAATGGAAAGTTACCATTTAGGGTGGTTTTTTTGCAAGCTGGTGGTGGGGGTAGGGGTAGTGTCACAGGGTGCAGTGTCACAAGGTTGACCTGTCAGTTGGGGCAGGAATGGTGGTAGAATGTCGCAAGGTCAGTTAATCAGCCCACAGGGTTCAGTGTCACAAGGTTGACTTATCAGTTGAGGCAGGAACAGTGGTAGACTGTTGCGAGGTCGGTTAATCAGACACTGCAAGAGCTTGCCATTCTTCTCCTTTTGTGGTTCTCTTGTTGCTCCAGATTTTCTGGCTCCTGGAGGCCATCTGGAGGTGTATAAGTGGGTCACAGGAGTCACCATGGCTTGACTGTGGTGTGGTCCATGATGTAGTCAGTTCAAAGAACCTTGTACCCTTTACAAAGAAACTAATGTAGTGATGCTCCTAGCTAGTCTTATAAGTAAGGTGATTTTTGTGAACCTCATAACCATACCCTTAAAATTAACTTGAGATCACAGTGCTATTATTTGATGATTTTAAAAAAAAGATTATATTACATTTCCTAATGGCATTACAAGTAGGCATGAAAATTTCATTGCAAGGCTATAGGACTTGAGTTAGAAAATATTTAATGAAACACTGATAGCAGAAAAACTAGCTGAAAGTGAAATATGTTTCTTAATTGTTTGCTAAAGTATTTGGCTTATTATATGTATTTTCCTCAGAGTATGGCAGGCAGTAATTTGAATTTTGAATAAATACTACTGCAGTTTTTTGTGTGTGTTTTCATTTTTTAATGATGAAGTGAAGAGCATGCAATATATTGTTTCATGATTGGGCATTTATAAATGTATAACTGGGCATTGTTAACGAAACTCTTTGAATGGTCTTTGTTTTGGAAGTAGCCATAACTCACATCTTTTTTGATTATTCAATTTTTTAATTTTTTGAATTATTAAGTTTTTTTAAAGAAATGACATCTTGCTGTGTTGCCCAGCCTGGTCTTGAATGCCTGACCTAAAGTGATTGTCCCACTGCAGCCTCCCCCGTAGCTGGGATTACAGGCATCACTGTCCCTGGCTTGATTATTAAATATTTTGAGAAGAAAAAAGTCTTTCTAGCAGATTTTCTTTTCTTCCTTTGATTACCACAAACAACCTCATTCCTTTTTTTTTCTTTCCTTCTCTTCTTACCTGCCTTCAACAGTACTTGTGATGCAAGCATATTCTCTAATTGAAAAGTTCTTCATACTTTCCAGGACACACAAAGAAACAGCTGGGTACTTGCCTCTCTTTGTCGCTCCTTTACCGTATTTATCACAATGTAACTGTCTTCTTTTTTACACTCTTCACACCTAACCATGAGCCACTTGAGAACAGGTCCCATTCCTTTGTTTCCAAATACTTAATTATGCCTGGTATGGTATCATGTACACAGTGGGCTTGTAATTCATTTTTTTGAGTGAATGATTTTAGTTTTCTTTTTTCTCTCTAATGTAATTACAATTTTATCAGAAGATCAAAATAGTAATCCAGAGGTATTGCATATTCTATTTTCCTCTTATTGAACCAGTTACTGTTGCTTCAAATCCAAAATGGAAAGAATAGAAAATCTCAAATATTAGTGATTTTTTTTTTTTTTTTGAGACCGAGTCTTGCTTTGTCACGCAGGCTGGAGTGCAATGGTGTGATCTCAGCTCACTGCAACTTCTATCTCTGTGTTCAAGTGATTCTCCTGCCTCAGCCTCCCAAGTAGCTGGGACTACAGGTGCCTGCCACAACACCTGGTTAATTTTTGTATTTTTATTAGAGACAGGGTTTCACTATGTTGGCCAGACTGGTCTCGAACTCCTGACCTTGTGATCTGCACGCCTTGGCTCACTGCAACCTTGTAATTACAGGTGTGACGCACCGTAACTGGCCAATGATTCTTTTCTTAGAGTTCTCTGCCTCATTTCCAGAAGCTCACATATAATTTTCTTGAACATTTTGAAAGAAAAACAGATGTATAGACTAGAATTTAAAACAACATGTAATCTAGTAATATTTTGGGGTGCATTATTAAATGAGCTTCATGTTATTTCAAGTGCACTGACTTTTTTCATAGTTTCAAACATGAGTATTGATTTGCTGATCTATTACCTATTCTTAAAAAAATTAAATCTTTTGTTTTCACTGTGCACATTATGGAATACTTGGAAAATAGAAATAGATGAAGAAGATTGCCCTTAATATCACTTCATGAAATAACAGTAATTTTTAGGACTCAGTCTCTTCTTTTAAAATGCATTCATCATATTGCCCAGTGAATGTCAGAAATTATATTTTTAAAAGTATATTTCAATGAGAAAAATATTTAAAAGCTGAGTTTCACAATAAAAATATATTATGTTTTATGTAAGAATTTTAATAAAAGCTTTTAATCTTTTATAGATAACTTTATTATTCAGGGTAAAAATAAACAGATTTAGCTGAGAGACAAACATATATCTAAAGATCACTGAAGACATCCTGGACATCATGTAAGACTACTAACATTGCGTTTCTAGAAATTGTTATACATTTCATAACCACCAACAGTAAAGAAAGGAGACAAGGCCAACTCCTTAAATAGAGTAGCTGTGTGTTCCTGTGTTTGGAGAACAACTTTTTTCCTTCACTTAAAGGTACTAGTTCCTGGTGGAAATCAACTTTCACTAATAGCATTCCTCAGAATGCAAATCATGTTTCCTGTTAACCTACTGAATAATATCTAGCTTATATTATAAAACTTTCATAGAGAAATGCTTGAATTATTTTGATAATATATAGTTTTAAGAACATTTAATTATACAATTTAACATCCTGATTTTTAAAAATTTAGCATCATAATGTAAGCACTTTTCTGTTATTTTATACCCACTGTAAATATTATTTTTAATGACAAAGATTACTTAAGTAAATCAATCATTTTCTTACTGAACCATTTATGTGACTCAGATTTTTTTGCTACTGCAGATTACTGCAGTGATTAGCTTTCTTTAAAACCAAAGCAAACAAAACAGTTTTCTATATTTAGATCTATTTCTTTAGGCTAGATTCCCAACAGTAGAATTCCTGGGTTAAAGAATTTCAACATTGTTATGCTTTAAATAGTCTATAGAAATGAATATTCTCATAAATGATGTAAGAAAATACCATTCCATTATAATTTGACAATATTGGTTATACTCATTTTTAATAAATCTTTGTTAGATAAAAATATTGTTTTAATTTTCATTTCTCTGACTTTTAGTGATTTTTTTTATTTTTTACTTATTTTCCCTTAATTATCTGTTTATTGTTATTTGCTTATTTAACTGTATACTTCCCATTCTTAAGGATTCGTAGAGGCATTCAGTCTTCAAACCAACGTCTTATAAGTTAATTTTATGGTTGCTATATGATAGATCATTGGCCATACACTGTTAGTTATGACTCTTGGTTATAAGTGACTAAAATTTAGCTTGAACTAGCTTAGGCAAGAAGTGTTTAATGGATGATAGATTTCAAGGAAAAATTGAACCCTGGGAAGGACCTACGTAGCTAGACCTTAGGAATTACCTTAACAAAGGACATTGCTACCCTTAAGACTTTCCTTTTGTATTTCATCTCTGCTTCTCTTGCATATTGGCTTTATTCTCTTAAACTGCAAATCAACTTTCTCATAGAAAACTGGTTGTCCATAGTTCCTAAGTTTCACTTCTTATGTCTCGCTACCTGAAAGGGATTGCCTACTTAGCCAGTGGGGTTGGATCATAGAACATGGAAACTTCTGTGACAGTCTTATGATTGGTTGAAGCTAGACGAGGGAGTGGAAAGAAACAATTTGTTGAATAAAGGGTTAATTCTCCAAAGAAAGGTAATTATATTGGGTGGCCAAACAGTGGTTACCCACTACATGGGAAAAACTATCCAAGGATTTTATATGGTTTTCTATCATTTAGGATTAATCAGTAGAAGAATATATACCAGTGCCTACTAGACATTGTTACCAGAAATGGAGAGAGCAATAAGAGAAGTAAGAAACATAAGTTCTTGCACTGAAGAATAAATAATGTGATTTTATTAAGGATACTTTAAAATGATGGTCACAGTATTTAAGACAATGTTTTATATAAACAACATGATTTTATTAAGAAAATTTTCATATGATAGAGATTTTAGTTTTTCTAAAAACTATCTTCCGTCCCCTTACCCTCAAGAAAAATACAATAAATCATTTTGCCTCCTTTTTGTGAAATTATATATCAGCTCTATAATACAGAATCATGTGTTTGGGTTATTTTTTACTTTTTAAAATAGTTTTTAGAGACAGTGTCTCACACTGTGTCACTCATATTTATTCCCAGGCTGGAGTGCAATGGCATGATCATAGCTCACTGCAACCTTGAACACCTGGGCTCAAGCAATACTGCTGGCTCAACCTCTGGAATAATTGGACTACAGACATGCCACACTACACCCCACTAACCTCATAGACATATATGAGAGACAAGATCTCACTCTGTGGCCCAGAAGACTTATCTCAAACTTCTGGCCTCAAGCAGTCCTCCTCCTTGTCCTCCCAAAGTGCTGGGATTGTAGGCGTGAGCCACTGTGCCCAACATGTTTTTTTTTTTTTTTTTTTAAGTCAAGCTTAATATTTTTAACTTATGAGCCAGGTGCGGTGGCTCACGCCTGTAATCCCAGCCCTTTGGGAGGCTGAGGCGGGTGGATCACGAGGTCAAGAGATCGAGACCATCCTGGTCAACATGGTGAAACCCTGTCTCTACTAAAAATACAAAAAATTAGCTGGGCATGGTGGCACATACCTGTAATCCCAGCTACTCAGGAGGCTAAGGCAGGAGAATTGCCTGAACCCAGGAGGCGGAGGATGCGGTGAGCCGAGATCGTGCCATTGCACTCCAGCCTGGGTAACAAGAGCAAAACTCCGTCTCAAAAAAAAGAAATATTTTTCACTTCTGTTTTTGCACCAGTAAAACTTAAGAGTACCATATTTGGTCAAAGAAAGATGTATTATTTTAGTAGACTATCTAAATATTAAAGAAACAGGAAAATAAATGAAGAATCAAAGACCAAATAAAGCTCAAATTAGATTAATTAAATGAGGTTATTTAAAAACCTATGCTGAGTCAGTCCAATGCAGGTACTTTTATCCTGCCTTTTTTGGGAGAGGTGGGGAGAGAGAGATAGAGGGATGAGGTAATAAATAGGAATGTGTGGTATCAAAGTCAAGCTGATAGCTTTAGAAGACAATGTTATTGGAATATTGAACTTCCTTACCTGTTAACAAAGGTAAATATTTCTGATCCTTAATAGGGCAAGCACACTTAAGAAGGAGTCAAGCTATAAAGGAGTAAGTTTATTATCAGTGTACTGAATGTACTAAAAGTACATCGATACTATACACGATAATGACTCTTTGGTATAAAATTAAGACTATCAACAGAAGGACATATTTGAGTAAATTAGAATTTCATAGGAAGATGTCATGCTAATTTTCTAAATAAAAGCAATATAATACCACTCAAGAGGAAATTAATTGTATTCCCAAATAATTTGGTTTTAAATATTGCTACCGTTCTGTACACTTGTGTGTTAGTGACATTCCAGTCCTGTGCATTTCCTGTTGACATTTTTGAAGTTGCCATAGCTCCTGAGAGTGGATACAGTGGTTTGGTTTCTTTCTGCCTGAAGGATTTCACAAAGTGCCAGTGAGTTCTCTGCAAAATAAGAGTTCTTTCTTATTGTATTAAATACTAAATGATTTATCTATCTATAATATTTGGATCCTCCCATTCCCTACTTCTTTAAAAGGCAGCTTAATTTTCTGAATGGATTTAGGTAGTGGTTAATTTGAAAGGGGCAGGTATAGAAGCCACTTACAATTGGCAGTTGTATGTCAGTTTTTGAGCTCTGTTTCCCAAGAACTCCTGAAGTACTACCTTGCTCTGATTGATTTCTTTGTTGCAGTTCCAATTTTCCCCATGATTTTTGGATACCTTTACCTGTCAAACCTTGGTAGGATGTAATCCTGAGAATCCCCCACTTCACTTTTTCAGACCTCGAACTTCCACCTATCTTCTTTGATTGCTGCAAACTCAGTTTGAGGGAAAGACTACAAACAATCTTCAGTACCAGAAGCTTGGCCAAAAAAAAGTGAAGATTACAGGTGGTAAAATCCCCAGTGATGTGACCCGCTTTCTTGGGTTTTTTAAAACTATGGAGGGAAGCTAAAAGGGAGTTTTAAAAGTACTTCCCTTCAGAATATTATGATTATGAATAATATTAATAGGTAATTCAAATGAAAATAATTAAGAAGGGACTATAATACCTTCCTCTAATTTGTTTTACAACTTAATGATTCTCACATGATTCATTTTAATTATGTTAACTAAGAAAAATTGAGAAATACATAAGGATAATAAATGTTTTTGTGGTTGCATTGGCAAGAGTATTAAAATACAAGTCATCTAACTCCCCAGTACAGGACTCTCTCCACTAGAACTTGCTGTTAGTACCCACTATTTTCAGGAACACCCTCTGACTAGACAACATTATGTCCTTACATCAATGTAGTGTTCACATTCTGTGCCTAATTATGACTGTTAGAGAAAACTGTGCACTAGCACAGTACATACTGTATTTTAGTGTTTCAGGAATTATTTCATAAAGTTGATATGTAGAGTAAAAGTAAACATTTGTGCTTTTCCAATAATGTCATTTTTAACTATATCATTTTGATATGAAAGAAGTGAAGTAGAATAGCAGAGCCAAGTCAGAGTGAACTAATATGACCACATGTTCATCTCAGGGAGTTTAGTTAGATGGATTGAGATGCTATTTATATGTAATATTCATTTGGATAAATATATATTGAAGAAGTGACCTTGGAAAGTGTTTCAATGTGCACGTTTTTTAAAATTAGAAAAATGTTTTATAAACACAGACTGAGAATTCTTTTCTGAGTGAATGTTAATAATTGGAATAGGTTTCTATTAAGGAATGTTTAATACATATGTTTAATCTTATAATGTAGCACTGTACTATATAAGCTTAAATATCTACTATTTCTGCATTTTTTCCATTTATAAACCTGAGATATTTTTGCACACATGTAATGAGACTGTCTGGGCTTTTTAAAACAATCTTTTTAGGTTTTTAAGTAACACTGTGAACCCGTCTGGTCCTGGGCATTTTTTGGTGGGTAGGCTATTAATTACTGCCTCAACTTCAGACCTTGTTATTGGTCTATTCAGGAATTCAGCTTCTTCCTGGTTTAGTCTTGGAAGGGTGTGAGAGTCCAGGAATTTATCCATTTCTTCTAGATTTACTGGTTTATGTGCATAGAGGTTTTTGTAGTAATCTCTGATGGTAGTTTGTATTTCTGTGGGATTGGTGGTGATATCTGCTTTATTATTTTTTATTCCATCTATTTTAATCTTTTCTCTTTTTTATTAGTCTGGCTCGCAGTTGATCTATTTTGTTGATCTTTTCAAAAAACTAGGTCTGGGATTTCTTAATTTTTTGTGTGTCTATCTCCTTCAGTTCTGCTTTGATCTTAGTTATTTCTTGCCTTCTGCTAGCTTTTGAATTTGTTTGATCTTGCTCCTCTAGTGTTTTTAATCTTGATGTTAGAGTGTCAATTTTATATCTTTCCTTGCTTCTCATGTGGGCATTTAGTGCGGTAAGTTTCCCTCTACACACTGCTTTAAATGTGTCCCAGAGATTCTGGTACGCTGTGTTTTCATTCTCATTAGTTTCTAAGAACATATTTATTTCTGTCTTCATTTTATTATTTATCCAGTAGTCATTCAGGAGCACATTATTCAGTTTTTATATAGTTGTGTGGTTTTGAGTGAGTTTCTTAATCCTGAGTTCTAATTTGATTGCACTGTGGTCTGAGAGACTGTTAGTTATGATTTCTTTTCTTTTGCATTTGCTGAGGAGTGTTTTATTTCCAATTATGTGCCCAATTTTAGAGTAAGTGCATAGTGGTGCTGTGAAGAATGTATATTCCTTGGATTTGGGGTGGAGAGTTCTGTAGATGTCTATTAGGTCCTCTTGGTCCACATCTGAGTTCAGGTCTTGGATATCCTTGTTAATTTTCTGTCTCTTTGATCTGTCTAGTATTGACAGTTAAGGTCTCCCACTATTATTCTGTGGGAGTCTAAATCTCTTTGTAGGTCATTAAGAACTTGCTTTATGTTATCTGGGTGCTCCTGTATTGGGTGCGTATATATTTCAGATAGTTCGTTCTTCTTGTTGCATTAATCCTTTTACCATTACATAATGCCTTTCTTTTTCTCTTTTGATCTTTGTTGGTTTAAAGTCTGTTTTATCAGAGACTAGGATTGCAACTCCTGCTTTTTTTTTTTTTTTTTTTTTTGCTCTCCATTTGCTTGGTAAATTTTCCTCCATCCCTTTATTTTGAGCCTATGTGTGTCCTTGCACATGACATGGGTTTCCTAAATACAGCACACCGATGGATCTTGACTTTTTATCCAGTTTGCCAGTCTCTGTCTTTTGATTGGGGCATTTAGCTCATTTTCATTTAAGGTTAATATTATTATGTGTGAATTTGATCCTGCCATTTGATGCTAGCTGATTGTTTTGCCCATTTGTTGATGCAGTTTCTTCATGGTTGATGGTCTTTACAGTTTGGTATGTTTTTGTGGTGGCTGGTACTGGTTGTTCTTTCCATGTTTAGGGCATCCTTCAGGAGCTCTTGTAGGGTGGACCTGGTGGTGATGAAATCTCTCAGCAGTTGCTTGTCTGTAAAGGATTTTATTTCTCCTTCAATTATGAAGCTTAGTTTGGCTGGATATGAAATTCTGGTTTGAAAATTCTTTTCTTTTAGGATGTTGAATATTGGCCCCCACTCTCTTCTGGCTTGTCGGGTTTCTGCTGAGTGATCCGCTGTGAGTCTGATGGGCTTCCCTTTGTGGGTAACCGGACCTTTCTCTCTAGCTGCCCTTAGCATTTTTTCCTTCATTTCAACCATGATGAATCTGATGATTATGTGCCTTGGGGTTGCTCTTCTTGAAGAATACCTTTGTGGTGTTCTCTGTATTTCCTGTATTTCAATGTTGGCCTGCTTTGCTAGGCTGTGAAAGTTCTCCTGAAGACTGTTTTCCAGGTTGGTTTCATTCTCCCTATCACTTTCAGTTTTTTAATAGTTCTGTGAAGGATATCTTTGGTAGTCTGACAGGAATACTATTGAATATCTAAATATATTAAAATGTTTATTGACTATCTAAATATATTAAAATATACTGCTTTGGGCAGTATGGACATTTTAATGATACTGATTCTTGCTATCCATGAGCATGGGATATTTTTCCATTTGTTTATGTCAGCTCTGCTTTCTTTGAGCAGTGTTTTATAATTCTCATTGTAGAGATTTTTTTTTACCTCCCTGGTTAATTGTTTTCCTAGGCATTCTTTTCTTTTTGTGGTAATTGTAAATGAGATTGCATTCCTGATATGGCTCTCAGCTTGGCTGCTGTTGGTGTATTGGAATATTTGTGAATTTTGTATGCTATTTTTGTATTCTGAAACTTTACCAAAGTTGTTTATCATCTGAAGGAGCTTTTGGGCTGAGACTATGGGGTTTTCTAGACATAGAATCATGTCATCTGCAAAGAGTGATAGTTTGACTTCCTCTGTAACTATTTGGATGTACTTTATTTTTTTCTCTTGCCTGGTTACTCTGGCCAGAATTCTTAATACTAGGTTGAATAAGAGTAGTGAGAGAGGGCATCCTTGTCTCGTTCCTGTTTTCAAGATGAATGCTTCCAGCTTTTGCCCATTCTGCATGAGGTTAGTTGTGAGAGTACCTCATTGCTAATTATAAATAGACAACAAAGGACCATCAGACTTCTGGGCAGAGCCTCAAACATGAAAGCCAGAAAGTGAAACAAAGAAAAGTCTCAAAAGGAAACAGAAGCAATGCAGCAAACTGAAGAAAACTTCAAAAACATACTAGAATTGATATCCTCAAAGAAATATAAACTGTATTAATGGGACAAGAAAAGGGACAATTAAAAAAGGCCTTTTGGAGAATAAGAAGGAATTTTTGGTAGTTAGAATATGATAGCCAAAGTTAAAACTTTAATAGGATGGAAGATAATGAAAGAACAGAAAGTTAAAAGTGGTAAAATGATAGAAAAAGGATAAGAAAGTTAGAAGATTTCTTGAAGAAATTCTTCATTTAAAATAATAGAAAGATATTCCAGACAGAAACGGAAAATGGACAGAAAAGCATTATTCTCCCCATGGGAAAAATTCTGGAAACTAAAGAAATCAGTTTCCAAGGCAAGTACTCACCAAGGACCCAGCACAGAGAATGACAAAAAATTAACATGATGATACATTGTGGTCAGATTGAAGAATCCCAAGTGAAAAGTGAAAAAATTTCTTTCAGAAAAAGTTTCTGAAATAGAGGGAAGGTTGGGGGAGCCACCATAATATCACACAAAGAAATATAAATGAGAATGTCATTGATTTCTCATCAGCATCACTGGAAGTTAGGAAACAATGGAATGTTGTCCTAATTTTCTGCTGAATATTTTTCAAATCTGTGATTTTCTATTCAGCCAAACTGTCCAGTCTGAGATAAAATAATAACATGTTCAGACATCCAGAGTCTCAAGTTTACTTCCTATGCACAGGAAATTTCTGGACGATTTGCTCCAAGGAGTAAACCAAGAAGGAAGAAAACTTCAGAACCAAGGTATAGGAAAATTGACATGAAAGAGAGATGAGGACAGTTCCTGAAGTGATGGAGAAGGGAAGTCTCATGATGACAGCTGTGTAGTCAAGCCTGAGCATAAACCAGACTAGAGCAGGGGGATGGAGAACTTCCGGAAGGCTACCTCCTGGAAAAGAGATGATTTGGAAAGATTATCTACTATGTCTGAAGGTGTTGGGAGAAGAATTACCTCTCTGTCCAAGACGGAAGAAGAGCAAATATAGTACCCAGAAAAGAATGAAAGGAGAAAAGGAGACAGTTTTTAATTCCAGAGACAACAAAGTTATATAAGAAAGAAATGTAATCATAGCATTATATGTGGCTCACAGTGACCAACAATGTAAATGCTAAATATAATTTAATAAAAAGTGCTGATTTAACTATATTGGGAGGATTAAGAGAAGAGTATGTAGGTATGTAGGATGGTAAATTCTTATTAGCTACCTACCCCAACATTTATTTTGCCTTCTAAGTAACAGAACTATGAATATATCTGGGGGATAATCTTTAAACGATGACACCTTCTAGCTGCATATGCAGCTAAATATGGCCATGTATCTAAGTTTAGTAGAAGTATTCAGTGGTACTTTAAGGAGATTGACTTAAAAGGGATGGAGTAGGCCATTATTATTTTGCTGCTGACCTGGAATGGGAATGTAATGGTTGAAGCTTTCACCACCATATGGACTATGAGAATAAAGTACGGATACCAAAGATGGTAGACCAAAGGTGTAGGAAGGATATGAGGCTCTGATAACATATGATACTAGCACTGGACTGGTTACCAATGCATTTGTTTTATGTGAGATTATATGTATATTTATGCCATCATATTCAGGTCTCAGTTATGTTGCAGAACTAGATCTTAACTGATATATATCACTAAGTAACATATAAAATTAAATATTAGGAAATAGTGTAAATATGTTATTTAGTAATATGGAAATAAGTAGGAGAAATGGGAAAAACATTAAAAGTTGCCTTTGACAGTGAGAATTGGGGTAGAGGCACACGGTTACTGTTTTTTTTTTTAAATAACCCTTTTAGTGTTTGTTATGGTTGGATGTGGTTTGTCTTCACTAAAACTCATGATGAAATTTGGTCCTCAGTAAAGCAGTGTTGGGAGATAGGGCCTAGTCAGAGGTGTTTTGGTTGTAGGGGCAGATTCCTCATGAATAGATTAATCTCCTCCATTGTGAGTGAATGGAATTTTTGCTCTGGCAAGAATGGATTAGTTCCCAACATAGCTGGTTGTTAAAACACAAGGAGAGGTACATGGCCACCTGCTTTCAACCCATTATCCTTATATTTTGGCCTGCTAATCGAGAGTACCCTCCAAATCACTTGACTTTTCTTTTCTCAGAGTTTTAGGTCTCCGGAGATGTCCCCAGATGCCCCACATTAAAGATGCATCCTTTCTTTTCTTTGCTTCCCACCCCCCCAGAAACTATGAAGTGTTTACCAGAGAACTAATTCACATTGTCATGGCTGGAAATATTCTCTGATGCCCAACTCCCCTAATCTATAGATTGAGTTGGTTTAAGGTCTACTTTGTCTTATAAGCATTGTTGTTCCGACTGTTAGTGACTCTGTTCTTGATTCAGGTGAACAGCAACCATGCTGCCATAAAAACCAACTAAGTGGGAGCTTATTCTTCTGCTGCATTGTGCAGTGACTGGTCTCTCACCCAAGACTTTCATGCAAGAAGCAGCACCTTCCTTTTTATCAGGAAATTTCTAGTGCTTCCTGTTATTCACAGCTGAATGTAATGCCTCAGTTCATTTTCAATTGTTTGATTATATGTGATAAAAAAAAATGTGTTTTCTTGGTAACCAATATTTCTGTACATTTATCTTAGAAATAGATTAATAACTTTATAGCAACTACACACTAACAAATCTAATTGTCTTTTTAATTAATTAAGCTATATTAGAATATCCCATTGTCATGATATATTAGATCTAGTTTATAATGTTACGATGTTACTTTTGGGACATTGGATAGCGTTACCAAGAAGATAAAATGTCAGGCATCTTTTTCCTCATGTAAATTTTACTTTGCATGCATATATACTTAACAGTTTTAATTTTGATCCTCATTTTTCATTCATTCATTATACCAAAAGTTAACTCATGTTCTTCTGAATGACTTCTTACCAAAAGCCCCACACAAAAAAAGAGTTGGCTTCCTTGATTTTCTCTGTTGCTTCCTCTCTCACCATGTGATCCCTTTGCACATGCCCCCTTCCACTTTCTGCCATAAGTGGAAGCAGCATGAGGCTCTCACTGGATGCAGCATCCAGTCTTGAATTTTCCAGCCACCAGAATCATGAGCAAAATAAACTTTCCTTTCCTTATAAATTGCCCAGCCTCAGATATTCTTTTATAACAACACAAAATGGACTAAGGCAGTAATATTTGACATTTTAAATTTGAACATGTATTACTTTAAATGAATTATATTGTGATCAATATTTATGTATATATATTCATTGTAAACAGTTGAACAATACAAAAAGAATCTAGTTCTGCCTCTCTTCAGTATTCTTTACTTTTCCCCCTTGCCCATAAATTCTACTCTTCTTCCAGGATTGGTGTCCAAGATTTGGTCTCTTCATATTTTTTCTGTACATTCTTATAGCATTTATAAGAGGCTTAGTTTCTTCTACTCATTTTCATTAAAAGTAAGTACATTTAAACATTAATTTAAAAATAATACATATGAAGGAATACTTAAGGGATATTTGTTTTTATTTTTAGAATTTATGATATAGGCATGCAGTTAAAAAGTCAACAAAATGAATTTCAGAAAGTAAAGAAGCAACTGAGTCATTTGCAAGATGAATTAAAAATTAAATATAGACAATCAGACATCTTCAGGTAAGATTAAATAACTGAAAATTATAAAGATGAAAAATATATGTTTAATATTAATTTTGTAAATAGCCAAACACATTTTAGTCATATGATTTCTATATCTGGTGTGATTGAGAAAAGTGAAACAGCATTACATTATCTTTTCTCTTGTTTAAACCATTATCACAATGAATAATTTTACTAATTAAATTTAAATTAAGCATATGCCTTGTTCTAATAGTATGCTGTTATTGTTCTTATTTTATGGTGACATTTAGAATGAAAGCACGGTAACTAATTTCCCTCTTCACCAATATTTCTTGGTCTATTTGATCCCCTGAGTGATAGCCCAGTGACAAGAAAAGCAACAGAATAGGAAAACTTCCTATATAATATTAGCATACTCCTTAAATTCAGAAATCTCCAGTGTAAAGCATGTTAATTCTGCTTTTATATAATCTTTGGAGGATTTATAATACCTAAAGATAAAATTCAGTGTTCTAAAGAATCTAGGAAGTTCTTTTTCTTTCCTAAAACGTAAATTGAATATATTGAGAATGTTTATGAGAAAGAATAATTTCTTTTTTTTTTATTTTTTTTGAGAAAAAATAATTTCTTTTTAAATTGAATAACTTTTAGCTCTTAGAAAAGGGAAGCAAATAAATTAATTCAACATGGCAAATGACATAGGTTCAAGATGACCAAAAAAATATGCTGGGTGAGTATTTTGAATGTTAGATTTTTGTTTTTTATCTAATAATTATTAGGAATATTCTCAAAAACATTCTGTAGACTAATAATTTTTAATGCATTATCTGATAACCTATTGGACCATCTACCTTTTATAAATGCCTTGCACATAACTGATGCTCAATACGTAAGTTTTGAATGAATGCATGAATGAAGTCCACTCACAAAACAAGGTAAAAAACAAGATAAAATTTTTTTTTATCATCAGAAATTCCCTTAATCCTTTCCTAGAAATCTGATATTGAACCAACAGGATAATGCTATCCAAGTGATCCCAACTTTTGTATTTTAATCAGAACTATCAGTATTCATTTTTGGCTTCTGTAATAGCTTTGACTCAAGTCTACTGCAAAAGTCCCATCTGTTTTATCCACTAATGCCATCATGGATGGTAAGTTTGACCTTTAAAGGCTGGACTGGGACTAGATCAGATAATTACTGCTGCTTCAGGATATGATACTGATAAAGTTGATCCTCATTATTTTCATTTTTGCATGTTATCTTCAGTATTTTAAAATTTTGAAGAAATGTAGACATACATATGGAAGTGTTATTTTTATTCTATATTCTAATTTTGTCATCATTTTGAGTTATACTTTTAACAGATTATTTTGTTCACATGTTTTTATAGATCTGTGATTTTTGCTCATTTTTAGTTAAAAGATCACAAATTAGTCTGGGATCTGACTAATCTAAAAATAGTACATATTAAAACAATTTTGGAAGTAACTAGTCAACTAGATAGTACAAATTACAGTTTATAATAATGAATAGAAATAATTATTGACTTTATTTATACTCTCACTAGTAGATATAATATATTCCATAGAAAAAAGGCATACTATTAAAAATAAAATCAAACCAAATTTGTAGAGTACAGTGACTTTGGTGCATTACTAGACGTTGATTTTAAGCTAGATTATTGATTATTTTAAAAATATTAGGGCATAAAACTTAGTGATTGCTCTGGATAAAGAAAAGAAGCTTATAATCTTCTTTCTTGAAGAGGTACAGGATTCATGGGCCAAATGTGGGATGAAAAAAAAAAAAAGAGGTAAGGGAAAGAAACATGAGCTTTCTACTCAGATGTGTCATCTTTATTTATGGAGCCCAAAAGGAAGATTCAGTGGATCAGTGAACTATGTTTTGGAGTTTTTATAAATTCTTCTCTCATTTGATTAATTACAATTGGGCAGAATCACTAGCCTCCAGCAAAGTATGCTTTCGTGTTCAGTATTTTCCCTGACATCATTTCCAGCCCGTGTCTTGCAAGGGCTCCACACATTAGTTGGCACATTGGTTGGCTCAGCACATCTGCTACTCAGAATAAAGAGTCTTTTAAAAATGCAAATTAATTGTAGAAGGCCTATAAAATAGACATTAAAAACCTGAATGAAATACATACACTTCATAAAGTTGTGTATAAGTTCAGTATTCCAAATCAGACCATATTTGAAATATTCTAGTAGTATTTACTTTTAGAGGATTCATATTGTGAAACTTTCATAAATTATTTGAAATATAGAGTACTTATCCTTTAAATTTTATTTGTAAAGCTAGACTTTTTCATCTCTCAGATTTTCAATGTCAACTTCAAAAATTTCTCTTGCAGCTCTCTCACTTTCACTTCACTTCTTCAGCCTAATTAAGGATGCTAGTAAATTTTCCCAGCCATATTTTGGCTTTACTTTGTTTTCTATCCTTGATCCCATAGTTTATTACCCCATACCTTTTTAAAAACATCCTCATCGGGATATAATTTGCATATCATGAAATTCACCTATCATAAGGAGACAATTTAGTTATTTTTAATAAACCTGCAGAGTTGTGCCACCAATATTAGCTATTAGATTGGCAACCACATCCAATATTAGAATACTTGACTGATTCCAAAAAAGACTTTCCAGTTCCTCATACCATCTTCAGTCTCTGTCCTGACCTCCAGTTCTAGGCAACTAACCTTTCTCTTTCTATAGATTTACCCTTTTCTGGACATTTCAGATATATAGAATCAAACAATATGTGGTCTTTATATCTGGCTTTTACTAGTTATATTTTTTGAGGTTCATTCATGTTGTGGCATTTATCCATATTTTTGATCCTTTTTCTTGCTGAATAGGATTCCATTGTATGGCTTTATCACATTTTATTTATCCATTTACCAGTTGATGGATATTTGGATTATTTCCACTTGTTGGTAATTATGAATAATGCTACTATAAACATCCATATACCAGTCTTTGTGTTTTTAATTCTTTGGAGTAGATACCCAAGTGTGGAATCACTAGATCATATGATTAATCTATATTTAATTTTTTTAACTGCCAACCTGTTTTCCAAAGTGGCTGTACATTTTACATTCCCATGCCATGAATGAGGCTTCTAGTTTCTCCCTTTTCTTGTCAACATTTACTATTATTGTCTGTCTGTTTTATTGTAGTCATTCTAGTGGATGTAAAATAGCATCTCCTTGTGGCTTTATGTTTCTGAAATTACTAATGATGTTGAGCATCTTTTCATTTGCTTGTTAATCATTTGTATATCTTATTAGTGACACATATTTTGCCCATTTTTAATCGGTTTGTTTTCTTATTATGTGATTGTAAGAGTTATTTCTATATTCTGGGTATAAGTCCTTTATATGCAATGTGGTTTTCAAATATTTTCTCCCAGTGGCTTATCTTTTATTATTATTATTATTATTATTATTATTATTGTACTTTAAGTTCTGGGGTACATGTGCAGAACATGCAGGTTTCTTACATAGGTATACACATGCTATGGTGGTTGGCAGCATCCATCAACCCATCATCTACATTAGGTATTTCTTCTAATGCTATCCCCCCCAACCCCCCACCCTGCAACAATCCCCACTGTGTGATGTTTCCCTCCCTGTGTCCATGTGTTCTCCTAACTCCCTCTTATGAGTGAGAACATGCAGTGTTTGGTTTTCTGTTCATGGGTTAGTTTGCTGAGAATGATGGTTTCCAGCTTCATCCATGCCCCTGCAAAGGGCATGAACTCATCCTTTCTTATGGCTGCATAGTATTTCATTGTATATATGTGCCACATTTTCTTTATCCAGTCTATCATTGAGGGGCATTTGTGTTGGTTCCAAGTCTTTGCTATTGTGAATAGTGCTGCAATAAACATATGTGTGCATGTGTCTTTATAACAGAATGATTTATAATTCTCTGGGCACATACCCAGTAATAGGATTGCTGGGTCAAATAGTATTTCTAGTTCTAGATCCCTGAGGAATGGCCACTTTCAGGTACACTGATCAAATGTAGATTTGATGTTTTTGCATAATCTCATATTTCTTGGAGGATTTGTTTATTTCTTTTCACTTTTTAAAATCTTGTCTTCTTGTTTTATTTGATTGAGTTAGTCTTCAATCTCTGATATCCTTTCTTCTGCTTGATTGATTTGGGTATTGAAACTTGTATATGCATCACGACGTTCTTGTGCTGTGTTTTTCAGCCCCATCAGGTCATTTGTGTTCTTCTCTAAACTCGTTATTCTAGTTAGCATTTCATCTAACCATTAATCAAGTTTCTTAGCTTCCTTGCATTGGGTTAGAACATGCTCCTTCAGCTCAGAGAAGTTTGTTATTACCCACCTTCTGAAGCCTGTTTCTGTCAATTCATCAGACTCATTCTCCATCCAGTTTTGTTCCCTTGCTGGTGAGGAGCTGTGATCCCTTAAAGGAGAAGAGGCATTCTGGTTTTTGGAGTTTTCAGTCTTTTAACGCTAATTTCTTCCCATCTTCATGGATTTATCTTCCTTTGGTCTTTGAGGTCAGTGACCTTTGGATGGGGTCTTTGTTGACGTTGAAACTGTTTCTTTTTGTTTCTCAGTTTTCCTTCTAACAGTCAGGCCCCTTTACTACAGGTCTGCTTGGAATTTGCTGGAGGTCCACTGCAGACCCTGCTTGCCTAGGAATCACCATCAGAGACTGCTGAACAGAAAAGATTGCTGCCGGCCAGGCGCAGTGGCTCATGCCTGTAATCCCAGCATTTTGGGAGGCTGACACAGGTGGATCACCTGAGGTTGGGGGTTCAAGACCAGCCTGGCCAACATGGTGAAACCCCATCTCTATTAAAAAAAAAAAAAGATTGCTGCCTATTCCTTTCTCTGGTAGCTTCGTCCCAGAGGGGTACCCGCCAGATGCCAGCCAGAACTCTCCTGTATGAGGTGTCTGTCAGCCCCTACTGGGAGGTGTCTCCCAGGCAGGCTACACAGTGCTAAGAAGCCACTTGAGGAGGAAGTATGTCCCTTATCAGAGCTCAAATGCTGTGTTGAGAAATCCACTGCTCTCTTCAGAGCTGTCAGGCAGGGACATTTAGATCTGCTGAAATTGTACCCACTACTGCCCCTTTTCCTAGGTGTTCTGTCCCAGGAAGGTGGGGGCTTTATTTATAAGTTTCTGACAGGCTGCTGCCTTTTTTCAGAGATGCGCTTCCCAGCAAGGACATCTAGTGAGACAGTGCCTGCAGCTGCTGAGCTTTGTTGGGCTTTGTTCAGTTTGAATTTCCCAGCAGCTTTGCTTATACTGTGGGGTTGAAACTGCCTACTTGAGCCTCTGCAATGGTGGATGCCCCTTTCCCAACCAAGCTCGAACGACCCAGGTCCAGCTCAGACTGTTGTGCTGGCTGTGAGAATTTCAAGTCAGTGGATCTTAGCTTGCTGGTCTCTGTGGGTGTGGGAACTGCCAAACCAGACCACTTGGCTCCCTGGCTTCAGCCCCTTTTCCAGGGGAGTGAATGGTTCTGTCTCGCTGGTGTTCCAGGCACCACTGGGGTATGAAAAACTACTGCAGCTAGCTCAGTTTCTGCCCAAATGGCCGCCCAGTTTTGTGCTGGAAACCCAGGGCCCTGGTGATTGTGTAGGTACTGGAAGGAATCTCCTGGTCTGTGGGTAGTAAAGACCATGGGAATAGTGCAATATCTCGGCCAGCGTGCAGGAAACAGTCTCTAATGGCTTCTCTTGGCTAAGAGAGGGAGTTCCCTAGCACCTTGCACTTCCCAGGTGAGGTGATTCCCCACCCTGCTTCAACTCACCCTCCTTGGGCTGCACCCACTGTCCAACCATTCCCAGTGAGATGAACCAGGTACCTCAGTTGGAAATGTGGAAATCACCTGACTTCTGTGTCCATCTGGCTGGCAGCTGCACACAGAGCTGTTCCTATATAGCCATCTTGCCCGGGCTTACTTTTATATTCTTAACAATGTCTTTTGAAAAGTTGTTATTTTTGAGGAAATACAACTTATCTGTTTTATAGATTGTGCTTTTGCTTATGTATATAAGAACTCTGTCTAAGCCTGTTACAAGGATTTTCTCTTGTATTTCCTTAGAGTTTTATAGTTTTAGCTCTTACTTAGATCTGTGATCTATTTCTGCTAACTTTTGTGTATGATATGAAGTAAGGATCTAAATTCATCCTATTTCACATGGATATTCAATCATTCCAGCACTGTTTGTTAGAGACCGTTTTTTCCCTTATTGAATTACCTTAACATCTTTGCCTAAAATTAATTCACCATAAATGTAAAAGATTATTTTTGGATATTCTGTTCTGTTCTGTTAATCTAGATGTCTTATGTAAGTCCCACTCTCTTAAAAACTATAGTTTTTATTAAATGTTAAAATCAAGAAGTATAAGTCCTCTACCTTTCTTCTTTGTTTTCAAAATCAGTTTTGCTCTTCTGGACCCTCCATAATGAATTTTACGATCAGTTGTGAATTTCTGCAAAGTAGCCTGCTGGGATTTTGATAGGTATAGTATTGAATCTATAGATCAATTTGGGGACAATTTTTCCTTTAAAATTTTTGCATCTTTCAGTTCATGAATGTGTTATATTTTTCCATGGAGATCTTTAGTCCTCTCAAAAATGTTTTGTTTTCTTGAATTTCTTTTATTAAATTTATTTCTAAATGTTCTATTCCTGTTATGTTATTATGAATAGGACTGTTAATTTTATTTTGGAGATTGGTCATTGTTAATTACAGAAATAAAATTGATTTTTGCATATGGATCATGTATCATGTATCCTGTGACTTTGATTAATTTGTTTAATTCGTGTGTGTGTGTGTGTGTGTGTGTGTGTGTGTGTGTGTGTATCTTCTTTAGGATTTTTTACATAGAGGAGTTTACCAACGTTCCAAGTCCTTTTATCCCTACTTATTGAGTTGTATTTACCCTTAAATCCTTTGGGTTTCATACGTACTTCCAGGTTGTTAAACATTAATTCCCTTGTGAGGAATCCTCAATATTCTGCTTAGGCTCCTTGGTACTGTTCATCTCTTAGCAACTGTTTGTCTCCTTTGAGGGATTTTTTTTTTTTTAGTTTCAATCCCTTAAATGTTTGTGTTTTCCAGTGTCCTAGCACTTCTCACTTTTCCATTTCTTCAGTTGAGAAGGGGAACATATTTTATTTACTCGTTTATTCAGTATTTGTTAAGTACATATTATGCAGTAGGCACTGTGCTACATACTAAAGAGACTGTGATGAGCAAGACAGATATAGATATAACCTCTGCCTTATATATCTTAGTCTACTCAGGGATATAAATATTGACACAATAGTCATACTCTCATAGCTTCAGTCATCACTTTTGTGCTGCTAACTCTCAAATCTATATCTGTACTTGATTATTAAGGTAATTAAAACCATAATATCTGAAGTAATAAAAATCATTGAGATAACAAAAAACACGGTTATTAGAGCTGTCGAATGTTATGAAGCAAAAGCACTACATCAGTCACTTCGAATTGTTTTATGTATTATTACTCCAGATTTTTCACTGCCTGTCCAACCATGCTATGTGGGGCAAATGCTGTATAAGACTCTAAGATTCTGATTTAGAATTTAAGACTAAATTGCTCTGGCCTAATTTTCTTCACTAAATGTTTACTGTTGAATATATATATATATATATATATATATATATATATATATATAATTAGAATAAATATGTATGAAGGTAGTTAGCTATAAAGTAATGGCAAAATGGAACTGTGTTAGAGTGACCATACACTTCAGTCTACCTGAGTTATTCCTAGTTTGTATGTTGTCTCAGCATAACATGAATACCAACTTCTTTTGGTTTCAAAATTTGTCTCCGATTAGTAGATTATATGGTCACTCTAAAACTGTTTTTGAAGAAATGTTTATTATGCTTACTGTTTTTTAAAATCTTACTTATTTTTTTACTTTGCAGTCAAAGATTGTCAGAGTACAAATATTTCTGGAATAAGACTCTTTCATTACTTACTTTTACTAAAAGGGAGCTAATCCATATTAAAAATGAAGTGTATGATAATTACCAAAACTGGACTTCACTGAAAGGAGAAATTTTTCTGCAAATTAAATCTATGAGTGAAACAGCCTTGACAGGTTTGTTACATATATTTAGAATATAATTGTCCCTTTTTGGTAAACGATACATCGTAAGTAATGAAATAACAATATTTCATTTTATTTGATGGAAATTAGGAATAATTTCATTATCAGTTGGTAGAGTAGATGACCATTAAGATCTATTTCAGTTCTGAAATTTAATTATTATAGGTTTATATAAGATAAGCCATGATACATCTATCTTGAACTGTGGCCAGAAGTCTGTTTGTTACTGTTAAAGGTACTAATTTGTTTTAAAAACTTCTCTTAATGTCTAAGTAGCTCATATCTCATATTAGGTAAGCCTTCTTATAGATAGCAACTATAAATTCTAGAAAAAATAGCTACTTAAAGACAGTAGTGACCCAAACCAAACACATAATGGAGGGAGTATCAAAAATTAAAAGAAGGCATATAAAGTGAAGGATGCCAATTTCAAAAGGCTACATACTGTATTATTCCAACTACATGACATTTTGGAAAAGACAAAACTATGGAACAGTAAAATGATCAGTGGTTGCCAGGAGTTCCAGGCAGAGGATAGATGGGCAGAGCAAAGAACATTTTTAGGGCAGTGAAACTATTCTTTATAATACTACAATAGTGGAGACATGTCATTATATATTTGCCAAAATTCATAGAATGTACAACACCAAGAATGAACCCTAATGTAAACTATGAGTTTTGGGTAGTAATAAAATGTTGATTCATCAGTTGTAAGAAAGTACTACTCCAGTGCAGGATGCCTATAGTGGGGGACGTTGTGGATGTGTGGAGAAGGGGCGATATGGGAACTGTCCATACTTCTGCTCAATTTTCCTGTGAACCTAAAACTGCTCTAAAAAATAGTCCATTAACTTTTTTTTATGTTGAAAGAAAGGCATGGCAGTGAGTGAATTTTTTCTTTTTAAGGATATTGGACTGAGGGAAGGGTACAGTTTGCTCCATGCAAGAAAGCTAAAAATTTGATCAAAATTTGTAGACTAGAGGATAGAGAACAAGGCAACCTCAGCCTCTGAGAAGTAAGGGGATATCCCAAAAAAGTGAAAGCCAGAGAAAGAGAGCTCAAATTTTGCATATAAACTCTTTACACATCTCAAGCTTATTCCTGAAATGCATATGCTCAAGGAACACGCTAAGTAGTCCATCTAAAACTAAAGTAATTGATATCTTAGCTGTCACCTACCCTATGGGAAACAGATTTAATACGTTAAGTTTAGCCAGCTTAACTCCTTGTGAAGACAAAACAAGAGAAAAATGAATACTCTTTGGAAGAACGTAACAAGGATTCAGAGTCTTTATAACCTAACACCAGAGTCTTTATAACCTAACACCTGCAATGCTCAGTATACAATCCAAAATTACTTATATCCAAAAGAATAGAGACCAGTTAACTCAGACAATATAATTAGCTGACCAGGGTTTCAAATTAGTGATCATAACAGTGCTCAAGGATATAAAGGAAAATATACTAGTAACAAATGAAAGAAAATCTGAGTAAGCAACTATTAAAAAATGAGAAATTCAAGAATAGAAAAATACAGTGTCTGAAATAAAATTTCACTAGATGGACTTTTATAGCATATTTCATTACAGAAAAAAGTCAGTGAATTTTAAGATAAATCAATAAAAATTGTTAGATTTGAAGAAGAGAGATAAGCATTGGGAAAAAAAATTAATGGAGCCCCAGCATCCTCGGGAGGGAATAAAATGCACCGTAAGTGACAAATATGAGTAAATATAAAAGCCCCTTTTCCTTTAAATTAAAAAATCACATGCTTATTTAGAGCAAGAATTATTATATTGTGGAGTTTATGAAGTATGTCAATATAACATGACAACTAGAGCCTAAAGGATGAAGACAGGGATAAGTGGATTCATTTGGTTGCACTATATTTGTATTTTATGTGACATGGTAGAATATTTATTTTATTTAAACCAGTAAGGTGGGGAGTTGGGGAGAGATAGCATGGGGGGAAATGCCAGATGTAGGTGATGGGGATGAAGGCAGCAAATCACACCGCCATGTGTGTACCTGTGCAACAATCTTGCATGTCCTTCACATGTACCCCAAAACCTAAAATGCAATAAAAAAAAGAACGTATAGTACAATTTCTAACCACCAAAAAATTAAATACAAAAACATGTAGCTAAAAAGCTAATCCACAGTTTAAAAGATAACTCTTTAAAAAGTATTCAGACAATCCAAAAGATGGCATTCTAAACATCACGTAAGATCTATTGAGTAATCAAATCAGTATAGTGCTGGCATATGGATCAGCAAAGATGAATGGAACAAGATAGCCTGGTAAATAACCCTAATTATATAGTCCACCGACTTTTGACAAAAGCACCAAAACAATCCAATGGGAAAAAGAGTGTTTCAACAAATTGTGCTGGACCAACTGAATACACATGTAGAAAAATATACCTCAAGTTCTACCTCACACCGTACATGAAAATTAATTTAGGACAAATCATAAACATAAACACAAAGGATAAAATTATAAAACTACTAGAAGAAACATAGCAAAATATGTTCATGATGTGATTGTAAATGAAGATGTCCTGGATAGGACATAGGAGTAAGAACTATAAAAGAATAAAAATTGAAAATTGATGAATTAGAATATCAGAATTAAAACATCTGTTCATCAGAAGCTATCAGTAAGAAAATGAATAGTTAAGTTACAGAGAAAATATTTACAAAATATGTGACCAAGAACTGTTGCCTCAGTTACATAAAGAATGTTGCTCACACCTATAATCCCAGAACTTTGGGAGGCCCAGGTGGGTGGATCACTCGAGGTCAGGAGTTCAAGATCAGCCTGACCAACATGCAGAAACCCCATCGCTACTGAAAATACAAAAAATAAGCCAGGCATGGTCATGCATGCCTGTAATCCCAGCTACTTGGGAGGCTGAGGCAGGAGAATCGCTCGAACCTGGAAGGCAAAGGTTGCGGTGAGCCAAGATCATGCTGCTGCACTCCAGCCTAGGCAACAAGAGTGAAACTCTGCCTCAAAAAAAAAAAAAAAGAAAAAGAAAAAGAAAGAAAGAATGCCTGCAAGTCAATAATAAAAGGATTCATTCAAAAATGACCAAAAGATCTGAACAGACACTACACAGGAAGATACATAAATGGCCAATCAAGACACAAAATGTGCTCAACATTATTGGCCCATCTGATTGGCTAAAATGAACCAGTTTGGTGGTAGCAGATGTTACTGAGGAAGTAGAGCACTGGAATTCTTATGCAAATTGTTGAGAATGTAAAATGCTACAGCCACTTAAAAGATTTCACAGTTTCTCATTAAACTAAATATACATCTATCCAAAGATCCTGAAATTCTACCCTTTGGTATTTACCCAAGAAACATGAAAACATATGTCTACAAAATACTTACATGAGAATATTCAGCAACTTTATTCAGTCTTAATTCAAAATATCCTAAAACTGCAAAAAGCTCAGGAATGCATCAGTAGTAGAATGGGTTCTCTTATAAATAAATAAATAAATAAAATAAAAATAAAAATAAAAAATTGAATATATTCAGTGGAATATATAATGAACTGCAGATAATGTAGTAGTATAGATAATCTTCAAAAAATATCATGCTACTTGAAAATAGCCTTACACAAATAATACATGTTGTATTATTTCATTTATATGAAGTTCTAGAAACAGGCAAAACTAATCTACAGTGGGGAAGAGACAGAACAGTGGTTACCTCAGAGAGTAGGATTGGCTGGAAAAGCACAAAGGTACTTTCTTTGATGATAGTAATTCTTTATGTTTTGATAGGGGTTTGCATTACACAGATGGATACATTTGTCAAACCTTATCTATTGGTGCACTTGAGATTTGTATATTTCTGTAGGTAAATTTTACTCAAAAATAAGAAATATTTGCAAATGTTGAACTCTAATCATCTGTATGATGAAAGAAGTATATCTATTTCTGCAACTTACCTTGATATTCATAAGATGGATTGATGGATGTATAAAGTTTGATAGATATATAGTTATGTGATTAAGCAAATAAAATATTAATTGTAGAATCTAAGTAGTATGTATATTTGTGTCCAGTGCACAATTATTTTAACTTTTCTGTGTTTTAAAACTTTCATAGATAAATGTTGGGGAAAAAAATCATGTTGAACGATGAAACTTCAATTTCACTTATTAACAATTTTGTTATATAATGTGTGCCTTCAGAAATGCATTTTATATGACAATATGCTTTTAAATTTGGAATTTAACTTTAATAGTTAAATTTAGGCAAATGGAGGAATATTATAACAAACATGTAAAAAGTGTATCTGTATTAGGCTGCACGTGATGGCTCATGCCTAGCACTGTGGGAGGCTGAGAAGAGTCAGTAGCTTGAGCTCAAGAGTTCATAGGGCAACATAGCAAAACCCTGTCTCTACTAAAAATACAAAAATTAGCCAGGTGTAGTGGTGCACACCTGTAACTTCAGCTGCTTGGGAGTCTGAGGCGTGAGCATTGAAACCTATATTATTAAATGGAGCAGGCACTGACAGTGTGTTGGTCATATTCTTTGGACCTTTAGTTTACTTCTGACTTCTAACTTCCAGTATCTGCATATCTGTGCCAGAGAAATCTTGCTTCTGGCAATTAATAATATAGATACATTTTACATAATTATATTTCATTTTGTAAATATACTATATCTTATGCATCATTTTCATTATTTGAACATTCATATATGTCTTTTGTGGATATTTTTGTTATTTTTGGTAAATACCTAAGAGTGGAATGAATGGCTGAATTGTATAGTAGGGTATATTCAATGTTTTAAGAAACTACCCAAGAGTTTTCCAAAGTGGTTGTTCCTTTCATATATATATATTTTTTGAGATGGGGTCTCCCTCTGTTGTCCAGGCTGGAGTGCAGTGGTATTATCTCAGCTCACTGCAACCTCCGCCTTCTGGGTTCAAGCAATTCTCCTGCCTCAGCCTCCCAAGTAGCTGGGACTACAGGCACACCACACCTAGCTAATTTTTTGTATTTTAGTAGAGATGGGATTTCACTATGTTAGCCAGGATAGTGTCGATCTCCTGACCTCATGATCTGCCCACCTCAGCCTCCCAAAATGCTGGGATTATAGGTGTGAGCCACTGCACCCGGCCTCCTTTCACATTTTTACCAGGAGTGTATGAGAGCTCTAGTTGCTGCACATCTTTGCCAACACTTAGTATTGTCAGTCTCTTTATTATTTGTAATGGGGTATTCATATAAAAACTATGAATGCACATGTTAAATAGTCATCTTGATAATTTTCTCACTTTTGAGTGTCTTGTCACATCTTATTATAGAATATTTACCTCATAATATCAATGATTGTGAATTCAATCATATAGGAATTGGAGAGAAATCAACTCTGTTTTTGCTTTCATTTGTGTTGCATTATTAATATTTTCTATAATCCATGTTTTCTTTTTTAGGAAACTTTTAAGCCAACTGTCCATTTTAAGACTGTTAACCACATAGCTGGGAACAGTTATATTAGTTATGTAATGCAGTATATCACAATCATAGAAAAATAACAAACAAGGAGACAATGACACCCCTTTCATGTAGAGGAAAACCCTCCTCCCTCAGAAAACTTCACTCACTTTATTCTCCCTGAATGTGACCTGTGGCCATGACTGTACAGTATGTGGAAAAAGGGTGACTCTTCAGGTTCATGCAGGTAAAATTGGCTAAGAGTCTCCCAAACAAGTAGCTATGCCTTCTTGTAATTGAAAGTCTCAGTTCAAATGTCACCTCCTCGAAAAATCTTTACTGACCACATTGTCTTCCTTTATAGTCCTTCTCTATCCTGATTTTCTGTTTCTTTCTTTTTTTTTTGAGATGGAGTCTCACTCTGTTGCCTAGGCTGGAGCGCTGTTGCCCAGGCAAGAGTGTAGTGACACGATCTCGGCTCACTGCAACCTCTGCCTCTCGGACTCAAGCAATTCTCCTGCCTTAGCCTCCTGAGTAGCTGGGACTACAGGTGTGCATTACCACACCGGCTAATTTTTGTATTTTTAGTAGAGACAGGTTTTACCATACTGGCCAGACTGGTCTCAAACTCCTGACCTCATGATCCACCTGCCTCAGCCTCCCAAAGTACTGGGATTACAGGCATGAGCCACCATGCCCGGTCTGTTTCATTTTTAATAATATCTAATACTATCAGAAATATTCATTTATTGATTTATGTGTTTACTGCCAGTCTCCTCCTACTGGTTGTAATGTCAGTGAAAACCGGAATTTTGATTGTTTTGCTGAATGCTATATTACTAGTGTTTTAAGAGTATTGAACCTGTCACGTAGAAGGTGCTCAGTGAAATTTGTAGAATTGAAATGGAAGTAAAAGTACATCCACATTTTCATAATGAGGTTCCTGATTATATTTATATGAGGTTTTGGGACCTCTGAGTACTTTCTAAGGTTTCTTACATGTTCTTAATATTTACATAGTCTGTAATCTGGAAAGAGAAGACAGGCTTTATTCATGAACTACACTTGCCTGAAAACCAAGAGCAAATTTAATGTGGGGCTAATGTCAGTAGTACAATTCTGAATTGGATTTTAAAAATCAGTTTGAAAGTTTTTTACTGAATTTATAAGAGGAAAATATAAAAACTTAATAATTCTTTTTTTCCCCAAATTCAAAAGGCTTTTAGGATTTTTGCAATCATAAACATAAAACAGGCTGGGCATGGTGGCTCACGCCTGTAATCCTAGCACTTTGGGAGGCCGAGGCAGGTGGATCACGAGGTCAAGAGATCGAGACCATCCTGGTCAACATGGTGAAACCCTGTCTCTACTAAAAATACAAAAAATTAGCTGGGCATGGTGGTGCATGCCTGTAATCCCAGCTACTCAGGAGGCTGAGGCAGGAGAATTGCCTGAACCCGGGAGGCGGAGGTTGCGGTGAGCCGAGATCGCGCCATTGCACTCCAGCCTGGGTAACAAGAGCGAAACTCCGTCTCAAAAAAAAAACAAAAAACATAAAACAACCTCAATATAAAAACAGAAAATAGAAAATACAGAAAAGGGGCAAAAAGAAGGAAAATTGACACCAATCATCTGTAATATTATGACATAGAGGTAACTGCTGTTAACATTTTGATATAGAACTTTCTAAACTTTTTTCTATGCATATATATACATATATATATATACACTTAAGATATATCATGAAAATATAGTCATGCCAATTAACTATGTTGATAGAGCCAGGCGTGGTGGCTCACGCCTGTAATCCCAGCACTTTGGGAGGCCGAGGCGGGTGGATCACGAGGTCAAGAGATCGAGACCATCCTGGTCAGCATGGTGAAACCCAGTCTCTACTAAAAATACAAAAAATCAGCTGGGCATGGTGGTGCGTGGCTGGAATCCCAGCTACTCAGGAGGCTGAGGCAGGAGAATTGCCTGAACCCAGGAGGTGGAGGTTGCGGTGAGCCGAGATCACGCCATTGCACTCCAGCCTGGGTAACAAGAGTGAAACTCCGTCTCAAAAAAAAAAAAAAAAAAACTATGTTGACAGTATTTTATTATAGGCATGTGTCTTATTTAACTAATTTTCTATTCATGGACATTTAGGTTGATCATAGTTTTGCTATTGTAAATAAGGATTCACTGAACATTTTTATACATGCGTCTGTATGATTTTATCCCATTTTTTTCTTTAACATAGTTAATTCCCAGAAGTAGAATTGCAGAATCAAAGTATATGCCCATTTTTCTTTTCATTTGCAAGTGTTACATTTTATATTTTATCTAATACAAAGAAATAGGAGTTTTCAACGTTTGACTTTTATATTTACCATTATAGTATGTCACTTTTGCCTTAGAAGCAGAAGGACCTTGTTTAGAAGTTACACAGTGGTGATGACAGAAACTCAAAGGTGAAAATGCACACACAAGGACAGTATATTCAATTCCCAAGCAAGAGCTTGGTGAACACAGCAGATGGGTTGTGTCAAACTGAAGCTAAGTTATTATAAGACCTTTTTTCTCTTTTTAAAAAACTTTCTTCTTAGTGCTATTGGAACAATCGAATTTCCAGGGCACACACATCCCCCCCAGATGCCTAGCAGAATAAGAAAGCAAGATATGTTAGCTATAACTATTCTTTTTTATTCTAAAGTCCATGTTTCTTCTATCACATTAATTTCTCGTTTCTGTTGCAGAATGGTTCATTGTAATGGGTTTATAGCTTTTCTCCTAGAGGAAGTAACAAAAAGTCTTTTCACATGTGGTTTTTAAAAAATCTACATAAGTAGACGAGAAAAATATGCTCAACTGATTTTTGATAAGGACACACAGGCAATTCAGTGAAAGAATAGCCTTTTCAACAAATGATGCTGGAACAATCGGATATCCTTAGGAAAAGAAAAAGAGAAAGAACCTTGTCCTAAAGCGCACACATTTTACAAAAACTAACTCAAAGTGAATTAACCACGGACTTAAACAGAAAATACAAAACTTGTAGGAAAAAAAATATTTGGGACCTAGGATTAGGCTGAGTTCCTAAACTTGAACTAAACGCATGATACCTAAAAGGAAAAATTGATAAATTTTCTCAGTAAAATTTAAGAACTTTTGCAAAGTGTGTTAGCACATGCCTGTAGTCCTAGCTACTCAGGAAGCTGAGGTGGGAGGATTGGTTAATCCCAGGGGTTTGAGGCTGCCATGCTCTATGATCATACCTGTGAATAACCATTACACTCCAGCCTGGGCAACAGTGCAAGACCTTGTCTATTAAAAACAAAAACAAAAACAAAAATACCTTTTGCTCTGTGAAATACCTGTTAAAAAGAATAAAAACCTACAGACTGGGAGAAAATACTTGCAAACCATATATCCAACAAAAGATTTATATGTAGAATATATAAATGACTCCCAAAACTCTACATTAAAAAAATTGAATTAGAAAATGGGCAAAAGATACAAGTAAAAATTTCACCAAAGATGATATGTAGATAGCAAATAAGTACATGAAAAAGTGTTCAACATCATTAGTCATCAGGAAAATGCAAAACCACAATTAAATACAACTACACATTTATTAGAATGTCTAAAATTGAAAAGACTGACCATACTAAGTGTTGGCATAGATCAGAGAAACTAGTTTACTCAGCACTGCTGGTAGGAATATAAAATGGTTCAGCCATTCTAGAAAATAATTTTGCAATTTCCTCTGAAACCGAAGATGCACTTACTACATGACCCAACATTTGCACTCTTTAATTTATCCTAGATAAATGAAAACCTATTTCCCCAAAAAATTTGTACGTAAATGTTCATAGCAGCTTTAGTCATAATAGCCCCAAATTAAGAACAACCCAAATGTCCTTCAATGGATGACGGACAAATCATGCTATGTCCATACCATATGCTACTACTCAGTAACAGAAGGGAACAAATTATTAATATGTGTATCAACTTGAATGAACCCCAATAAAATTATGCTGAGTGAAAACAGCCAGTCTCAAAGGTTTATATAAGAATATGATTTTGTTTATATAGCATTCTTGAAATAAAAATAATTTTGAATGTAGAAAACAAATAAGTGGTAGCCAGAGATTAGGGATGGTGGGGATAGTGGTAGGTTTGGCTATAAAGGGATGGCAAAGATCAGCTTTGTGGTAATAGAGCAATTCTGTATTTTGACTGTGGTGATATGTAATGAAGCTACACTTATGATAAAATTGCATGGAACTACTCATACACACATACACCCATACACACATGAGTGTATATACAATTGGTAAAATTGAAGTAAGTTCTGTGGATTTTGCCAGTGCAATTTTCTTTTCATAGTATGCTACAGTTGTACAAAATGTCAACAAGGGGAGAAGTGAGGTGGGGTTAAGGTTGGATAGGAACTCCCTACACACTTCTTTGCAACTTTCTGTAAAGCTATACTTATTTCAAAATAAAAAGTTTTTAGTTTTTTTCTTTGTTTTTTTGAGATGGAGTCTTGCTCTGTTGCCCAGGCTGGAGTGCAGTGGCATGATCTCTACTCATTGCAACCTCCTCTTCCCAGATTCAAGCAATTCTCCTGCCTCAGCCTCCTGAGTAGCTGGGACTACAGGCGCATGCCACCACCCTCAGCTAATTTTTGTATTTTTGGTAGAGATGGGCTTTTACCATGTTGGCCAGGCTGGTCTTGAACTCCTGACCTCAGGTGATTCACGCACCATGGCCTACCAAATTGCTGGGATTACAGGCATGAGCCACTGCGCCTGGTGACTTTTAGTATTTTTGTTTTGTTTTGTTTTGTTTTTAAGTTGTGTACAGTTTTTTGTTTCTTTAGTAAATCTAGTCACTGAGTCCTTTTCCCTATTATTGTAATAAAACTGTGAAGTTTTGTGAATTAATCACACTGTGTTTGTAATATCAGAATGTTTGGTTATAAGATTATAGAAATTTCCTAATAATATAACAAACTAACATAATTTTGAGTTCATTTGCCTAAGCTCACAGGACAAAAAAGAAAAACAAAAAAACTTAATCAAGGTAAATAAATTGATTGCATAAGGCTAATAGTAATAATTGTACTTGCATTCGCTAGTGAATTATTTATTACCACTTACTCTAAAAGCTAAAAACATGTATTTTGATAATAGTACAAACATTATAAATAACAAATATTCTAAAATATAGTGTGATGGGCTGAATTGTGTCCTCCTCCCCAAATTCATATATTAAAATGTTAAAGTCCTAATCTCCAGTACCTCCTTTTGTAACTCTATTTAGAGGTGAGGTTTTTAAAGAGGTGATCAGGGTAGCCCCTAATCCAATCTGACTGGTGTCGTAAGAAGAAGAGTTCTGTACGCAGACACCATGTGAATACACAGGGAAAAGGCAGCCACCTGCAAGCCAAGGAGACCTGGAACAGATCCTTCTTTCACCATCCTAGAAGGAACCAATCCTGCTGACATCTTGATCTCAGACTTCTAGTCTCTGGAACTGTGAGAAAATAAATTTCTGTTGTTTAAGCCACTTAATCTATGGTACTTTCTTTCACCAGTCCTAGCAAACTAATAAATGTAGTAAACCCTCTACATACTGAACAATATTAGTCAGCTCCTTTTAAAGATTTGCATGTTAAAATTAAGTTAGGTTTTAAAATCAAAGTCCAAAACAGAAACAACATTCCTAGAAAAGGAATTGCTTAATATTTTCTTGCTGATAATGTGTGCTAACTATTGAGTAGCAGGTATGAGTAAAATATTTCCTATTCTTCCAGCAAATGAATATCACTTTATGTAATCAATATTTTTAAACTGAAGTTTTTATAGATGAAATTTTCTTAAACAAGAGCATACTTATTTTAATAAAAGGAATTTAAGGAAAAATATTTTTTACCAAGGCAGAGTATTTGTCAGGTTAATTCTACTCCCAAAACAACTATTGACTGAACTTTTAAAATTCAGATCTAGAATTAGGCTTAGAAATGTAGTCCATGTTTTTCACAAAAGTGATGAAATTAGGGATAGATAGAATTGATCAGTTTGTTCAATCAAAAATGTTTCTTTGGATGTATGTTTTAACTGCCTAACTTTGACATTTAAAAATGTGAGTTCAATCTTTTGTTAGTTACCAATGTTAAATAAATTTTTTAATCAACTAAAAAAAAATGTGTATTCAGAATACCTACCTCTGAAATGAAGGATGAGATAAACACATATTCAGGAACTAGTAGTATATTAAAATCAATTTAGAAGCTTTGCTCAGCAATGCCTTTATTCATTTATTAGGTATTTATTGAGCTCTTGTTAATCCTAAAACATCATGGTAGAAATTAGGGAGTGTCAGAAATTGGTCAGGGTGATAGTAAAAACTATAAGAAAGATGCAGACCTTCTTGGAAGGCCGAGAGGTATTGCAAGGCTTCTGGAAGGAATGAGCATAAGGTGACTGTCCTTACCCAGAGGCAATTAGGCAAGGAGTAGGTAGAAAGGAATGTAAAAGTTTATCTAAGTGGGTTCCTATCACCATAGGTACAGGAGTGTTTAGTTTACCCATGTTGTCCTAAGACCTTTGATTATCCTCGTGCAGAACTGCTCTCTGCTTGGGAAGTGGGAGATCAGCATGGTTAATTACCCACTAGTGGTGTTTACTTGAGACCTTTGTCATTAAATCTATTCTAAAATAAATATGAGCCTCTCTAGCACGTGGGGGCTCCATGGCCGGATTCCAGTCTTTTGGTCTTCTGTGAGCCATGGGGTTCCCTGGCCATGCTCGGACAGGAAAAACACCTATGTCTGTGCACTTCTTTAATCCGTCACTCAGTCTGCCAGTCAGACTTGACATTGGGGGAAATAGAAATGAATATTATCTATGGTCTAAAATAACTTACAGTCCAATAGTACATCACATGTATGCATATGATCAGTGCAATACAAATGATGTAAATTGCTGTGAGTTCCAGGAAGATGAAGATCACATCCAGATCAGATCCGAAAAGACTTCTGCACAGAGGTAACATACAGCTGAACATATGAGGATAGGAGGACTTTCTTCATGGGGTGGTGCTGAGACAGGAAAGGTTCAAGGTGGATACAATGACCAATATAGGTTGACCTTGTGGGGATCTTAATTCCTGAACCCCAAATTGGGACACGTGTCTGACAAGTATGGAATTGCATAATGGCAAGGGTAGAATTGAATCTTTGATACCAGGATCGCCACAGGTACAGGAGTGTTTAGTTTGCAAAAGTAAGTTAGTTCATCTCCATTTTACTTTTTCGTAACGTCTTATTAGGAATGTTGTAGCTTCTGTTAGTTTTGAAATCTTGATGTACTTTTCCATGTCTTAGAATATATTTTACAAATAAATTTGTATTGCAAATTTTTATTCTTTTAATGTCAAATAGAAAGTCACATTGACATGCGTAGTTATTTTAGAGTGTAGTATATGCTAACAGAGTCAGCCTGCTAACCTAAGCAGTGTAATTTTGGCAAATGATAAATAGGTGACAGCATGTGTGTGCTGCTGTGCAGTTTCATTTTGACTTAAAGATATATGGCTATGGTATGTTTTAGTTCATTCAGCCTTAAGAAGTCACCTTTTTGGCTACAAAAATACCCAGAAAGACTTTTTATGTATGTAGGGAAATTGTAACCCCGTTATTTTCTTTAACTTCATTCTTTTAAAAAATTTTATATACTGTGTTAGTAGTTTTCCTCACACAAATGGGTGCGTAGTCAAGTTTTTAGCAGCATATAGCTATTTTGAGGAAAACAATTGCCACATAAAATAATCACTGGACTATAGTAGAATCATACTTATTTGGTTCCTGCCAATTTACTTCTCTACGTTTTCCATTTTGAGCAGGAACTAAAAACGTAGAGAAGGTGCCAGACCTCTTGTGCTTATTCCCCAGGTCTATCACAAATACCACTTTTACTCCCAAACATGCTTTCTATCCATGGAAACTTTTCTCTCCGTGTACTACATTCCTGATCCTCCTCATCATGATCCCATAAAACATGCTCTCATTTCTGTGCTCTATTCTAGCTTACTGCTTTACTTCTCCTATAACCATTTGCTGGCCATGTTACCTCTACTGCATGTCTATCCTATGTATCTCTGCTTGTGGTCTTCACTGGTCCATGTGGGTGCTGTTTCTGCTGTGATGGCACCAAGAGCAATAAACGAAGCTAACCATTTTTGACATCTCATCACATGTTGAACCTATCACATAGTCCAGGATGGACTAACCAAGGAAGGGAATTCTAAGTGAAATGTCTGGAAAAGCAGACTGTCCAAATTTTCATGTAAATCACATGCTCATAAATTCAATGAATTTTGGTTGTACAAATTTTACAGTAGTATTATCTTTGTGGCGTGTGTGTTCATGTGTTTTAATGATAGTTTAAGGCAATAGTGCAGAAAAGACTGATGAAGGTGGAGCTTGATAATTATTTTTCTGAAGGATAATATGCTCCATGCATTTCTCATGACATTATATAAAATAAGCACATTTAAATCTAAGTAGAGCTATAAAGACATATTTTTATTAAACTTAATCTAAATAGAGAGAATAATGACATAATTATTATGATGAATTCTGGTCTTATTTGTGGGGGGGAACATACTACTATTACAATCATTAAGATATTATTAACTAATGCTTTTTGCCCATAAATTTATTAGACACTACAACCTTCTAGTTAATCCCTTAGAAATGCCACCCAACCAGCTCATGCTAGCACATTTAAATTTACTTTTCTTAATCATGTTGCCTAAAAAAAATTTTCAATAAAACCAGGAACATTACACAGATCTTATATTATTCATTTATATGAGTATTTACAAAGCAAGTTGTATTAACTTAATACAATCTAAAAGCTAAAAACAATACTGCTAAAAGATTTCATGCATCATGTAGCAATAAAACTCCTTTTTCTCATTTTCAGAATGACTACTGAATTTAAATTTAACTTTTTAGTTAGATGTCATTATAATCTCACAAATGTCATCTTGCCTTTCAACTATTAATTTTCTAAAAGAAACTAATCAATCCTTAGAGAAATGTTTTATGATTCAATTATTGCCTATTTGTAAACTTTGAATTTTTTTTACAGAAATAGACATACTGAATAAAAGTTTGACCGTATCCCAGAGAAATAATGTATGCCTTGAAAAGGAAATGAAAAATCTGAAATTGTTGTCAGATGCAGCCATATTGAGGTCTCAGCAGATTCAGACATCTAGACAACAGGAAGTAAACTTGCAAACCAGATGCTGTGATTTGCAGAAAGAAGTACTAGGTAAAGAGAAGACTTTTTTGCTGTTTTTAGTGACTAGTTATATAACTACATGAGGAAATGTTTAAATTTTTACTTATAATTACAAAAAAATCTTGTTTTAATTTTTTTGAGATGCAAATATACCTAATTATTAGCATCACCATGCTGGTAACTGTGCCTGTAGTCAATAGTTGCTGTCATCCTTTCCAGTTTTGCCATTTAGTGTGGTAAGTAAACTCCACTTTATTTTTCTGAAATCTTACATTAATCCGCTTAAGTTGCTTAAGTAGGTATATAAAAGGCATTTCAACTGCAATGTAAGATTTCAGAAAAATAAAGTGGAATTTACTTTGATAAATCTATGCTTTCCTATGTTTCCTTCTAAAAGTGAATCCAGATTTTTAGGCAGTCCTTCATTTTTCCAAATTAAAAAATTAAAAAGTGTTTGAAGGATCTTGGGCAAGGTTTTAAAATTTGTCTTCACCTCAGAGGAATGAGTGTCTTGACAGTAAAGGTAAAGGGTTTGTAATTTTCCCTGAAGGCAGTAAGGGATCAATAAAATAGGTAATCAGGAGAATGATATCACAAAAGCAGTGTTTTAGAACCATTAATCTGTTAGTAATGGATAGAGGTGTTTCAAACATCAAGACACTGGAGCCAGGTAGCCATTTAGAAAATATATTTGCCAGTTTCCCAACCCCAAGACTAACCATAAGAAGATGAAGTAGGGAAGGGAACTCACATTTTTAAAGTCCTAAGTGTGCTAGACACTTTATATGAATTACTTCTATCTGTTCTCACAGTGACCATGAAAAGCAGGTATAATTATCCCATCTTATAAAGGAGAGAACCAAGGCCCACAAAGTATCATGCCTGGTGCTACATACCTAGTAAATGGAAGAGAGTAAAGCAAATCTGGTGCTCATGCTTGTCCCACTGTATCTATTTAACCTTCTCTGTGGCCCAGTGGGAAGGCTGAGATAGAATCAGGGTTGAGATAACTACCCAAGACCCGGGGTGGGGGGCGGTGAACATCTGTCTGACTAAACACGGAAGAAAAGGAAGTCAGAAAGGGCTCTGAAGCACCTGTGCTTGGGAGTCTTTAATGATGGGAGCATACTACAGACTAGGGAAATCTGGAGAGAAGCTAGTGTTGGAAGAGAAGATAAGTCATCACATTAATTTTATAGCAGTATGCAACAGATAAAAATTTTAAAATCAGATAAAATTTAAAATAATCATGTATTTTTATTTTATTTCCTGAGAACTACCTATTTGTAGATTCTGGAAATTTTCTATTGCATTATTGGAATTTTTCTTGATAATTTTGCAGCAGATTTTATACAGTACTGATATTCTATAGTCAATTTTTTCTAATGCATAATTTATCTATTGACTTTTTATGGTAAATTTTACCATTCAAACTTTTTTATTTAGGTATAATCAATAATTACCTTTTATTGTTTATAAGGAGTCTTATTAAAGTAGTCCCATTCCTAGATAGTATATACAGTATCCTGGGTTTTGTTTCCCAACTGAGTCATTAATACATATAGAATATAGAATTTATTTTTATTTTATTTTTAAAATGTAGTCAGCTATTTGAAATTTTTTGTTTTTAATTTTTGTGGGCACATAGTAGGGGTATATATTTATAGGATACATGAGATATTTTGGTACAGGCATACAATGTATAATAATCACATCAGAGTAAACAGGGTGTCCTGCCTCAAGCATTTATCCTTTCTTTGTATTACATACAATTCAGTTATACTCTTTTAGGTATTTTTAAATGTACATAATGTGTGTAATTATATAATGTATGTCATAATGTACATATGTGTGTAATTATTGTTGACAGTGGTTACCCTGTTGTATTATCAAATACTAGCTTTTATTCATCCTATCTAACTATATATTCGTACCCATTAACCATACTCGCTTTCCATCCCCCCACGACCCCGCCATCACCCTTCCCAAACTCTGGTAACCACGATTCTATTCTCTATTGCCAGGAGTTCAATTGTTTTCATTGTTTTTAGTTTCTGCAAATAAGTGAGAATGTGCAAAATTTGTCTTTCTCTGCCTGGCTTATTTCATTTAACATAATGACCTCCAGTTTCATCCATGTTGTAAATGACCGTATCTCATTCTTTTTATGGCTAAATAGTACTCTCTTGTGTATATGTAGCCCATTTTCTTTATCCATTCAATTTTTGTTGATGGACACCTGGGTTACTTTCAAATCTTAGCTAATGTGAATAATGCTGCAATAAACATAGGTGTGTAGATATCTCTTTAATATACTGATTTCCTTTCTTTCCGTATTACAACTAGCAGTGAGATTCCTGGATCTTATAGTTCTACTTCTAGTTTTTTGAGAAACCTCCAAACTGTTCTCCATAGTGATTATACTAATTTGCATTACCAACAGAAAAGAGTTCCCTTTTCTCCATATCCTTGCCAGAATTTCTATTGCCTGTCATTTGGATAAAAACCACTTTAACTGAGGTGAGATTATATAGTTTTGATTTGCATTTCTCTGATGATCAGTGATGTTGAGCACCTTTCCATCTACCTGTTGGCCATTTGAATGTCTTCTTTTGAGAAGTGTCTATTCAGATCTTTTGCCCTTTTTAAAATCAGGTTATTACATTTTTTTCCTATAGTGTTGTTTGAGCTGCTTATGTATTCTGGTTATTAATCCCTTGTCAGATGGATAGTTTGAATATATTTTCTCCCATTCTGTGGGTAGTCTCTTCACTTTGCTGATTGTTTCCTTTTGGTGCAGAAGGTCTTTAACTTGATGTGATCCCATTTGTCATTTTTGTTTTTGCTGCTTGTGCTTGTGGAGTATTATTCAAGAAACCTTTGCCTCATCCAATGTCCTGGAGGGTTTCCCTGATGTTTTCTTTTAGTAGTTTCATAGTTTGAGGTCTTAGATTTAAGTATTTAATCCATTGTGATGTGATGTTTGTATATAGTAAGATATAGGGATCTAGTTTTATTCATCTGAATATGGATATTCTGTTTTCCCAGGAGCCTTTACTGAAGAGACTGTCCTCCCCCAACCTATGTTCTTGGCACTTTTATCAAAAATGAGTTTACTGTAAGCTCATGAAATTGTTTCTGTGTTTTCTGTGCTGTTCCTTTGGTCTCTTGAGTTTGTTTTTATATCAGTAGCCATGTTGTTTTGTTTACTATAGCTTTGTAGTATAACTTGAAATCAGGTAATGTGATATCTCCAGTTTTGTAATTTTTGTTCAGTATAATTTTGACTATTCTGGGTCTTTTGTGATTCTATCTAAATTTTAAGATCATTTTTGCTATTTTGGTGAAGAATGAGATTGGTATTTTGATAGTGATTTGTTGCATCTGTAGATTGCTTTTGGGTAGTATGGGCATTTTAGCAATACTGATTCTTCCAATATATGAAAATGGAATACCTTTCCATTTTTTTGTGTCCTTTTCCATTTCTTTTATCAGTGTTTTCATTGTGGAGCTCTTTTACTTCTTTGGTTAAGTTTATTCCTAGGTATTTTATTTCATTTGCAGCTATTGTAAATAGGATGATTTTCTTGATTTCTTTTTCAAATTGTTCACTGTTGTCACCTAAAAATGCTACTCATTTTTGTGTATTGACTCTGTATCTGCAACTTTACTGAATTTGTTTATCAGTTCTAATAGTTTTTGTGGAGTCTTTAGGTTTTTCTAAATATAAGATTATATCATCTGCAAACAAGGATAATTTGACTTCTTTCTTTCCAATTTGGATGCTTTTTATTTTCTTATCTTCTCTGATTGCTCTAGCTAGGATTTTCAGCACTGTATTCAGTAATGGTGGTAAAAGTGGGCATCCTTGTTGTGTTCCAGGCTGAGAGGAAAGACTTTTAGTTTTTCCCTCTTCAGTATGATATAAAATGTGGATCTCTTATATATGGCTTTTATTATGTTGAGATATGTTCATTCTATGCCCAGTGTTTTGAGGGTTCCTACCCTGATGGGATATTGAGTTATATCAAATGCTTTTTCAGAATCATTTGAAATGATCATATGATTTTTGTCCTTCATTCTGCTGATATAATGTATCACACTGATTTGCTTATGTTGGACCATCCTTGCTGCTTCTCTTTTATTATTGATCTGTTCAGGTTTTGGATTTCTTCATTGATCAATCTTGGCAGATTGGATGTATCTGGGAATTTATTCATTTCTTCCATGTTTTCCAATTTATTGGCATATAGTTGCTTATAGTAGCTTCTAATGATCCTTTGAATTTCTGTAGTATCAGTTGTAATGTCTCCTTTTTCATGTCTGATTGTATTTATCTGTGTCTTCTCTTTATTTTTTTCTTTATTAATTAGGTTAAGTGTTTGTTAATTTTGTTTATTTTTTCAAGAGACCAGCTTTTCATTTTGTTGATGTTTTGTATTTTTTTCTTTTTTTGTCTCAATTTCATTTTATTTTTACTCTGATCTTTATTTCTTCTAATTTTGGACTTGGTTTCCTCTTGCTTTCTTTAAGATGCATTGTCATGTTGATTTGAAACTTTCTACTTTTTTGATGTAAGTGCTTATTGCTATAAACTTTCTTCTTGGTACTGCCTTTGTTGGATCTCATACGTTTTGCTATTTTGTGTTTCCATTTTAATTTGTTTCAAGAAATTTTAAAATTTACTTATTTATTTATTCATTGACCCACTGGCCATTTAGGAACATACTATTTAATTTCCATGTTTGTATGGTTTCCAAAATTCCTCTTGTTCTTGATTTCTAGTTTTATTCCATTTTGATCAGAGAATATATTTGATATTATTTCAATTGTTTTGAATGTTGTAAGACTTGTTTTGAGCCTAACATGGTGTATCCTTGAAAATGATTCATGCGCTTAGAAGAATATGTGTTCTGTAACCATTGGATGAAATGTTTGTTAAATTTTTTTTAGGTTCATTTATTCTATACTTCAAATTAACTTTGATGTTTCTTTGTTGAGTTTCTATCTGGGAGACCTGTGCTATGCCAAAAGTGGAATGTTGAAGTCTCCAGCTATTATTGTACTGGAGTCTATCTTCCTTTTAAAACTCTAGTAATATTTGCTTTATGTATGTGGGTGCTCCAGACTTGGGTGCATGTATATTTACAGTTATTACATTCTTGTGATGAATCAACCCCTTTATCATTATGTAGTGATTTCTTTGCCTCTTATTATAGGTTTTGTTTTGAAATCTGTTTTGTAGGATATAAATATAGCTTTTTATGCGTTTTTTTTCCATCCCTTTACTTTTGCCCATTCAATATGACATTAGTTGTGGGTTTGGCATAGATGGCTCTTATTTTGAGGTCTATTCCTTCAATACTTAGTTAATTGAGAGTTTTCCACAAGAAGGGAGATTGAATTTTATCAAAAGCCTTTTCTTTTTCTTTAGTTCTATTTATACAATTCCACATTTATTGATTTGCATATGTTGACCCAATCTTGCATCACAAGGATGAAGCATACTTGATATATTAGCTTCTTGATGTGCTGCCGAATTTGGTTTGCAAGTATTTTGTTAAGGATTTTTACATTGATATTCTTGATGGATATTGACCTGAATTTTTTTGTGTGTGTATCTCTGCCAAGTTTTGGTATCAGGATGGTGCTGACCTCATAAAATAAGTTGGGGAGGAGTTCTTCCTCCTCAATTCTTTGGAATAGTTTCACTATGAATGGTACTATCATCTCCAGATCTCCAGTGTTTTTTTTGTTTTGTTTTGTTGTTGTTGTTGTTTTGTTTTCTTGGTTTTTTGTTTTTTTTGTTGTTGTTGTTGTTGTTGTTGGTAGACTATTTGTTACTGATTCAGTTTTGGATGTTGTTATTGTTCTGTTCAAGGAATCAATTTGTTCCTGGTTCAGTACTGGGAGGGTGTATGCGTCCAGGAATTTATGCATCTCTTCTAGGTTTTCTAGTTTCTGTGCATAAAAGTGTTTGTAGTAGTTTCTGATGGTTATTTTTGTTTTTGTGGGGTTAGTGGTAACATTTCATTTCTATTTATTTGGATCATCTTTCTTCTTTGTTAGTCTAGCCAGTGGCCTATCTATCTTATTAACTTTTTCAAAATACCTACTTCTGGATTCATTGATCTTTTGAATGTTTTTGTGTGTCTTGATTTCCTTCAGTTCAGCTCTAATTTTGGTTATTTCTTGCATTGTGCTAGCTTTGGAGTTGATTTGTTCTTGGATAGCTTAGAATTCTGAGATTCTAATGCTTCAAAAAATTTTTTACTAGTGGTTGTAGTATAAGCAATGAATATAGTCTGAGTATATGAAAGTTGTATTCAAATGAATTACTTAACATTTGTGGCTTGAAATCGTCAAAATGGTATATAGAGTTTTGATTTTATGAACTAGAAGAAGTAGGGAATTAATGTGGCAAACTCTATTTAAAGACACACTTTTGCATTCTTGAGAAAATTAAAATTCTTCTCATATATCCTGGATTTTCCTCTTGACCTGGAATAGCTGCTTATGGGATGACCCCAGGAGTTGTAGATTCCTGGAGATTTTTTAGAACTAGAAGCTATTTTTAGTTAAACGGAGGCACTTTGAAAATGTATAAGAGTAGTAGCAACAAAAATACATTTTTGGAATTTATTACACCAGGAGCTGTTAATCCTGACAATATAAATACTTATGAAATCCTTTAATGTATGAATAATAGCTTCTCATAGAAACTGTGAAGTTTTGGAATATAGCTTTGATCTTATTTCCTTCAAAATAAAACACTGTCAAAACTAAATATTTCAAATATTTATAAGGTTCATAAAAAAGGAATCAACTAAGATGGTAATTTTCATGTATCATATTAACAAAACCCAAAAGTATGATAGCAGATTGGGTTTGTGAGGCACTCTAATATATTTCTAGGTGGACTGTAAATTGATACAATTACTAAAGCAATTAGTTTGTCAATATTTGTCTGAAATACAAATGAACCCCCCTCCTTTGACACTGGAGTTCCTTTTCCAGGAATTAACATATAGATATGCTTTCTTATAAGTGAAATAACAGATTTCCAAGGTTATTCTTTGAAGCATAGTAATACCAAAAGATTGCAAGCAACCTAAAACATCATGATAGGTGACTGGTTAAATAAATTGTGCAGTATTGAAACAGTAGAGTCCCTGTAGCCAGAGAGAGAGAGAAAGAGAGAGAGACAGAGAAAGTTCTTTGTGTGTTAATATTTAGAGATCTCCAAACTATGTAAGTAAAGCAAGATACATAACATTGCATATGCACTATGATATAATTTATATAAAATATGAAGTGAAATATATGTGTATTTTTATTTACTTGTACTGTGTATAAATTTTTAAAATCTTTGGAGATATATATACAAGAAACTAACAATAGTATTAACTATTTGGAGGCAATCAGAATTAGGTGAACAAGAGATGAACAAGGGGAGTCTTTAAAAAAAAAAAAAAGACTTTGTTTTTCACAGCAATTTGAAATTTACTGAAAAAATGAAAAGATAATATGGAGCATTCTCATATACCATTCCTCCTAACACAGTTTCCCCTATGGTTAACACTGTACATTAGTTTAGTATATTTGTTACAATTAATGAATGAACGTTGGCAAATCATTTTTCCCCTCAATTTTTATTTTAAGTTCTGGGTTATATGTGCAGGATGTACCGATTTGTTACATAGGTAAATGTGTGCCATGGTGGTTTGCCTTATAGATCTCATCCCATCACCTAGGTATTAAGACCATCATCCATTAGCTATTCTTCCTGAAGCTCTCTCTCCTTTCATCCCTCAGTTGACAGGTCCTGGTTATGTGTTGTTTTCCCCACATGTCCATGTGTTCTCATCGTTCAGCTCCCACTTGTAAGTAAGAACATTAAGTGTTTGGTTTTCTCTTCCTGCATTAGTTTTCTGAGGATGATGGCTTTCCATCTGTTCATGTTCTTTGCCCACTTTTTAATGGAGTTGTTTGTTTTTCCCTTGTAAATTGTTTTAAGTTCCTTGTAGACTCTGGATATTACATCTTTGTCAAATAGATAAATTGCAAAAATTTTCTCCCATTTTTTAGGTTGTCTGTTCACTGTGTTTATAGTTTTGTTTCTTGTTTTTTGTTTTTTTGTTTTTTTGTTTTTTGGGTTTTTTTTTTTTTTTTTTTTTTTTTTTTTGCTGTGTAGAAGCTCTTTAATTAGGTTGCATTCATCATTGCTTTTGTTACTATTGCTTTTAACATTTTCATCATGAAATCTTTGCCTGTGCCTACATCCTGAGTGATATTGCCTATATATTTTTCTAGTGTTTTTATAGTTTTAGATTTTACATGTAAGCCTTTAATCCATCTTGAGTTGATTTTTGTATACAGCATAAGGAAGGGGTCCAGTTTCAGTTTTCCACATATGACTAGCTAGTTCTTTCAGCACCATTTATTAAATAGGGAATCCTTTTCCCATCACTTGCTTTTGTCAGGTTTGTGAAAGATCAGAACTTGTAGGTGTGCTGTCTTATTTCTGAGTTCTCTTTTCTGTTCCGTTGTTCTGTATATCTGTTTTTGTACTGATACCATGCTGTTTTGGTTACTGTAGCCTTGTAGTATAGCTTGAACTTGGGTAGCATGATGCCTCCAGCTTTGTTCTTTTTGATTAGTATTACCTTTGCTCTTCAGGCTCTTTTTGCTGGCTGGCTGGAGTTCAAAGCCAGTGGGTCTTAATGTGTGAGGTGCCATGGAAGTAAGGCCCACAGAACGAAGTCACTTGGGTCCCCAGATTTAGCCCCCTTCCTAGAGGAATGTACAGAGAGATCTCCCGCTTTGCCGAGATTCCTCAGGCTTGAGTATGTAAAACTTCCGGGTCTGTGTCTTCCTGAGCAGCTGTTCTGTCAAAACTCCACATAGCTCTGTGTATCAGACCCAGGGCCTTGGTGACTTGAGCTCAGGAGAGGATCTCCTGATCCATGGGAGCAATGTGGTTTCCTGAGCAGGGTTGTATAATCACTCACCACTTCCCTTGGCTAGGGGTGGGGGTTTCTTTGGTTCTGTGCCACTCCTGCTCCCAAGTAGGCCATCATCCCACCCTGCTTTCTTCCTTCTCTACAGGTCAAGTTGTCTGCCTAGTTAGTCCCTATGTGAGAACCTGTATATTTCAGTTGAAAGTGCTGAATTCACTCACCATTTTCATTCCTCTCTGTGAGGGCCACAAACCAAGGGGCCATCTTGACCCCTCCTCCAAGAAATTATTATTAACTAAAATCCCTAGTTTATTCAGAGTTCTTTTTCTGTTGCTGGATCCCACTTAAGATAAACACATTACATTTAGTTGTCATGTCTTCTTAGTATCCTCTTGACTGTGACAGTTTCTCAAACTTTTCTGTTTTTGATGTCTTTGATGACTTGAAGGTGTACTGGTCAGGTATATTGTAGGATGCCCCTCCACTAGATTTATCTGCTTTTTTTTCATATTTAAATTGGAATTATGAGTTTTCTTGTTATGAGTAATATAATCAACATGATTTTTGACTATTGGCATTGACTTTAATCACCAGGTTAAGGTAAGTGTTTGGTTTCTCCACAGTGAAGTTTCTCCTTTCTTTCTATCCATACTGTGAAGCCTGGAAATGAAAAGCCATGTTTGGCCACCTGGCCCTAGCATATTTAAACTATGTTTTTATAGGGATGTTTGCTGCTGTGAAAATGGCAATATATATCTTTAGATATATATTATACAGAGTAGCAAATCCAGAAGTAGAATCAGATTTTAATGTAAGTATCAATTAAAAATAGGGAAAAGCAAAATTATATAAGTGTTATAGAGTTAACCAAAGGAAATAAAGTAACCAAACCAAAATAAACCTCAAATGAAGGCAAACTAGCACACAATAAAAAGATATAGAATGTATCCTAATTATGGAGAGATAAAACAGCACTTTAAAAATTACAAAGAATAAGACTGACAGATGTCTATAAAAAGGTAAAATGTTTGAGTTCAAATCTGCCAAACAACCAAAAAGCAGCAGACTGGCAAAAAAAGTATTTGTATTATATATGATATACAAAGTGTTAAAATACACACCATTTAAAGGATTTATTGAACTGTATAAGAAAACTCCAAGACCCCAAGCAAATGGTTGAAAGAAACAGACCATTAACATAGGAAAAATACATAGTAAACACAAAATGTTCAGTTACTAATAACTAACTAAATAAAATGCTACCTTTTAAATTAGTACAGAGACTTTAATGGTAAAGTTTTCCTTCATTTAGTGACATAAATTATTACTGTATTTTTTCAGTCCATAGACGTGTTTGTTATCTAGTAATCTCCTTTTTGATAATTTATACTTAGGAAACAATCTGAAGAAGAAATTTATTTCTGTGGAAAGATCAAATTTGTAATAGTGAATAATTAGAACTAATTTATGCCCAACATTACTGATATGAGTAATACATTATCACATGCCAACATTTAGGACATTATGCAGACTTTTAAAATGACAGTATGACCTCTGGGCATCAACACAGAAACAGGCTTATGATTATGTTACAGCATAAAGAGAATCCACAAATTCTCATATAATCCACAAAATTATATGTGTAATATAATTACAGTTACATCAGAATGGATGTATTTGTGAACAGAAACCAGAAGAGAACATAGAAATATAAAAATAAATTTTGGGTGATGGAAAGGAGTGTTTTTTTCTTTTAATTTTTTTTCTGATGATGTTTTAACAATAAAGAAACTTTTTCAAAAAGGAAAAAAATCGCCCAACACATCTTTCAAGATTTAGCTCACATTCTACCTCCTACAGTGAAGAAAAAACTCATCAAAACAATACAGTACTATAATTAGCCACAGTTTTTATACTCATTAAGGCTTTAAGTTCAGTCTATATCCAAAGCAAACGTATAGTGTAGATCGGTGTTCTCTGTACTTTTCAGATGTTTTCAGTCTTCATGTTTAAGTTACGCAGTTGTAGGTAGAATACAGAATCTTCTAAAAGACAGTGTAATTGCAGAGCAAAAAACTATTTATTTATTTATTTTCTTTCTTTCTCTTTTTCTCTCTGTTCTTTTACAGACAAGGTCTTGTTCTGTCACCCAGGCTGGAATGCATGATCATAGCTCACTGTAACCTCAAACTCCTGGCCTCAAGCATGAACCACCATGCCTGACCCCATATAATTTCAAGACTAAATTAGGGTTTCATTTTGCTGCTGGTGTTGAATAGATTCATACCATAGATAACACCAAAGCTGTGATAACAGAGAAGACATTTAGAAAGACTTACATTTCTCTTGGTTGAAACCATTTAAAATTAATAGGTCAAAAGTGGACAGGATTATTAGCCCTACTCTCAACTAGCAATAACAAATACCACTTCACTATGTACCTATCTGTGAAGGGTACCAGGTTTGTTTTTTTGTTTTGTTTTGTTTAACAACCAACAATCTTATTCATTCTGTATCACAGTCTCCATATGGAAATTGTCAAAACATTTAGAAACATGTTCACAAATGTACTTCTTGCCTTATCCACAAATACCTTTCTGGTGAACTGATTGTACCAACATGTTTTTCTTCCCAATTAATTTGGCAAAAGTATTTACAGTGGTTTAGAAAGGCTATAGAACTACAAGTGCAGGAAAGGCAGCAAAGTTTCCATCTCAGATTTTGCAATGTTGTATTGCAAACTTATTGTAACTTTCTTCTTCTCTGTAGGGAAGGTTGGCCAGGCTGGTCTCAAACTCCTGACCTCAGGTGAACTGCCCACTTTGGCCTCCCAAAGTGCTGGGATTACAGGCATGAGCCACCATGTCCTGATTTTTCCCATCTCCAGTGCTGCAAGCCTGCCCCTTTGCTCCCTTCCTACTACCTGTTTCCTACTTGTTATAATCTGAGTTTTATCTCTGCCTACTGTCTATTAACCTACTCACTAGCTTCTAACCACAATAGATGTTCTCATCTGTTGACCCTGGGCTGACCATGTCCTGGAACTGATTTCATTTTTTCAGCAAGTATTTATTGGACATCTTCCTCACGCCAGCCAATGGGCCTTCTCTTCACTTTGACTTCTAGTATGCAGGTGTCCTCCGACTCTTCATGGGTCTTCACAAGACTTCTTACTTCCTAGCTTTACACTGGTTTTATGTATGGGTACTCTTCAGTGATTTTCAACAAGGTATTTTTTTCTTTTTTGTCCTCTTTTAGGTTTCTCTAGTTCCAATTATGTTCCCATTCAAATCGTTTTGTTTGGCTTTACTTTCCCTATAATTATGATATTTACTTTAATAATTTTAATGAACTTCAGCCATCTTCTTAATCTCCTTTCTTTAAAATTCATGCCTAACTTTTGTTATTAGCTGATTTATGTCTGTAAGATTTTGTTATCTTGATAAGTATCATTCATAGCTTTTCCAGCTTATTAATGACTTCCAGCTATCATGTTAACCTTTTGAGAAAAGGAAAAACCAATACATTACAGTGGATATCTTCTCCGCAGATAAATCATCAGGTTAACATAATGGACATAGTATTTTAGATTTTCTTCGGGCAAATCAAGTAAGGGCAGAGTGATATACCACTTATCTCTTTTTTCTTTTGTCCTGTTTTTAAGAGCATAATTATTTGTTTAAAGAATATAATGAAAATCACTGAAATTCACTTTTTGTTATGAACTTTATAAATGGCTTATTTTAATTAATAATCGTGAGTTCAATTCTAAGCATTTGCATTGTTCATATTATCCTTCCTATAAGCCATTTTACCAGCTTCTCCACAGTTGTAGAACTAGCTTTAAGTGTTAAGTATCACAATAAGACTTCCTTTATAGTACTAGTTAAACATCTTCCTTTCTGTTTTCCTTGCCTAATTCTCTGCCCCACCTTCTATCCCACACCCTGCCTTTTTTTCTTTAGTGAATTCAAACTCTGTACTATCTATTTCCCCTGAATATTGCAATCCCTTCATTCATTTCACTTGAATTTTTATACTGTGGCCTGTTATTATCCATGCTCTTAGTTGTTCCTTATTCTTTCTTAGGTTCTCTCTCCTAATAAATGAGTTAACATGTTATCTTTTTTTTAAGTAACATGAAATGTATATTTTATACCTGAATTTTTGAAACTGTGCTGAATATTATATCACTATTGTGTTTCTTTATAATGCATTTTAAAAGCTGTTGTAATATTTTATATTCCCATATTTCTTACTTTTGGAATTCACTTGTAGAATAAACTTTATCTTTCTTCATTTCAAACTATTTAACTATCTCTCTGTTGTGGCTTTCAACCCCCCAACCCATGTTCCCTACCAATGTGGTATTAATTGAAAGCATGCTAAGCCATGAGTCAGAAGATGATGACCCTCCCACATTAGCCAGGTGACTTTGATGTGCCTGTTATCCTTAATGAATATGTGTCCATACCTAGGCAGTGAATGTATATGACTAAGACCTTGGAAGGCCCTTTGGGCTCTGATATGCTGTGATTCTGATTCTAACTCTGATGCCATTTTCTTTCTTGTTTTCAAAGTTAAATGAATGCTCATATTTTCACATTTTGTTACTTTTTCCCTTTTAAATCACCATTGAAAAGTTTCAACTTCGATTCAAGTATATCGTTTTTATTTGTTTGTTTGTTTTGTTTTTTTAAGATGGAGTCTCACTCTATTGCCCAGGCTGGAGTGCAATGGCTCTCTCTCAGTGCACTGCAAACTCCGCCTCCCAGATTCAGGCGATTCTCATGCCTCAGCCTCCTGAGTAGCTGGGATTACAGACATGCGCCACCACACCCAGCTAATTTTTATATTTTTAGTAGAGATAGGGTTTCACCATGTTGGCCAGGCTGGTCTCAAACTCCTGACCTCAGGTGATCTGCCTACCTTGGCCTCCCAAAGTGCTGGGATTATAGGCATGAGCTACCATGTGCAGCCCAGTATGGTTTTTATGATCATAACTTTTCTACATAGAGACTTTAAACTTTGTTTTTCCCACATGTTCCCTTTATTAGTGTTCCAGAGATGCTCAAAATTTTAAATACATGTGTTAATTCTGGTGTATGTTTAATAGTGGTTTAAGAGTAAATAATGGGCTATCAACAGCAGCCTAATTCTTAATGCCAAAATTTGATTATTTTCATAAAAATGTCAACATATAAAGTAAAAATTTGAAGACCATTTCTTGTTTCTTTTTTAAAGATTTATTTATTTAAGTTCTGTAATTTTATGTTTAGCTCACACTAATAATTTCCAAAATGCACAATTTATCTCAATTGATATTATCCTCTCAGAGGTCATTTTGACCCACAGTCAGTCCACCTAAATGATTTTCATTCCACCTGCTAGAATAAAATGTCCTTTACTTTTTGTCAGCAGTCACAAATATTGGAAGACAGAGTTCAAATAAGTCACTTCAGCATTCAGCTTATTTTTAATATTCTTCCTTAAATTTATTTTACCAACTTTCAAATTTATCCCAAGTGAAAAGACTTTCCACTGTTTTATTTTAGTAAGCTGCTCAGTATAGTACATAACACAAATAATTTAATAAAATTATTTTGCATATAACATTTTAACATGCTAATTGAATTTTTAAAAACAGCCTTACAGAAATAAAATTCACTAATAATAAAATTCACCAACTTTAAGTGTACAATTCAGTGGTTTTTAGGATATTTGCAGAGTTGTGTGGCCATCACCACAGCCAAATTTTAGGGATTTCTTTCACACCAAAAAGAAACCTTGTGGCCATTAACAGCCACTCCCCTTACACTCCTACCCCTTTTAAACAATCCTTAACCTACTTTCTGTCTCTAGATTTACCTATTCTGGACATTTTATACAAATAGAAGCATAAAATATGTGGTTTTTTGTGTGTGGCATCTTCCACTTAGCATAATGTTTATGAGTTTTATCCATGTTGTAGCATATGTGAGTACTGCATTCCTTAATTAGTAGCTTGTTTAGTAGTTTGTGAGTCAAGTCACAAAATGAGTGACGTGGTTTAGTTGGAAAAAATACTGAGCTGGGATCCAAACACTTCTGCTCTCTGGTCCTGTTTAAGCCTTTTATAGGCCCTTTGAATAAGTCATTAATTTCCTGGACTCAGTTACTTCATCTGTAAAGTGGAATATGGTAGCTTTTCTTACCTATCTTAATGGATTAGAATAGGCAAGAAAAAATGTAGGAGCATCTAAAGAGCTACCTATTCAAATGTGTTTTAAAATGATTTTCCTAGTGTGATAGCAAACCAAATGATTATATTTAGTATAAAAGCATACTACTTTAATTTTAAAAGAAAACCATAAATTTTAATTTCTCTTTGCCCAAAGTTCTGCTCACCTCCACTTATTTATTTTCTAGTCAGCCTTGGTTAGTTGTAACAGTAGACTGCCTGCTCTTAGAACAGGTTACTGAAAAAGGGAGGACCTATAATTAATTCAGGAGAGTCATCTCTTTGTATGGCAGATAGAGAATTCTAGGAACACAGATCCACTAGGACCTTACCTGCAAGGTCTGAATTTCAGAGGGTGCTCACTGTGATGACTTGACCAGCCTTTATAGTTCCTTTTTAACCCTTAGGCTTTAGTGGGAATAATGTGACCTTGACCTCAAATAAAAGGGGGAAGGTACTAATTTTACAAACAGAAAACTAAAGAAGTTTGTAATGATTTACAGTTGTATTAAATCCAATAGAGACGAGCTTGGTAATGGAACACTGTGGGCTGCTTTTATGCCCAAAAGTAGATGGGAAAAAAGTTTAGCCAGATCTCTAGACAAATTGCAAACCAGAAAGTATTAACTAAAACTCTGAGAAATCTTTTTTAGAACCTCATCACCATTGAAATATGAGTCTAATAAAGAGATCTCCTGTGGAAGCCATTTGATCTTTCATCACTGGAGTGTTCTAAGATTATCTTTGCTTTCTTGCTTTTATATTTGCTCCAAGCATTGAGCTTTCATCTAAAGATTACCACTGTTTTATATATCATCTCCATTTTATTAATGTTTGAATCGTAGAGGAATTTTCTATAATGATCATAGGTATTTACTCCTTAGTAATGGATATCATTCCTCTGAGACTCCTTTCTCTTTTTTGAGATAGCTGTAATTCTGGTTTATTCTCTAATCATTTTTCACTTGTGCCATTGCAGCCTTCTCTCCTTGTTCTTTACCTCCAATGTCACTTTTTCTAAGAATAGATTTAGCCCTACCACTTCCTTTGCCTTTTCTTTAACTGTACCATAGGACCTTAGAAATATATTTTAGACCTCATTTTAAAAATCCTATAGGTTCTGTCCTTTGCTTGATTTCCTTAATCCACCTCTCTCAGATAGTTTGCCTCTGGCATTCTTTCTCCCATTATATACTTGTGGCCTGATGTGTCTGCATCATCCCATCCGAATGTTAAGTCTCCTCCTGCTCATTCAGATACCAGTTTTCAATTTATTTAGTCATTCAGCAATATTTATCAGGCACCCATCATATGATTAACACTAGTCTTGATCAGTAACAACTATGATAGATGTTTTGTCTTCTCTGTCATACAAGCCTTCTATACTAAGCATGATTCATCCTCAGGGAAACCTCAGCTAAGCAGTGAATAGAAAGGAGCTTTAATCTGTTCCTTCCCTGACACCTACATGGGCACACTCCTCCCTATACACACAGACACTGTTTTACACATGGACTCACCCAGGCACAGAACATACCTGCTGCTCATAGACATTTACAGATCAATCCACATTTATGGGCTGACAGTATGAGTAATAGTGACATTGTCTAAATGAGAAGTTAATGATCTCTCACCGTACTCCCACCCTTGTGTCCAGCGTCTCTTACCTCTTGGAAGCATCTTTAACATCCCTCTCCCACTGGCTAATCACTGGTACTATCCTAACATCATTTTAAAAAATTATTCCTATGAATTTGGTAGTTTTCCTACTATAATCTAAAAAGCAGCTGACATTCACATACCACTTGCTGTATGTCAGCTATAGGTACCCCCTTACTATCACCCTCCTGGGTTCAGCACATTTATTATCTCCAGTTTACAAATGAAATTACTAAGCCCTAGAGGAATTTAGTCATTTGCCCAGGACCACACAGCTATGAATCAGCAGAACTGGAACCTGATTCCGGAACTTTACTGCCAAATTTCCACAGCCTATGAGCACCAAAGCATATATGTTGCTATAATTTATGTATACTTCAGAGTGAGCCACTGTATCAGGCCACTTCCAGCATGGCTGATAGTAAACATAAGTTTCTATGTGGGGAAGGCAGAAGAGGTCTAGAGGAAAGTGGATACCTGATGATGGATTATAAGAACCATCCATGGCTTATGAGATGACTTATAAGATGGGTATGAGTATGTAATATAGTTTAGTATCAGGCTACTTTAACATGATTTTTTTGTTTTCCCTCACCAAAATAAACCATGTTCACTATTGATTAGGAAATTCCAACTTTCAGATAGAATTATGAAAACTTGATATGTGTGTATCCTTCTAGATTTTATTTTTTGAATATATATTTTATAAAATTAGAATTTAAAAGTTTTATAATCCCTACCCTTCCCCTTTCCTATTTTCTGTTATGAAATTTTTCCATGTCAAAAATATTCATAGTATTCTGTTGTTTGGATTAATCATAGTTTACTTAATCTTACCCTATTATTGGACAGTTCTTTTCACTCCATTAAAACAATATTATGACAAACATGCTCATAATTAAATTTTTATATATCTCTGAGTATTGCCTTAGAATCCCTTTGGTCTTAAAGTTTGTGTTGTTTTGTTGTTTTTTACTTTTATATTATGTAATTGAGTGGTAGAATTAATTCTTAAGACTGCAGTTAGTTCAGAGTAGTTTTGTAGCATGAAAAGACTCTTTTGAAGACAGAGAAAACTCCATGTCTTTTGCCTATTTTACTGCCATCCTAGCACAGAGAAAAAGTGTGCATTAAGAAGAATCAGTACTCTGGAAAGCTGAACTCCATCTCCTTCATAGTTTTGCACAGAATTAGCTCTGCATACAGGAATCTCTGTAAGCGTGATCTCTGTTTATGAAATATACTGATTCATTAAAAGAAGTTGATGCTTATATGGTTATGTAACAATATCGAAAACAGTCCTAAATATTTTTAGATATAAACTTATCTTTTATTTATTAATTTATTATTTACCCTACATCTTTTCTTCTTTATTCCATAAACATTTTCAGCTAATATTCTGTTTATTACTCTAGGCTGTTTCTATCCATTTTCAGGTCTTGAAAAATCTCATTATAACTTAGAAATACATATGATTGTGTGATTTATGTAAAATTTAGAACAATGAAATACTGTTCGAAACATTCAGAAAATTTTCTAAATTCATCAGGAATACAAAGTATTATATTCATTTGCCAGTCTAGAAAGAGTGGTTAAATAATTTAATCATGGTAAACACACATATACACACATACAATCTAGAATTTTAAAATTCCTATCTTATCCTTTCATAATCTGTTATATTTTATAAGTCCCTATAAAATGTTAGATTGGGTTGTTTTAATGTTCAAGTAAAAAATACAGTAGAAACTTAGAAGCATTTTTTGCATGAACAATTCTGAAGTGAAAATGTTGGTCCTTAATATTAAAATGTAATTAATTTGTAAATTTTGAATATTCTCATTCTTTCCTTAGCCTGATTTAATCCACTCTCCACTTCTACCCCCACACACAACCAAATAATTTTCTGGTTTTAATATAACTACATCTGTATTGAATTGCATCTTTTAAACTATATATCCACACTTATTCTAGCATCTGATTTATAAAAATCTCCATATACTATTTTAGTTCTTTCTAGCATAATGCACAAATTATTAAATGTACTTCAAGAACACTTATTTCAAAATAGATGTAAATTAAACCTCTAAAATAGAAACCCTAAAATGAAATGAATTCTCTAAGCGGCTGTATCACCAACTGAGCTTTGAAAAATGTTTGCTAAAGTTAAAATATGTTAATTGGATATTGACATAGTTAACTACTCATTAAGGAATTTTTTCTAGTATTGGTATACATTTTTACATTTGCAAAGCGTTACTCTGAATGTTCATTATAAGAATTTTAAATGACATCTTTTGTAAAGGGCTAATAGCTCATCAAACTATCTTATGATAATATTTATGTATAAATTACATATAATGCAACAGATTGATTTCATTTATTCAGGTCAGTTATATTTTATTAGAAACCTCACAATTTCAACCTTGTATTTAACCTAACTAAATAAAATAATTTAAAATAGTGAAAAACTAAAATAGATTTTAGTTTAAATGAGTTATTAATTCGTTATTTAAAACATTAATTGATCATTCACCAAGGCCAAATGAGGCACTTGATTGTAATTTATATAAGGACAATTAACTATATCTTAATGATATTTGTACACAGAATCTAACTAGCATGAAACTTAACTACAGATAGGTGTTTAATAAGCGTCTGTTGAAATAAAATAACAAATAAGAAAGTTGCATTTTAATGCCAAGACACATACCAGATAATATCAATGAAAACTGCAGAACTATTTTTGTTCCATGTACTGTATTTTAATATTAGGTACTTAATTCTAAACATATTTGCTGGCACTCTTATTTCTAAAGTCTGCAAAGTTTTATTCATTCTTTCAATGATTATTTTCTAAGCAACTTCCATGTCTCAAGCACTATGACTATAATAGATAAGGTTCCTGTTCTCACAAAACCTGCATTCTAGTAAGTTTACATTGAAAGGATTCAATTGGTGTAAAGCACTTAGAATACAGTGCCTGGCACGTAGTAAGTATTTCATATTTATTAGCTGTGATGATGATGATGGAAGACACCCGTATATAGATCCTATTAAAAGCCATGAAATTAGATGAGATTATCTTGAGAGATAATGCAGGTAGAGAAAAGGGCTGGGGACTGAGCTTCTTGTGCTTCCCAGCATTCAGAGTGAATCTAAGAATAAGAATGATCAACGGAAACTGAGAAGATAGCCAGAGTGTTGCCAAGAGAGAGAAAACAACTGGGTCAAATGCTGCATAATGTTTGAATTTAATAAGAACAGAGAATTGAATTTTGAAATTGCCAATGCAGAATGTCATTCATCACCTTGAAAAGAGCTGTTTCTGTGGAGGAGTGAAAAAGAAAGCTCAATTGGAATGGATAGAAAAGAGACTGAAGAAAAGGCAAATTATAAAAGGGAGTCATGCATGACCAAGAAGTATAAGGTGAAATGCTCAGCTCCAATAGTAAGCAAAGAACTGCAAATTAAACCAACAGCAAGACACTACTTTGTATTCTTCAGATTTGCAAAAATTAGAAGAAAAATAACTATTTCTAATGAATATTAGGAAAGCAGGAGGCTTTATTCAGTGAGGTAGGAATGTAAGCTAGTGTCTCCATGTTGGGAACCATTTGGCAGTATTTATATGTATGCCCATGATCTCTTATTTATACCTAATACTGCCCTGAAGACATATTGCAGACAAACTGTCCTGTAAGTATGCAAGAACATGGGTAAAAAACTTGTACTGCAGGATTATTTGTGGTGACAAAGTTTCAGGTAGCCTAGGTTCTATCACTATGATATTGGATAAGTAAAATGTGGTATGTGCAGTTAATGAAATATTATATAGCAGTCAGAACAGAACGAACCATGTATATATGTAGCTGGATAGGTCTCAAAAACATATTGTTGACTTAAAAGAGTAAGAGTTAAGATGAGACTTGTAGTTTAACATGATTCGTGTAATTTTTTAAAACACTTTCAAAAAGGATAATTTTTTCACATGTTAGATGCAGGTTAGAAGGCATACATGCATTAAATTCACAAGCATGAATGCTCTCTAGAATGGATATTTCCCCAATGAAAATAAGCACGTCTCATCACCCATATTAGAAACAAAACAAAACTTCCTTGTTACCACATCCACCACCAGCTGCCATTCAGTTTTTCTGATCCTTATTAATGGAATCATATGGGTTGTCTTTCATTGCTGTTTCAAACTTTGTCTCCTCCCCTCACTCTCCAAAGAGCTTTCTTGCCCTTTTTCATTTGTTTTCTTTTATACCTTGGACACACAGAACAGAGTTGATTATACTTTGTAGTACAAAACATGCAATCATCCTTGACCAATGCCAGCAAGGGCCCTCTCTAATTAATGTATCTATAAATGTTTAATAGAAAAGTACAAAGAATGATACAACATGTGTGTGAACCCATCATCCATACTTAACAAGTTTTAACATTTTGCCATAGTTGCAGTATAGATTGTTAAAGAAAAAAAAGACAATTAAAACTCCAATTTTTACTTCTCTCCATGCAAAAATAGCTACTGGTGACACCAGATCCAAGTGCAAAAACAAGGTGTCCCCAAAGTGAGAAGTAATAAGATTCAGTGCAGAAGTGGAAGAGTAGGCTTAATGTCACCACCAAAGATAATAGCTAACATGTGTGTTACTCCCAATGTGCCTGCAACTACTCCCCTTCTTTACATATATTAAGTAATTTAATTCTCAGAACAGTCCTGTATGATAGTGACTGTTTTACAGATGATGAAACTGGAGTGCCTAAAGTCATACAGTTAACAGGAAGCAGAGCCAGGATTTGAAGTGAGGTAGTCTGGCACTCTAAAGAGCTTGTGCATGACACCTTTCAACTATCCTGTCGAAGACAAGTAAAGAGTTCTTGTTTTTCCTTGTCTTCAATTATCTCCACAATAAAAAAAAGTACAGCCTTCTATTTTGCATTAAAAAAAAAAATTCCCTGAACTCTGAGTAGCAGTTCAACTGCCTGTGTGTTCTTTCATTATGCTACTTTAACCTGGAATTGTTGTCCTCCATATAGCACTTTGAACGAGATGTTTAAATGTTTTGTGATTTCTTTATCCAGAAAATTTTAAGCTTGAAATATCTTTCCACTATATAGTTTTTAGTTATTGTATTCTCAAACATTATACTAACTTAATATGCCTTCCAAGTGACTATAATGTTTTATATCAGCCTATAAAATAGCCAATTCTCAATACCTTTTGTATTTGTAGTTTCTGGAAACCTTAGGAATAGCAGGATTCTCTTTTTTGTTGTTTTACATGTATACATATATATGCTACTGCAGTTTAGGTTTTGGGGTGCATGTGCAGATCATGTAGGGATTGTTACATAGGTATATACATGACAATGTGGTTGCTGCCTCCATCCCCCTGTCACCTATATTTGGCATTTCTCCCCATGTTATCCCTCCCCAACCTCCCTACCCCTCGCTGTCCCTCCCCTATTCCCCCCAACAGACTCCAGTGTGTGATACTCCCCTCCCTGTGTCCATGTGTTCTCATTGTTCAACAACTGCCTATGAGTGACAACATGTGGTGTTTGATTTTCTGTTCTTGTGTCAATTTGCTGAGAATGATGGTTTCCAGATTCATCCATGTCCCTACAATGGACACAAACGCATCATTTTTTTATGGCTTGATAGTGTTCCATGATATATATGTGCCACATTTTCCTTGTCCTGTCTATCATCGATGGGCATTTGGGTTGGTTCCAAGTCTTTGCTATTGTAAACAGTGCCATAATGAGCATACGGGTGCATGTCTTTATAGTAGAATGATTTATAATCCTTTAGATATATACCCAGTAATGGGATTGCTGGATCAAATGGAATTTCTATTTCAAGGTCCTTGAGGAATCACCACACTGTCTTCCACAATGGTTGAACTAGTTTACACTCCCACCAACAGTGTAAAAGTGTTCCTATTTCTCCACATCCTCTCCAGCGTCTGTTGTCTCCAGATTTTTTAATGATTGCCATTCTAACTGGCGTGAGATGGTATCTCAGTGTGGTTTTGATTTGCATTTCTCTAATGATCAGTGATGATGAAAATTTTTTCATATGTTTGTTGGCCTTATATATGTCTTCTTTTGTAAAGTGTCCGTTCATATCCTTTGCCCACTTTTGAATGGGTTTGTTTGTTTGTTTTCTTGTAAATCTGTTTTAGTTTTTTGCAGATTCTGGATATTAGGCCTTTGTCAGATGGGAAGATTGCAAAAATTATTTCTTATTCTGTTGGTTGTCAGTTCACTCTAATGATTGTTTCTTTTGCTGTACAGAAGCTCTGGAGTTTAATTAGATTGCATTTGTCTATTTTGGCTTTTGTTACCAATGTTTTTGGTGTTTTCAGAATGAAGTCCTTGCCTATGCCTATGTCCTGAATGGTTTTGCCTAGGTTTTCTTCTAGGGTTTTTATGGTGTTAGATCTTATGTTTAAGTCTTTAATCCATCTGGAGTTAATTTTAGTGTAAGATGTCAGGAAGGGGTCCAGTTTCTGTTTTCTGCATATGGCTAGCCAGTTTTCCCAACACCATTTATTAAACAGGGAATCCTTTCCCCATTGCTTGTTTCTATCAGGTGTGTCAAAGATCAAATGATTGTAGATATGTGTCATTGCCTCTGAGACCTCTATTCTGTTCCATTGGTATATATCTCTATTTTGGTACCAGTACCATGCTGTTTTGATTGCTGCAGCTTTGTAGTATACTTTGAAGTCACGTAGCATGATGCCTCCAGCTTTGTTCTTTTTGCTTAGGATTGTCTTGGCTATGCATGCTCTCTTTTGGTTCCATATGAAACTTAAGGTGGTTTTTTTCCAGTTCTGTGAGGAGGGTCATAGATAGCTTGATGGGGATAGCACCGAATCTATAAATTACTTTGGGCAGTATGGTCATTTTCACGATATTGATTCTTCCTAACCATGAGGATGGAATGTTTTACCATCTGTTTGTGTCCTCTCTTATTTCCTTGAGCTGTAGTTCATAGTTCTCCTTGAAGAGGTCCTTTACATCCTTTGTTAGTTGTATTCCTAGGTATTTTATTCTCTTTGTAGCAATTGTGAATGGGATTTCACTCTTGATTTGGCTCTCTTTTAGTCTGTTATTGGTGTATAGGAATGCTTGTGATTTCTGCACATTGATTTTGTATCCTGAGACTTTGCTGAAGTTGCTTATCAGTTTAAGGAGATTTTGGGCTGAGACGATGGGATCTTCTGAATATACAGTCATGTGAAATAGAGACAGTTTGACTTCCTCCTTTCCTAATTGAATACCCTTTATTTCTTTTTCTTGCCTGATTGCTCTGGCTAGAACTTCCAATACTATATTGAATAGGAGTGGTGAGAGAGGGATCCTTGTCTAGTGCCACATTTCAAAGATTTCAAAGGGAATGCATCCAGTTTTTGCTCATTCAGTATGGTATTGGCTGTGGGTTTGTTGTAAATAGCTTTCATTATTTTGAGATACATTCCATCGATACCTAGTTTATTGAGAGTTTTTAGCATAAAGGGCTGTTGAATTTTGTCGAAGGCCTTCTCTGCATCAGTTGAGATAATCAAGTGGTTTTTGTTTTTGATTCTGTTTATGTGGTGGATTACGTTTATAGACTTGCTTATGTTGAACCAGCCTTGCACCCCCGGGGTGAAGCCTACTTGATATGTTGGATAATTTTTTGATGTGCTGTTGCAATCGGTTTGCCAGTATTTCACTGAAGATTTTTGCGTCTATGTTCATCATGGATATTGGCCTGAAGTTTTCTTTTTTTGTTGAGTCTCTGCCGGGTTTTGGTATCAAGATGATGTTGGTCTCATAAAATGATTTGGGAAGGATTCCCTCTTTTTGTATTGTTTGGAATAGTTTCAGAAGGAATGGTACCAGCTCCTCTTTGTATGTCTGGTAGAATTCGGCTGCGAACCCTTCTGGACCTGGGCTTTTATTGGTTGGTAGGCTATTAATTGCTGCCTCAACTTCAGCCCTTGTTATTGGTCTATTCATAGTTTCAACTTCTTCCTGGTTTAGGTTTTGGAGGGTGCATGTGTCCAGGAATTATCCATTTCTTCCAGGTTTACTGATTTATATGCATAGAGTTGTTTGTAGTAATCTCTGGTGATAGTTTGTATTTCTGTGGAATTGATGGTGATATCCCCTTTATCATTTTTTATCACATCTATTTGATTCTTCTCTTTTCTTTTTTATTAATCTGGCTAGTAGCCTGTCTATTTTGTTGATCTTTTCAAAAAACCAGTTTCTGGATTTATTGGTTTTTTGAAGGGTTTTTTTGTGTTTCTATTTCCTTCAGTTCTTTTCTGATCTTAGTTATTTCTTGTCTTCTGCTAGCTTTTGTGGTTTTTTAAATCATGCTCCTCTACCTCTTTCAATTTTGATGGTAGGGTTTCAATTTTAGATCTTTCCTTGCTTCTTATGTGGGCATTTATTGCTATAAATTTCCCTCTAGACACTGCTTTAAATGTGTCCCAGAGATTCTGGTACATAGTGTTTTTGTTCTCATTGGTTTTGAAGAACATCTTTATTTCTGCCCTCATTTCATTGTTTATCCAGCCCGTTTTTCAGTTTCCATGAAGTTGTGCAGTCCTGAGTTAGTTTCTTAATCCTGAGTTCTAATTTGATTGCACTGTGGTCCGAGAGACTGTTATGATTTCTGTTCTTTTGCATTTGCTGAGGAGTGATTTACTTCCGATTATGTGGTCAGTTTTAGAGTACGTGTGATGTGGTGCTGAGAAGAATGTATATTCTCTTAAAAATGTGGATTTTGGGTGGAGAGTTCTGTAGACATCTATTAGGTTTGCTTGGTCCAGATCTGAGTTCAAGTCCTGGATATCCTTGTTAATTTTCTGTCTCTTTGATCTGTCTAATATTGTCAGTGGGTTGTTAAAGTCTTCCACTATTATTGTGTGGGTGTCTAAGTCTCTTTGTAGGTTGTTAAGAACTTGCTTTACGTCTGGGTGCTCCTGTATTCGGTGTGTGTATACTTAGGATCATTAGCTCTTCTTGTTGCATTGATCCTTTGACCATTATGTAATGTCCCTCTTTGTCTCTTTTGATCTTTGTTCGTTTAAAGTCTATTTTATCAGAGACTAGGATTGCAACTCCTGCTTTTTTTTTTACTCTCCATTTGCTTGGTAAATCTTTCTCATCCCTTTATTTTGAGCCTGTGTGTGTCCTTGCACGTGAGATGGGATTCCTGAATACAGCACACCAATGGGTTTTGATTTTTTATCCAATTTGCCAGTGTGTGTCTTTTGGCTGGTGCATTTAGCACATTTACATTTAACGTTAATATTGTTATGTGTGAATTTGATCCTGCCATTTTGATGCTAGCTGGTTGTTTTGCCTGTTAGTTGACGCAGTTTTTTCATTGTGTCAATGATCTTTACCATTTGGTACATTTTTGGATTGGGTGGTACTGGTTGTTCCTTCTATGTTTAGTGCTTCTTTCAGGAGCTCTCGTAAGGCAGGCCTGGTGGTGGTGAAATCTCTCAGCAATTGCTTGTTCATAAAGGATTTTATTTCTCCTTCACTTAGGAAGCTTAGTTTGGCTGTATATGAAATTCTAGGTTGAAAGTTCTTTTCTTTAACGATGTTGAATATTGGCTACCACTCTCTTCTTCTAGCTTGTAAGGTTTCTGCTGAGAGATCTGCTGTGAGTCTGATGGACTTCCCTTTGTGGTTAACCTGACCTTTCTCTGGCTGCCCTTAGCATTTTTTCCTTCATTTCAACCCTGGTGAATCTGACGATTATGTGCCTTGGGGTTGCTCTTCCTGAGGAATATCTTTGTGGTGTTCTCTGTATTTCCTGGACTTGAATGTTGGCCTGCCCTGCTAGGTTGGGGAAGTTCTCCTGGATAATATCATGAAGAGTGTTTTCCAGCTTGGATTCATTCTCTCCATCACATTGAGGTACACCAATCAAATGTAGATGAGGTCTTTTCACATAATCCCATATTTCTTGGAGGCTTTGTTCATTTCTTTTTATTCTTTTTTCTCTAATCTTGCCTTCTCATTTTATTTCATTGAGTTGATCTTCAGTCTCTCATATCCTTTATTCCTCTTGTCCATTCAGCTATTGAAACTTATGTATGCATCACAAAGTTCTTGTGTTGTTTTTCAGGTCCATCAATTCATTTATATTCTTCTCTAAGCTGTTTATTCTCATTAGCATTTCATCAAACCTTTTTTCAAGGTTCTTAGTTTCTTTCCATTGGGTTAGAGCAAGTTCTTTTAGCTCAGAGAAGTTGTTATTACCCACTTTCTGAAGCACGTTTCTGTCAATTCATCAGACTCATTCTCCATCCAGCCTTGTTCCCTTGCTGGTGAGGAGTTGTGATCCCTTAGAGGAGGAGAGGTGTTCTGGTTTTGGGTGTTTTCATCCTTTTTGCACTGGTTTCTTCCCATCTTTGTGGATTTATCTACCTGTGGTCTTTGTAGTTGGTGACTTTCAGATGGGGTCTCTGAGTGGATGTCCTTTTGTTGATGATGAAATTATTTCTTTTAGTTTTCCTTCTAACAGCCAAGCCCCTCTGCCGTAGGACTGCTGGAGGTCCACTCCAGACTCTGCTTGCCTGGGGATCACCTGTGTCAGCTGCAGAATAGTAAGGTTTGCTGCTGGTTTCTTCTTCTGTTATCTTCATCCGGAAGATTACCTGCCATATTTCAGCCTGAGCTCTCCTTTATGAGATGTCTCTTTGGATATGCAGGGGTCAGGGAGTTGCTTGAGGAGACAGTCTGTCTCTTACAGGAACTCAAGTGCTGAGTTGTGAGCTCTGTTGTTCTGTTCAGAGCTACTCGGCAGGTACATTTAAGTATGCTGCAGTGGAATGCATAACTGCCTTTTTCCCAGGTGCTCTGTCCTAGGAAGGTGGGGCTTTATTTGTAAGTTCCTGAGGAGCTGCTGCCTTTTCTCAGAGGTGTCCTGCCTAGCAAGGAGGTAGTCTAGTCACAGTCTGCGAGCAGAGGCATTACTGAGCTGCTGTGGGCTCTGCCCAGCTGCTGTGTGAACTTCCTTGTGGTTTTGTTTACAGAGGTGCAGTTAGAACTGCCTCAATAATGGCAGTCTGCCTCAGTAATGGCAGCCTGCCTCAGTAAAGGTAGATTGCCTCAATAATCATGGACTGCCTTGGTAATGGTGGACAACCTCAGTAATGGTGGACTGCCTCAGTAGTGGTGGACTGCCTCATTGGTAATGGCTGATGTCTTTTCCCCCACTGAGCTGGACCGTCCCAGGTCTAGCTGTGCTTGCTGTGAAACTCTCAATCCAGAATGTTTCAGATTGCTAGTTTTTGTGAGGGTGGGACCCACCTAGCTAGATCACCTGGCTTCCTGTTTCAGCCCCCTTTTATTCAGTTGAATGGGCAGCTCTGTATCCCAGGTGTTCCAGGCACCAGTTGAAATGGCCACCCAGATTTGTGTGAGTTTTTATGCAGAGATCCATGGTGCCAGCTGAAACAGCTATTCTAGAAACTCATGGCACTTTTCAGCTTGGGAATCTCCTGGTCTGTGGGCAGTAAAAACTCATTTGGAAATGCGGTGATCACTCACCCTCTGCATTGTTCTGGCTGAGAGGTCCACTCCAGAGCTGTTCCTATTCAGTCATCTTGGATCCCAACCACAGGATTCTCTTAAATGACTCTTTATCCTAAATCTGATGCCTGTGGAATGCTGTCCAGCAAACAGCTGGCTTCATATGAAGAGAGGCTAAGAGTGTTTTTTGTCTTGTTCATTTAAAAGCATTTACTTCTTATTTAATATCTGCAAAGAACACAGTCACATCATAATATAATTTGCTGTTGTAAATTTTGGATTGTTTCCATGGGTTCTGCTTTACATCTGCATGGTGTCTGAAGCCAATGCTTCCTTTATTTTTGTAGGCATTTAGGGACTTGTGCCTCATAATCCAATGTCATGCTCAATGACAGAAAATTAAAGTAGAATTTCTTTAACTATAGAGAAGGTCTCAGCAGAACAATACACTTATTTAACAACTCCTTGCCTCAGAAACTGAAGATGCTGTTGAGTGCAGGTGCTCTCTGCTGCTTATCCTGTATTTATTTATTAAGGACAAGAACTGGGTACTCTGCTTCTGAAAACAAAAAGACCAGACTAGTCTATCAGAACTTATGATGAACTAGTAAAATGTTTATATTTCATTCAGAACAGCAAAGCTTTGAATTAGCTGCCATTTTTACTGTCTACTATTCTCCTAATTCTCAGGTAATTGAGAATCAACTGCATAAAATTTACATATTAAGTACCAGTTCTTTGAAGTTCATTTTAAGATAATTCTTCCTTTTAATTTATAGCTGCATTCAGAAGTAGCAAAAACATTTATCATATGGGCTCAGACCTCTGCTTCTTCTAGTTTAGGACCATATCCTGACACAAGCACCAGGGGCCATTTAATAGTAAGGTGTAATTGTTCTCTCTGATGAAATCTTCCCGTAGAATCACAATGATACCATAATTATATTAATATCTTTTATTAACTATAACATATAGTTAAGCTTTCCAAAACTAAAATCTAAACCACCTTTTGAAGTTAGAAATTCTACCAGTTTACTACGTATTTCATTGTTAATAATTCTTTTCATTTGTTTTAAATATACCTCTTTAAGGATTCTGGGAATATCATAACAGATTTGTAGTCATACTTACCCCACTTTTATGGACAAATATCATATTCTCTTGCAGCTTTTATATTTCAAGAGTCAGTGTGAGAGAGATAAGAACTTTGGGATCAGGCAGACCCGAATTTAAATTATAGGATCTAACTAGCTGAGTGGCCTTTGATAAGTTAATTAGTCTGATCCTTTGAGTTTTCTTGGTAGTTGTGACTATACATGAAATTATATGAAATCAGTAAAAGTATGGGTCATCTACTCTACACCATTACCTAATAAGTTTTTTCAGACCCAGGAAGGCTTTTTGCATGGAATACAGATGGAGCCAGTAGACCTTAAAATGAACAAGCAGAGTGCACCCCCTTTGGCTGGGAATTCTTTCTCCCTGAAGTTCCCTCCTTGACCTGGAAAGCCTCTCCAGGGTTGAACATGCCTTCTTCTAGCCCATTATGAAAAACACTCACTCCCTTCTCTGGGCATACAGCCCTATGGCATCCCACTGTCCATGCCACCAGTGATGGCAGCTGCCTTCTCCTGGCACAGAATACAGAACCTGGGGATCTTGCCTGGTGGTGGTACGGTCTGTCCCCTTTATGTACATGAGTTACCTCCAGCAGCCTCTCATTGTTTCTTTGTTGGAGGAAACAGAAAATTCAAGTAGTATCATGTAAGTACCTGTAATTAAATCACATAAGAAACCTGTATCAGAGAAAAAAAAATGAACCTGTGATTGAAACACAGAGGACAGATGATTATCCTGAAGAAATGTCATGCCGCCTTAATGAACTCAGTGCCTGCCCACAAGCACTGTTGCAAGAGAATCACCTTAAGTCATAGTATAGCCTGGAAAGAGACCTTTACTGGTGGAATTCGTGAATACTCAAAGGAAGCAGAGGATACACAGATGTGATTGTGACATATGCAACAAAGTATACACTAAAAGCTTCCGCTTGAAATCATACAGAACACACACAGGAGACACATCCTACAAATGTACATGGGATGGATGCACATGGAAATTTGCTCTGTCTGATGAACAAGACATTTCTGAAAACATACTGGAATCAAATCTTTTTAGTGCCTGGACTGTAACCACAGCTTCTGTTCTGACCGTCTTACCCTCGATAGGAAATGCCACATGCTAGTCTGAATGCCTTCGTCTCCCACCTCAGTGTGACCTTCCACTCACCTAGCTCTTTCTCTATCCTCCCACCGTTAACTAACACATTTTTTAAATGTACATTTTAATTTTGATTCAGCTGCTCTGATCCTCTGAATTTATATCATCCAAAACTTCCATACGGTCAGTAGCAGGTATTCTCTAATCCTCCCTCTCCTTACCATGGATGACTTGAAAAATGAGAACATTTTTTTCAGAGATTTAAGCAAACCATTCTTAGAGATACATATATTTAATGTAATAAGAATAAGGAAACATGTAAACTAAAAAAAAAAATGTATGTAAAAGTACTGGATAAACAAAGATTTATACAAATGTCTGGTAAATTCTAATTAAAACATTTGTTTAGAGTGAATTTATTTTCTAATTTAAGGAACTAGCTCTTTGTAAAATAAAGTTAAGAACGCAGATTTATATAGATTTATAATGATTTTAAAGTTTACTATTAAAATGCGTCACTGAAACACCTGAACAGATGGAACATAGAAATTTTACAAGTCCAGTGTTTTGAACTATTTTTTTTTCCTATAGAAACAAACAAGAAACAAGTCTATCAGTTTGTTTTCCATTATAACTTATTCTCAAAAAGCATACCAACAAGGGTCGTAACTGGGGCTGGGGTTCAGATCATAGTTTCCACACCCAGAACAATGGAAGGACTTAGATTAGTCAAACCATTTGTTCTTTCTGCTATAGTTTCAGTTCTCCATTCACATATTTGTTAGACAGTACTGCTTGAATAATCATCCTCAAATTCTTCTTACACTCCCCAGCTAAAGACTCTGGAGGCCAGTTTCCTGTTTGTAATCTCTTGGGTTTGACAGTCATTAAAATGCCTTTTAGATGCTACCCAGAGTTACAAGTTCTTTACTATGAGCCTGGCACGTGATTTGTCTGTTTTAGTTCTAGCAGGAAGACTCAGTTGTGCTTCTCAGTTCCAGACCACAAAAGTGAGCTCAGGCAATCAAGTGTTTTAGAAGCAAGACACATGATCAGAAATTCATGTTTGTCAGCCACATACATTTCCTTTGAAAACGTTAGTAAAATTTAGCCTACTAGGTGTTTGAAAATCAGCATGGTGGTGAGGGCAGAAAGAGGCCAACAAACTGGGCCTGTCAGAATCCATTGAGTCTCTGGGGTGTTAGGATAGGGAGGGCTGAGTAGTCAGTGACAAGTTGCATATGGACGTAGAGGCAAAGTGGAATAAGAAACTGCATTATTCTTCTGGAGCTGACTAGTAACATTAAAAGAATATGGTTTACTCTGTGAAAATATCTGGACACTTAAAATGTACTAATTAGATGAAATAAATTGTGTCATTTCAGATTTACAATGTCTAGTAGAGGCACTTGGGTTAAAACTTCAGAAGGCGGTGACAGAGATGGACAACTATAAAGAAATGCTTATGTAAGATGGAGAACATTAAACAACTTGTAAGATAACAGTGCTCTGTAGATGTGCCACAGTATGGCAAGAATTAGAAAGAAATGACAAGAATTATAAAAACCCTGGTGTGTTCTCTGTGATTCTTTTGGCAGAAATTTACTTGTGTGAGTAATAGTTTACTGCTGCTTTTCTTGACCACTTTGCTGCCCTAGATTATATATTGAAGAACCTGTAAATATATTCAAATACATGGAGGATTTCTTTGTCTCAATAAGAAACTTATCTATCCATATATTAAAGCTTTCCCTGATAGTTCAAATGCAGCAACTTAATGTGAAATACTCTTTGAACTTTTTTCTTACCTTTATTCCTTTACTATCTCTCCTTAAGAAACAATATTGAAGTTGTATCTCGAAATTACTAATTTTAGCTTCAAGGAGAGAGTTGAGTATTTTTGAAATGCTGAAGCACTTATGCTTGATGCAAGTGAGAAAAAAATGTTGGAAAACACATGATAAGAAAATGATATAAAATCAAGAGCACTGTTTCTTCACTTGATCTTAGCCAAAAGGCCGAGAAGCGATAGGAGCACTGTTTCTTTTAAAAATTAATTTTAAGCCTGGGCAACGTGACAAAACTTTGTCTCCCCAAAAAATACAAAAATTATCCAAGCGTGTTGGCACACACCTTTAGTCCAAACCACTTGGGAGGCTGAGGTGGGAAGATCACCTAAGCCTAGGAAGTTGATGCTGCAGTGAACCATGATCATGCTACTGAGCTCCAGCCTGAGTGACAAAGTGAGACCTTCTCTCAAAATGAATAAATAAGTAAAAATTACTTTCATTTCAGAAATTTCAAAAATCATAGTGTAAACATAGAATATCTATAATTATAATACTAAAATAGAATGTGTACAATCTTTGAAAAGTAAGCAGATTCTTTTACCTTCTGATATATGTGATTTTCAGTTCCTGTATTTTAGAAGGATGAACTGCATAAAAATATAAATATTTAAAATGCTTAGCAACCAAATGTTTGTGTTGACCATGAACTACTCCTAAAAACAATGTGTTTAATAAAGTACTGAACACAAGAAGGAACAAATTCCAAAAATGACCTATCAAATTAATGTATATTTGGATTACTTGTAGCAAAATAGTTTGTTTCTGAAAAATAAGAAAAATCAAATATTCAAACTTTATAACACTATGGTTAATAGTACAGTAAATATAGTAGTTCAGCTGTCTTGAAAAAGAAACAAGGTGATGGTTGCTAGAAAAAAAAGAAATTGTCGTTTCTCTTCCCTGTAATATCATCAAGGAGGGGTTTGGCCACGTGGATGTCTCATGTGGAGAGCAGTCTAGTCAGGTCCCAGCTACTATGTGATGATTGCTTCTTGGAGCTCAACAAATGAAGAGATCACAGTCTGGGCATAGGGAGGTGGTGCTAGCACACAGCTAAGCTAAGAGGGAATTTGTGGGCATACCAAGAGTTAGCATATAAAGTGGAGTCTTGGAAAGTTAAGAAAGAAGCTTAGAAATGAGCATAGTGAAGAAAAGGAATAAACCTAATGGTAGTGACATGAATTGATATTTTACAGAATAAGTTTGCACAGAATTCTTTGTATATTCATGTTCTACATAATGACATTTTGGTCAGTGACAGATCATGTATACAATGATGGTTCCATGAGATTATAATACCGTATTTTTACTGTAACTTTTCTGTGGTCAGATACGTTTAGATATGCAAATACCATTGTGTTACAATTACCTACACTATTCAATACAGTAGCATTCTATACAGGTTTGTAGCCTAGGAGCAATAGGCTGTATCATATAGCCTACGTGTGTAGTAGGTTATACTGTCTTGGTTTGTGTACACTCAAGGATGTTCGTTCACACAATGACAAATTTGCATAATGACACATTTCTTGGAATATATCCCTGTTGTAAAGCAATGAAGGACTGTGCATGGAGCCTGCCCATTTAATATTAACACGTGCTTTGTGGTATTTTTTGTTTATTATATTTTTAACATAAGTTGTTCTGAGAAGTTGTGAGAGTCAGGGTAGACTGGAGATGGAGGGAGAAATAAACCACTAAAGTCCATCAAACTAATTATCTGTAGGAAGTTACTGTACTATTGCAGAAATGCTGATGACGTTTTATCAGTTTATAAAGTTGATGTTTCCTACCCATGCAAGACCTTAAAAATTAAAAAATGGACATAATGCCCATATTTAGAAATGTGAATTAGGAAAGATAGAGCCACTTAAATGGCTCCAAGTGCTAGAGACCTTTCTGTATGCTACCTGTCTCTAGCTCTTCTATCTATACTCTATCTACTCTCCTTTACCACTAGGATTAAGTTGGGGAGGGTGGGCATTTAGGTTCAAAGCCTGGGACTGCTGAAGCCTCAGGTTGCTCAGAGGTCAGGAGGTCCCTGGTAGTATATAATACTGTTTTAATTATAAGCTAGAGTCAAATTTGTGGCTTGGCCATTTTTGTAATGGTAAGCTGGAAGTCAAAACAATTCACTCAAAAAATTTGACATATTAATACAATTTGTAAGTAAAATTCAAGATTTCCTGCCCATACTCAAACCTCTTAGGACTTAGAAATTGGAATATGCTATGAAATCAAGTTTCTTTGATTTTTAATCCTCATTCTTTGTGGGGCTGGGAATAGGAATGTTTGTCACCTATAATTTAAGATAATTCTTTTTGTTGTTTAAAGATTTTAAAATATTTGGATATAAGTTTTGTGAATTTTGACAGTAAGAGAAGAAGCAGTTTATGAATTTGTGAAATTGGGGTTCTTTTTTCCAAGATTTTTTTCTCGAGATTTTTAAGAAAATATTTTCTAAAAAGAGCACTGTTATGTATTTTAAAATAGAGATTTTATCAGGATGCTTTGGGCTACAAGTAACAGCAGTAGGATAGTGTCAGTTGTAGTCGATCAGAGTCTAGGCAATATCCTCAAGGATCTTGATGTTCTTTTTGTCTCCATCCTGCTGCCCTCAGCACTGGCTTCAACCCAAAGCTAAGTCAGGTCCTTATATAATCACAAGATGGCTATAGTTCCTCCACCCTGGAGGCCTCATTTGGATATGGTACCTGCAGGCAATAAGGGACTGGTTTTCTAATGTCTTTTTAGAAGTGAGAAAAAAAATTATCAGATGCCACCAACAGCCTTCTCCTTATATTTCCTTGGCTGGAACCCTTTACATATCCTCTCCTAAATGAACCACTGGCAAGGGGAACAGGGCTACCACAATTACCTTAGACCAAGCAGGATTTATCCTTAGAACAAATGATAATTGAGACTTTGATGGCCAGGAAAAAGGCTGTAGTGAGTGTTCAGAAGGTAACCAATAGAGTTTGCTGAAGCAGTAGAGCATTAATGATGCTCTGAGAGCTTGATGACATTTTCTACAGATTTTAGGTACTATAATATCGAGGTTAATTAGGGGAACACCTCTCTGAAATAATGAAAAATATGAAGACTATAAAATTGTTTTTAAACTGATATGGATACAAAATATATTTTTATTACTTTCACATATATATGAAAGTATAAGGCTTAAAAGAAAGACTGTCATTTATGATGAAAATTTTTTAAGAATTCCAAAAGGAGAATACATAGAAAGAATAGTAGAAAGGGTCAACTCTACTGAGGAACAACCCAGATGAAGAGCAATTGAGTGGTGATGCTGGTGGGCATGGGATAGGTAGGACCTTTCTTCAAATTAATTAAAACACAGAGAAGGGAGTGACACCCGGTGAATCATTGAAATAGTGGTTGTCACACTCCTATCTACATAAGAATCATGGGGAGCTTGTTAAAATTGTATATTACAGTATGGCCTTTCCCACAGACTCAGCCCCAGGACCAGATGTCTGGGCTCCTTTTCCACAGATAATCTAGTTTTGCATTTAGATCTGGGATGGCTCCAAGCAATCACATTTTTAATGCACTCCCTACATGATAAACTGATGCAGATGGTCCAATGAAACCCACTCTGAGGAATCACATATGGAACATTTAATCCAGCTGACTCCTCACCAATACCCTCCAATCAATCAGCCCTGTGAGAAGCAGCATTTGTAGAGGCATCTAACACAATGAGTATGTGGACTAACACAATGAGTATGTGGACTGGAGTTAGACAGCCTGACAGCTACTGAACCCCAGGAGAGCCCAGGATCCCATAGCCCAAGGCAAACCTCCAGTGCCCCCACCCAGTAGCTTACCCTGCCCCTTCATCACACCTCTAAAAACAACCTAGAGCAAAAATAAATAGCAAAGCAGACAAGCAAACAGAGGATCTTAAGTCTGAGGATTCACACACAACCAAAGATTAGTAGGTATGTGAGGAAACACCTTCTACCAATTCCCCCCAGAAAGTGGCTATGAATTAACACAGAAAATCCTTAACACCCTAGAAAATTGTTGAATAGCAGATGACATTAGAATAAGTATAATTGATATCCCCCAAAGTATGTCCAGGATTGTAACCATAAAACAACAGACTGTTATGGGAAGCTATTAGGAATTCAGGAGATTTTAAATATCATAAAAATGATCCCATTCATGCTAAAAATGAATACAAATGCATATACACATTCATATGGATTTAAATACATTGAATAAATGATAGGATTTCAACAGCAAATCTCTAGAAGTGAAAGTGTGGGCTTTTTGAAAACTCTTATTTCACTCTATTACATATTGCTTAAATGCTTTACACTGTGAATATATTTATTTTCATGTATGTGGTAAGAACAAAGTTTACTTAAAGTGATTTATGATCTGTCACTAAGAATATGTCTAAGTGGTTATGTAAAATATGTTTTATATGTTTTCTGGCTGGGCACGGTGGCTTATGCCTGTAATCCCAGCACTTTGGGAGGCCAAGGGAGGTGGATCACCAAAGGTCAGGAGTTCGAGACCAGCCTGACCAATATGGTGAAACCCCCATCTCTACTAAAAATACAAAAATTAGCCAGGCATGGTGGCTTGCGCATGTAGTCCCAGCTACTCAGGAGGCTGAGACAGGATAATTGCTTGAACCCGGAAGGCAAAGGTTGCAGTGAGCCAAGATAGTGTCATTGTACTCCAGCCTGGATGACAGAGTGAGACTCTTTCTCAAAACAACAAAAAAATTAAAATATGTTTTCTAATTTAAGAACCTCTGTAATGTACTTACACTTAAATTCCTTTTTTTCTGAGCAAGCTAAGACAGGAATTACATTTTAATTTCGTTAGCTGTCACGTGCTCCTCATTTAACTGATAATTTGAACAATAGGAAACTTATGACCATCACAAAGTACTAATTTTTAAAGCTCTTACTTGGCCTTTCAACAGCATCTGACAGTTGACCAGTCTGTTCTTGAGAACAGTCTTTATTGAGATATAAATACCAGTGTTATCTGATTTTCCTCTCACCTTCCTGTTCACTAATGAAATTTTTTTTTGCCTGGCAAGCAGAAGGTGACTTGGTGGCGTTCCAGTGTCAGTGTATAGATCCATTTTTCACATGATCCTAACTTGAACAGGGTATGTTTATTTCATTTATTTATTCAATACAAAATGTTTACTGAGAGCCAGGACTATTGTGTGCAGGCACTGGATATTGGAGCAACAAGATTGGCACTTTTCCGTAGAGTTACTTAGGTAATTTCAGGCAATGCTAATAAGTGCTGCAAAAATATAAAATAGGCATAATAGATTGCGAGTAGTGAGGAGGGGTGGTATACTTTTGACAGAGTGGTCAGAATGGCATCCTGAGCAGATGACCTTTAAGATATGAATAACAGAAAGGAGCTAGCCACGATTACATCTGGGAGCAAGGAGATCAAGACAAGACCCTACATTTCTTGGAAATCAGTTTCACAGGTTCAAAAAACATGAAGGCCAGTGGTGACAGAATAATGGCTTCCCAAAGAGTTTCATGTCCTAATCCCTGGAATCTATGTTCCCTTACATGGCAAAAGGGACTTTGCAAATGTGATTTTACAAGTTCAAAAAACATGAAGGCCAGTGGTGACAAAGTAACAGCTTCCTAAAGAGTTTCATGTCCTAATCCCTGGAATCTGTATGTTCCCTTACGTGGCAAAAGGCATGTTGCAAATATGATTAAGAATTTCGAGGCCAGGTGTAATGGTTCATACCTGTAATCCCAGCACGTTGGGAGACTGAGCCAGATGGATCACTTTAGGCCAGGAATTTAAGACATGGCTATCATGGTGAAACCCTGTCTTTACTAAAAATACAAAAATTAGCTGGGTGTGATGGCGCATGCCTGTAATCCCAGCTACTGAGGAGGCTGAGGCAGGAGAATTGCCTGAACCCAGGAGGCGGAGGTTGCGGCGAGCCGAGATCGCGCCATTGCACTCCAGCCTGGGTAACAAGAGCAGAACTCCATCTCAAAAAAAAAAAAAAAAAAAAGGAATTTTGAGATAGAGAAATTATCCTGGATTATGTGGGCAGGCTAATGTAATTATGAGGTTCTTAGAAGAGGAAGCAGGAGGGTCAAAGTCGCAAAAGCAGATGTGAGGATGAAAATAGAGGTTGCAGTGATGTGATATAATGATGGAGGAAGGGGCCACAACCCAGAAATACCAGTGGGCTCTAGAAGATAGAAAACGTAAGGAAGTGAATTCTCCCCTGGAGCCTTAAGAAGGAACATAACCTGTTGACACCTTGATTTTAGGACTTCTGACCTCCAGAACTGTGAAATAATAAATTTGTATTGCTTTCAGACACTAAGAAGCTTGTGGTCTTTTGTTACAGCAGCAATAAGAAATTAAATTGCCCAGTGTTTCCTGAAGAGTTTCTGTGGAGTTTGGATTTATAAGGAGAGCTATGGGAAGCCTGGGGAGAATTCTAAGAGACTAATCTAATCTGTGTTTTCAAAGGTCACTATGGTTGCTACTTGAAGAATGAACTGATGTAGGAGTAAAAGCAGTATCAGGGAGTCTGGGTGGCAGGCTGTGCATTCATGCAAGTGAGATGTGATTAGGTTTAGCCTAAGGCTGTAGCATGGAAATGGAGAGAAATATATGCCAGAGGTCAGTCTGATTTACTGATAGAGAAAATGTGATTGGGGAGCATGGAGACTGGAAGTGAAAGGAAACAATAAAGGTGGGCTTGAGGCTTTTTGCATCAGTGTAGACAGTTGAGAGGCAGCAAAGTGTAGTGGCTGAGAGCTCAGACTCCAGATCCAGACTGCTGGGGTTCAAATCCCAGCACTACTACTTAGTACTTAGGTCAAGTTGGCCAAGTTTCTTTTCTCTTTAGTCTCAGTTCCCTAAACTGTAAAATGGGAATGAGGGCTTTTTTGAGGAGTGCACAAGATACATACCTATTACTATCACCATTGTGTTTGTTCCATTTATTGAAGTGGGAAAATCTGTGAAAGAAATAAATATAGGGAGTGGAGGATTTGTTAAAATTGAGATGCCTTTGATACAGCAAAGTAGAAATATCAAGGAGGCAGTTTTAAGTATAGCTGTTTCACGTAAGCCAGTGGAGTGGCATATACCATCACTTTTCAAAGTGGGGGGAAATATCTCATTATTTTATTTTATTGGCAGGAGCAACAGGGGCCTTTCTGAAGGGTTGTTCATTGCAATTGAAGAGAAAGGATCACCACTATTTGCTAAGAGTAAAAGAAGGAATGCAGTGCTTAAAAAGATGGAGGTTTTCTTTTATTACACCCAGTTTCTCCATCCTAATGAAGGTGAAGCTAACAAGTGGGTAATGAAGGGTAGACCATAAAAAGAGTGGCTTAACTGGTGCAGGGCAAGGGAAGGGACCATGCTGAGGGGACTTCTTGGAATGGTAAGTGGCTTTAAAATTGCAGCCCAAATGTATTATCTACATAGTAAATTAACCATTAACAGGAGTTATTTTGTTCTGCTTCTAGATTTGGAAAAGTGTGTATAACAGTCTGAACATATAGTGAAAGTTGTGCTGGGGATGCTGAATCACAAAGGCATTTGTAAAAGAAACATTTTTTGTTTAAAGCAAATTTGTAAAACTTGGAAAATATAAGGATATACAAAAAGTCATAGTTATATTTTGATATATCTTTCTATTCCATTTTCCTTTTAAAGTAATTTGCATTTTATTTTCTTATCATTATGAATAGTAAAGTTCACAGTTCAGTTCCCAGGCAACATAAAAGTGAATGTTTTACATATAAGATACGCACATGTAATGTGATAACATGGGGCTTTGGGGTTTTTTGTTTTGTTTTTGTTTTTTGGATTTTTATGAGCCACTGTGATTTACTAGTCTATTAAAGGCCATCACAATTTAAAACTGTGCAATCATAACAAGGCAATCTTCAAGCAATTAAAAACAATGAATTGTTGAACCAGCCTGGGAGATCTATTGAGTAATCTGGCCTTTCAAGTAATGTCAAGTGGAAACCCTGTTTTCTCTTTCCATCTGAGGATCATTAAAAAGAAAAAACAAACCTAAACTAAACAAAAAACCACCTGTTCTGAGTGAAAGTCAGGATTCAGCCCATGTGACTTGGAGACATACTCTTCAGCTGGTTGGTGGAGGCGCTGTCACTCCAACATGTGCAGGAGCACGGAGAGGTCTGCCTCCATGCCTGCGGTCCATTATGCAAGCTCTGGAAGTTGGCATGCTTCCTGAAGTGCTGCCACCAGCAGACAAAGGCCTCCACTACCTGCAAGTGCACATTGTGGGAATGGTTGGCCTCACAGCAGTAGATGTCTATCTGGAGCAGTACCAAGGACAGCACCACTGGCTTCCACTTAGGGCCCAGACTCTGGGCCAGCTGATTAATCTGCCAGTTTGATGCCGAGCCATTGGTGTGTGAGGGGATCCCAGTCATTGTGTCACCGGCAGGTGGCTTAGTCATTGTTTCTTCCCTTGCTTTCTCTAGCTTCTCCCTTATTCACGAAAATTCCTGTAGGGAATCTAGGAAGTATCAAATGCTTTGAGACCCCTGGAAAGTAGGATATTCAGTAGCAGCATTGTTTTCTGGAGACTTGTGGATTGATCTTTGATTTCTTGAACATGGTTTTCTGTCAAGATTCCTTCCTGGTAAAGTTACTGAAGAACCAGTCCCTCCACCAATACCTCTGAATCCAGCTGCAGGCAAAGTGAGCAAAGTACTTTTTGCCTCTGGCCTCCATTTCTCAGTCTACAACAATGTATCTTTGAGGGAAACAGAATTCTAGTCCATTTTTTAAGTAGTATATATTTTTAACATAATTGGGAATATACTTTATTTACTGTTTTTGTTTTGTTTTGTTTTGTTTTGTTTTGAGATGGATTCTTACACTGTCGCCTGGGCTGGAGTGCAATGGCGCAATCTTGGCTCACTGCAACCTCCACCTCCCAGGTTGACACGATTCTCCTGCCTCAGCCTCCCAAGTAGCTGGGATTACCTAATCAGTGTCATAAATTTACATACAATACTTTAATCTACCATCCATACTTCAGTTTTGTCAGTTGACCTAATGATATCTTTTATAGCATTTTCTCTTCTTGTACAGGATCCAATCTGGAGTCCGTTTACTTGGGTATCTCTATTAGCCTCCTTTAATCTGGAATATTTCCACAGTTTGTCTTTGTCTTTTAATGACAGTGAATTTTTTAAGAATGCAGAACCCCTCACACTTTTTAAAAACAAAAAGTTCTTTATTATGTATTGGTCTGATGTTTCCTGTCTGTTAGATTAAGGATGTGGATTCTTAGCCAGAAAACCACATAGGGAGTGATGTGTCCTCAGGGTATCACATCTGGAGGCACATGATAAACATTTGCCCCTAACTGGTGATGTTCATTTTGATCAGCTGATAAAGATGTTGCTCAATTATTCTGCATAATTGCTGGGGGGTTTTGTTCTCTTTCAATCAATAAGAAGTCTAGAAGAGACACTTTAAATGCATGTGAATATTCTGCTTCTCATCAAAATTTATTCTTAGATATATCATCCATTAATGATTTTTGCCTGATCTCAGTTTTACTACAGTGATTCCTAAATGATGACTTTTTAAAGTTCCAGACCATACTCCCCATTTATTAGTTAGGCTTTAGCACTCTATAGTAAGCAATATCCTACCTTCGTCTATTTATTTATTTATTGTACAGACTCATGAATTCCTATCTTTTAATGGCTTATAGTTTATTACTGTACTGAAATATTGTCCTAGGCTTAGTAAGTAGAAGGCCCTTCAAACTGGCTCTTCTGATGTTAGAACATTATCTCATCATCTTTTGTAAACACTTTCTTACTTTCTGTCATCACAAGATATTTCAGATATACTTACTTTGCCCCAGGCTTGAAATGAGTCATTTCTATGAGTAGTCCTGGTTCCTCTAATAGGGAATGGTGATAGAAGCCAAGATCTGGGTTCTGAGTGTGCTCATGTGCTACTTGATTGTAGTGATGGCTTCATGGACATATACATATGTCAAACCTATCAGGTTATACACTTTAAAGATGTGCAGTGTATTACATGTCAACACAATACCTTAATAGGGACATTTTACAGAAACAGGGTAGAGCAGATAACATTTTTAATGGCTTTAAAATAAAAGCGAAATTAAAATACAGTGTTCAGAGATGAAACTTAGATAATAAAGACCTAAGGAAAATCAGTGATAACAATATTATTCCTGAGAATGGTTACTTTTAGGGTGCAGAGAGTTGGCTATGATTGGAACCTGGGACATAAAGGACTTCTAGAATAGCTGGTAAGGTTTTATTTTTTGACCTGGTTGGTAATCACCAGAATATTCTTCTTATAATAATTCATTATATTATATAATTGTTTTATGCAATTTTCTGTATCTTACAATTTTGTTATATTTTACAATAAAAAGGTTTAAAAATAAATGAATATTGTGTATGTGCATGATGATTTTTACATTATTACTTACTAGAAATTAAAGTCATTCTGAAAGAAGGGCATTGATAATCTAACCTATTTCATTGTGTAACAATGAAAGCTTGTTCATTAACAAGCTATTAGAGATGCGTTCAGATTATGTCTTAACTAGTCAATAAGTGGTTTGAATACATTTAAATTGGATATGATTTTTTTAATATATTAACCTTTTGAATATTGTTACAAAACCCAATTATATAAGATCAAGGCAAATGTTTATTTCAGTTTTAGATCTTTCATCTAGTTCTTCTTAATGGTTTTTATTTTCATGCTGAGATTTCTCATCTTTTTATTAATTAGAATAGATTTTCCTTTATGTCTTTGAGCAGAGTTAATGATTGCTTCTTCAAAAATCTCTGTCTGCTCATTTCAGTATCTGGGTCATCTCAGAGTCAGTTCCTATTAACTATCTTTCTCTTTATAATGAGTCACACTTTTCTGAATACTTTTTTACTATGTTCTGGCCATTGTGAATGTTACGTTATGGAAAGTCTGGATTCTGATATATTTCTCCAAAAAATATTATCATTGTTGTTGTTGATAGTGGTGAAGTGTTGTTGCTTTATCCAGGCAGCTAACTTGGCCTCAGATGGCAATTTCTGTCCAGGACAGCAGCTCAATCTCAGTTCAGTTCTTTTTCTTTTTCTTTTTCTTTGTTTTTGTTTTTGTTTTTGTTTTTTGTTTTTTGAGATAGAGTCTTAGCACTGTCACCCTGGCTGTAGTGCAGTGATACAATCTCAGCTCACTGCAATCTCTGCTTCCTGGGTTCAAGCTATTCTGCCTCAGCTTCCTGAGTAGCTGGGACAACAGGCGTGCACCACCACACCCACCTAATTTTTTTGTATTTTTGGAATTTTTAGAGATGGAGTTTCACCATGTTGGCCAGGATGTTCCCAATTTCCTGACCTCGTGATCTGACTGCCTTGGCCTCCCAAAGTGCTGGGTTAGTTCTTTTTCTTCAAGTAGGCTGCTTGGAATCTGCTTAATACATGTGTAGTTCAGGGGCAGAATTTATGTGGAATATTTGGGACTCTCTTTCTCTGCTCTCCCCTATTCAGCATTCTTTCTTTACTTTCCAACAGCTGTGGTTGCTCCAAATACCATGCCGTCTGGTTCTTTGGACCAGAAAGACTGAAGATTTCTATACGAGTTTTAGTTCCCCTGCAAGGTGCTGACTGGGGCCTGTCCTCAGGCTTAAAATTATTTTTAATAATCCAACCCCATGCTGTCACCTCATTCCAAGTGTCAACTTCCCTCCAGAGTCTCCCTACTTTTGGTCACTTTCCAATACCGTCACATAGGTATTTTGGTGTTTTGATTTTGTTTATTTGTTGTTTTTGTTTTTTAATGTTGTCCAGAGTTTATACTTTTTATTTACATGCAGATCAGTCTGACAGAAGCTTAGTTGGCCAGTATAGAAATGAACTGAATGTTTATTTCTTTAAACAAATAATAATATGAAGATGTTAAGAAATTCCTTCTATTGATGAGTAAAATAATGCAACAGAAAAACATACTTTATTTTGAAATAATATGTTTGAACTTCTTTTGTATTATTTTAGGAATAAATCTAATGAAGCTGATGACTGTCAAAGAGAACTGAGAAAACTGAAGTTCGAATCCATTATTTCTGAGTCACAGTATGCATTACCGATTTTTCAATTTATATTTTTAATAATTGAACTTAAAACTGTTTTTAAGTAACATTTTATTTAAAAGGCACTTAACATTTCTTATTTTCTTGTTGTTTACATAAACAATACCTAATTCAAGCTTATAATGTCTTGTGGTTAGTTATTGCTATTGCCACTGCCTAGATGGGAAAATTTTAACATTATAGAACCATTCATTTTTTTAACATTTAAATTTTTTTAAAGCCACAGTTATAATCTATAATTTCAAATGAGCTCTTTATGCATTTTTGATAAGGATAAAATGTAGTATATAATGCATGTTGGTGTTTTGTTTTGTTTTTTTTTCCTATTTCTTTTTAGGCATACGATGCTGCTTAAGGAAAAAGAAGACTCTTTAATGACTTGTCAACAAATATATAAAACATTACAGGAAGAACTGACTGCAAAAGAAAAGCAAGAAGAAGACATAAAGAGAAGAATTAACCTTGCAGAAAATGAACTGGAGATAACCAAAACTCTTCTGAATCAGACAAGGGAAGAGGTTTTAACACTGAAAAATGAAAGGTGCAGTCAACAATAATTTTTTAAAAAACATTTTATGTTTAAGTTAGTAGTCCGTATATGTTTGAAACATCAGTGTCCGACATATTGTAACAATAGTGAAGTCACAATTGGGACTAAAGATATATTTCTCCTACAAGGTCATTGCATCCCACTACCTCATTTTACAAGTGATTAGACTGAAGCCCCAATTGGTTACGTGACTTGGTAAAGTTGCAGTTGGTGAATGTAGGAGTGAAGCCCGGGTTGCATTTGGTGTCAAATTTTTATTTTAAAAAAATCAGACCATATGTGATACTTGTACTACTAAATTTCACCTGGGTCAGTGATTTGTAGATTCTATCATTTTTCCAACAAAAAACATCTTTTTATATCACTTTTTCCTGTTATTGGTGCCTACTTTTCTTCTCTCCTCCTTGTCTGTCAGCATATCTTGTTGAGGATATGCCACAAGCAAAGGTATCTCCTTATGTCTATCAAGGATACTAAGAAGCACATTGGTTCAGGCTTCCAGGATACTTTTGCTTAGTTAATTTGCCTTTAAATTAACCTTATCTGTAATTAAAATTTCAACCTTGCTTTCTTTCTTTTTGTTTTCATTTGCCTGCTATGTCTTTGTTCATTCTTTCTGAATCCTTTAGTTTTAAATGTATATTCGATATATAGCACAAATTTTGGGGGTTTTTTTTGGTTTGTTTCATTGGTTTAAAAAATCTGGGCATCTTTAAGAGGTTATTTCATTTACATTTACTGATGTGATTATTATATTCACTAAGAACACAAGTTTCATAAGGACAAGAATTTTTTTTGTCTTTTCTGTGGACAGAAAGCACATGATAAGTTGTTTTCATTCTTCCTATCATGTTTATATTTTAGTTTATATTTTATTAATTTTATTTTATGAATATAATTTAGAACAGTTCCAATTTTTTTTTAGTAATTTGTAAAGCTATTTGCTGAGTCTGGGGGTGGGGCCAGGGGAGTGGTAGCAGTTAGCTTAGAATTAGATTTTTTTTGTCTCGAAACTCTTTTTGTCAACACTGTTCTCTGGGTACCATATCTGTTTCTATGCCAGGCAAGCAGGAAGTCTGTGTAGTTTATAGGGAAACAAGGCTTATCTCTTGTCTTTCCTGAAATTATTTTATAATTACTTATCTTTGGTTGAATAAGATGAGCAACTGCAGAGCTGATATTTTCCCACCATTTATTCTTCACCCTTCAACACCAATAGTGTACCTTATACTTACATTACTATTCCACCCCACCTCCTCTGCCATTTATTAGAAGCTGCAATTTTATAACAAGGAAATGTATAAGAGCCAGCCTTATTAATTAAAAACAGAATGATAGCTGAAAGATTGCTATCATGTGTAAGCAGAGATAAAAACTATATATGCTAACATACATAGTCAGAAAGATTAAAATCAGTTATATATTCTATACAAAAAGCACACATCATACATCTTTGAAAAGATACATGAAACAAATAAAAATTTTCAAAGTATTTGGTTTAGAATTTTGATTATCTTAGCAGTTCCTACATTACCTAGAATATCCTATTTCCAGTGATGCCAGATTAATTAGACTTAACTGTTTAGTCAAATGAATGCTGTCTCCTTCACTGAAGTCATTGAAGAGATCCTATCCTTGTCTCATTGTTTCTGGAACTCTTCTCTGAGGACTGGCTTAAGTGCACATTTTATACTCTCGTCAGCATAACAGCTCTTCACCTTTTAGGAATACATTTGATAATTGAAACAGTCTCAAATGGGTCCAGTGAAAGTAAGTCCAGTGAATATGATGGGATATCAATCTGGGAAATACTATTGGGGATCAAAAATAAATTTTTTTTCTATGCCTAATAAATTATCTCTGACTGCAATTTGAAGAAGGGAGTTTTATGAATGCTTTGAGGGTTAGTAACCTCAATAGAATATATACAGAGTTTTCTTGGGGAATTGCTTTAAAATAGCATACACCTGGATGTATATGTTTTACCATGTTTTAAAAAAATATATTATGACTATAATCTTACCTTCTAAGTGTTGAATGAGAAGGACAGTTTCTATCAGCTTTCAGAGAATAGTGACATCACTGAACTAACTCCTATTCTTTTTTTCTCTTCTTTGTTTTCTCATATTATTGCCCTTGTTCCTTCTTTGTTCTCTCTGCTTTAGTCTATCCAGAAACATACATGATCTAACTTAGTCATTGGTGACACTAAGTTTATAGACATGATGTCTCTCATATAATAAAAATAAAAATGACCAGGTGTGGTGGCTCACACCTGTAAGCCCAGCACTTTGGAAGGCCAAGGCAGGCAGGTCACTGGAGGCCAGCAGTTTAAGACCGGCCTGGCCAACATGGTAAAACCCCATCTGTACTAAAACTACCAAAATTAGCTGGGCGTGATGGTTCATGCCTATAATCCCAGCTACTCAGGAGGCTGAGGCACAAGAATCACTTGAACCCAGGAGGCGAAGGTTGTAGTCAGCTGAGATCACACCACTGTCCAGCCTGGGCAACAGAGCAAGACTCTGTCTCAAAAAATAAATTAAAAAAATTTTAAATGTCCTTGTAGACCAGTAAGTTATCATGTAATCATGAGATTACTCCTAAACATAAGCACTGCCTTTTTCTAGACTACCTTCAGATTTTGTTTGCCTTGTCCTCTAACTGTCCAGAGCCTGCCACACATATCCACTCAATAAATATTTGCTGAGTGAGTGAATGAATGAATGGATCACTTTGGGCAATTCAGCCAGTCTGTCAATTATTTGTTGGGCATTTACTATATGCCAGGTACTCCGTACCCTGGGGTTAAAACAATGAATCTGAAAAATCTCTTTCCTCATGAAGCTTATATATTAAGGATAGAGGCAAACAGTAAAACAAAAAAATTAGAGTACTGACTAGAATAATAGTAAATTGTGATAATGGATATGAAGTAGTAGACACTGATAGAAGGGGTGCCTGCTGTGGCTAGGGTGGTCATAAAAATGACTTCCAAGGTGATACTCTGCCCCTTCCCTAAAGGAAGACAAGTGGAAGTTACCAGACCAAGAGCCTGGGAGGAGCTTTACAAGCAAAGGACAAGGTTGATGAGTTCTGGGAAAGGACAGCAGGGTAGTGTGGCTGGTGGCATAGTAAGTGTAAGTGAGGCATGCAGGGTCACATTATTTAGGGCCTTGCAGGCCTTTGGGAATTTAGATGCTGTTTTCAGTGCAATGAATAGAAACCATTGAAGGAATTTAAACAGAGGAGTGACACTGTAGAAAGATCATTTTGGGTGCTGGATGGAGAAGATATTGGCAGTGGGAGCAAATCAGGACATTTACTGTTTTGATCAAGGATTTTATAGGTAGTGAAGCCTAAAAGACATGAGAAAAATGAGAATCTCCAGCTCTTAGTCCCCGTCACATTCTGTTGGGTTAAGTGTCTGTGTCGAGTAGATGGTAATAAAATGGCCAGAGCTTACTCCATGGTAAGCCTAAGGTTTAAAAAGAGATTCTTGGCCAGGTGCGGTAGTTCAAGCCTGTAATCCCAGCACTGGGAGGTCGAGGTGGATAGATCACCTGAAGTCAAGAGTTTGCAACCAGCCTGGCCAACATAGTGAAACCCTGTCTCTACTGAAAATACAAAAATTAGCTGGGCGTGGTGGTGGGCACCTGTAATCTCAGCTAGTTGGGAGGCTGAGGCAGGAGAATCGTTTGAACCCAGGAGGCGGAGATTGTAGTGAGCTGAGATTGTGCCGTTGCACTCCAGCCTGGGCAACAAGAACAAAACTCTTTCTCAAAAAAAAAAAAAAAAAAAACAGATATTAGGCAGAACAAATGACTTTTGGAAACTTTTGACATTACTGTCGAAACCTGTCTTGAAACAGTGGTCTTTTGGCTTTAGGGAAACCTGTTATTTGATCTCTTTTCTAGCTCTGTTTTGGTTCTTTCCTCTTACCTCCTGTGATCACCTGATAGCACACATTTCTTAAAATTCACACTTGAACTTGACTTTCCTCTTTCCACTTTCTTTCCTTCAGTATACTGACCCTGTCTCAGCTTAGCAAGTTTGCTCTTGAAGCTTTGATTGGAAGCACCAATGGGACCTTTAAATAAGAAGTTTCCTTAAGCAGTTGGAGGCGTGAATGTCCCTCCAAAAGAAGCAGCTGGACTCAGGAAACACTTTTAATATAAAGGTGCTTGGTAATACCATAGGAGATTCTGGTTCAGTAGGTCTGGGTAGTGCCTAGGAATCTGCTACTTGGCAAAGTCCCAAACCACTGCTATGGAAGTATTATAACCAACTTGGCTACCAGATGTGCCCACCAAAGGCCAGAGTCCAACTCGCTCCTAGCGACTGTGTGTGCTTTCATAAATCCAGGCAGTGTCAGATACACACCACCCTTCTCCTCTGACCCCTCAGGAGAACAGAGCCCTTACTGAGGTCATAAATTGTGCAGTTTAGAAGCTATGTAATTTCAGAAGAGAAGAAAAAAATGTAAAAAGCCAGAGGTGATCTTAGAAAAAAACTAGTAGAACTTCTGAATTTGGGGCAGTAAGGGAGTTAGTAACTAGGAAATAGTTCAATATTAGTATAAATCTATTTATTTGGACATTGCTTTACTCCCCACACTCAGCTGAGAAAGTGCTAGGTGAAGAAGAACGTTCAATGAAAGGAAAAGAAGTAGGTCTTTTCGGATCATGAGATTCTGCAGGTGGAAACAGTCTGGCCAGCTTAGTGACAGACACATTGGGACTGGTGAGGGAGGTTTCCTTTATGGATAGAGAGGAATGCAGCAAGGCATAAGGACAGCGCCAGAAAAAACTGTGGCTGTTTATTCACTTCTATGTAAAGACAGCCCTCAGCTCCCATTCTACTGGGACACAAGGTCTCTGTGGCCAAGGCCAGAACTCTGCCCAGAACCATGAATGTGCAACACTACTTCAGGCATATTGTAGGTTAAATAGTATTCTGTGGGCTGATGGGGGTAGCTAATTCCATTCTTAGAGAAAACTGTTTCAATAGTAAAAATGTCCTAAATTCCCTATAACAAATGTACAAATACATTTTGTAAGGACATATGTGTTTAAGCTTGAAGATTCCTACATACAGCACTTGGAGAAATTCGCTTACACACTAGCATGTGTCCTACAGCCATACTGGAAACACACTGTTTCTTTTTTTTTTAATTTTTTTTTATTTTTATTTATTTATTTTTTTATTGCATTTTAGGTTTTGGGGTACATGTGAAGAACAGGCAAGATTGTTGCATAGGTACACATATGGCAGTGTGGTTTGCTGTCTTCCGTCCCCTCACCTGTATCTGTCATTTCTCCCCATGCTATCTCTTCCCACCTGCCCACCCCCCGTCCCTCCCCCATTTCCCCCCAACGGACCCCAGTGTGTAGTGCTCCCCTCCCTGTGTCCTTGTGTTCTCATTGTTCAACACCCGCCTATGAGTGAGAATATACGGTGTTTGATTTTCTGCTCTTGTGTCAGTTTGCTGAGAATGATGGTTTCCAGATTCATCCATGTCCCTACAAAGGACGTGAACTCATCGTTTTTGATGGCTGCGTAATATTCCATGGTGTATATGTACCACATTTTCCCTATCCAGTCTATCATCGTTGGGCATTTGGGTTGGTTCCAGGTCTTTGCTATTGTAAACAGTGCTGCAATGAACATTCGTGTGCACGTGTCCTTGTAGTAGAATGATTTATAATCCTTTGGATATATACCCAGTAATGGGATTGCTGGGTCAAATGGGATTTCTATTTTTAGGTCCTTGAGGAATCGCCACACTGTCTTCCACAATGGTTGAATTAATTTACATTCCCACCAACAGTGTAAAAGTGTTCCTATTTCTCCACATCCTCTCCAGCATCTGTTGTTTCCCGATTTTTTAATGATCGCCATTCTAACTGGTGTGAGATGGTATCTCAATGTGGTTTTGATTTGCATTTCTCTGATGACCAGTGATGATGAGCATTTTTTCATATGTCTGTTGGCCTCCTGTATGTCTTCTTTTGTAAAGCATCTGTTCATATCCTTCACCCATTTTTGAATGGGCTTGTTTGTTTTTTTCTTGTAGATCTGCTTTAGTTCTTTGTAAATTCTGGATATCAGCCCCTTGTCAGATGGGTAGACTGCAAAAATTTTTTCCCATTCTGTTGGTTGCCGATTCATTCTACTGACTGTTTCTTTTGCTGTGCAGAAGCTGTGGAGTTTGATTAGGTCCCATTTGTCTATTTTGGCTTTTGTTGCCATTGCTTTTGGCGTTTTGGTCATGAAGTCCTTGCCTACACCTATGTCCTGAATGGTTTTGCCTAGGTTTTCTTCTAGGGTTTTTATGGTGTTAGGTCTGATGTTTAAGTCTTTAATCCATCTGGAGTTAATTTTGGTGTAAGGTGTCAGGAAGGGGTCCCGTTTCTGCTTTCTGCACATGGCTAGCCAGTTTTCCCAACACCATTTATTAAACAGGGAGTCCTTTCCCCATTGCTTGTTTTTGTCAGGTTTGTCGAAGATCAGATGGTTGTGGGTATGTTGTATTTCCTGTGAGGCCTCTGTTCTGTTCCATTGGTCTATATCTCTGTTTTGGTACCAGTACCATGCTGTTTTGATTACTGTAGCCTTGTAGTATAGTTTGAAGTCCCCTAGTGTGATGCCTCCTGCTTTGTTCTTTTTGCTTAGAATTGACTTGGCTATGCAGGCTCTCTTTTGGTTCCATATGAAGTTTAAGGTGTTTTTTTCCAGTTCTGTGAAGAAGGTCATTGGTAGCTTGATGGGAATAGCGTTGAAGCTGTAAATTACTTTGGGCAGTATGGCCATTTTCACGATGTTGATTCTTCCTAACCGTGAACATGGAATGTTTCTCCATCTGTTTGTATCCTCTCTTATTTTGTTGAGCAATGGCTTGTAGTTCCCCTTGAAGAGGTCCTTTACGTTCCTTGTTAGTTGTATTCCTAGGTATTTTATTCTCTTTGTCGCAATTGTGAATGACAGTTCGTTCTTGATTTGGCTCTCTTTAAGTCTATTACTGGTGTATAGGAATGCTTGTGATTTTTGCACGTTGATTTTTGTATCCTGAGACTTTGCTGAAGTTGTTTATCAGTTTCAAGAGACTTTGGGCTGAGATGATGGGGTCTTCCAGATATACAATCATGTCATCTGCAAATAGAGACAATTTGATTTCCTCCTTTCCAATTTGGATACCCTTTATTTCTTTTTCTTGCCTGATTGCTCTGGCTAGAACTTCCAGTACTATATTGAATAGGAGTGGTGAGAGAGGGCATCCTTGTCTAGTGCCGGATTTCAAAGGGAATGCTTCCAGTTTTTGCCCATTCAGTATGATATTGGCTGTTGGTTTGTCGTAAATAGCTTTTATTGTTTTGAGATATGTTCCGTCAATACCTAGTTTATTGAGGGTTTTTAGCATAAAGGGTTGTTGAATTTTGTCGAAAGCCTTCTCTGCATCAATTGAGATAATCATGTGGTTTTTGTCTTTGGTTCTGTTTATGTGGTGAATTACGTTTATGGACTTGCATATGTTGAACCAACCTTGCATCCCCGGGATGAATCCTACTTGATCATGGTGGATGAGCTTTTTGATATGCTGTTGCAATCGGTTTGCCAGTATTTTATTGAAGATTTTTGCATCTATGTTCATCATGGATATTGGCCTGAAATTTTCTTTTCTTGTTGAGTCTCTGCCGGGTTTTGGTATCAGGATGATGTTTGTCTCGTAAAATGATTTGGGAAGGATTCCCTCTTTTTGGATTGTCTGGAATAGTTTCAGAAGGAATGGTACCAGCTCCTCTTTGTATGTCTGGTAGAATTCGGCTGTGAACCCATCTGGACCTGGGCTTTTTTTTGGGTGGTAGGCTCTTTATTGCTGCCTCGACTTCAGACCATGTTATTGGTCTATTCAGGGTTTCGGCTTCTTCCAGGTTTAGGCTTGGGAGGATGCAGGTGTCCAGGAATTTATCCATTTCTTCCAGGTTTACTAGTTTATGTGCATAGAGTTGTTTGTAATAATCTCTGATTATGGTTTGGATTTCTGTGGAATCTGTGGTGATATCCCCTTTATCGTTTTTTATTGCATCAATTTGGTTATTCTCTCTTTTCTTTTTATTAATCTGGCTAGTGGTCTATTTTGTTGATCTTTTCAAAAAACCAGCTCCTGGATTTATTGATTTTTTGAAGAGTTTTTTGTGTCTCTATTTCCTTCAGTTCTTCTCTGATCTTAGTTATTTCCTGTCTTCTGCTAGGTTTTGAGTTTTTTTGATCTTGCTCCTCTAGCTCTTTCAATTTTGATGATAGGGTGTCAATTTTAGATCTCTCCTTTCTTCTCATGTGGGCACTCATTGCTATATATTTTCCTCTAGAGACTGCTTTAAATGTGTCCCAGAGATTCTGGTATGTTGTGTCTTCGTTCTCATTGGTTTCGAAGAACATCTTTATTTCTGCCTTCATTTCATTGTTTATCCAGTCAACATTCAAGAGCAAGTTGTTCAGTTTCCATGAAGCTGTGCGGTTCTGAGTTAGTTTCTGCATTCTGAGTTCTAACTCGATTGCACTGTGGTCTGAGAGACTGTTTGTTATGATTTCTGTTCTTTTGCATTTGCTGAGGAGTGATTTATTGCCAATTATGTGGTCAATTTTCGAGTAGGTGTGATGTGGTGCTGAGAAGAATGTATATTCTGTGGATTTGGGGTGGAGAGTTCTGTAAATGTCTATTAGGTTTGCTTGTTCCAGGTCTGAGTTCAGGTCCTGGATATCCTTGTTGATTTTCTGTCTGGTTGATCTGTCTAATATTGACAATGGGGTGTTAAAGTCTCCCACTATTATTGTGTGGGAGTCTAAGTCTCTTTGTAAGTCATTAAGAACTTGCCTTATGTATCTGGGTGCTCCTGTATTGGGTGCGTATATATTTAGGATCGTTAGCTCTTCTTGTTGCAGTGATCCTTTTACCATTATGTAATGTCCTTTTTTGTCTCTTTTGATCTTTGTTGCTTTAAAGTCTATTTTATCAGAGATGAGAATTGCAACTCTTGCTTTTTTTTGCTCTCCATTTGCTTGGTAGATCTTCCTCCATCCCTTTATTTTGAGCCTTTGTGTATCCTTGCATGTAAGATGGGTTTCCTGGATACAGCACACTGATGGGTTTTGGCTTTTTATCCAATTTGCCAGTCTGTGTCTTTTGATTGGGGCATTTAGTCCATTGACATTTAGGGATAGTATTGTTATGTGTGAATTTGATACTGTCATTTTGATGCTACCTGGCTGTTTTGTTGGTTAGTTGATGCAGCTTCTTGATTGTGTTGATGCTCTTTTACCATTTGGTGTGTTTTTGGAGTGGCTGGTACTGGCTGTTCCTTTATATGTGTAGAGCCTCTTTCAGGAGTTCTTGTAGAGCAGGTTTGGTGGTGATGAAATCTCTGAGTGCTTGCCTGTTCACAAAGGATTTTATTTTTCCTTCACTTATGAAGCTTAGTTTGGCTGGATAGGAGATTCTGGGTTGAAAGTTCTTTTCTTTAAGGATGTTGAATATTGGCCCCCAATCTCTTCTGGCTTGTAGGGTTTCTGCTGAGAGATCTGCTGTGAGTCTAATGGGCTTCCCTTTGTGGGTAACCCGACCTTTCTCTCTGGCTGCCCTTAGCATTTTCTCTTTCATTTCAACCCTGGTGAATCTGACGATTATGTGCCTTGGAGTTGCTCTTCTTGAGGAATATCTTTGTGGTGTTCTCTGTATTTCCTGGATTTGAATATTTGTCTGCCTTGCTAGGTTGGGGAAGTTTTCCTGGATAATTTCCTGAAGACTATTTTCCAGCTTGGATTCATTCTCTTCATCACATTCAGGTACACCTATCAGACGTAGATTGGGTCTTTTCATATAGTCCCACATTTCTTGAAGATTTTGTTCATTCCTTTTTGCGCTTTTTTCTCTGTTCTTGCCTTCTCTTTTTATTTCATTGAGTTGATCTTCGACCTCTGATATCCTTTCTTCTGCTTGGTCAATTCGGCTGTTGAAGCTTGTGCATGCTTCACGAAGTTCTCGTGTTGTGTTTTTCAGCTCCATCAATTCACTTAGATTCCTCTCTATGCTGTCCATTCTCGTTAGCATTTCGTCCAGTCTTTTTTCAAGGTTCCTATTTTCTTTATGTTGGGTTAGAACATGTTCTTTTAGCTCACTGTAGTTTCTTACTACCCACCTTCTGAAGTCTGATTCTGTCATTTCATCACCCTCCTTCTCCATCCGGTCTGGTTCCCTTGCTGGTGAGGAGTTGTGATCCCTTTTAGGAGGAGAGGTGTTCTGGTTTCGGGAGTTTTCATCCTTTTTGCGCTGGCTTCTTCCCATTTTTGTGGGTTTATAGACCTGTTGTCTTTGTAATTACTGTCTTTCAGATTGGGTCTCTGAGTGAGCTTCTAGTTCGTGAATGTTGAAGTTACTTCTTTTTTTTTTTTTTTTTTTTTTTTTTAAGCTTTCCTTCTAACAGTCTGGCCCCTCTGCTGTAGGACTGCTGAGGTCCTCTCCGGGCCCTGCTTGCCTGGGGGTCACCTGCAGCAGCTGCAGAACAGGAAGGGTTGCTGCCAGTTTCCTCTTCTGCTATCTTTGTCCCAGAAGGATGCTCGCCTACTGTCAGTCCGTTCTCTCCTTTATGAGGTGAGTCTTTGGATCTATGGGGGTCAGGGAGCTACTTGAGGAGACAGTTTATCTTTTATTGGGGCTTAAGTCCTGAGTTGTGAGCTCCGTTGTTTGTTCAGAGCTGCTGGGCAGGTATGTTTAGGTCTGCTGCAGCTGAACTCATAAAGCACTTTTTGTTCCCAGGTGCTCTGTCCCAGGGAGTTGGAGCTTTATGAGTTTCCATTGCACTACTACCTTTTTTGATTTTTCTTTCAGATCTGACCCGCCCAGCTAGCAGCAGGCCTAGCCACTGCCTGCCCGCAGGGGTTTTGCTGAGCTGCTGTGGGCTCCGCCCAGCTGCCCTGAGCTCTTCCCTGCAGTCCTGTTTATATGGGCGTAGTTAGAACTGTCTCTGCAACAGTGGCCCCGCCTCTGTTATGGGGGACTCTCTCTGTTGTGGCAGGTTGCCTCAGCAATGGCGGGTTGCCTCGGCAACGGCAGCCTGCCTCCATAGTGGTGGAGAGTCTCAGTAATGGCGGAAGCCCCTCCCCCACCGAGCCGGACCGTCCCGGTTCAGCTGTGCTTGGTTTGAAGGGCTCAACCCAGAGGGTTTCCAATTACTGTTTTTGTTTTCGTTGTTGTTGGGGGTGGAGGGCTGGGACCAACGGAGCCTGATCACCTGGCTCCCTGACTCAGAGTCTTTTCTTTTAAGTTGAATGACCCCGGGTTCCAGTGGCTTGTTGAAAAGGCACCGGGATCTCCCGTGCTGCGACTCACTGAGTTGGCTCGAACTGCGGCGCTGGCTCCTGGCGGATTTTTTGCCTAGGAATCTCCTGGCCTGGCTCGCTATTTCAGATGAATGGGCAACTCTGCCGTCTCAGGGCCCTGATCGCCAGCTAAGAGGGCTCCCAGACCAGTGGCTTTTGTAGGGAGAACCGCAGCAACAGGGCGTGGTCACAGCAGCCGAACGGGCGGAATCAGCCCCAGGGGGGCCAAAACAGCCGCACCGGCTGGGACTGCGACGCTGGCGACCCCTCTGCCTGGGTATCTCCTGGTCTGTGGGCAATGAGAGTTCGTCTGGAAATGCGGCGTCCACTTACCCTCTGCACTTTCACTGGGAGCTGAAGTCCTGAGCTGTTCTTAGGCGGCCATCTTCCCAGCATTCCCCCAGGAAACACACTGTTTCTAATATCTCTCATACCCTTTACATTCTTAGATGTTGTATTTTCTTTATCTTGGTAAACTCCAAGAAAAAATGTAGAAAAAGACTTACTGTGATCAATTTACCCATCACATGTTGGGAATAATGAAGAGTCTTGTTAGAGGAAAAGCTTAGTCGTATTAAAGTTAGGTGCAAGTTGCTTATGTGTAAATTTTTCGGAGATATAAATAATATATATCTGCTTCTGTTTGGCAGTCTCTCTATTTATCTGTCTTAAATGTAGTTAACTAAATTGCCCCCACTATTTTTAGGCTACAGGGAAGGGTTTTATCCACTTTCCTCACCCCCGCCTGCATTATATTAACGTCTCTTTTGGCCTCTCCTCTCTCCTTCATCTTTTTCTTTTTAGTCAAAAGCTGTGAACCCTCACTGATAGGGTTTAGCTGTGTCCCCACTCAAATTTCATTTTGAATTGTAGTTTCCATAATCCCCATATGTCATGGGAGGGACCCAGTGGGAGGTGATTGAATCATGAGGGCAGTTACCCCCATACTGTTCTTGTGATAGTGAGTTCTCATGAGATCTGATGGTTTTATAAGGGGCTTTTCCCCCTTTGCTCAGCGCTTACTCCATCCTGCTGTGCTGTGAAGGAGATGCCAGCTTCTCCTTTGCCTTCCTCCACGATTGTAAGTTTCCTAAGGTCACCCCAGCAATGCAGAACTGTGAGCCAATTAAACCTCTTTACTTTTTAAATTACCCAGTCTCGGGCAGTTCTTTATAGCAACATGAGAACAGACAAATACATTCACCTCAGAAAAGTATACACAAAACCCAGCACATTATTTCAGAAGGTTCGTAGAGTCTCCTGTTTTCCAACATATGGCGGGACCTCATGATTAAACATACCTGCTTTCTCATTTTCTCTCTATCCCTCCTCCTGTCTCCTCTCCCTTTTCCTTCCTTTTTCTTCCCTTCCCCTTTCTTTTCTCTTTCTCAAGCTTTCACATATCCACAGGCTTCACAATGAGGAGCCCTCTAAGTGCTTCTGTAGACATTATCTTATCTTGTCTTCAAGATAAGATAATTCAAGATAAGATAATCTTGTCTTCAAGATTCCATTTGGATGCTGATCACCCTGTGCACCATGCCATGCACCATTTTGTGAAGCTCAGTGGAAAGGTTAAGAGGGACAGGAAGCCAGCCGGGGCTCTGCTGTCATAGTTACTTGCCAGAGGAAGGGGTTCACTTTTCTTGCATAAGTTTGCCATCTCTCCTTACCAAGCCCTGTGTCCATAGGTCCTCCCTCAGACAGAGGGAGTACTTTTTCTAATTCACCAACCCAGAAGATAAGCCATTTCCAAATTTTCACAAGGGCACTGGCTAGCAGAGCTGTGGCCTGCTACAGCTGCTTCACCTGTAATGCAGATGTGATTTTCCACATTTTGGAGATGAGGACATTAATGTTAACTGAAGCTAAATTTCTTGCTCAAGTTCACATAATTGGCAAAGACAGAAATCAAGCTCTGTTGGGTCCAAACTTGTAACTCATGTTCTCTTCTCTACTGTTTGCACAATTCCCTCAGTATTTGTCTTGAAGGGCTAAGTTTTGTCATCCTTTCTCAGTGTGACATCTTTTTGAACCATGTTGTAACACTAAGTCTTTAGGAGACCCACAGCCCTGCAGAAAGCAATGCTCTTTTTTTGTTTCTTCTCATCTCTCAATTTCTTGCTTAACCCCACCTCTGCAGTATTCCTCTCTTCACTCAATAAATATTAGATGGTATCCTCTGCTTTCTAGTGCCTTGGTAGAATCAGAAGTAAAACTATATCTACAGATGGAAAATAGAATAAAAATAATACACAACTACATTCTAAAAATGAGAAGCTGAGTGTTTAGTTATTTCGTTGAGGCTTGTCATATTTTCATAAATGCTAGAAGCAATGAGAAGTGATTAGCTATATCTAGTATTAGACATGAAAAAGGATTAAGACATGAAGCAAGTAGTGTGGCTTAATATAAAAAGAATGAAGTTTAGAATTAGGTAAACATATATTTAAATCCCAACTTGACCACTGTTGAGCTGGGCAATTGAGGCTTTTCTTTCTTACCTGTAACATGGGCATTTCAACAATAGCTATCATCTTGAGAATTTAAAAATATTGTGCCTGGTATGTTGTAGGTACTCAGAAAGTATTAGTTTCCTTCTTTCATCTTTCTTTAGATTGTTAGCCCCTTAGAACATCATGTCTTATTAATTTTTATTCTCTGCACTGGTCATGTAAGATATTCAGTAAATATCCATTGAATTCATTATTATCTGCTTTACTCATACAGTTGTAAAAATTAATCCTTAGAGTGATTTCATTTGGATGCTGATATGGTTAGGCTTTGTGTTTGTGTCCCCACTCAAATCTCATCTTGAATTATAATCCCCATAATCTCCATGTGTGAAGGGAGAGACCAGGTGGAGGTAATTGAATCATAGGGATGGTTTCCCCCATGCTGTTTGTGTAATAGTGAATGAGTTCTCGTGACATCTAACAGTTTTATAAGGGGCTCTTCCCCCTTCTTTCGGCACATCTCCTTTCTGCCACATGTAAAGAATGTGCCTTGCTTCCTCTTTGTCTTCTGCCATGATTTTAAGTTTCCTGAGACCTCCCCTAGCCATGCTGAACTATGAATCAATTAAACCTCTTTCCTTAATAAATCACCCAGTCACAGGTGTGTCTTCATAGTAATGTTAAAACGTACTAATACAGATGCTGTTCAGTTAGCTTAAAGCACTATGAAATGTTCTAAGTAATAATCTAAAATAATAAATCTTATCAGGTTTTTTTCCCCAAGACTCACCTGTTCCTCTGATTTCCTATCCGTCAACAGCTCTCAGAAGAGACTTGCCAAGCTTCTGACACTATCACACACTTACTACTTTTAACAGAGGCAGGAGTTGTGGCAAAATCAAAATTATCTCTTTGATTGACAATGTGAAGACATCTCTAAAAGAACAACTTGTGAAACAGAATTTAAAGCTGTCATTTTGGCATTATGGTTTGACATTTGTTTGCAGTTATGTTTTTAAGTGCAATTAAGGGAATCTTGATTTGCATATATATAAGAAATTAGATTCTCATTTTCTTTTCGGTCAAAGAATTTAATAGTTAAAGTTTTTAAAAGAAATACTCTTAATTGTGAATACATTCTAATTTACCTATTGTGCCAACTCCAAAAACGTTATTTTTTAAAGCTATCTGGTAAAATTGCAGGGTAGAAGGTCATAGATAGCCACACCTCCCTCTGAGATATGCAAAGCAAAGACAGCATGACATACTGCTGGCTGGCATAAGCTTCAGCTAGCTTTGTCACTTGTGAATCTTGTCACCTCAGATAGTCATTTATCACTCAGGTCTTCATTTCTTCTAAAACTGAGGGAGTTGTATTAATATATTTCTAAGGAATGAAAAGAAAGAATCACTACATCCCCAGAGAATAAAGCAATGCCAGACACATAGTCAGCACTCAATATTTGCTGGATGGATGGATGCATGGATGAAAATGAATTTAATTTGTATCAAACAACTGATCGTAGAATTTAAAACTGGGAAGCTCCAGTTTTTCTATCAGACCAGAGAACTTTTGACTTGCAAACATTAGATCTAGGAGTACAATGAGAACTCCTGGATTCTGGTGGTAATCTTCTTTATTAGATTCTTTGTAAAATTCAAATTTAGGATCTCAATCTGTGGTGTTTCCTATAATTTTAAAACATCAACATCTCTTGAACTGATCCTAGAAAGAGAAGTTCAATAACTAGCTATTCATTTTCAGCTACTTATAACATGGAAAAATATGTACTATGCCTTTACAATAAATATTTTATTTCTACATAATTCTTCTAAATTTCTAGCAAAAAGTCCTTGAGTCAGAGTTGGTCCTTCATAGTTTTTTTCAACACAAGATTGTTTTCTCTTTATCAATGTCCTAAGATTGTTTTATGATCTTAAACAATGTATGAGCCCCTCCATGGTTGTACTGTACAAGTGTGATTTTCATTTTTGGAATCTGTATTATCTTTTTCACAGACTTAATCATTCCTATATACATTGCTCACTGTTCATCCCATTCTAATCAAGTATAGTGAGTGCATATAACATCATATATAGTTATTCTTTCTGCTTTATCCCAGTAAAGAGACTCACTAAAGATTTATTAGAGCCAGGAATGGAGGCTGTGCACGGAATCAAAGAGGTATAACAGCCCTTTTCATTTCAGTAGCCATAATATCAAGCAAAATTACCACACAGATACAAATTTATATTTTTATAACTGTTTACTCAAAACACCATATACTTTGTTGGAAATAACATAAAGAACTTTATAATTCCTTGAAAATTCAGTGAATAATCATACTTCATAAACATTGTTTGCATCCTAGCCTACTATATTTTACCTGCTATAATCTACTAAACTTTTTAAGTTTTTCTTCTAAAAGGATACATTTAACATGAATTCCTTGTACTGAGTCCATCAGAGGAATGCATTTGAAATGGATTCTACTTTTATGGTATCAAAATTATAACTATATCCAAGAAGACTGAAATTCAAGCAACTCACATATTCAGTACCATCTACTTTATAGTAAAGGTAGTTTCTAATGTACTCACAGGCACTATCAGGAGGTGCTCATTTGGATTTTCTAATCAATAAGACTTCTTTTCCAACAAGAAACCTAATTTAAGGAATTAAATGGATCAAATTGTTAGGCTGTCTAGACACTTCGAACAAACACTTGAGCAGACAGGTTTATTCTATGACCCTTGCATTTGAAAACCGGGTGAAGTGCTACTTTATTTCCATTGACAGCTGCTCCTTAGCTTGATCAAGTTACTATCATGAGATTTTCATATTATTGCTGAAGTTGTATAATATCACTTACAGGAAGACCATTGTATTCTTTTTATATTGCTCCTATAACAAATGACCACAAATTTAGTGGATTAAAATAACACAAATGTATTGTCTTATAGTCCTGGAGGTCAGAAGTTCAAATGAGTTTTATAGGGCTAAAATCAAGGTGTCAGCAGGGCTGGTTCCCTCTGCAGGATCCAGAGAAGACATTCCTTACATCTTCCATCTATTATGAATCATCAGAATTCCTTAGCTCCTGGCCACGTGAATCTAATCTCTGCTTTCATTGTCATGTAACCTTTCCCCACACTAACCCTCTTGCCTCCCTCCTGTAAGAGAACCTAGTAATTACCCTTAGCGCCCATCCAGATAATTCAAAATAATCTCCTTACTTCAAGAACCTTAACTTTATCACATTTACAAAGTCTTTTTTCCCACATAAGGAAACGTACAGATTCAGAAATGGACATCTTTGGACGGGATTATTCAGCCTATCACACTGTGATAAGCTAAAAGATAGCTATTATCAACCCTATAGCAACCACTAAAATAAAAATAAACAAAGAGTTATGAAGCCAACAAAGAAGATAAAATTGAATCATAAAACATGCAAAATCCAAAAGAAAACAGAAAGTAACGGGAAAAAGAACAGATGGGAAAAATAGGAAACAAGTGACAAAATGGTAGATTTAAGCCTAACTATACCAATGATTAAATTAAATGTACATTGTCTAAATATTCTAATTAAAATGAAGAGATTATCAGATTGTATAAGAAAGTAAGATTTAGATATATGCTGCCTGCAGTAAACATATTTTAAATATAAAGACATAGGAAGTCAAAAATAAGAGAATGGGAAAAGATATACCATGCTGACCCTAATCAGAAAGCTGGAATGGGTTTACAAAGTAGATTTGGAGAAAAAAAAATATTACCAGAAGTAAAGAAGTTCATTTTATAATGGCAAGTAGGTCAGTTTATCAGGAGGACATAAAAATTCTAAATATTTGTATATATAATAACAGACCTTAAAAATACATGAAGCAAAAATTGGATGAAATTCCAAGAAGTAGGCAAATTTACAATTATTGTTAAAGATCTCAATAACCCCTTAGTTTCAGATAAAACAAGTAATAAACATCCTAATAAACATCCTAATAAAAAATGAACAAAAGACTTGAACAGACACCATCAAATATATACAAGTAATAGAACAATCAGGCTATAGAAAATCAAGCTATAGGAGACTTGAACATTGTAATCAATTAACGTAACGGACATTTATACAACATTTCACCCAACAACAACAGAATACACATTTTCCCCTTATGGTTATACAGATTACTCACTGCAGTAGACCATATAATTGGGACATGAAATAAAACCAAAGAAATTTTGGAGGATTTGAATAATACAAAGTACTGTATGTTCTCTGGTCACAGTGTAATTAACTTAGAAATCAAATACAGAAAATTATCTGGATGCTCCCCTAAATATTTGTAAATTATATAACAATTCTAAATAAGACAGTGGTCAAATGAAATATGAAAAGTGAAATTAGAAAGTATTTTGAACTATCAAAATTTATGGGATGTCACCAAGGAAAAACTTAGGAACAAGTATCTCTGTGGAGATACTTTTTCCACTAGAAAAAGAAGCAAGGGAAAAAATTTCAAGATAGTCAGAAGAAGGTAAAAAAGATTAGAGCAGTAATCAATGGAAAACAGGAAAACAATAGACTATCAGTGAAACAAAAATTTGTTTCTTTCAGATCAATAAAATCAGTAAACCTCAAGGTAGACTAATCAGGAATAAAAAAGGTAAGTCAGAATTACCAATATCAGAAATAAGAGGGATGACACTACTACAGATCCCTTAGGTAGTAAAATGATAATAGAGAAATATTATGTACAGCTTTATGCCATTAATTTTGACAAGTCTGATGAAACAGACAAAATTTTTTAAGCAAACTACCAAAGCTCCTGAAGAAGAAATAGATAACATGAATAGCCCTATATCTTTTAAAGAAATTGATCTGTAATTTAAAATCTTCTCACAAAGAAAACTTCCAGTCCAGAAGATTTTACTGGTAAATTTTACCAAGCATTTAAGGAAAAAATAATGCTATTTCTACACAAACTTCCTGAAAATTGAGTGAGAAAGAATAGTTCCCAACTTCATTTATGAAGCCAATATTACTCTGCTAACAAAACCTGATGAAGACATAACAAGAAAATTAGCAGACCAACATTCCTAAGGAACATTGATACAAAAATTCTAAAAAATTTTTAGCAATTTGAAGGGGCCAAAATCAAGGTAACGTCTAAAAAGGAAATAAATCATGAATAAGTGGAGTTTATCATAAGAATATAGGATTATATATCAATGACATTCCACAGATAAAAGAGATAAATTCATAAAAACGTCAGTGACTTTCCACAGATAAAAGAGAAATTCAACTTCATCAAAATTAAAAACTTGTTCTTCAAAAGACACTTTAAAAGAATGAAAATAAAAACCACAAACTGGAATAATATATTTACAAAGGATCTATTTAATAAAGGAGTTTTTCTGTAATATAAAAAGATCTAGAAGCTCAGTTATATGAACATAAACATCCTAATTAAAAAAATGAACAAAAGACTTGAATAGATACCACCAAATATGTACAGATGACCAATAAAATAATCACATAAAATGATGCTCAGTATCATTACTCATTAGGGAAATGCAAACTAAAACCACAATGAGATACTACTATACATTTTTAGAATATATAAAAATTTAAAACCTGGAAATATCAAGTGTTGACAAAGATATGGAGGAACTGGAACTCTTAAAATCTTCTGGTGGGCATGCCAAATAGTACAACTTATTAGAAAAACAGTTTGGAAGTTTCTTTAAAAGTTAAATATATACCTACTTTGTTACCCAGTAATTTCATACCTATATATTTACCCAAAATAAATGAAACTATATGTCAATACAAAAACTTGTACATAGATATTGATAGCAGCTTAATTTGTAATAGCCAAAATATATGTGACAACCTAAGTGTTCACCAACAGATGAATGGATGAGCAGATTGCAGTTTATCTGTACAATGGAATACTACTCAGCAATAAAAATGAATAAACTATTGGTAAGGTACAACCTGGATGAATCTAAAATAATTATGCTGAGTAAAAAATGCCAGACCAATAAAAGAATACATTGTGTGATTTTATATGTAGAGATATGTAGATATATTCTGAAAATGCAGACTAATCTATAGTGACAGAAAACAAACCATTGATTGCCTGGAGGAGAGCAGCAGGAATGATGGATTACAAAGAGGCAACCCCCTCAACCACCCATTAACATCTACAGACCATAAGGAAGTGGAGAAAGCTGCTTATGTCCCAAAGGGCAAAACATCTAAGAGCTTCTCCAGATGTGGCCAAGCCAGATAATGAAAAAGAGGCACATTTCAGAGAGGAAAGCTAGGAGGTATGGCAAAAATTGAACTTAGAAATTACTGCCAGTAAAAAGAATCATAGTCCAAGCAAGAAATGTTCCCCTCCTTTAGGGTAAGGTTCCTGTGGGATTTCAGAGTTGTGATGTAGTCCATCGGTGCCAGTCAGGTGACTTACAGTGCGCCTCCCCGTGAGAGGACTATGCTATCCACACCTGATTGCTATCAGACTTGGTCAATTGATTTGTTCTTGCCATTGAAATGTGAGAAAAGTAATATATACCAATTCCAAGCAGAAGCTTTAAGAGATTCTTATGTTTTGGCTTTTTCTTGCCACAGTAACAGCATTCTCAAATAAAAGCTCCTCCCTGTGCTATATCCTGGTACAAAATGTGGAGCAAGGAAGCAGGTAACATATAGTAAAAGAAAAAAAAATGGTATTGTAAGCCACTGAGAGTACATGCATGTTAAATTTAAGATGTTTCTAAAATAAAGTAAAACAGGTGGAGAGTTGAATACATGAATCAGATAGGAACAGATCTGAACTAGAGATAAAATTTGGGAGTTGTAAGCAGCTAGATTGCATTAGAAGATGAGTCTGCAAGGGACACAGGAATGGCCAGATATTTGGAAGAAAGCTTTGAGTAAAATTTTAATGTAATCTCACTTTTGCTGTCCTCATTATTCATTTCTTTTGCTTCACTTCCATTTCTCTAGCCTAGAGACTAAGGTGCAAGCATCAGAGCCTGCTGGGTCTGCCTCACACTTTAGTATTTGCTGGATTTTCAGCACAGTTTGGACAGTGACTCTCCCTTCCTAATTCACTTCTGTATGTCCAGAGAGGACAGTAAACCCCATCACATGGGAGAGAGACCTACAACTCACCTGCACATTCCTTCACCTTGGTTTTTACCTTGAATTCCCTTTCTTTCACATATGCATTCTACTTTGTGCTCTGGCTATGTCAATAATTGTTTTTTTTATAAATTTTGAGTAGATACATTGAAGGTTTATATAGGTATCAAATATAAAGAGCTATAATACAATGAACATCTGTTTGTCAACCACTCAGTTTAGGAAAAAGAACTTTACAATTATCTTTTGAAGTTTTCTTGTGCTTCTCTCCAATTCCATCTCATTCTCTCCTTCCTCAGAGATAACCACCAGACTGCATTTTGTGGTTTTCAGCAAATGAGGAATAGAAGGAAACTTCCTCAAACTGATAATGAGCATCTACCAAAAACTACCGATAATATCTATTGTGTCCATGCTTCTTTCTATAATTTTATCAAGCATGTTTGTATTCCTAAAAAAAAAAGTTACATTTTGCATGTATTTTTATCTTCGTATAAATAAAGTTATTATTCTAATGTGTTCCTTGTGCTCAATATTATTTTCCTGGGATTTGTTTATGACATTTCATGTAGCTGAGGATTATTCATTTCTTCATCTATATTGTGTGCTAAGGGATATCACAATTTATCTATTCTGCTTTAGCCTTATTCCATTAGTTTTGATAGGTAGTATTTAGTAATTTCATTATTGTTCAGGTCTAAGTATATTTAAATACCAATTGTGATTTTTGACCCATGAGCTATTCAAAAATACACTTAAAATTTTTTTTAGGGCTGGGCGCGGTGGCTCACACCTGTAATCCCAGCACTTTGGGAGGCCGAGGTGGGCGGATCACGAGGTCAAGAGATCGAGACCATCCTGGTCAACATGGTGAAACCCCGTCTCTACTAAAAATACAAAAAATTAGCTGGGCATGGTGGCGCATGCCTGTAATCCCAGCTACTTAGGAGGCTGAGGCAGGAGAATTGCCTGAACCCAGGAGGCGGAGGTTGTGGTGAGCCGAGATCGTGCCATTGCACTCCAGCCTGGGTAACAAGAGTGAAAAACTCCGTCTCAAAAAAAAAAAATTTAGCTGGGCGCGGTGGCTCAAGCCTGTAATCCCAGCACTTCGGGAGGCTGAGGCGGGTGGATCACGAGGTCAAGATATCGAGACCATCCTGGTCAACATGGTGAAACCCCATCTCTACTAAAAATACAAAAAATTAGCTGGGCTTGGTGGCGCATGCCTGTAATCCCAGCTACTCAGGAGGCTGAGGCAGGAGAATTGCCTGAACCCGGGAGGCGGAGGTTGCAGTGAGCCGAGATCGTGCCACTGCACTCCAGCCTGGATAACAAGAGCGAAACTCTGTCTCAAAAAAAAAAAAAAAAATTAAATACCTGAAGCTATTTATCTTCTGTTACTGACATTTCTCTGTTTTCATGGAATATACATTATCATAGTCTGTTCTGTAGAAGTATAACATAAAGCACATATGTAATTTTAAAATGCTTAGTTGCCACATTAAAGACTAAAAATAAACAAGTAAAATTAATTTTAATAATTTAACCCAAACTATCCAAACTATTATCATTTAAACGTGTAATTATCTTAAAATGTTATCATGGGTATTTTAATTTTTTTGTACTAAATTTTCAAATTGGTATGTATTCTACATTTACAGTACATCTTAATTTGAATGGGCCACATTTTAACTGCTCAATAGTTACATAAAGCTAGTGGTTACCATATTGAACAATGCAGGTTATAGTATAACAATTGTTTGAAATTAGCTAAAACAGCTTTTTGTCCTAGAAGTGGTCAATTCCATATGAGCTGGAAAATAATGACGCATTTATTCACTAATTATGTACAAGGTTCTATATGTGAACCTTAAATCTATCTTATGAACCTTCAGTCTTCTATATCTTTAATGAATTATTTCTTTGCTTGATCCTGGATTGCTACATTACACAACTATAGCAAAGATACTCACATAACAGTCTGGAGTTGTGCAGTTTATACTTCCACTGACATATGTGGTGGTCCTGGGATGATCTGTCTATAACTAAGAAAGCTATGGTAGATTCTACCACTAAGGTGTGGATTTAAGAATTTCTTTGTACAGTTATATCAAATTTTGCTTTATATATTTTAAGGCTATTTTAATAGGCACATAGAAGTTTAGAATTGTCATAGTAAATTAAACTTACCATAATTATCAACTCTGAATAATGATTTTTGACTTACAGTCTACTTTGCCTGATATTAGCATACTTACCTACTTCCTTTTCCTAAATATATCCCTGATGTATCTTTTCTAAACTTTTCCTTTCAGTATTTCCACGTCCTATGTTTTAGGAATCTCTCTTATAAAATGCATATAGCTAAAGTTTGTTTGTTTTTGTCAAATCTGATTCTCTCTTAACTCATGAGTTTAGTTTATTTATCATTATTCTGATTATTTAAGATTTTAATTTCTCTCTCTTTTTCTATACTATTTTCTCTTTTTAGGCCTTTTTGCAGAAAGGATTGCTGGACTTCTGTTTGTTTTCTTAGTGCACTTTTTCACTAATAGTATATTTTGTTTTTATTCTTTTAGAGTTCACTCTTGAAAGTTTGCCATGCATACTTAATGAAGTCTAAGATTAATATCTTAAACTCCTCTCAAATAATGTAAGGGCCAGAGAACACTCAGTTGTGATAACTGCTCTCCTTACATCCATCCTACATTTTTGTCCAGTATTCTAGTTCTTTCTTATTAGTTTCACTAATTGCACTTAATTAAAAATATGTTAATGCAGGCAATATTTACTTCTACTTACCTATATACAGGGCTAGCTATAATTCTGGAAAGAGAAATCTGGGAGTTTCTTTTTTTTCAATCACTTTCCCTCAAATTATATTAATATCTGGATTACCAAATCAAATGTGCCTTCTTATATTTATAGCATTAAAATTGGCTAGCCTAGAAATGTAAGCACTATTTTTATGGTAAAAATGTTTAATAATATAAGAGTGACACTAGAATGGAGCTCAAAAGATTGAGAAGCTACTACAGTACTCTAGGTGGGAGATAAAGTCAAGAAACTTAACAAGGGTTTTGGTAGTAGGAAAGGAGGAAATACTTTTAGATACCCCAAAGAAGCAGACTATACATAACTTGCTGTTACATGGTTGTGATAGAACAGAGAGAAAGAAATGTCAGAGATGACTCAAACCTTCAAAGATGACCCTTGAAGGTTTTCAGAAGTCAGGAGGAAAGGAAAGATTGAAGAAGGTGGTGTTTAATTTGGTTTTTGATGTATAGAATTATTGGTGTTGATGGGTCATTAGGGTGGAGGTGTGGAACAGGCAATTATAAATCGAAGTCACAAGTTTTTGCAGAAGGGTAGGAGCTAAAAGGAAGTGAGGGATGATGAAAAACAAAAGGATTAGGAGAAGGAATGAGCAATGGAGAAGAATCCCATGCATAGAACATACAAAGAGTCACAGTGATTATGCAAGGAGGAAGGACCCTTGATCATTAAGCGTGATTTTGCTGCTACTAGTGATTCCCTATCTTAATTTCAGTGCCCCTGTGAAATTTTCTCTTGAATTTCCTCCTGTCCTTACTTCCATCCAGAGGATCCCAAGCTAAGCATTAAGATCTGCTTATGTAGATTAAGATGTTAAAGTGATCTTTATGTTTTCTAATTTCTAATATGTTCTATACTGTATTCCATCCCTGACATCACACATCTCTCTACTTAATTTGGTTTGTTCATATCAATATTTGAGATAAGTAAAGGAAAGAAAATTATACAGGTAAGTAAAAGAAAGGAACTGCCAACTTATATTGATTTTATGGCATATCCCAACATATTTTCCTTTTTTAAAAGGAACCAAATATTGTCTGGTGCTGTTACAGAATTTCCTCATACAGTTTTCAACCACAACTTGCAACATTTTGTTTTTTGCACACATGAATAGCCAGAAGACATTTTATTGTATTTGTGACTCTGCATATGTGGTTAGTATTTATTGCAAAAATAATATCTTACTACTTATTAAGCAAAAATTAATCCTGGGAAAATACCATGTACACAGCACTTATAAACTGCTGTTAATAGTTCAAATGATATATAATAGCAGCATATATACTACTAAAGAAAATAAACAGATTAAGTTGTAAAGTAATATCTTCTGAGCCAGGAACTGCAACTTAGGAATTGCATTACGGGTGAGCACTGACTTATTTGTCGGGTTTGATTTTCAGGGAATTGATGCTGATTTCACATCAGAAAAGCATTGAGCAGCTGCAGGAAACCCTTAGACAGAAGCTGCTGAGTGATGATAACTGGAAGGAGAAGGTAATGGTAGTGTGGTTTTCATCAGCATGCAACCTATTTGCTTTTTAAAAACTCTGTCCATTTGTCAGAAGACTCTTCCAGATAGATTTCTTTGCTTCTATGCACACTTTTGATTCTTTCTAGAATTTCCTAGGCCAGACATGCTTATGGAGTGTGTTTTTTCCAAAATATTATACAACATAATGGGAAATAAAAAACTAGAACACATTTTGAATTCTTGTAAGGTAGCTCTTGGTTCTCATGCAAAAGCACATTTTTTTTGCTTTTAAGTATTTTCTTATTTCCCCATTAACTGTCACAGTCTACATTTGATCATTTTCTTAAAACCAAGGAAATAATTCTTACGACTTTTCTGCTTCTCTTAGAAGATAAAAGAATGGAAAATTACTTAAAATTATTCAGTTTTGGACTCTTGACATATTTACCCTGACAAAGTAAAATGAATAAGCATTTAGCTTGCTATTATTTACAGAGAAATGTTTGCTGTTAGAGTACAAAAAAATTGCATTGATTTTGGTCTTTGGACTTTTTTATAGTTTTCAAAGTTTCAACAATGAATATGTATTACTTTCATAATTTTAAATAATAAAAGTAATATTTAAAAAAAATTTTAGTCCCTACCTTCTCAGGCCATCCACAGGTCTAGTCATTGAGTTAAAAGCAGTCTTCTTTCTGCCATAAACTTCTAGTACTCCTTGACTGATCCCTGGGCCCTATTCTACACACTGACCCAAAGCATTCCCAACTCATTCTTTTCCATGAGTGTTATCTATGCCTAACACTGTCCTTCTGCCTTGGTTTTCTTATTATGTCTTAAATTTTCCTCCAGAAATGGAGCTGGTTTCCAAAATTCTGATTGTTTGACTGAAGTCCTGACAACTTGTTTGGATTTTGCCAGATTCTTCTCCTTCAGGATACAACCCCATAACTTGTAACCTCAGCAACAAGCAGTGGCCTCCTTCAGACTAACTCAGGAATACCTCACTCCACCATCCAGCATACTGAAACCTGTTAGGCGTTCTTGCTGGCTCAGATCATTTTTAAATTTGTTGCTTTCGTTTCCAGTCTTCAAATAGTTGGCCATACTCAGCCAAAAGTAGCTGTCTAAAAATAAGTATCCCTTCCCTTGTCCATCAGGCTCCACATCAGGATATAATAAAAATAATCACTGTAACAATAGTACCCCATGGGCCAAAACGAAATTGGAGAATATGGACTAACATTACTATTTGTATCTCATTCTTATTTTGTTTTCTTTTGTAACATAGCCCTTTTCTTTTTCTTCTTCTCTAAGGCCCACCTTCTTTAATTCTTTCTAATTTTCATTAACCTCAGGGTATTCCACTGAGTGGTCTGTACTTATTCACTTTCCCTATCCTTTCCAATCTATGTTTAAAAATTGAAAAGGAAGATTATCAAGCCTATTTTATGTAATCCAAAGTATTCAAATTAGGACAATGAAAGATTATGGTTTATCCATCCAACTGATAGAATAGTTTAACGCTGTGGTTAACATCTAGTAAAATCATCTCTCATACTTACTCTTTAAGGGACTAGAAATTAAAACAACCTTTTTGGAAAGCAGTTTGTCAATATGTATCAAGAGATATTGTAAACTTCCCATCCTTTAACTCAGAAATTTTAATAAAGGAATTAACATGGATAGAGATTCAGGGAGTCATTCCTCTTCTAAACTCCTGAGCTTCTCTTGGTATGAAGGAGTAAACTTTCCTGTTTTTGCTTGTGTAGAAATTTCCCATCTCCATATTCACACCTCACTAGGGGTTTTTGGATGCACTTCACTGGAGAAAAGTTCTCTGTTTATGATTCCCTCCCTCTAGTACTTCTGTTCACTGTACCCTGTCCTTGAGTTGCTAACACAGAGTAGAACAAGTTAGTGTTAGCATCTGACATGTAAAAGCGTTTATGTTCTTGCTTGATGCTATCAAGTTAATCTGGTGGTAAAAATAATTCTATATAAAATTCTATAAGTTCTTGTTAAGACCATGATATCTTTCTAATGAATTAATTATACTGCAGAGGTATTATGGCATGTATAATTTTATATAGTATAAATGGACATTTCATTTGGTTGAAAGGACATGACTTCTTGTTAATAAATGTTATTATTTAGCTAGCAGTAAATCAAGATCCAGACCAGGAAAGCCAAGGAATAATAATTATGCCTTGGCTGTGTTAGCTATTGAGACATGAATAAAAAGTTCTCTAAAAGTCCTCTCATGAGAAAGTAGAATCGTTAATATGACATTGTCATCTTTTTCTTGGGTCACTGTGCCTTTGCCAAAGAATGAAATGTTCTTTTTACAAATATATAATACACATAACAAAATAAACTTCATAGCTTAAATTGTTTTAACATGCAAAAAAGTAGATAGCAATTTGTGTCTGTGCCTAATTATTTTAGAGTATGTAAAAAGCACATAATAAGATCAATAGTTGCTATGCAACAAGGATGGCACATTTTAAAATAACTGCATATTTACTAATTGTCATGGATTTTTGTTTATTTCAAGTATTACTATTTGCAGAGAGCAAATTAATGTGCATGCTGAACCTTTAAAAGTGGTTTTAAATGTACAGTGTTGTTACTATTTAGTTAAAATTTTGTAATTAAAAAATCCTAAAGCCACACTGCTTACATAATCAACTCACATTTATTTAATCACTATAACTTTATAGCACAATAAGCAAATTCCAAGCAAATATTTTCTTAGATTATCATCAAGATATCACACTTAAGAACCTTTTTTTTTTTTTTGGTGGCGGGGGATGGAGTTTCACTCTGGTTGCCCAGGCTAGAGTACAATGACATGACCTTGACTCATCACAACCTCCGCCTCCTGAGTTTAAGCAATTCTCCTGCCTCAGCCTTCAGAGTAGCTAGATTACAGGCATGGGCCAACGCACCCAGCTAATTTTGAATTTTTAGTAGAGATGGATTTTCTCCATGTCAGTCAAGCTGGTCTTGAACTTCCAACCTCAGGTGATCTGCCTGCCTTGGCCTCCTATAGTGCCGGGATTATAGGTGTGAGCCACCCCATCCAGCCCCAAGAACATTTTAGAATTGCACTATTGACCTCATTTAAAATAGTGCATAGAGCTTTTGAGAAACCAGTAGTTAAAGCAAACAAATAAAACCTTGTTTTTTGGCCGAATCAGCTGGATTGATAGTGAAAATGCAGGTAAAAAAAAGTTTACATCAAGAAATAGTCAATTTCAAAATTGAAGGGAGGCAAAAAAGAATCTCAAATTCTTTCTTGAAATGGAAAAACCAAATGACTTGATGTGTTTTAGTATACTATTATTAAAATAAAAGGAATAATTTCTGACATATAAAATATGACAGATGACATCGTTATTTATAAATAAATTTAAAAATAAATAAAGTTAAAAATATCAATTTTAACTTATGAATAATAAACATGGCTAAAAGGAATATTGAGGACACACTTTAATTTTTATATTTTTTAAAATGCAGTTTTAGAAATTGAATTAATAAAATCCCCAGATTTTAGATCTGGAGTGGCTTGCAAAAATTATCTTATAAACCACTAATCTAGAAAACAAAAAATAGTCTCCCATTATTAATGTAATTTTAATCATTATGACATTATTATTCCCATTTTGCACAGTTTAAAAAAGACTTAGAGAAGTTAGGTAATTTGGCAAAGTTACAAAGGCAGGAAATGAGCTAAGAATCAAATTCCATGTATCTAAATACAAAGTTCAATATTTCTGCATTTGACCAAGATGGAGTAATAGGGATCAAGTTTACCCTCCTACCTGAAACAAATAAAACAGTGAAGAAAAGATAGAAAACAATGATTTTGAGACATTGGACATCAGGCAATGAAGGAAAGTGATTCTTGGAAACAGAAGAGAAACAAGATGAGTTGTATGATTGCCATAACTTAGTGCTTTGAAAGAAATTTCAGGTCATGATGCAGGGAGTGGGAATCCAGTTTGAAACTGTTAGATTCTTTGAGTTGAGGGAACCTTGCAGAGTCCTGGGAGATCATGGTGGGTAAAGTTCACAGATAGTGTTCACAGAGTAGCTGCACTGTGAACTTGAAGACACAGCAATAGAAAAACTTTTCAAATAAAACATGATATAATAGACTCTAAAACAAAAACAAACAAAACTCAAAAGGAACATCAGTGAGCCATGAGACAGATTCAAGTGGCCCAATATAGGTGTAATTGAAATTCCTGAAGGACAGGAAACAGAAGAGGGGAAAAAAATAAACTGAAGAAATAATGACTGAAAGTTTTACAAATTTAATGAAAACTAAACACCCACAGTCTTAAGAAGCTCAACAAGCCTGAGGTACAAGAAACGAAGTGCACCACGGGAAATTATAATCCAGTTATCCAAAACAGTAATAAAAAGAAATATTTTAAAGCAACTGGATTTTTTTAGAAGGCATTATATAGAGAGGAAGAAAGGTAACAAAAATAGATTTTTTTAAAAAATCAGAAACAATGCAGGCAAAAAGACAGTAGGATTGAAAGTACTGAAAGAAGACTGGGGGGGAAGTGAGGAAAGCTGTCAACTTAGAACTCACACCAAGTGAAAATATCTTTCAAATATAAGTAAAATGGAGACTTCTTCAGAAAGCACTGAAAAAATTAATTACCAATAGACTCACACTATAAAAAATGTTAAAAGAAGTCCTTTAGTCAGAAGGAAAGTATATCAGATTAAAATGTGAATATACACAGAGGAAGGTAGAAAACCAGAAATGGTAACACTGTGGATAAAGATATGGGGTGTTTTCTCATTATTTAAATTTTTTAAAATGTAATTGATTAAATAAAGATAATCTATGAGATTTATAACATATAGAAACAAAATAAATGATAATAACAATGGCAGAGAGGGTAGAAGTGTAAATATATTACTGTGAGATTCTTATAATGATATATTATTAGATAGTAGACTGTATTGAATTGAAGACATGTTTTCCAAACCCTAAAATTATAAATAATAAGCTAATAATGGAGACAACATTGAATTTTAAAATATAAATTCTAAACAAGACAGGAAAATAAGGGAAACAAAAAAGATGAGATGGGCCAAATGGAAAACATAGCAAGACAGTAGATTTAAAGCTAATCATATCAATAATCACATTAAATGGAAATGATCTCAACCAGAGATCAGCAAACTTTTTTTATAAAGGACCAGTTAGTAAATATTTTTGTTTTGTATGACATACAGTCTCTGTCACAACCATTCAACCCTGTCATTATAACACATAAAAACAACCATAGGCAATATGCAAATGAATGGGCATGGCTGAGTTTAGTCTGTGGGTCATGAATTGCTAAGTTCTGTTCTAAATATTCTGTTAAAAAGGCAGAGATTTTTATGTTGGATAAAATAAAATAAACACCTTACTATATGTTGCCTATAAGAAATGCACTTTAGGATGTGAGTGAGATCTGGCTGTGACATCTGTCACCCTGTTGATTGCCAGGGTTGATTTGGCCGATAACAGCTGGCTAAGCAGGTGTCCGCATCCTCTCTTACCGTCCTCTATGTGTCTCTCTTGAAGCTGCACGTGTTCTGGTGGAAGAGGATGACCTACCTTTGTAGAGGAAGACCATCCTTCTGTAAAGGGCATAAGAGTAGCTGTCCTCCCCTGCTAGAAGTTCTAAATTAGCTCTGAAGAAATGTGCTTTAACATAAACGCACAATAGATTAAAAGTAAGGAATGGCAACACAAGTCAAAAGAAAGCTGGAGTAGCTATATTACTATCAGGCAAAGTAGATTTCAGAGCAAAGCAATCAGAATACTTAAAATTTTGCAAGGATTAAAGAAAGACATTGAATAATGATAAAGGGGTCAGTTCATCAGAAGGATATAATAACCGTAAATGTTCATTCACCTAATAACAGAGCTTACAAATAAATGAAGCAAAACCTGATAGAACTGTAATGAGAAATAAATCCACTAATTAGAGTCTATATATATATTATATACATATATATATAAATTCACATATTAGAGTCACTCTAATATGCTCTCTCAATAATAGATAGAGAAATGGCCACACAGTCAGTAAGGATATATACAATAGAAAATAGTATAAATTTATTAACAGATATATTGAACAATATTGTTAACAAACTTGACCTAAATGATATTTATAGAATTCTCGATTTGACAGCAGAATACACATTCTTCTCAAGTGCACATGAACCTTTTACCAAAATCCACCATATTTTGGCTTATAAATAAATCCTAATAAGTTTAAAAGGATTTAAGTCATACAAAGTATTTTCTCTGACCACAATGAAATAAAATTAGAAATCATTAGCAGAAAGTTATCTGGACAATCCTAAAATATTTTGAAACTAAATAAATACCAAGTCCATGCCCCAAGCTTACTATGCTGTATAGATGTAGGGGTCGGGGGACAGGTTACATGGAAAAACTAAACACACTGAGCTATAGAGTTCACCGGAAACATATGAGTATACACAAACCTTTTCCATCTTGTGGTAGCTCTATGATCTTGGTGAAGTCACTTCTCTGAGTCTATTTCTTAATCTAGACAATGGGAGTAATAATTCTATTATTGTATGTTATTCTCAGAATTGTTGTAAGAATTAAATGAGTTAATATATAGAAAGTGTCCTATACTATATCACCCTAGCTTGTATTCATGTACTCAGTGAACGTTCTCTCCTTCCATAGTAAGTTCACATAGTTTTTGACAGGATTTGACCTGCAGCCTACATATTCTGATTCCTTAGCATTCCTTTTTTACTGTAATAATTTTCAACCAGTATTCATTTTTAGTTTTTGTAAAATAATACAATAATTTATTTTAGGAAACATATCTTTAAAAATTATATATGCATATCAAATATAAACAAATCATTTGATTCCTTCTTTGGTATCTAAAACTCCCATTGGTTTTAAAGGTATCATTGAGTAGTAAGTGATCATATTATAATGTGGTGATTGGCTCCATGGGCAATTAGAAAATGATAATAACAAAGTCAACCACAAAGATCTCACTTGGAAAATAGTGTAAAGACAGTATTTTACACATTGGTATCGATACAGATTTTATAAAATACTAATTATGCATTTCAACAACAAATACAAAAGAAATTTAAAAACAGTGCTCTGAATGCTCTGGAGTCATCAGGAGGCCTTCACCGAGGAGATGGAGTTTGAGCTAGAAGAAGATACAGATAAATAAAAACTCCAAATAATTAAAACCTGAGATGTGTACAAAGATAATAATTGATTTTATTTTGTACAATTCTTAAGTTAATATTATTCATGCTTTTTTAGAAATCATAATTTTCCCCTTATCAAAATTACTATTAGTTATTGTACAAAGTGGCTCATGCTTTATATGCACCCCATCAACAAATTTATTTATTTTGCACAAACGTAACTCCTGTCATCTAAGATATTTAAAATTATCAGCTCCTATCAACATTTAAAAACATAAACATGACACTTTGGCATGAATGCATCTATTCAAAGCCAAATAATATACTCCTTAGGCAAATCATTGTGTTTATGGGCCCATCATTTTGTTCAAACTAATCAGATCATGAAGGAACCAGTAATCTCATTTCTCGGAGCTAAGGCGTCAGCACATTCAGATGGTTCTTACCATCCCATTCCAGCTTTCCTAAATGTTTGAAATCCCATGTGAAGCTCGTCAGTTTGCTTCCCTTTCTCAGATTGTGCAAATTAAAAACCAAGCTAGTAATAGTCAATCATCCTTCTCCCTTCTGTCTGCAGTGCTGTTTGTCTCCCACTGTCCATATATTCCTTCCTTGTTTTCTCTTTTTACCTATAGTAGGAATAGTTCAGGGGCAAGAAGACTTTGCTTTCTAACTCTGTTAAAACAGAACATTCAGCTCATTCAAGCCATCAGCCATCACCTTTTCTTCCCTGAATGCTTTGTTTCAACTTCATCAAAGGGAACCTGCTGATTTCCTAATTGACTTTGTCTCCATAATAATTTTTGAAAACTTTTTAAAAAGATTCTTCTAAAGTCCTTCTGTCATCTAATTTATAGTTTGTCATGTTCTACCAAGTTTGTATATATTCTCACTGGCTTAATGTGAGCAATCAATCCATATTTGGAAAGATGTCATTTTTTTCCTAAAATAGTTATTGGGCTCTACTAATTCACCACACAAGATTTTTTAAAATACTTGCTATCTTAGCACCTCAACACAAATTTTTCTTGAGTTCTCAAAAAAGTTTGTCGCTTTTTTAAATTAATAAATAGTGTTAGAGCATCTTGAGAACTGTTAATGCTTATATTAGTCACTTAATATTAATTACTATTAACAATTAACTATGTGATTATTATTAATTATTAATTAACAATTGAATGTTATTTATTAACATATATTAATATTATACCTTCCAACTTTTCCAAATGTTTTTGCATTTGATTTCTCCTTTCATATATTCTTGACTTGTCTGTGCCAGTGTGGCTGAGACACAGTGATCAAATAAGAAAAGTAGTGGAAGTCAGATTGGAGGAATCCAGGACTGCCACCATATACAGTATTTAAGTTGCATCCTGCACCAGGCCAAGGCAGCAAAGGGAGCTGGAATCCAGCCTGTTCTCTGCTCATCAAGTCCTATGCCTGGCATGAGACTGTTCTCATCTAAGGAAGGGGTGCTTTGTCAGTTTACACAAATGTGTTATATGGGCTGGTAGTGGCCCAGTGAAAGATCATATAGAGAAGTTTTGATATATCAATGCATTGAGAAACTTCGAAGAAGGAATAAAAGAATCTAATTAATATATATATTTTTTTCTTTTTGAGACAGAGTCTCACTCCATCACCAGGCACCAGACTAGAGTGCAGTGGCGTGACCTTGGCTCACTGCAACCTCCGCCTTCTGGGTTCAAGCAATTCTCCTGCCTCAGCCTCCCAAGTAGCTGGGACTACAGGCGCACGCCACCGTGCCCTGCTAATTTTTTTGTATTTTTAGTAGAGACGGGGTTTCACCACGTAGGCCAGGATAGTCTCTATTTGTTGACCTTGATTTGTTGATCTGCCTGTCTCAGCCTCCCAAAGTGCTGGGATTACAGGCGTGAGCCACCGCGCCCAGCCCTTAATTCATATTTTGTAAAGAATACCGTGCTGTGTGTAGTAGCATGCAGTAGAGAGAAGCAGGAGTGAAAGTAAGGAGGCCAGTCAGGAAGTGATGGTGGCCAGAACTAGGTGATAAGTGCTGATGGAAGTTGAGACATAGAGAAATGGATGCAAAGCATCTTTTGAAGGTAAAACGAACAGGATTTTGTGTTGGAATGGGTGGGGAGAATAAGTGAGAGAGGTGTGAAACATGGTGTTTCAGCTACTGACTTGAGTGACTAGATGGTTAGTAGAGCTGTATCCTGAAATAAGGGGGAGAAACAGGCTTTGGGAAGGGAGTTGTTACAAGATTTCTAGGCCATGCAATTCACTGGAGGCACCTGTGAATTGTCTAAATGGCTACCAGAAGGCAAAGTGGATTTAAGTACCTGAAATTCAGAAGAATGTCTTCTTTTTTCTGAGGACCTCGGAGATTTTCTTTGTCTTCAGCAGTCTGAGAGCAGCCCATCTGAATAATTCTATAATGTTGAGAAAAGATCATCAGTACCCTAATATCCAAACAATCCAGAAGTTTATTTTGAAAGAGCCAGAATAACTCCTTGCATTCAATACTGTATAAACATAATTACTTTGTCTTCAGGTAAATGCTCAGACCTATATACAGTACAATAAAATCTGTTGACCCCACACTGCGGCTAGTCTTCCATCTAGTATTTTATTTAATGTAAAGGGCTTTCTGTAACTTTCTCAGCAAAATTTGTGTCTTTGTACCCTGGCTTCCTTGTTCCCTTGAGAAATTTAGGTTGATCTCTTTCCTTGTCTTGTTGGCCTAAATCACAGCCACAATTAGTTGTGAGTTTCTCTCCCAATTTACCTGGCGTTACCCTCTTTTAGAGTTTATTATCATGGCACAATGTAAACCTAGAGCCAGCCTGTCTCCGGGATTCCCTTCTTTAATTTCTGAACTCCCAGGAGTAAATTTGTACTCACAGATTTGTTCTCTTTCTTGTTTCGGTAGGTAGAGCCAAAACCAATGGTTTAAAACCACATGGAGAGAGATGTTGGCTCAACTGCAGGAAAAAGTGCCTAATGCTTAGTAGAGTCTGAAAATGGAAATGCCTTCTGGGGAAGGAGTGAATTATGGTTTCTGGAGGTGTGAGGCACCCAGCAACCACTCATTTAGTATGGAGTCAGTAGTAGAGACTGAAGGGTCAGGGTGTGGAAGTAATCTCCACTATTAAATTCCTACTTGTGTTAGAGCTTTACACAAAAGCTTTGCCTCCTTTAATCCTCATAACAACCCCTAAGGGATCTAGTTATAATCCTAAAAGGAAGGGTTACAGACACAAACTTAAGATCATTCAGTTAGCAAGTAGCAGAGCCAGGATTAAGAGCCAGGATTTAAACTCAACTCCATCTACATCCAGAGTCCTTGCTTATTCTTTCTACAATTCATAGAAACATGAGAAATTGAATTAGGGGATTTCTAAAGTCCCTTCTAGCATTATGATTCTATCTGAGTCAAAATATGGATACATGTGGAGACAAGGTGTTTGATAGGTTTAAATTATGGGGAAGCCATTATCAATGAAATAAATGGTATTCTTACATTGTCATTTAAAAAAAATAGATTAAAAACTAAGGCAATCTGAATAAACCATGAACTTCAATTAATAATGTATCAATACTTGCTCATTACTTATAACAAATGTATTATACTAATGTAAGATGTTAATAATAGAGGAAAATCTGTTAGGGTAGGAGTAGTGTTGTATATGGAATTTCCCTCTATCCGCTCAATTTTTCTGTAAGTCTAAAACTATTCTAAAAAATAATATCTATTAAAAAAATCTAAATAAAAAAAAAATATGGATACAAATGTTCTTCACCTTTCAGTGGGGTTACATCCTGATAAACCCATCATAAATTGAAGGTATTGTAAGTCAAAAATGGATGCTCTGTAGACATGGTAAACATGAAGAATGTGAAAACACAGTATCTAAAAACACTGGCAACACAGTACATACAGTGTAGAGGATCAGTTGTTTGTCCTCATGATCACATGGCTGACTGGGACCTGTGGCCCACTGGCACTGCCTGACATTCCAAGAAAGTATCATACTGTGTATCAATGGCCCAGGAAAATAGCAGAATTCAAAATTTGAAGTACAGTCTCTACTGAAAATGCATATTGCTTTCACACCATCATAAAGTCAAAAAATCATAAGTTGAACCATTGTAAGTTGGAAACCATCTGTGTGGGCATCACTGACTCTTTTCCTTTAATCATCCTTCCCACTTTAGTCACATTAAAATGACAATCTTTGATTCCAAAACTTTCTATGACCTCCATCAAGAAGGGGCCATTTGAAAAAATCAACATTTGTACTTTGTATTTCCTCTGAGATTTGAGCAGATTTTAGTCTAAGGCCCTCAAAATCTGCTTAAAAACAAAAACGTTAAATTTTCTGAGTTGCTGGCAAGAACTGAGTTTACGGTATAAATGAGCAAATAACTAAGCTTTTAGTGTTTCTGAAAACTGTCATGTAGTTCTAACTTCTCTACTAATTTTTCAGGTCTTAGAAGGTGTTGAAATATTTGGCACAAGGTCAATTTTTCTGGCCCAAGTTCTAAGTCACGTTTTTTTTTAACTAGAATTTTAAAAGTAGTTTAATTAAAAATTTAATGTCAGAACATTTTAAAACTTAGAGCTTGAAAATAAGCTTAATGTACTTATTTTAAGGTAAAATGGTTTTAAATGCCATTTTTAGATTGAAGCAGAACTTGCCAAGGAAAGGGCCCAACACTTGGTTGAATTTGAAGAGCAAGCTCTTCTCTTTAAGGAAGAAGCAAAACTGAAACTTGATATTGAAAAAGAAAAACATCAAGATATAATCCAAAAGTATAAGAAAGAACAAGAGGAATTACAAATGAAGGTCTGTAATTATGACATTTATCATTATTTAATAGATTTGAAACTGAAGCTGTTGTTTATTTCCTCCTTAGAACACTATGGTATTTATAACTCCAGTGCCTTTCACTCACGATCACTGTGTCTTGGTTTTAGCCATGCAGGTAAGGTGATTTGGCTAATTCCCCAGAATGGATAACTGAGTTATCCATTCTTGTATAACTAAGTTATACAAGCATGTAATCCTGCTACACATGAATTTTTTCTACTGGAATAAACTTATTTTTTAAACAGCATAAATTATATGACTAAAAATTAGTATGGCTAGATATTTCAACACCTCAAATATCCAACATTAAAAGATAATGAGGTGTTTTACATAATTAAAATTTTCCCAACAACTAAAGCTTTTAATTACAAATATTTTTCATTCTCAACATTTCTGAATGCAGAGAAATATTTTTAAAATGTTATCACACCTCCCTAAATTCCTTAAACAGTATGTTCTAAGTATAAAAGGTCTTGTTAAGATTTTTCTGTTTTTATAGGACTTGAGTGTAAAGTATATATGTGTGTGTGTGTGTATTAATCAAGACATAGTGGGGAAATAACATTTTGAATAAATGCATTAAGAGTTTGTGTTAATTAAGCATCAGACAAGACCTAATGGCCTCTATATTTCTATACAGGAGGTGTGGTACATCTATTTCAGTATTCCATTGTAAACAATAGGCAGCACCAGCTGTATGTGTACAACCAGTGCAATAGCACATGGTCCCACACTCAGAAAGGCCTCATGCTTTGGATTTCATGCTCTGCAGATACTGCCTTGAAATTCTTAATAAGCTAGCCAGGCATGGTGGCTCATGCCTATAATCTTAGCATGTTGAGAAGCCCAAGCAAGAGGATCACTTGAAGCCAGACATTCAAGACCAGCCTGGGCAACATAGCAAGACTCTGTCTCTATTTAAAAAAAAAAAATTAATTGGCCTAGTGTGATGGTTCATACCTGTAGTCATGACTACTTGGAAGGCTGACACAGGAGGTTTACTTGAATCCAGGAGTTGAAGGCTTCTGTGAGCTATTATCACACCACTGCACTCCAGACTGGGCAACAGAATGAGACCCCTTCTGTAAAAGAAAACAGAAATTCTTAGTGATTTTTATCTTTGAATTTGTGTTTTATTAGTGAAATTTTATTGGAACAATGGAGCACTTGCCATAAACTTAGAGCCTTGGCTCCCCGCAAGGTTCTGCCTCCCCTAGAGGGTTCTTACCTCTTGTTTGCTGGATCCTCATGCTCCAGGCTCCACTGAGTCTCTGCCTTTCTGCCTTCTTTCCCTCTGACTGCTGTTGCAGCCCTGGGTGGCTCAGGATCACATCAGCAGGAAAATGCAGGCAGGCAGGCTGGAACTTGCCAGATGTTACAGTTTCTCAAGAGAAGTCATAAATCCACATTTTGTGAGTGAAACCTCCTGATTTTTAAATGTCGACTGCCTTAAAAAAATAAAAATTATTTGTGGTTATGTGAACCTCCTCTCCCAAGGATAACTTGCTTTATTTCAGTGTCAGCAATCCTCTGGGTGATGGAAACAATTGTGCAGACCTGACAGTGACATTCTTCCCTCCTGAATTAATTAAAGATGATAAAATATTAATTTATAAAATTATGAATTTTGGTGAAGAGATTTCTAACACAAGTTAGTCTTTCTGTAAATTTAACATTTGAAACAAATTGTGGATACGTAACTCTCTTTATGTAATAGTTCACAAAGTCCTTGGAACCTTGGTCTATGAATGTTTTCCAGATTCTTCGTGGGCTCGTTTCTTGTTGTGCTAATATTTATAACATGACAATAATTGCAGCATAAGTAATAAGGATATATTTCATTAGAAGCAGCTCTGCTCTTCCCTGTTTCATTGTTTTGTTTTTTAAGCAGAAAGAAAACAAGTAGTCTTTTCCCTTCTAAAGCTTCTCCAAGTTATTCTCTCTTTCATTTATCCAGAGGTACCACCTTGAGAGGCAGTACATTTTCAGGGTATTCAGGTGTTTTCTACAACTGTGATGTTCATCATGGTAGTCATATGTGGCTACAAAAGTTTCCACTAAATTAATTAAAATTAAATAAAACTTAAAATCAGTTCCTCAGTCACATTAGTCATATATCAGGTGCTCAAGAGTCAATACTGTTTTTTGAGAGCTATGGTTAGAGTATTTACACAATGGAAATTAGTTACAAATCTTGCTTTTTTTTTGAAAGTCAGTTGGTAAACATTTACCAGCATGCCACATGCTGTCAGTATATATACTGTCAGTAGCCACGTGTGGCTTGTGGCTGCCATATTGGATAGCATAGAATATTTTGCCACAGAAAGTTCTGTTGGACAGTACTGTTCTAGAAGGCATAGTGTCTAGAGTTCCTCCAGCCATTATATACAAGAAAAAAAAAATAATGTCAAAGGAAAACTTGAGTAGAGTATAACTCTAGTGCTCTCCTCCTTGCATTCCCCCAAAATCAGGCATTTTGAGATCCCAAAGCCAACCTAATTAGGTCCAGACAGTCCCTGATCTACTTGCCAGGACTTGAGCTGGGGCTGGGCACAGTGGCTTACACCTGCAATCCCAGTACTTTGGGAGGCTGTGGCAGGAAGATTACTTGAGCCCAGGAGTTTAAGACCAGCCTGGGCAACATCGAGAGATACCATCTCTACAAAAAATAAAAAATTAGCCAGGTGTGGTGGCATGAGTCTGTGATCCAGCTACTGGAGAGCCTGAGGTGGGAGGATCATTTGAGCCCAGGAGGTCAAAACTGCTGAGAGCCATGATTGTACTGCTATACCACTGGGCTCCAGCCTGGGCAACAGAGCAAGACCCTGTCTCAAAAAAAAAAACAAAAAAGACTTGTGCTATCCTTTGCGACTTAATATAGTCACAGAAATTTATTTATTTCCAAGAGTGCCCAAGTGATTAATGGGATACTATTTTAAGTAGAAAAATAAATGTTTTAGTCTTAACTTTTAAAAAGAAAATCTTGAAGGCCTGCATGTCATGGATTTGTTTTCATCTGATCAAGCAAGTACACTGATTAATGAGAATAAACCTCTTAAAAACCGTAAGAATTCTATGGTAACCTAGAAACTATTGCCTATAAGCTAATATGAGATTTATCTTACAGATATCTGACTTAATCACAGGCGCTACAAGAGATCTAAGGCAGGAAGTGACCACTCTTCAAGAAAAACTTCATGAGTCCCACATTCAGTACACTGAAGAATCTGAGTCAAAGGAAAAAGAAATTGAAAACCTGAAAAATTTGGTTGCAGAATTTGAATCTCGCTTGAAGAAGGAAATTGACAGTAATGATTCAGTTTCAGAAGACTTGAGGAAGGAAATGAAACAGAAGTCAGATGAACTGGAAAGAGTAATGCTGGCTCAAACACAACTGATAGAGCAATTTAACCAGTCCCAGGAAGAGGTAGGAAGCAGATGGTGGTACCTTTGCAATTAATCAAAGAGCACATGTTCTTTCAACAAACAAACAAAAACGTGAAAGGCAGCTTAGTTTCATGGAAAGCGTCCTGTCCTGGACTGTTAGTCTGACCTGAAATCACATCCTGGTGTTCTGTCCTTAACTCCAGGCAGTCATTTATCTTCTCCAGACCTTGCTTTCCCTTAAACTACATCATCTCTAAAGCACCCAGTTCTTTGTTGCAAATAACTATCTTAAACCTCTAAGACTAGGAATCTTTATGTATTTATGTCTTATTTGTTTTAACATTAAATCTTTGCCAAAGAGGGGCCGGGCGCGGTGGCTCAAGCCTGTAATCCCAGCACTTTGGGAGGCCGAGGCGGGTGGATCACAAGGTCGAGAGATCGAGACCAACCTGGTCAACATGGTGAAACCCCGTCTCTACTAAAAATACAAAAAATTAGCTGGGCATGGTGGCGCGTGCCTATAATCCCAGCTACTCAGGAGGCTGAGGCAGGAGAATTGCCTGAACCCAGGAGGCGGAGGTTGCGGTGAGCCGAGATCGTGCCATTGCACTCCAGCCTGGGTAACAAGAGCGAAACTCCGTCTCAAAAAAAAAAAAAAAAAAAAAAATCTTTGCCAAAGAAACTTTTAGAGCACTTGCTGCTTACATTTATAAACAAGTAGACTATGTCTTTTAAATACAGTTTTACCTTAGGTTTTTACCTTCTTGTCAATGTAAACTTAATATACATGTGTCAGTTTTCTTTCTTATGTATGCATGATTATTTCAGTGATGTTTTTCATTCAAACTGAAAGACTCATTTTGATTTGAAAACTAAGCAGTTTAGAAATAGTGGAACAATTCATCTGTTTTCTAATCACCAATATCATATCATATTATAATATTTGATCCCTTTGATGACAGTATAGCAAATGAAGGAAGATTCTGAATGTTGGTAAGAAGTAATATTTTTGTTGGTTTTATTGGCATTAATAAAGACATAAAAGGAAAGTGCTAATACAAGATTATTAACAACTAAATATGCCATGTTCTTGCTATATTTAAATTATCAGCCAAATAGAGTTTATGTCATCATTGTAATTATGCAGTGAACCTATTAGAAAGAAGTTATAAATATAAGATAAAATATGGAATAGACAGAATACTAAGTCAAGATTAATGCCTAAGACAACTCTATAAGTAGAAATTATTTACATGTTACAAATGAGGAAGTGACTGAAGAAGGCTGAATATTTTCCATAAGGTCAGGCAGCTTGGTGGAGCTAAGATTCAAATTTGAATCTCTATGATATGATGTTTCCTCTTTTGAGAAACCTAGTTATTATTCTGCTTCTATATTTCACAGTAACCACAGACTTGGCAGTTAACATCTCCAGGCCTCAATTTTCTTTTAGTATTATAATTAAGACAAAAAGTGTCTCTTGTTATGCAGCAGCACTGTCCTCCCAATAAAGGAAGCAGTACCCCCAGTTCAGGCAGGAGTAAGATGAGAGAGCAAGTGTGGACTCAGCTCCATTGGAGAAACCCTGAGAAAGAGGTGATACTGATTTGCCTCAAATGAGACAGCAGTAGTGAATCTCTAGAGGAGAGAAGCAGGGTAAAGGACAGAAAGGTTTGAGGCAACTCGACTGGCAGGTTTTCTAACTCTGCAATCACAAAAGAAGTGACAATATAGAGAATGAGGAGTAACTTATAAACTAGGACAAGTAGAAAAAGACAGAAGGGTCAAATTCAGTAAACGTATATTAGCATCTGTGTTACTCTGTTGTTGCTTTACTATAAAGTAATATATGAGACTTGGTAATTTATAAAGAAAAGAGGTGTAGTTGGCTCATCGTTCTGCAGGCTGAACAGGAAGCATAATGCCTGCCTCTATTTCTGGTGAGGACGTTAGGAAGCTTACAGTCATGGCGAAAGGTGTAAGAGAAGCCAGTGGATCACATGGTGAGCGAGAGAGGAGTGGGGAAGTGCCACATTCTTTTAAACAACTAGATCTTGCATGAACTAAGGAGAAGCCAGTGGATCACATGATGAGCAAGAGAGGAGTGGGGAAGTGCCACATTCTTGTAAACAACTAGATCTTGCATGAACTAATACAGCAAGAACTAATTCATCAACAAGGGGATGATGCTAAGCCATTCATGAGGGATCTGCTGCCATGATTCAAACACCTCCCACTAGACCTCACCTCCAACATTGAGGATTACATTTCGACATGAGATTTGGAGGTAACAAACTTCTATACCCCATAACAGCATCTATCTGGGTGCCAGGCACATGTTAGGTAGGTATTGGTGTTGTAATTATGAATAAGACTGACAACTGCCATTTGCTGCTCTCAAAGAAGAATTTAAAGAAAATTTTGCATGAGTAATTAAATTAAAATCCAAAGGAAAGAATGATTTAAACAAATTTACCATATAAAAAACATAGACTTAAAAGTTGGAATATTTGCCTTATGAGCCTGTATAAGTAATCTATTTCTACCTGACAAATTATCCCCAAGTTTAGCAATTTCAAACAACAAACATTTTTTATCTCATAACTTCTATGGGTCTCCGGGTTAGAGGCTCAAGTTCTCTCCTGAGGTTTGTGTCAGGGTGTCCACTGGGCTGCAGCCTCATCTAGAGGCTCAATTAGGATGCGATTGGCTTTCAGGCTTACTTATATGGTTGTTGGCAGGATGCATTTGGCCAGAGGCTTCCCTCAGTTTCTCCCATGTGGACCTCTCTGTAGAACAGCTCAGTGTGTCAGCTGACTTTCCTCAGGGCAAGCAAGTGAGTGAAAATGAGAGAGAAGGTGCCAAGACAGAAGCCACAGTCTTTTTTCAACCTAATCCCAGAAGAGACATCCCAGTGCTTCTGCTTTATTCCATTCATTACATATTAATCAATAAGTCCAACCCATACTCAAGGTGAAGTCATTGCACAAAGATGTGAATGTCAGGAGGATAAGGATCATTAAGGGACACTTTAAAGGCTTCCAATCACAGGGCTTCTGGAGGTGATTTTAGGAAGAGAATATAAACTTTAAGTGAAGGGTGGATTTCTTCATCAGGCAAAAGGAGCTGCATTTGGAACTCTTCCTGCTCATTAGTTGTTAAAAGAAGACACTTAGGAATAAATCTTTTTTTAAAAGTGTGGACTAAAAGACATAAGACATTGAGTTGGTATGTGAATGATCATAGATCATTGCTAGAGAGGATAAAAGGATCATCCCAAAAGTAAAGAAACCACGTAAGGGTATACTTAGGGGGACAATCTCCTTTTGTGGGAGCAGGGAGGATAGACTAGATTTTCCACTAGAAGTTACCAAAATATCACCTCAAAGTTAACTAATTAGAACTGAACTGTAAGGGTAAATAATTAAGGCTGCTTCTCTGGCTAAGCATGCCAGAGTCCAAAATATGCTTATAAAAATAGGAAACAAGCCAATAAAAGGGATATAATTTATGAGCCAGAAAGAATAGAGGCCATAGCACGTAAAGTGAAAAGCACCACTTTTTTTGATCATGCATTCCAGACACTTGAAATTTCTCAGATTCTGGAGAAACAAAGCTGCATTTAAGTGGAAAACAAATTCCTGTTAGAATAAAAATAAATTAATGGTCTAATGAGGAGGCTAATTAAGAGGAGGAAAGCCCCATTCTCTTTCAAGAGACCAAATAATGGATGGACTTTGTTTTTAATTGTATGAAGAAAGTTCTCAAGGATAAGAGGAAAACCAAAGCCTCTGAAGGGCAAAATGGGCCTTCCTAAGTGGAGCAGGAATTATTGGAGAGCATCCTCAGAAATAGCAAGGGTCACAAAGCAGAGCAACAAAGGGTGCAGGTCATTAAACAGGGAGAAAATGGAAAATAAAACTGTGCTTGAAATGTAAATATGAACAAAGAATCCCTGAAAAGATAAACTAAAAGATTCGAAAGAAAGGAGGGAGGAAGGGAGGGAGGGAAAGAGAGAAAGAGAGAGAGAATTAATATGTTATCAATAAAACCAAGCCAAAATAGATCATGTGCCTCCTGATGCCTGTTTTCCTTCCTGCTGGTTCCATGTGGATATAGTCAAGACAGTGTGACCCCACTGTTAGGGACCTTGTTGTGATCCAGAGGAAGAATGTGGTAAATTCAAATAAACAGCTCACAGTCACTAAAGAAAAATCAGTACAGACAGTTCAATATTTTTGTTGTTTTAAGACCACACATAAGGGAGCAAAAAGAGCAGAAGTTTTAAATTCTACAGTTCTTGTAATCATACAATGAAAATAAGTGACACTCAAAAATAGAAAATAATGTTCTTTTATCTCCATTTCATTCCAAATGGCAATAAATTAATAAAAAGTGATTAAATCCATTAGGACAAAGAGAACAGGAGAGGAGTTAGCACTCAATAAAAAAGATGCTGACCAAAGCTTAGAAAAATGGAAAGCAAATATCTAAGAGATAACTGACTTATCAGACTGTGGAATATTGAAATTTAACGCCTATGAGGATTAGGGATGGGAGGATCCATTATGGAGAAAATCTAATGTGACAACACTGGAGAGAGGCTTAGGAACTGGAGAAACTAGATGCAGGCATAACCTGTTTTATTGCCTGTTGCTTTACTGTGCTTCACAAATATTGTGTGTGTGTTTTTTTACAAATTGAAGGTTTGTGGCAACCCCTCTGTCGAGAAACTCTGTCGGTGTCATTTTTTCAACTGCATGTGCTGACTTTATGTCTTTGTGTCATAGTTTGGTAATTCTTGCAATATTTTTAACTTTTTCATTATTATTACATCTGTTATGGCCAGGTAACCAGTGTCTTTGATGTTCCTATTAGAGTTGTTTGGGGGTGCCAAGAATGGTGACTATATAAGACAGCAAACTTAATAGATAAATGTGTGTATTCTGACTAATCCACTGACTGGCTAGTCCCCTGTCTCTCTTCTTTTCCTCAAGCCTCCCTATTTGCTGAGACACAACAGTGTTGAAATTGGGCCAATTAACAACCCTACAATGGCTCTTAAGCATTCAAGTGAAAGGAAGAGTTACACATCTCTCATTTTAAGTCAAAAGGCAGAAATGATTAAGCTTAACAAGGGAAAGCATATCAAAGTTGAGATAAGCCAGAAGCTGGGCCTCTTGTGCCAGTTAGCCAAGGTGTGAGTGCTAGGGAAAGTTCTGGAAGGAAATACAAGTGCTACCTCAGTGAATACATGATTAGTAAGAAAATGAAACAGACTTCTTGTGATATGAAGAAAGTTTGAGGGGTCTAGGTAGAAGATCAAACCAGTTATAATATTCCCTTAAGCCAAAGCCTAATCCAGAGCAAGACCCTAACTCTCTCCAATTTTATGAAGACTGAAAGAGATGAGGAAGCTGCAGAAGAAAAGTTGGAAGCTAGCAGCGGTAGAGGTTATTTATGAGGTTCAAGACAAGAAGCCATTTCCATAACATAAAGGTACAAGGTGAAACAGCAGGTGCTGATGTAGAAGCTGCAGCAAGTTATCGAGACCTAGCTAAGATTATTTATGAGGTGGCTACATTAAACAAAAGATTTTCAGTGTAGATGGAACTACCTTCTATTGGAAGACGGTACCATCTAGGACTTTCATAGCTGGTGTAGAGAAGCTTTGAAGCCAAACTTCAAGAATTGGCCTTCAAAGGACAGGCTAATTTTCTGGTGAGGAGATAATTCAGCTAGTGACTTTAAGTTGAAGCCAGTGCTCATTTACTATCCCCCAAATCCTAGGACCCTTGATTGTTATGCTAAATCTACTCTACTCTGTCTGTGCTTTATAAGGGGGACAACGAAGTCTGGATGACAGCACATCCTTTTGCAGCGTGACTTACTGTATATTTGAAGCCTGTGGAGACCTACTGTTCAGAAAAAAAATTCCTTTCAAAATACTGCTTCTTATTGATGATGCATCTGGTCACTCAAGAGCTCTGATGGAGATATACAAGGGGATTAATGTTTTCATGCCTGCAAACACAATATCCATTCCACAGCCCATGGATCAAGGAACAGTTTTGAGTTCAAGTCTTATTATTTAAGAAACATATTTCACAAGGTGATAGCTGCCACGGTTAGTGATTCCTATGATGGATCTGGGCTAAGTAAATTCAAAACCTTCTGGCCAGGATTTACCATTCTAGATGTCATTAAGAACATTCCTGATTCATGGGAGGAGGATAAAATATCAATAATTACAAAAGTTTGGAATAAGTTGATTCCAGCTCTGATGGATGACTTCGAGGGTTTAAAACTTCAGTGGAGGAAGTAGCAGAAATAGCAAGAGAACTAGAATTAGAAATGGAGTCTGAAGATGTGGCTGAACTGCTGCAAACTTGAACATATAAAAAGTTACTTCTTATAGATGAGCAAAGAAAGCCATTTCTGGAAATGGAATCTACTCCTGTGAAGATGCTGCAAAAATTATTGAAATGACAACAAGGCATTTAGAACATTATATAAAATTAGTTGATAAAGCAATGACAGGATTTGAGAGGATTGACTTCAATTTTGAAAGAAGTTCTACTTCATGCAAAATGCTGTAAAACATCACATGCTACAGAGAAATATTTCATAAATGGAAGAGTCTGTTGATGGGCAAACATCACTATTGTCTCTTTTTCATTGCTTGTTGAGACAGTTTCACTCTGTTGCCCAGGCTGTAGTGCAGTGGCGCAGTCTCGGCTCACTGCACCCTCCGCCTTCCAGGTTCAAGTGATTCTCCTGCTATTGTCTTCTTTTAAGAAATTGCCACTACCATCCCAACCTTCAGCAACTTTCACCTTGATCAGTCAGCAGCCATCAACATTGAAGCAAGGCCTCCCACCAGCAAAAGAGACAACTCACTGAAGCCTCAGGTGATTGTAGCATTTTTTAGCAGTAAAATATTTTTTAATTAAGGTATGTACATTTTTTAGGCAACACTATTACACACTTAATTAAATACAGTGTGGTGTAAACATGATTTTTACATGCACTGGGAAACCAAAAAATTCATGTGACTTACTTTATTGCAATATTTGCTTTATTTTGATCTAGAACCAAACTCACAGTATCTCTGTATGCCTGTACCTCTGAAAAGGGGATGTAAGGGTGGAGTTGAAAGCAAGACTGTTTGAAAGATTATAAAAGGAGCAAAACAGGTCCTCAGAGATATTCTCCCAGTTACCAAGAAGCCCCTACCCACCATCCTAGCAGAATGCCAGGGGTTTACTCTCTAGCAAAACTGAATGAGAAAGGCACTGAACCTGAAGACAAAAGAGATGAAGCAAGATGTGTGTTAAATAGGGAGACCTCCCAATGTCCTTCACACTCTCACTTTTCAGAACACAAGTAACTAGGCTTATGTATCAATACCCATAAAAAAAAAATTGGAAGAAATGAACTGGAGAAATGAGCTGCCTAAAAGATAAGACCAGCCTGGCGCAGTGGCTCACATCTGTAATCCCAGCACTTTGAGAGGTCTAGGCGGACAGATCTATGAGGCCAGGAGTTTGAGACCAGAGTGGCCAACACAGTGAAACCCCATCTCTGCTGAAAATGCAAAAATTAGCCGGGTATGGTGATAGACGTCTGTAATCCCAGCTATTCTAGAGGCTGAGGCATGAGAATCACTTGAAACCTGCAGGTGAAAGTTGCAGTGAGCTGAGATCACACCACTGCACTCCAGCCTGGGTGACAGAGTGAGACTCTGTCTCAAAAAAGATAAGACCCATTGATACTGACAGTTGGGATATCCCAATGAAATGGTTATATCCATGTTCCATCTACTTACTTAGAAGGATATCTGCCAATAAAACCTATACAAGCGCACTTAAGGTAACATTTTGGGGACTCATTTTTAAATATAAATTGTCAAGGATCACCAATTATTTGAGAAACATCTCTAATGTAAAGAACAGAAACAGTAAGCAAAAAAAGAACTTCACAGAAAAAAGTATAAAACAATACAGGGAGCAAAAGAGAGCTTCAAAAAAAGTATAATTAATATCCTTAGAGAGAAAAGAGGTGATATTGTATTCATTAAACATAAACAGCAAGCTATGAAACAAAGAATGAGAGTGAGTATTAAAATATAAGGACTGAATTTTTAAAAAATATTTGGGTTAGATGATAAAGACATGAAATCTCCTAGAAAGCAGAAAAAAAGCAGAGATGGAGAAAAGAAAATTAGAGGAAATAAGAAGTAGAAGACAGTGCCTTCCAAATTCCAAAGGAAAATTATGCCCAGTCTAGAATTCTATATCCTGCCGCAATAATCCATCAAGTGTCAAATACAGATATTTTCAGACATAAGAGTTCTCAAAAATGATACTACCCTGGCAACCTTTTTCAGGAAGCTGTTAGAGGATATATGACAGCACAATGAGGGAATCAGTAATAAAGGAGAAAATATAGGAGTGAGGAAATAAAGGTTTCAACACAGAAGAGAGATGAAGGGAATCCCAGGATAATAGTGGGGAAAAAAATGCTAGGATTACAGCAGTGCATCAGATTTAAAGAACAACCAGACCAGAAGAATGGAGGTTTCTTAGAAGTATGTCTCCAAGAACAAAAAGAAGCTGATAGCTTACATGGGGTGTTTGAACATGTTGAGAGGATATTTATACTTCTGCAAGTTTGGTGAAAAATTAACATCAACACTCAGAAAATGAGGCAGATAAATAATGAGACAATAACTCCAGTTGGAAGTTGTGCAAGGAAGAAAATGTCATCATAGTACATTACATGGCCCAGATGTGCATGTTTATATACGATAATCATATAAAGAAGAATAAAAATTGTGACAGAAATATGAGGATGGAGGAGAAGCAGCATCTGTTGGGAACTGGTATAGGAAGCAAAACCCTCATTTTCCATTCCATGCAGTCAGTAGATATGGCCAAAACTGAAAAACAAAAAGATTGATGCATAATGATGTTATTTTGAAGTATGGAGGGTAACTATCAGAAGAAACAGTTTAAAGATTTGGAAATGGTTATTCCTGGGAAGCAGGACTTGGAAATGTGAAGAAATACTTTTTTCATTGTGAATTGGATAGTATTATTTTACTTTTCAGGTATATGTAATACATTTATTTTTAAAAAATTAAAAATAATAGGAATAAATTATAAAAGGGGCCTGGTAGAGAAGGTGGCAGAGACAAAAATAAAGGTTAAGCAAGGAATATACAAGAAAAATCAAGGAAGTTACAAGTAAAGCAAAAACAACAGAATATAAACCTTAGATTTTTTTTTTCAGATTATGAGAAATAAAAAAATTAAGACAAAGCAGATCCTAGCTTAAACTTTAGTAACAGGTTCCTGGCACATTTCTATTTATTCCTCAAGTCTAAGTGCAAGGAGAACCCCTCCATGAAGCCACAAAATCCCAGAGGCAAGATTAGGTATACACCTGTGCTCCTACTACAGTTGCTTATTTATGCATTCATTTAACAGGTAAACAGTTTTGTTGTTTTGATAGATGCTAAGAAAAAAATCAATCAGGATAAAAGGGATACTTTCTGAAGGAGGGGTGGTAAGAGGATTCTGAGAAGATAATGAGACAAAGAACATTCCGGGGAAAGAACACTCCAGGCAGAGGTAATAGTTTAGTGTCAAGACCCTGCAGCAAGGAGCATGCTGGAAACCTTAAAGAAACCACAGGGAAGTCAGCAAGCACTGCTGGAGCTTAGTGACCAAGGAGAGTGATAGAAAGCAAGGTTGAATGGACCAGTTCATGTGGAGTCATAGGCTACAGTAAGGACTTTGGATACTTTTCTAAGTGTGATAGAAAGCCACCTAGGAATTTTGAACAAGGAATTGACATGCTCTAACTTATTTTTAGAGGATGACTGACTTCTATGTAGAAAATAAGTTGAAGGGGACAAAAATGAGATCAAGGCTGTGAAGGAGGTGAGGAATGGCCAGATTTGAGATATATTTTAGGAATGAAGGCAATAGAAGTCGCTGATGGATTGGATGATATGAAACCATAAAGAGGAGTCAAGGATAACTCCAAAGTTTGGAATCTCAGCAAAATTAAGAGATTTTGCTCTGAGTGAGTGCTGAGATGGGAAATGCCAGAAAAGAAATACAATTGAGATGTCGATTTTGGAGACATCCACATGTAGCTGATATTTAGCCCTTGGGACTGATTGAGATCACCCAGAGGATGAGGTAATAGAGAAACGGTTGAGAACAGGTACTCCAAGTTTTAGAGGCTGGGAAGAGGAGGGAAATCTAGCAATGGTAACAGAAAAGGAACTTCTGGTGAGGTAGGAAGAAAACCGGAAGAGAACACTATCAAGGATTCTAAAGAAAGAGAATTTAAAGAAAGGGACATGCAATCTAGACAAGGCTACAGTCCTGAACTTTGGGCTCAGATAGAAAATTATTTTGAATTTTAGAAAGTTAGTACAGTACGTCCTCATAGATGCAGGGCAGCCTCCCCATGCAATGACATTAATACTTCTGCAGTGAAACATCTGAATGTTTGCACGAAATGGGATAAAGACTGTAATTAGTCTCCTATCAGTTCAGATTTTATCACTAAATGTGATGAGCTACAACATTTTTTTTCTTTCAGACCTTTTAGGATGTCGAAAGTATGGCTAAAGGACTATAGCTTTATCTGTACTGGCTTTCATTACAACAGCGGTTTTTATTGTTTATGTTGGTTTGCCTAACCATCTCCTAGCATCCTGAATCTGTTTTGTTTAAAAAACAAAGGAGAGTATGTGCGTATCTCTCTATAGGGCTACCAAGATGATAGCAAAAAATCAAGGAACAATTTGTCTCCAAACTAGTAACAGTGGTTACCTTTGAAGGGTAGGAAGAGATAATGGTTTCTTTACTTTTTAAAATTTCTTTACTTTTTAAAAATATTGGGATCATGGGTTGTTTTTAACATTTTGGTGTTTTGAAAATATGTTTCCAATGTAAACTGTATTTTTTAAAGAAAGAAAGAAAGAACCTCCATTTACATAAGAAAGTTAGGCCAGGTGTGGTGGCTCACACCTATAATGTCAGCCATTCCGGAGTCCAAGGCGGGAGGATCGCTTGAGCCTTGGAATTAAGACCAGCCTCGGAAAACATAGGGAGACCTTGTCTCTACAAAGAATACAAAAATGAGCTGGGCATGGTGGCACACGCCTGTAGTCCTAGCTACTTGGGAAGCTAAGACAAGAGGATTGCTTGAGCCCAGAGGATTGAGGCTATGATCATGCTTCTGTACTCAAGCCTGGTGACAACCTGAAACCCTGTTTCAAAAAACGAAAAGAAAAAATCTTTATTAACAAATCTAGCAAAGATGGATTTATGTAAACTCTAAGATTAAATTTTAGGAATACATGGTATTTGCAAGTACAAAGTTTATTTGCAAGAGAGATTTGCTTAGTTATAGGATAAGCGTTTATTATATTTGCATGTTTAATCAGTATACAGAATATGGCACACAATTCTCAGATAATTCCATCTATGAGAATGAAGAAACCAAAGTACCAGCAAGTAAATTATCAAAAAGTAGTCCTCGATCTTGGGACATAATAAAATTAGAATATCTATGTCTTTTTTAAAGAGCAAGAGGGTAAAGGGAGGTTCTCCAACCTCTGACAGGAAACATGGGGAGGATCAGGAAAGCTTTTAGGGGACAGGACTATATACCTAGGCTTGGTTGGCAGGGAGGATGAGTGAACTGAGAACCTGAGAATGTTAGCCTTGGGCCATGGGCCACAAGGGGACTCAGACTGGGAGTCTCTGTGGTGAGGAAGATACCAGAAAGTTGACAGAATCAGAAGATAATATTGAGAAACTTTTTTTATGTTTAATTAGTGCTAATTAAATCTAAATTAAGTTAAATTGTTGACTTAGAAAAGTAAATCCTAAATACTTTGTCATCATGGGCTCTTCCTCTCTGTCCTGAAAATCTGCCTCTGAAACATATCAGTCTGAGGGATTATTGCCCTCTGTTGCTACAACTTTTGTTTTGATATGTCCATGTTTTTATGATGTTTGTAAGCATAGAAATATAATTTTGAAAACAACCAGCCTGACATGCATCTTACTTCTTTCCTGGAAATTATTTCAGATTCTCATTCCTGTCTTACCAAAAGGCCATTTCCACTAATTTTTTGCAGTGTTTTGGGCTGATCAGATTAGTTGAACAGAAAGCTTTGAATGGGAGCTGGGAACATCCTTTGCTAACTCCCACTCATCTTTCTGGTTTCCACAGTTTTCCCCAGAATTTCCTTTCACCTCAGCTCCCCACCCACCTGGCCAGCCACCCACTCACACTGGAATATATCCAGTTAAGGCTGGTTGAAACTATAATCTGATCATTCCATGACTGGTTCAGATTTTAGTGGGTCTAAAGCATGAACAAAGCCACCCATCTGTGATTGTTCTTCACTGAAGAGGACTAGCTTTCCTGGCATGTTCCCCAAAAAATTGTGCCAGAAACAGCTGATTCCCATTGCAGATGGGAGTCTTACCTTCGGAACAATCAGGTTACACAGTAAAGCCTTCTCTCGCTTCTTCCACTGTTTTTGGAATTGAAAGCAACCCAGCTGTCTCTAAGAATAAAAAGGAAAACAAATATAAAAATAAACCGCACTTATATTGCAAGGATTAGGGGAAATTGACCACTTTTTAATATTAGAAATTTCAAACATATGGTGAACTAATTTATATTTTCATTTTGACATTTTCCTTCTCAGTGGGAGGGCAATTAAGCCACATTTTAAGCCCGTTCATAGTGGCCTTATTCTGAAAATGTTGTAGAGATACCTACAGATAATGCTCACCAGCAATCAGCAGAGCTTAAGGATGCAGGAATGCCTAGTTCTGCCCTCCCTAAACCACCTGACCCAAGGGTCACTTGAGATAGGGACTTCCTCCATGAAAACTTAGGGCTCCTACTGTCCTCCCTGCCTCCCATCTTGCCCAACTTCAGGACATTTTCCACAGAGCTGGCAAAGGGATCTTCCTTTCATGCAGATTTGATCATGCCAGCCATCTGCTTGAAATAAACTTTCAGTGACTCCATATGAGCCTCAGAATTAAGTCAAAACTGTAGTATTAGCACATTAACAAGCTTTCTCTTGATCTGACTCTGTTCACTCCTTTGTACATCAGTCCTGGTCTCTGCTCCCTGTGTGCAACTGCCTGTGTCATATTAAGCCGTGTTTCATCCCAAAATGTGCCTTTCCTTCTGTCATTGCCAGGCATTTGCAGCACTGCCCACTATGCCTTGAAAACCTCTTTCCCCCTTCTTCACCTGGCTCATGCCTTCCTTTTCATTTTAACTTCCAGTTTAGTTACAATCCAATGATTCTGTTTTTGCCATGTTAAAATATGGCCAAAGATAATTTTATCTAAAACACAGAATACTATGCATGATTTTCAGTCTTACTGAACATATTTCATCTTGCACATTTGTCCTTGTTGCTCAGTGAAAACACATTAAAATTCTGCAACAGTCCAACCTTCATCTTGACTAAATTGCTGAAAACAATCTAACCACGAGTGGATGATTCTTTTCACATATGATGGAATTTTTCACTAATGTGTCTACTTACTGTAGCCACATCCACATGTCCTCTAGTCATGCCCTATCAAACTCCACCCCTGAAATAGCAGTCCCTTAAACTTGCATTGTTTTATTTTCATTTTTTATCCCATAATTGAATAAATTATAAATCTTAACTTCCTGTTGAACAAAACAGAGTTATAATCTCAATTTTAGAGGAGGGGGTAATGGTGGCAGATTATATGAAAATATTGTGAGGTTCACCTAACATTTCATAATGTTTTGGCACAGAAGAAAATAGAAGTCTCAATTTTGGATCCTGTTTTCAATTCAGAGGTCCTCCTGGTTTGGGAACTAACAGAAGAAAGAGAATTAATCCTTTGTCTTGCAAGCTAATGACCTTAAAGAAGGATGACTTTCAGAGCAGTGGGCCCAGACAGTCAGAAACCCTTCCCCACCCCACTGGCTAGCCATTCACTTACTTTGGAATATAGTTAGTGCTGGTGGAAACTGTAATCTGATCCTTCCATGACTGATTCAGACTTCACTGGGTATAAAGCATGGGTACACAGTTCAGCTTATAGTCTGCCAGGACTTTGATCCCATTGAACTTGCTATGAGGACATCTTGCTTTTTGGTTGTTTCCCCCAGATCATTGCTCTTTTCCTTTGAGACTTGAATTTAATCTTAGTAAACTGATTGAATTTTATTTTTCTTTTAATGAGAGCTCTTGTCATCACATCCTCCATCACTTTATAATTCAATATTGTTGTGCCTGTTATTCATGTCACTGATATGTTGTCCTCATTTTTCATTGCTATGTTTTTCTTTGACATATTCAAATAAAATGAACTCTTATTGCTTTCTTAATTAGGGATATTTTTATATTAATTTATTGAAAATCACTTGATATGGTTTGTATCTGTGTCCCCGCCCAAATCTCATGTCAAGTTGTAATCCTCAGTGTTGGAGGAGGGGCTTGGTGGGAGGTGTTTAGATCATGGGGGCAGTTTCTCATGAATGGTTTAGCACCATCCTGTTGGTGCTGTTCTTGTGATACTGAATGAGTTCTCGTGAGATCTGGTTGTTTAAAGGTGTATAGTGCCTCCCCCCACCTCTCTTGCTCCTGCCATGTAAGATGCATCACTATCCCTTTGCCTTCCACCATGATTGGAAGCTTCCTGAGGCCTCCCCAGAAACAGAAGCTACTAAGCTTCCTGTGCAGTCTGCAGAACCATGAGCCAATTGAAACTCTTTTCTTTATAAATTACCCAGTCTCAGGTAGTTCTTTATAGCAATGCAAGAATGTACCAATACATCACCTAAATCTAACAATTCCAACACTTTGCCAGCTTACTCCACTAGTAGACAAAAAATATAATGGATTGGGTCTTTCTCCCTCTTTAAAAGAAACTTTGATTAATAGAACTTAGAAAACCTGGGCAAAACCAGAGGAAAATGTCCTACTGTTTGTTTTTTTTGGTTTTTTTTTTTTTCAGTGTCCTGGGAACAAAATGGTCCCTGATGCTTGATGTAATGAATTAGACAACTAATTTAGGCATAGGCAGCATGGAACAAGGCTCTGGAGGTGAGCAGGGCTCTACCACTTCAGAATGGAGTTATTTCAGCAAGTAACATAACAGTGTGAGCTTCAGTATCTTTATTTGTCAGATATGATTGTTGGGAGCAGGAAATGAAATCACAGCTACCATGGCACCTTATTAAGCTTCCTCTCTAGTCCCTCCTCCCCTACCTTTTCCACAAATGTTTCAGCTAGAGTTAATGAGACCCAGGTATTAAAGCCACAAACACCATCCTTGCTCTCCAATTCCTCCAAAAAATAACTGGAAGCAAGTGATTAACCCATGATCATTTTAAAATGTGGGTCATGTATGTAAGTAAATAGTATATGTAAATGATGAGGATTTGTTTGACCCAGGAATGCAACTTTTATAGAAAATTACTGTGCAACTGGTTAATCTGGAATTGCCCCATATTTTTCCATTTTAATTACCAAATTTGGAATTGAATAGACTTCTGTCTATAATCATGAGAAACTCAAAAACAGGAAGATGCTACTTTCTCTGGTGCTTTGTTATTTAGTTCTACTGACAGCAGATTAGTCACCCTTAGGGAGGATGTTTTCCACTAAGAGGCAGACTTGGGAATGCCTTGGCTATTTTTACAAACAAGTTAACCAATGGAAATTCATTTTTGAGTTGATGAATCCTATAGCACACTCATTTTAATTGTGTTTAGTTACTAGGATACTGCTTTGAATTATTTACTTTTCAGCCTCTTTTTTGACATCATAAAGACATGACTGTCAGGACATTTAGGAGATCCAAGACTTTAATCTTACCATGGTACTTGAAATAAGTTTGATGAATTTCATAGACAAAAGATGGATAACTCCTCAACTAGAAATGTAGAATTTCAGAATTTCAAAGAGGCTTAATGATCTCTAGTCCAGTCACACATTTGAAGCTTAAATTTGCTCTAGTACATCCCTGTCAAGTGAGATTCAACCTTCAGTGTCCTCCAGGTAGCTCTATTAAAAAGTTCTTCCTTATTTTAGACCCCACAGCTTTCACCTTGAGTCCAGATTCTATTATGGACATAAAAAGCAGTTCTGCTCAAAGTTATGAAGGTACAGAACTCTTGAGGGCAGGGACTATATTCACTACAGCTTCTGGTAACTTGAGAAATTATTACCAAATGAATGGAGTTAATAGCAGAAGATCTTCTCTATTTTGGGATATTATCTTACAGACAGCAAATGAACAGCATATTTAAGTTTTATTGAGAAAGCATCATATAAGAACTGATTTTATTGTTTAAATGCTATAGCTGATTTTTTTCTTTCAGTCATATGCTTCAAGCACTTTTACCTGTTTATGTTACTATAGTATACCTTTACTATAAAATAATATATGTGATGACTCTACAGCTATTAACTGTTGGGCATTACATGTGCAGAGCATACTGTCTGCTACTTGAGGCAGAGAAGTTGAAACCCCACTGAAATTAGATATTAGGAGTCCTGGACTCTAACCCCAGCCACACCATTAACATCTGAGTAACCCTGGACAGGTCAGTCAGTCTCTGCAGTTCTTGATTCCTCATCAGCAAACTGCAAGGGTTGAACCAAATACTCTCTTCAACTTCTTTTCACCTTCACAGACTGTTTCTGTTCTTGACTTGTCTGCCCCATGTGGTAGAGTATCATAGAGACAATCCAATAATACAGACCTCAGATTTCCAGTTCAGTTCTCAAACTATAGTGTCAATAACTATCTACCTATGTACGTTGTTTAAAACTAAGACTGCTTTCCCCACCACCCTCTCTTTCCAGAATACTTTTCTTCAGGAGACAGTGCGTAGAGAATGTGAAGAACGCTTTGAACTGACAGAGGCTTTGAGTCAAGCCAGAGAACAGCTCCTGGAGCTCAGAAAGCTTTGTGGAAGGTTATCATTCTCACCGTGTTCCCTCAGCAAGGGCAGCCTAACCTCCCCTGCTGCAGCGGTCAGTAATCATGGAGAAGGAAGCCTTGCAAGACTGAACTCTGAAAAAGGAATCAAAATTCCCAGCCTTCACGGAGTATCAAAACCCACCTCTTTCCCAACCTCAGATAAGCCCAAGAGGGTTAGCAGCTCAGGGTTGCCCCTTCTTGCCCAGGCACATCCTCCCAGGGGTGGAGCATCTTCAACAAATGAGACCAGACAGAGACAGAGACTGGCTGCCATTCTTAGGAGGAGGCAGAGTCAGCAATGATCCAAAGTGAGGGGCAGCTCCCCACAGCGTGCATGCTCTTTCAGAGTGCCAGGAACTCACTGTAACTGAGAATGAGAAATATAAGATTATTTTCACAGATCAGGAAGGCATATCTGTAGATACATTTAACAAAAGACTGTAAAAAGCTGGAAAATTGTGAAGCCGTATTTTTCAAGAGGGCTTTGATAGAGTAACAGATCATTTAGTTGTTGGTATTCCAGAGGTCCGATTTCTATATTTATGTTGCAATGTGCTCTATAAATACAGCCTTTTAGAGATCACAGATAAAATTTTTTCACCCATAACATCTTTTTTATTTTTTTGCACCACTACAAGCAGATATATTTGCACAAAAAATAGATTATTTGAGTTTTTTGGTATGTGTTTGTTTGTTGAGCTGAATTGATTAAATAGTTGTAATAAGTATTCCAAACAGAAAAAAAGTACTTTATCTAATTAAGATTATAATTTCCAAAATGCCTAGTTCAAGTAGTCACAGAGGTCATCATCATAATCAAAAGCTTCTTTTCCTCACCTTACAATCTAATTGTTTTCTCTTTAGGCTAGTTCAGAGTTAATTATAGGTAACCTTTAGGAAGACAGTCTTCTCTTAGTGGCTGGGGAACTTCTAGAAAAAGAGATGGTAATGTCAATTCAAGGAAATTGTAGTATATTTCTCAAATTATATAGATTATTTTAGTAAACAAAGAACCTGACCATATTGATAGATGTTTTCTAAAATGAGTGCTTTTTGGTACGCAAAGTTAGGTCTTGATTTGAACTTGTATTCTTGAACCACTGGGAAAAGAACTAATTCAATACAATTTAATAAAGTTATACAGAGCTAATTTGGGATTCAAATTTGATTACCCTTGAAAATGGGTAACTGGTTAACATGTTTTCTATTTTCAGAGTGAAAAAGTAAAACCAGAAGCCAGATCAGCTATTTTATCTTAAACCTGTAGACACCTCCTGTTTCTTAAAACACAACTCTTTACTTTAATCTTGTGTTCATCTATGTTTTTATCCATCTAGTAGAAGTATATTTTCCTTCAAAAACTGACATTACTTAAATACTCCATCTGACTGCATCATGAACATCCAGCCTTCCTACTCCCACGTTAGAATAATAGTAACATGTTGTAAATGTGCTACATAAAATTATCTGCTATTTGACTGTCTTATTGATGGGAGAATTCAGAAGTATTTGGGATCCCTTCCATGTGCAAAAAATGTGATATTACTAAGCAAAATCAAATTTATTTCCAGTCTTTCAAAGGATTAGTCTGCTCTATTGGTAGGGTATCTTAACCTCAAAAAAATTCCACATTAGGTCCACTGATTTGCCTAACTAGTTTAAGTATGGCCTCTTGTGTTAAGAGTTGGAATGCTTACTTTTGTTTTGCAGATTGGCATCCCTTGTAATGGCCTTTGACAAGAAAGCACAACATCACTGAAGAATGGCACTGGTGGATCTTAGAAGTCACCCCAGCCATAATTTTACAGATAAGAAATAGATGCCCAAAGAGATTGTGACTTGGTAAAGGTAGTATAGCTAGTTAGTGACAAGTAGAGCCAGAACCACAATCACCTGACCCCAGCCTTTCCACCTCACCAGAGCTTCCCAGCCTCCATCATAACCTTTGTCAATAGCAACTACACTATATGTAGTTTGTATTTTTCCTTAAATGCACTTATTTTTTAACCTAAAATTTATGTAAAAAGTAAATTTGACTCAAAGAAAGGTAGCTATAATAAGTTTGATCTGCTGTTTTTTTCTTATACACTTTGAAATAAATGTATATCTACTAAAATAAGAAATGTTGGCTGGGCATGGTGACTCCACACTTGTAATCCCAGCACTTGGAAAGGCCAAGGTAGGAGAGTTTCATGAGTCCAAGAGTTCGAAATCAGATTGGGCAACATAGGGAGAAAAATAATAATAGTAATAATTAGCCAGGCATGGTAGTGCTTGCCTGTAGTCCTGGCCACTTGGGAGGCTAAGCTGGGAGGATTCCTTGAGCCCAGAATGTCAAGTTTGTAGTGAGCCATGATTGTACTGCTGCCATCCAACCTGGGGAACAGAGTGAGACCCTGTCTCAAAACAACAACAACAACAACAACAACAACAACAACAACAACAACAACAACAAAGTGTTAGTTGGTGCATCCTCTAATCGTCTTGTATAATGCCAACAGGGGACCACTGCATTGGACCTTAGGGTCTCTGATCTGTTGTTTGCATGTTTAAATTACAAGTACTCATGACATAAGGAAAATGGCAAAATCTAGTGAAATCTTTAGTGAAAGGACAAGAGAATATTGTGTGTAACAGTCTTTGTCACAGATTTACGCATGCTTTTTACAATCTTGCAATTTCAGCTCATGGAGATACAGTGGGTCTGTATCTTCAGAAACCATGGGGATAAAATAGATTTCTTCATTTTTTTCTAAATTATGAACATACTTAGATTTGTAAAGTCACACATAAGCTTTTCTAATGGTGATATAGATTATTAGTGCAAAACCTGGTTTCTGTTTCCTGTTATATTTTTGCTTTATTAGAATGAGTAATTCTGTAAATAATCACTCTAAGAATAGAATCATGATCTGCAGTGAGGTTGTATTATACTCCACAACTATGTCAGAGAAGTAATTCCATGAATAAACAGAAAGATCATATTATTTCGGCCTAGACCATTTGAATGGTGCAGACTAAGCTATGTTGCCTTTAAAAGAAGACATCTTTAACAAAAAATTAGCATTATAGGATGTAACCTACAGGTTAGGAACACATTAAAACTTTTCTTGATTTTATCACTGATAAATAAGTTCCTGGCATAAGATGGTTATAAGGAATCTTAGGAAAGTAGTAAGGAGGATGAAAAATAAGGTTTCAAATACATGTAATAGATATTTAGTCTAATACTTTTAATTTATCCATAGATTGATGTTTCCCATGACTTAATGGAAGGATTTACAAGTGCTAAAGAGAAAAGATACCAAAGAAAATATTCCTTAGAGAATTATAATCCTCTGTTTTTCTTCTTAAACTGGTATTCATGGACAAAGATGGGAGACTTCTTCTAAATTAACATAGATTTCTCAAACAGTTTTAAAAAGTCCTATTGAATTAAATTACTATATTTGAAGTTGGTCAGAACTACTTAAAAGTCACATTTCCTGGTAAGGGAATTGACTGGAAGAAACATTAGCAATGAAAATTATGTAAGACTAAGATCATTTAATGTTCTGTTAGTCTTAAAGTTTTTGTAATATTTAAAATCAATTATTGCTGATTTCTTTGATTATGGAGCTAGCTTTCACAAGTTTTATCTTTCTAAATTCTTATGACTCTTACACTATTGCACTAATAGATCAACCTAGTATTCTAAAAGAGTTAACACACTACAGCTGAAAATGTTTAACCAATGCAGTGCAGATTATGGAGCACTGGAAATCAATTTGGTAGGTGCTCAAAATTCACAAATCCTATCGTGACTGTAAACTTTTTCATTTCCAAGTTTTAATAAAATAATGTAGACTGTATCTTGCAAAGAACACCTTTAATGGTTCCCAAATCATGATAGACAATTATGATAACATTGCTGAGGTGGTGTCAATGGTATTTTGAGGAAGAATTTGACTTTTCTGCTTGAAAATATTAATCCTGTATAGTAACACGTTGTGAAGCCAGTACCATTGTGTTGCATTTTTAGAATAGTAAATATAAATTATATCATCTTTGTATATTATGAATTTTACATATAGAATTTTCTTAACAATATAATAGATGAATCTGGGATACACTCTCCTATGACAATATTTACCATGATCTAGTAAGTCAAGAGATTTCCCTCTGTTCCAACATTTATATAGCATAGTGCTTTATATTCTTTAAGTAAAAAAAATTTGCTAAACTTCCCTTGCCTTAAAAGAAACTATGTGAGAGTAGTGAATCACAGCAATTAAGTAATTTGCCCAAAATAATAATAGATTAATAAATAATTTTAAATTTCTGAAGTTTCTGAATGCCTTGATCCATAGATTAATACTGAATCTGTATTATTCATTCACTCATTTCTTCAACATATGTGAGGAACTGAAAAAATACTGTGAGAGCTACAAAAAGCATACTACAGATTCCCAAGAATTATACAAGTAGAGGGCAGGGAGAAAGCATATATAGACATTAGAATATAAGGCAGAGAGTATTGGGTAAAAAGAGAGTTGAGAGCAAAGTATTATGTGAGTTCACCTTTTTGCTACAAGAATCAGGGAATACTTTAAGCCAGAATTGGCATTTGCAATGGATCTTCAAGAACAGATAGGATTTATGGAAGAAGGTATACGAGGTAGAAGAAGAAATGCATAGAAAGAGTCACAAATTCTGTTTATAGGAAATGTAGAAAACCTTTGGTTAAGGGAAGTAGTGGGAAACTGAAAAACGTAGGCTGACCTCATTGCATGAAGGTGCTGAAAAAGGACCCCCTTCAGGCTTTAAACTAGCAGTCACATGTTGTACATTGCTGAAATTTGGGAACATTGCTCTGGCAGGGCTGTATTGGAGTAACTATGGGATGGAAAGGCTGGAGATGGAACACTAGTTGGTGGACTAGTACAGTACTTCAGGCAAGAGTTACTGAAATTCTGAATAAAAATATTGGGGATAAACAAGAGGCAACTGATTCAAATTCTATTCAGAGAAGGGAAAGGATTTGTTCCCTGTTAAATGCTATTTAAAACCACTACCCACCATTGCTACCTTAGCAGGGATGTGTTTTATGAGATTGGCTCCAATTAATGGATCAGCCCCCATTTAAGAATATTACAGCTTCTCTGAAAAATGTAATAGAAACTACATTTTTATTTGGGCAACAAATAATCCCACAGACTTCGTATTCATTTTTTAAATCTCCTTAAAGTTAAGGGAAAATACTAATTTGAATAAATGTTCTAAGAATTATGGAGAAAGACTATGGAAATCAACATTAAAAAGAAATAACTATCTTGGCTCAAAGAATGCAAAATACAACTAAATGGGAAGCTTTGGGAGTAACACAGCACAATAAAATTTCTTTTTATTTTCAATAATCATTTATGAGGGAAAATAAAGACAGCAGCAGCCAACATAAAAACCAGAGTTATCTTAAAAATCTATAATTTTTATAGTTCTGAAGGGCCTGCTGCATCACCTGGTCCAAACCTGTAATTTTACTGTAGACAATAGGGCCCTCAGAGGTTAAATAATTTTTTTATTCACATAACTGCTTAACAGCTTGCTTAATATGAGAACCTGGACCTCCAGCTTGTGGGCTACACATCTCATTTCTAGGCAGGAAGCACAGTATCAGTGCTGTAACTTTTTGACATTTGAAATGGTTCAGCAGAATCAGTGTCTACTGGGAGCTTACTAGAAATGCAGAATATCAGGCCTCACACCCAAACTTAGTGACTAGAATCTGATTTTTAATAAGATTCTTAGGTGATTCATATACTCACTGAAGTTTAAGAAACACTGTTTATGATGTTACCACTGGTCCTGGCATATTCCACATTTAAGAGCTATGCGTTAATAGCAGAATTAGGCTTGCTATACTCAGTTCTCTTATGCCTAACTGAAACTGGTGGTGCTCTGAGAGCCACCCCATAGAATGAACTATTTAACACTCTTGACTCCTAGCACATGCGAATTCTACTTCTTTACCCACTGATTGTGAGTCTATAACTCTCCAGGGAAAACTAGTGAATTAAAGAAAATCACTATTCATTCATAAAAACTTTAAATATCTTATACCAGCACCTGAAGCTGAGCTTGAAAAGAACTTACTGCTTAAAAAAATTATTTTAAAAAATATTCAATAGAAAGATTTTGGTTTTGATCATAGGCAACTCATTGAATAATCCCTAAACTTTACTCTCCTAACAGCATGTATTTGGAGATCTGATTCCCAAAAGAAAATTAGTAATGCTGGTTGTCTTTTGAGGCTGTGAAACAGAATGCTTAGATAACTTATTAAAATTATGAAAAAAATATGACAGTACCATTATTCTCCCTGACAGTAGTTCTAAATCACTTCATTATAACACTGTAACTTGCAGTATTACACATAGATTGATTTATTTCAAAGGTAGAACTAAAAATGTCTGAATGAGAATCCATTTAGATTCTCAATTTCAAAATCTATATTTAACCCAATAAGCCATTATGCTCACTTGTCATTATGTCAGTTCATCTTATGATACCACAGGGTGGCTACCTTCTTTAAATTTTTTGAATTTAGAAACAAGGAAAAGGATTTATTTTGTTTACCATTAAAAGATTTTTGAATACATTTTATGAGCGTATTTAGTGCTAGTATTTAGCTTCTATGGTTATTTGTTATTACCATTAATAATTCTCATAGTTAATAATTCAAACCAAGAATTAGACAGATACACAATTTAGAATATTGAAGGGGTTTTTTTGTTGTTGTTTTGTTTTTTTTGAGACAGAGTCTCACTCTGTTGCCAGGCTGGAGTGCAGTGGCACGATCCCGGCTCACTGCAACTTCCATTTTCTGGTTTCAAGCAATTATTCTGCCTCAGCCCCTCCAGTAGCAGGGACCACAGGCACGCACCACCAGGCCTGGCTAATTTTTTGTACTTTTAGTAGAGACGGGGTTTCACCTTGTTGGCCAGGATGGTCTCGATCTCCTGACCTCTTGATCTGCCCTCCTTGGCCTCCCAAAGCACTGTGAAGCATTTTTAAGTAGAACCTTACACAGGACATTTGTGTAAAAAGACTTAGCACTGGAAATATATTTGCTGCAAAGCATAAATATCTGGCTTTGCATCATGCCCCATGGCCAGATTTATCTACTTTTCTCTCAAGTGAGCTTGATATAGCCTAACACATTAATCTAAAGAGATACCTTCTGTTTTCTTAAAAGTAGGTGAGTTCTACAGTTGTCATTTTTTATCTAGAACCCTAAATTTCTATGGAATTAAGGTTTCTGCCAAGATTCAAGTGACTACTTTTTTTCACTGATTTAAAGCAGGATTTCTTAAAACCCAGCACGGCCAAGTTTTCATTCACTATTACCAGACTTTTTTAATGGTAGAGTTGAGGTTTAAGCTGGTAAACTGTTAAATAATATCTCAAGACTGTCAAGACTGGAATCTTTTTATTTTTCCAAACAGTACATGATATTCACTATAGTAACTGAGAAATGTATTTTTGGTGAGGTTAGGAAGAAAAGAATCTACTACCTTATTTAATAGCAGTGACCAGTGATTGACCCAATCACACAAGGACTTACTTCACACATTTCATGCTCCAGAATTACAAGTCAATATTTTTCTAATGTACCCCATAAAACTTTTTAAACTATATATCTTTTGCACATTGTAGGTTGATAACTGAAATAGTTCATCCTAAGTTTAAATAGCTGCAAAGAATATTGTAAAGATAGCCAGTATGTTGTAAATATTGGCATTTACAAAATAAATTTGTTACATTAAGATATTTTCATAGTTGTAAAACTTTTATTGATCTCTTAAATTACTATGAAAACATGCATAACTTTATAGAGTTCTTCTAGATTGTAACACAAATGTTACAAATTTTAATAAATATTAAGCAAAGGTTAAATTTTATTAATTTCTTGATGAGATGAATCAACATCTAATGTTTTGTTTATATTTAATGGAAAAGAATGGCAGATGCAGACAAAAATAGTTTGTCTGTACATAGAATCTTATTTACTTTTTATTAATAGGAAAAAATTAAACATCTTAAGATGAGGATTTTACTGTTTTAAACATTTCAAAGTATCTAATAAAATCATATTAACTACTTCATTAAATTATAAGTTCCAAGGGGAAAAATCTCACAGAACTCTTATCCAGTAATCAAATAAAAATTTATACTGCTTTGGCTATTTAAGATTTTTTTTTTCCAGCTAATGACTTGTCCTAGGGATTAATATCAAGAAGAACTGAAAAGAGCTGCTTATATTTAAATGCATTGCTGAAGGGGGCATTTGCAACAGTAAACATTTCTTACTAATGTTGTTTTTGCCTTGCTTTCATGATACTGTCCCTCAGATGCATACTTTAATAAAGCCAGGGCATAGAAAAAGAGAATCATTAGTCCAGAATTGTCTTATTCCCATCACTGCATTCTACCTTGTGTCTGAACTGAGAAAATTTCAGTGTAGATGAAAACTGCCATGTTTTCAGCACTACACTTAAACAAGAATATCTATGTCAGGGAAATACCAGAAACCCTATGAACTAACAATCATCAACTCCTTCAAGTACCCTTGGGGTACACAGACTCCATGTTAAGTAAAGATTTCAGTGTTCTCAAGTCAGGTCAACCAGAATCCTGTTTGCATCAGAGCGTTAGACCTTCTAGCAAAATCTAGTAGAGTACCTCAGGTCAGGAGTTGGGCCCTAGACCTCAGATGCAAGGCAGAAGCTATGCACCCTTCCCTTAGCCTCCCCCCACCTAAGAGTTCACTGTGTCTTTGAGGGGACCCTGAGAGTTACTGTATGCCGCATCTGGCCTCAAGCCCCACATCACATAAGAGGAAAGTCTCTGAGTCAGCACTTGTGGTGTCCTTGTGGTTTTCTGTGACCATATCCCCATGGAATTCTTTATGCCTTTAACCAGAGGGACTCCACAACTGACCAAGCCCATCCACCTTATGGAGTCTAAGACAGAACTACAATCACCAAGAAAAAAGTTCTTTAATTTCCAGCCCTTGACAGCAGTAAGAAGAGTAGTAAAAGCAAAGTGTGAGACAAAAATCAAGTTGGGTTCGGGGAGAGCTTAAGTTCTTTGTAACTAACCTGGTTAACTGAGCCAATAATTGTTAATGTCATCAAATTGTCAATATCTTTACAACTCATTGACTTGGGGAAAAGGAGATTATACTTGTTTTTACCATCTGTGTCCTAGATGTAGTACATTAGTAGGAAGAGATGACTCTATCTGATGAAAAGAGAACTTTTTTCCATGTTTTGATGTTGTTATTGATAATTCAGAGATATAGTCATATGACTTAATATTAGAGTTTGTTTTGATTATGTAGTGAAGGCCTTTGAAAATGCCTTCAACTGTAATTTGTACTTTGATGCTTTAAACTGCTCATGATGCACTTCAGTTGCATTTATGTATAGCGTCTATATTACTATTCTTAATTTAGTTACTGATGTCCTAAATGTTTCTTAAGCTAACTTCTTAATTGTTCATGGTCCCCAGACACCCAAGGCTCCTACAGTCATCTCCACCCCCCCCACCCCCACCCCAGGAACTAGGACAGCTATTGAAAGAGCACAGAGAAGAATGTCCAACTAGGTCTAAGGGCACAAGCCCTGATTGAGTGTATGGCCCTGACTGCTTTTCAATCACAAAATCTTTATGAACCGTTCATTGTTTAATTATTTCTGCCTCTTCTGGCCTTGTTAACATAAAAGGAGCTAAACTTTCAGTAACGAGAACAGTATATTCATATGCTATTGAAATTCAACCATTAAAGATCTAACATAAATCTTTTTCTAAACTTAATACCATGGGTTTCACCACACAGATCTTCTCATAAATGTTCAGAATTTTCCTGGACAAATGGCAAGGATATTGTCTCAGCAGTATTTAGATGTAGTCCTAGCCCTTCTGAGAGGATAATTTAGCCCCAAATCTAACTTACCTAAATACATGTAAAAATGGGGCAATTACACTCTCTTAGCCAACTCACATTAGGGTCAGGGTCTCACTGCAGGTCACTGAGAGGCTTTCCTTCATTACTGAAAAGACTTCCTCCCTGCCTGGTGAAAGGACTGTCTTCACAGGCATCAGGCCTGCTTCCATAGTTTGTGTTCCCACTTTAAAAGTAGTAACTATACTTTTACTTTCAGTATAAGATGGCATGACATCTGGCTAACAAGCCTTGAGGCAGCCACTTCCAATATCCCATTAAAAGTCCTGTGATGGGTCAGGTGTGTTGATTCATGCTTGTAATCTCAGCACTTTGGGAGGCTGAGACTGGAGGATCACTTGAGGCCAGAGGCAACATAGTGAGACCCTCATCTCTATTTAAAAACAAAATAAAACAAAAGGCCTTGTGATGAAAAGGGGTCAGAGATTCACCGCGTAACAGCATGAAGGCAACAGAGTATCAACAAGAGCTTCAGCTGAGTGTGGTGGCTCATGTCTGTAATCCCAGCAGTTTGGGAGGCTGAGATGGTCAGATCACTTGAAATCAAGAGTTCAAGACCAGCCTGGCCAACATGGTGCAATCCTGTCTCTAATACAAAAATTAACCAGGCATGTTGGCACATGCCTGTAGTCCCAGCTCCTTGGAGGCTGAGGCAGGAGAATCACTTGAATCTGGGAAGTGGAGGTTGCAGTGAGCCGAGATCGTGCCATTGCACTACAACTTGGGTGACAGAGTGAGACTCCGTCTCAAAACAACAAAACAAACAAGAAACTGGACCTTCATTGCTGTGCCACATGGGTGCTGCCTCTCAAGGCACCAAAGGCCACTTTGCCTGGAATATTCTAAGACGGTAAATCTGAAAAAAAAAAAAAAAAAAAAAAAAAGGCTAAGGAAGTTTGTGTGAGTGGTGGTGGGGAGAAAGAAATAAGCAGTGGTGCATTAGATCCTGGGAAGTGGAATTGTCTCGGTGCAGCAATGATGTCAAAAGACCAAGCAGCATGGTCAGAGAAGTTGGCCATCAGAAGATTCCGGGTGCATGACAATAGTAGCAGCAGCGCAATATAGTAGCAATGACATAGGAGCTCATATGTATTATTTATGATGGGCAAATGTATGGTGCTCAGGGCTTTAAACACATTTATTTTAAGCCTCAAGAGAACCATGTGGCATTGGTTTGTTTACTGGTTTCCTTTTACAGATAAGAAAACAGAGGTATAGAAAGGTTAGCAACTTACTCAAAGTGACACAGATAAGAATTGGCAAAGCCTGGATTAGGCAAATAGGCACAAATAAATTGGGAATTGGACTAGAGGCTACCCACATCATTGCGCCCTCCAGTTGTGCCTCTGAGGAGGAATATGCTGCTGAACCCTGAGCAAATTTGAAGACATCTCTGTGCTGTTTGTTGACGAAGATCTAGCCTGCCTTGAGAATGAGCATTTGAAAAAAGAAAGAAAGAAAAAACAGCTCAGAAACTATGGGAAAAAGCACTACAGAACCAAAGAAAGAAGTAGCATGTAGACCAAAAACCAGAAACAGACCTGTGGAAGGGCTCCGTTGTGGATTCTGATAAGGACCCTTTAGGAGGCTATTTAGCATCCTGTAGAAGCACACTATTATGGACCTCATTCCTTTTTTAAAATATCACTTTCTATATTAAGTCTTGAGGTCTTGAACTTTCTGATTCATTTCTTTTAAAAAATGGTATCCCAGCCCTAGTCTTAAAAATAACAGGTCCTCCTAAATACAAAAGAGAAAAGTATTAATATAGGAGTGAAAGGAGGAGAACTAACAAACAACACAGCAGTTCGCAAGATAAAGTTCTCCAGATAAAGTCAAAGGCCAAATTTCACAAGAATAAAAACATGTTCTAAATCTGGTAACCATAAGAGTGCTCTTAAAAATTGTCTATAAATGTCCATTTTTGAGACCTAGGCCTTCAAAAGCTTAAAGCTTCTTTTACGGAATAAAGCCTTTTATTCCTCAAGGACATTTATGCTACTTGTTCATTGTGAGTAGCAGTATGAAATTAACACTCATGATTTTAGAGTGTGTACAAACTCCCATCGTTGTGTTACCGTGCAGATGATCTTACTCTGAACAAACTCTGTCTTTGTTCTTCTTCTTTGATTTATTTCTTATTATGTGCTTTCTATTTTTCTAGCTTTCTTCCCCATCTCTTGTCATCTTTTTGTTTTCTCCTTTTGCTTATTCCTCTCCTCATCTCCTCTACCTTCTGCTTCTTTGGAAGCAATTATCTGTATTTTAATTTTAAGAGTTGCCATAGACATGTTAACATGCTTGCTTAATTTCTTGATGCTTTACCCAAATAATTGCAGGAACCTGAGAATACTTCATAATTTTTCATCCCCTTCCATTTTGTATTATCCTTTGACTAGTATTTAAAATCTATATATATATATATTTTTTTTTTGAGACGAAGTTTCGCTCTTGTTACCCAGGCTGGAGTGCAATGGCGCGATCTCGGCTCACCGCAACCTCCGCTTCCTGGGTTCAGGCAATTCTCCTGCCTCAGCCTCCTGAGTAGCTGGGATTACAGGCACGCGCCACCATGCCCAGCTAATTTTTTGTATTTTTAGTAGAGACGGGGTTTCACCATGTTGACCAGGTTGGTCTCGATATCTCAACCTTGTGATCCACCCGCCTCGGCCTCCCAAAGTGCTGGGATTACAGGCTTGAGCCACCGCGCCTGGCCTAAATTCTATATTGTTTTTTAACCTCACAAATTACATATGATTATTATGATTATTATTTTACATGTAGCCAATGTTTGTTTAGATTTACCCAACATATTTATCAATTTATTTGCTCACAATTTTTTTTCACATGTCAGACCTTCCTGCATCTGGCCTTGTAATCATACTGCCTAAAGCAATTTTTTTCTTTCTAAAAGCTTTATTCAATTTTCTTCAATGTGCTGGATTTTTTTTAAAAAAATATTATTCCTTTCCTGTAAACTTTTCATTGCTTTAAACATGTGAAACTCACTTATTTTATATTGTGTCTAATAATATGTATGGATCTGATTTTGCTGCTTATTGTTTCTGGATGGTTCTTACTTATGGTGCTTTGTTTCCTTGAGTGTGTGTGAAAAGGTACGTATGTGTTTATGTACTTCAATGTGAACTTATGTCTCTTGGAACTTTATCTACAGGAATTCTTTGAGACCCAACTGAGATTTCATGTTTACAGAGAATATTTGCATTTGTCCCTCCCAGATGATTATACAAACATTCTGAGATCAATTGAAATTCTTTTTTGGTTTTTCAGATGTGGGAGATATAAATTCATACAAAAAGCCAGGTGAGGGTCAGGTTGTAGTTACAGATTCTGAAGTGAGATTTCCTACTACAGTCAGCCCTCTGTGTCTGTGGGCTCCACATCATGGACTCAACCAACCAGTGATTACAAAAAAAAAAACACACACACAATAAAAAATAACAATGAAACAATTTTTAAAATACCAAGCTTTTAAATGCAGTGTAACATGTATTCGCATAGCATTTATGTTGCATTAGGTGTTATAAGTAAATCTGGAGATGATTCAAAGTATATGGCAGTAAGTATGTATGTTATATGCGGATACTATGCCATTTTATACAAAGGCCTTGAAAATGGTATCTGTGAGGGTCTTGGAACCAATCTCTCAAGGATACCAAGGGACAACTGTATAAATTTCAAGTGAGATTGTGTTTATTATCGCCACTGGCCAAGGGCATGCTGTGCCTCTCCATTCTGCTCTTCCCCTTCAGCACACATGGCAAAGACCTAGAAATGTTCTACGTTGGACTGGGTGTGAGTGGTAGTAGAACTCTCCCTGTTGCCTCTCAGTCTGTGACTGTGCAGCACATATTCCTCATTCAAAGTAAATTTCAAGTTAGGTTTGTACAGGAACACCCTTTGAAGTTGCTGAGAAAATATGGCAGAGCAAAGAAAGTTGACATCTTTATTGTCTTCTGTTTGGTATTGGGATCAAACACTGCATTTGACATCTGCAGAACAATAGTATTTTGACCTTTATCTCTCTATACAGCATTTAGGCAAAAAATGCACTGTGTAAAGATTTTTTATTATACTCTGCTGATCTGGATAGTTATGTCTTGACATCAGTTTTACAATTGTTCTTTAATCTTTGTGTCAATAACATATTCAATTTACAATTGTTCTTTAATCTTTGTGTTAATAATATATTCAACCATATTGAATCTCCTAAAGTAGTTAGCATTTACTAAATTCCATACCTAATGCCTAAGTAACCACCTGGGGTATGTTTTAAGAAAACAGCTCTGAACTGCCTCATCTGCTGCTTTGTCATGCCTGGGAGAAACAGACTTTCCTGTATTAATCTCTGAACAACTTTAAAAGAATGAAAACCCGAGTTTATCAAGTTCATGTTACTATCTTTACGTATCGACGTTTAGAAATGTCTCTAGTCATTGTTTTTCATTATCGCTATGGCTTTTAAAGCCTCCAATATAGTCATTTTGGCAAATGAGTGAACACCAGCAACTGTGTGAAAACAATGAGCCTCACTTTGTGACAGGACATGGGGAAGATATTTTTTAATTTTCTAGCAGGTGCTGGGCTATGAGTCTGACTCATAAAGATAGTAATTATACCTCTGTTCTGAAGTGATGCATCAGAGAAAGAACATACCAAAATTAATGGAGAAAGCAAGACTTGGGTGGTTCATTCTCTGTATCTAGATAGAGAGTCCATGATCTCGAGAGATTTTTTTTTAATGAACCAGGATAGCACAGGCATAGATATTTGTCTTTGTGTCAAAAGCATGGGCCCTTAGCAAATTGAATCTCCTCCTACCTTTAGACAATTCAAAAAAGATAAAAATCTTGAGTGTTTTATATTGTTGCACACAAATAAATCCTCCTTACAGATTGGAACAACATTTTAATCTGTTTGAAATGGAGAAAATATATTTCAGAATGATTTTCACATAAAAAAACTTCTAAATTAGAACACTATATACAGGCAGGGTGGTAATTGTGTAAACATGCCACATTATGTGAAAATGAGAGCTGATGGATGCATGTGGAGCATACGTTAGTGATATCATGAATCAGAACAAGAAACATTCTCTGATTCTTTAAGTTTTGAAACGAAGGTGGAAGAAGTGGGGAGAGGGCTGGTTTGATAGCTAGTGTGACAAAGATCAGCTGAAAACAAGAGGCAAAAATTGCAAGATAGGGATATTTTAATTTGAATTGCAAGGTGCAAATATGTGACCTTGAATATTTGCTCTATGCCTCTTCCAACAACTCTAGCGCACAGATAAAGGCATAAAATAGCCCTAAACCAATGAAAGATTGTGTTCTCCCACCCCCTATTTTTTTAATATAACATAAAACGATAAGAACAAATTGAATTAAAAAGGAAATTACTAAGAATTAATTTGAGAAGGAAAACGTTGAAGAATAGTTTCCATCACTCTGGCATTCCTACATGTCCTTAAAATATGCTTGTAGCAACTTCTTTCCCAAAACCCTTCATCATTCTTTATTTAGCCTAGTAAAGGACGGTGTTGCGATTAAAGAACACTCTCTTGTACACAAGTGACATATTGTGCGTTACTTAGCAGTCAGAACTGTTTTGTGGGTTGACAATGATACTAAAGATTTGTTTGAGGTTTCCTTGGGCTTCAAGCAATCAAACAAAACCTATGTGCAATCAGATCTTGTCATTGGCTGTGGAGAAGGGCAAGTTGTCAGAGACTTCTATTGCCTAGGCAGGTCATTCTTTTAAAGAGATGTGAGAACAACAGTTGTCAGAGACTTCTGTTACCTAGGCAGGTCATTATTTTAAAAGGATGTGAGAGCAGCAACAGTGTAAGCCTGGAACTTATAACCATGAAAGTGTTTATAGATAAAATGTTGATCACTGTGTTCATTGTTTCTTTTCACTAACATCTACAAGTCCAGGAATGAAAACAATAGCTAAGAATCTACTGTTCCCTTGATGTTGTGGACTGAATTGTGTCCCCCCAAAATTGATATGTTGAAGGCCTACCCCCAATATGACTATATTTAGAGATAAGGTTTTTAAAGAGGTAATTAAAGTTAAATGAGGTCATTAGGGTGGGACCCTAATGCAATACTACTGGTATTCTTAGAAGAATAAGAGAGGGCCGGGCGCGGTGGCTCAAGCCTGTAATCCCAGCACTTTGGGAGGCCGAGGCGGGTGGATCACGAGGTCGAGAGATCAAGACCATCCTGGTCAACATGGTGAAACCCCATCTCTACTAAAAATACAAAAAACTAGCTGGGCGTGGTGGCGCGTGCCTGTAATCCCAGCTACTTAGGAGGCTGAGGCAGGAGAATTGCCTGAGCCCAGGAGGCAGAGGTTGTGGTGAGCCGAGATCACGCCATTGCACTCCAGCCTGGGTAACAAGAACGAAACTCCGTCTCAAAAAAAAAAAAAAAAAAAAAAAAAAAAAAAAAAAAAAAAAAGAATAAGAGAGACAGAAAAGGAAAGGCCACATAAGAACACAATGAGAAGGTAGCTGTGTACAAGCCAAATTGGTCTCAGGAGAAATGAAACCTACTGACCCCCGATCCTGGACTTTCAGCCTCCAGAACTGTGAGAAAATAAATGTGTGTTGTTGAATCCATCCAGTCTTTGGTATTTGGTGTGGCAGCCCTAGCAAACTAAGACCCTTGGGATGGTCTACAAGTGTAATGTCATCCCATTATGATATCAAGTTGCCGCCTAGAATCCTGAAGATAACCAGAATCCCATGAGAGCCTAACATACACACTAGATTTGGCTTCTCTATCAGTTTTTTTCTCCCATGTGCATTATACTATAGTAACAGGAACACAGGGACCATCAGTTAGATTCAGTGTGCTGAAACCCCATTAAAAACTGGGCAATGCACATGAGACATTTCTCAAAAGAAGAAATACAAGTGGCCAACAAACACATTAAAAAAAAGTTTTAATTTGCAGAGACATGCAAATTTAAAACACACTGAGATATCATCTTACTCTAGTAAAAAGTGCTGTTATTAAAACAAAAACATGTTGGTATGGATGCAGAGAAAAGGGAATGCCTATACACTGCTGGTGGGAATGTAAATTATGTCAACCTCTGTGAAAAGCAGTTTGGAGATTTTTCAAAGAAGTAAAAATGGAACTACCATTCAACCCAGCAATCCCACCACCGGGTATTAACCCAAAAGAAAAGAAAATATTGTGCAAAAAAGACACCTGCAGTTGTATGTTCATTGCAGCACTATTCAAGATAGCAAAGTCATGGAACTAATCTAAGTGTCCATCAGCAGTGGAATGGTGGACTAGATAAATAAAATGGAATATATATGTATGTGTGTGTGTGTGTGTGTGTGCATGTGTGTATATACAGAAGTCAGTATTACACACACATGCACACACACACGCACATACACACACACCATGGAGTACTACACAGCCATTAAAAATAATGAAATCATGTCCTTTGCAGCAACATGTAGGCCATTATTCCAAGTGAACTAACTCAGAAACAGAAGATCAAATACCACATGTTCTCATAAGTGGAAGCTAAACAATGAGTACACATGGACATAAATATGAAAATAATAGACACTGAGGACTCCAAAGAGGGTGGGAGGGGACTGGGGGTTGAAAAATTCTCAAGTACAATGTTCACTATTTGGGTAACTCACTAGCCCAATCGCCACCATTATGCACTGTATCCATGTAAAAAACATGTATATATATCCCCTGAATCTAAAATAAAAAAATTTTTAGAAGGAATCAATGTGCTGGACACTGCTAAGTTCTCTGAGAATACAAAATGATTTAGAGTTGTTTCCCTTAAGGAACTCATATCGTCTCTTGGAGAAAGACAAGATGAGCCAGTACTCTGATACAAAGATACAAAGAGAAACTTTTGGAGCTAATTTGAATTTTGGGCTTGGGATTCTGAGGACAGGGAGGATCAGTGAAGGTTTCACAAACTGGGAGAAGTTTGAACAGGACAGTTTTGGCGTCTATTGATGTCTAGCAATACAACTACGGACAAATATAAAGAAGCTCATTCATTATCTCAAGGCAAGCTATGTGCCTGGACCTGAGCTAAGAATTAGAGCTATAACCTTAAGTATGACAGAGTTCCTGCCTTCAAAGAGTTTACAGCCTGCTAACCCACCGGTGATCACACCACCAAGAGTTAACCACTGCTAATATGCTGGTGGAGTTTTTCCCAATTTGAAAAAAAAAAAAAAAGGTTGAGATTACCCTGTGCGTACAGTTTTGTGTCTTGGTGGTTTGTTTATTCTATGCAAGATATCGTGAAAATTTTCCTCACAGCATTAAGTAGTCTACAAAACCATGATTTTGAATTGATGCATCACACATTGTCATATGAATATATCATTGTTTATGTGAGCAATCCTCTGTTGCTGGAAAATGTTTTCTAGATTTTGCTACTACAAAATAACACAGTAACAAATATATTTAATCTTTATGCTTCTCTGGCAGTTTTCTTAGGGCAAGTTCCCAAACTAGTTGAATAACGAGTTCAAACAGAAAGAACATTTTAGATGCTCTTGCTGATAGCTTTTCTAATGTGGCTTATAGAAATGCTGTCCAGGTTTGTGTTTCCCAGCAGGTATCTGAGTGTCTTCTTGGAGAGTGCCAAGTGGCAGACCATGAGGAAAGCAAGCCTGGTCCCAAGTATGGGATGGGGAGTTTTGGCCAAGTGTGACAGGAACTGACAAATGCTGAAAGAAACCAAAAGGCCAGCTACAAACTACAATTAATGAATAACCAGTATGAACTTGGCAATTAAGGAAATAAACTATAGGAAATTATTACAGTAGAGTCCAAGTCAACACAAAGATTTTATTTGCCTCTAGCACAATTTTAGGGCACCATTCTGAAACCTGTGTGTGACTAAAGGGATTCTGAGAAACACAGGTTCACTGTGGGTGTAGTTAGAGTGGTAAGCAACAGAAACTGACCTTGGCTAATCTAAATCAAAAGGGAATTTACTGGAGAAACAGCTGATCTTTCAGTAGTTCAACTGGAAATCAGGTCCAGAAACTGGAAAAGAATAAGCAGGAACCAGAGTGATGCCATAGGCAAAAAGCAGCACAGAATCAAGACCTAGAACCTCCTCACTGGGGTTGCCTGCTTACACCACTGTGAATCACAAATGAGCTCCAGTTGGTTTCTGTCTTTTGATGACTTTGTTCAAATTTCAGATTCCAAGGAAGAAGGATCTGACTGACCTCATGTAGTTCACATGCATGCCCTCAGGCCAGAGAAGGGCAGGTACCTTGACTAACAACTTTCCATATGTAGAATAAGTAATTCTTAGAGGTACATCAGGGTACAGTAAGCCAAACCAAAACTCTTTACTATACCATGTTACCTGGCAGGGGAGGTACACTAAGATTTAACCATTGTTATCCCTGAGCCCAAGTTAATTTCCCACATTGAACTCCTGCCTCCCCACCCCTCCACACCCCACCAAAGTAGAATTCTGTGGAAGTGAATAGATCCAGGAACTGTTAAGCTTTGCCAGGACACAACTGAGAAATTTTAAATCTAAGCCATCATGTATGTGGCACCGTGCTGGAAGTTGGTATGAATAAATAATTAAAATACATAATCCTGCTTTAACTTGAACTGAAGTTTAGCCTTTCTCCCTCCCCACTTGTTTTTCATCTGGAGCTCTGGGCTTTGACTGATTAAAAGCAACAAGGGAGCAAGTGAACTGGAAGGAGTCTTGACAGAGCCAAAGCCAGACTCCTGCTGCCTGCTGCTAGGTGGGAGTCCCCTCCTCCACCTGATGAGCATAGTCCAGAAAAGAGAGGCCAAAAGATATGGCCTGGCTCTGTTTGAGAGGAATACTAAAACCGGATCAGGACATGGGGTAACTTTGGGAAGCTGGCTCTCCCCAAGAGGTTTCTCCCTTGAGAAAATATCTCCCAGGCTTGTCTTTCCCTCCTGGCTTGTAGAAATCACACCATATCCCAGTGTCTATAACTGAAGCCACAGGCCCTGCATGTGCTTCTTCTGGTACCCGGAAACAGAAAGAAGAGACCAGTTCCCCTCAAGGACCCCCATCATTCAGCCAGGCAGTGATAGGATGAAAAGGGGAACTGATAAATTTTGGAAACAGAAGCTAAGTAACAAAAGCCTCATGGCACTGTGGTACATGACAAGTCACAGAATCAGGGCGGGGTTCATGCAGCAATGTAATACAGGAGATGAGCTACCCATCAGAACAGGTGTAATCAGGAAACAGCAGGCTCCAGTTTTTCTGAAAAGAGGCTGGAAGTCCTGGTCTCAGATCCTTGGGTGCTGCAGAGCAGACATCATTAGACATTCCCTTTGAGTAATCAGGACTACAGGTAATGAATTACTCCCTTGGGAATTGGATTGGAGCTGCAAAGTGGGGGTTGTGATCCTACAGTAATTTCCAGAGTCAACTCAGTCTCCAAGAGTACATTCTAGGAAGAATTTGGGATCTCTACATCCACAGACCCAAGGCAAGATCTCAAGAGCTCTGGAGAAAGCTCTTCCAGAGTCCCAGAGGAGTGGAGAAATGACCATTTGGTCAAGGACACTTGCTGATTTAGGAAGGGGTAGCCTTATCAGTCTGTGGAGCCAGGATCTAAGTAGAATCGCCACAGAGTCCTCTGCCCCAAAAGGGCTACAGTGGCCCTACAACATGCAGAGTTTAGAAACTGCCATGCCATATAGTACTTGTAAAAATATTAACAGGGTTCTAATTTTCCCTACAATAAACACTTCGATGTTTAATTCTAAAATGTCAAACCATTTCCATTTCTTCTCATTTTCTAGGGCTTTGTTTGCCTAGTCTGCTTTGGGTAACTATGTGCTAGGCATGGCCCCATGAGGCTGCACCAGACTTTGTTCACAGGGAAGAGGCTGCTGTGTCCATCACAGCAGGAAGAAAGTCTAGATGTGAAAAGTTTCCTGCTTGGAACATGGGGGTCACCAGGACTTGCTCCTAAGGAGGAGAATATCTGTCTTGGACAGGCTCTGCTCTCCCCACAGCGCTTCTCTGGGTGGGCCCTCAATCCCATCTGCAGAGTAAAGGCTGAAGGACCAAGAGCAGGTCATGTGGGTCTGATGGCACCTGGAATGGATTCTCACACTGAGAACCATCTCTTAAGCACAGCCTCCTCTTCGGTGATACTTAGTCCCAATTGAATTGTCTCTGGTGTGGAGTGTGTCAATTCAGCATGCAAGCTCTGCTGCGCTGGCCACCCCTCTCCCTCATATGCTCTTGTCTGCCTATCCCTTATGCAATCTCACCCTCACTCTATGCCCATCCCTAAACCCACTGCACCAGGATGTCCATTTCTCTCCTTCTATGGAGCACTTACATTCTTCTGACACTTATGTTCTTCTGACCTTTCACCTGTATTGCCTATACTTAACTTATTCTTTTAACTTTTGATCTGTTGTGGCCTCATATCTAAAATCTATCATATTCTCCAGAAGGCCAAGGGTCATTTTTTTCTATTTTCCGTGTGTCCTACATAGTCCCTAACACTCAGTATGTGCTCCTCTGTGTCCCTTTCTCCTCAAAAACGTTCGCTAAGCATAGCTTAGTTATGAATACACGTCACTCTTACATATTACCTAGAACAGTGGTCCTTAACCTCTTAAGAGTAACTATATTCTTAAGAATATAGTGAAAGCTACAAACCCCTCCTCAGGAAGATGTACATAGATATATACAGACAAACTGCTTCATGCAGATTTCAGGATTTTACATCCCCTCCACAACCTGTGCTGCCATTAATTCTAAGCTAAGGGACATGATTTAAACTGGTTCTTTTAACTGCACTGTGAGGTGGCTGCCACAGACACTGTGGCCTGTGTTTAACAGGTGGGAAAAATGGAGGGTTGGAGATGGGGAGACCCCTCCAGACTGCTCTATATGGTTGATTGGTGTGGCTCCTTGCCCAGCACCCACATCTCATTTGATATCTATTTTGCAGGTTTGCCCTGAGAAGTACAAAATCAACACAGAAGTATCTCTTCCATCAATACCTGTGCATCAGGGCAGAAACTATAATTCTTGTCATTCTCGCCCTTGCCACGACATTTGGCACCTGATGAAACAGGGCCCCACAAAGTCCAGCTGCAATTCTTGCCAGGGCTGAAGTGAGTATCCTCTCCTGCTGTCAGAGGACAGCTTGCTTGTTGCTGCAAATTTTTTATTTTCTCATCAGAGGCTCCCAGCTGTCTCTCCAAATCTGAATACAAGAAGTCAAATGTGAGAGCAGCCAGGTGGAGTTATTAGCATTGCAGCAGACCTTCTCAGCTCAGCAGCTGCGTCAGTTATTCTTGTGTGTTGGTCCAAGATGCTCTGTACCAACCTGTAGGCCCTTTACTCAACCGACCCTATAACTCGGAAGGCCCCGGCATCTCAGCAGGCAAATGACGTGATGAGGAAGGAGTCATGGAAGGGCACTGAGCCAGCACCTTCCACGGCAGCTTCAGTTTCTGCCGTCAGTGCGTGATATGTGAATGAAAATCCCTGCATAGTCATTAATGCATAATGCTTCAGTCACTGCTTCAAAAATCAATCTTTTACTGCCTCAGTGAGGGAGAAAAAAAACAATCCCATTGCTCTCCCAGGCCCTGTAGTGTGAGTCTATCATGGCCACTTGGGCATCACTTGGGCTCAGCTCCCTGACATGACAGAGTGTAATAGCTAACAGCTTCATAAAAAAGCAAGAGGGGTGTTTTTTTTTCAAACACCATTTGCTGTGTTTGAACAAATGTGCTTCATCACAGCTCTGCCTGCCTGTGGGCTGCTCTGTAGCTGACAGCCCCAGTCTGAGGAAGCCAAGGTAAGAATACATAGAGATCACCTTTCTGCACACTCAAAATATTCAAATCATCTCTAACTACAGCCCCAGGGTTTGTGCCAAATAGGTGTGCACCTTCCTTGAGTTTATATGTGTTAATATTTCAAGCAGTGATTGTCCTCCATACCTTCTAAGGAAAAATATGTCTCTCAAATCAGCTGTTGTGGTTGTTGTGCTACTTTTTGCCCTTGTGGTTTCCCAGCATGATCCCAGGCACCTGTTCGTAGCTGCTGTGCTCTAAGACCACAACCTCTCAAACAAAGGTATTTATATTTCAAAGGCGATGAGGCCTTATCCAGTTCTTTCCTTCCCCACCTCCTTTAAGAAAATTCTAGCATTTGGGCTGGGCGTGGTGGTTTATGCCTGTAATCCCAGAACTTTGGAAGTCCGCAATGGGTGGTTCTCTTGAGGACAGGAGTTCGAGACCAGCCAGGCCAACGTGATGAAACCCCATCTCTACTAAAAATACAAAAATTAGCTGGGCATGGTGATGCATGCCTGTAGTCCCAGCTACTCAGGAGGCTGAAGCAGGAGAATTACTTGAAGCCAGGAGGCAGAGGTTGTAGTGAGCCGAGATCTTGCCATGCACTCCAGCCTGGGTGACAGAGTGAGATTTCTTCTCAAAAAAGAAAAAAGAAAGAAAGAAAATTCCAGCGTTTGACTAGCAGGCACTGTGATAGCCTGTCATGGAGAAAAATTTGGCCAGAGGTGTACGTGGCTGCTGCCCACTATTGTATTAAGATAACGGTGACTCTAGGAGTGAGAACACTATCAGTCATCACTGAGCATCACATCTGGTGCTTCCTCTCAGCCTCCTTTGGGAATCACCTGCATCAGTGGTTCTCAATCAGGAGTAGTTCAGAAGACATTGTCAATGACTGGAGATACTGCCAATGTTTTGGGTATCATAACTTGGAAAGAAGAGGAGGAGGAGGAGGAGGAGGAAGAGGAGGAGGAGGAGGAGGAGTGCTACTACCACACATTGGAAAGAGGCCAAGGATGCTGCTCAATATCCAGCAGAGCACAGGATAGCCCCCACAACCAAGAATTATCCAGCCCAAATGTCCATGGCGCCAAGGTTCAGAATCACTGACTACACTGCCTAAGGCACTGCCACTTTCATACTACAGTCCATTCCAATAATCAGTGGTCGAGATACACATCTGAATAGAAAAATTTTCATTCTTCTTCAGTTCATTTAAACTTCATAAAAATGTATTGGATGTCTAACCCATGTAAGGGCCATGGGAATGGTGACAAATAGCGTCTCTTCCTTCCAGAAATTTAAGTCCAGCGATGGAGACAGACAAGTATGTACCAACCATGCAATGCCATACCGGGAGCGGGTGGTGAGTGCTGTCACAGCATACAAGGAACTGGGAACCTGAGAAGCAGAGATGAGCTCCAGCTGGCCCAGAGGGCAGGCGGGCTGTACGAAGTTTTCAGAAAAAAAGGAGGATGTGAGCTATGGCGGCTTCAGGGACGAGGAAATCTCACACAGGCGAAGCAGTAAAGGGAGCTCTGAAAACTCAGGGAAGAAAGTGAGCAAAGGCAGGCACTCTGCCTGTTGGGAGAGGAACTAAGGGCTGACCTCTGTGGCTTGCCCTAGGCTACCTGGTGCACTAGGGTGGAGGAGGCATTTACTTATTTGGAATAGTGGGCCATATTTCAATTTCAGACCTTTATAGTCTTTTCCTTTGCTTGCTCTGGTCACGTTAATATTCAGTAGGGAATCTTGCCATTTTTATGCAGTATTTAGTGGGGAAGAGACTTTTCACCTAAAAGTTAATTATAAAGTTTTTCCTGCTGAATGTGGTGGCTCATGCCTGTAATCCCAATACTTTGGGAGGCTGAAGTGAGAGGACTTCTTGAGCCCACGGATTTGGGACCACTGGGCAATATGGTGAGACCCTGTCTCCATGAAAAGTAAAACAATTATCCTGGTGTGGTGGTGCACGCCGGTAGTCCCAGCTACTCGGGAGGCTGAGGTAGGAGAATTGCCTCAGGTGGGAGCATTGCCTGAGCCCAAGAGGTCGAGGGTGCAGTGAGCTATGATTGTGCTACTCCAGTCTGGGCAACAGAGCAAGACCCTGTTTCAAAAAAAAAAAAAAGAAAGAAAGAAAGAAAAGAAAGAAAATTTCTCCTGAGGCCAGAACTAAATGAACTTCTGGACTTGGTTTAGTCATTAGTAATTCATATGAATCACAATTTGGTTTTAGAAAAACTCATTTTTAGTGTATATATTTGAAAATATCTCAGAATCATGGATTCTAGAGAAGGAAGAGACCTTGAGAAATGCTCAAATTCCGTTTTGTCTGGTCCACCCAGATAAGCTATTGTCATCACCGTTCCACAGATGAGACAATTAAACATCTGCACATTTTAGACAGATAGTAAGCCTACGTTAAGTGGCAGGATTTTTTTAAACCTGATGCATTTGCTAAAGGGTGCAGTACTCCAGATTTGGAGGTGGGAGAGTAACTATTGTCCAGACTCGATTGCCCAGAGATAAGGGGGTAGTCTTAAGGGATAGAGGAATACAGGCCTAAAGGGCAGTAGGAAGCCATCCAAGCTCAAGATTTATTAGAGGACAGATTCTCATCTCTATTCTGAGAGACCCCAGCCAGCGAGATCTCCTAAAAGCAGATGTGGGGAACAGTTACGATTGTTGAAAGTCAGAGGACAAAGTTCATCTGGAGAGAACATCTGTCCAGGGAATCTTTGGAGACTGGAGCCACTTTAGGAAATTCATGCTTTCAACAGAGAAAAAGCTTGCCTTGGGTGAAGGCAGGCAGAGTTTCTCCTTGGGGATCCTGACCGTCGGTGACCACTAAGATGTGCTCCAGTCCAGACTTCCCTGATTCTGGGCAGCCTGTGGACTCTCCTACCCTGGCTCAGAATCTCTGCCTCGGTTACAGTTCGAACTTAGATGACCTCATGTTTCCTATCAAAAATTCACCCTTTTCCTCTCAACATCCCCAGTGTGGGGCTCATTGCCATATCATCTGCCCCACTCCAGGGCAGGGCCCACCCAGGCAGAAGCCCTGGTTTTCTTTGTGAAGACCACCTTAGTTTATAATAGCAAATAAATATGCATTTTTTTTCTCAGTACAAGTCACTTGGTATGTGACTCAGAGTTGCTTTTGTCAGCTCATGAGATGGAGAAAGAAACAGTGTGGGGAAATCTCAAATCCTTGGATACCCTATTTCCTAAAGTGAACCTTACCCCTGGCATCATTAAATGGCTTTAACAGCCTTGTACTTACAAAATGAACTAAAAAGGCAAATGTATAAAAATCAGGTCCTTTTGGGGATCACAGAAATGTTTCATGAGATCCTTTTAAGGCTGCCAGTAATCATTTACTCACATTTTGCTCAGTACAGGGATGGTCCCCTTCTGCTCAAAAGAAAGGCAACTTCCTATAAAATGGGCTTGGGTGGAATCCTTGGCAGGGAGAAGAAAGCAGTGAGGTCATTTCTGGGCATGGCTTCTAGGGACTGGTGATTTCCTTGAGGATAATGCTAGTCTGGCTTATAGCAGCACCTAGCAACTGCTTCCCTCCTACCCCAAAGAAGCCCAGACCTCCCTAGGGTTGCAGGCCTCTGGCCATGGGCTCTCTGTAGGAAGTTGGCTGTGTATTTGCTCTGGAAGTGAGCCCTTGGGGCCAATGCACCAGACTATCACTGGTAATGTCTTCTTTGGAACAAATTCAGGTACACGACTCTGCTACAGGTGGCCTTATTAAAACAGACACAGCTCTGCTCAGGATATTTCCCTGGACATTCTAACATTCATGGTTACCTAGGAGTGATTCACCAAAGGCAAAAGGCATTCGTGTTAGCACCTAGGGTTTGTTCACACTTTGAGCTCCAGTCCCTGGCCTATGGCCTTGTTCTCAGAAACTGTGGTCTCAGTGGTACCTTCTTCCCCAAGCTGCCCCTGGCAAACAGATGTGGTGCTGTGACCATTGCTCCTTCGAGTTGGAGCTACAGATTACTTTCCAGAATCTTGTGAGGCCCTCAGTGGTCTGGGACACCCCTGCTCTGAACTACCATTTCCTGAATGTTGACTCTTGCAAAATGCTACATATGTCATCTGATTTAATCCTCACAGGATCTTGTGCTCATTTTACAAGAAAGAGGCTCCTTCCATCCAGGCACTGTTAACCTACATCTGGGCCAAGGAGGCTTACCTGAGGGTAAAACAAAGCCGAGGGGCAAGGGACCAAACATCCCATGTTTGGTCTCAAGCATTGGCTGTCTCTTTACACGTTTAATTTTTTTTAGAAAGATGCTACTTGAGACCAGGCACGATGGTTCATGCCTGTAATCCCACCACTATGGGAGGCCAAGGCAGGCAAATCAGTTGAGGCCAGGAGTTCAAGACCAGCCTGGCCAACATGGTGAAACCCCATCTCTACTAAAAATGCAAAAATTAGCCAGGTGTGGTGGTGTACTCCTGTAATCCCAGCTGCTTGGGTGGCTGAAATATAAAATCACTTGAACCTGGGAGGTGGAGGTTGCAGTGAACTGAGCTCACACCACTGCACTCCAGGCTTTTTTTTTTTTTTCTTTTTTTTTTTAAAAAAGAATAAAGAAGAGGAAGAAAGAGAAAGAGGAAGAAGGAGAGAGGATGGGGGTATTGCTTTATTGCCCGGGCTAGAATGCAGTCTAAATATGGGTATGCCTGTAATTGTCCTTAATAATGGAGACATGAAAGAAAATGAGGGAAGAGAGTAACAAACAAGGAGCCAACCAAGATTTCTTTTAAACTTCTAAGTTGATATGATGTGGTACTGATAAGAGTGTATATTTTGTATATTTAAAGTGCAGAGTTCTATAAATGTTAATTACATTTACTTGTTCCAGATCTGAGTTCAAGTCCTGGATATCGTTGTTAATTTTCTGTCTCATTGATCTGTCTAATATTAATGTTGAAGTCTCCCACTATTATTCTGTGGGAGTCTAAGTCTCTTTATAAGTCTTGTATGTCTGCGTATTCCTGTATTGGGTGCGTATGTATTTAGGATCTTTAGCTCTTCTTGTTGTTGCATTGATCCTTTTATCATTATATAATGTCCTTCTTTGCTTCTTTTGATCTTTGTTGCTTAATTGTAACTTCTGCTTTTTATTTATTTATTTTAGCTCTCTGTTTGGTTGGTAAATCTTTCTCCATCCCTTGTTTGGAGTCTTTGTGTATCCTCGAATGTGAGATGGATCTGGATGCAGCATACTGATGGGTTTTAGTTTTTTATTCAAATTGCCTGTCTTTGGATTGGGGGATTTAGTCAATTTAAATTTAGAATTAATAATAATATATATGAGTTTAATACTGCCATTAGCTGGCTATTTTGTCCATTAGTTGATGTAAATTCTTCATTATATTGATGCTCTTTTTGATAATTTTTTTAGAAAGGCTGATACTGTTTGTTCCTTTCATATGTGTAGTGGTTCTTTCAGAAGCTCTTGTAAAGCAGGCCTGGTGGTGATGAAATCTCTGAGTGCTTGCTTATTCACAAAAAACTTTATTTTTCCTTCAAATGTGAAGCTTAGTTTGGCTGGATGTGAAATTCTGGGTTGAAAGTTCTTTTCTTTAAGGATGTTGAATATTGGCCCCCACTCTCTTCTGGCTTGTAGGGTTTCTGCTGAGAGATCTGCTGTAAGTCTGATAGGCTTCCCTTTGTGGGTAACCTGACCTTTCTCTCTGGCTGCCCTTAGTATTTTCTCCTTCATTTCAACCCTGGTGAATCTGACGATTATGTGCCTTGGAGTTGCTCTTCTTGAGGAATATCTTTGTGGTGTTCTCTGTATTACCTGGAGTTGAATATTATCCTGCCTTACTAGGCTGGGAAAATTTTCCTGAATAATGTCCTGAAGCGTATTTTCCAGCTTGGATTCATTCTCTTCGTCACATTCAGGTACACCTATCAAGCGTAGATTAGGTCTTTTCACATAGTCCCATATTTCTTGGAGACTTTGCTCGTTCCTTTGTATCCTTTTTTCTCTAATCTTGTCTTCTTGTTTTATTTCATTGAGTTGGTCTTCGACCTCTGATATCCTTTCTTCTGCTTGATCAATTCGGCTGTTAAAACTTGTGCATACTTCACGAAGTTCTCGTATTGTGTTTTTCAGCTCCATCAATTCACTTATATTCCTCTCTAAATTGTGTATTCTTGTTAACATTTCGTCAAATCTTTTTTCAAAGTTCTTAGTTGCTTTAGATTGGGTTAAAACAAGTTCTTTTCATTCACAGAAGTTTCTCATTATCCACATTTTGAAGCCTGCTTCTGTAATTGGAACACACTTGTTCTCCATCAAGCCTTGTTCCGTTGCTGATGAGGAACTGTGATCCCCCGCTGAGGGAGAGGCGTTCTGATCTTGGGCATTCTCAGCCTTGTTTGGCCGTTTTCCTCCCTTCGTTATAAATTTATCCATCTGTGGTCTTTGAATTCACCGTCTTTGTAATTAGGTTTCTGAGTGGACGTCCAACTTACTGATTCTCAGCGCCGAAATCTGAGCAACCCACTGCACCGACCAAATCAGCGGCGTTAAGATTGATGGTGCTTTTCCGACTCTGCACCAAGAACCGTCACTCCAAGGCGCCGGCAAAACCGCCTCGCCGGTCACAAGAGTCGCGCTGGTGACCCGTGGGGCTCCTCCGCTGGGAATCTCCTGGTGCGTGAGCAACAAGAATTCATGTGAAGGTGTGGCGTCCTCTCATTCTTTGCGCTTTCAGTGGGAGCTACAATCCCGAGCTGTTAGTGATCAGCCATCTTGGATCTCTCACTCCAGGCTTGATGATGGTGAGAGAGAAAGGGCTGGCGGGAGAGAAAGGGAAAAGGGGAGAGAGAAAGAAAGAAAGAAAAAGAAAGAAAGAAGAAAGAAAGAAAAAGAAAGAAGAAAGAAAGAAAAAGAAAGAAGAAAGAAAGAAAAAGAAAGAAGAAAGAAAAAGAAAGAAAGAAGGAAGGAAGGAAGAAGAAGGAAGGGAGTGGTAGGAAGGGAGGGAGGGAGGGAGGGAAGGAAAGAGGGAGAGAGCTACCTGAAATTCTAGGCCTCCTGTTGGGAAAGTAACACCAGGAGGTACCTTGTCTGTGGTTGGCCCAGGGTAGCAAACAGCCCAGGAGTGGGCACAGTGGGCTGTAGAAAATACCAACCAGTTGTGCTATGAATTCTGCTTTTATTTTTCTGAAAGAAACTGAAAATCTAGAGTTTTTGTTTTGGTTTGGGCTGTTTTTGTTTTTGAGACAAGGTCTCACTCTGTCACCCAGGCTGGAGTGCAGTGGTGCGATCATGGCTCACTGCAGCCTAGAACTCCTAGGCTCAAATGATCCTCCCACCTCAGCTTCCCAAATGGCTGAGACTACAGGTGTGCAATACCACACCTGGCTCAGGGTTTGTTTCATAGGAAATTCTTCTAGTTTTAAATGTCGGCAATTGATTTAAAAAACAAAAAAAGCAAAGCTTCCTTAACACCCTGCAGATGAAACAACACACTTGCGGGCTGGTTTGCAATTTCTAGGTTACGGTTTCCCTCTAGATAGAAAAATTCAAACGTGGATAGAATAGGACCAAATCTTTCATTGTCTTGTTTTTTTCCGTGAAATATGTTTTTTATTAGAATACACTAAAATTCTCAAAGTTTAGAACAAAGTTCTAAAAAACATAAGTGCTGAAGTGTTTTGTCACTAAGTTTATTTTTCATATGAATAATACCACTTTCTATTCATTGACAACTCACATGGTGATTTGAGATCTGCGGTGTTATTTATTACTCACAGCCAGCTTTGAGGTGGGTGCTGTGACTTCTGCAGGCATTCATAGAGAAACTGAGGCTGAGAGAAGTTCACTCACGCTTACATGACCACACGTTTGATAGAGCCTAAAACCCAGCCAGGGCCTCCAGACTCTGAGAGTTCTTTTCATTCAATAAACCATGGTTTCTAGTTTCTCCCACCAATACTACTTTATCGATGATTATTCTTTGCTCAGGGCCACATGATTTTTTTTTCTGAGTTGCTTCTGTCACTAAATAAAAGAGAAGTCATAAAATGTCCTTTAAGCTAGCACATAGGATTTTTTTTTTCTTTTTCTTTCCCTTCTGTTTTGTTTTTGTTTTTTGAGGGAGGCCAATAAGGGAAATGTAGATGGTTTTTAATCTGGAGTTCAGGGACCTAAGAGTGAGTTGGGAGCCTGGGAGAGGGGCTGAACCCCTGGCAGTCATTTGAAACATTTTGTAGAGTGGTATACTGGGGTGTGTTTCAGAGATGGGGACCTGTAGCTCTTTCCAGAGTGTGTCTGACTTCCTCAGGGTAGGCAGGATCCATGCAGGCTGGACTCCCCAGCCCTTGATCTTTATCAATACTAGAAAATAACTCAGGCAACATTCCTGAATCTGCAAATTGATTTCGCCTCCATGGCTTTGTTTTGTTAGAAAGATGTAATGCATGCATGCCACCTGGCATCTGGAGTTAGTCCCCACCAGTAGCTTTGCTTGAATCCCTTGTTTATCATGCCTCATTACCATGCACCCAGGTTGTGTTCCTGCAGGACAGGACTCTGCAATTTTCACAACTTCCATCAGCCCTCTGACTCCAATTGGTTCCTTCTTGAAAGATGCAAAACCATTTTTCCTATAAGGAACATTGCAAAATGCCTTTTAATAAAATATAAGTTTTGGTGCACCCATAATTAGCTCATGCTAACAATTACATATCAAGAATATGTAAAAAATAAAAATGATATTGGGGCACTTATTTTGTTACTTTTTGTTCTTGCACTACTTTTGGGTGGTGTAAGAACCTTTCAGGAGCAGGCACATTTCACTTAATAGTAGCAACAGCATCCGAGGCCTAGGGATTCTCCTTTATAATTCTTTATAGGAGACAAGATGTGGGGAATTTTTATAAGGGGGACAGGAGGATCACCAAGGGTAACCACGGAACAGGTGTGGCGTCAGGTGGCCTTGACTTGATATCCAGCCTTTCAGCGGCTCAGGGTGTAAGTGGCAAGGCACTTTACTTCTCCAGGCTGACCTTTTCATCTCTTAAACAAAGGCTCAGAAGGGAAAGGCAAGATGAAAATAGCATTCATTGAGCACCCACCAGGTTGCCAGGTTCCATTCTTGGTGTCACTACACGCACCGTCCTGCTTATGCTCACAATGGGACATTTGGATTTATGCCCAAGGATACATGACTTGTCGGTGGCACGGTCAGAATCCAAAGTTCGGTCTCTGGACTCCAAAATTAAGCTCTTTTCCATGACCAAGTTCAGTGTTCATCAAGCTCTGTCAATAAAGCATCCTCAGTAAAAGAAGAGAATGGCCACATTTATTAGTTTGTTAGAACTGTCGTCACAAAGTACCTCAAACTGGGTACCTTAAAACAAGAGAAATTGACTGTCTCACAGTCCTGGAGGCCTAAAGTCTGAAGTTAGGGGCAGTTAGAGAAGGATCTGTTCCAGGCCTCTTACCTGGTGGTTTTCTGGCAATCTTTGGCATTCGTTGTCGGGTAGAAGCAACACCCTGATCTCCGCCTCCATTTTTCCATAGTGTTCTCCCTGTGTGCATGACTGTCCAAATTTCCCCTTTTCATAAGGGCACCAGCCATATTGGACTAGAGCCTACCCTACTCCCGTGTGACCTCATGTGAACTTAACTAATTGCAACTGCAATCACCCTATTCCCAAATACGTTCACATTCTGAAGTAATGAGAGATAGGATTAGTGCTTCAGCATATTCTGGGGACACAATTCGACTCATAATTCTACCCACTTCAGGAGTCAGAGGGGATCAGTCACGGCACCTGTTATAAGCATTAAATATTTTTGGAGCATTGAACATTATCTTTAAAATTCATGCACATTGAGCACTCAACTCCTTTATTACACCACCACTTAATATAAAAACGTTTCCCAAAAGTTAATGAGTAGAATTGCTGATCCAGAAAGCTGCTCCTTGCTGATCCCTGAGCTTCAAAACCCCATTGTCATATCCCTGACCTGCATCTTTTCTTGTCCTCAGAAGATGTTCCTACCAAGTTTCAAAGCACTGAGGATTGGAGACACCTTTTAAGGAGGCACATTTAACTTAAATGAGTGTAAAGAATGTTGATGTAGACAGGGCTGAACAAAAAGCAGTGCAAATTAAATGCAAACAGAAAATCTGAACATCCCTGACCAAAATCAGTGATGAAACACACCAGTATGGAAAAAATACTTGCAGAGAGCTCTGTTGGAACTGCACAGCTTCATTTAATTCTCCTCTTTTTCGTTTGTAAAGGAAATCAGCATTAGATAAGCACAGTTCGTCCTGTTTCCCCAACACGATCGCTTTAGAAGAACATGCTTTTGAAGTACAGGATCGTGGTGTTCAGGGACAAAGAAAATGGTTGTGGTAGTAATAGATCTCCTAACACACTGATCGGATTCATATTTTTCTATTACAGTAAATGTGTGTCAAGTAATAGAACTTACCAGCAAAACTAACCATGGCCATACTGTTCTTTTATTTCCTAAGAAATAACATTTTCAAAAGTGACAAAGGACTCTCTGACAAAGGCCCAGCAATGGGAGTGAGAATGACTCAAGTGGAGAAAAGGGCCTCTCCGTGTTAGCTTATTGCCACACTTGGTTTGTGACACAAAAACAGGTCCAGCCAATACAGTTCCACATTCGGAGGACCCGCTGCCAATGCAGCAGAGATATGCTCTGTCCAGGACCCAAAAGATGGGCAGTGCTCAAAAGACAGAGCCAGGCACCCCAACAGCATAGAAAAAGAGACGGCTTTCCACTTTCCATGGCTGAAAACATGGAGACCACAGTGTTCCTTCCTTTTCCCTACCTCTCTATTGGGAGAAATATGAACTTTCCAAAGGCATTCACCATCCACTTAGCAGAAATATCTGTCAGCTTTAGCTACAATCAAAGAAAAAACATCTCCAGAGAAGGAATATCCCACAGGCAAACCAAGCGACAGACCTGGAGAACACTCGTTACCCGTGGCTCTAGCTCAGGGGCAGCAAAGAGGCTGAAGCTCCATTCAGGAGAAAGCCCTGCTGATCTCTAGGATCTAAAAGCTGTGCGCTAAACAGGCCCAGAATGCAGGTCGTTCACTGTGTTAGCAAAAACCCGACCCTTGAAATTAAAAACAAAAACAAATTTTGAAAAGGCACGCAGGCCAGGTTTGGTGGCTCACGCTTGTAATTCCAGCACTTTGGGAGGCCGAGGTGAGTGGATCACTTGAGGTTAGGAGTTCGAGACCAGCTTGGCCAATATAGTGAAACCCCATCTCTACTGAAAGCACAAAAAAAAAAAAAAAAAAAAAAAAAAAAAGAAGAAGAAGAAGAAGAAGAAAAAGAAAAGAAAAAAAAAAAAAAAAAAAAAGCCCGGCATGGTAGCATGCGCCTGTAATCCCAGATACTCAGGAGGCTGAAGCAGGAGAATCTCTTGAATCCAGGAGGCAGAGGTTGCAGTGAGCCGAGATTGCACCATTGTACTCCAGCCTGGGTGACAGAGTGAGACTATGTCTAAAAAAAAAATAATAAATAAACTAATTAACTAATTGAAAGGGCATGTGATAACAGAGTGTGATCTCAGAGAAGGGAGGTCTACAAGGGAGGAGAGGCCGGGGAATCTGCAGAACCAGAACCTGCCAGGGAGGCACAGCCTCCTTCAGCCAGAGAGCAGCGCCCTCTCAGGGCAGAAGTGACTGTGCCCATCTCTAGGGAGATGAGCTCCACACAGTTTCATCAGGCTTTCCCACAGCCTGGCGAGAATAGCTCCTGAGATCACCCAGCACCCTCTGTCCTGACTCCACCCCTGCCACAGTTAACGCAGTTCCTCGGTTGTCCTGATAACCGAAGGCCACTCTGTAAAGGTGTCCACTGGGAACGACTGGCACTCTGCCTCAGGACACTAAGATTCACTGAAGCAGACACTACAAATTCTTTCTAAAGATCATGCACATCTTTAAGCTCTCACTCTTCTCTTAAATCCCAGCTTTCTCTTAAATCCCAGCCCCACCCTCTTCAGGCTACAAAGGTCATCCCCTTGGTGGCTGAGAAAGAAAGGGCCAGACACCTGGGCCAAGGCTGGGGCCCACTGGCCTCGGGCCCTGTGTGCACTCTCTGCCACATTTCATGCTGCTTGACCATGTTCCAGCTCTGGGTGAGGGCTCTGGGGATACGCATTTTAAAGCCATTCTGTAATAGTCTGGTGTGTAGCCCAGTGTCTAGTGACTACAGTTTTGGTGAATTATTGCTCCCAGTGGCTTACTAATTCACAGGGAAAAGGAAAAAAACTCTAGTTCCTAGATCAGCAAAGTGGAGGAGCAGAGTCCTAAACACAGCATCTTCATGAGGCAGGGTCCAGGCCCTGGGGCAGCAAGAAGCCCCGCTGCGGCCTCTCCCAGCAAGTCATGGTGTGCGCTTCCAGAAAGCTATTCCTAGAACAAGATGGGCTCAAACCGCAGAAGGCAGGCCTGGCCTAGTGGCAATGATGAAAAAAGTAGCCCCTAAAAGCAGGGAAAGGGCAAAGTGGTGAAATGCTGTATAATTTAAACGCATTTGGAAGATTCTCCTCTCCCCACTGTCAGAGCAGAATGCTATGCCGGTTTCATTTTTTTAAAAAACAAAACAAAAATCTCCAAAGAGAAGAAGAAACACCTAGTTACGGCCATCATTTCCTTCCCTCCATGGCTTCCCTCTTTCACCTTTATTCCTTAAAGCAGTGGCTCTCAGCCAGGGACTTTGCTCTCCCACCCCACGCTAAGGACTTCTGGTAATGTCTAAAACTGGTGTCAGTTACCACAAATGGGGGATGCTACTGGCATCTATGTGTAGAGACAAGTCCAGCAACGCACATGACAGCCCCCACCACAGAATTATCCAACTCACGATGTCAACGTGCTGCTATTGAGAAACCTGGCCTTTAGAGGCAGTCTTCTGATCTTATTTTCTAAGAATAAGAAAATACTATTTTTAGTTTAGCCTGCAGCTAAACAAACTGTATACGGGGAAGATTCGAGGTTGAGGAAGTGGGCAATGGTGACTGAGAATTTCACGAAGTCCTGGACCATTCAACCTTCATTCTGAAAGACAGGTGATCAGCTCCAGTGACTCACTTCTCTGATTATAAGGATCATCTTCTGAAGCCCATCAAGTGTTTAGTCATGCACTGTTCTTGTGAAGTGGTAGGCAAAGGGAATTAAGTGGAACCTCAGTACCCTAAGAGTTTATCACTAAGATGGGTAACAATGACTAGGCAGAGATACAAAGGTGAGAAGGACAAATAACCAAACTGCAGAAGCTGGGAGCTGAGCACAGTATGAGGAATGGGGAGGGTACATTATCCAGGTCAGCAGGTGGCATTAAAAAGGACTGGGACAGCATTCATCCGCACCTCCATTTATCCATTTGCTCTCACTAAAATATGTACCACATCCTTCTGGGCATGCAAAGGTACATTTATCACATTCCAAGCACTTGCAATCAAGCTAGAATGATAGGATTCATACACAAATAAGCAAAGCACAAAAATACCGTTTGGAGAGGTACAGCAAGTACATGTCACAGTGCTTACAGAAAGAACTGATGCCTGCATGTGTTCTGGCATTTGGCTGGGCCTCGGAGTGCGGGGCCACTGGGGAGCTGAGCCTGCCTGAGAACCTAGGGCAGAGTGGCAGCAGGGGTGTTCATGGCCTACAGATAAGAATCTCCAAAAATGGGATTCTGGCTTAAGATGTTTGTCCTGGCTTATTATCTTTGAGCAACTCAACAAATCTCTCTGTGCCTCATTTTCTCTGTTCTTCCCATTTCCAAGCAACAAAACCATGTTCATCTACTCTTATTATAAGAACCTCCAGGAGTGGTGGTTCACACCTGTAATAGCAGCACTTTGGGAGGCTGAGGCTGGAAGACAACTTGAGGCCAAATGTTCAAGACCAGCTTGGACAACATAATGAAACCCTCGTTTCTAAAAAATAAAAATAAAAATAAACACAAACACTGGCGGGTGTGGCAGCGTGTGCCTATAGTCCCAGCTGCTCCGGAGGCTGAGATGGGAGGATCCCTTGAGCTCAGGAGTTCAAGGCTGCAGTGAATCGTGATTGTGCCACTGTACTCCAGCCTGGGTGACACAACAATATGTCTCAAAAACAACCAAAACAACAACAACAACAACAACAAAAACCCACACACAACATACCAAGTGAAGCCTTCTGGAGCTTCATGGTAAGATGATCAACATGCCCAGGTTCGAGGGAGGTGCTAGCAGTTACAGCTCACAGCTGTAACAGCAACTCCGAACACCATCCAGGCAAAACGTCATGTGTTTTGAAGATGCACTGATATTTCAACAGCCTAAACATTTTCCATGACAGAATCTTTACCAAAGCTGCTAACAAGCAGTCAGATAGACTGCCCTGTGAGCGTTCTCCTCCAACAACGAACCAGCAGAAAGGTCAGCAGCCGGACACAGAAAGAGGAGAAGGGTCCTAAATAAACACAGTTTAATCAACCATGAAGAAACCTAAAAGTTGACCAAAAGTGTTTTGTTAATAGAAGAAGCAAGGCCCCTGCCCTCAGAGAAAGGCAAAGAAGGTTGAAGGTCACTTCAGCTGACCAGAGGCTGCCATGGTGGCAGCCACATTCCCTGGTGGGAATATCAATGGAAGACGCAAACACAAAAGAGAAGGAAGGGAGAGAAGAAGCCGGCATGTGGACCTTTTCCGAGGACCTGGCAAGCAAACGTTCCCTAGAAAGAAGATGAAAATTTAGGTCAATAAGAAGGAAAGACACAGCTTTTAGAACCACTATGATTACTTCAGAGTTGGTTCTCCTGCAGGCTTTTGTCCATCAAGTCTGTCATGTCTGATTCCAGACTCCTCAGGATATTTGAAAAAAACTAATTTATTTGAATTACATCAATGTCCTTTACTTGCATCTAAAAAAATCAAGGTCAAGCTATGCTGTTATGTGAAAGAGAATTGAGATGAATGAGGGCTGACTCCCAGGCTCTGCCCCTGTAATTACTTTCTTTGTAAGCCTGAATACCCAATCAGATGGACGCCATCTCAACACATTTTGTCATATTTATGAAATACCTTTGAACAATGAAATCTGGAAACTCTGGCAACATCTGTGTCCAAATATATCCAAGACTGTTTATGTTTTTAATTGAAGATCAAACAATTTTGGATGAACTAATCTACAATATCATAGAAACTGCGTATTTTTAGGTAATTCTTGAGAGCATTTTTGCAAACTATTAAAGTAACTTGATATCATGCTATATATTTAAAATATATTTCTCAGCTGTGAAAACTATTGGAATGAAATCAGGGGTAGCATTCAAAAAAGTCTGCAGCATGAAAAGGTTTGCATATGAATTCTGATTCCACTAGAAAGTCATTTCTTAGGACTGTTTTATCGTTCTCTATTGGTTCATGTAATATGATTATTTTGTTCTTATTCTCATTAAAGATACAATTTATTAAAGAGTTTTTAACTTCAATAAGGCAAAGTTTAAAATGCTTCTAATCAGATATTCTTGGTAGGCAGGAGAACTATAACCTTCAAACTCTCTGACGTTGTATGAAGCAACTCTCATCTCTACACAAAAATTTCACTTCTGGGATCTGGCCTGGTAAAACATTTATTCCTTTATACTCAGTCATAGTTTGTTTTAGATCTGAGTCTCTGGGCACGGTAATTTGCATAAGATGATAATTGGTATAGGAAGACAGTTGTGCTGTTTTTCTTCAATCCTTGAGGATACTGAGAAAAACTTTAATCAATTAAGGGATCCCATCACCTGACGTTTCTTTGGAGGAAATGACTTTTGAAGGGATGTGGGGACTATCAAGGAAATAACTTTCCTTTGAAATTACGTCTTTGTGTATAAGAGGAGTGTTAAACAGGATATCAAGAGGCAGTGGTCACTCATGGCACTATTTTCAAAGTTAGATAAACAAGGATACCAACGCACATTTCCCCAATGTAGCTTTTCATTTTTAAAAAGTCGCTGAATTCAAGTACATCTCGATTGCTCAGGATAATAAAGGAGACAGTAGGCGTGGACAGCATGACCACAAATGGTGTGGGTCAAGTAAGACACCAGGGATCTTTTCTTTCCTGTTTATTAACATTCACTCCAGGCTGTATACTTTGGTTACCACGGTCGCGTGGTGTCTGATGTCACAGGCCAAACCATATAAAATCACAGAGGCCACGACAGGCAGGAGGAGCGGCCTGGCCTTGTCTGAGTCAGGCAGTGCAGCGTGCGGGATGCCAGGCTGGGTGTACTGGGCCTGACCCGACACCCGCTTTCCTCTTCGCCTGCCTCTGCCTGCCCCCTAGTGGACAGTCTGGGTCAAGCATGGGCGTGCGCCTTGGGGGTCTCCGTGGGACTGAAATACCACTTCTCCCCTAGGACAGCCTGCCTCTCCCAGCCTTGTTCTCCGGCAAAGTCTATTTCCCGGAGAATCGGGACTCTGCCTCAGATGTTCTGGAGCCTCCATAGGATGAACACCTCCATTTCAACTCCTGGGGCCTTGATCAACCTGCACCTCCCTTCATCCCCAATTTGTGGGCACCTTCCCTGAGCAGTGCCCCTGCGAGGTACACCTTTTCTGAGAAACAAAAATCACTTCATCTTTGGGTCCTACAAGCTGTAGAGAACCAATAGAGTACTGTGCTATTGAACATGTTGCCACTACAGAAGCTCCTTGTGTTTCCAAGAGTGCATCTCTATGGCCATTCATTTATTCATCAGAAACCAACTAGAAGCCAGGCCTTATGCTGGGCCCTGGAGACATGGAAGAAACTGGGCTGAGGCTCCTGCCTAGAAGAGCTCGTGGCCCAAGGAAGGGACAGTTCATCTATCATTGATCACCACGTGACAGTGTCTATGATGCTAAAAAGATGCCAGTGCTGTGCTGCAGGAGCAAAGGCCATAGGGGAAGACGTTTTGGGTTTGTTGTGAGTTCTCGCCGGAACGAGGCAAAGTCAGTCACTGCTTTGTTCAGATGACTCAGGTAAACAAATGAGGGCGCACAGGCTGTCCTGACACCACACACCTCCAGAATACCCTGGCTGTGCTGGGAGCTATTGGTGTCAGCTGGGTATTTTTGTCCCTGTCCAAGTCACAATGATCTGACTGTACCAGCCTGTGTGGATGTTGCTAAGAGGAGGCAGACAGCACCATGAGCTCCCTTAGATGATGATCAGCATCATGTTCCTGCTGTGGCAGCACTCAGCTCTTGCCAACGCTCTGCTCTGCTTTGCTCACTTCAAGCCTCCCTTAGTTTTGTTGAAGCCCAGTTTCCACATTGCTGATTCACAGATATGCAAGTCTCAGACAGAAAAAAAAAAAAAAAGGTAATTATCTCAAATGACTCAGACACCCTCCTTGACTCTGGGATCTCTTGTTCAGACTTGCACTTTAAAAGCTGAGGATAATGATATTGTCATTTATGTAGGAAAGGCTGGAAGAAAAACAAATTAGTGTTCTTCTAAACTCTTGACTTTTGGCAAAAATTAGCATAGAGAGGATGGATGCTCAGCCATGGCCTGACAGTCAAATACCTAACCCAGAGGTGAAGACACCTGCACAGAGTCCCATGTGCTGGCAAGCTTCCTGGGGACAAGGGCAGTGCCTTGATCACCTCTTTTCCTCATGCAGGAAATGTTTGTTGGATGAATGGATGTCAACTCGTCAACTCTAGTCTTATCAGTCCTCCCTGAACACTGAAAGAAACAGAAATTCGGAAATAAAAACAACTAGCAGATCCTATACTCCTAGATTTACGATTTTTTAACAAATAAGGGAAAATTATTTGCCTGCTACAAAACTGCTAAGGGATATGACAATCAAGGAAGAGTGGGAATCATCTAAGGGAGAGGAGAGGGGAATCAATTGTTGCTCCACCAGAAGCTCACTGAAAAGCTTTCCATACTTGTAGGAAAACAAATCCCCCACCACCAAGAGTAGAAGCCCCAGCAAGGACAGTCACAGCAATGGTGGCTGTCAGGTGCCCTGTGCTGCATCGTGGAGCCATGGGCAACGAGTAGATCATGCCTGGAATAAAGGCTGTAGGGGTTCTGCTGGGGGTGGCAGCAACACATGGAGACTCTCAGTAAGGGGGCCTGAGGAGTCATCCACCCCCAACTCTACCCTTCCTCCCCTCCTCAGAGGAGAGCCAGCATAAGTTCTAAGGGAGGGAGGGCTAGAGTGGCTGGATGGGCTGGCAGGGATAGGAGGCACAGCCAAAGGCTCTGGAAATCAGCTTGAAATTCTAGATTTTCCCTGAGGCTGTTGTAGCCTGGGTAGAATGGCGTTACATCTAACTGTAAATGTTGTTCACACTCAATCTAAAGAACATCCAACAGTCATTTTAGGATGGTGGTGCACTTCAAATTACTTTTCTGTGCCCCAACTTTGGGTTCCATTAAATTCTTATTCTTCCTGCATTTTTGTTTTTCCTCCAGGTACCTTCAAAGAGCACCTGTAATTCATCCATTCATTCATTTATTCATTTACTTATTCAACAAATACTGATTGAATGCCTGCTTTTTATCAGGCTATACTAGGCACCTAGAATACAGGATCAGCAAAGACAGGCATGGTTCCTGCCCTCAAAAGGAGAGGACCTTGATCAAATACCCATACAAATTAACATCTTTGCAATGTATGAGTCCCTGGGTATGTAATGAGGGGATTTGGTTTAATAAGGGATGTCAGGGAAATATCTGAGGAAATTAGCGACATAAAATCTGAAGGAACAAGAGGATTAACTAAGCCCAGTGGGTCCTGGGCAACCCCTAGAGTGGGGCTGTGCATGTGTACTCAAGGCCATGAAACGTGGCAAGTGTGACCTGAGTGCAGTCAGCAAGGAGGTGAGATTTTTTTAACCAGGCTGAGGGCAGGGAGCCGTCAAAGTCTTTAAGTGGACAGGTGATGTGATCCAATGTGCAATTCAGAAAGAGTTCCATCTCCCTGTGGAGAACGACTTGGAAAACATCATAACTAAATGTCATTAGACCTGTTAGAATTGTTTGCTATAGGTGAGCTGAAGTCTAGGAGAGGAATGATGGAGGGGAAGATGGTGATGAGGTAGACAGGCTTACAACATATTCCATTCCTGTAAGATCTTCCAACAGCCTTACCCGGCAATGAGCCCCTCCGTTCATGAGCTATATCACCATCTGAGAGAAAAGCACAACCTTCCCCTCTTTCAGGCTTGTCCCTAAGGATGTCCCCTTAACTTGTGCCTTGGGATGTCTTCATGATTTCTTTCTAGCTTTCTCTAAAAATTAAGTAAAACATCTCCATGATGCCTGAGACATATCCACTTCAAGGTCATGGATTGAAATGATGATAATTCAGATTACAGGACTGTCAACTTTCAAGGCCCCATGATAAGTGATGCATTAAGGGGCTGGGATCAGATCAAGCGAGCTTCAAACAACTGCAGGCTGCTAGGGCGTTTAATCTGCTGATTGAGTGCCAAATATTCCAATTAACCAAAGTAGTCTTCCAAACGCTTTGAGGATGCTGTAGTAAGATCCCTTCATCAGGTGAGAGTGGAACTAGTTACCAGATGCTCTCTTCTCCCTGGGATCCTTGCTCCCTCAAGACAGCAATCCGTTCCAAGAATGATGTTTAACCATGGTGCTGTGCTAGGCACCGGGGATTGGAAGACGAAGAAACATTCCCTGCCCTCCCAGAGCTGCAGCCTAGCAGCTCTACCCATAAGGACAGCGCAATGGGATATGCTGCAGCACAGGCAGAGGCAAAGCGCTGTGGAGACCCCAGGGCCGGATGCAGGAGCTCTGCCTGGCTGAGTTAGAAAGGTTCTCCAGAGATCACATCTGATACAGGTGTCAAGAGGTGAGCAGGAATTTATCTTGTGAAGAAGCGGTGGCTGGTTATTTCAGCAGGAGAAATCCCTCCTAAAAAGATACCTAAGGGTGAGAAGTGACCCCAGAGGTGATAGAGAGGCTGTAGCAGGAGGTAAGTCTGGAGACAGAACTCTGGTGGGGTTACTGGAGCAGGAGGGTTTATCTGCTTTGGGGAATATACTGTGTTAGTTTTCTATTGCTGCATAGAAATGGGGGAATATACTGTGTTAGTTTTCTATTGCAGAATAGCAAATTACCCCAAAACTGAGAAGCTTAAAACAATCAACAGGTGTTATCTTATAGTTTCCATGGGTCAGGAATCCAGCTGTAGCTTAGCAGTCTTCTGGCTCAGGATCTCACAGGCTGTAATCAAGGTGTCAGCCAGGACCAAAGTCAACTCAAGGTTCTACCAAGGGAAGACGACCTTCCAGGTTCACTCCTGTGGCTGCTGGCTGGAGACATCAGTTCCCTGACCCATGGGTTTCTCCATAGGGCAGGTCACAACATGGCAGGTGGCTAGAAAGAGAGACTTTCTGTAACTCAATCTTGGAAGTGGCATCCCATCACTTTTGCTGTATTCAATTTGTTTAAAGCCAAGCACCAGGTCCATCCAGCCCCCGTTGAAAGAGAGGTTACACGAGACAGTGAATATCAGGAAGTGATGATTATCGGGGGCCTTTGTAGAGGCTGCCTACCACATATACCAAGAGCTATTTATGGCCTCATCACAGCATTATCCCACTCTGCATAAATTATAGAGAAAGACATATAATTTTATTGCATATTAGTTTTTGTTGATGGGTACATTCTGGTCCTTAGGAGCTCTGAAGAACAATGTGTTTCATTTCACAGCTCTCCCTAAGGATTTTATACAACCCACTTGGCACTCACACTGTTATTATTAAATGGATTCAGCCAAAAGCTGCCTGTTGGGGTAGAGATCGGTGGGAAGGTAGGGCGGCAGAGAAAGGAAGTGATCAGGACCCCAAACTGAATAAAGAAAAAGGTCACACGCCAACTGCAAGTTAGAAATGAATCTGAGTGGAAGTAAGTATCCTGGTTGACAACTCACACACGATGCCAACTTGCCACAGCTTGGCAGTGCCTTTGGTTTTCCCACATGCAACTGAAAATAGCTAGCATTCATCCTGAGGGAGTGCTACTAAAATAAGTAACTACTTGGAGCTATACCTCACTGCTCATTCAAGTTGGAAGCAGTCTGCAATTATTTTGCTGAAATTAGATACAAACTAAGTTGCCACTTCCGGAACTCTTTCTCCTGTACTATATTACAAAAAAGAAACTGATTTTTGAACTCGGACAGCTTAGATGCTACTTCTTAAAAATAAATCTGATCTCTGACAGAATATTTAAAAAGACGGATTATTGATTTTAAACCCTCATGAGCCCTAACCTCTTCACGATCCAGGTTTCTTGATTTTCAGACCTGAGTCAAGTTGCTATGGATACAGAGTGACAGGCCAATAACGGAAATTAAGGATGGGGAGTGGCCTGCCCACAGTTGAGATATACTGTCTTTAAACTTGCTGGGGATAGAGAAGGGGGCTAGCCTAGAATTGTCCTCTGGGATGTAAAGAAATGGTCCTGCTCCCACTTTTAAAATAGTGGTTTGAAAGTTTTCTCAGTGTATGCATCCATTTGGACATAGAAGTTCTGCTATGTTTTAAAAAGCAAAACGGAATAAACAAACATATATGAAAACAAACCATAATAACAATGGTTTGGATCTTTCCTCAAACTTGACTGGAAGTTACTGGCACACAAATAGTAGAGGTGTATGGGGGTTTTCTGCTATGAAAGAGCCCCTGAATCGCACTATCTCAATGAAGCACCTTCTTTTGACCTGCCTTTGGAAGAAGTAGGTGAATTTCTAAGGGCCCAGCTGTGCTGGACCCTAGAAGCCTGTCATAGCTCCCAGGGTGGGAATGTTTCTCCACAACTTTGAATTCCAATTTTCCTTTGCAAAAGGCAAAATTTGTTTTATTCCCATTGTTGGAGACATTAGCCATGGATGAAACACATTTAAAACTCCCCCTACCCCCTACTTCTCGCCCACCCCACACATTCCCACTCTATATCCTCATTCTAATCTAGTGAATCTTAGAAATGACACATTGAATGAAGAGCTTTCCAGGTGAACTTTCCAGGTAACCTTTCCTTCTTGGTGAGCTTTTATTTTTGTGGGGTTTTGGGGTGTGTGTGTGTGTGTAGTTCCATAATTCTCAAATGAAAAATTGCTAAAAGGTCATCTAAGCAAATCCTTAAGATAGTGAATCTCTACAACATCACTTTAATTTTAGGAGCTATTTCATTTCATGCCTTAAATTTTTCAATGATTTTCAGTGTCTCCTTATTCAGACTTCTTAGGACTTGGAAAGAAAATGAAATGACGTTGAAATCAAAGTAAATTGAGTGATCTGAAATGAACTGATGTCAGCAAGTATTCAGCATACAGCTCACAGCCCTCCCTCAGCTCATCTCCCTCTTGGGTATGGTGAGTTCAGCTCCAAATTTATTCTGACAAGAAGGCACAGGCAGGGCTCCAGTTGGTCTAAATCAGGTGAATATGCAAAGCAACCACCCTTCCTGGACAGCCTTCTGCTTTCCCAGTGCTTATCATGGCCTGAAAATTCCTGTTTGAAGAAGCAGAACTTTATTTTGGGTCCTCACAGGACAAAGTCACACTCGACGGTGCACAGGCACAAGTCGGGCTCCAGAACGCATTTTTGGCAGAAAGCCTCCTCTTTTCTCTGTCTCCTCCAGCTCTCTGCGGGCCTAAACCTTTCAGAAGCCATTCCATGTTCCCTGAGCAGGAAAAGACAAACTCAGACCCACAACCTTGGACTTCAAAAGAAGGCACACAAGGGGAGGAAGGACAGAGTACCAAAGCGTGAAAATTCGGAATGCTGCTATCTCATTTATTTTAACCATTTAGGAAACGTTTTTATACGCTTCCTTTTCCATTCCCTGATTTCAAAAAATAAAAAAATAGTCTAAAAAAATGATTCGGTTCTGAGGAGAGACTCCAGATGGACGGGGAAGATCAGGGGATGCATGGGGGAGGGCTGCTTGCGTCCTCTCCCCTGCCACACACACGCTCCCGGTTTCAGCCAGTGTAAAAATAGCTGCCCGGGTTTTTGTATTCATCCCTAAGCGGCAATGAAGCGCCTGCTTCCCGGCAGTCTGCAGCCTCTTAGTAGCTTATAACATCAGGTGACGCCTCCAGCTCTCCCGTTCCCCGCCCCAGCCCGGATAAACGTCCTCCGTGACCTTAGAAGTTTTCAGTTTAATCAGCGGTATCGTTTTTGAGAGGAAAATCCTCCCGGCTTTGCGGGCTGGCAGGGCTCTGGGGCCCTCCCCTGCCTCCCAGCCCAGGCCGCAGAGCGAGAGCGTTTCCATCTGTGCTGGGAGCGGGAAGGAGCCTCTGTGCTGCCCGGCACGTCCAGCGCGCGGGCGGGAACACGCTCTCCCGTGGGGGGCAGCTTTCCAGGGGTCTTGCCTAACGAGGGCCAGGCGGCTCCCCCGCGGGCCCCGAGTGGCTCCTGACAAGTCGACCCCCATCCCAGTCGGGAGCACTGATTTCCCCGGCGTCGGGGGAGGCAGCGGCGACCGCCTGGAGCGAGGGGATCCAGCGGTCAGGCGGCGAGGGCCTACGCGTGCGCAGAAAAGAGCTGCCTCCGCGCCAGGCTGCGGCGCGAGGGCGGAGGGTGGAGGGCGAAGGCGCATGCGTCGGCCGTGCAGCTGGCGCCGCGTGGGAGAGCTGAACTGCTGGGTCCTGCCGTCAGTGCCGTTTCTTGGCAGCACGTTGGGGACACTGCGCCATTAGAAGAGAGAATGTTAAAGGCACAGCCTCCTTCGAGGGCATCTGCATAATACCTCCCGTTTACAGATGAGGAAGTTGAGGCCCAAAGAGGTGAAGGGAAAGGCCCAAAGCTGCATTTCTGGCTTCTGGCAGCTGGGACCAGATCCTGCTCTTGTTGGTATGGTTTAAGCACTTCTTCAATGAGCACTTATCGAACGCCTGGATACTGTGTACTCAGTGTCTGAGTGGCAGTGAAAGATAACCACAAATACGTCAGAAGCAGTGTAGCCACTGCTGCCCTGGACTTGGGCATAGAATCGGACCTGGGTTTGATTTGATGATTTGCAGGACCACACTACTGGTTGGATAGTCTTAGTGAAGCAGTTAACGGCTCCATGCCCTAGTTTCTGGTCTGCAAAACCGAGATAAAAATAGGCGAGGGTCGTGGGATTTAAATGAGATAAGGTGCACATTGCTAAGCTAAGTACAGTGGCTGCACATGGAAGGCACTCAAGTAAATATTCGTGCAATGTTTTGAGAAGTAGAAAGTGCTAGGCACGTAGGAGTTCAGGAGACAGTCACGGTACTCCTTTACAGACAGAAGTCATGCGGAACAAGAGGGAAGGTGCTTTCCCGTGTGCCGTGCTTGGGGACACTCAAACAGACAGTTACAGGATGTGGCATGACAGGGAAAGGAGGAAATGACTTCTGTTAATCTTTCCTTCAGCTTCTCCCGCCCTTCCTATGCACCCTGTCTGTTTCCCTTTCCAATTCTCACTGTGACTCAAGGTGGGTGGCTGCAGAGAGATATTGGGACCTCTTGTCAGGGAAAATATGTTCTGTAAGGTGGCATAATTTTTGTTTTAAGTCGATCTTTATTATAGCAGCCCCCCTCCTCTTTATATAGGTGGGATAGGCACAGGAAAAAGGAATGGGGTTAAGTGGATAAGTGACTAAGGCGTCAAATTGGAGTTGTGTGGATCATAGATCTCAGAGCTGAAGATCATCTGGATGGACTCCCTCGTTAATGAAGAAGCAGTGAGAAACTGTGAAAGGTAAAATGATATCAAGTTTCAGATTCAAGTTGGAGCCATAGTGTTCTGTATCACCATAGTTCATTCATCCACTCACACACACTACTCTGAGTTGATACCTAACATACTGCCAGGTAAAAGGTTCTGCCTCAGTAGGCAGCAAAAGGAGAAAGGAAATAGAAATCCAGGAAGGTTCTCAAGTTATTTGTGCAGCTTCATGAATGTTGATACCATTTACTGTGATTGCAAGTAGAGGAAGAGAAATTGATCTGAGAGGAAGATGGCATGTTTTGAACATGTGTTTCATGTGCCTAGAGTACATCCAGGTGAAGACCTCCAGGAAGAATTAGGAACACGAGTTCCAAGCACAGGAGAGAGGCCTGGAGGTGCCCACTGGGGAACAGTCAACATAAAGATGGTCACTAAAGCCAGGGCAGGGCTGGGATGGCCCAGAAGAGCAGGCAGAATGAGAAGATTATGAAAGCATGAAACCCAAACCCTGACAGATACCAGCTCCTAAAGATCAAATAAGAGATCCTGAGGAACAGATGGAGAAATGGAAAGAAAACCAGAAAAAAGTGGCGTCAAGCAGTTCACATCAAGACTCTCCACGTTGAAGAAGTGGTCAGGAGTGGGAAATGCCACAGAGATGTCAAGCAAATGAGCCCTGAAATGTTTCCATTGTGTCTGACAATGAGGAAGTCATTGATTACTTGTGAGACATTGGTTTTAATGGGGATGTGAGGGCAGAAACCAAATCACACTAGGTTAGAAGCAAAATGGAGTCAATGAAGAGAAGAGGCAGGGGTAGTAGGTATAAATCACTGCTTCAAGAGAGTTGGTTGGGCAGGGAGGGGGAAGTTACAGCTAAAAGAGGAGGTGGGGAGAGTTTTTTTTTTTTAAATCATTGTTTTGTTTCATTTGTTTTGTTTTGTTTTGTTTTTGCAACTATGGGAAACTGGGACATGCTTATAGGAAAGGAGAAACGGAGGGTCAGCAAGGAGAAGTAAGTTGGAGCCTCAGTACAACATCCAGAACTACCACAGGGTGAGTGACAGGAGAGGGGATTCTGGGCCCAGATAATCCAAAGGAAGGGATCCTCTTCCTTTGTTCTTTTTTTCTACCATTGGAAAGGAAGAAATGTACATGGGAGGTTTAGAAATGGACTTGGGGAGCTCCTTAAGCAAGATTTGTCTATGTCAGGATCTTACCATTAAATGCATTTAATCAGCCCCATTTGCATGTGGAACTGTGTCCAGTACTATTCAAATAATGTGAAATGGATACTGTTATTGCCATGTCAGTCAGGAGTAAGAGTAGCAAGTGACTGAAACCCAGCTCTAACCGTAGGATCCATGCATTTACTAAACTGAGTATGAACTTAGTCTACTCAAGGCATTTATCTGCCTAGGAAGAGATCAAAGTTCTTTCCAGAACGTATGCAGAGAAAGAAAACATAACACTCAGTTTCTGGCATTCAAAAACAAATTTCACAGCAAGGCAATAATGATGTAATTCAAGCTATTACCTTGACAAAATATCCTGTACCTTCCATTACTTTCCACTTCAGAGGGTCAAGAACTGTGCTTGGTAGACTAAACCTTAGGGTATTATATTCAGAAGGCCTAGACCAGGAGAAAGTAGGGATTGTGAGAGGACAGAAGCAGTAGAATAAGACAAGAGGCCTGAGTGGAAAGATTGTATTAGAAAAATAAAGATTAGCCACAAGGGCAGAGTGAGCTGTTTCCCCCACATCTCCTCCAGAATTATGAGATGAAGAGCTCAGTGCTGGTGGGGCAGCAGGAGGCCCTGCTATGGACTTTTCAAGCTGTGCCAGGTCCCTATGAAGCGTAGACTCTACCCAGATACAGCAGCAAGCCTGTAGCCAGCTTGCCAGAGGTGATCATTGTAGTGAGGTGATTCAGTGGTGTGGGCTGCCAAGGAGACCCCTAGGATCAGGGTTGTTAGGAAGTCATGGACAGAAGTCAGAGTCTGTAGCAGCAGGAAGAGTAGAGAAGAAGCTAAGCCAGTCAGGAAACAGCTTTGGGAGCACTGCCTCAGATCGCTCCAGATGAACCCCAATCTCCCCATCCACAGATCCCCACATCAGAGAGTTGCAGTGCAACCAAGACAGACAAAAAGTGGATGTTGTCCCAAAATAAGTACACACAAGGCAGCTACGCTCAAGGACCAGTACAAGGACAAGAGTTCCCTTCCTGTCAACACCATGAGGACACAGAAAAGACACACACCACCATACTGCCTCCACCCCAACAGGCCCTACAGGGATGATGATCAAAACATTTAAAAATCCTTACAGGCTCAGGCACTGAGGTGTCTAAATGGAGGTGCCCTACTATGTCCAGAATTAACCCCTTAGTTGATGTATTATGAGGAGCAGGGACCTCAGGGAAGAACCTGTTTACCAACTGCTCCATGCATATTTTAGTATTTTATCAATGAGGGCAGCCATAATGCCATGTACCTGGTTGCATATTGGCCATACATCCAGATGGAATCTTTATGGAAGAAGAAGGAGAAAGAGGAAGCTATCTGAGAAATGAGAGTGTGCTCAGTGGGGATATTGAATTAATTATTGGATTGAATCAAGATTTAAACCCTAAATAGTGAAGGACCACATTGATTATGGACAAACTAGAGAAATTACATTTCATTGGTACATCTAAGTTGCAGTATGAGTTGAATTTACCATCTGTCTGCTTTCTTTTGTGTTAGTTTCACTTTCAGGCACAGGCTCCAAGCATCAGCAGTACCGGAGGGCAAAGGATATCTTTCTTACTAGTGCGTGCAAAGTCCCAGTCAGGCTCCAGTTAGCTTAGCTTTGGTAATGTACCCATCTCTAAACGAAACCCTGATTGGTCAAGCCCAGGTCACATGACTATTCCTAGCCTCATGAACTGAAAGTAGAGTGAGGGGTGGCTCCTCTAAAGAAAATCAGGAGGCTGTGAGCAGAAAAATGGGGTAATGGATGTTGGACAGGCAGGCACAACAGAGGTACACCACTATTGCCTTCTGGAGTTTAACTTTCTAAAACATTGAGAAAGCACAGTATCTCCATGGCAGGAAATGAGTTGGCACCTGGGCACTTATGCATACATTGATCAGTGTAGATAACTAACTTTGAAAATCATAAAGCAGATTTTTGTCCCCTCTTAAATTTTCTTCCCACACTGATTAAATTAATTTTAATAATTAGAGTTGGGAAGTATAATCAACTAAATATCTAGTATAGTTTAAAGCTTAGTCCAGTCTATAAATAATTCCATTTAGGAAATGTTCAGTCTCCTTCTTTATTAATGCGAAGACAACAACTATTTTACTTTTTCTCTGTGTATTATTTTCTCGTTTTTAAGAAACACCCTCTTGTTGGACATGGTGGTTCACACCTATAATCTCAGCTACTCGAGAGGCTGAGACAGGAGGATTGCTTGAGCCCAGGAGTTAGGGGCTGCAGTGAGCTATGATTGCACTACTGCACTCCAGTGACAGAGCAAGACTCTGTCTCCACAAGAAGAAAAAAATAGAACCAACTTCTCCTAAATCCAAGATAAAGTGCACAATTAGTTTATTACCTATTTTTTAAAAAAGCTTTTTATAGGCTGGGCGCAGTGGCTCATGCCTGTAATCCCAGCACTATGGGAGGCCAAGGCAGGTGGATCACAAGGTCAGGAGTTCAAGACCATCCTCGCCAACATGGTGAAACCCTGTCTCTACTACAAATACAAAAATTAGCTGGGTGTGTTGGCGCGTGCCTGTAGTCCCAGCTACTCAGGAGGCTGAGGCAGAAGAATCACTTGAATTCAGGTGGCGGAGTTGTAGTGAGCTGAGATCATACCACTGCACTCCAGCCTGGGTGACAGACTGAGACTCTGCAAAAAAAAAAAAAAAAAAAAGCTTTTTATAATAAACAAAATGTTTAATTATTCCAGATACAAAAGTAAAGGTATCATCAGCTTTTCTTCACAGACTCTTATTTTTAATGTCACAAAAACCTTCCACATAAATTTTTAAATGTACATGATTTTAAAATCAGCCCTAAGTAAAAGGAAATATTTAAAGTCTAAAAAAAGGAAACATAGTCATCAATTTTACTCCAAAATGTATGCTGTCTTTTGGAAAGAGTTTTATTTCATAAAGGATATCTTGATATTTACAATATATAGAACTTAAATCTCAGGATTGAAGAACTCTTTGGGAAAAAATGTATTAATCATAATAAGGGGAAATACACTCATCATGCCCTAGTGTCTGAGTCACATAATTAATTCAGAAGGGGCTGGCTTTCTCTGCATGTGGGATCCCAGGTATTCATTTATGCATCAAATATTTATCACACCCTTCATGGCTTCTCCACACTGTGCTGGGCACTGGGGATGTAAAGATGAGTAAGACAGGCTCATGTCTGAGAAGAATGGAGACAGGTGGAGAACAGGAAGCTCTGTGCTGGGGGTATGAGGGCATAATGAGGGCTTGCAGGAGGAACGGTTCATTTTCCAGGGAGTGATGGCTCAGAGATGAGCTGGGATCATAAGCTGCCTGAAGGGTTTGTTTTTCCCATGGTGCCCAGTGCAGTGCTTGTAGACGTACTTGTAGACCATTTATTGCTGTGGCTAAGACGGAGGAGGTTCGGAAATCTTTGACAGCTGAGCTCTGTGACAGAAGAGAGCAAGAATGCCTTGTCCTTCCGACACACTCAGAAGAACGTGTGCTCTGGTGCTGATGTCCAAGGTCGTGGTCATTCCAGTCATGCATTCAGCAGGCAGTCATAAAGCACCTACCAGACACTGCTCGAGCAAAGTAGACTAAAACCTCAAGGAGCTTACTCCTGAAGTAAGCAAAATATTTTGATATATATTGTATATCAAAATGCTGACTGACACTATGTAGAGAAAGGAAACAGAGAATGGGAAAACAAGGGTTGTAGGGTGAGAGTTATGTAATATGAAACGGGGTCTTTAAGAAGTCTAAACTGAAGACAGTGCCCTCATTTACCTGAGCACCAACAACTATGGCTGGTGAGGCATTAGAAGCCCTGTAAAGAAAGTGGCCAGCCACCTGCCTCAGAGTTTCTGGGAACTGGCTAGTCAGGGCCAAGACAGTTCCTGGTGTGCATCTTCCTCCATACTCCAAAAGTTTTCTTATATGGTGAGTAGAGCTGGTACAGCCAGCGTCTGAAGCAGTCGAGAGAGCATGCCTGGGTAGGAAACAGTCCTTTGTTGTGGGAATGATGGGAAGGTTTGTTTAGATGTAGGCAGGTCCCCAGGCAATGTCTTCTGGGGAAGAAGAGCATCCAGCTCCCTAAAGGAAAGATTTGGCAAGGCCAAGATAGGTCAAGGCCCTGACCATGAGGGTGGACTGGGTAAGTCCAGTCCAGCTGGAGTGACAATCAGAATGGAGCATAGATATCACGTCGCTGGAATGGACCAGGAGGAGTGGGCACGTGGGGTACAGGCCGCATCTTTAGGGGACATCAGGCTACAGCTGGGAGGAGAGCGAAGAGAACTTAGGGTCACATGTAGACCTTTAGACTGGAGCAGAGGGTTGGTGTAGGGTAACCAGGTTGCAGGGGCTTTGGAATCAAGTCAAGTAATATGTGTTTTTCTCAATCTGCCAACACTGGCTTAGGTGTATCTTTGCCGTAGCCAGGACTTGCTTGTTCTGTCATCTGTGTAAACAATATGGTTGTTTTGTTTTTTTGGCAGGGTCTTGCTCTGTCACCAGGCTGGAGTGCAGTGGTGTGACCTCCACGTCCCAGGTTCAAGCAATTCTTCTGCCTCAGCCTCCCAAGTAGCTGGGACTACAGGCATGTGCCACCATGCTGGGCTAATTCTTATATTTGTAGTAGAGACAGGGTTTCACCATATTGGCCAGGCTGGTCTCAAACCCCTCATCTCATGGTTTACCCTCCTAGGCCTCCCAAAGTGCTGGAATTACAGGAGTGAGCTACTGCGCCCATGCCCACCACGGTTCTTTTAAACATAAGCCAAGTAACAATGGAATAAACTGTAAGTTCACTGGGAGGGCAGGTAGGAATGGGAAGGAAGGTGAAATGGCAAGGAATCCCAGTTTTTCATGCCCAGAGTGTAATTCTCAACGGAAGCTAAGCAGAAAGAAACTTAAATAAACCCCTGGGGAGGAGAAAGTATGTGTCGTAAACAGTGGCCAGCACAGTGTGCCCTCCTGTATGAATACCAGGGTCAGAACAACCTGTCATTTTGCCACTTTGATCACACGATTTTGGTTAGAAAGAACATGGGATTTGGACTTTGCTCTGAGTTTGGCTCTTGACTGTCACCTGTTCAGTGTGTGATCCTGGGTAAGTTTCTTAACCCTCTCAGCCTTCATTTCCTTGTCTGTAGAGTGGGAATGTGCAATCTGGAGTTTGTGCTAGGATTCCGTCACATCTAGTGGACTAGTGGGGAAACCCCATAGGGACCTGGGAAATCTCCCTCTCTTGAGGAAATGCAGGGAGCCAAGTACCATGGGTTCACCAAGAGGTGAAGGGTTAAACTGGAGGAAGGAGTCGTTTTGACTACACTGTGGTAACAGTGGCGGGACCCCATCCTTTACCCTACCCCATATCAGACCCGTGTCTGGTTCCTGGGCAGAGCTGTCACTAAGAGCTAAAGCGACTATTTGTTAGTACTTCTTAAGACGCTAGAGTGTAGAGTTATAGAGTCACTGAGATGGGACCCCTATAAATGAGCATAAGAGAGAAAAAGGCATCTTCACTTGACAATCCACAGTGCAACTTTACCAGAGTGAGATGGCAAAGCCAAAAAAGGGACAGTTCCTGGGCACTGCTTTGCTGAGGAGCACATGTAAGACCTCCTATCCCAGGAGCTCCCCAAAAGTGCAGGGTAGAAGGTGCTTTGCAGGGAGCTAGGTTCAAAGTGAGAAATGGTGGTAACAAACTAACGTGTGGATTATTAGTCTTGAGGTGACTTTATTTGTGTATGCATAGTGTATTAGACAGGGTTCTCTAGAGAAACAGAACCTATAGGACATACACAGATTTGTGGAAGAGGATCTATTATGGGAATTGGCTCATGCAATTGGCTCAAGAAATTCCATGATATGCAGTCTGCAAGCTGGAGAACCAGGACATTCAGTCTGATACTGAAAGCCTCAGAACCAGGGGAGCCGATGCTGTAACTCCCAGTCAGAGGCCCAAGGTCTAAGAACGCAGGTGACAGCTTATGTAAGTCCCATGTTGGAAGGCCAGAGAACCTGGAATTCTGATGTTGGATGTGGGAAAAGATAATGTCCTGGCTCCAGAAGGGAGAGCAAATTCACCTTTACTCTGCCTTTTTGTTCTATTCTGGCCCTCAGCCGGTTGGATGCTGCCCACCTGCGTTGGTGAGGGTGATCTCCTATACTCAGTCCACTGATTCGAATGCTAATCTCTTCCAGAAACGCGCTCACAGGAAACCCAGAAATAATGTTTTATAATCTATCTGGGTGCCCCTTAACCCAATCAAGTCGACACAAAATTAACCATCACAACTGGTGGGGGAAACTTGGCTAATACCCACCTCATGGGAATCAAACAGGATGTTCCCAGGCATGAGCCTGGACATGGCAAATACACAGCAAGTGGCAAATTCCCCCAGAAACCACCCAGGAAACCCACTGGAACCACTGTGGAACGCTCAGAACATCTGGTGTGTTTGAGAATTTGATGGCATTCTTGTGGCAAATATATTTAATTAAAAAGTAACTTAACACCTATCTTTGAGCATGTATATGTTACAGTAAAGTATACATGCTAAGAAGGGTTTGAAATTATCTTTTCTCCTCAGCACTTTACAGTTTACAAAATACTTCAGTGTGAATTTCAGTCACATTAGCTCTTGAGCAACAACCTAATCATGTAGGATCCCCATATACAAATCAGAAGACTGCATTTCAAAGCTAATAAGGGGTGCAAATCACCTCTTGTGACTTTGGCAACTTCTGGTCTCAGAGTTTGTATCTCAGTCATTTCTACTTCTTGGAGAATTATTTATGACATTCTAAAAGTATAGAAAACCATCTACTGAAATGTATCAGCATTAAAACATTAGCCAGAAATTATGCTCATTTAAGTTACAGAAAAAAACAAAAGAGACAGGAAATGACATTAACATTTATATCAGCCTCTGTACTGGCATCTCTCACACTCATGATCTCTTGTTATATTTACTGCAATATAATTTGGGAAATGGTATCATTCCTACTTTGACAGTTGAGGAAATAGATACTTAGAGAGGCAAAGTAACTTGGCTAAAGTCACACAGCTAATAAGCAGCAAATCTAGGATGTGAATCCAAGCCTGACTTCAGGGTATTTTGCAATATACCACAGTTCATGGCCTGTGGAATTCAAACGGAATTAAGAGATGACCAGTAAACACAGTTTCATTGCCGATGAAATTCGTGACTTTGCTTTTTTATTAACTCATATATACCAACAATGCAATTTCCAAATTACCAGCTTCAGAAGAGTTCTTAAATCATTGAAGTATTCAGGATTCATGGAGTCCTGACAATCAGGATTTGACATTGAGGAAGATGTGACCAGAGAACCCACATGGAGCTGAGTGACTCTAACGTGAACTTTCATTCTTGACAGTTCTCTATAAAAGTGTGGCCTATCTTGCACTGGATAGAAGACGAGGAAGAGATTCTCAGTCAAACCTGCATGATTTCCTCAAACTCTGTTTCATACAGGTACCAAAGTTTGACACATTCTAACCACTTTGCTTTCTTTGGCATCTCCAACTTTGACAACAGAGTAAGAAAGTCTCCCCTGTTGACAGGAACAATGCGTGAAATGAAAGACCTCAGGTGCTGTATCGGCTCTTGACAGCTCTTCAGAAGAAAGCACCTCCTGCCTGTTCTGTTCAGTCCTGGTGCAGGTGAGTCACTGCATTGCCAGCCAGTCAAGTATTTTAAGAAACAAAATCTAAGCCGGAACCAGCGAGAAAGACGAGGGGTGGATTAGCGCCATTAGCTTTGATGGTGTCTTGTTGTCATGGTGCTAGGAAAATCACTATCATTTAGATTCCCACTCACCAGCTGTTTTGCTGGAATTTTTGACATGGGAGTCTGTGGCCACCCTAACATAGGCGTGGGACACGGGTGTGCACACACGTGTACACCTGCGGCAGACACCCACTCGAGAGGGCTCACGTTGGTTGTCTGGGCTGTGATTCAAAGGCTGCACCCATGTGTATGACAACTGTTTCCTGTACATCAGCTTGCAGGAAGCCAAATGACCTCCTCAGCTTACCTACATCACATCAAGCTTTGGAGGAGTCAGTGACCATGTGAACTCACCTCGACCTCTGCTCCCTCATTCAGCATTTGGCTTGGGAAAACACGCCACTGTTGCCTGTCTCTTGAACATTATTTCCAGGCTCAGGTCTTCCACCATTCTGAGGGGCAGGGGGAACTTTGAGTTCTTCCAGGAGCTGGGGGTTGGGGGAGGGAAATGCTGCCCAAGAGAAATGACTAGAATCTTTGTCAGGCTGTGGATCACAGCCTGGCATTTCTGGGTAGGTGACCTCCCCTGAGGCCTCTACTGGCATCTACACTGCAAAGTCCCCTGTATAAGGACACCAGTCACTTGGGATTAGGGCCCACCCTAATGACCTCATCTTAACTAATTATATCTACTGAAAGGAGTGAGGGTGGGGCATTCACTGGTACTGGGAGACCAGCTTTGAGTGGAAAGGAGCTTTTCTCGTGGCCCTCTGGTGAGCCACACTGGAGGAAGCCCCAGATGCACAGTGCTCCCTGCTCAGACTCACACTTGCCTGCCCCCATCCTCTCCCATGCTCTTCTTTTCGATGCCCTTACTTGGGAGACTGCAGTGACTGTGGGGTTGCAGCGAGGGTTGGAGGGCAGCATACCGCATTACCTGGCTTTTTCCAAGTCCCTTTAATTAAACTGAACCTTCGTATAAATGTAAAGAACAAGTAGGCTTTATCCCTGGGCACTGTGCTCCTCTGCCCCAGATTCAGACTTAAGGGCTTGGAGCAGACTTATTTTTATTAAAAGCCCAAGTGATTCGATTGCAGGTGGTCCTGGACCACACTTTGAAAAATGCTGGGGCAGAAACAAGCCAGCAAGCATATGGGATTCATCTGCTGTGAGTGGTAATTTATCTAGTTTCTAAAAATAGTGTTACGGGCTGGACTGTGTCCCCCTCCCTGCCCCCATGCATGTGTTGACGCCCTAACCCGAAGTACCGAAGTACCTCAGAATGTGACTGTATTTGGAAATAGGGACTTTAAAGAAGTAATTAAGTTAAAATGAGGTCATAGGGTGGGTTCTAATGTAGTATAACTAGTGTCCTTATACGAAGAAATTAGGACACAGACCCACACAGAGGGAGGACCATGTGAAAACAGAGGAAGAAGACAGCTGCCTAGAAGCCACAGAGAGAGCCCTTCGAAGAAACCAACCCTGTGGACAATTTGATCTCAGGATTCCAGCTTCCAGAACTGTGAGAAAATAGATTTCTGTTGTTTAAGTCTGTGGTATTTCGTTATGGCAGTGAAGTTGACTAATACAAACAGAAGCCTGATTTCACTTAATAATCATCTCAGAAGGTAGAGATTGCTCCAACCTATTGTATAAACAAGGCTAGTTTGTGAACCGAAGGACATGAGCCCCAGACCTGGAGTCGCAGAGGTAGCATGACACGCACAGGCAGCACAGCTTCTGGTGGCAGGCATTCCCACACTCAGAGACTCAAAGAACCTTCCTCCCTAGCCTTCCACCTGAGTGACTTTAGACAAGACAGCTATTGTTATTTTATTTAACAAATATGTATATAGTGCTTACTATGTGCCAGGTAATAGTCTGTGCACTGTGCAAATATTAACTCATTTAATCCTCATTATAACCCTGTGATATATACACTGAAGAGCCACAGTCTCTTATTCAAACCCTTGCTTGGGACCAGCAGTCGTTGGCATGTCAGAACTTGCAGATTTAAGAAAGATACACAGCATATGTACCGTAGGCTTCATAACACCTCATGGCATCTGCAACAGCGTCCTGTTAGGAAACATACTAATGTTTCTAGTTTCTGTACTGACACATCTATATGCTGCATAAGTAAAGACTGTAAGTATCGTTGTGTCAACTCAAGACACAAGGATACTTTTATTCAATGTGCTTGTTTCAAGTCAGGTTTTGCTGCCAAATGAGTTATAAGTACATTTTTTCATATTTTGGAGCTTTTAAGGTTTCAAAATTGTTGGCCTGTATTAGCCCAATCTTACAGATGAAGAAACTGAGGCACAGGAGGTTAAACAACTTACCCACATCCATTAGCTCATGGGAGGTGGGACTGGGCTATTAACTCACCAGGTTTGCAGCCTTGCCATGAGGACCTGATACAAAGTAGGTAGACTTCTGGGTTGAATTGTGTCCTCCAGAATTCATGTGTTGACGTCTTAACCTTAGTACCTCAGAATAGATCCTTATATGGAAATAGTCATTGCAGATATAATTAGTTAAGATGAGGTCATTAGGGTGGGCCCTAATCCCAAGTGACTAGTGTCCTTATAACAAGGAGAAATGCCGCAGAGGCAGGCATGCACACGGGGAGAGCACCATGTGAAGATGAAGGCAGGGCTCAGGATGACAATTCTACAAGCTCAGCAGTGCCAAAGGTTGTTAACTAACTGCTAGAAGCTGGGAGGGAGAAGCATGGAACAGATCCTTCCCTGACAGCCCTAAGAAGGAGCCAACCCTGCTGACACCTTGACCTTGAATGTGTGAGACAATACATTTCTGTTGTTTAAGCCACCCAGTTTGCAGTGCTTTGTTTCAGCAGGCCTGGCAAACCATTACATGACTCTCACCCAGTGGTGGATTCTGAGTGGCGAATCAATAAGTGGTAGCTAGTCATACTTATTATTAGTATGACTGAGGACTCAAGACTGTTCATTGAAAAATAAATTCAGTAAATTAGATTATTTCTAAGTCCTCTTTCAAGTTCTGGGTCTAATTTTTTATGTTAGTAACATGAAGATAATTCACCTCTGCTTGTACCCCAATGGTCTGGCTCGTACAGCATTTATTTATTGTTTCAGAGATGGGAATCAATCCAAATCAATGATAGAGTGGATATAGAAAATGTGGCCTAGATACACTATGGAATACTATGCAGCCATAAAAAAGAATGAGTTCATGTCCTTTGCAGGGACATGGATAAAGCTGGAAACCATCATTCTCAGCAAACTAACACAGGAACAGAAAACCAAACATTACATGTTCTCACTCATAAGTGGGAGTTGAACCATGAGAACACATGCACACAGGGAGGGAACATCACATATTGGGGCTTGTTGGGGAGGTGGGGGACAAGGGGAGGTAGAACATTAGGACAAACACCTAATGCATGCGGGACTTAAAACCTAGATGACGGGTTGGTAGGTGCAACAAACCACCATGCCACATGTATACCTATGTAAAAACCTGCACATCCTGCACATTTATCCTAGAACTTAAAGTAAAATTAAAAAAACAAAACAAAATAAAAAAGCTGGATGCAGCGGCACACACCTGTAATCCCAGCTACTTGGGAGGCTGAAGTGGGAGGATCACTTGATCTCAGCAACATAGGAAGGCTCTGAACAATAGATGGGCTAATGTAAATGTGGTCTTAGAAAGCAAAACAAGCCAGGCTCAGTGGCACATAACTATAGTACCAGCTATTCAGGCGGCTGAGGACTGCAGTAAGCTATGATCTAGCCACTGCACCCTAACCTGGGCAGCAGAGCAGGATGCTATCTCTAAAGAAAAGTGCAAAACAAAATAACAAACATTAAAACCGAAACCATGTGGGCCCTAATTTGCCTTCTGATGTTCCTGCTTGCATTGTGAACTCACTCAGTTCTTGACTTTTCTGAATCTCTTCTGCTTGTGTCTTCAGGTCTGTGGAATTAAAACCACAGTGTGTTCAGGGTACAAATTCTGCAGAGGAAAGCAGAAATCTAAGTTAGAGGTTGTTTTCTGTGAGTTAAGAATGTATTGCTAGAACCCTATTTAGGCTTGGAACATTTGGGTTCTTCAGGTGGAAATTTGTCCCAAAACTGCCACTTCACTGAGGAGATAAAAGCTGCTTTAACAGAGCAGCTTGCATACTTTTCCTGTTCATAGGATGAGGTATGGTTGGGCCCAGTCTAGAGAAAGAGGTAAAATGCCAAAAAGCTTTTCTTGAGATTTAGTGACAGGAATCCCCATTGTCAAGCTAGCTTGGAGCTTTAAGCCTCTGCCCTTAAGATTCTACCACATCAATTCAGAAAACGATTTGCTCTGGATGGGGTGTGGTTCCAAACTTTCATCTGTGGAAACAGGACCTCAGTTACTGTGTGCGTTCAAAGAATGGGCTTCAGGTTTCCTCCCAGCATCTGATTATGTAGTGTAGTGGTTCCCGGGGCTGCTTCTCTGACTCCTGTCAGCCCCTCAGCCTTTGTCCAGGAAGTGGCTCCCAGCTTCTTTCCTGGAAGCACTTTTGCACCAAACCAAAAGGCCTCTCTCATGTCCCCACAGCCCAACCCCGCTCCCAGAGCCAGCGGTGGTTTTAGCATTTGCTTATGGTTTTTCGTCTTTGTTCCTACCCTCTCCTAATTTTAGAGGTATGCCTTCTCCTGTCAGTGGATGCAGCCCAGTGGAATTCCACAGGGATACAAAAATAGTTGCAGGGTGGGGGGTGTCCCTTTTGTTGGTGATTCTAGGCAATACCAAATGAGATATTTAAATAAGCAAAAAGACCTATCTAATCAATCGAATTGCCAGCGAGCAGAGATCACATATTGTTCATTTTTGAATCTCTGGTGCTTAGCCCTGAGCTTGGCACAGAGTAGTGCTCAGCACAATTATTTGTTGAATAAATCCATTTTAGTTTTCTTTTTCTTTGGAGAGATGCTCTGACATGCATTAAGTTTAAACATGGCTGCACAAAGTTGGAAGATGTTTCTGCTTCATAATAGCTGTCACGAATCATGTCCAATGAAAAGGCTCTGGGATCAGGAGGCAAAGGACACACAGTCCAGATCCAGCTCAGCCATTACCCAGGCGGCCCCAGGGTCTCAGCTTCCCTGTGCCTTGGTGTCCTCCAGTGCAACGAGAAGGTCATAGTTTCTGATCTCCGTCCCTCACCGCTGGTTATGAGAATGTGACAAGAACAGACATAAAGAGAGCATACTAGAGGTCCTACTTTTATTATCATTATTATTACTGCATGTAATTGCAGAGTTGAAGTGTTCATAATTACTTTTGACCACCTCAATCTCTCTTCTTCTCCATGAGCCTTCAAGGATCAAAGCCAGGTTCACCTCCTACCTCAGCTGAAGAAATGTCCCTCCTGGTGAGGACTTCTTGCAGCTCAATCATCTGCTTGGTCAGCCAACATTTTCTGCCTCACAGGTGATGACTGAAAAGTTAAGTTGTGGAAGACCGGTTGAAAAACAGTTGTTTGCTGACACAGTGCCTGTGCTTGAAGCCACTCAGAGCAGAAACAGGGTATCCTCACCCTGAGACTGTGCTCCTCAGCAGCATCCTTGAACCAGCTGAAGAGTCCTCAGCCCCAGTTCTTCTGAGAACAGGCCCAGGAGGAGAGGAGATTTGTTAGGGGCAGCCAGCCAGTAGCCAGCAGAGAGGCCAGGAACCGAAGCCTCTTGATTCCAGGCCAGTTTTTCCTCTACTCCCCACACCTCTCACTGGGGACATTGGTAGGTGGTGCTTTGCTTCCTCTTGTATCTTGGTGCAGATGCTGTTGCTAAGGTAACTGGGTAAGCATAAAACAGAAACAGCCCATGGGGTCTTGCTGCCTCCACCTGTGTGCCCAGACAGTTTCCCATCCTGGCCGGAGAGACGCAGTCAGGCTTATTGATCCAGGCCGAGCATCTGTGTTGGAGCCTGGAGAGAAACACCTGATCTGTGTGGCAGCCTGTATTCTCTGAACACTCCTCCTGGATATGTTTTTAGATAAGATGTTGAAGATGAGACAGATGATGAGGAATTGAAATTGCTTGAGTATACCAGTTGTCAGTGTGACACGGCTAAAATTGTCCAGGGCCTGGGTTCTTGGTATATCCTTGGTTTATTCAGGGCATCTGTAGAATAAAAGGGCTGGAAGTATGGCCTCAAGTCTGAATACTGTGTCTAGCTTTCCTGCTGTACCCCAAGATGGGACCCTCCAACTTTCAGACAAGGGCCTTCTTAAAGAGCTATGTGATACTGTGTGGCTGATTTTCTCTTGTTCATGGGAAGGGTTAGCTAAGTAGTGCATTATCTAGGGCCTTCCTTACATCTTTTTCTTAACCTTCCCTTAGCAGGCCCGCCAGAGTTGGTCCCAAAGGAGAGAGGAGAGAGCATATATAAATGAGCCAGTTTGGCTGCAGGGACAGCTCACAGGGTGGTCAGATGATGGAGAGGGACTGAAATTCAGTCTAAGCTGCAGAAAAAGAGAAGTGGGTACAGTTCCTGCATTCCCAAATTTAAGTGGCCCCTGGAAGTTGCAAATACCTGATATCCACATGTAAGGCTGAACTTCACTTAGGGACTTTCTGGCTTAGGATCTCACTGTAACTACATCTCCAGTTTCTTTGGGGTGCACATTGGAGGAGGCAGATTGGTCCTGGTAGCTGGTCGTAGAACTGTGGTCCTTTGAGGTCTGAGAGAAGCGTGAGATGCTGCACGGGGCTAGAAACTCAAACCCTGAAATATGAACACTGCCACCCCTGCAGGTGACCACACACTAACTCACCACCACTCAACAGACACACAAACTTACTATCCACTTTCCAGCCAAATGCAACAGCCAGCTGCTCCCTACATATCCTTTGCTTTTCTACTTCTGTCCTTTGCCATCTCTCTTCACTTAGTGACATCTGTCTTAGAGAGGATACATTGGTTGCAAGTTCAGAGCCCAGCTCATAGGAGCTACGGAAAAGGAGGGCACAGCTGATACTTGGGAATACCTGGAGTCAGGGCCCCAGAGTTCACCACGACTCTTCCACTTTCATCTCTTCTCTCCACTTCTCTCCAGGTGCCTATTTCATTCTCTCTCATGGTGTACTGATGTCTTCCACATTGCAGGAAACACGGCTGCCCAAATCCCTCCCTGCCACACACACATACACGAAGCTCCTGAATTTAACATCTTTAGGCTTTCACTAAAGATGCTGCCAGCTTTAAATCAGAAAATCCCAGGTAAGTCTAATGAGTGGCTGTCCTTGATCAGGCACCCACCACTGGACTATCAGGCAAAGTGGGGCAAGGGCAAGCACATCGCATGCAGCTCCTGTGGGCTGTGTGGAGAGGAGACTTTCATGTGAGAGGAGAGTGGTAGGCAGACAATCCCTCAGACATCTCAGCAAGGCCTCCCTCCAGCTTTAAGGCCCAATTCAACAAAGAGTTCTCCAGAATTCTCTCCAGCTCCACCTGGACTGGAAATAGCCTTCTCCTCCTCTCCACCTCGCAGTGTCTTCACCTGTACCTCCCCGTGCACTGAACACCTGGTGACCGTGTACTCACTATTTGAATAACTTTTATTATACAAATACTAATGTATGTCACTGAAGAAAAAAATGGAAACATAAATAAAGAGAAGAAAATTAAAACTACTAATAATTCTGCCATCTGGAGACAATCACTTAGCATTTGGGGGTGTTAGCAGTTGTTAGATTGATGTCTTTTTTCTCTGCCTACATTCAGCCCTTCAGCATCTCACCTCTCCGTGCTCCCCCAGATTCAGCAAGTGCTTCCCATTAGTGTGGGCTCCCTTTGAGAATGTTAAATAAGCTGTGAATAAAGGAATAAACAAATGGATGAGTAAATAGAAAGTAAGAGAAAAAATTCTCCTACCCAAAAGTTGCCCCAGAGAAGACATCAGGAAGGAAAAAGAAAGGTACCAGTCCTTAGAGGGCATAGACACCCCACCCTCCCCATTCCTTCCCCAGCCTTGTCTGCTCCTATTGGGGCAGAATCAGTGCCAGGAAGTGAGTGGCGCACAGTGAACAGGCCAGGCCTAGACCACAGACATTAGTGAAAATACTGTCAGGGACTGAAGTCGTATCCCTGCCGTGTGACTTGGAAATGCTGCCCACGGCTTAAGGGAAAAGAGGGTTCATGGAAACAACCAAGTCAAGGTCACCACATGCATGCAGTATTTTAGGCTCAGCAAGCAATTTGGCAAATTCAAAGCTGCTCATGAATGGGTTCCAAGAAATCTGATTTTTAGCAGTGCTGTTGACACGGGAGTTGCAACAGCAACCCCCATGACTTGCCCCTCACTGGGTTGAAGATTATCATTGATTTATCTGGAGCAGAAACAGCAGGATTCCACATCACGCCTTGGAAGGCAGCCTGGGCAAAGGCAGAAAATTAACAGATCTTTATTATTTATTCCAATACCACAACTCCCCATGGGTCCGTGCAGTAAAATCACAGGCTCTCTTAACAGGAGTTTCTCCGTGTTTAAGAGGAGCTAGTGTTTGTTTTGCTTTGTTTTATGGGGCATGTCCTTATTCTTAATTACAAAGACAATCCCAAATCACAAATATTCATTAATGACACACCAGTTCAAAACATGTTGCAGGAGATGCAAAATAAGTAGCACAATCTCTCTATTTCATTCATTTGAGCATCAAACATTTATTGAGGCTGTTCTACGTGCCAAACATTGTTCTAGGGACTCAATTTTATAGCACATTACAGTTATTTTCCCTTTTAAAAGTGAAAAGATGAGGTTTAGGGAGGTTAAGCAACTTAGCAAGCTCGCCTGTAATCACACAGTTTGTAAGAGACTTGGGATTAGAATAAAGGGAAAAACCTAACAGTTTGTTATTATTTTTATTATCATTGTGCCATTGATGTAGCCTTAGAAAAACTTAGCCAGTGTTGTATAAGCTTACTTTTCACTAACACACAACCAGCCACAATTCATGCTGGGGAGTAGGAAAGTGGTTTGTGCCCATTTACTCTTCCATTGGTGAACCTCCCAGGAAGAGCTGGTGTGTGCAAAACCAGGTGTCCATGGCCCCTGCTCGGTTCTTATGCACAGTGGTCTGTTGATAGCTGCCCTGCACACAGTCCTGGCACAGGGGTTGATCACAGGCCCACCGCCAGGACAGATGAGCAGGAGGAATGCAAGTTTTGGTCTCCCACCAATGCTTTACTTCTGACTGCTATGTTTTTCCTTCCTATGGAAGCAGCATTTGGGTGCTAAAGGAAAGAACCCTGAATGCTGGAGTCTTACAGGCCAGGGTTTAAAACTCAGCTCAACCTCTTGGAAGTTGTATGAGCTTGGGCACAGCTCTTAGCCTCTCTGAGACTTGAGACTTCATTTTCTCCCCACTAAATGAAAGCAGTACCTACCCTGCAGAGACGTTTAATGGAGGCAATACCGACCCTGCAGAGAGGTTCAATTGGGTAACATATGCAGGATGTCTGGCACGCACTAGTTGCCCAATCAATAGTAGCCATTATTATTGTCCAAAATAAAATTCACCCAAGAAGTGGAGTCTTGATTATTAAGCCACAAACTAATAAGCATTTATTAAAGATCTATTTTTAAGTAGGATTGATAATGGTTGTGAGAAAAACCTTGCCCATCCCCTCCAGCAGTTAGGGACCTAGACAGGGAGTAACTAAAACCCATGGCAATGAACAAGTCACCAACAACTCAAGCATCTAAGATACTAGAAGCGAGAGATAAAATTCTCCTAGGCGTCTGCAACTGTGGAGATAAGGGCGGTGAGTGTGGGCAGATGGAGGTCCCAGGGGTCCCCTGGCCAGGCCCAACTGTGCTGTATCACAGGTACCCCTCACAGGCCTAGTATCCATGCACTGTTCTTTTCCCCACTTCTCCAGAGTTTTCTTTTTGGCTCATGCAGGTATTTTCCTTCCCAAGAGCCGCTGGAGACTCAGAGCATCCTCAAGTTATCTGTCTCTGGGCCTAGCCGGCTCCTCGCTGGGTTCTGACCTCACCTCTGGCGTCAGTCTTATCAGGTGTGGACAGAATCGTCTCCCAAGCTCCTGGAGCTGCAAGTCCAGGATTCTCCCCACACCCAGGCCCCATCCGGTATGGTGGAGGAGGGCCAGGCACCTCTGGGACTAAATACAGTGGTCACCTGCCAAATCAAGATGACCACGGGGGTCTGCAAGGGAAGCCATGAGGCCCAGAATCGGGGAGGAAGGGTGAGGTTTACGTAAGTGTCGACAAAGAACAGAGCAGATGCCATGCTATGCTCTGCCAAGCAGGAAAGAGGGAGGAGGATGCTGGGGAGAAACAGGAACCTCCTCAGCCCAGGCCTTCATGGGGACACTAGCAAAGGAACAACAGGTCATGATGGGGATTTAGTCTCCTCTGGGGACTTTTTTCCTCCCAGGGAACATGACAATCCAGCTGAGATCTAAAGAAACGAGTCTTGGAGTGACTGAATAGGAAGTGAGTGAGCTCACTGGGAACCAGAGAGATAGCTGACCCTTTGCTATTGGGTACCTGGGCAGAGGTACCAGCTGCTTTGTGTAAACTCATATTCCATAATCAGAAAGGACACTTCTTTTTTTTTTTTTTTTTTTTTTTTGAGACAAAGTTTTGCTCTTGTCTCCGAGATTGAAGTGCAATGGCATAATCTCGGCTCACTGCAACCTCCATCTCCTGGGTTTAAACTATTCTCCTTCCTCAGCATCCCCAAGTAGCTGGGATTACAGGTGCCTGCCACCACGCCCAGCTAATTTTTTTTGTATTTTTAGTAGAGACAGGGTTTCACCATGTTGGCTAGGCTGGTCTTGAACTCTTGACCTCAGGTGACCCACCCACCCTTGGCCTCGCAAAGTGATGGAATTACAGGTGTGAGCCACCACGCCCAGCCAGGACACTTTATTTCTATGACAATTATGGTTTGTCTAAATTTGTCAGCTGGCTTGAGTTTTCCTTGGGGTTAATGGCTAGGGGTGGGATGGGAGTGGGTGAATATTTAATTAGAATTTATTCCATAGGGGCCTCTTTGTCCTGCTAGGGTCAGCTCCAGTCACTTGTTTCTCTGCACAGGCACTGCTACCTTTATTGGACTTGCTAGTATCTCAGTAAATGATAACCCATTTGAACTGTCTCCAAAATCACAGTGGTGCAGGGCACAGAAGCTTCCCACATTGGTGTTTCACATTCTAGAGCTTCAGAGGGAGGCAGGGGTCAGACCACTCCTCCAGACCATGCAGACAGACTGCAAGCCAGAGAGCTGGCAGGCACACAGGGAGCCAGGCCTCATCCTGGGGTGACAGAGAACCAAGGGAGCTCCAGACTCCTGAGGGTGCACACCTGGGACTGGCACCCTGTCAGCAAGAGATAAGCAGGGACACTGGGATGTGTCCAACAGGTGGACAGCTGGGGTCCAGAGAAATGGAAAGCCAGAGGAACAGAAAGCATTTCTTTCCCTGCAGGTTACATTCCATGTGCAGCCCCAGCGTACTCAGACTTGTGGGCCACAGCCATGAAGCCAACTTTCAGAAATACTCACATCTGTGCAGAATGACAGGGTACAACTTTGTTCATTGTAGCATTGCTTGAAATAGCAGAAGACTAGGATCAATCGAAATGTCATCAATAAAAGTCTGATTAAATAATTTACAGTCTGTGCATACAATGGTGTACTTCAAACGAAGCTCCTCACACACTGACGGGGGATGACCTCCGAAATACATCGCTACATCAAACAAATAGAACTAGGTTTAGAACTGTGTTATATCATTTGTTATTTTTTAAAAGGGGGCAGATAGACTGGGGAAGGGAAGAGAACACATATTTATGCACTTGTTTATGCCCAAACTGTCTTTGGAAGGTAATATTTTATTCCTCCAGGAAGGTGGGTGCTGGGATTGGGTGTCAGAGATGGGAGGGGTGTATGCCAGCCCTGCCCAAACTTAGTAGCTTAAAGCAACCCCCATTCATGCAGCACACATCTCTGTGGGTTGACTGTGGTGAAGGGGGCCTCTGCCCCTGAGGACCAGGATGCTGCTCCTGCGTTCTTCACAGAGTAGTGTCAGAGTTCCTGGGAGCCAGAGAGCAAGCCCAGCGCACAAACACTTTCAGACTCTTATTTGCATGATGTTTGCTAAAATCCTTTTGGCCAAAGGAATTCACATGACCAAGCCCAAATTCTAGGCAGCGAAATAGATTTCATTTCTTAATGGGAGGAATCACTAAATATTGTGATCACTTGTTTAAATCTACCTCACGGTAGGGCAGGAAAAAGGAAGGAGGGAGAGACTTTTCTCTTTTTAGGTTTTGAACTTTTTGAATTTGAGTCACGTCAATATTACCTATTCAAAAATAACAAAAATGTTAAAATTGTAAATAGATCCTTGAGATTAGCTTCAAAATAATTAAGCTGTTGAAGGAGATGCGGCCGGGAGAGGGGAGAGCTGAGACAGGGAAAACGAGGTTGGCAGCGAGTTGGGAATGGCTGAAGCTGGGTGATGAACACATGAGGGCTTGTAATCATCTGCTGTGTGGATGTTCAAATTTCTTACAGTAGGATTTTTTTTAATAATAAAAAAGGAAAAACGAATAGCAAAAACTCACACTAAGACTTACAGAGTAAGTGCATTGCCTGTGTCATCCCCTCCAAGGCGGTCGGGACTCTCGTGGCCTTAACAAGCAGCCTTCTTGAGTGGCAGCTGCAGAGTGTGGCCGCAGGAAAGCCTAAACTAGAGACACGAGCAGAAAAGAAAGGAACGTAGGGAGCTGCCTTCACCAGTGTGAACAGGACTAGTAGCTGAAAACCCAAGGTTATGGTGATGTTTGGTGGTGGCAGGGGAGGTGCAAAATACTTGATTGTCTCAGAAACACATGGAGACATTACAAGGGTTGGAAAAAAGAAGGGAGCCTTCCAAGAATTCCAGACAAACACTATGGGGCATGTGAGCACATTTGAAGGAAAATCACTCAGTGGGGAATTTTCTCAGCAGGTACATATTCTTGCATCTTTGCTCTTATCACTCAGAATGGCCACATGTGTGACCCTAGGTCTCCAACCACCCACATGGCCTGGGCCTGGTGCTGAAAGGCTGGTGGTCATGGAGCAGCTCTGAGAATGCTAAGCACCCAGGTGATCCTTCTATGGAAGATGAGGAAATCCTTCACCAAATCTCCGGAGTCCCTGGCCTCCTTAGCTAACCCGTAGAACTGTCTCCCTGTTCCAAATATCTGCTAAGAGTTTTCCCAGAGGCTGTGCCCTCCGAAGCCATGGTCAGTCCCTCTGGAAAGCTCAGCTTTTAGGTGTGTGCCTGTGAATGCCAGGGCTTGCACCCTGGATGCTCCTCCTGTGGCGGCTACAAGGCAGACACCTCTGTGAGGAAAGTGACCATATCACTTTCTAGGAATACAGGGGTGTCCCCCAACCCAACTCTAGGCCAGGGTAAGGGGCCTCTACAGCATACCCATGCCTGTCTTTGTTGCTGAATCTTTGATGTACATTGTTTAAAATTCTTCATCACCATTCAAAGACTTAGTATTAAAGAATTGCTATTAAGTTTTTAGGTGTGATACTGGTATTGTTATGTTTTGTTTCATCCTTTTATTAAGGCGTAATGTATATACTGAAAAGAGAACAAATCATATGTGTACAACTGAAGAGTTTTTTTTAAAAGAAAACACCTGTATTGCCAGCCTGCAGTTAAAGAGAGAGAGAGAGAGAGAGAGAGAGAGAGAGACAGAGAGAGAGACAGAGAGATCAGTGCGAGCAGGATAGTCATGTTCATTATAAAAGAAGCTTTGGAGTAATATGTTCTTAAGGATCTACAGACGAAAATGTTGTGATGCCTTGGGTTCGCTTCAAAATAACCTGGAGTTGACGGAAGGCACAGACTAAACAACATTGCTCACAAATTGATAACTATTGATGCTGGCAAGTTTTCCATAGGCTATGTATTCTCTGTCTTGCTCTCTGTCTGACATATTTAAAATTTCTATGAGGTTTTTTTTTTTTTTTTTTTTTTTTTTTTTAGACAGTTTCACTCTTGCTGCCCATGCTGGAGCACAATGGCATGATCTTGGCTTATTGCAACCTCTGCCTCCCAGGTTCAAGCAATTCTCCTGCCTCAGCCTCCCAAGTAGCTGGGATTGCAGACGACCACCACCATGCCTGGCTAATTTTTGTATTTGTTTTTTTTTTTTTAGTAGAGATGAGATTTCACCATGTTGACCAGGCTGGTCTTGAACTCCTGATCTCAGGTGATCCACCCGCCTCGGCCCCCCAAAGTGCTGGGATTACAGGTGTGAGCCACCATGCCCGGCCTATGCTAAGATATTGAAAATAATCATTAGGAGTTTTAGCTTTAACTCAACCAGAGACTCTGAGGCATGAGGTAAAAGCTAAGAGGTGAAATAAAAATGTCCCTTTAGGATGTTACTTGGTAATTAAGAATCTTTGAGTCTACTGGATTAAATATGTAAATAATCTATCTTTTTAAGTGAGTTTTTATGTGCCTATCTCCTCTGTGTCACTGAGAGCTCCCTGCAGGTGCTGGGTTTTATTCGTATCTGTATCCTGATGCTTATGTAGTACCGTTCTTGACACACAGGGGGTGCTCCTAAGTGCTTGCTGAGTGAATGAATGCTTTAATGTTATATCCTATGACAAGGTCTAACACAGGTGTTAGATGATGACAGGTGTTAGGTGTTAGAAGATGACGCAGGTGTCCAAAACTGCTACATCACTTAAATTGAAATCAACACCACCAACTTCTTTTCTCTTTTGTAGTTGCTTCCAAACAATAAATTGCTTAAATCCTAAAATATCAGAATTGAGAGGGACTTAAAGATCACTTTGTATAACCTGCTTGTGTTATAGATGAGGAAACCAAGGTCCAGAGAACTAAGTGACGTTTTCAAGGTCACACAGCTGGTAGGGACAGAGCCAAAGCTAGAGCTCAGTCTTGTTGAGCCCCGTCGGGCCTGTTTTTATTATATCATCCAGCTCCATGACTGTTAATTTGACACACCCAAAATCCTATTTTCACAGGTAAAGAAAGAGAACTTCGAAGAGGTGAATATAATTTCCCCAAGGTCTAGGGTCATCATGACTCTGTAACTCTATCAAAAACAGTGTTTGCCACCTTGGGTTATGTCTCTTACTTTAAGAAAATTTAAAAATCAGAAATGTAAAGAACAGAGAGGTGATTATTCCCATTAAAAAGGACTTTGGTGCACATTTTTATTCAAGAGGTAAATTCTTTCAAATGTCTTTGAAATATGGCAGAATTTTTAAACTTCCATCTGCACCCAGCTCGTTAGGAACAAAGCAACTGTATAAAATCAGGCACAGCCCAAGCTATGTCCTGCCCTATCAAGTGTCATAAGGTGCTTTCAACATTCCCAAGCCAAAAAAAAAAACCAATTAAAGATAACATACCAAGACTGGAAATTAATGAAAAACCTCAAAAACAAACTAAAAAAGTCAACCATTTGGTAACATCGTATCTTTTTTAAAAAACGTATTCATTAAAAAAAAAAAGTTGGTAAATTAAAATGTTAGGATAACCGTGCCTTGTAGTTTAATTTTGTTGTCTCTCCTAGCAGCATAATTATAGTGGTCTTTTGTCCCATTCATGTTCTGGGGTTTTCCATGCAAAAGTATGTTGCAGCTTTGTCCAGTGTCTTTTTCAAGCATCTTGTGACATTTCCATCCCCCTATCTAATAGGGGTGGCTGGATTTCTTTGCTGTTAAGAGGATTACTGAGACGTTCCCTTTTATATAACTCAGAAGACTCTGTAAATAAGAAAGAGCAGACAGATGTCAAGGAGAGAGGTTACAAGCAAGCGCTGCACTTCAGAGAAGCTGGCTAAGTAAAAAGGGGTCAAATAACTCTCTTAATGGACACCGATAAAGCTGGGGCTTGAGAAGCAGTGTATTGGGTGCCATTTTTGTAGGGAAGCAGAGGGGTTAGCTTACATTCATCTACCAAGGGTTAAGCTTTAAACCCAAGAACTTCTGGTGAGTCAGGGCCAGTGACCAGTAAGGATGAGACACCTTATCTCTAATCAGCTCTGCCTGAAAATAGCTGTCTCTTCCCTTGGGCAGAGACTCCCAGCACAACACAGTGCAGGAAAGTGCCTGAGCTACACTTAGATAGTCAATGAGTACACTTTGTGCACAAAGCTACGTTACACCTCTCTGCATGGAGCAAGGCATAACTTAGCAACCGTCCCTATGGTTTGCATTACATCAGGATGTTCCAGTCAGGAAGAACCTTATGATTTACCTGGAGCAACTCCTCATTTTACTGAGGATGTTGAATAAACTGAGACCCAGGGAGATGGATGATTTGCAAAAGAACACAAAGGAAGTCAGTGGCTGGGCTGAGGGCTGAAACTCTGTGCTGGGGCAGTCATTCTCTTTCTCTTGGCAATGCTGCTCTACTTATCTGAAAAATGAATGAAACACTCATGCCCATGGTCAATTTTCCTTCTGTTGTTAAGGAAATCATTTCCAATGCTCCAGTAGTTTCTAAGTCAACACTTTCACAGGCAGCTCTTGTTAAACCCTTTCCTTGTGAGTCTCTCAAACTTCCTCTTCTATCTTCATATCCCAGACAGCTTTACTTTTGAGGTTCACTGTATGGGCTGCCACTGTTGTTTCTTTCTCTGCTGCTAGAAGAAAATGTTGCAAATGGGCAATTGAAGTACTTGGGGTGTTACTCTTAGGATGTGTTCAGACAAAAATTGACACCAGCCTCATCAGCTGCTCACCCTCTGCCAAGGGTTGTGACTCACAGCTCAGGACTGCTGTTTCAGAGACTATCTGTGACATGGCATAGCTCAAACATTCCTGCCTCAACACTTCCTACACCGCTATTTGCATACTGTGTCCCCTTTGTGCATCCACCACACAGTATGGGCTCTGTCCAGAGCTATCCGAGGCACATGAGGTCTAAATAGGAGTGGGGGAAAGCTGGGAGCTTGCAAAAGACTGTTGAAAACGGGGCAACATAATAAGGATTTAGGACATGGACAGACAAAGGTCTGGAATGTGCTGTTAGAAAACTGCCTGGCCCTATCTAACTTGAAAGAGTTTTGTGTCATGTTATTACTATCCAAGACTTTGTGTCAGGGACTGAAAAGGAATAAAGCACTAAGGGAAAGGACATTAAATTTCAATCCCCCTTCATTTCTCCATGATTGCCATTTCTTAAATGTTCCCATTTATTTCCTACATGAGTCAATTGGGCTGGACTTATTACAGCTCTCAGGTGGAAATTGGTCCTAGTTGTTCTTCATGCATGAGATTTATCTCTTCTAGCTAGACTCCAAGTTATTCTACAAAAGTCTCAAGGCTTTATAAATCCCACAAGGTTTTCTACTGAAGGCTGGATATACAGGAGGTGCTTAATAATTGTTAAATAACCATATCCTGTTTGGTCAGCATCACAGTTTTAAATGCATTTCATGATAAAGTCATGTCATGCTACACAGACCCTCACTGTACTCATGAAAAGGCACAAGGGCAAAGAAGAATGATCACCCAAGTTTTACACCCAGTAAATGACAGAGCCAAGCCTCAATGCCAGGTCTTCTGAAACCAAATCCAGTTCTCACTAATTCTTCTGTCTAACATAGGATGGAGAAAGAAAATAGGTTCAAGACATTTGGGTTAAAGCAGTGAAAAGTGAAATAGCTCATTGTTAGGCAGGACAGGGGGGTGTTCTTAAAATTTTCATGTTAAATTTTTAAAACACAATTTAACTGTTATATCTTTAGCTTATTATACAAGTTACACAAACACTTCCATACATTTATGTAACTGTAAAAGTGTAACATTTTTTTCTAGCAAGAGTTCCATCATAATCAATTGGTTTAGCAGAATAAGCATAGGCTTCTTTTTAGTTGAAGAACTAAAAATAGGAGGCAAATTGATATTCAGCAAATGAGATAAATCTTTAGTTTGGAGCAACTGGGATTTCACCCTAATAGCCATGGCTATTCTTTCTCTAAATATGGCTTTACTGTTCTGATGAACACCAACTTAATGTGGAGTTTCAAAATGTCTCAGTAACACGCATACTCATGTTCAAAGATGATGTCACCAGGGAACATCCACAGCCCGACAATCTGAAGCAGGGAGGGGACTCCCAGGTCACAGATACTTGAGAGACAAACGATTGCATTCTTTTGAGTTTTTTATTAGCCTTTCCAAAGGAGGCGATCAGATATGCATTTATCTCAGTGAGCAGAGGGATGATTTTTTACAGAATGGGAAGCAGGTTTGTCCTAAGTAGTTTCCAGCTTGATTTTTCCCTTAGTGATTTGGGGCCCCTAGATTTATTTTCCTCTCATATACATATATACATACACACACACACACACACACATATACTATATATACATATCTAGTATACATGTGTATATATAATATATATAATATATACATATATACATATAGATATATACATATATACGTATATACATATACATATATATACATATATATAATATATATATCATATATATACATATAGAACAAGGCCCTAAAGCTCTAGAACGATTCCTATGCCGTTATTTTCTCTGTCTTTCCACATATAACCATGGCTATTCGGGTGAAATCCTAATTGCTCCAAACTATTTTACTGCCATCATGACATTAAAGGTGTTTTGAAAAATGTTCATAACCTCTGACCCAGAATTCTTTTGAGGAGATAAACCAATTTAATAAAATATGAGGTAGCCTACTAAATGGAAAAATGCTTATTGCAAATGATTTTTACATACAGAGTTAAATGATATGGAAAATATTAATACATGTTAAAATGCTGAATGAATACAGGGTACAAAATTACCTGTATCATACCATCATAGGGAATCTGTGAGTTACGTTATGTAGCATCATATCAACTATGTATGCCTTTTTATACACAGAAAAAAGAAAAAATTATATTATTTTAAGGTTAAAATACCTAAAATTAGAATATTTAGAATTGGGTTAAAGTACCTGAAATTGTTTTCACCATCGACCCAATTCTCTATGTTTGAATAACAGCATATGAAGGTGGTTCTGGAGCAGGCCCTGTCCAGAGAAATTTATATCTGGCCCTGGGACCTCTAGGTCTGTAAAACAGATAGAGGACTTATAAGCAGCAGGGTTGAAACGTGTGAATCTGAAAAAGCCAATCCCTCAAGACGAATCCTGAGTGGTTAATTGAGCATAAATTTAATATAGAGCCAAATGGCCATTTACTGACTAGGGATTACACAGTACTCTGAGTTCCGGGAAAACCCACAGCAGGCTTAACACTGGGCTTTCATAGCTGACTGTTCCTGTTCATGTGGCCTGAACCAATAGGCTGTGCCCCCGCCCCCATCAACTAATCAGGACTCAGCTGCATTGACCAATCAGAACCAAGCCAGTTTGAATTGTTCATTTGCATACGTGGACCCGATTGGGAACCCAGGTAGGAATTTTCTCTCATTTTACACTTAGGGCTATGTTTCCTTGTCTGTAAACTGTTCATCAGAATTATTTCCTCTAAATTCCTTTTCAGAGAATTTTTGTTCATGTATAAAACCACAGGTCAAGTGACTTTTTTGTTTATTTTTGGAATGAGAAGCACAGATAAATTTAAAATTAGAGTCAAGGGAGAGGTAGCTAGGACAACCCAGTGACAATGATCAATTCTTCAGAAAAGAATCAAGAAGAAAATGGGGTTCACAAATGAGTAACAACCAAGATTTCCACTTTAAAAGTATCTTCATACCAGTATTTCACGGAATCCTCAAGACTCCCTGAGGTGGTAAGAAAATGATTGTTGGTATCAGTCCCATTTTGCAGAAGAGAAAAATGAGTGTCAGATGGAGTCACTCGCGGCGGAAGCACCAGGGGGCCCAAGGCCCCTCTGCTCTCTGGGCTTGGACGCCCGGCAAGAGGCTGGGAAGGCCTGCAGGGCAGCTCTGCAGCAGGTGGCAAGCCGTCTGCCCACTGGGAACGTTCTGGGCTATCAGCCCGTGGGAAGCGAGGTAGGACCAGCAACTTGCAAGAATCTGCAAGGTGGGAACCGCGCTTGGGATGTGTTTGGCCCCGCAAGGCCAAGGCAGGAAGGAGTTCCAGGCGGGTCGTCAGCCGCGCGGCTCACAATAGCGTGTCCAGCCAGGAAGGGCTGCCCAGCGGCCGGGTGAGCTTTCCTGCCCTATGCGGCTGTTTCCTTCCGCCTGCGCCGCGTGGCCTGCCCAGGTGCACCTCAGCCACCAGGCGCTGGGTAGGCCCGGGCCCCGCCCCTGGGCTCAGCGCACCTGTGAGTCCCACAGCCTTGGCCCCCTTAGCTGTTCCTGTGCTTCGGTGTTTGGTTTTCCCTGTTTGACAGACTGAACCTTGTACTTTCGCAAATAACAAGTGTTTGCTCAGCAATCCAAGCGGCCCCAGGAAGATTGCAGGTGCTGCAGCAAGCATGAGAGGTCATCCATTCCGGATGCCAGGAGGTCCTGGAGTCAGGAGGTCTGCTGTCCCCACGGGGATGCCAGTGGCTTGGGCTGAACCCCAGACTCTGCCCTCGACTCTGAAGAGAACTTGAAGCTTCTTTAGGCCAAGTTTTATCGAAGGGTGTGCTGGAACACAATTAAGTGACTAGTAGTACATTTGGCCATCAGAAAGCTCTCTTTACCCTTAAGAAAGACGAATACACTTAATGTGTATTACATTAATGACAATCACAACAATAATAATATTAGAAAGACGATGGTAACTTTTTTGTTCTTAACCTGTCTCACTCTACTTCTTTTAAATTCAAAACAGGCCCTTTTTTGGATGTTAAAAAAGAATTTTTAACTTCTGAAATTAAAGCAAATTATTTCAACTTTTTTTTTTTTTTTTAAACAAAATAGAACCTGATCCACAGTAGAGATTTTTGTTTTTCTAGACTAGAATCTGTTCGGAATTTGCACAAGTGCCTTTCACTTCAACACCTTTTATCCAAATAGAAGCACAAAGTTGTACTTGCCTTTCCTTCCACAGAAGGCAATTCCAGTATCTTGCATACACACCAACTTGTTCAGGTTAAACAGAGTTTTATTAAAGAGCTATTTAATGGTGATCTTAAGTTTATCTTTGCATTTTAAAGGGGGTCTAGATGCTGCCCAAACAGCAAGGATAGCATGTAGTTTACTTTGGAGTTCTCTGAACTTTTTCCTCCTTGGAGTCACGGAAGTCTCTTCCTGGATTCAGTCACTCTGGTACTTAATACAGTGCTTGCTTACATCATTTCCCATTATGCCCCTTAGCTTTTACCCAGTGTCATTTTAAGAAATAATTGGGTGAATAACAACTTTAAATTATCTGTAAAATTGCCATAGGTATTCATTATGTAAAAATACCTTGCAACTAATTTCCACTTGGACTTTAGTACTAGAATGAAGTTTGCCTATGTTTTCTTTATCAGTTAATGAAAGCTGTAGGATGCATGGGACCATTCTTTATGCCTAGTAATCAGAACTTAATTTCAAGGATCCTCCTTAGCCTACATTTTCTGACATAGTTCCCATCCTATATATCCCTTTCCCCCAACCACCATCAGATTTTTCTTCCTCACGTTATTTATCCCATCTTTGTTTTAAGGTACCTATAATTTTTTTATGATTCTCCTAAAAGGATCCCAGAAGTCAGAGGATATAAAAATTATTCTAGACTTCCTCAAAATGTTCTTTCAATCTGCTTTTAAACAGCATATACAATCATTCTCAGTTTTGGCATTTGGTTCAGGTGACATTCACTTGCAAGGAAACTTACCAAAGGCCTAACCAGAATTATGTACAATCCCAGCCACTGAGGCTCTGCCCCTGTCAAGAGTACTCAAACAGCAATGCATATCTCGTCAAATGCATTACTATTTTGTGAGTCACTCACAAGCTTTGGGACTTCTTTTATTAGTAACAACTGACTCACAGCACACCTTGCAGCTGTGAAAGCCCCACCTGATACCCAGAACCCCAGTCGGTGCAATGCAGCTGCTCTGAGATATGCTGGGACATCACAGCTCATGAGTCAGTTCTTATTTTCCTTCAAGTAGCAGCACAGATTTCCTTACTTTCAACTGTCATGAGCTGAACTCATTTTTCAACAAAGCCTAACATCTGTACTTCCTTTCATCCAGCAGGAAAACTATTTCCCCAGAATTTATTTCTTCAGTCAAAGGTGTCTGCCAATTCCGAAGAGACCTGTATTTACAAATATGCCCAAGAAGCAACTGGGAAAAATTCTCTTGGGTTCTGAGGACCCTAGAGGATAAGCTGATGGAAAAGAGGAAGGGAGTGTATATCTCTTGAACCTCTGCTCTGTGCTAGGCAGTCTACCGATTCCTTGGCAAATTTCTTTTAGCTTTCCCAGCAGGCCTCTGATTTAGACACATTCATACACATTTTCCCCATGAGAAAACAGGCTCAGAAGGGCGAAAGAGCTGCTCAAATTGCATCACTGTTGTCTTAGTCTGTTTTGTTTCGCTACAACTGAATTCCAAAGACCAGTTAATTTATAAATAACAGAAATTTACTTATCACAGTTCTGGAGACTGGAAAGTTCAAAATCATGATGTTGATAGGTTTGGTGTCTGATAAAGGCTGTCTCCATTCATAGATGATGCCTTGAACACTGCATCCTCTGTAAGGGAGAAACACTGTTCTTCACACAGCAGAAGAAGCATGAGGGAAGAGCTCTAATGACATGAACACCTCCCATTAGGCCCCACCTCCCAACACTGTTGCCTTGGGAATTAAGTTTCAGCATGAGTTTTGGAGGAGACAAAAATATTTAAACCATAGCAACTATTAAGTGGTTAAGTGGTGAATCCTGGATTCTTGCCAAGTTGGATAGATGATGGGGCTCATTCCATATTCACTACAGAAACCGCCCAGGGAGAATGAGGCTCCCTCAGACTGGTTACACAGGGCACCCTATAGTTCGGGCCACGTGCAGGGACTCTGAGGCTGCAAGGCCTGGGTTCAAATTCCAGCTCTATTACCAGTGCATGACCTTGGACAAGTTACTTAATTTCATGGGGTGCCTGTTTCATCACCTTTAAGATGGGGATAGTTGTTTGGAAGAAATCAGTCACTTCTGGCACAATATAAGTATTCAACAACTGTTAGCTATCATTATCCATTTATACCCCACTGTTATTTTATTACAGGGTAAAAAAAAAATGGTGCCCAAATGGTAGTGTTTTTACATTGCCTATCACTTGGAAATCATTCACTTGGAATGGTAGACCTGGTAGTGGGGCCATCTTTGGAATCACTTGGACAGTTTATAAAAATATTGATGCTTGGGTTCTGCTACTAGAGATTCTGATTCAGTTGGTCTCCTAGGCATGCAGGAGAAGGAAGTTTTTAAATGCTCTTAGTGGTTCCCAAAGTGCATCCCTGGAGCAGCAGCCTTAGTATCACCTAGGAGCTTGTTTGCTGGAAACACAAATTTCCAGGTCTCACCCCAGACCTAGTGAATCAGATACTTCGGGAATAGAGCACAGCAAAATAAGCCCTCTGCATCATCTGATATCCACAAAAGTCTGCAAGCCACTGCTCTAAAGGAAGGCAGTGCCCTGCAAGTCTGTCTCATCCTAAACCCAAGGCATAAAGATTGATGCCAACCTAAAGGGCTTATCCGTTCATTTACATGGGGCAGTGTAGCTCTAGTAATTAGTGTCCCCAAGGGGCATAATATGCTGTGACTTTATTGGTTCATCCTCTCCTGGACCCAAGGAAAGCCAGGTCTTCATCAGAAGTTTCTTTACTAAATGTTGAAAGATACCTGCTCTTCTTTGCCTTGGTTATGCTCCTTTTTCTCTGCTCCCACTAGCCTTCCTCTTTTTGCATATTCAGCACAATCTTTCTCTTGTGTTATATACTTAAGGAGGTTTAAATTGATTTTTCCAAGCTATAGAGACACTCTGCACCTTCTAGGTGACTTTGTGTAACTCTGCTCTGATCCCTGATGTGAGGCTCTGACACTCTCAGAGGCAGCGGTATCTCTTTTCCCTCTTTCTTATAGAGGAACTCCTCGTAGTGCTCACATGCTTCAGCACCTGAGTCTTATTCCTGCTTCCTTCATCCATCAATATTCTCTTTTGAAAATAAAGAAATTTGGCATTAAACATTTGCCTTCAGTGTTTCTCCAAATTATGTGGAACTTTTTAAGCTCCCACAATCTATCTTTCATCTGATTAAAGAGAAACACTATTGTGGCTGCTAGTGGAACAAATGCCATCTCTGTGCCTTTGCATTTTAACTTCTCACAGAAAAGAAACACTGATGCTTTCCTCAGTGGGCTGCATGTAACTACCCTCTAGGAAAGCTACACTAAAACTTCACTAATTCTTTTGATAATGGACTTATAAATAACTTTGCGTCAGCTTTCAGCAACTGAACAAGCAAAAGAATCATCAAAACAAGGGCAAAAAGAACAACAGCAGATCATGAAAGTGGGAGAGGAAACAGAAGAGAGAGAGATGATGTGAGTTAGTTAGCAAGGAGGGAAGGCAGGTTCTGAAATCTAGGGTAAGGAGAAGCTATGCAGGCAAGTGTTACCCTTAGCCTTGGGGATCAAGGCAAAAAGGGAAACGCAACAAATTCCACTTCTCCATAGCAGGACGTTAAGGGGGGCTTTTCCTATTGCTGCAGAGTTTCAGTTGATTCCTCAAAACCAAAAACAAGGGGTGTTATGTGCCCACTACACATTTTATGCAGGGATGCTTGACCATCCACACAGACCTTGCTGGGCAGTGATCCTGAGCCCATCACCTACCTCAGGGGTGTGCAGCAGAGGGAAGGAGGGGGGTGAGGAGGACTAGAGAGGAGGGGATTTATTTCAAGAGAGTTGTTAGTATACTGAGAACGTGAATCATCCACTTTAATCCAAGTGAACAGAGCCACTCAGAGAAGGTAGGATGTCTCCCAGGAGGAGATACTGACAGCTTGCTTCCTGGCTGGATTTTTCAGAGCCCTGGAAACAGTTCAGCCTTAAGCCATCACAGAACTGAGACAGAATGTGAGGAGAGCAAGGGCTGAAAAACTACCTACTGGGTACTATGTTCATTGCCTGGGTGATGGATTCATTCCTACTCCAAACCTCAGGGTTGTATCACACAATATACCTTTGCAACAAATCTGTACACGTACCCTTGATTGTAAAACAAAAGTTGGAAAAGAAAGAATGTGGGCAGAGGGTTGTTAGGAGGGCTAAGAACTCTCTGTCCTATACTCCCTGTGTCCCAGGAGTTTAGGAAAACAAAGACTGGAGGCTGAGTTTTATGATGCCTGTGATGTAATCTGACATACTTCAACACAGGCAGGGTGATACTGTGTGTGTTGCTAAACTGCACTTCTTACCCACACTCCAGAGGCAGCTACCCTGAGGATGTATAAGGTTATCTTTACCTTTGAGCAACACCAGAAGCTTTGCGAATTAGCGTAACGAATACTTAAAATTGGTTTCATGTTGTGAAATAAGCAGTGTTCAAAATATTTGAAAGACTCTCCTCACACTTGCATGAATTGGGCATAGATTCAGGGGAGACTGTAGCATAAACCGTTAAAGCCACCTAAGGCTTGATCCTTAAATGCTCCTATAACCAGCAACTGATTCAAAGGAATCTGGCTGTCTGATGCTAACCCTCCAGTTTATTTGAATCTTGCCTTTACACTGTCATCATATTTGCCCTCAATTAACCTTTCATGCAAGGGAAAGGATCTTTCATGATAACACAATAGCAGATTTATAGAGGAATGACCAATCCTCATCTTCCCTCTACATAGTAGCAGCTACGATTATCTATCACAAAAAAATCCAATGGTCTTGGCTGACCAAAACAACATAGGACAGTTCATCACTCTGAAGCTAAGTAACCTGAAAAAAATCTAAGGTGAGTGATGGCTGGAGCTACCTGGGATGGAGGAGTGAAGAGTGGGGCTGACTGAGTGTGGTGAGCACTGTAGGCTGGGCACAGCAAAGAGAGGAGCTTGCCATGGGTCAGGGAAAGGCTTTGGGTGAGTCATCTCGAAGGGGACCCCACCTAAGAAGACTAGCTGCCGGAGTGAGATGACACCAACAGAAAATTGGGTTCTTGCAGGGGTTACTAGTGGTGTAGGAACTGAGGGGAGAGTTGTTAGGGGCCTGCCAATGATTAGGTTGCCTTGCCAGAGAAGTCTGTGGTTGGATGTCTCCGAAAGGCTCCCTGAGTGAAGAGCCACAGCTGAATCAATAAAGTCTTACCTGCCCCTTACCTCTCCTCCCTTCCATTTACCCTTTCCCACTCATGAAGGAGCCAGAGGCAGCAGAGTGAGTGACAGAACAGTGGAAGAATGGGAGTGAAACTAGTCAGGAAGCTGACCACCTTGCTGCCCAGCACCCGCTCTTCACTTCTGTAGGTTTGGGGGCTTTATCAGGCCCAAATTAGAGCAGCAAAAGAAAAGCTTTATATTGGATGAGACAATGAAGCTTTGATGGGAGTCTGGACTGAACTTCCCAGACCAAAAAATTAGATGTTTTAGTAAAACCTGAAAGTGACCAGAAAAGTTTTGGGATATGTCTGGCATTTCATCTAGAAAAGTGGAAGAATAATTTAACAGAGTGGGCTTAAAAAGAGGGCAATGAGAGAGAATTAAGTTGTTTACTTTTTGTATCAAACCGGGTCCAATGTAATCAATTTTCTACTGCTTTCATTATTGAATGAAAGGAACTCAGTGTCTTTCCTGTAATTTTTCAAATCGTTTATTCTTATATTTCATTCAGCAAAAATCAGGGATGGGTGGTGACTTAGTTTTCAAGCATATTCTTTAAAACCACAAACTAGAGAGCAGTGGGGTGGGGAGGTACAGGGACATGTATGAGTCCCCATTGCTGCTATAACAAATCATATAACAAAGCTCGACAGATCAGGATAGACAGTCACGCAAAGATGACTTTGGGTCTCACTGAACTAACATCAAGGTGGAAGCAGGGCTGCATTCTTTCTGGGGGCTTTAGGGCAGAATCTGTTTCCTTACTTTCCAGCTTCCAAAGGCCACCTGCATTTCTCAGCTCATGGCCCCTTCCCCACCAGCAGCAGGGTAGCATCTTCAAATTCCACTCCGACCCTGACTCTCCTGCCTCCCTCTTTCACATAGAAGGACCCTTGTGATGACATTGGACTCCCCCAGTAATCCAGATAATCCAAAATAATCTTTTCATCTTTAGATACTTAATCACATTTGCAAAGTCCTTTTTGCTATACAGAGTAATACTGTATATTCACAAATTTCAGCGATTGGGGAACGGATGTCTTTGGGGGACCCGTCCTCTGCCTTCACAGGAGGGGCTCAGGTGCATGAGCTGGGCCTGTGATTCACCTATGAGAGAAGGTGGGCTAGCCAGGAATAATGGTGGCAGAGAGAAAAGAGGCTCTGTGTAATGTTGGGGAAAGCACACAATCTGCTAATACTTCAGTTTCTTCATCTGTGAAATTATACCCTTAGCTGTCCCTAAAGTCCCTTCGAAATCTAAGCCCTATGCTCCTTTTCTCTTTTGGTAAAATAAGCATTTGAGGAAATCTGTCTATCTCAAGAACCCCAACTGATCTTCTAATGCACACTACACCAGGTCTCCACCATCCCTGGGGCAAGAGGGCTCTGACAGCTGAATTGTGGATGCATCTGGGTAAGGCAGGCAGCCCTTTGCTTTCTCCAAGGAGCAAGAGGGACAAGGAAGGCACTGGTGGGAGGTTTGGGTTGGAAGGCCTCTCCACCAGGGCAATGAGTCGTCCTGTCCCTTTCTGCTGAGTCACCACTGAAGGCCTTGGGCAATTGTGCCAACCAGAACCACAGAAATGGCTGCTGACTCAGAGCTAACAGAGTGGTCCAGGGAAGCCTCAGTGGAATGAGTCACGGTCAGGTCCTCACAGCCCTACTCTTCTCAAGCCAGCGTAGACGCCCCTGATCTCCCTGGAGCCTCAGACTGTCAGAAGAGCATGTCTCAGAACGCTGGAGCTGAAAGGAACCTGAGACACCATGTCATAAACCCTGCTCACCAACCTCCCTATCCCGTGACCTCTCGGGCTGATTGTGTTTTTGTTTTCCAGCTACTCTGATAAATCACATTGTTTGGGTGGTCCAGCTCTGTCTCTGGTCTGACATTAAAATTAAGGTTCACTTTGCCCCTCAACCCCATGGGTCCAACTCCCTCAGGACTCCTCCAGGCTACGTTTATCGTCCATTTTTGAGGTAGTGTCATCTACCAGCAAGAGCTCTGAGTCATAAATCAAGAAACCAGGGCTTCCTGCTTCTGTCCTCTGATCAGACAGAAATGGAGCATTCAGCAAGTCAAATCATCTCTTTGGGAGTCATCAGGGTTTTACTGTATTTTCCCCAGAGTCCCTTCCAGTACTAACAGGAGAGGATCAGATTATCCTACAAGTCCTCTTCAACTCCGAAGTCAGTCATCCTCTCCCAGAGTCCCTGCCAACAGCCAGGCTGGCTCTCCCGGGGATAACCGTGGCTTGTGACTGCTGTGCCTCTCCTCCTCCCAGGAAGGTACAGAATCCACAGCCTCAGGAATGCCAGGCATTCTGCCAAGGGCGCCCTCCCTTTTCTCCGTCTGATTTCTCAGTCTCTCTCTTCCCGGTCTAGACTAGACTGTCACCTGTACTCACCAATCCCATGGAGGAGTCAGGGGTGGGACGAAGGAGAGACAGAAATGGAACTGTGACTCTATTCCTCATCCGTGTGGCAGGTCCATCATTCCTCTTCCAGCCGGGCCTGCCTAACCAGACCAGCACTCGGGTCAGTCTGCATGTGAGTGGGGAGGGATTCCTGCCTGTCCAGTAACCCTGCTCAGTGGGCGGATGTCACCTCTGTCCCTGGAGCACCCAAAGCACCCAGGGGCCCCCCACCTACCTGCTTCACTTCTCCAAGGCCTCCGTGTAAGGCCACCTCCCCCACCTCAGGACTGGCCCCACTTTACCAAGGACTGCTTATCCCCAGGATGTTTTTGGCACCTTCTAGACCACAAAAGTTCTCCTTGTAGGAGAACAAACCGCCCCAGGTTGTCTTTTGACACATCTATTTCAGGGACAGTTGGCATCTTATGTTTCCCCTAAAAAAACTGAACGTTCTTTTTTCTCTCATCCAGTAAGAAAAGTCTTCTTTTTATTTTTCACCTGGGTTTTATGTACCCCCCTCACCTTTTCAGGAAGAGGCTCAATGCAAGCATCTGTTATAAACTAGCTTCCTACACTGCCCCTGCCCCTGCGTGGACTTAGCCTTCCTAAGACGGGGCTCCTTTTCTCCTGGGCATGTGCTCGGCTGCTGGAGAGAAAGGCCTATTGTTCTTGATGTGCCCAGTACACTCTGCCAGGCAACACGCTGGGTGTTCCTCCCAGGAGGTAGAAAACTGCCTCCCGGAGATCGGATCATTTTATGCCTTGTGTTTTGTTTCTGGCCTTTCCTTCTTTACCGTACCTCCTGCCCGAGAGCTCAGAGCCCATACAGCACGGATTTCTTTCTGTTCCCTTTGCACAGTGAATTGCCTTTTGTATGCCTTTTGATGTGATTGCTCAGCTCCTGCATATTCCAAAGGGGGGAATTGAGCGTCTCGTCTCTCCCACCTAGAGGCTCGTGCGTGTGGTCAGGAAGAGAGCGAACAAAGGCGTGCTTGGCCCCGAGGGAGGCTGGGGTGAGGCCTGGGCGTGGAATGCACGGTCTCTTCCACCAGGAGGTGGAACGTCGAGCGGAGCTTTGGGGTCTGCGGGGCTCCCCAGCGATGACTTGGGGCGCTCATGGAGGGGCTCAGCTGGGCAACATTAGGAGGAGAGGTTTTGTTTCTTGGTCCCTGTCCCATCTGCTTAGGGTATCCGGGCTGTCTGCGGCTCCGAGGGAGGAGCACTGCAGCAGGAGCCAGGAGATTCTGGTCCGCCTGCCTCTGCCACCGTGTGGCCCCGCATGACACTGACCCTCCCAGGGGGAGCCTCCCTTTCCTGGCCCTTGAGTGGGGCAATAACTCCTGCCCCACCCGCTGGCTTTCTGAGCCTCATGTGGTGAGGCGCAAACACAACACTCTCTGAGGAACCGCCGTGAGAAGCAAGAGCCCTTTGTGAGTCAGAGGTGGTGGCTGTTGCTGCCTTTCCCCACTGTTTACCAGCCGCCTCCCACCCCATTTCCCGTGAGCAGCGAGTGACCTCATGCTACCCCCTCGTGGCCAAAATGCGCCTCATCATGCATTGCTGTGAAACTAAATTGCACTTCTATTAAAACCGTAAGGAAAAACAAACAATGAAAGTAATGAATAATAATGAATATATAGTCATGAACTCAGACTGGAATACATTCACTTTTCATCAACACAGCCATAAAATATAATTTTAATACCTTTTGATGGAGGAAAATGGCGCATGAAGAAAAAAGTGTTTCATGTGGGCCCAGACCCAAGGTGAGCGTGGCGCCGAGGGCGCCCTTCCCCGCTGCCAACCAGCTGCTGGCGGCGCCTGCATGCCTGCAGGGGGGCCTGCCCGAGGCCGGACGGCAGCCACGAGCTGAAGCTCCCCTAAAAGGGCCCATTCGTACCCAACATTATGGGGCCCGGATGAGACACAGGTAAGAAAGCACTTGGCGGCTCTTCCTCAGCTCTTTAAAATCTTTTCAGGTCCCTCAAGACTACAAAACACTTTAATAACTGTCTTTTCCTTCACTGAGATAGGACCGGTTGTCTGAAGAGAAATTAGAGCTCTTGCATATTAAAAAAAATGAGTGAGCAATAACTGCTGTGTTTCCTAATTACAGTCCTTCCCTCAGACACAGTCTCACCAACCACTCGCCACAGCCCTGGCGCAGAACTATCCTCGTTTTCAGACAAGGAACCTGGGATCTGACAGGTCATACGCCGGGTAGACGGAGCAACAGCTTGAACCAGGGATTCTGATTTCAAACCCCTCACTTTTTTCTTTTCTTTTTCTTTTTTTTTAAGGGACAGGGTCTATCACTTCGTTACCCAGGCTGGTGTGCAGTTTTGTGATCACAGCTCACGGCAGCCTCACACTCCTGGTCTCAAGCACTCCTCAGCCTCCAGAGTAGCTGGGACCACAGTCATGCGCCACCATGCCTGGCTAATGTTTTTATTTTTAGTAGAGGCAGGGTTTCACGATGTTGCCCAGGCTGGGGTCGAACTCCTGAGTTCAAGCAGTCTGTCTGCTTTGGCCTCCCAAAGTGCTGGCATTACAGGCATGAGCCACCACGTCCGGCCCCCTCGCTCCTTTTACTACCTCAAGGGCTTGGCATTGAATACTGGGTGAGCCCCAGCCCTGCGGAATGAGAACAGCCTATATGGAGAGCAGGAAATGCTGAAAAAAATGTAACAACGCTTTTCCTTCCACACCTGTAGAATAAATCTAGTCAACAGTCATCCTCTAGTCATGATGAATAATCTCTTGAAAACTCATGCCCTTGGACCTGAATAACTGCTTTCCTTTTCCCTTCTCCTCTGGCACAGATTCCTTCAGAATATTCATCTCTCCAGATGTCTTATTTACTCCCTTGACAGCCTGTGCCCAGGCTTCTGCAGAGCTTTCTTTCAGACGTGGCTTCCTGGCGTTGTAACTGGGATGCAGTCTTGCCCTCTGTGTCCCTCCAGCCCCGTGCCCTCCCTCTCTCCCTGAGAAAGCAGGATCATGGACATCTAGAGACTCACTGCCAGACTGAGAATTTTGTCGACTTAGTGCCAAGTATTGTCCTGCTTTGATGAAACCAATGAGCACAACACTGAAGAACTTGTGAGGATCTGACACTGGAGGAAGGGTAGGTGGACAGGCACAGAAGCCTAGGGCACCCCAGAAGGCAGCTGGACACCCCCTCTAAGATGCTGCTGGTTGTAGTACGGGGTGGAGAAGGGTTTCCAACACTCACAGTGCAATGAAGCGACACACAGGCTCGCTTTCTTACCAACGAGGACCTGAGCCAGTGTGCAGAAAGCCTTCTTCTCGATCTTCCATGTCTGGGGTACGCTAAGTGAGATCATGCTTGGGTTCTCACACTGTCTGGGAAAGCTCATGTTTCATAAACATCTCTTGTGTACCAGTCCCTGGCATTTTTGTATACATCATCTCATAAACATGTGGAAAATCCTCTGAGGTAAGGGTTATTGGCCCTGTTGTGCATATTAGTAAATTGAGGTTCAGAGAGGTTAACAGACTTGCCCAAGATCACAAAGCTAATTAGGAGATTCAGGGCATGATGTGAGCTCCAGAAAATGTTACACCCTTGAAACTATGGTTTGCCTGACCAAGGACACCTCTGGACACTTTTCTGCTTTGGGGCAGAAGGGAGTCCCTTGCATCACATTACGTGAGTGTATATGATCATTCCATTGATTGCATTTATAAATTGAGTGATCAGGTAACTTGGTTACACATGGATATGCCTGCACCCAGAGTTGGCCATTGTGCCAGTGTTCTGCCCCCTTCGTCCACCACACACAAAGGGCAAGTCATGATTGTGTCAGTCCCTATGGCCTCATTCGTCTGTCTGCCACAGATGTCTAAGCAGCTGTGGGGCAACTGACCAAGAACAGAGAGAGCATAAGCTTTGGAGCCAGGCAGGCTTGGATTTAAATTCTACCTCTGCCATATTTTCAGGAAAAACTACCCAGATTCTAGGATGGGCATAGGGACAAGGAAAGGCAGAAAGGAAGTTGGGGTCAGAATCATGGGCCCTTATCCTAGTTCTGAGAAGAGGAGGGCGCAGGTGCCAGGGCCACTGCCCTATGCCACCAGCCCTCTGCAGAAGTCAGACCCACTGCTGGTCACTGGCAACCCTCTTGTATGAGAACGCAATTTCTGGGGTCCAAAGAAGACTCAGGTGGTTTCCCAAATTCTCTCCCACACACTGGTCTAAAACTCTTTTAAGGCCCTGGCCATAAGCTAAGTGTAACCATCCCCGGAAGTTTCACAATGGGAGAGAAGCAGCCTGGAGTTCGGGGGAGCACTTGCTGTGGAGCACGGTGGAATTCAATCTTTACACACGAGCAGTAATCATCTGTCTTCTCACCTCTGACATATAACAGCTAATACTATAATAAGAATAGCTAACATTTCCCTCTAGTGATTCAAAATGCTTTCTGTACATAAGTTAACTCCTTTAATGCTCACAACAGTCCAATTCCCATTTGCCGGTGCAGTGGGCACATAAGTGTAGTCCTCTGCCCAGGGTCACAGAGTTGGACTTTGAAGTGAGGCAGTCAGGTAGCAATGTCCCTGCGTGTCACCTCTACACCATTCTGGTACTCAGGGGAATAATGAGGCCCTCCTCTTAGGTATGAAGACAGGATTAAGTGAGGCATGGATCTAAAGTTTCTGGCACAAAGCAAGGACTCAATTAATGTTCCTTTCCTTACCTGGCCTTTTTCATTTGTGAGTAGACAACTCCAGCCCACCTCTCTCAGCAAAGGTAGGCCTTGGACATGTAAGTGCTCAGTGAATGTCTGAAGAATGAATGAAAGGGCAGACTTTGATCAGGTGAGTGGCAGGAGATGAGGGGAGACTGAGAATAAGAAGTATTTATAGGAGGCTGTCGGAGGGCTGAGGCTAAGTGCGGTGGTTTTTCTGGATGCTGAGGTGTCACTATGCTGCCTGGGGGCTTTGAGTCCATTATATGAGCTTTGAGGCCTTCTTGCCCCTTGTAACATGATGTAAGCCTCAGAGCTCACCCAAAGGCCTGGAGTCCCAGATGAAGACCAGTGCCAAACTCTGCAGAATGGCTCATGGCATCAGTATGTGTGTGTGTCACTAGAAGCAGCACAGAGGACAGAGAGGCATTACCTTGACAACCCCCTCTAGTGCAGTGAAAGGTTTGAGGCTACTCCTTGGTGGTGGCTGCGGTGTGGGGGTGGATGGTGGGATGCCAGTGAGGAAATGGGGCTGTTCTGTTCCAGGCCTAAGATAGCCCAGACCCACACCCAAGTAGTGACTGTCCCACCCCTGCCCTGGCCTGCGTCAACTACTGGCAAATGGAAGTTGTCTCTTAGAACCCAGAAAGAGTTCTCTGTAGGGCCAGATATAGCCCAGGCCTCCGATGGAGGGTCCCCAGGACATACTGGCCCATTTCAGCCACAACCTGGCTTCACCAACACAGGCTATATGGGCAATGGTTACTAAGGTGCATTCATTTCTGTTTATCAAGATTCCGTGGGCCAAGGCCAGGTGTACCAGGGCCAAAACAAACAGACTTTGACCAGGCAACAAACCAGTGCATTGGTTTCACCACGTTCTCTCTGAATGTCCCTCAGCTCAACTGATACAGCATAACTGGGATGGTCTAGGGTGGCTGAAATGAACTGCCACACCCTGCTCATGCTTTAACTATTTCTGTTTATATGCACAGCCTTTACATCCAATGCAAAATGAAACAAGGTGGTTTTTGCCCACAAAGTGGAGTTGCTGAATGTCAGTTGCTTGTATGTCTCAGGAGTGGTTATTTAAAAATCCTACCCACTGCTTCAGTTTGCTCTGCTCTTTGTAAGTACAGTCACAACCCAAGACTCCAGTAGAGATTAATCCGGTGTTCTTGTTCTGTTTCGTTCCATGTGACCAGCTGAACTGGGCCTTTCTTGTTTGAGATTTGCAAAGGAGAGTCAAGATCCTACTTCAATCATTGGCATTTCAAAAGGGTTCTTGAAATGACAAATGGTTCCTTTGCACTGTCGACATTTTCATCATCAATGAATATTTATGAAGTGCCCACATCGAGATTGCTTGCTAGTTTCAAACCCAGATAAGAGGGAACATTCTTTATTCTGTTGCAGAGGGGTGTTTAGTCAGTAAACTGCATTTCTTTTAACTTCTGAAAGCCCTCCTTTTTTTCTGGAAAAAAAAATATCATTTTGCTTTTGCAAATGAGAGAGTAAAGCTTTTTGCTACTGCATACTATTTCTTCAATTATTATTTGGGCCTCCAGACAGCACTGGTTTTCTGAAACTCTCAAAATACCTTATTTATTTGTGCTAAAAATACTTGTCAGTCTAACATTGGTTGAACTCATGACTTGTGGCACTCATGAGTTCAGCAAATGGTTTCATTTTTTCCAACCCATTCTTTCCCTTTCATCCATTCCACCCCAGAACAAATCATTCAGATAATGTATTGCTAGAATGACTCACACGGGGAATCCATCACTGACTGGGTTTGTCCAAGGTCTTGCACTGACCTCTCATGGTGAGGAAGGCAGCAAGCTGTCCCCCACCCTCACAACCTGTTATCCTGATGGGAATGAGAGCTGTTGGGCTGGTCTTCAGGAGCAGGAGGTAAGACCAGCCTGTAGGGTCCTGAATGGCCCCAGCGTCCTTGGGTACTAAATGCTATGCTATGTGCTCCCCAGTGTAAAAACGTTCTTGGCTGCATACGTGGCTTTTGCCTTCTGTTTGAGACACAGTGAGCCAGATTACTTCAATAAAGTCATTCCCTGGGAATTAGATTTTTATGTCAGCAAAAAGTTTTAGCCACAGCAGGAGCTCCCTGAGAGAGAGGCTTTCTTTTACCTCAGTATTCTTTGAATCTGGCCCATTGCCAGACACTCCAGAAATATTTGTTAACTGACTTCAGTTAATAACTGTCATCAATCGTCATTGACTGAGCACCTACGGTTTTGGGTCCCTGGTTAAGACTAAGGATACAAGGAAGTATAACGGACACTTCTGGCTCTGATTGGAGTCTACTTGGAAAATTAGGCCAAGCGCAATTAATGACACTTGCCAGTGTAGAGCGATGTGTTTTAATTGCTCAAGGAATAACACAGGCCATAAGGGGCACTAGTGTTTAGGAAAAGAGAGCTCCATCTAGGACAAGATACCAGGTCAGCCTTTCTGATTGCTAGGAATTGAGCTGTGCCTTTAGGGAAGAGATCATAGCAATATGTACCCAGTACCTCCTACTCTGTGCCTGTGTCTCTTTACATACATTACTGACTCTCGCAACAATCACACAAAGGAAATGTTCTTCATTGTCAACCCACAGATGAGGAAACTCAGGCTCAGAGAGGTTAAGCAATTCTGTCCAAGGCCACATGGCCACTGAGTAGGAGGACTAGACTTCTAATGCAGGTCCCAGAACCCATGTGTCCTTCACTTGTGTCCCAAGGAGAAAAGGCCTCAACCCTTATCAGGTACTTTGGGGCTAAATTTGAAGCAGCTTCCAAAGCAAGCTGGCACTGCTTCTAGGAAGCAATAGCCAAGCAGGGAAAAGCTGAAGCCCTCAGGTTCTCTCAGCACAACACTGAATGGGATGACAGGTGGAGCCACTGGGTTACTGGAGTTGATCTCTGGACCTGGACAGCTTGCAACCACAAGGAACAGCCTGGGCTTAGGTGTGGGCATGTGCATGACTCTGCTGGACCATTTCCCAGTAGCACACACCTGGCAAGCAGCATCTACTTCCAAGCTTTAAAAGACTTTTGATGATTTCAAACCTCATTATGTGGATGCTTTATAAGGAGACCAGTGAGCCCAGGTTTACATGGAAAGATTAGATTAAAATAGGACTCTAGGCCAGGTGCGGTGGCTAATGCCTGTAATCCCAGCACTTTGGGAGGCCGAGGTAGGCAGAACACAAAGTCAGGAGATTGAAATCATCCTGGCTAACACTGTGAAACCCTCCCTGTCTCTACTAAAAATACAAAAAATTAGCCGGGCGTGGTGGCACACACCTGGAGTCCCAGCTACTCGGAAGGCTGAGGCGGGAGAATTGCTTGAACCTGGGAGGTGGAGGTTGCAGTGAGCTGAGATCATGCTGTTGTGCTCCAGCCTGGGCAACAGAGGGAGACCCAGTCTCAGAAAAAAAAAAGAGAGAGAGAGAAAAACAGAGACGAGAGAGAGAGAGAGAGAGAGAGAGCGAGAGAGAGAGAGAGAGAGAGAGAGAGAGAGAGAGAGAGAGTCTCTAGCAAAGCCTTGCAGGTTGATACATAGTAGTGTGGTTAAGTATACAGACTCCACAACAAACAATCCTGGCTCAACCACTTACTAGTTGTGTGAAATAACAGCTCATGGATTTCTCTCCAACCACAGGGTTTTTGAGAGAGGTCAGATGAGTTAATATATGTGAAGCAGAATGGCATCTGGCACACAGTCCTTATATAAATGAAGGTTGCTATCTTTATTCTTCTGCCAGCAGAACCTAGCAAAGCCATGTACCTTTAGTTATTACCAAAGGTTCAAGTCGGGAGTAAGGGTCTAAATGAGGCTTAAATGGATATATCTAAAGACATAGTGTTCCTTTGGAAACAGGCAAGTCTTTACTGTGTTTTGGATAAGGTTTGCCAGTCAGCTGAAGTGAAACTTAGAGCGAGATCTTGTATCTCATATAGCCAAAGAGTGACCTCTAGTGGCCGACGTAGTTATTACTGACTATGCAAAACTGGATGGCTCTCAAGGAAAGCATGGATTGCAGGACTGTGGAAACTGATGGTGCGTGGGTGTCTTTGTCTGTTTGTGTAACTATAAAGGAATACCTAAAGCCTACCCATGGCAGAAGGCAAAGGGGAGTCAGTGTGTACAGAGATCACATGGTAAGAGAAAAAGCAAGAAAAGAGGAGGAGATGCCAGGCTCTTTTTAACAAGCAGCTCTCCCAGGAACTAATAGAGCGAGACCTCACTCACTACCTCGAGCATGGCACCAAGCCATGAGGGATCCACCCCATGATCCAAGCACCTTCCACCAGGCCCTGACACCAACATTGGGGATCAGATGTCAACATGAGACTTGGCGGGGCCAAACAAACCATATCCAAATCATAGCAATGGGGAAGATTATCCTTGACCAAAAGGAAAGTTATTCTGGTAACTCCACCCATGAGAATCCCTATACATTGGCAAGGTAGTTATCTTGATCTTTGAAAGTTACCTCATCCCTTCTAATGCCAGTGCTGACGTTCTCAAGAGTTCATTTCGCAAGAGCTTCTGGTTATATATGTTTAGAGAAAGCACAAATGATGTGAACCTTTTGGAAATGTACACATGTAGGAAAAGCCTTTAAAATGTTCATTTTAAAGGACACAGGAACTATCTTAAAGTGGTTTCCATTGGCCACATCTAGGAGAATTGGACTAACAAGATAATGACAGTAATGGATTATAGCTTCATAGAATGAGTCCATACTGAAACATATAAACAGATGAATAAATGAAGGAGAAGGGAAAGCTCTTTTTTTTTTTTTTTTTTTTTTTTTTTGAGATGGAGTTTCACTCTTGTTACCCAGGCTGGAGTGCAATGGCGTGATCTCGGCTCACCACAACCTCCGCCTCCTGGGTTCAAGCAATTCTCCTGCCTCAGCCTCCTGAGTAGCTGGGACTACAGGCACGTGCCACCATGCCCAGCTGATTTTTAGCATTTTTAGTAGAGATGGGGATTCACCATGTTGACCAGGATGGTCTCGATCTGTTGACCTCCTGATCCACCCGCCTCGGCCTCCCAAAGTGCTGGGATTACAGGCTTGAGCCACCGCGCCCGGCAGGGAAAGCTCTTACAGTGGCATTCCAACTAATAAATGTAGAGCGAATGCTGAAATTTTAAAATCATTTTCAATAATTATTTCAAGTAAAAATCATCAATGGATGCTAGAATTAGTAGGCAGAAGTTAATTAAGAAGCACTATTCGTATGATCTAGGCTGGGTGCAGTGGCTCACGCCTGTAATCCCAGCACTTTGGGAGGCTGAGGCAGGTGGATCACCTGAGGTCAGAAGTTCGAGACCAGCCTGGCCAACATGGCAAAACCCCATGTCTACTAAAAACACACAAAAAATTAGCTGGACATGGTGGCAGGCATGTGTAATCCCAGCTACTTGGGAGCTGAGGCAGGAGAATCACTTGAACCGGGAGGCGGAGGTTGCAGTGAGCCCAGATTGTGCCACTGCACTTCAGCCTAGGAGACGGAGCAAGACTCTGTCTCAAAAAAATAAATAAAAAACAAAAAAAAAATTATATGATCTAAAGTATCTCTCCCAAAAGATACTTGTTAATTGCAAAGTGTAAAATAGTAACATTTTAATAGAGAATACTGGCAGATGACACCTTAACCGATGATCAATGTTAACACCATCGGTTACTGGGGGAAATTAAAACTGTGTGCCTCCTAATGAGGCACTGAGGTCACAGCCTGGCTTCTATTGTATTTCTCCTGCCCAAAACACAAAACCCAAATCTAATCACAAAAAAACATAGGGCAAACTCAAATTAAAAGATATTCTACAAAATTGTCAGTTTACAACAGGGGTGTCCAATTTTCTGGCTTCCCTGAGCCGCATTGGAAGAAAAATTGTCTTGCGCCACACATAAATATACACTACGCTAATAATAGCTGATGAGAAAAAAAAAAAAAACGCCAAAAGGTATTATGTTTAAGTTTACAAATTTGTGTCTGGCCACATTCAAAGCCATCCTGGGCTGCATGTGACCCATGGCCCATGGACTGGACAAGTTTGGTTTACACTCTTTAAAAATGTGAAGTTTGGCCGGACGCGGTGGCTCATGCTTGTAATCCCAGCACTTTGGGAGGCCAAGGAGGGCAGATCACGAGGTCAGGAGTTGGAGACCAGCCTGGCCAACATAGTGAAACCACATCTCTACTAAAAATACAAAAATTAGCCAAGTGTGGTGGCACGTGCCTGTAGTCCCAGCTACTCGGGAGGCTGAAGCAGGAGAATCTGGGAGGCAGAGGTTGCAGTGAGCCAAAACTGTGCCATTGCACTCTAGCCTGGGTGACAAAGTGAGACTCAGTCTCAAAAATAATGATAAAAAAATTAAAAAATAAAAATGTCAAGGTTATGAAAGCAAAGACAGATTGAGGAACTACTCCAATGAAAGGAGACTAAAAAGATTATGACTAAAGACAATGTATAATTCTAGGTTGGATCTTGGACCAGAAAATAGGGCACTAATAGGGAAATTGGCAATATTTGATCAATAGATCAGTATTTGCAATATCGGCATATCTGGTTGATAGATTATAGTATTGGTCAGTATATTAATTCTCTGACTTTGGTAATTGTATTGTGGATATGCAAGATAATGTCCTTGTTTTTAAGGAATATATATTGAAGTATTTACAGGTAAAGAAACAGTGACTGCAGCTTACTCTCAAACAGAGCAGAAAAGACATCAGAGAGAGAGTGAAAAAGCAAGGTGGTGAAATGTTAACATCTGGTGAATCTGGGTGAAGGATATATAAAAATTCTTCACACAATTTTTGCAACTTTTTTGTAAATCTGAAATTATTTCAAAATGAAAATTTCTTAAAAAGTCCACTTCGGGTTATTATTTTTCTTGTATCACTGGAAAGGGTTGACTAGTGTTCCCCTAAATTCATGTCCACCTAGAACCTCAGAATGTAATCTTACTTGGAAATAGGGTCTCTGCAGATGTAGTTTGTTAAGATGAGGACATGCTGGGTTACAGTATCCGTACTGGGCCCTGGAATCCTTAGAAGAGAAGACATATGCATACGGAGAAAAAGGCCACATGAAGATGGAGGCAGAGCCCAGAGTGATGCAGCCACAGGCCAAAGAACACCAAGGATTGCTGGGAACCACCAGAAATGATGAAGAAGCAAGTGGGGACTTAGAGTCTTCAGAGGGAGCATGGCCCTGTGGTCATCTGTATTTCAGACTTCTAGACCCCAGAAATGTGAAGGAGTAATTACTTGTTTTAAGCCACCAAGTTTGTGGTGATTTGTTACAGCAGCCCTAGGAAACCCCGGGAATACAGTCACCTGCTTTTAAAACAATGGCTTTCTGGTCTACAAGACACCTTAGTCTGGCATCCACAAGCGTCTGAAGATGCTAATATGGACATTTACACACCTAACATTATTGGACATTTACACACCTAACATTAAGTGCATTAGATGCATTATTTCCTTTAACCTTCAAAGTATCTGAATACACTAGGCTTAATTACAAACGCATTACTGATGGGAACATGGAAGCTTAGAGTGGTTAAGTAACGTGTAGAAGATGACACAGCTAATAAAGGATGTCAGCACTGAACATCATCTCTTGGGCTGCTTCTTCTTTGTCTCCCCCTTTTTTCCCTTCCAGAAACTGGGTCTTGCTGCTGTTGCCCAGGTTGGAATGCAGTGGTGCAATCATAGCACATTACAGTCTCGAACTCCTGGGATCAAGGGATCCTCCTGCATCAGCCTCCCAAGCAGCTGGGTCTACAGGCTCACCACTGTGCCAGGCTTCCTCTTTGTCCTTTAAAACCTTCCCATCCAAAGTGCATTCCACATTCCGTCCTCTAAAAATTTTTCCAAGGCCCTCTAGGCCACGGTGGTCCATCTTTCTTCTTTAAACTTGGCAAACGTTGTACTATTGCTTGGCTCTAAAATATACTGAGGATTACTTTGGATGTCATTTGGCTTTTTAAAACACTGTCTGGCTGGGTGCAATGGTCGGTCACACCTGTAATCTAGCACTTTGGAAGGCCAAGGCGGGAGGGATCATCTGAGGTCAGGAGTTCCAGACCAGCCTGACCAATATGAAGAAAAAAAAAATACAAAGTATTAGCTGGGTATGGTGGCACATGCCTCTAATCCCAGCTACTTGGGAGGCTGAGGTAGAAGAATCACTGGAACCCAGGAGGCAGAAGTTGCGGTGAGCCGAGATCATGCCATTACACTTCAGCCTGGCAACAAGAGTGAAACTCTTGTCTCAAAAACCAACCAACCGAACAAACAAAATACACTTTGCTTCCAACTGAATATTAATTATATGCAGGTATGTGCCATGTATCTAAACATTGAGACTTTACCTACGCTTATTTCTCTAGGTAGAAACCTATCATTATAGCCCTCATCAGATTATATGCAAGTAGACACTTGACTTTCACAATTTGACTGTTTTCAAATAAGTTGGAAGTTCATTTGAGACTCTTCATTTCAATTGTGTGTGTAAAATGAAGTCAGCTAGGGGATGAGGGCCTTACTAATCAATTTGAATGTGGCTTTATTGCTTATTGTTGGTCTATATTGTATTCTTGGTAAGTGAATAAAAATTGGCGTGTTTGAAAATGTCCATGAAAATTACACATCTGGGGCAGAAAATCATTTTGGGCAGAAAATTAAGTTTTGTAATTTAGAGTGGAAAACTGACCCTTGCAGGGAAATTTATAATGTGCCATGCGCTCTGTACAGATATGATGTGTCATGTGGTCTGTTAAGTGCTCCAGCAGTGTAAGAGTCGCTTAAGTGAGAAATTCGTTTGAAAAGGCTTAGTTCACTAGTGGTTCACTAGTGATTTGGGGCACAGGAAACAACCTGATTTAAGTGACCCAGGAGCCTACTCAAACAATGCCACATTCAGATTTGGCGATTCACATAATCTTGGAATATTCCGTGAGGTATCAGGTGTCAAGAGCCAGGTGGGCAACATCAGTGAGAAAAGGGGCAGAATTTAAGAAAATACCATCAGCATGCTGATACCTGCCAATTGACACCCCGCTTCAGTGTTACACAATTAACAGGGGGTGGAGGAAATCATCATGCACTATAGCATGCAGCCTCACACAGAGGGCTACTGGATGCTGGTTAACTGTGGCCTGGAGGTATTGTGGATCTTATGTACTGAATTTTTACTTTTTTGTTTTTGAGATGGAGTCTTGCTCTGTAACCCAGGCTGGAGTGCAATGGCATAATCTCAGCTCTCTGCAACCTCTGCCTCCTGGGTTCAATTGATTCTCATGCCTCATGAGAATCAATTCTCATTCTCATCCCGAGTAGCCGGGATTAGAGGCATGTTCCACCATGCCTAATTTTTTTTTTCTTTTTTGACAGAGTCTTGCTGTTTTCCAGGCTGGAGTGCAGTGGCACAATCTCGGCTCACTGCAACCTCTCCCTCCCGGGCTCAAGCAATTGAGGCACCCGCAACCATGTCCAGCTAATTATTTTATATTTTTTGTAGAGATGGGGGTTTCACCATGTTGGTCAGACTAGTCTTGAACTTCTGACCTCAGGTGATTCACCCACCTCAGCCTCCCAAAGTGCTAGGATTACCGGTGTGAGCCACCACGCCCGTCCGTATTTTAGTTTTTTAAGAGCAGCTAGAGGTCTACGTTTTTAATGTAAATGTTTCCAATTAAAAAAATATTAACGGCCAGTTCATTTATAACAAACATTGTAAAACCCAAACAAAATACATGCGCAGGCCAGGATTTGGCTAAGGGTCCATCAGTTTGCTACCCCCAGGCTGTGGTTTACATCTCCTATGAACTCCAGGAACCTAGTCTTAACTTTGCAAAAGGAACACAGATGTTCATGAAGTGGTGATTGGACATGACCAAATGAAAGACAAGTGAGAATGATGATGAAGGCTTAAAAAAGTTACTCAGAGAATTGGCAGTATGTTAAATTAATGAATTCCTCAAGTAACTTTTATTACATACCCTAATATGGACCAGGCACTGTTACAGGATTAGGTGAGGGACATACAATCATGAGGAAACCACATCCCTGCCACTCTCTTACAAGCTTACATTCTAATGAGAAAGAAATTAAATGATAAAGCAAAATAACTTTGGCTAGTGGTAAGCATTATGAAAAAGTTAGTGCAGGCTAAGGGACAGAACATGATATGGGTGTTTAGAAAGGCTTCTTTTAGAAGGGGTGGTGAAAGCAGTCCCTCTGGAGAGGACTGCAGAGTGGGGACCTGAACAAAGACTATCTCTGAGACAGAAACATCCCCACATGAAGAGGATCGAAATAAAGGCTCAGGAAGAGACGTGCACATATAAGGAACGGAAAGAGTGGGGTTGATGGGAGAAGCTGGCAAGGGGTATTTTATAGAGTGATATGGGAAACCACTGAAGGCTTTATATGTTAGAGCAATGTGATAATACTTAAAATAGATCATTTTAGCTACTGTTCAAAGAAAAGATTGTGGCAAAGGCGTCACAGAAATCGGATGACACTTAACAGAAAAGTGATAGCTGATATAGGGAAATCTGATGAGCTATAAAAGCAGGCAGGATAGAAATTTTCTCTGTACTTAGAATTGGGTTAGAATTATATTGAACATAGATGGCAAAAGCAGAAAGGACAAGAGGACACCTGGAATCAATTAAGGCCATGAAAACCCGTTTTTCATGCCTTAATTATGAAAATCTTATACTGTTCAAGATTTTCTATAAGGTACACACATTATTGAAGATAATTAGAATTATCCAAGTAGCATTCTCAAACATCTGTAGTTTGAAATGTGTTTATAAGAGTCATAAAATTCAAACTTTTCTGAGTATTTGAGTGCTTTCCAATATGAAGTTTAAATTGCAGTGGTAAAAATAAATCCTATTTGCCCAATACATATACTACACAAAATTGTTGTAAGGGTCAAGTAGAGAAGTAAAATAACTTGTCAAGTCACCTTAGTGGAAGAATGATTTGAATGCAGAGCTGACATGGAAGTCCACGTTCCTTCCACATAATAGAAATGTTCAAGTGGTTACAAAGCCAAAGTTTGAACAAATGAAAGTTTTCAAATGGTTAGAACATCACACTGTGGCTTCCAGCCTAAGAGTGAAAGGGATGAAGGGCTCAAAGCCCACACAATGAATGCTGCTCTGACGTGATGTTCCCCTTATCAAAGCTCAAGCACATTGTGTCTCTTTGAACCCTTCAATATATCCACGCATTAAGACCCTTAATATGCCTATACTTTTAATTTCATTTTTAAAAATTTGGTATGTAGCTGGGCGTGGTGGCTCATGCCTGTAATCCCAGCACTTTGGGAGGCTGAGGTGGGTGGATCACGAGGTCAGAAGTTCGAGACCAGTCTGGCCAACATAATGAAACCCCATCTCAACTAAAAATACAAAAAAATTAGCTGAATGTGGTGGTGTGCGCCTGTAATCCCAGCTACTTGGGAGGCTGAGACAGGAGAATCATGTGAACCCGGGAGGCAGAGTTTGCAGTGCGCCAAGATTGCACCATTGCACTCGAGCCTGGGCGACAATGCGAGACTCCATCTCAAAAACAAACAAACAAACAAAAAAAAACAAAAAAACTGGTATATAAATTTTGGAATTTATCTTCATAATCTATTACAGCTTAGGGTGAGTTAAGAAATGGCTCTCAGAACAAATGATTATTATGAAATTATTTTTTGAAAACTCATGAAAACTAAATGTTTAAGCTTTTGATGCAGACTGTGGCATTAATAATGGGGTTATAAGTGGCAATATTTAAAAGCTATTGAAGTAAAACTTAGAACTTCATTTCTGAAAGTAGTCATTTTTATGTTCACTTTGTTTTAAAATAGGAACATGGTTAAGAATTTCACTGCTCTGTGAACTTAAGATACCAACCGCAAAGGACAAATGTAATGTTCCATAACATGAATGGACTTGTATTAAAAATCAGGATTTAATTTGTGGGTCATTTGAAGAAAAAAAGTACCAGGATCATTAGGACAAATAACATTTTCATTCCCATAGTGGGGCAACTAAAACCTGAGACAGAGAACAGACAGAGGGAACACAGACACAAAGGCCAGCAAAATGCAAGCACCAATGGGTAAGAACTGAGAACTCAGCAAAATACCTGGTGGACGAGGCGGCAACCTAGTTTTCAGTTCTAAAATAACACAGTCTGGGCATCCATGCTTCTGAATTCCAGACAAATAAGCAATTTAAACCTGAATCTGATCGAGCCTCAAGATCTACCAGTTTACCACACAGGGGACAGAAACATGTGTTCAGTGACAGCATACTTAGTGAACAAACCCAGGAGAAAAATTCTTCAGGATATGACCCAATTTCTTCAAGTAAAAAATACGGAGAAGCCTGTGGTTAAAGTCAATGCAACATATTTGGACTTTGAACAAACCAATTAAAACAAATTAGAGATGACAGCACTCTGGATACTGATGGGTAGTATTGCATTACTTTTAACTCTTAGAGTAAAGCTATATGGTTATGTTTTAAAAGTCCTTAACCTTGTGTATTGAAATACTTGGGAACAAACTTACTCGTGGGGGATTTTCTTCCCAATAGCAAGGGTGGGAGGTGGAATGGTGAATTGGAGTACAGATTGAATAGTTTGCTGATCATTACTTTTGGAGCTAATAAATGGATATTATAGGTATTCCACAACTTTGTGTTTGAAATTTCCCATAAGTTTGAAAATGGAAAGTTTTAAAATAGCCATAGGGCAGCATGAAGTTAACATCCTTTGACAACTTAGAAAACTGATTCTGTAACAGGTAAGACAAAAATCAAGACCCTGGAAAAGCTCTTTCCCTAGCCCACAAAGCCACCTCCAAAAACACCTTTTAACATACAAACCTCATTTCACATGCAGGTTTATCCTCCAGAACTCCCCATCTTCACAAACCACCCTCACCCACAGCACTCCTATTTCAAAGCAAAGATAAGGCACATAAGTAATTTAGACACTATTAATAATTTAATACTTGGGAGGTTGAGATGGGAGGATCACTTGAGGCCAGGAGTTTGTAACTGACCTGGGCAACATAGCAAGACTTCATCTCTAAAAAAAAAAAGTCAAAAAAAAATTCAAGATTAATTTGCTAACAGGGCCTTTGCTAACATTTGCCTTTCTTCAACGTCTGTCTTGTAAAGCAAACTGTTTAGCATTTAGAAGTAGCTTTTCAGAAATATCAATTTATAACTCAGCAATGTGTACTACAAATCATGCAGAAAGAACAGTCTTAATGAACCATTTACCCTTTCAAGCATGAAGTGGCTAACTTATGCTGGGTCTTGTTAACGTTTCTGGTTAGTCTTTACAGTTAGAACTGTAACTGATTTAAGTAGCAGAGCCTTTATCTCCTTCACAGAAGTTGCCTTGTGAAGCTGTTTTTTCCAGCCTCCACCACCTGCCATTAGTGAACATGTTTTAAGTCTTTGAAATCCTCTTCAGAAGCTGTAACTTTAAAAAAAAAAAAAAAAAAAAAAAAAAAAAAAAAAATCCTTAGCAGTAGTACATCTTCCCCTCTGCGGATGTATTTTATTTCTTGAAACAGCAACAAATCACTTGGAGCCAAGTCTAGCAGACAAGTAATTAAAGTAGATAAAATAAATGTAATGGTAATCTTCATGTAATTATAAAGTAATGCAACATTTTGACTTTCAAGATCTGTAAACTGATTTCCAAAATGATGAAAATAATTACTAAATGTAACTTGAAAACATTAATTTGGACACAAATTCTGGCTTTTCATCAAAACTTCCCTTCTTTGTGGTCTGAATTCTCCTAGCCTTCATGAAGTCGTAACATTAAATGCCTAAATTATACAGAACTACTAAAGCTCAATAGTTACTAAATTTTGGTTCACTCAATAGGGTACCTCATTTCATAAATTGTACTTAAGTCTGACTCAAAATTACCTTGTGGTACCATTCAAGAGAAAATCAGGTTTTGAGTTTAGTGCTACAATACATTAAATGTTACATTGCTGGGCCACTCCCGTTTGCTTTTTCCATATAGACAATGATGACTTAAAATAGCTCACAATGCAGTTAAGAATTGCATTTTAATAATCTCAAACTACCATCTGATGGAGGAAAGAATAAGTTTGTCAGAAAACCAGTACAGCCATTTTGCTATTAACGTTTTGCTTTTTAATAATTTATTTAAATAAGATATTTGAAGCAGTTTAGAAAAAACAAGATTTGTATTTTATTTCCTTGTAAAAATCTTTACACATGCAGACAAACCAGTGTTAAGAAAGTATTCACCATCATTTAAACAAATAACCACTTAAATAGAACAGTGTCTGCAATTTTATCTGTATAAAAATAAGATACATTTTTACAGAATTCACGCTCCAGTTCTTATAGCAATAAACGATACACAACTATAATAAAGTACAATTGAACCTGACCATGGTTTTTAATTAGATACTGCTAGGGCATTTTAATGTGCAAAAAAATTAACATAGTTCTTTTCAACAGAAAATGTCCTCAGTGTTCTAGAGACCTAGAGGGTTTCAAGAAATCAAATCCTAATCAGTTTGCAGTTTATGTTTTGATTGAGTCCATACATCACACTGTAGATAGCCAAAACCAAGAATTGATGCAGGCTCAAAGGAAGAGGAAGTCAGCGCCTGTGCCTGCCATGTCCTGAGCGACTGCCACCGTGGTGCTTGCTTTTATGGGACCTCTCAAAGGAGCGAGATCGTTCACGCCTGTCCCTATGATGTCCCCTTTCATGCCTGTGTTTCTTGGCTGCATCTGAGTGATCCCGAGACTTGCTCTGAGATCGAGAACGAGATTTTTTCCTTTTATGACCATGTCTGTTTGAACTTTTTAAATCATCTCTGGTATGCTTGGCCTTAAGGTGAGGAGAACCATGATTATGATGTCTTCGAGGGCTTTCACTGTGACTGCGGGACCTGCTTCTTGATCTTGAGCTGTATGTTCCAGATCGACTCCGCCTATTATTATAGCTTAGATAATAAAAATTTGAAGTTTAGGTTCAGTTTCTGTGGGGGAAAAGATTATTCTGGTGGTTGCTCTTAACAGGTTCTAAACGCAGCTACCAGCTATGTGAATAACCAGAACTTTTAAAAAATCTTCCCACCCCTGACTTCTGTATGCCCAAGCCTATAACATATTAAATCTTAAGCATATGCTCTTATGTCTATATTCCAAGGGGAGTAGTTAGCAATTTTTATAGTGTCCTCCTAGAGCTATGCTTTTCATTAAACATCTACCACATGTTCAAAGGAGACAGTGAAGAGCCACAAGGAGCTAACAATCTAATTACAAGCCTAACTAGGGAAGATTCATTGATTGGTTAATCTGATTACTGGTTATTAATAAGGGGTTAATAAAATACATTTGCTAGCAGAAATTAAAAATAAAAGTTTTCACATTACAAATGATACTGTGGCCCTCACAGCACTTCATGGGTAGCTCCTACACTTCTCCAAAAAACATGGGAGAAAATATAACAGAATGCCATTAAGATCCTTTATGTCCAGAACATCTCCAAACTAAGTTCTCCTAATTTGCCTCATATTAAAAGCCTAATTCTAACCTAACTTTGAAAACAATCTATATTCAATTTTTAAAGAAAAAACAATAACCTTTAAAAACTCCAAATAAGACTGCTTTCCTAAGAAAACATTTACTTACTGTCTTCTTGGAGTATGTGATCTAGAGCGAGATCGTGTTCTTGACCTTGATCGACTTGCACTTCTGCTATTTCTACTTCTCTTGCTGTCTTTTCTTACACTTCAAAAAACCACAATATATTAGTTACAAACTTAGTGTGTTAAAAAGTAAACACATAAAAGATTCCTCAGGCCAATTTTCTAGCCCAAGTTTACTCACCCATTGTAAGGGCTTTTGGAAGCCTGCTGTCTATCCTCAGGTTCTTTTTTGACTGTCTTCACATTAATGGAGATTGGTGATTTCTCTTCGGCTTTTATTTCTCTTGGTGATGCTTTTAAGACATAACAACATGTTAACTACTGGTTTTAACAGAGGGCCAAAAGTTGTTTCTAAATGTAACTGAAAGTACCATGCTTCCAGTATCAGTCTTTAGTTGACTCCCAGAGAAAACACAGTAACAGTTTCTTAGCAATTTTTCTCTATGTAACTTTCAAATGTAAAAGCTCTCTAATAAAGAAAACACTTTCGGTGCCCCCAAGTCATTTTAATTCTAAATACATCTTACATGGCTTGGAGGCTGGAGAAAATCCACCAAGGGTTGAAAGGGCTGGAGTTCCATCAGGATTCAATCCCTTTGCTTTTAATTTGGCTTCTTGTAGGGCTACTTTTCTTTTTTCTACTTCTTTTTCCAATAATTCATAGTTTGGCTGTTGAAGAAAAAAAAAAAGTTACGTGTTTCTCCCTTATAGTAGCTTAGACTCTTAGCAAATTGACATAAACGAGTAAACAAAGAATACCTTTTTTCTGGTATAAAGCCTAAGCGTTTCTATGCAGATATCCTGGATTTCCTCTTCTGTAGTACCAAAAAGAAGAAACCAATGGGGACGAGTTGGCAATGGAATCTAAACCATAAGAACAGAATGGTTTAAATTTTTGTTGTATCTGTATTGGAACCACTGAAAATTTGTGTGATTTATCCTACAGAACAAAATGGGAAACATACACCTACCTGAAGTGCTCTAGCTGCAAGGTAGATGCAAGCACATGCTATAGTCTCTGGTTGAAATCGAACAAACACATTGGTTCGAAGACTGTCGTTCATGTAATTCCTGAAAAATATTTCAACTATAAGCTTGTATGTAAACAAACCAGTTCTTCTGAAGCTTACATAAAATTGGAGACTCAATCTACTTTATTCTTTTTTCTTCTCTTATTTATATTCACATCCTCATATTCTAGCATATAACAACTCTTAACTAAAAAAAAAATCAGTAAGCAGTTAAGAATTTAATAGGAGGACCATTTGCAGTTCTCCAATACATATGATCAAAGCCCTTTTAAATTATTTTGTATTACTATCCGACTAGAAATTACTCAAGTATTATTTCTGTAAAAAGCAATGCTTTCAAAGTCAATTCTGACAAGATTAGGTTCAGAAATGATAAACCACTCCAACAATACTTCAAGCCATTAATTATTGACCATCTCTCCTTTATCCACAATAAAAACTGTGTCAACCAAGTTCGTTTCAAAAGCTCAAAGTATCATTAACGGGTAAAAAGGCATTTTCAGTAAGTACCAATTTTTAAACTTACATTAAGAAAGCTAAGAGACTTCAGAAAATCTAGATAGGGAAGTAAAGAGCAATAAACACATATAATGGCCTTGTTTACATACCTTTTTTTTGTGACTAGGTAAAAGAGATAAACTATTTCGGTTAAAAAATTGCTGAACTTTTATTATTAATGAACTCTCCCCACAATATTCCTAAACTAATAAAGAAAATTTACAGGTCATTTAAAAGGTTAAGCTGAAATTAAACGGACTATTTCTTAAAAATCCTAAACCATCAGAACTGCTATAATCCATTTTATGAAAAACATTTAAAATGTCATGCATTTTATAAAAGTAACGAGACTTTTCTAACATTACAAACATTTACTGAGTCCAAAAGAAGCATGGCAGTCATAAATAGGACATCTTGCTGGGAAGTCCAAAATATAAAAATTACTTAACTGAGTCCTTCACATCAGTCTTAGCAAACAGTAGTTGTGGCTGAACCACAAACTCCTTGGCTTGACCTTTAAATATGCCAGCAAGCAAAATCACACATCTGCATCTCAAAGAGTCCAAGTGCTAAAGCATTTAAGCAGTATAATAGTAACATCTCTTTCAATAATGAAGTGCTTCTTACTTCTAACATTACCCGCAATACAGCCAAGCAGCTATATAACTACATAAATTAAGCCAGTGTGGGAACTGGTGCCCATTTTAAACTGCAAGTTTGTAGTCTCCTTTGGTAGAATTCATGCTATACACACTAAAAATAAAAATTTAGTCAAACTCCTAATAAACCATTTAATTCATAATGGCTGGACAACAATTCTATCAAAAATGAACTATTCATTTTGATAGTTACAAGTATACATTAAATACATAGGCATGTCAAATAGTTACTTCTAGAAGCAAATATACAAATCCTTTTGACACCCCGACAGAACTAGAAGATGCTGCCAGATGGATATGGACCACTTCAGTGAATCTCGGATGAGAGCTTGCACTGGATTGGCTGGAGAGCAGGGTAGCCAATCAGGCCATCCTGAGGTCATGGGCTGAAGTGCAGAGGGCAGAGTTCTATGACTTACCATCATGGACTACCCTTTAATTAAAGAGTAGAAAAAAGAACAAAGTTAAATTGAGTTCTCCATTAAAAGTAATTAGTCAAGCCAAGAAAACAGGAAGCAGAAATAAGCATTATTTACCTTTTGGTTAAAAAAACAAAAAGAACAACAAAAAGCCCCAAAACAAACTTATCTCATTATTTTGGAAAGGGAAACGAAACTTACTTTATTTCTGCTTCTGTTTTCCTGGCTAGGAAAGAAATCTAAAAAAGTGACTTACCAGGCAGTTTGAACCAGGGTTTGATTACGTTCACATTCTAAGACTTGTAAATACATAACAATGATCTGAAGGACAAGGGAAAAAAACTCAATTTAGTATACTGGTAGTTCTTTCAGACTACAGAGTTCAATAAAAAAAGTAACTGAAAATGTTAGATTCAAGTTCTAATTCTACATCAATAACACAGACCAACTTAAACGTACATAAGATTCTAATGTGAGTTGTTGTATTACTAGATTTTTACATAAATTGTTTAGAACTGTATTTTAAAATTGTGTGGGGAAAAAAGGCAATTAAAGAATATTTTTCATTGGCACTTTACCATGTGACAGGCACTGTGCTAGGAGATTATTTCACTTAATTTCCCAAGGTACATTTTTAGCCCAGATAGTTCTGACCTGAGCACTCGCTCTACCACTTATACGGATGATAATGAAAGCTAAGAGATTTAGAGAGAAACAAATTTCCAATAACGTTTAACAGTGAGCAGCTACTACACTTAGAACATTCTACTATGATGGTTAAGTATGCCAAATACTTTTGTAGCTACATATTATTCCTTGGAATGAGGAACTTTACATCTCTGTTCTCTAGGTGGAAAAACTGGGACTTTACCCACAGAAACAAAAATAACTTCTTTGTGACCACACAATTAAGATTTGAACCTAAATTTTTGTACTCTCATTTTACTGATAAATCTCAACATCCAAAAGAATGTTTTTTGATGAAGCCTGAACCTTTAAAAGAATGCTTTTTAAAATCAAGGTTAACGCTCACATAGAAACATAAATTCGTATCAAGTAGAAATTTTGGAGAACTCCTAATACTTACGAACCCAATTTCTGTACTCTATAACTCACCTTATGAGGATGCTTGACATGAACACAAAATCCCAACTCCTTTAGCACCCTCCTCTCTGCTTTGATAACTTGATTTTTGGTGTTAATGTAGTTCTGATCAAGGATCAGGGGGCTTGGAGTCCTATAGTTTTTAAGAAATAAAATCAAAACTGTTTTGCACATCCAAAAAATTTTATTTGTGGCATCTCCATTTTCCCTTCCAACCAACTATTGGCAACAGAAACCAGCTTTTTAAACTCCTGCAAACAAGTTAAAGCATTAATCTTGTGCTGTCCAAGTTATACTAATTAAATATATACATCTATGAGACTAAGTTCAACTAAATTCTATAATGAAAAAAATTCAATCTAATGCTCTTGGGTTCATCCTTGTCAACTTTTCCATTCTGCTTATATTCTGGGTGTGTGTGTATACATATTTAACTTTAGAGATAGTGTGATTTGTTATCACAAACCTCAAAGTCTCTCCAAGAGACTTTCCACTGACAAAACTAATGTGCTCCAGGCTGGTCCGATGGCAGTGGGTTACCAGAACTTACTAACATCAGTGTCACTAAAGTTGGTAGACAATCCCCTACTGCTAAATTTGACTGGCTTAAAAAAACACAAAAAACTAATGTGCTTCTAAGATTTACAGTACTATAAAGTCCTCATAAGATCATACTGTTTTTTTTACTCATTCTATAAAATAACAACTGTTGGCTGGTTTATGGCCAAAATTTTTTTAAAACTTGGTGGGGGTGGGGGGGAACAGTGGGTAGTTTATCCAGATTCCCCTAATGGGGTGATATGTTTTTAACAATTTGTTCTAAGAGCCTACCTGTTTAAAAAAGCAATCTGAAAACTAAAGATTTAGCTCAATTACCCAAGTAAATTAAAAATTATATTATGAGATTCATGAGATCAAGGCCAAAATTTCATCAGGGTTGTGGCTTCAGGCAACATACTTTTGTATTAATACAAAAGAGAATGAAGGGCCATAGTGAGGAAACCAGAACACATTCAAGGGCTCTGTATCAGACTAAATTTTGGTAATTCAGAAGGTTCTAAAACACAGAAGGCTTATGTCAGTGATTTAATGCTTTAAAAGTAGCATATTCAACTGATGTTATCCCCAAATGTTTTATTATATAGTTTAAAAACCTACCACTTAAAATAAAAGACTATCTTATATGTCTTACAATTCAAAACTGGTTTCTTCCTGAGAAGATTTAGTCAGGAAAGGTTAAGGAATTGAGCTTTTGTTTTTTGTTGTTGGTCATATCTGAAATTTACCCATGTCCAATATATTCTTAGATCCAACCAACAAAAACTACAATTTTATCAAGATATTGATTATATGGTAAGTTTACAGGTTGAACTTACTCAGCCAAAAGACTGTTCTAGGCAGAATACACAATCTGTTTTTTTAAAACAGTCATCCTCTCTACCCCAATGCACATCAGATCCAGAAAAATGTAATCTCATATTTAAAAAACCAAAGTCTATTTCAATACATGCACCTGAAGGTTAGAAAATCTGAAATGATCTTTATTACCCCTATAGTAACATCAGAGTAAAAAGTCAGCTATCATACGTTTTCCTTTATTCCATTTAAAATTATTAGAAACTGGAATGCTTACTAACGACAACTGGCAGACCTGACAAGATAAAAAAAACAGCTGTTACTTAAAATGGCCTTCACTTAGTTCCATTTCTCACACCTGTAATGAGGCCACCAGTTGGCCTCATTGAGCTGCTTTCTAACATTAACGTGTAATGATGAATCCACTTTATCAGGACAATAGGCTACAAATTGCTCTTTGGAAAAAAAAGTTAAACTTAATTCTTCTTAATTCTCATGAGAGCAACCTATCTCACTCACACACACACACACACACACACACACACACTCTCTCTCTCTCTCTCTCTCTCTCTCTCTCTCTCTCTCGCTCTCTCTCTCTCTCTCTCTCCACACACAAGATCTTAAGGCTTATGATCAGTCTTTATCATCATAGGAAATTTGTAAACAGGTTAAATCAACCTCACTCTTTTTAACTGAATGGCTGTGTTATCTAATGGCTCTCCTTAAACTGGCATTAAGAGATAAAATAGCTCGTGTTACAGCTGTATACCATTTTAACTCTTAACCCCTTGCAATCCAGACAGTAGACTGTATCATCAAAATTCCTAAATACAATTTTATTAAAGTACAGTTGTCTCATTTTTCTCCATTTATGTTAATAAAGATTATCTATACCTCTAAAGATAACTGCTTTAAGAGTTGCCTTCAAATGGTGACATAATTCATTTGTTTTTCTAATTACACTAAAGCAGTTAAATATTTGTTTGAATCATAGCTATTTAGTCCCAAATCAGATTTAATCAGGCCATATTGTTTGTGTCAAAATCCCAATGATACCAACATAGATTGAAGAAAACCAAACCCATTATTTACTATAATTCAACTACATACTCAACTTCTTGCTTAATCCTATTACCTGCAGTTTTCAAAGTTAACTTTGTGGGTGTATAACCTAAAACCAGAAACCTTATTTTGTTCAGAATTGGTTTTACCTCACAAATTAAGGATGTACCCATAATTTACAACTACCTGCTAGAGATTATTTTGTATCGTAAATTTAAAAAGTATCTCCATAAATCAGCAATAAACAAAGTTTCAAAGTATAAATTAGTACTTTGTTGCAACAAGTACATTAAATTAAAGCCTGCTAGAATTTCTTCCTCCCCAATCAGGTAAACTTTCCTTGCCAATAAAGTCTGGAGACATGGCATTTTTAAATCTCTAAAAAAGACTTCAGAGAAAACAAAAAAAATTTTCATTATCAACACACAAACTAACTCAATCTCTGCTTTAAGTTTTATTGTCTGATTTTTCTGATCTATACATGAATAATTTTCAACTTTAGAAAATCCTGGGACTTTGGTCATTAGAAATTTATTAGGTGGTTTGTTAGAGGCGCGATTTTCCTTTAGCATGATTATGTAATTGAAGTATAACTCAACAAAAATTACAGAGTCCAAACATGGTAGTCTCATTTATGTGTTATAAAGACTGAGAAATTTGGAACTAGATCTTCAAGAGACTATATTAATAACAGACAGGTTGTTTACAAAGAGGCAGACTGCCAAGGAAATGTACAGAAATTTGTAATGCCTACTTCAAAGGTAGAAACATTCTTTACAGGTATTTAAATAAACTGAAAGCCACCTTGTAGAGCCACAGAATTAAACTGTAGAAGGCTGGCTGACTAAATGACATCACTTAACACCCTTCTAATTCTTACCTAACCAACTTTTATGATCTATCGATACACTAAAAATATACATTTAATAATGAGAATGGTTAAACCAGTCCTAAAAAATATTAATACACTACGTCTCAGAAGTAAATATGACAAAGCAATCATCCCTCTAAATTTAGCCATTCATTCTGAACCTAAAAGACAATTACTGAACCACAAAAAATTTGAAGGAGGAATAGGCCAAACAATCCAGGTTGGGGATTAAGGACTGGTATTTTTTAAAAAGCTTCTCTGCAAGTTCTCAATGTGTAGCCAGGCTGATGAGACCAAAGACCTACAGGCGACATGAATAACGTATCTCCACTGTAACTGTCAAAGTCACACTGCAATTTAAAGTTATGTATCGACTAGGTTAAAACAAATAGCATCAAGACAAGTGATATCCTTTACCTAACTGATGTGTAATACTGATAGTACTTTCTAATGACACTAACCTATGCAAAAATAAATACAAAGCTATAGTTCTAATAACTTGGACAGCAAAGACAAAAGCTTATAACAAGAAACAGGAGTTTTTCTAAATGGTTCACCAGTGGCCAACCTGTTAGTCCCCGATTCCAGTGACCTATTCTCAGAGCACTGGCTTCTCCTTGGGGATTTTCGATACTTCACTCACTGTTGCCATGACGACAGCTTCATCTCTATGTACCACTCCACATCACCCAGGCTTTGGTAAATGTAGCTGGTCGCTGTATAGTCGGTTGCAAGGGAAAAAAGAGTTGAAGTTAATAACATATACAAGTTACGTGCTTGAGTAAACTTGTAATATGCATAGAAACACTTTTACATCCTGCTTTAAAAAAAGGCTTCCATGCAATTAACAACTCCTTTTTAATTTTGCTATAATCAGACTTCTAAGATTGAAACAAAATCAGTTTTCTCTGTAATAATGACCCAAAAAAACAAAGTTACATCAGACACAACAATCAGGTGAGATCATACTATTTTAAATTCCACGGTTTTTACAGTTAAGACCTATTCTGACATCAGCGAAGAAAACTCAGTCTCACAGAAAACTTCCCAAAAGATAATCATGTGATTACACAATAGTTGGCTCAATAGTTCAAAGGATAATGCTAGAAAACCATTTCCTTTAAGCAAAGAGAAACCTTTGACTAAAGATAGAGCCTTGTATTAGTGTCATGACTTTAAACATCCTGAAGAATCAGTCAGGTGCTATCTAAATAGATTTAAGCTCAGACCATACCAATCACCAATTTGAAATCTTCCCAATTCCCAAGGACTTACCAACAAACTAAAAGGTATTTTAGAATTTAAAAATTACTCTATCCCTGGACACAGTTAAGGTGAATGAGTAAAGATAGGGGAGAAAAAGTATGTAAGAAAACGGTTTCAGACTTTTGACTAGGATACTCTTAAAAAAAAAAAAACAAAAAAAAACCTGTAGACTCACAGAATAGACTAGTCATCTTAAAGCTGCTTTAATATTTGCTTATCTGAATAGTTCCATTACTGCCAACTTACAGATTCAGCCAATAAGGACTACTCATTTAGGATACCAACTTGGCACTAACCAACATACCCAACCCCCAGAACAACTTACGATCCTTTTAATAACTTCCTTTCAAACTCAGTACAGTTTGTTGAACTTCACTACAATTCCTTAAAGAGTGAATACAAAAACTAATCTACACCAAATATAACCTTCTGCAGCATGTACTGGAAGTCACCTGTAGATGCAAGAAGTCTTGCAACAAACTTTTTGGTACTGCCTCAAAGGAACACATAGGTCCACATAAAGTTATGTTATCACAACACCTAGCAGATACTATTTCAGTCTCTATTTTCTTACAACATCAAATAAATGGGCCTCATCTAAATGTAACCCAATCACTCCAACTTGTTAATTTTCTAACCCACTCACTGAGACTGTATCTGACCAAACAAAATACCTGTTTAATCCCTTTGACTTCAAACTTCAAACTTTATCATCCTGCAGTCCTTTCAGATCCGGTATTATTCGATATATCGTAGTTCAATGTTGAGAAGTACTCTAACAAAAGCCAACCTCAATTGATAAAGAATTAACTGGGACTTCGAGTAGAAAAACATAATCTACACAGAACTTTGCCACAATATTAACTTAAACTACAGTGTTAAAACTTCCAGCCTTCAGTCTTCCAGAAAGGGGAGAGGAAAAATAACTTACAGAATACACTCACACTTGAGCCAAATGTATTCCCTTTCTTGTTTAATCTTAAGCCACAGGCCTGGCTTCACAGCACTGTTAGGATTGTCCATAAACGCAACTGCCTCTACAAACTTTAGATAACTGGTTAATTATGGATTTTTTCAAATTAATTTAAATATCAGTGTTCCTGTATGAACTTTAACACCTAAATTAAAGTCCGTTTTGTTTTGCACCCATATTCCCTTGAGAGGAAAGATGTTTTCACTTGATGACTGGTGCACGGTACAGCAGTAGCAAGAGATGCTATGCTCAATAATGCCAATCTTACCTTTTTCCTCTTAACTGGCGCAGGTGGTGGAATACATTAATCACATCTCTTATTCTTCTAGGTGCTTCTTCGATTTTTGATGCAAGATTAATACAAGCCATAGCAACAATCTGAAAGAATCCAGGAGAAACAAAAACCATTGTTAGATTAAATTTACTTTGATGAATAAACTTTAGAACACAAGTGGGACAACCTTTAGCAAAATTAGAGCGAACATTTCTATGCCATAAGCTTACTAGCTAAGCTAGTACCATATTCTTTTTGTTGTTCTACTCATCTTAATTTTGGTTCCAGAGTCAAGCTCAACCTCACAGTGAGTTCTGCATTTGGTTGAAAACTGTACTTCTCCTTAAGAGGGCACGCTTAGGTTTGGGATCCATTTTCTAGAGTTTGAACACACTCTAAAGGTTTCCAGAGAACTAGGTACAAAGGCCTAAACTAAACCACACCCTTTCTGGAAAAGCTGGCTGCTGACACTACCCCTACTTCTGCCCATTTCCGGATGAAAAATCCCCTTTTAACCGCCTCCGCAGTGCTTACCTCGAAACTGTGTTTGACGAAAGACTTGGAATAGAAAAAACGATGAAACAACACCTGCCCCGTTGCCATCGCCACCTGCAGACAAGAGAGGAGAACCGAAGCGCAGGGGTCAGGCGGGCCCGCTCCAGGCGCCGGCCGCCATTTTGTGCCGCCGCTGGCTTCCCTTTCCCCTCCCGCCGCCGCCGCAGCGAACAGCACGATGCCGGGTCCTCCCACCGCCTCCGCAGCCCCCCGCCCCAGCACGCTCTGGCCCCGGTGGGCCCCAAGCGGGATAGCCTGAGAGAGCCGTCCCCACCCTGCCGGGGCCCGGTGATACTGAGATGCGGCGTAGGGGACGAAAGGGAGGAGAGGGGCACCCGGCCGGCCCGGGGCCGGAGCACTGACCTGCGGCAGCCGGAGGAGAATGCCGGCGGCCTGGATGAGCTCGCAGCCCAGGATGCGCAAGTCTGTCTCGCTGGGCAGGTCGAGCCCGTCCTGCATGGACGGGGTGGGCGAGAGCCTCTCCTCCGGAATCAGAGAGTGGTCGATGGTGAGTGAAACTTCCGAGTACAGGCGGTCGCCGATCAGGATCCCTCCCGTCGTGGTCGTCGTCGTGGTAGTGGTCCCGGAGCTGGAGCCGCCCGCGCTTGGGACAGCTGACGAAGCGGCGGCGGCGGCAGCAGTAGCTGTCGGGTGAGGCCCGGACGCCATAGTCTTAGCGAGCTGCACGCAAGCCCAACGCAGCCGGAACCCGAAACGAGACTAACTAACCAGCGTTCTCGGCGCGACGGATATTCCCGTGACCGCCGGGTTCTCAGCCGCTTCACGCCGTGTGCGCTTCCGCCCTGACGTCACCACGCCGGGCCGCCGCGCGCCAACTAGTCCCTCCAGGCAGCGGCCCCGCCCTTGGCGTCTGGTGCTGCCACCGACTTTGGTGTACTCAGTGGCCAAGGAGGCCGTCTCTAACCAAGGCCCGTCGAAACCGCCTTATCTTCGATACTTAGCCACACAAAAAACGGAGCTTAAAAAGATCTCTTATGCTCAAAATAGAGGTGACAGCATTGACTGTCATTCCTGCTTCCGTCCTCTCCTTCAGCCTCGGCGCGGCTCCTGTTTCGCTTGTACCAAGGGAAGTGGCGGCCGATCTAAGCGCGCTTTGGCGGGTGGAAGTGGTGACTCTGGTGTCGTATGTGGACCAGTGTGTAATATAAAATGACCTTCAAGGAATCTGGAGAGGGTGCTTTACAGTATTTGGAGGACACAGGGCTGTGGACCGTATCGGTTCCCAAATGACAGCTCCACGGAAAGCGTGTGGTTCCCAGTGTGGGGAAGTAGAGCGGAGGCACAGGAATGATCCGGAGGGCGGCTGCTTTCGTAGCTCCGCTTCCGAAACTCGTGGCCGGCTTTTGACACCGCCACGGCTTTCAGTAATTGGAAAATCCCTAGTTTCCAAAAATAGTCTTAACAGTCAGGACTTGACAGAGGTGATTTGATTATGCCTAGGAGTCTCTATTTGTACATGGTTACCTACCGTGGGTAGGCAGGATGGGTGAAGTCAACCTCGTACTTATTTCCTCTGATACTAGCTAGCAATTTCCAGTGTTTCCAGAAACTTGAGGTAAAAATAATACTGATCTAAACTACTAGAATCTACGTTGGAAGGAAAGGAATATAAAAATTAGTGGTGGCACACATCTATACTACCAGCTACTTAGGAGGCTAAGGTGGGAGGATCATCTGAGCCCAGAGAGATCAAGGCAACAGTGAGCTATAATAGTGTCACTGCATTCCAGCCTGAGTGGCAGAGTAAGACCCTGTCTCAAAAAAAATAAAGAGAAAGAAAATAAAAAGAAACACTGTGATAGTTTTTCCAAAGTATGATTTTTCTGGAATTTGTCCCTGAAAAGGATAGGGCAGAGTTATCATTTTTTAAAAATTATTTTTTCCTTCCATTCACAGATATAGACTCATTTTTTTTAAAAAAATGCCTCTCCATGCTTACAAAATAGACTCCATCTTTACAAAACCTTGTGGAATAGAACCACTAGTCCCAATGCCCTCTATCCTCTGGATTAGCCTTTTTTTTTTTCTTTTTTGCCACCTCCAATTAGAGTGTGTCATGGATTTTTAAAAAATGAAACTAAAGTTTAAAATAACATGACAGTTTGATGAGTTAATGCTAAGTAAATACTTACATAAAATATTGATGGACCCCCTCCACCCTTGTTGAAGCTGGGAGGGAGGAACAGTAAAAACAATCTATGAGTTTTCAATAAAATGAAGGGTTCTGTCAGAAGTGAGTGGGAAATGGGGCTAGTGGCTCTATTCCACAAGGTTTTGTAAAGATGGAGTCTACTTTGTAAGCATGGAGAGCCATTTTAAAAAAATGAGTCTATATCTGTGAATGGAAGAAAAAAAATTTTTTTTTAAATGATAACTGTGCCCTATCCTTTTCAGGGACAAATTCCAGAAAAATCATACTTCGGAAAAACTATTACAGTGTTTCTTTTCATTTTCATTCTCTCTTTTTTTTTTTTTTTTTTTTTTTGAGACAGGGTCTTACTCTGCCACTCAGGCTGGAATGCAGTGACACTATTATAGCTCACTGTTGCCTTGACCTCTTTGGGCTCAGGTGATCCTCCCACCTCAGCCTCCTAAGTAGCTGGTACTACAGATGTGTGCCACCACTAATTTTTATATTTTTTGTAGAGATGAGGGTCTCACTATGCTGTGTCAGCTGCTCTGGAACTGCTGGGCTCAAGAGATCCACCCACCTAGGCCTCCCAAAGTGTTGGGATCACAGGAGTAAGCCACAGGGCTTGGCTGTGTTACATTGTTTCTGTTACTTTGAGAAAGGTTGTTCTTCCAAATGTACCTACTTACAAAACATTAAATGCAGATATGGGAAAGACCACCATGTGCAGTTGCTCACACGTGTAATCCCAGTACCTTAGGAGAACAAGGTGGGAGGATCGCTTGAGCACAGGAGTTTGAGACCAGTTTGGGCAACAAAGTGAGACCCCTGTTTTTTGTTTGTTTTAGTGGTTTTGTTTGTTTTTTAAAAAGGAAAGGAAAGAAAAAAAAAAGTGGAAGGGGTAAGACCTATTCACAATTATAAAGGATTAGGAAGAGTGAAGCTCATTTTATTTTATTCTATTCTATTTATTTATTTAGACAGGCTCTCACTCTGTTGCCCAGGCTGGAGTGTAGTAGCACGATCACAGCTCACTGCAGCTTCAACCTCCCAGGCTCAAGTGACTCCCACCTTAACCTCCCCAGTAGCTGGGACTACAGGCACATGACACAATGCATAGCTAATTTTTTTAAAAAAATTATTTTTTGGAGGGCCGGTGGGGTGGGGAGGTGGGAAGAGATAGCATGGGGAGAAATGACAGATACAGGTGAGGGGACGGAAGGAAGCAAAGCACACTGCCATGTGTGTACCTATGCAACAATCTTGCATGTTCATCACATGTACCCCAAAACCTAAAATGCAATAAAAAAAAAGAAAAAAAAATTATTTTTTGCGCAGACAGGCAGAATCTCACTACATTGCCCAGGCTGGTCTTGAACTCCTGGGCTCAAATGATACTGCCATCTTCACATCCCAAAGTTCTGGGATTACAAGGTGTCAGCCACTGCACCTGGTCAACCCCACATTTTAATTGTTATATGTTGGTGCAAAAGTAGTTACTGTTTTGCCATTTTAATAGCAAAAAACACAATTACTTTTGCACCAACCTAATATAGAAGCATTAGTAGAAATGAATCCAGGCAGGTGAGATGAGATACTGGAAAGTAAATGATTGAGTTACTTGTCACTGTAAGAAAAAATGTAATGGTAAGTCTGTAATTGTACACACACAGCAGAGGTCTGACTAGTAGACCCTGAGTTCACCCATGTCTAAGGAAATCCAATGATAAGTAAACATATCATTACTGTTTCAACATAGGCAGGCTTCCAGTGACAACTGAAGAGACAAGTAGAATTATCAGTGGCCTACCTGGGGCTACTGAAGAATGATATACCTGATGTTTAAATTAGTTCTCATTTTATTAGACTTTTTAGCCTCTCTGGGGAGCATGGTTTTCATTATTTAAATTTTGCGTTCTTTAATTTTAAAATCACAATTGGCATCATTCCATTAATATCTTCAGCAATCAGTTATTCACCAGTAGACCACAGGAATTTAATATTTTGCCACCAAAACTTAGGCAAATGAATTCCCCAGTTAGAATGAGCTACACTCAATACACGGAAAGACAAATGTTAAGGTGACCAGCAAGTGTGAAAAGCAGACAGAGAAGGGATAAATCATCATGGTTGATGACATTATGGAGAAGGTATAACCTTAAGAAGTTGCTAATCAAATTTCTGTTGATGGCAGAGACAGTGGAGCATCTGCCTTTATGCATGAGCTGTTCACGTAGTGAAATGACTATTTTTCATTTAGTCCTTTGGCTGTTATATGACTACACACATTCTGAATGGGTTGCTCTCTTCATTAGAAATAGAGATACACTGTAAATGATTTATTTGTAACGAACACTTGGGCATATGCTGCCTGGTACATCTCCTGATAGCACTGGCCTGGGAATTCTGCTGCTGGCTCTGCTGAGAATTAGTCCTGAGACTTTGGGCAAACAGTTTTTTCAACTTTAAAATAAGAGAGTCTGACCCTTGCAGGTCTAAAATTATTTGACTCTGATCGTAAACGTATCTTGAACTTTAGACTCATTTTTGGTTCTGGTTTTTCTTTCTGTGTTAATCACCAAGTCCTGTTGGTCCTTCCTTTAAAGAAGGAAATTGTTCTTGAATCTCCCTGTTCTCTCTATTCTCACAGCTACGCATCTGCTGTGTCTGTCCTACCAATACAGCCCTCTCTCCCTAATAGAGGCTCCAGGGCCCCCATTTATCCTGTCTCTTTGCAGCACTTTGTTGCAGATCAGCCGTGTTTCCACTTTTGCTCTATTCTTTTTCTTACGATGGGCTAGATAAATAGTCTGTAACTTCTGTTCCATATAGGCATGGGCTGCAGAACAAGAGGTCTGTTGGAATTGCCATAACCAGAGATTGTGTATATTGTGGGGGCCAGGGAGAGTTTGGGAACTCACAGAAAGCAGTAGGGGTGAAGTATTTTGGTGTCTGGTACACATGTAGGCTCTGGGACAGTTTTGGAGATAGGTCTACAAATTGAGCATATGTGACTGAGATGTATGGCCAATAGCAATTTTTATAAACTGAACTATAAAGTCAACAAACCCACAGTTTGCTTTTAGAGCTAAAGTTAATATTATCCAATTCAATCTCTTTTTTTACACACGAGGAAACTAAGGTCCAAAGAGGTTCTTGCAAATAGTAGATAATAAATATTAGGTGATCGTAAATAATCTAATCAAGTGAGTCTTCAGACAGATTAATTCTTTTGTTTTTGAGATGGAGTCTCTCTTTGTCACCCAGGCTGGAGTGCAATGGTGCAATCTCAGTTTACTGCAACCTCCCCTTCCTGGGTCCAGGCGATTCTCCTGCCTCAGCTTCTGGAATAGCTGAGATTACAGGCATCTGCCACCACACTTGGCTAATTTTTGTATTTTTAGTAGAGGTGGGGTTTTACCATGTTGGTCAGACTGGTCTGGAACTCCTGACCTCGGGTGATCCATCTGCCTTGGCCTCCCAAAGTGCACAGATTCATTCTTTATGGTATTTAATGCCAGAACCAACTAGTCTTGGTTTTAGTCAGCAATTCAAGAGTAAATCTACTTGTCAGAACCCATCAAGGGAATATGGCTTTCATGACACTGATTTCAGACCAGTGAACCTGACTTAGGATATCTGATCTCCAGCACTATTAGAAAATAAATGTATGTTGTTTTAAGCCATCAAGCTTCTTGTAATTTGTTACAGCAGCCTTAGAAAACATACAGTGACCTTAGGGATTCTTCAAGTGAAGGCAGACTTCAGTAATATCTTCATCTCAATAGCACTGGAAAATCAGATAAGCCATAAAATTATGTTTTTTAATGTTATCACATGTGAGCCATAGCCTTAAGCCAGAGGTTAGCTTTGGAAGGCAGGAAAATATAGAATGATAAAAGCTTCTCTACCTATAGTTTTTCTGACTTGTACTCTTGAGTGGGACAACCAGTGAAAATTGCAAGTAGAGAGAAGAAATGCATATTTATTTCTCCACTGGGAACAAAAGTCCTGTCAATAGGTATGTAACTTTAGGTAAATTGATCTGCTTATTTAGGCAATTATTTAAGCTCAATTTACTCACCAATGAAATGATAACACCTACCACAAAAGGTTGTTGTCAGTTAAAATGATTATAGATTAATTCATGTGTTTTCCAGTCCTTGGAAATGCAGATTCCTTATGTGGTGTTGGTCAATGGATAATGCCTGTTGCTCTGGCCAGGGATTTTTGATCTGTCAGCTGTCAACAGTTTGTCTTCATTCATTCATTCATCTTTAAATTCTTACTAATTGGCAACTAAGTACCAGATTCTGTTCTAAGCATTGGGAATGTTTCTCTAAAAGTTTCTAAAAAGACTTCCACCAAGATGGCTGAATAGCAACAGCTCCAGTGTGCAGTTCCCAGCAAGTGTGCACCAGAAGATTAGTGATCTCTGCATTTCCAACTGAGGTACCAGGTTCATCTCATTGGGACTGGTTAGACAGTGGGAACAGCCCAAGGTGGGCAACCTGAAGCAGAGTGGGGCACTGCCTCACCTGAGAGGCACAAGGAGCCTAAGACTCTTGCTCTCAGCCATGGGAAGCCATTAGGGACTTTTTCCAATACTCCAGCACTCTGGCTCAGATACTGCACTTTTCCCAAGGTCTACACAATCCACAGACCAGGAAATTCCCTCTGGTACCTACAGTACCAGTGCCCAGGGTTTCCAGAACAAAACTGGGCACCCATTTTAGTCAAGTGGCACCTGGAACACTAGCGAGACAGAACTGCCCATTCCCCTGAAAAAGGGGGCTGAAGCCAGGGAATCAAGCAAGCTGGCTTGGTGGGTTCCACCCCCATGAACACCAGCAAGCTAAAACACACTGGCTTGAAATTCTCACAGCCAGCACAGCAGTCTGAGCTTGACCTGGGACATCATAACTTGGTGGGAGGGAGCCTGCCATTGCTGAGGCTCTGGTAGGTGGCTTCAACATTGCCTGTGTAAACAAAGCCCCTGCCTCCGGAAGCTTACACAGCAGCTGAGCAGAGCCCAGCACTGCAGCTCAGCAAGGCCTTTGCAGGCAGACCATCAAGTAGATTCCCTTCTCACTGGGCAGGGCATCTCCGGAGAACAAAAAAAAAAAAAAAAAAAAAAAAAAAAAAGAGCAGCCTGTTAGGCAGGGACTTACAAAGCCCCTACCTTCCTGGGCAGAGCACCTGGGGAAAGGGGTGGTTGTAGGTTCCACTTCAGCAGACTTAAAGGTCCCTGCCCGGCAGTCCTGAAGAAAGCAACAGATCCCCCAGAATAGTGCTTGAGCTCTGTTAAGGGATTGGCTGCCTCAGGTGGCTCCCTGACTCCCTGTGTATCCTATCTGGGAGACATGTCATATAGGAGAGCTCTGGCTGACATCTGGCAGGTCCTCTTTTGTGATGAAGCTGCCAGAGGAAGGAACAGACAGCAATCTTTGCTGTTCTGCAGCCCCTTTGGGTGATTCCCAGGCAAGCAGGGTCTGGAGCGGACCTCTAGCAAACCTCAGCAGACCTGCAGCAGAGGGGCCTGTTTGAAGGAAAACTAAACAGAAAGAAATAGCTTCAACATCAACAGAGAGGACGTCAACTCAAAAACCCCATCCAAAAGTCACCAACTTCAAAGACCAAAGGTAGAATAAATCCACAAAGATGGGAAGTTATCAGGACAAAACGGGTGAAATTCCCAAAAGCCACAATGGCTCTTATCCTCCAAGGGATCACAGCCCCTCACCAGCAAGGGAACAAAACTGGATGGAAAATGAGTGTGATGAACTGACAGAAGCAGGCTTCAGAAGGTGGGTAATAACAAACTTTTCTGAGCTAAAGGAGCATGTTCTAAACCAATGCAAGAAAGCTAAGCACCTTGAAAAAAGGTTAGATGAAATGCTAATGAAACTGAAGATCAAATCAATGAAATAAAGTGAGAAGGCAAGATTAGAGAAACAAGAGTGAAAAGAAAGGAACAAAGTCCCCAAGAAATATGGGATTATGTGAAAAGACCAAATCTACATTTGATCGGTGTACCTGAAAGTGACAGGGAGAACAAAATCAAGTTGGAAAACACTCTTCAGGATATTATCCAGGAGAACATCCCCAAACTAGCAAGGCAGGCCAGCATTCAAATACAGGAAATACAGAGACCATAAAGATATTCCTCAAGAAGAGCAACCCCAAGGCACATAATCATCAGATTCACTAAGGTTGAAATGAAGGAAAAAATGCTAAGGGCAGCCAGAGAGAAAGGTTGGGCTACCCACAAAGGGAAGCACATCAGACTCACAGCAGATCTTTTGGCAGAAACCCTATAAGCCAGAAGAGAATGGGAACCAATATTCAACATCCTAAAAGAAAAGAATTTTCAAACCAGAATTTCATATCCAGTCAAACTAGGCTTCATAAGCGAAGGAGAAATAAAATCCTTTACGGACAAGCAACTGCTGAGACATTTCATCACCACCAGGCCTGCCCTACAAGAGCTCCTGAAGGAAGCACTAAACATGGAAAGGAACCAGTACCAGCCACCATAAAAACATAACAAACTGTAAAGACCATCGACACTATGAAGAAACTGCATCAACTAATGGGCAAAACAACCAGCTAGCATTAAAATGGCAGGATCAAATTCACACATAACAATATTAACCTTAAATGTAAATAGCCTAAATGCCCTAAGCAAAAGACACAGACTGGCATATTGGATAAAAAGTCAAGACCCATCGGTGTGCTACATTCAGGAAACCCATCTCATGTGTAGAGACACATGTAGGATCAAAATAAAAAGATAGAGGAACCTTAACCAAGCAAATGGAGAGCCAAAAAAAGCAGGGGTTGCAATCCTAGTCTCTGATAAAACAGACTTTAAACCAAAAAAGATCAAAACAAAGAAGGGCATTACATAATGGTAAAGGGATTAATGGAACAAGAACAGCTAACTATCCTAAATATATATGCACCCAATACAGGAGCAACCAGATACATAAAGCAAGTTCTTAATGACCTACAAAGAGACTTAGACTCCCACACAATAATAGTGGAAGACTTTAATACCCCACTGTCAATACTAGACAGATCAATAAGACAGAAAATTAACAAGGATATTCAGGACTTGAACTCAGGTCTGGACTAAGCAGACATAATAGACATCTACACAACTCTCCACCCCAAACCACAGAATACACATTCTTCTCAATACTATATCGCACTTAATCTAAAATTGGCCACATAATTGAAAGTAAAACACTCCTCAACAAATGCAAAGGAACAGAAATCATAACAAACAGTCTCTCAGACCACAGTGCAATCAAATTAGAACTCAGGATTAAAAGACTCACTCAAAACTGCACAACTACATGGAAACTGAACAACCTGCTCCTGAATGATGACTGGATAAATAATGAAATGAAGGCAGAAATAAAGATGCTCTTTGAAACCAATGAGAATGAAGACACAATGTACCACGATCTCTGGGACACATTTAAAGTAGTGTCTAGAGGGAAATTTATAGTAGGAAGTGCCCACATAAGAACTGAGGAAAGATCTAAAATTGAGACCCTAACATCACAAATAAAAGAACTAGAGGAGCAAGATCAAACAAATTCAAAAGCTAGCAGAAGACAAGAATTAACTAAGATCAGAGCAGAACTGAAGGAGACAGATACACGAAAACCCTTCAAAAATCAATAAATCCAGGAGCTGGTGTTTTGAAAAGATCAACAAAATAGACTGCTAGCTAGACTAATAAAAAAGAGAGAGAAGATACAAATACGTGCAATAAAAAATGATAAAGGGGTTATCACCACCAGTCCCACAGAAATACAAACTACCATCAGAGATTACTACATAAACCTCTATGAACATAAACTAGTAAATCTAGAAGAAATGGAAAAATTCCTGGACTCTCACACCCTTCCAAGACTAAACCAGGAAGAAGCTGAATTCCTGAATAGACCAATAACAAGTTCTGAATTTTAGGCAGCAATTAATAGCCTACCAACCAAAAAAAGTCCAGAACCAGATGGGTTCACAGCCAAATTCTATCAGAGGTACAAAAAGGAACTGGTACCATTCCTTCTGAAACTATTCCGAAGAATACAAAAAAGAGGGAGTTCTCCCTAACTCGTTTTATGAGACCAACATCATCCTGATACCAAAACCTGGCAGAGATGCAACTAAAAAAAGAAGATTTCAGGCCAATATCCATGATGAATGTTGATGCAGAAATCTTCAATAAAGTACTGGCAACCTGAATCCAACAGCACATCAAAAAGCTTATTCATCATGATCAAGCTGGCCTCACACCAGGGGTGCAAGGCTGGTTCAACATCTGCAAATCTATAAACATAATCCATCACATAAACAGAACCAAAGACAAAAACCATGATTATCTCAATAGATGTGGAAAAGGCCTTGGACAAAAATTCAACAGCCATTTATGCTAAAAACTCTCAATAAACCATGTATCGATGGATTGTACCTCAAAATAATAAGAGCAATTTATGACGAACTCACAGCCAATATCATACTGCATGGGCAAAAACTGGAAGCATTCCCTTTGAAAACTGGTACAAGACAAGGATGCCCTCTCTCACCACTCCAATTCAATATAGTATTAGAAGTTCTGGCTAGGGCCATCAGGCAAGAGAAAGAAAGGGTATTTGAATAGAAAGAGAGGACGTCAAATTGTCCCTGTTTGCAAATGACATGATGGTATATTTAGAAAACCCCATTTTCTCAGCCCCAAATCTCCTTAAACTGATAAGCAACTTCAGCAAAATTTCAGGATAAAAAAAATCAATGTGCAAAAATCACAGTCATTCCTATATACCAATAATAGACAGAGAGCCAAATTGTGAGTGAACTCCCATTCATAATTGCTACAAAGAGAATAAAATTCCTAGGCATACAACAAGGGATGTGGAGGACCTCATCAGTGAGAACTACAAACCACTGCTGAAGGAAATAAGAGACAACACAAACAGATGGAAAAACATTCCATTCTCATGGTTAAGAAGAATCTATATTGTGAAAATGACCATACTGCCCAAAGTAATTTATAGATTCAGTGCTATTCACATCAAGGTACCAATGACTTTTTTCACAGAATTGGAAAAAAACACCTTAAACTTCATATGGAACCAAAGAAGAGCCTGCATAGCCAAGACAATCATAAGAAAAGAAAAGAAAAAAAAAAAGCTGGAGGCATCACACTACCTGACTTCAAACTGCATTATAAGGCTACTGCAATCCAAACAATCCTAAACAAACAAACAAACAAAAAATCCAAGCTGGAGGCATCACACTACCTCACTTCAAATTATATTACAAGGCTACTTTAATCAAAACAGCATGGTACTGGTACTAAAACAGAGATATATACAAATGGAACAGAACAGAGGCCTCAGCAAGAACACCACACAACTACAACCATCTGACCTTTGACAAATCTGACAAAAACAAGCAATGGGGAAAGGATTCCCTATTTAATAAATGGTGTTGGGAAAACTGGCTAGCCACATGCAGAAAGCTGAAACTGGATCCCTTCCTTACACCTTAAACAAAAATTACCTGTAGATGGATTAAAGATTTAAACATGAGGCCTAACACCATAAAAACTCTAGAAGAAATCCTAGGCAGTACCATTCAGGACATAGGCATGGGCAAGGACTTCATGACTAAAAGCAATGGCAACAAAAGCCAGAATTGACAAATGGAATCTAACTAAACTTGAAGAGTTTCTGCACAGCAAAAGAATCTATCAATAGAGTGAACCAGCAGCCAACAGAATGGGAAAAATTTTTTGCAATCTACCCATCTGACAAAGATTCTACTATCCAGAATCTACAGAGAACTTAAACAAATTTACAAGAAAAAAACAACCCCATCAAAAAGCGGGCAAAGGATATGAACAGACACTTTTCAAAAGAAGATATTTAGGCAGCTGGCAAACATATGAAAAAAAGCTCATCATTCCTGGTCATTAGAGAAATGCAAATCCAAACCACATTGAGATACCACCTCACACCAGTTAGAATGGCGATTATTTAAAAAATCAGGAGACAACAGATGCTGGAGAGGATGTGGAGAAATAGGGACACTTTTACACTGCTGGTGGGAGTGTACATTAATTCAACCCCTGTGGAAGACAGTGTGGTGAGTCCTCAAGGATCTAGATATAGAAGACCCAGCAATCCAATTATATACCCAAAGGATTATAAATCAATTTGTTATAATGACACATGCACACGTATGTTTATTGCTACATTGTTCACAATAGCAAAGACTTGGAACTAACCCAAATTCCCATCAATGATAGACTGGATAAAGAAAATGTAGCACATATACACCATGGAATGCTATGCAGCCATAAGAATGGATGAGTTCATGTCCTTTGTAAGGACATGGATGAAACTGGAAACCATCATTCTCAGTAAACTAACACAAGAACAGAAAACGAAACACCACATGTTCTCATTTTTAAGTGGGTGTTGAACAATGAGAACACACAGACACAGAGCAGGGAACATCACACACCAGGCCTGGGGGTTGGGGGGCTAGGGGAGGAATAGCAGGGGGTGGGATGATTGGAGAGGGATAGCATTAGGAGAAATACCTAATGTAGATGACAGGGTGACGGATGCAGCAAACCACCATGGCATGTGTATACCTATGTAATAAACCTGCACAATCTGCACATGTACCCCAGAAATAAAAAAAGTTTCTAAAAAAAAAGTTGGATTGCTGAGATATCTTAAGTGAACAAAAGGAAGTCCAGTACAACATGTATAGTGTGATACCTTTTGTATAACATTAACAATATGTATATATCATATAGAGATATGTATATATCTGGCCAGGCATGGTGGTATGTGCCTATAATCTCAACTATTTGGGAGGCTGAAACTGAAGGATCTTTTAAGGTCAGGGATTTGAGACCAGCCTTGACAATATTGTGACCCCATTTCAAAATTAAAAGAAAAGAAAAAAGAATGCAATATGTATATATTTGGAAGGCTAGATATGATGCTGCTACCTTGGGGGAAGGTAACAAGATCATTTTGGTGAAACATTGGGGAATACTGTGGTAGGAGGGATGGAGCTTTTCATGTTTTACTTTCCGAAGTTCTCTATTGCAATGCTTTTCAAACTATTTATAGTGAGGAAACATATCTTGGAAACTAGTGTGGAATGATACTTCTGTAAAAATCTAATAAAGATAAGTTACTAATGAAGTGATTTTTAATTTTTTCTTTTTTTTTGAAACAGGATCTTGCTTTGTTACCCAGGCTGGAGTGCCATGGCATGATCATGGCTCACTACAGCCTCGACCTCGCAGGCTCAAGTGAACTTCCCACTTTAGCCTCCCAAGTAGCTGGGTATACAGGGTTTGCATCACAATGCCTGGGTAATTTTTAATTTGTAGAGATGGGGTCTCACTGTGTTGCCCAGACTAGTCTCAAACTCCTGAGCTTTCCAAAGTGCTGAGATGACAGGCCTGAGACACCTCATCCAGCTGAAATTTTTAGACATTGAAAATACAAGCCTGCAATGTTTATCATTGGATTCAACAGACATCAATTTATTCTATCAACTTACCATAAAAGTTTCTAAATATTTACTGTCAATTCTACACTTACCTCATTGAAGATTGATAATAAGTTCAGAGTTAGGTCCCAGTCCATGGGCCACAGGTTACTTTTTCAATGGCATTAAGTATATGTAAATTAATATGTGTATATAAATATATTAATGTATATAATATATATATATATTAATTTATACCCCTGCAGCCATGCCCTATATTCTATATCTGGATTTTCCATTATATGAATACATAGCTCCTTTTTATTTAATCTTAAATCCATCTTAATAGAAAGACTGATACAAGGAATATTGTGGTACACTAAAATGTGGAGTCTAGAGATACACACACACACACATATTACACTTAACGTATATGACTTGTAGAATTGCAATGACTTGAAAATGAATTTCAGTTAAGTCTGCTAATAATAAGAACAGATGCAATGCACGGAAATGCTTCAGAGGATGAAGGAATTTTTTTGGACAAAGAAGGTAACAAAAGGGAGGTAATATGTGGTCTATATTTTAAAGACTATATACATAAGCATTGGTCAGAAGGATAAATGTGGAAGAATATTTTAGACAGAGGGAAAACAGGTGCCAAGATGGCGTGGTATGAGATTGCTGAATGTGTTGAGAAATACAGTGAACATCTGTGTTTCAGCCTGCTCAGTGCCCAGTCTCCCTTCCTCAATTTTCCCTTGAGGACCTGCAACTTCTTCATTCTCAGCGAATGTGGTTTGGGTGGGCCTAACCTCTTTCCTAGTTTGAACTAATCTGAACTTCCATCCCTCTTCCCTCCCACACAGGGATTGGTTCTGGATGTTTATCAGGTCCAGGCTTCTTGCTGGAACACTTGCAAGGGAGGAGAGAGAAGTCCTTGTTTTGCTGGGATTGCTGAGATGAGGATTTAAGCACAGAGCTACTGAGTGCCACCTTGACACAAAAGAGAATCAGCTGGAGAATGGAGCCAGTAGAGAAAAGAGCAGAGACCAGAGCTAGAAACAAAATCCAATCACTTAGTTTATGCTCCTGCAGCCATGCCCTGTGTTCTACCTCTGGAATTTTCAGTTACATGAACAGATAACTCCTTTTTTCATTTAATCTTAACCCCATCTTAGTGGAAAACTGATACAAGGAATATTGTGGTGTGCTAGAATGTAATGTGAAGTGTGTGTGTGTGTGTGTGTGTGTGTGTGTGTGTATGTATGTGTGTGTATGTGTATGTTGGGGTCACCACCTGTGTGAGTCTGTCCTGCAGACCCTGACTCAATGACAGATGAATAAAGTACACTGATACCCAGATATCCTTTGCCAGTTTGGCTGGGTGTCTGTGGCCACTTACAGACTCCTTGGAGAGTGCTGTAAACGTTGTGACCACCAGCCTTCATCAGCCAGGGAGACTCGCCTTTATTCAGTAAAGTTTAATCAACAAAGGCTTAAGTCAATACCACTAGAGTGAAAAGATTAAAAGATAAGCTCCAAGCCTTAAAGCAAACACCATTAGTTGGAAATATCCCTGGTTGACTTCCCCCTTGAGAGGGCCATCTGTCTCAAAGGTTTTAAGACTACATGAGTAAACAAGTTGGTTAGGTAAACTTTTCACATTCCTTTGTTTTCACTTTCATTTATTTAACTAAGGGGACAAGGCTGCCTTCAGCCAAGAACTATAGAAAAAAACTCTTAGGCCTTCCAAAAGGGTTTAAGACTATATTCTATAACTTTCTCTAATATTTTTCCCTTAATATTTTGGCCACCACCCTGACTGAATCCCCACATGTGTATATACTGGGGACTAATGTGGCTGCAGGGGCCAGTGAAGGCAGGCATGTGAAAGGCTGAAGAACAGGCCCTCATTTCAGGGAACTCTGAGAAACTTCAGAGGGTTTAAAGCAGCGATTACCTCAACAAGAAAATCAAGAGCTATAAATCAGAAACTCTAACATTAAGAACAATTACTTTTTCAAACTTTTCTAGTAGTTCATTTTTTTTTCTTATTGTTTCTAATAATTACCAAACTTGAAAACATGAGAAGGAGGGCTAGAGAAGTAGCTGGGGCTACAGCAGTGACTTCAGGGACTGGAGATGGCCCTGAAAAATTAAAAATAGAAAGGAACTAGCAAGTCCCTGGAAATGACATTTTTAAATGATTCCATTTTCCTTTTAAGGATTGAGTTATAATTTTATTTTGAGCAATGAAGTGGCTGACCCCTTTTAATAACGTTTTAATTTCATAATAAACATTCAACAGAAATAGAATTTCATGAGGAAACTTATATAAATAATGAGGATCGGCTTTTCTGAAGCTCCCTACACATTTTAATTAGTTTTCTCCCAGGAACACGTTCATTAACTATTTTGAGCACTACAAAACTAAAGAAAACCAGTACCTCATCTAGTTCCCTGCATATAGTTGTCATGTCTGTTTAAATTCTCTAGCAGTTTTTTTTTTTTTTTTTTTTTTTTTTTGTCTTTTGTGATATTTTGCACAATTCTAGGCCAACTGCTTTGAAGCATGTTACTAAATTTGAATGTCTGATTATTTCCTCATGATTATATTCAGGTTAAATTTCAAGGAATACTCCATAAGTAATGTTTTATCTACTCCAGGTTTCACATCAGGGGGCATACAATGCCCAGTTTTTTGTTCAGTTATTGGTTATTTTTATCATTTGTTAAGGTGGTATCTATCAGATTTTGCCACTGTAAAAGTACCTTAACACCCCTGCAATTAATAAGTAATCCATGGGATTATTCCTCCACAATAAATAGCATTCTTAATAACAAATACTATTTTCAAAGAAAAATGGCCCATAATGAAATTTTGTACAGTTAGAATGATTTTAACAAACCTCCAGTGAGTATTCACTAAACTATGTTATGCTAGGTACTAAGACCAAAGTAGTGAACAAGTAGAGTACACAGAATGCTACATGAAAGGGCAGAATACTACAGGAGCACAAAGGAGAGGAACAAAGACCATTAAATGGGAAGAAATGGAAGTTCAGAGATGTGAAAGGACTTGACCAAGTTTTAGATCCAGTGTCAGAAGTGAAATTAGAACTGTGGTTTGTCTGATGTTCAGACTAGTGTTCTTCTATGGCCACATTAAGGCTCTACTGTAATGTTGGTTCTCCAGAACAAGTATATCATTTGTTACCACAGTAAAAACAATGATACCTTAATACTAAAAGAATAAGCTTTCTCCAGATCTACCACAAGGTACTTTACAGGAAATTTTGATTTAGATTCTGTACATTATAACATTGAAGTCACTGGAGACCTAGTCTAGTTTTGCCTCAGGGAAATGTTTCTTTATAGTGTCACTGTCTCACACACACACACACACACACACACACACGGGCCATCACACATGAGCAGGCACAGGCATACAGCACACAACTGGATATTGCTTACGAGCCCCATCTTAAAAATACCACAGAACAAGATTTTTCTTTCCTATCAGGGAACAGTTCAGTTATCTACATCCTAGTCTTGGGAGTAACAACTTACATCTGATACAGAATTTTTATTGTTTACATAGTGTTTTCATATACTATCACTGGACTCTCAAAAACAACCCAGTTAAGGCAGGTGTGGTTGGGCGCACCTGTAGTACCAACTACTCAGGAGGCTAAGGTGAGAGGATCACTTGACCCCAGGAGTTCAGGTCCAGCCTAAGCAACATAAGGAGACCTCATCTCTTAAATAACAATTGAATTGGGCAGGGTGCTGTGGCTCACCCTTGTAATCCCAGCACTTCAGGAGGCCGAGGTGGGTGGATTACCTGAGGTCAGGAGTTTGAGACCAGCCTCACCAATATGGTGAAATCCCTGTCTCTACTAAAAATACAAAATTAGCCAGGTGTGGTGGTGCATGCCTGTAATCCCAGCTACTTGGGAGGCTGAGGCAGGAGACTTGCTTGAAGCCGGGAGGCGTAGGTTGTGGTGAGCCAGGATCGCGACATTGCACTCCAGCCTGGGCAACAAAAGCGAAACTCCGTCTCAAAACAAAAACAACAACAACAAAAAGCCACCTATTTCTTAAGGTGAGAAGGAGGGAAGAGTGTAAAATGTTGGCTGGATTACTGTATTGCCTTTAGATATAAAAATATCTAGGGTATACCTAATTTTCAGAATTAAAAATTTAGGGAAATATATATCCCTTTTCAAAAGCCTGTAGCACTCGGTGTTTCAAGGTGGTCTCCCAGTCAAAGATTAGCTAAGGAGATCCGACCCTGCTTAGCTTCCAAGATCAGAGGAAATATGGCAAGTTCAGGGTTGTTTGGCTGTGGATCATGTATTTTTATATCTAGAATTCATTCATATTCATTCAATCAATCTTGCTCTGAGCAGGATGATCTCAGATTCAAACTCAAAAGCTGGATCTGGTTGTCAGCTTTTTTAGGCACTGTTTTGTCATGGGATTTAAAATCTCTTGGCCTAAGTTTTGGATCTGTAAATATAAATCCCAACCTGGACTCTTCCCTGGGCTGACCGAGTTCAGGGAGAAAGGTGGCAGTGGGTAAGTCATATGATGGAAAAGCAAGGACAACCCTGTCATGAAAACTTTCAGGAACATTTCTTTTTAGAGACAAGGTCTCACTATGATGCCCAGGCTGGCCTCAAACTCCCGGGCTCCAGCAAACTTCCCGCCTCACCCTCACCCTCCAACGTATCTAGAACTACAGCCCGCCCTCTCCCCACCCGCGCTCCCAAAGAACAGTTTTTAAACGTGAAAGCCACGATTATCATTTGCTTTTTGCTCTGCCCTTCATCGTCTGAATAAGAAACCTCGTAACTGCTTGCTTTGGGTTAAGTGAATTTGAAATATTATTATGGCATTTCCAATTTTCACAGAAGGATTTTGGCGATATCATAATCGTCACAAGGCCCCAAAGGGCCATCAAAGGTCAAGCAGGGAGGTCGGTTTCCTGGAGGGCTCATTGTGGGGTAAATGTCTTGAGGGGGCTGGTCAGATACCCCTTTCCCGTTTCCTGGAGCTCAGTGATAGTCTGCTGCCCACGCCCCGTCAGACAAGTGGCCTCAGTCCCCCACAACCCCTGCAGGTCTGGCGCCCCCCCTCCAATTCGCAAGGCTTCCCGGCCAGGCACGATCGCGATCAGCTTTGCCACACAACAGGTACAAGACCCGGCGGCAGGTACCGGGGTAGGCAAGTTGATTTCACAATGGCCGAGAAGGAGGAGCGGACCCACTTCGTAGTTTCTCGGAAGGCCAGCGGACTCGCCGGAAGAGCGGCTTACGAACCGGAAAAACTGCAAAGCCGAGTTCTCGGAGCGCATGAGCGGCGCCTTCCGCTTCTGGCTTTTGCGGTGGAGTGGATCCCTCCGCCAGTCACTGCATCCGGAAGCCGGATCTAACTTGCCCGCCCTCGTTCTGCCCCTGCGCGGACGTGACGTAGGCGGTCGCTGCCCTTGGCCTCCCGAGGCGCCGGCCGCTTGTGACGTAAGCCGCAGAATCGTCTGGGCTTAGTCCGTCTCTGTGGCTGCTTGCCTGAAACTTGTCTGAGCAAAAGTAATTTTGCCATTTCCTGAAACTTAAGTTAAACCTTTAAGCTCTCCATTTCCTAAAAGAGTAATACGCGGGCACCCCTCGCGCTAGTTCATCACCTTTTAACCTGGGAGTTGTGTTAATAGGAAGTAGCTGCAAAATGTGTTCACTGTCAGGTTTATTTGGAAGCTTTGGATTGTGTTCATGCGTTCTCTCAGCGTGTGAACTGCGAGAAAGTGGAGTGTCAGCCGTGTGAAATGACAACTTGGGATATGGAGGCTGGGAGGTGTAATGCCCATTCTGGCTTGATGAGTTTTGTTTGTTTTTTGAGGCGGAGTCTCGCTCTGTCAGGAAGCTGGGGTGCAGTGGCGTGATCTCGGCTCCCTGCATCCTCTGCCTCCTGGGTTCAAGCGATTCTCTTGCCTCAGCCTTCGGAGTAGCTGGGACTACAGGTGCCCGGCACCATACTCTTCTAATTTTTTTTTTTTTTTTTTTTAGTAGAGATGGGATTTCACCGTGTTAGCCAGGATGGTCTTGATCTCCTGACCTCGTGATCCACCCGCCTCGGCCTCCCAAAGTGTTGGGATTACAGGTATGAGCTACCGAGCCCGAACTAGCTTGATGAAATTAATGTAATTTTATTTTAATTTTCATTTGAATTACCCAGGAATAGCACCTTGAAAAGCCGGGCGTAAAAAGCAGTTAAAGAGCTTCGTTTTTTAAACTAAAGACCGAATAAAAATCTAAGTGCATTAGAAAATAAATAAACTTACAAGGGCTGAAGGTTTTGTCTGCAATTTACAGCTAATTAAGTAGGCACAAAGATTTCTGTGACTTGCCCAAGAGAGGTGGAGTTCGGGCCAACTGCTTTCACCAGGACACCACCATTGCCTGCCTGAATATGGCCGCCCTTAGGACCTGCTGTATCTGGCCGTTCAGGACCTCTTTTCTTGTCTTCCCCTCTCACTTGTCTTTTCTCGCCCTTTCATGTTTTTGGTTCCTTTCCTGTGTTCCCCTTATCTCCACTCCCCTCCCGCTTTGCTTCCTCTGTCTCTTTAACTTCTGTTTTCTTGATGGTGGAGCCAACCTTTTGCTTACAAGGCCATATAAGGAAATGGAATAATTTAAAAAATTTATTTTCATAAGGTTTGTTTTCTTGTCTTAAGCTTCTTTTTTAGGGAGTGAAAAAGTTCATATACAGATAGACATAAAACCTCCTCTGGTAAAAGCTGCCCTCTGTTTTCTGCCCCAGCTGTCCTGTGAAAGTAGGAGTGTGTGTGAATGGTGAAGCAAAGAGAAGGAGACATTGGGGTCAGTAGAAGAGGGTGTGCAGGGTGTAGGGAAGTTACTTACAACCAGAGAGCCTAGGTCCCTGGCTCATCCCTGTAATCCTAGCACTTTGGAAGGCTGAGGTGGAGGCCCCTTGGCACCACTGCACTCTAGCCTGGGCAACAGAGTAAGACCCAGTCTCCCATTCTCAAAACAAAGACAACAACAACAACAGAAACAGGAGAAACACCATCTATATAAGCAAAGAGGTACTTAAAATGTTGCAAAACTCAATCCAAATAACATGGCTGTGGATTCTACAAAATCTAGGAAACACATTCCCAATCATTGTACATTCATCTGTAATGCATTTCCGTAGACAATTTGTGTCTTTTAGGAGTAAATCTGTAGCTTTAGCTGACCCAGAATTAATCACAGGCTTTCATTGTCTATTCAATGACAAGGTATTATGAACTATTATGTGAAATAATGAAGTATCAGTGTTTTCAGATTTCATGGCCTTTTTGGTAGCGTTTTCAGTGCGGTGGCACCTGTTCCCAGTTCTGCCAGTGAATGTTGTTACCTTTGATCTACAGTTGGGAAGCTAAAACTCAGAAAGTTACTTGTCTAAGACTGTACACCTCCAAGAAGGCAGAACCGTTGCTATTTCCAATTTTCTAGTCTCCAAACGTGTAATAACTAATTTCCAATTTACAATGAATAATATAATTATTATAAATTAATACTAAAATACTGACCAAACTGTGCTCTCTTATTACCAATTTTTTTTTCTCTCTCTTTCTTTTGTGAAAGTCTCACTCTGTTGCCCAAGCTGGAGTGCAGTGGTGAGATCTCGGCTAACGGCAACCTACGCCTCCCGGGTTTAAGTGATTCTGGTGTGTCAGACTCCCCAGTAGCTGGGACTGCAGGTGGGTGCCACTACACCTGGCTAATTTTTGTATTTTTTTTTTTTTTTGAGTCGGAGTCTTCCTCTGTCACCAGGCTGGAGTGCAGTGGTGAGATCTTGGCTCACTGCAACCTCTACCTCCCTAGTTCAAGCGTTTCTCCTGCCTCAGCCTCCCGAGCAGCTAGGACTACAGGCATGCACCACCACACCCAGCTGATTTTTGTGTTTTTAGTGGAAACAGGGTTTTACCATGTTGGCCAGGATGGTCTCGATTTCTTGACCTTGTGATCTACCCGCCTTGACCTCCCAAACTGTTGGGATTACAGGCATGAGCCACCATGCCTGCCCCAATTTGTTTCTTTGGTGTTTGTAATTGGTCAACAATAACTTGCAGAAAGTGATTGGAACATATATTTTGATAAAGCATTTGAAGGTATTCCTGGTTTCATTTATGTTTCAGGCATCTATGTTGAAAGAAAATAAAATGCTGTGTATTCTGTAATTTAAAAATAACTGTTCATTTTGGTGACATTTGGTAGGTGGATAGTGAAAACAAAAGATGATACTCTCTATAATCTAAACATTTATGTTAGGATAGATTATTCCCATATCTATGTAATGATATATTCCTACCGTCACAAATCTACAAATCACAGAAGCAGTGTTATTTGATGTTCTCTTTTTCAAAAAATTCTACCTTCCAAGGTGGTGGTTCTTTGAGTTTTATAAGTGGACCATAAAGTAGTTGGAAACCTGGATGCCAGGATGGTAGAAACATGAAGCTTGCTTATTCCAAGGACAGTTTTATATATGTAAAGGACTTTATTATCCTTACTGTATACAGCATTTTAATGGGGAGGAGGAAGCAGGAGCATTGTTGGGGATTAATTTAATTTTGTAGTTTTGAAATACAAACAAATGATTGTAATAGTCTTTAAAATCAGCAGTAGTGTTGACATTTTTACTGCTAAAACTTTAGAACATACAGATGTGAAAGAATATCTTCACCAGAAAAGTACTAATCAACTCCTTGGGAAGCTTGAGAATACATTTTAACAACATCTGCACTCATGGGATAAAAGTTGAAATGAGAGCTCACAGGACAAGATTTATTAACCTTATCCTTCTGCCTTACCATGAAGACAGAAGCTCTCACAATTAAGCAGTTTGAACAGAAATACTAGCAAGGGATTGGTGTTTGTATGTTTACTCTGAAGCTGTAATAGAAAACCTCTAATGGGACAACATGTATTTGCATGTTTGCAAATAATGTTTTACTTCAGATGATTTAGAAAATATTTCATTCCAAAGTATTGTGAACTTTCAAACATCTATTCTGTAGATGATTGAAATATTTTGGATAATCTATTAATTCATATTGATACAATGTCTTTGACTCTCATACTCTGTTGCAGTTACTATTGCTACATAGCAAATTGGTCCAAATTAAGCATCTTGAAACAACCATTTTTTACTTTCATGGATTTTGGGGAAAGTCAGATCAGACATGACAGGAGTAGTTAATCTTCCCTTCTTGTGTTCTAAGGTCTCATCTCTCAAGCTGGGCTGGCTCAAAGACTAGAACCGCCGATGGGAACACTCACACCTGGCTGCCTTATGTGACTTGGTTTCCTTATAGCTAGTGATCTCAGGGTAGTCAGACCTTTTACAAGGCAGCTCAGGGTTTCAAGTGTGAGTCTTCTAGTGCTGCATTGCCTAAGATAATACCCAGCTTCAGTATCATGTCCACAGTGGTCTGTGGGTTGAAGCAGTCACAAGCCTGCCCATAGTCAAGAGGTGTGGCCATAGACCCTACCTCCTCCAGCTCTCCAGGAAGAGTATAAAAAAGACTTAGGACCATGTTTAAAAGCTGCCACTTACTCTATCCAACCCTCTCATACTCATACTCAACTCTGAATATTTTTCTTTAGATATTTTCCCAAAGTGTCTACATATTCATAAAACCCCTACATGTGGGCGAAGGCCAATTAAACTGTCATGGGATGATTTTTCTTTTTCATGGGAAGCAGATGGAATTAACAGACTGGCTGCTGTTTTTAAACATGTTATGCCAATATCTGTGTCCCTTCTGAGATGGGTTGTTTTTCTTCAGTGAGGGAGAACATGTAATCATTCCCTGTTGAAAGCACTTTTATTTAGAAATCATGCTTGCTTTTACTCTTTGTTATTTGGATATATATGTGTGTCTGGAAATAGACTGAAAAGAAACTTGCCTGTTGATATCTTAATAAAAGTAATTAAAACATTCCCAGGGCTGGGACTAGGGCAAGGTGAGTGAGGCATTTGCTTCAGCTATAAAATTTAAGGCTATGCCCAAAAACTCAGTAATCCAAATAAATATTTTCATTTAGTATTAAAGAAAATTAAACCTAATGCCAAGCAATCCGTAATAAAATATCAAAGTTTCAGATAAAGACAGTATATTATTTTCCTAGGGCTGCTGTAACAAAGTACCAAAAACTGGGTGGTTTAAAAGAACATACATTTCTTTTCTCACTGGGTGTGGCGGCTCACTCCTGTAATCCCAGCATGGGAGACTGAGGTGGGCAGATCACGAGGTTGGGAATTCGAGACTAGCCTGATCTACATGGTGAACCCCATCTCTACTAAAAATACAAAATAGCTGGGTGTGGTGGCGCATGCCTGTAATCCTAGCTACTCAGGAGGCTGAGGTAGGAGAATCTCTTGAACTCAGGAGGTGGAGGTTGCAGAGAGCCAAGATCATGCCACTGCACTCCAGCCTGGGTGACAGAGCCAGACTCCATCTCAAAATAAATAAATAAATAAATAAATAAATAAATAAATAAATAAATGAAAAGGAAAGAAAAGAACACACATTTCTTTTCTGTCAGTTCTGGAGGCCAGGGGCTCTCAGGAGGAAACCTCATGCCTCTCTCCTGGCTGTGGGTCATTGCTGGCAATCCTTGGTGTTTGTTGGCTTGTCTGCATTCATCTTCGCCTCCATTGTCACGAGTTCTTCCCTGTGTGTCTCTGTGTCCTCTCCTTTTCTTTTGAGGACACCAGTCACTGGACTTAGGGCCCATTCTAATCCACTATGACCTCATTTAAATAATTGTAGTCACAAAGACCCTGGTTCCAAATAAGATCACATTCTGAGGCTCTGGGTAGACATGAATTTTTTGGAGGCACTATGAACACTACAGACAGGATCAGTGTTACTGACTTTTCTTTTTCCTTAAGGTCCGATATGGCTGAGCATAGTAACCCCCAATCTGCCTCAGCTTCCAAAAACATGCTCACACATGTTACTGGAGTAGATACTAAATGTGTTTTGACTCAAATTAGACAATACATTACAAGATTGTTTTTTTAACAGCACAGGCTGGGTACTGCCAGGTGAGCTGCTGTTCTATCACTTCTGGAGCCTCAGACTGAGAAGTTCCATCCACTTACCTATTTCAGCTTCCACATGACTCCTAAATCTGTCTCTTTAGCCTCACTACTCTATGAATTCTAAATTCCTTTTTCCAATGGCTCCTGGACATTCCAACTTGTTAACCTAAAGGCATCTCAAATGTAACTTGTATTTCACTGAAGCATTTATGTCTTCTTGTCTTCTTCCCCATCTCCTTCATTGGCATGTTCATCTTCCCTGTCCCCTAAAACAAACCCTTGAGAGTCTCTGGTCTCTACCCCTTTCCCAGTACCTTGTCTGGTTCCACCTCAGAGACAATTCTGAATCACCTTCCTCTGCCATGATTCTCAACCTTTTCAGCAGGTATCATCTTGGGTATGGAGATGTTCCTACAGAATATGTTTATCATGATCTGCTTGGAAAATAAGAGTTGTGAATGTGTTACAGGTTTAAACATTAAATATATTTTGCCTTGGAAAATACAGTGAATTATAGATAATTTTGTCAGCATGACTTTGACATTGTATATGGCTTTATATAGAGAATATACATATACTCTATATTGTATATATAAACTATATATTTTATATACACATAAATTCTGTATATTTAGACACATACACACATACACGTACATATATAAAGAAAGAATGAGAGAGAGAGCATAAGCCTGGGCTTACATGATTTTGCCCTCAGCCTCAGAAAGGGATTACAGGCATGTACTACCACCCTCATTCTGGATGTTAATGTTTTGATGCTTTAGTATTACTAAACCTGGTCACCCAAAGCAAATTCCTCCTAGTCTCCTTTTTGCTGTGGTAGAAACTTTGCTCATCCTGAGGTTGCTGCTTCCCTGTGGCCCGCTCTAGTGTGGCAGTTCACAGACCTCCTACCCCTAGCTCTGAAGCAGAGTGGAAGTCCTCCCTTCACCTCCTGGTCACTTCTGGACTATTTTCCCCCCTCCACCCTATCCCTGCCCCAGATTTCAGTCTCACATTAGCAGATTGGCATACTCCATTCTTCCATAGTATAAACACTTATGAACCTCCTGAGTTCTTCTTCCTGTTTTTTCTTTGAAGAATTTTACGTTCAGGTTCACTGCCATTCTCTGAAGTGACACCTGATTTCAGCATCCAAGTAGGTGATCTTCAAGTAGCCAGGTTTCATGGCTCCTTGACTTCCCCTTTTCCAACAATTTTGTTCTCTTTTTATAGCAGCCATTCTACTCCCATGGACCTGCTTTAAACTGTGTCACACATCCAAGCCATCATCTCAGTCTTACTTTACTACTTCTAATCCTTTTTTAAAAAATTAATTTATATTTTTTATTTATACATAAATTTTTATTGATACATGTATTTTAATTTTAATTTTTATTTTATTATACTTTAAGTTCTGGGGTACATGTGCAGATCTTGCAGGATTGCTACATAGGTATACACATGCCATGGTGGTTTGCTGCATCCATCCCCCCATCACCTACATTAGGTATTTCTCCTAATGTTATCCCTTCTCAATCTCCCCACCCGCTGCTATCCCTCCCCTAGCCCCCTAACCCCTAACAGACCCCAGTGTATGATGTTCCCCTCCCTGTGTCCATGCGTTCTCATTGTTCAACACAAACTTATGAGAACATGCACTACCTCTAATCTTTGCAGCTCATTCTTCCTAGTTCTTTTCACCCCACATTATATTCTCACTATCCTCTTTACCTAGTTTAAATTCCACAGTCAGTCCTTGTAATCACTCCCTTGCATAACTCTCAGCTCCCAACTAAACCTGCCCAACATAATATAATTGCAGAAAGACACACAGCCATGCTGCCCGGGCTCACTCTAAATGACCTCAACCTTGAGTGGACCCTTAATTCTGTGTGGCAAGCACACATTTCCCTGGAACGTTCACATTCTCCTAGATAACCCTTCTGATAAACACACTCTTCTAGATACTTCTCTTCTTTCTTCAGACCTCTCATACCTCTCCCATCTTCACTCTGTCACTTTCCTTAAGAAAACAGAAGTGATCTGAACAGAACTCCGTGGCCCTCACCACTTGTCCACCCACCTTCTGCACCTGGGTCTACATACTCTGCATTCCCTTATGTTTCTGTGGGTGGACTGTCCGTGGGGGACCTATGGGTCCTAACTAAGGGCAGCCATTTCACTTGTGCGCAAGAGCTCTTCTTCTTTCATTTATTTAAGGTCATTAAAGCAGCAATTGTTCCCTCCTTCTATGTTACCAATTAATATCAATTGATTTTTTTGAGATAGGGTCTCACTCTGTCACCCAGGCTGGAGTGCAGTGGCACCATCTCAGTTCACTGCAGCCTTGACCTTCCAGGCTCAAGTGATTTTCCCACCTCAGCCTGCCTAGTAGCTGGGATTAGAGGTGCATGCCACCATACTTGGCTAATTTTTTAGATTATTTTTTTGTAGAGAAAGGGTTTTTCTGTGTTATCCAGGCTGGTCTAAAAACTCCTAGACTCAAGCAATTCCCCTGCCTTGGCTTCTCAAAGTACTTGAAATACAGGCCTGAGCCACTGCACCCAGCCAATTTTTTTTTTTTTTCCTTTTAAATTATCCAGCCTCAGATACAGAACAGTATTTCCCAGGTTATTTTCCAAGGTTTTTATACTCTTGGAAGTGTATGTGTAATGTTCCAGTACACATAGGAACTGGCAAAGATTTCATGACAAAGACATCAAAGGCAGTTGTAACAAAAACAAAAATTGACAAATGGACCTAGTTAAACTGAAGAGCTTCTGCACAGCAGAAGAAATTATCAGCAGAGTAAGCAGATAACCTTCAGAATGAGAGAAAATATTTGCAAACTATGTATTTGACAAAGGTCTAATATCCAGAATCTACAAGAACTTAAACAAATCAGCAAGCAAAAACCAAACAACCAGATCAAAAAGTGGGCAAAGAATATGAATAGACATTTTTCAAAAGAAGACATACACATAGCCAACAAGCATATAAAAAATGCTCATTATTATTAGTGATTAGAAAAATGCAAATCAAAATCACAATGAGATACCATCTCATACCAGTTAGAATACGCCATGGAATGCTATGCAGCCCTAAGAAGCAATGAGATCAAGTCCTTTGCAGGGAAATGGATGGAGCTGGAAGCCATTATCCTCAGCAAACCAATTCAGGAACAGAAAACCAAACACCACATGTTCTCAATCATAAGTGAGAGGTGAACGATGAGAACACGTGGACACAGGGTGGGGAAAAACACACACTGGGGGCTGTCAGAGTAGGGATGGGGCAGGGATAGCATTAGGAATAATAGGTAATGCATGCGGTGCTTAATATTTAGGTAATTGGTTGATAGGTGCAACAAACCACTGTGGCACACATTTACCTATGCATGTACCCCAAAATTTACCATAACAATTTAAAAAATTCCAAAGAAAAGTTTAAAAAATGTCAAAAAATAACAGATGCTGGCATGGTTGCAGAGAAAAGGGAACACGTATACATTGCTGGTGGGAATGTGAATTAGTTCAGCCATTGTGGAATGCAGTGTGGTGATCTCTCAAAGAATTCAAAACAGAATTACTCTTCAACCCAGCAATCTCATTATTGGGTATATACACAAAGAAATATAAATCATTCTGCTGTAAAGACACTGGCATATGTAGGTTGATCACAATATTATTCACAGTTGCAAAGACATGAAATCAACATATATGCTCATCAACAGTAGACTGCATAGAGAAAATGTACACATACACCATGAGATATTACACAGCCATAAAAAGAATGAGATCATGTCCTTTGCAGCAACATGAATGGATCTGGAGGCCATTCGCCTAAGGAACAGAAAATTAAATACTGCATGTTCTGACTTACAAGTGGGAACTAAACATTGAATGCGTATGGACACAAAGAAGGGTACACGAGAGACTGGGGCTTACTTGATGGGGGAAGGTGGGAGGAGAGTGGGGATCAAAAAGCTACCTACTGAGTACATGTAATTTACCTATGTAGCAAACCTGCACATGTACTCCTCAACCTAAAATAAATGTTAAAAAAATTAACAAAATATTTTCTAATGAATATTCCCAGTTCAGATTTCCTCAACTGTCACGGTAATGCCTTTGTAGTTAAAATTTTTTTTTAATGGAATCTCATTCTGTCGCCCAGACCAGAATGCAGGGTGAGATCTCAGCTCAAGAATCTCACTCCGTCGCCCAGACCAGAATGCAGTGGTGGAATCTCAGCTCACTGCAATCTTCATTTCCTGAGATCAAGTGATTCTCCTGCCTCAGCTTCTCAAGTAGCTGGGATTACAGATGCTCTCCACCACACCTAGTGAATTTTTTTGTATTTTTAGTAGAGATGGAGTTTCACCATGTTGGCCAGGCTGATCTTGAACTCCTGACCTCAAGTGATCTACCTGTCTCAGCCGCCCAAAGTGGTAGGATTATAGATGTGAGCCACCGCACCTGGCCTAAAAATGCTTAATCCATGATTTTATCAAAGATTATACATTATCTTGTTTTTGAAATTTGCTTTGTTTTTTATGTACCTATCACTAATTCATGCCCATAATTCCCAAGGGAAGAGTGAACTCCTTTCTCAGCAAGGTCAAATCAATGAGAAAATCTATTAGTTCTACTTGTTTTTTGGAAATGCGCCTCCCACAAGTCTTCTGTGTATGAAGAAGTTAATACACAGTTTAACTGCATAGTTTCCTCTTGCACAGTTTCCTCTTGACACTTGGCTTCACACTTTGTCACCCTCCTAGGTTAGAGTCCATGTGTTCTGGATTCCAGGTCTTCTGCCTTGATTTGTTACTCTTTTGTTTTGGTAAAAAATATCCTTTGGTAGCTTCTTGCAGGAGGGTGCATTGGAGGTAAATTTTTTGAGAATGTACCTGTCTCAAAATACCTCTATTCTATCCTCATACTCAATTGGGTAAATTTTTTGAGAATGTACATGCCTCAAAATACCTCTATTCTACACTCACACTCAATTGGGGTATAGAATTCTAGTTGTAAATGTAACTTACTCTTAACATTTCCCAGGTATTGTTCTGTTGACTTCTAGTTTCCAATGTGGGTTAGACATCCAATACATACTTTTTTTTTTAACTTTTTCTTTTTTTTTTTTTTTTTTTTGAGATGATGTGTCTAGCTCTGTTGCCCAGGCTGGAGTGCAGTGGCATGATCTCAGGTCACTGCAACCGTTTCCTCCTGGGCTCAAGCAATTCTCCTGCCCCAGCCTCCTGAGTAGCTGGAGTGCAGTGGTGTGATCTCAGCTCATTGCAAACTCCGCCTCCCAGGTCCCCCAGTTCAAGATATTCTCCTGCCTCAGCCGCCCTCATTATAGGTGAGTACCACCATGCCCAGCTAATTTTTGTATTTTTTGTAGAGATAGGGTTTCACCATATTGGCTAGGCTGGTCTTGAACTCCAGGGCCCAAGCAATCTACCTGCCTTGGCCTCCCAGAGTGCTGGGATTATAGGCATAAGCCACCATGCCCAGCTGTCTTCTAATCTTTCTATTGAAGTTTTCATTCTGGTTTTATTTTATTTTTTATTTATAATTAAAAAAATATGGAATGCTTCACGAATTTGCATGTCATCCTTGCACAGGGGCCGTGCTAATCTCTGTATCGTTCCAATTTTAGTATATGTGCTGCCGAAGTGAACACCATTCTTGATATGTTTTTAATTTCCAAGAGCCTCCTTCTCATTCTCTGATTGTTTATTTTGTTAAAACAAGCAAACAAACAACAACAACAAAAATCTGGGCACAGTGGCACATGCCTGTAGTCCAAGCTATTCAGGAGGCTCAGGCGGGAAGATCTTTTGAGTCTAGAAGTCCAAGGCCAGGCTGGGCAACACAGCGAGAGCCTGCCTCTAAAACAACAACAACAACAAACTCTTTGTGATAGCACTTTTCAATGTTTCATGGGTCCAACAGCTTTTCTTATTCTTCAGAGGATACTAATTACAGTTTATTTGAAATTTTTTTCTTTTGTCTCTGTTTCCTCTAAGTTCTGCCACCCCCACTTTTTGCTTTGGGATATGCCTCTTATGTTGGAGGCTTTCCTATAATGTCTGTTGATCTTTGGTTGTCTGTTTATATTTAAGACTGAGGATGGAAAGCCGACTGTGGTGGGAAGTGGGGAATCCTGGTGAATAGTAAGCTTCTCTGGAGGATTAACAAGTGAGGAGCAAGCCAATTTCTGGCAGGCTTGCCACATGTTAGTATCCTAGTAGGATCTATTGATCACTCGTTTTGTAAGGGGTAGATTTGTGGGAAATGAGGGGAGAAAAGGCTGGGAGGTCTTGCAGGCCAGTATGCAGATTTCCTCAATTTTATTATCTTTTCAGTTCACCCTGCCTCCTGCTTTTCCAGGCCCCTGGAAGAACTTTTGATCTCTGACTCCCAGGGTTCTGAGGTGGAGTAGCTGGCTTCTTGCTGGTCTTCCCTCTGTTGGTATGTGGGTTTCAGTGTTTTTCTAGTCAGTCACACTCAGCCAACGGCTGCCAACGTCCTGAAACTGTGATTTGATCTGCTGTTGTTTTCTTCTTCCACTCTTTATTTCCATGTGGATTTATAACTTTTACTTTCCTCTTCTGTCTTTTGAGAGAGCGTCGGAATGGAGTGGAGACAAAAGCTCATGTTCATTTTTCCGTCTTACTAATCAATTTGTTATTATGCTTTTCAGATAATTCATGGTTTTCCTTTAGAAGAAGTCTTCTTCAATCACATGTATAGTTAAATACACCATACTTTATTTTATCATGGGAATAAATTCTTGACTAGTTAAAAGATACTTAGCATGTGTTAGGGTCATCTAGTGGACAAGTTGAATTCAGCATCATAGGCTTTGACTAAAGAGAAACCTCCTGAAACCTATAAAAAGAGCTAGAAAGTGTCACTATATTCTTTTTGTCTCTGCAAAATCTTCTCATATAGAAGAGTATGTTCTCTACTATATGGAAAGAACACACATACACATTTATTTTGTGGTTTATTTTAGTATCTATTTCATTTCATCTTCCTGGCTATCTTAAAATCTTACTGTTGTAATTTAAGATGTTTTGCCCTTAATACCCTTGTGGGAGATGAAAAAAATAACTGACTAGACTGTTCTCCTTTGTTTGTAGCAGCTTTTAAAATTATTATTATTCGATAGGGATTAGATTCGATTCTGTTCTCCTCTGGGATGTTTTACTAGTCCACGACTGGCCATTCTGAGGAATTAATTGAAAAGGAAATGGTAGCTGTGATTAGATTGCTGGACCCAGTAAAAAGGTAGCGGCTGAGAGGTATCCATGGCCAACTGAGACAAGCTGCCAGTGAATTATGCTGCTCTGTGCTTATCAAGACTTCATGTTGCACAGAAATGGATTGAAAAGATGTAAGTTATTCAGTCTCTCAATATTACCCTCAGTAATTTACTTAAAAAAAGAACAAAACTGATCTGAAGACAATTTCAGTCAGGAATTTAAAATTACTAGTCTCTTTTTGTAACTCCAAAAGGATTTTATGTCTGTCACTACAAAACCTGCTGTGGATATTCCTAAGCCTCAATTCGGCCAACTACTGAGAATTCCCACAGCATGAAAATATATAAATCGCCAGTGCTTGGGCTAAATGCAAACCAATTAAGGTTTTAAATAGCTGAAGTGTGAGCCAAAGCCTGCTACATAATTTCAATGCCATCTAGTGGACAAATGTCATCTTTAGTCCTCATTCAAAACACTTTTGGTGTCTTATAGTATTTTTCTTAGGATGATATACCAAATAGTTTTGAGTTAAGCATATATGTCATCAGCTTATATGGCTATAAAACAGAATTGTTGCTTGGTTTGAGTAACATGCCATCAAATAGTACCCTTAGTCCAGGCACAGTGGCTCAAACCTGTAATCCCAGCACTTTGGGAGGCCGAGGCAGGTGGATCACTTGAAGCTAGGAGTTCAAGACCAGCCTGGCCAACATGGTGAAACCCCATCTCTACTAAAAATACAAAAAACTTGCCGGGCATGGTGGTGCAAACCTGTAGTCCCTGCTACTCAGGAGGCTGAGGTGGGAGAATCGCTTGAACCTGGGAGGCAGGGGTTGCAGTGAGCTGAAATTGCACCACTGCACTCCAATCTGGGCAACAGAACAAGACCCTGTCTCAAAACAAACCAAACAAACAAAAAACCCAAATAACACCCATAGTTATAATTTACTATTTTGTCATTGAAAAATTAAAAGTATATATGTAATGTTAGGAAACTAGTATAGGACCATATTTAATCATTGACAGACAGAGAATTTAAAGGATAAGCCTTCAGTCTTAGCAAATGAAAGACCTGTGAGGGAGACATATCATTTGTCCATAAGTTAAGTGCCATGGACAAACACATTAGTATTATTATAATAATAGTGACCTTGAGAGCAGCAGCCAACATAGTTAAAGGCTTATATGCCAGGTACTGTTCTGCATGCTCTGCTTGTATTAACTCATTTGATCTTCACAGTAACCTAATGAGGTAGGTACTATTGTTGCACCCATTTTATAGACAAATTGAGGCACAGAGTGGTTAAATTTCATACACACTAGAGAGAGGCCGAATAGGAATTGGAGCATTTGTAGTATCCTTTGGTTTTTACTGGCTTGGATTTGGGGTAGTGCTTTTGTAGAAAGATCCACAAAGAATCATGAAAGACCCTTTAATATAATCAGGACACAGTCAGCGCTTGATCATCCTATGCCAATGCTCTAGGCAGAGTATGGGAATGTTGGCTCAAGGATGAGGCTGTGCAAACAAGGCTCTCTGTGGGTCCCTGACCAGAACAGCTTTGGTTAGACCTACTTGCTCTTCTGGCTCTGTGGGGGTAAATCACCCCTGGAGAATTGAGAGTGGATTTTGCTTTTGTATAATTGTGGTCTGGGGTTATTTGTAATCTCCTTCTCTCTCTATTTAGATCATAGAGTTGATTGATTTGAGTGTAACCAAACTAGCTGTGGTCATTCAATAAATAGAACATCATTAAGCATTTTTCTTCTTGCTGGTCACAGATAACGGTTCTGTTCTTTCACTTTGGACATGTGATCATTTAAAGCCTTAAGGATAAGAAATTAGGTTACTATCTCACATAGGGATTTGTTGATTTTATTGTATTGTATTTTATCATATTGTATTTATTTATTTTGGGACCGAGTCTCACTCTGTTGCCCAGGTTGGAGTGGAGTGGTGCAATCACGGGCCACTGCAGGCTTGACCTCCCAGACTCAAGTTATCCTCACATCTCAGCCTTCGAAGTAGCTGGGACTACAGGTGTTTGCCACCACACCTGGCTAGTTTAAAAAACAACAACAACAACAACAAAAAACATTTGTAGAGACAGTACTTGCTATGTTGCCTAGGCTGGTCTTGAACTCCTGGGCTTAAGTGATCCTCCCATCTTGCCCTCCCAAAGTCCTGGGATTACAGGCATCAACTACTGCATCTGGCCTGCTTTATTAGTTTTCGTGAGCCTCACACACAGTTTTCAAGGTCAATAACTGGTTTATTATCCTCAATTTACAGATAAGCAAACTAAGACTCAGGAAGTTTAAGTGGTTGGCCCAAATTCACATGATATATGGCTATAGAAGTAAGACTAGAACTTAGGCATTTCACTGAATTTGTTACACACACACACACACACACACACACACACACAGACACACAGACACACATGCACACTCATTTTTCTAGGTTTATAGTATTAATATGTATATATGTATAAATGACAATGACAATTGAGTATTTAAACATTTTAAGATGACCTGATGTGAAAATGAAAATTATGCTAATTCCACTTTTTAAAAACAAACACTGAGTTTCACTCAGTTACAGGCTGGAATGCAGTGGCATGATCATAGAGTTGTAACCTTCAACTCCTGGGCTCAAGTGATCCTCCTACCTCAGCCTCCATGTAGCCTCCTGAGTAGCTGGGACTACAGGTGCATGCCACAATGCCCTACTAATTTTTAAAATTTTTTGTAGAAATGAGCCTCTAATTTTAATTTTTTCATCCATTTTGTACTTCCTCAGGTACTATTAAACTATTAAAAGATTTTCAATAGGACAGATACTCAAATCATCTATATAATATAGGTAATTTAAATATTTTACTGACTAAAAGACAGAATCTAGGTAATCTTTCAAGGCTTACTCTAGCCTTCTAGTTCTATTAGTTCTTAATTTAAAAAGTTTCTTAAGGATTTCTTTTTATAAGATGACATACCTTTACAGCAGTTTTACAAGCTCATCATGCTTCATACAATTTATCCAGAAGGAGGCAGCATTTTACTATTAAATTGATGCTTCTCCAAAGGTTTCAAATTGTTTTGTTTTGTTTTTCAAAGATATAAAATATCTAAATACACACATCCCAAAACCTTTCAGGGCAAAGATTCCTGAATATCATTAGAGCTTTGCATGTTGCCACAACTGTGAAATCCAAATTATCCTCAGATAAAATGTGTCTAAAATTACAAATAGCACAGATAGTAGCCAAATTCGTTGGCAGAAACCCTTTTTGCAAAAGATACTGATCAAAATAATTTAGAGTTGAACAGAAGATGGAGTAGAAAGAAGGGAAAATGAATCATTCAAATGTTGCTAACTTGTAGAAAATAAATACTTGGTTAATAAGAGATCAACTTTTGGAAAAAAAATTTTGATTCACTCAGAAACAAGGATAATGAATTAGTTTTAATCATCTACCTAGATTCATAAATGGGACTTGCTCTTTCTTTCATTGTTTTTATTGAATCACAAGATCTTTAGAGGGAAACTTGAAATTCCCTGTGGCATATTTCAGTGATTGCTGGTCAGAACTCATTTTATTCATCACAAAAAATGAGAGTCTATCTGCTTTTAGAGGATTAGAAAGAAGGGAATTCCACCATGATAGGGGAAATTAAGTTATGAGAATAACAGATGGCAGAGGGGTTTTTTTCTGTTGCCCTTGTTTGACACAGAACCCAGAGCTAAAAACAGTAATTGGGGTTTGACACTTTCTCCCGAGTATTCCTAAAGGGCTAAAGAACTAGCCACCAGTCTCCACCCACTTCCCCTGTCCCTTAACAACTTGTCCTTGGGAAATAGGTAGAGTGGAGTGATTTCCCCCACTGCCATCTCTAAGGGGCTGCTTACCACTCCCATTTCCAAGTGAAGAAAGAGACTGTCCCCACTGTGACCTCTTCTTAAACATAAGGTTTGCTTAGCTATTCATTCTGCTAGAGCAGAGAAGATGCAAACTAGGAGAGATGGCTGGTCAGAGAGAAGAGGCTGTGGTGGAACGGTCAGCTTGCCTACCCATTATGTGGTATGCCCAGGTTATGGGAAATTCCTTAGGGCAAGAGGACATATGGAAGGCAGGTGCCTTTGACCCAGCTTGCTGTAAACCTCCTCCGTTCCCAGGACTGTGCAGCATGATTTTGGGTTTATTACTGGGGATAGTTGAGGGAGTGGATGGGAGAGACTCAGCCATAGCATACTCTTCCATATGGGGGTGTGCAGTGGGAAGACACCCCCAGGGTCCTCTGGCTTGCACATGTGCTCTCAAGAGGTGGACTTGAGAGGCTGGCACTCACACTCAGGGTTCTCTGGAGAAGCAGAACATCGGGTAGAGTGAGAGCCACAGCTGAGCCTGTTGGGTGGAGAGACCTTGTCCCTTTCTTTCTCACTCTTCCTGACTAAAATACTCAAGGAGCAGGGCCTAGGAGAGGGAGGAGGAATATCTCAGAGCCTGCATTCCCCCAACCCATTTCAGTTCAAGCAGCGAGGGTCCTGACTCAAACCTTCTCTGGAGTGGGAGGAGACGGAGTTAAATAGAGTTTGAAATTGAAGTTTAGATTTTTTTTTTTTTTTAAATAACCAAAAGTGAATAGAAAGTGATGCAGTTTTGGCCAGTGGCAGTAGCTGATGTTTGTAATTCCAGCATTTTGGGAGGCCAAGGTGAATGTATTGCTTGAGTTCAGGAGTCCAAGACCAGGTTGGACAACATGGTGAAACCCTGTCTCTACAAAAAAAATACAAAAATTAGTCAGATGTGGTGGCACGCATCAGTGTTCCCAGCTACTTGAGAGGCGGAGGTGGGAGAATCACTTGAACTCGGAGGTCGACAGTGCAGTGCACCGTGTTCATGCCACTGCACTTCAGCCTGGGTAACAGAGCAAGAAGACTCTGTCTCAAAACAAAACAAAACAAAACAAAACAAAACAAAACAAAAAACAGTGATGCAATCTGTGCAGAATGCCATGGAGAGATGGAAAAGGGAAATACGGAATTTGGGTAAAGGATTAGGAAAAAGTTGAACAATTTCATATTTATGCCCCCGTAAGTAAAGCTGAATTGGCTATATAAGTATGTAATGGTAATGTGATTTAAACACTAATATAATATTTATTTTTCCTAATTCCCGTTCTTCCTCCACCCTACATCATTAAGGCTTATTTACCAGGGAAGGAAAGGACAGTGTCAAATAAGTTCTTAAGGAAATCAAGATGATCAGTGTTTCTTAACTAGCGGAAAGAGAAAATAGATAACCCTTTTAGTTTTTAGGAAGCTGTGTGTGTGGCAGGTGGTAGGTGGGAAGGAGAGACATTACACGTTACACACACACACACACACACATACTCTCAGACTCTATACCCAGGACAGGGAGAGGAAGGAAGGTATAAGGGGAGAAACAGGGAATATATGGTCAAATAAGTGGACCCTGATTTGCTCCTCATACCTTCATGGCCAAAGGACAGATGAGTTTTGAAAAAGGTCTTTTGAAACCTTTCCAGAGTAAAGAGGTTTGTTTCTAGTTTCCCTAGATAAAAGCTAGGAAAACTTCAGTCTTTCAGGAGAATCACAGTGTCTAATATGGAACCACACAGGCAGTGAATTAGACATGGCTGCAGGTAGCATCTAAACCAGGCGTCCCCAAACTTTTTACACAGGGGGCCAGTTCACTGTCCCTTAGACCGTTGGAGGGCCACCACATACTGTGCTCCTCTCACTGACCACCAATGAAAGAGGTGCCCCTTCCTGAAGTGCGGCGGGGGGCCGGATAAATGGCCTCAGGGGGCCACATGTGGCCCGCGGGCCGTAGTTTGGGGATGCCTGATCTAAGCAGAGACAATGTCAAATATGGAGCTCCAGAATCATGAATCATCAGAAAAATGCAAATCAAAACCATGATGAGACACCTTCTCACCCCAGTCAGAGTAGCTATAATTTAAAAGTCCAAAAATAACAGATGTTGGCAAGGTTGCAGAGAAAAGGGAACACTTATGCACTGTTGGTAGGATAGTAAATTAGTTCAGACCCTCGAGTTTGGAGATTTCTCAAAGAACTGAAAACAAAACCACCATTTGACCCAGCTATGCCTTTCCTTGGTATATTTCTAAATAAAAATAAATGGTCCTATCAAAATGATACCGGCGTTCATATGTTTATCATAGCTCTATTTACAATAGCAATGACATGGAATCAATCCAGGTTCTCATCAATGGTGGATTAGATTAAAAAATGTGTGGTGTGTGTCCAGGCTGTTAAAAAAAAAAAAAAGACAAAAATAAAAAATGTGGTAACTATACACCGTGGAATACTATGCAGCCATAAAAAGAATGAAATCATGTCCTTTGTAGCAACATGGATGTAGCTGGAGGCCATTATTCTAAGTGAATTAACACAGGAACAAAAAACCAAATATTCTCACTTATAACTGAAAGCTAAACACTGGGTACACAAGAACACAAAGATGGGAACAGTGAACAGTGGAGATCCCAAAGTGGGGGACAGAAGGAGTAGGGCAAATGTTGAAAAGCTGCCTATCAGGTACTATGTACACCACTTAGTGACGGGAGCATTAGAAGCCCAAACCTTAGCATCATGCGATATTCCCATGTAACAAACCTGCACATGTACCCCTTGCATCTAAAATAAAATTTTTTTCAAAAGAGAAACTTTTGGAGGTGTTGACCATATTCACTGTTTTTACTGTGGTGATGATTTCATGGGTATATACATATGTCAAAACTTTTTAAATCGTGCAGTTGAAATACATGCAGTTTAAGGTATGTCAGTTATAACTTATAAATCTAGGGGTTTTATCCCCCAAAGGACTAAACTTCTGATACATACAATAAGATGGCTGCATCTCAAAATGCTAAAGGAAAAAACAGCAAGACACAAAAGGCTATAAATGATACGATTCTACTTATATATTCTATATTATTGTGGAAAAGCCAACGTTACACAACACTGCAGAAATCAGATCAGTGGTTGCTTGGGGAGTAGTGGCAGGCACTAACTGCAAAAGGGCACAGGGAATTTGAGGGGTGGGGGATGCAGAAATACTCTGTATTTTCACTGTGGTAATGGTTACACAACTACATATATTTGTCAAGACAAAACATGCATGAAAAGGGATTTTACTGAATGTAGGTTATATTTCAATAAACCTGACAAAAAAAAAAATGCAGCTATACAGCCCCAAGAATCTGTTGGCTTTTGTGATGTGGAAGGATCCTGAAATTCTTACATTCTGCTGTGGGAATTGAAACCAGAGGCCTTCAACCAGGGCTCTGGGAGCAACATGTGGGTAAGATGCCCTGTGCCCCAAAAGCTCTGCAGTGCAAGCATGCCAGGGGCTGTTGGAAGAAGTGGAAGTAGAGTCAGAGGATTTGCTGGGCGAGCCTGGATGAAAGTGGAGCCAGTTAATAGGGGCAAGGACTTCTGAGACCCCTGCTTTGCCAAAAAAGCTGACCACAGATGTCACCAGCAGGGTGTTACCAGGTAGTGCAGGTAATATGTCTAAGGAGGCCAGCCCTGGGGTCAATTGTCTCCCTCAGCTGCCCCCAGAAACATGTAATCTCTCTTCTACTCTCAGATCCCCATTTTGTGAGGGAGCAGGGAGGAACAGGAAAGACAAACCTCAGAGAGTATTTGGACTTTGAACAGACTGTATAGTGATCTGGAAAAGGCAGTTTAAAGCAAGGTAACTGACTTTTTTTTTAGAAGGAGTTTTGCTCTGTCAACCCGGGCTGGAGTGCAGTGGCGCAATCTTGGCTCACTGAAGGTTCCACTTCCCGGGTTCAAGTGATTCTCCTGCCTCAGCCTCCCAAGTAGCTGGGATTACAGGCTTGCACCACCATACCTGGCTAATTAAAAAAAAATTTTTTAGAGAGTAATTTTGCCTTGTCAAGGGTGGTCTCGAACTCCTGGCTTCAGGTGATCCTCCCACCTCAGCCTCACAGGCTTGAGCCACTCTACTTGGCCATTGACTCTTGTTCTTTTTCATTTTTGAGACAGAGTCTTGCTTTGTCGCCCAGGCTGGAGTGTGGTGTCGTGATTTCAGCTCACTGCAACCTGTGCTTCCTGAGTTCAAGCAATTCACCTGCTTCAGGCTTCCAAGTAGCTAGGATTACAGATGTGGTCTTGAACTCCTGACCTCAGGTGATCCACCCTACTCAGCCACCGAAACTGCTGGGATTATAGGCATGAGCCACTGCATCTGGCTGGCCATTTACTCTTAACCAGTAAGTTCATACCTTTCCTATCCCACACTATTGTGCCACCTCCAAAAGTGGGAATGGGGATTTTTGAGGAAGTTTGTATCAATTAGAGAAAGGCAAGAGTTTGAACCAGTACCCCAGCCTCCCAAAGTACTGAGATGATAAACTTGAGCCATGGCACCTGACCCTTAGGATTTTTTTTGATATTCTATTTTCAATGTAAACTTTTAGTGAATATTTAGAAGTTTAGATTATTAAAAAGTTTAGTGTATGTGTATACTTAAAATGACAGAACTTTAAGTCTATCATACATGTCTATTTTGGTTGATTATGTGTCTAGTGAGGCATAATACACAAAATGATGAACATTCCATTTAACTGTGTAGGACAAACTGGGAATTCTGAAAGATTAAATTTCAGTAGAAGACAATGGGAAGATTCTATTTAACTAAGAGGAGATGAGAAGTAAATAAGCTTATCATTTTCTGGAAAAAAGTAAAGAAGGATTTTTATTTTCTGGGTAGAAAAGTAGGGCAAACAGTTTCAGAATTTCTAAAATACATTGCCTTTATGACTTGAATTTTATGGTCCTCTTTAAGGCTTGAAAATAGTATTTGCAAAAACTGATTGGATTATTTATACCGAGGGCATCTTTCATAGTTAAAGGCTACCTGGAGATATGCCCTGTGATGTTTGAGAATAGTATAAAACACTTCAATACTCATAATCTCAGGCACAACTTGTAGATCTAGTTAAAGGGATTCCTTCATGCTATAATGAATTTTTTTTGAAAACATAAAAGATATTTTGACATATCAAGTATATTATTTTATTTTTGACCAAAAGGATAGAAAAGTAAGGCCATGCCTCAGAATGTGTTAGAAGTAAAAAATATTGTGAAAATTTGAGCTAATTATTGAGATAATTCAAATATAAAAGTTTGAATTATTCATTAGAGGTAAAGTAAGTTTGTGTTGAATCCTTTATTGAATTGACTTTGTTCTCTTAATGGAGAATTAGCCTCAAAACTAGGAAGTGATAAGATTAGAAATAATGTGGGGTCTCTTTTCTGATTTGTTTGTATGCATCATTTTAGTGGCAAATTATTTATTTGATGCTTAGTTGAAGGGTACCTAGCCATTAGGAAATGTTCTCATTCCTGGTTCATTTATTTTAATATTTTTGACTTTTGCCTTATTTTCTTTCATTAATTCATTTGTTTTCATTAATTCTTGTTTAAAATGGAAACAGAATGATCCAGAATAAGCTTTAGTTCTCAAGTTTGCCCTCTTACTTTCTGTCAGTGATCTCATTAATCATGATGTAATCCTTGGTGAGAGAGGACTAGAGATATGCATTGCGAAAGAAAATGGAAAGAGGAGGGCACAGAAGGAAGATGGTGTGGATTCAGTCTCCAATGCCACTGTGATTATATCAGACTCAGTAAAATTAACATGCCCACGCTCAGCTCATGCACATCTAGTGGCATACATTTGTCAACACCCAACACCACAAAATCATTAAAAATCAAATCAAAAAGGATAAATTATCATCCCCAACAATACGACACAGGTACGGTTTAGTCCTCTTCTCTCTTATGATATACAGTTGTGTCTTTCCATCACTGTAAGCAGACCAGAAGTGACATCACATTTGAGGTGCAATCAATATAATTAATCAGCTTGGAGGTAAGACATATTGGTTCTCAAGAACTGGGCCTGAGGTCAGGGGAGAGCAATCTTGTAAGTGCAGAAGAAAGGACCATCAAACGGTACACCTTGGGGTCCTCACCTTTCCAATAAATCACATCATAGCACACCTACCATGACAGTATTTCACATTTTCAAAACAATTTTGGTCTAAGAATCTTGGGCGTTTTTAAAGAAATAGCACTGCTATTATAGTTTTTTTTTTTTTCATGTAAGTGGAAATAGTGGATTTCTACGGGATAAAAGCAACAGGGCAATGCATCTAGTGTTGTTTAGTGCTAGATGAGGCTGGTAGTTGGTATGAAGTATAAAAATCATGGGAGATGTTTCTAATGACATTAACCAAAATAAGTGTGGAAAAATGATTTCAGCAAGTCTTTATTTTATTTGTGGATCACATTTGCCTTTGTAAAACCTCCAAATTCTTGTATCTCTTTAAACCTGATCTTAGGAATGTTGTTGAACCAAATTTGTGAATTTCAGACAGCCTACGGCCTTTTCCAGAGATATTTACAGTTTAAGCCCCTTTTTTAAAGAAAAAGAAAAAGAAAAAGACAAGCTTTATCCTCAGTAAATGGAATTTCAAAGTCAAAAGAGGCTTAGAAAGAACCTTTTTATTTCGAAGTAGAGGGTCTTTTGTAGTACACTCTTCTTTGCTTCATCTCTAAGTATGAATGTCTTTTGTCTTTATATATATATTTAAATAAGTTAGGTACAAAAGTTCTGAGAAAGTCCCACTTGATTAAGTGGAAATTTGTCAATTAACTTTCAGGTGGTCATGCTATTAAAACAGTCTTCTGGGTATATGCTGACATAAGCTAAGAAGTTTTCACTGGACCACTTTATTTATTTTTATTTTTATTTTTGTGATGGAGTCTCACTCTGTTGCCCAGGCTGGAGTGCAGTGGTGTGATCTCAGCTCATTGCAGCCTCCACCTTCCTGGTTCCAGTGATTCTCCTGTCTAAGCCTTCCAAGGAACTGGGACTACAGGTGCACACCACCATGCCCAGCTAATTTTTGTATTTTTAGTGGAGATGGGGTTTCACCATGTAGGCCAGGCTGGTCTCAAACTCCTGACCTCAAGTGAACCTCCCACCTTGGCCTCCACCTCAGCCTCCCAAAGTGCTGGGATTACAGGTATGAGCCATCACGCCTGGCCTTGTTTTTTTTTTTTTTTTTTTTTCTTTAAGGCAGAGTCTCACCATATTGCTCTGGCTGAACTTGAACTCCTGGGTTCAAATGACCCTCCCACCTCAGCCTCCCGAGTAGCTGGAATTACATGTATGTGCCACTGTGCCTAGCTCAATAGCATGTGTGTTTAACTGAGTTAGTAACACAGTTCCTTTCTACTACCTCCACTCTAAGAGTATTGTGAGAGATTTTTAATTAAAGGAAAAAGTAGCAAATCTGAAAAATAGAACATACGAAACATCTGGTTTTAAAAGAATGACTCTATTATGTCTGTGAAACATCGTCTATATTCTCTTTGATAAAATAAAAAAAATATGTGGTTGAAGACAATAGCAGGTTCATGTTTTTATGATTGCATATCTCAAAATAAAAAATAAAAACTCATTAAGTTTGTTACAAGGACTTGGCAGTTTTAATGTGTTTTACTCTTATTAACAAGGACAAATATATTGAGTTAAAATTTGATATCAAACCTATATCCTATAGGATTTAAAATAAACCCATCCAGGTGACACATAGGTATGACACAGGATTCCAAGTATATCAGATGACATAAGGCAGGATTCCAAGTATATCAGATGTACCTATTTGTATATTTTATATATTAAAACATGGATTTGTGTTTCAGAAGTCTAAGGCTTTGGCTTGGTTTTAAGAGTCTAATATTTTAATGTCCCATTAAGATCCTTTCAAAAAAAAAATCATTTGTTTACTATTTCAAAGACTTTACTTCTCTACTTCTGCCAGCCCTGGAAATATTCACCCTTGATTTTTTTCCCTTTGGTCACAACCTTTTCTCCTTCAACCTCCTGTTTTTATCACATCCTTCAAAATGATTCTTTTCATTCTGCCTTGGCATTTTTCCATGCACCTGTTGTGACTCACTCCTTACTTAGGGGCTTCAGTTGGAACCGCATCTGGGCTAGAACTTGTCCTTAAGAATGCCTATTTAGAAATGTGAACAGCTTTAATCTCATTGTGATGTCCTTCCCTCTGTCACTTCCCTGATCTTCCAGTCTGTTGGCTTTTAATTTCCTTTTTCTCTTTTTGAGACAGGCTCTCACTCTGTCTCTCAGGCTGGAGTGCAGTGGCACAATCTCAGCTCACTGCAAACTCCACCTCCCAGGTCCAAGTGATTCCCCTGCCTCAGCCTCCCACATACTGGGATTTCAGGTGCACACCACCAAGCCCAGCTAATTTTTATATTTTTAGTAGAGACGGGGTTTCACCATGTTGTCCAGGCTGGTCTTGAACTACTGATCTCAGGTAATTTGCCCACCTTGGCTTCCCAAAGTGCTGGGGTTACAGGCGTGAGCTGTAATACATACAAATGAGTATGTATGCATATATGTGCATGTTGGTATGTGTGTATATGTGTATATGTATTCTTTGTATATATGTGTGTCTGTGTATATATGTGTGCATATACATGTATGCATGTGTATGTGTCTATGAAATACTGAGATACAGAAGCTGAATAACTTTCACAAAGTCACATAGCCAATATAAGCCATAAACCAGAGATAGTTTTTTTTTTTTTTTTTTTTTTTTTTTGAGACGGAGTTTCACTCTTGTTACCCAGGCTGGAGTGCAATGGTGCGATCTTGGCTCACCGCAACCTCCGCCTCCTGGGTTCAGGCAATTCTCCTCCCTCAGCCTCCTGAGTAGCTGGGACTACAGGCACGTGCCACCATGCCCAGCTAATGTTTTGTCTTTTTAGTAGAGACGGGGTTTCACCATGCTGACCAGGATGGTCTCGATCTCTTGACCTTGTGATCCACCCGCCTCGGCCTCCCAAAGTGCTGGGACAGGCTTGAGCCACCGCGCCCGGCTAGAGATAGTTTTTGAACTCAGATATCTGACTTCTAAGTCGATACTCTTAGCCACTAGGTTATATTGCCTCTTGCTGTATTTTAATTGTTGGTTAACTTCTCTCTTTTCATCTAGACTATAAGGGCCTTCTGGACAGATTTTTATTGATCTTGCATCCATGGACCTAGAGTGGGACCAGGCACACAGTAACAGTGCAGCTGATGTTGGCTAAACTTTCACACAGAGAGGTTGGAGGTCATTTGAAGTGTGCCTGGTTCATGTGACTTAATGACTACATCACTTTCTTTATAAACATAGCCAGTGGGTTCTAATTGTTAGAGGAATTGTGCACTTATTTCATTCTGTGCTTAGTGGAACAAGTTGTGAAATTATTGTATAAAACATCTTTAAACAGTTTCCTCGAATATTTTAACAATGTCTTTGAATGTCTAAATGGGAATTCTGGGATTCCAATTTCTCTCCATACCTTGTTGTTTATGATTCTAGGAAATATAGCTTAGTTCAAAGTTTGTGAAAGCTCAGGAACCTTTCTATCATGCTCTGAGATTTCATTCTGTGCTACCTGTCCTAGAGCTCTAATTTCAGGAACAGACTCCATGAAAAAACAGCTTTCAAGGCTTTGAAAGTATAAGATGCCATTACCTGCAATATCAGCAGTTTCCCTTGGAATCTTTCCTAAGCCACATTTCAAGGAGCTGACTTGGATTAAAATGTTATATTCCTTGTGAGCTGAATCATTTTGAAAACATACTTGTTGCAAGTGATGACTAGTCAGAAGTAAATCTACTGAGTGTCAGCTCCACGTGGGAGTAATCCACCACAGCTTAAAAAATCCGTATTTTCCTTAGAAAATATTTTTTAATGGATATGAAGCTAGGAGTCTTCTTTATTTTGTTGATAATTTAAAGGAAGGTTTTGCATTACACCAAATTTTGACTCTCTTTGTGGTCCTCATTTTCCTTAACCTTACTTTATTTCATGCAATTACACACATGCATACTTTTGTTTTGTTTTGTTTTGAGACAAGGAGGGTCTCACTCTGTATCTCAGGCTAGAGTGTAGTGGTGTGATCATGGCTCACTGCAGCCTCTATCTCCCAGGCTCAAGCAATCCTCCCACCTCATCTTCTTCTTCTTTTTTTATTTTTTGAGGTGAAGACAGAGTCTTACACTGTTGCCCGGGCTGGAGTGCAATGGTATGATCTCGGCTCACTGCAACATCTGCCTCCTGGGTTCAATTGATTCTCCTGCCTCAGCCTCATGAGTAGCTGGGATTACAGGTGCTTGCCACCACACTTTTTTTTTTTTTTTTTGTATTTTTAGTAGAGATGGGGTTTCGCTGTGTTGGCCAGGCTGGTCTTGGACTCCTGACCTCAGGTGATCCGCCTGTCTTGGCCTCCCAAAGTGCTGGGATTACAGGCGTGAGACACCGTGCCCGGCCTCAGCCTCTTGATTAGCTGAAACTATAGGCATGCACTGTACTCAGCTAATTTTTGTATTTTGTAGTGACAGGTTCTTGCTATGCTGCTCTAGCTGGCTTCAAACTCCTGGGTTCAAGTGATCCTTTTGCCTTGGCCTCTCAAAGTGCTGGGATTACAGGCACATGAATACTTTTGTGTGTGTTTGTGTGTGTGTGTGTGTTTCTATTTGGAATATTTTGAGAAAATGTGGTCTGCTTGCTGTCAGTTCCATGTCAGCATCCATTGACTCACTAATATGGCAAACATGCTGTGTAAATTTTATCATTACCTTAACGGCATCTGATTTTTTTCAATAACTGGAAGTAGTTACACATCTTTGTAGGATTAGATAGTTAGAATTATAGCACAGTTATTCATCTCCCTACTTGCCTCCTCTTCCTTCTTTCTCTTTTCCCACCTTCAGCTTTGGAAACAAACCATTTGTGCTTTTATAGTTAGAGAGTACCTTGAGGGAGGAAATATTTCTGTTTCCTCTTGAGGGCAATCTGGCAAATTCTGCTCACATACTAAGAGGTGTGAATCAGTACAGCGAGGCCAAAGGGATCATATAGTTGAATTCAAATCCTGAAGCAGTTACTTCTTTGGATGTAAATGACTTTGCCACTAATTGCTTATGACATATTAAGGCCTAAGAGCTAGAAAGATGATAAAAGGCATGCATTTAGGGTGGTCTATTAAAATTATTTGTTGAGTGTTACTTGTGGCAGGTAAATACAGTATGAAAAACATAGTAACTGATACAGCCAATGATCAATAATCCATGTATTCACAATTAGAATATGTACGTGTGTGTATACATATGCATTTATTTATATTTGGCCCTTCTTATCCCAGAAAGGATTGAATATTATTTACCAAGGTATACATGGTACAAAGAGATAAGTAAAATGGAAAACAAGTGAGTGGATGAGAGTACCAGAACCTAAATGAGACTAGGAAGATGCAGATGAAGCTAGGAGTTTACATTACACTTTAAATGTGTGCAGTCAGGATGGGTCTATTTGCTTGTGTTGGCTACAGTCTGCTCTAAACTTTTCAGTAGCTAATAAGAAAGCAATATGGCCCCAAACTAAGAAGGAGAAAACTTATTTTTGATGCTAAGAAGACCAGTGAGGAATTTTTCATAAGCAGGGTGTCGCAAAATAACAAGGGCCTCAGCAATATCCCCTGAGTAAATACAGGAATGAGTTTTACTGGTTTGCTCTATAATCCTGTGCACCCTGAGGCTGGCTGATATTGACTCCTCCAGAAATAGCTATTTTTCATTTGTGGAGCTGCTTATTGTTTACCAAGGCTCAAGAAGCTTTGAAGAGGGAAGATAGCAAAATATTATTGTTCTTCTAGATTAAAACAGGTAACAGTACTTTGGCAACTAATCAATAGCTAATGTATATTCAGAATAATTGTGTGTGTGTGTGTATATATGTGTATGTGTGTGCGTGTGTGTGTGTGTGTTTTATATATGTATATATAAAAATACAATTATATATATATGTATTTTTTATCCTAGAAGTAAACAAAACTTTTCTTAATTTTACTGATTATATTATTATTAACTTTGCTGACTGTCATTTGATGTTGTTTATTTGAATATCACTCCTCTAACTTCTGTTATGTGTATGAAGAAAAGAGGGCAGAATTTGAGAGTGTTTTTTTTTTTTTAATCTTACATGTTTCCTGTAAGAATTTTACATGTTTGCTTTAGATTCTTTAAAAAAACTCATTTATTTGTAAAAATGATACATGTTCATTTTAGGAGATTTGGAAAATACAAGAACATGCAAATTACCTAAAATCTCATCATTTAGAAATAACTCTGGCATGTCATCTGTATGGTGTATGCGGTAGCTTAATTTTTTAATTTTATGAAGGTTACTACATAGTTCTACAGCTATAGAAACTAGCTTTATAGTTTCTCTACTTATGATTAAATAAATCTATTGATTTCCTATCTGCATGAACACACAGAACTATCCTAAGATAGTGGAATGGGGAGTAAGGCACAAAACCCAAATCTTTGAGTTTAAGAGACTTGAGACAAAATCTGACATTCACAAATACACTCTCACCACCATCTTTTTTTGTTTTTGTTTTTTATTAAACAATATTAGATGTCAGTTTCCACAACAAAATAATGTTCCCCAAGTGAGGGTGCTTTAGAAAGTGAGATGCACTACACAAATGTGAATGATATTGTCCTTGTTAAATAATGCTAGTGACTTGGAAACTGGACAAGAGCCCAGTGACCAGGGCTATGACCATGTGCTCTTGACCCTTTAATATAGAAGAAAAAGGGGGAAGAAAAAGGGAAATTAGAACACTCCAAAGTGGTGACCAGATGTAGAGGTCATAAAGTCAAATCTGGGCTCCTCCAAGCAAATGGTAGCCTTCTTTTCTTTGTTATCTTTTTTATCAGCATTTCATGTTTCTTCCATATCATTTCCACTTTCCTTTTCTTTTTCTTCATTTTTTTTCCTCATTATTGTCTTATGCCTCTTCCTCATTTTCCTCCTCTTTTTTCCACCTCATCCTCCTCTACCCTCTATTCCATGTTTATTGACCTGCTTTGTATTAAAATAACGATTTAACATAGAAAACGGTAGGACACAGCCTTTAGATTTGAGTTTGAATTTTGAACCCAAGTGAAAAATTTCCATACAAATCTATGACAATCTTGGTTTGAACCATGACCACAGCCAAAAAAAAAAAGTAAAAAAGATGATCCTTTCTCTTTCTTCTGGATATTCATACATGAGATTTATGGGAGTGGTGGACAGGTCAGTGATTCCAGCACCACTGTTAGGGTGAGGGTGCTTGTCTTGGCCACCTTTATGGTTGCTCTCAGCAGTACCTCCCACCCGCTGCTGAAAATGACAACCCTGGAATTTTAGGAGAGGAGGGCACTTTTCCTTTTATGAACCCTGTGGACAGTATGCTACTTATGTGTGTGACTGTGTGTGTGGGGGGTGGGGGTGGGTCTTCCTGAAAGCATGTATGAAAATTGAATATGAAATGTGTTATAAGGTAAGTCTAATTATAGTAACTTAAACACAGTCTTCGAAGATGTATTTCTAACGTGTCACTTCTGTTCTTTAACTTTGACTTTTTTCCCCCTGCAATAGAACATGCTGCCACCTGGTTTAAGTCCAGTGAGTTTCTGAGTAAGGATGAAGCTCTACAGCTTTTAGCATGCTAACTGATTTCCATCTTTCTCTCAATAATGTTAGTTTTATGAAACATATATTTTTTGCTAGTATCAACCATTCCATTTTCTCACTTTCTGCTACTTTTTATAAAATATTAATGGTAAGATCTTTCCACAACACTATCCACTGACAGTGATGACTGTGCTGGCCATAGTGGGTGGCTGATTGGCCCCAAGCAGCTTTCTATATCATGGCTCAAAATGTTCATCTGGATGCCAAGGAGAATTTAAGAATGTGGCTTACAACACTTAGGTTAATGGCTGTAATATATAATATATGTTAAAAAAAAGATTATATGGAAGTTGAATTTAGGAAAATAACCACGTGCATAAGAAGATGGAGAGGGTAGAAAAAATGGCCTATAAGTAACATCTAAACAACCATCACATAATGACTAAGTTGCATGCAAAATTTATTTTATTGTTTTGGATATGTGTTTCTGTTACTTAATTTTATCTGGAGGATGGGATGGGCCCAGAGATGTGAGTTGAAGCAATGAAGAAGAGTGAGAAATATCGCTGAGAGGCATTGCCACTTTAATATATTTCCCAGAAGCATCATTTAAGTTGACAGGAAAAAGTAATCACAATTGGAAATATAAACAAGGGGGCTGATAGGGATGTGTTCACTCTCAGTGCAAGGAACACTGTTGAGTGCTGTGTGTTCCGGGAACTTGGGGGATGCAGAGGTAGTTGAGATGCAGCCTTTACGTTTGAGGAGTTCCAGGTGCATTTTGCCTAATAGCGTGAGTAGAAAAATAAAAATGGGAACAATCCAAATTGAATAATGAGATTTATTTTATTTTTAATATATTTTAAAATTTGTAACAACTCCAAACTTTTAGAAAAGTTGCAAGTACAGAGCGGAACAAAAAGTTTTTTTTCTGACAATTTTAGTGTAAGTTGCGTCTCATCACCTCTAAGTATTTTAGTGTGTATTTCCCTACAAGCATATTCTCCTACATAATCACAATATAACAGTCGAAATAAAAAAATTAACACTAATACATTACTGATTTTTTTTTAAAAAGAGGTGAGATCTCACTGTGTCAATGGACTGAAGTGCATTGCCATGATCATAGCTCACTGCACCCTCAAACTCCTGGGCTCAAGCAGATTCTCCTGCCTGAGCCTCCTGAGTAGCTGGGACTATCGGTTCACACCACCACATCCACCTAATTAATTTTCTTTCTTTCTTTCTTCTCTCTTTCTTTCCTTCCTTCTTTCTTTCTTTTTTTCTTTCTTTCTCTTTCTTTTATAGGTTCACACCACCACATCCACCTAATTTTTTCCTCGCTCCCTCCCTCCCTCCATTGCTTGCTTCCTTCTTTTCTTTCTTCTTTCTTTCTTCTCTCTTTCTTTCTGAGGTGGTGTCTGGCTACATTGCTTAGGCTTGTCTTGAACTCTTGACTTTAAGCAATCCTCCCACCAAAACCTTCCAGAGCACTGGGACTATAGCTGTGAGCCACTGCACCTGGTCCATTGCTAACTTTAATCCTCAGACCCCATTTAAGTTTTACTGATCATCCCAATTATACACTTTTTAACAAAAGGTTCCAGTTCAAAATCACACATCACATTTAGTTGTCATTTTCGTTTCCTTCAGTCTAGAAGAAGTCCTCTGTTTTTCTTTGACTTTTACAATACTGATACTTTTCAAAGGTCAGTTGTTTGGTAAAATGTCATTTAATTTGGGGTGGTCTGATGTTTCTTCATGATTACACTCAGGTGATGCATCTTTGGTAAGTGTGATGGTTAATGTTGGGTGTCAGCTTGACTAGATTAAGGGATACCTAGATAGTTGGTAAAGCATTGTTTTTGGGTGTGTTTGTGTGAGGGAAAGATTTGCCCCCAGTATGGGTGGGCACGAGACAATCATCTGGGGGCTCAGATAGAACAAAAAGGCAGAGGAAAGGTGAATTGAATTGAGCCTCTCTACTGGAGCTGGGACAGTCTTATTCACTTGCCCTTGGACGGCAGAACTCTAGGCTTTCCAGCCTTTGGACTCTGATTTGCACCATTGTTTTTTTAGTAGAGATGGGGTTTTGCCATGTTGGCCAGGTTGGCCTTGAGCTCCTGATATCAGGTGATCCACCTGCCTTGGCCTCCCAGAGTGCTGGGATTACAAGCATGAGCCACTACACCTGGCCTGGCAGCTTAAAGTCTTAATATACACATCTCATTTATTTTTATAACAACTTACTGGTTTCTTATATAAATTCCAAGGCATATCTAATAGTCTGTCATTGCAATCTGAATTGATTTTTTTCTGAGCAAACAAAATTAGAAGGGCTTTAGGGTTAATTACATGATTAAACATTTAGCAACTCCCAAAAACTTAGTGAAATGAAATGTGTGGAAATTGTTGACTCAATATTCTAAATAAGTCTACTCTTCAGGAATGTCCATGGCTTTGGCAGAATTCAAGGAACATGAAGATTAGGGGAAATTTTTTAATGAGATTTAAAAAGGAACAAGAACACAATGATATAAAACATAAGAAAGGAAAAAAAATAAGGAATCAGTATTTTTGTCAGAAGCAAATTTTCTCATGAAAATGGAAAAAATATATAATTTAATTTACTTTTTTTTGTCAACTCTGGTTTATTTTGTTGGTTTTTTTTATTTATGTGCTTGAAAGGTTTGACTGCTGGGTCCTTGGACTAAGGCTTGGGGAACTCTAAGCTTCATTCCTCTTGACTTGCCAAGTAGTATAGGGAAAGTTGCTTCATCTTTTATGTTTATGAATCCCTCAGATAAAAAGGAATATACCACTTACTTTTTTGAAAGTATTTATGACTTTTTATATGAAAAGCTGAATAGTACTTCACATTATAGAACAGCGGGAGAAAACTGAGTGGGGCCAAGGAGACAGATTGTGCCACTCACTTTCCATGGGTCTCTGTTGGGCTCACTGGGTAGTTAGTTCTGTTATTCAGGGCTGGCTTCACCAGATTCACTTGTGGCTTTGGGACACTACTTTTTCTCCACACTCTTCCTCCCCCAGCTTCTTTGCTGACTCCTCTTCTTTGATCCAGCTCTGAAATGCAAAGCTTCTCTGAAGGTCTGTCTCCATACTCTTCTCTTCTATCATTACCCATGTGCTAGTCTAGTCTTTTTCACTCCCAGCGTTCTTGCCATGTTTCCACATACCAGTCAGACATCTGTGCCTATGTGCCCCGTAGGTACTTGAAACCCAATACCTCCCAAATTTAGCATGTCTTCCAGTTCCTTTATCAAAATGCTTCCCTTTCTGGACTCTTTGTGTTGACTAAAAGCATTGCCAGCTGGGCGCAGTGGCTCATGCCTGTAATCCCAGCACTTTGGGAGGCCGAGGCGGGTGGATCACGAGGTCAGGAGTTCGAGTCCAGTCTGGCCAACATAGTGAAACCGCGACTATACTAAAAATACAAATATTTAGCCAGGTGTAGTGTTGTGTGCCTGTAATCCCAGCTACTTGAGAGGTTGAGGCAAGAGAATCGCATGAACTCGGGAGGCGGAGGTTGCAGTGAGCCGAGATAATGCCACTGCACTCCAGCCCAAGCAACAGTGAGAGACTCCATCTCAAAAAGCAAAACAAAACAAAAAGCATTGCCTTCTCGTAGTCAAGAAAACTAGAAATGTTTTCATTTTCTTTGCCTCTCACATCTGATCAACTGTGTGTTGTTAATACTGTCTCAAATGATTTAGTCTCCTTCATTTCCCCATCTTATAAGTAGCCACATCTGTTTATATGATCTCTAAAATGTTCCCAGTATCTCTCTCTCGTCCATTCTACCTTCTGCCCTCATTCTGACCTCATCACCTATTGTATCAGCCAGCTATTCTAGCCTTCTTGCCTCCTTCTCTGTTCATTCCATTCTGCTCACAGCTGCCAGAGTTGTTTTCTAAAATACTGATTTAATTATAGCAATCTTTTGCTGAAAAACCAGTGGCTTCTGCAGTAGAGTCTGGCTGCAGCCTCACTTTCTGACTACACTGCTTCTGCACCCAGTTCCACTCCCCCATGTAATCCATGTCTGCTCTATCCTGCACATCAAGCACACCATAAGCTTTCATGGCCCCATGTCTGTTTGTCCTTCCGTAATGTCTTACCTGTCTTATCTACTGGGTGAAATTACATCAATCCCTCAAGATCCAGCTCTATTGAAAGCTATAATAGACTATGTTTAGACTATAGTAGGACTCCAATAAATGTTTTTTGGATAAATCAGTCAAAAAGAAAATACAAATGCCTTATGGTACCAGTAAAGGATGAGGGATTATTTTCTTAGCTGAGAAATATAACTATGTCAAGTCTATACTGTCCAAGATCCCTACCTGCTGTTGGCATGGTCTGCCTCAGACAATCCTTCCTGAGATCCCTTTATATATAGTCACCTTATTAGCAATAGCCAAATACCAGAAACATTTAAAATTTCTATCTGTTGGAGAATAGATAAACAAATTTTGGTATATTCATACATTGGAATTATCATCAGCAGTAAAAAAGAATAAATTACTAATATACGTAACCATATGGATGAATCTCAAAAATGTTGAGAGAAAGAAACCAAACACACAAAAAATACATACTACATAATCCAATTTCAGTGAAGTTTTTTTTATTTTTAAATTTTGAGATGGAGTTTCACTTTGGCCAGGCTGATCTTGAACTCCTAACCTCAGGAGATCCACCCTCCTTGGCCTCCCAAAGTGCTAGAATTAACAGGCATGACCCACCTCGCCTGGCCTCATTTTATGTGAACCTACAAAAGATGCCAGTCTAATCTATGTCGATTGCCTCTGGGGAGGTGCATGAGGGACTTTCTGAGATAAGCGTAATATTCTATATTTTGTTTTGGGTATTGATAGCTTTGGCTTATGCAGTTGTCAAAACTCATGAACTGAACATATATAATATGCAAATTACATTGTATGTAAATTATACCCTTCAAAAAAAATTAAAAAGTAAAAAGTAAAATAAGAATAGAAACCTGGCTGGCACAGTGACTCACACCTATAATCCCAGCACTTTGGGAGGCCATGGTAGATGGATCGTTTGAGCCTAGGACTTTGAGCCCAGCCTGGGCAACATGGAGAAACCCCACCTCTACTAAAAATACAAAAATTAGCCGTGTTTGGTGGCACGTGTGCCTATAGTCCCAGCCACTTAGGGGCTGAGGTAGGAGGATCACCTGAGCCTTTGGAGGTTGAGGCTGCAGTGAGTCATGATCACACCACTGGCTGACAGAGGGCGACCCTGTCTCAAAAAAAAAAAAAGAAGAAGAAGAAAAACCAACTAAGGGATACATGCCTGGAAACTGTAAAGAGCCCCTTAAAAATCAATGTGGAAAAACAAAAGAAGAATATGCAAAAAAATACAAACAGGAATTTCAAAGAAGAGAAAATTTGTAGAGCCACTAAATACATGGAGGGGGAAAGTACCAGTAATCAGAGGAATACAGACTAAAACACCACCTTGGCACCCATGAGATATCAAAAAAAATCAAGTCTGAAACAAGTCCAAAATGCTGACAACGATGTAAGAAATAGGCATTTTGATACACAGCAAGTGAGAGTTTAATTTGATACAATCATTTTAGAGAATAACTTGGGAAATATTTGGTAAAGGTAAATTATGATCTAGCAATTCTACTTTAGAAAATACCCTAGGTCAGCAGTTCTTAAACTCTCGGTCCCAGGAGCCTTTTAAACTTTAAAACATTTTTGAGGATACCAAAAAGCTTTTGGCTATGTGAGTTGTATCTATTGATATTTACCATATTAGAAAATAAAATTGAGAAATTAAAAATACATTCATTAAGTCATTTAAAAGGCACTAAGGAAATGATTACATATTAACATGAATGACATATTTTTGTAAAGTAATTATATTTTCCAAAACAAAAATTTTAGTGAGAAGAGTGGCATTATGTTACATTTCTGTAACTACGCTTGGCTTAATATAAGACAGCTGGATTCTGTTTCTGCATTCTTTCTGTTGTGGTATACTGTTTTCATTGAAGTCCATGAAGAAAATAAAGATATACACAAATATGGAATTGGAAAAGGGAGGAGTATTTTAATGGCCTTTTCAGATAACTGTGGCAATTCTTTGATACTCTTGCCCAAAACTAACAAGTGGTAGTTTCTTAAATATTGACTTGAAACCATATCAATGAATTTTTCATACTCTGTTAAATTAAAATGCACAGTTTATATTATACTCTGAGTGGATTTTTTTACCCATGCCTAATTTTGTAACATTTTGCATTGGTCATTTGGAAATTATTGGTTTACTGAATTATGTAGATTTTCAAAATGTTGATATATTTCCATTATCCAATGTCAAAATTTACCACTCATATCATCAGAGAAGTCATGAAATATTGAGAAGCTGTAAAGTATAAAAATCCAGTGTTGGATTCAAGTTTTCAAAATTTCTGAATTTTCTTTGAAAGCTTAAATTTTTATCAACAACAATACAGTCAGTTTTCTTTGGAGTAGCAGGCTCATGTCATTCACTTTTCAGAAAATGCAAATCCCCAAGAGTTTAATAATAACAGTCTAAGTCATCCTCTTAAGTAAAAATAATGTTTTGTGTTAATTCATCTTACAACTCAAACAATCACACGAATGCTTTTTCTTGAGAGGACCATTGCACTTTGGCATGTAACAGAGTACTTTGTGCTTGCTTCTTATTTGAATATACAAAATATTAAATAGATAATTATATAAAGTTGAAATTCAGTAAAATTAATATTCTTCAGTGATTTTTTTAAAACCACCAGTGCAAGGAGGTGAATACATTGATTACTAGTATTGCTGGATACTGCCGCCTTGATTTATGCTAAGGTGCTAGCAGTTTACCAACTATTCCTTTTGTACCATCTGTGCAAATGTTAACTTGGTGAAAAAAAGATAAATGATATCTTTTCCTTCTTCTTATGAAAATGGTTTTGGCCTCATGAATTGTTTGAGTTTTGGGCCCCTCAGGGGTCTGTGGACCATACTTGGAGAATTGCTAGCCAAAGAAACATTTGACTTTGCACATGAAGAATCAGTATTTCCATAGCAACATTTTTATTTTGCCATTGCAAAGATCAGAAATAATCATCCCCTACAAAGTGGATAAAAAATTGAATGATACTTGAATCTGAATTCAAATGCCTAAAAAAATGGAATGATACAAAGGAATTATACATAGCACTGAAAATCAATTAGACGTAAATGCAAACATGAGATATGGAAACAGAAGGATTCATACAGTATGACACTATGTGATATTTAAATATATGCAAAACATACTATGTATTTTTAAGTCATAAAAATAGGTGGTAAGAGTATATAGAAATATACTGGAATAATAATTACCAAATTCAGGATGATAGTTACCCACATGAGACAGGGAAGAAATTACATTTGTGGAGGAAATACATAGAGGGCTTCAGATGCACATGCACTGCTTTGTTTTGTAAGCTGAGGGGTGGTTGTAAAGGGTTTATTATTCCCTATAGGTCTTTCTATTCTGAAGAATATTGTAATAAAGAGCAGCTTGTCTATAATCATATTCTTTCAAATATTTGCTTGTGAAATTAAGCAGTCATATAGATGAACTGTTAGTATTGAAACTTTGGCACGTAAAGTCAGTGACTAACTTCACAGTAATGATGTAATTCTTAGTAACACACACATACACACACACTCAAATTCTGCTATAAAGGTCTCTTTGTTTTCGTTAGGTACAATGCCTACCAAAACTCACTGTTTAAATGAAATGATGCTCCCAAAGCATCCATTCTTAATTACAGAAAGCATCTCTCAATATCCTCTGCCCATTGTAGGTATGAGACTATTGTGTCCCACCTCCACAGTGTTCCAGATCATCAGTTTAGCCTCTGAGTATTTTCAGCATTCTCTGGATTTTCTTTTCTTTCTTTCTTTCTTTTTTTTTTTTTTTTTTTTTTGAGACAAAGTCTTGCTCTGTCACCCAGGCTGGAGTGCAGTGGAACAATCTTGGCTCACTGCAACCTCCATCTCTTGGGTTCAAGTGATTCTCCTACCTCCGCCTCCCGAGTAGCTGGGATTACAGGCGCCCACCACCACACCTGGCTAATTTTTGTATTTTTAGTAGAGATGGGGTTTCACCATATTGGCCAGGTTGGTATCAAAGTCCTGACATCAGGTGATCCACCTGCTTCTGCCTCCCAAAGTGCTGGGATTACAGGTGTGAGCCACAGTGTCCAGCCATGCTATTTTAGTTTCCTCTTCAGGAGGCTCTTTGCCCTCTTAAACTTTGTATCTGAAGTGGCCATAGTTTGCTCTGCTCCTGTCCCTAGAACCCAGAAACCTCTGAACTACCACATATTGCCTGTGAGCCTGTCATTTTCAGTGGTTTGAAATTTAAAAGAAACTGGCTGGGCTTCAGCTTAGTTAGTGGTGGCAGAGACCAAATACACAAAATTTTCATAATGACTTTTTCATTTTGGGGGACATCACATTTTTCACAGGGGCTTTTATTTAAAACAAACAACAGAAACAAAACCTTCACAACCTCCCTAACTTCCTGCTTTTTTGAAACTGATATCCTGCATATGGAAATATATAAATAAGTAATGGAGAATCCTGATTCCACTTCAATAAGCCTTGTGAAACATTGTTTGAAAGTTGAACAGTCTCTCTATTCCTCCACATTAAAATATATTCCTGATTCAGTTGTGACTTACCAGATGCTGTCTGTCTGGGCCACATGGGTTTGAGCACCCTCCCCAATTACTTTAATTTTTTCCCTATATACTAGAATTGTGCTAGTGGTTTTCACTGAGGAATGTTATTTTAAAACATTGTAACAATCAGCTTGTTTATAACAATCAGTCTGTAATCCATGTGTATGTGTTTTTAATTCTTGTTATTCATTTAATCTGCTGTAGTGCCCTTTTGCCCATCCCCTGGCCCTCCTACCCCTTCAAACTAGGCAGAAGACATCCATTGCTTCAGAAAAAGGATGTTGAAAAGAAATTAGAAGTAACAGTAAACTGTAAGTTTCAAAACTCTGTTCTGAAGCTTACAGCAGAGTTAATACTTTGAGAAAAATAGGGTTAAGTCTCAAAGGTCAGGATTAATTATTATTATTTTTTGAGACAGGTTTCTGTTCTGTCAGCCAGGCTAGGGTGCAGTGTGTTACAATCATTGCTTACTGCAGCCTCAAACTCCTGGGTTCAAGTGACCCTCCTGCCTCAGCCTCCTAAATAGCTGGAACTGTAGGTGAGTGCCATTGCATCTGACTAATAGAAGTCAAAATTTTGAGTTAAAAAAATTCATAAGTCTGGCTGGGTGTGGTGGCTCACATATGTAATCCCAGCACTTTGAGAGGCCAAGGTGGAAGGATTGCTTGAGGCCAGAAGTTTGAGGCTGCAGTTAGTTATAATTGTGCCACTTCACTCCAGCCTGGGCAACAGAGTGAGACCCTGTCTCTAAAAACATAAACAAAATTTTAAAAAATGCATAACTCTGAAGAACTAGAATATGAATATTGTGGCATAAATAATATATTTGGAAGAATACTTGTTGCAAAGAGAAACTAGAAAAAATGTGAATAAACAGAGAATATTCTGAGTTTGACTGGGTTTATCCTAAATAAATGAACATTGCTTTTTTTGCTACCAAGTGAAATGGGATCCAGCACTCAAGCCATAATTAATTGAAATATAAGGAAATGGAGAAAATTATATTATTTGTATGTTTGAATTTGTAACTAGGGTTTATACCCTTATGTATCCTTCTGAAACATGCTGTTGTCCTTAGGGAGAGATATTGAAGCTGTTGTTGCTATATTACAATGTTCTCTTTGTAAGGCCCTATAGGAAAAAAACTCTTGGGTCTCAGAGTTGGGAGAGCTTTTCTTCCTCTGCGCAACTGGTTTATTTTTAGGCTGGGGAAACTCTGACTCATGAATCTGATTGCAAGCCTCTCTTAACTGGATGCATGAAAGCAAGGTGTCAACTTTGAATGCTATCTTTTGCTGGGGATGAGTTTTATCTACTTAACCTTATGCCAGTGACTATTCTTTCCACTTTGTTTTCCTTTTGCCTTTACGTCTTTACTTACTCTCAGTCTGGTTGGACTTCCTGGGAAGCAGACTCTGAGGCAGTGTTTAAGGCGCAGGATGCTTATTAAGGAGCACCCCTGGGACCAACCCCTGGGACCAACGAACACCTGCAGAAGGGAGTGGAGAGGAATCAGGACTGGGCAGATGGAGAAACTGAGCTTCAGTGTGGTCCCAACGAGGACAGCTCTGCAGGTAGAATGGCCCCTTAGAGTTGTCTCAACTTGAGCTTGAACAGCCAGGTCTTTACACTCTCCCATCAACCATTCACTAGATATCAGCTGCCTCAGGCATGACCTTGGCCAGAAGGCAGTCCTTGAGGGGAATGACAGGTGAGCCTGTCTGCCAACAGCAGTCCCAGAAGCTGGGGCACCAGGTCCTTCACTGAGGGACATTGGTGATGTATCAGTGCCCACCATACTTACTTTAAAAACTCTAGTGTATATTTCTAAAAGAAGTTGGAAAAAAAAAACACCAATTAAGTAATTAAAGTCAAGCGACTTTTATGTTGTCTCATTTTAAGTGTGATCCTTGGCACACGTTATTTCTCTTCTTTGACTGTGTGACTGTGAAAGGTGAGGTCTAAAATATAAGAAAATTATATTCTTCCTTCAACATCCAGCATATTATCAACTCTTCAGTGGAGGTTAGTTGAATCTCCAGGCAGAACCAGCAGCTCCCTCCTCTGTCTCCATCATGCCACCACATCATGGTGTTGTGATCTCTAGACATCAGCTTATTTCACGGAAAAGACTTCCCTCAAACCTGATCCCCTCTGAATGCTCCCTTTATCATGAATGGTGCTACTGCCATTCATGGTGCCAGGATTCTGGAGACAGTTCCCATCAATCACCATGTCCTGCAATTTGCATTTCTAAAATCTCTCTCTAACCCTCCTTTTCTCTCCATTTCCAGTGCTGTTACTTTCTTTCAAGCTTTCATTAGACCTCTAGCCTGGACTATTGTAATAGTCTTCTGTTTTCTCCCAGTTTCTCTTATTGCTTTCTCAGCAATCCATTTTCTACATGGCAGCTAGAACCATCTTATGGAATTGCAGATCTAATCATACCATCCTGTTTTAAACCCATCAATAGCTCTCCCACAAGCTGGCATGACTTGCCTACCTCCCAGCCTCACCACCCTCATTTGCCATACTAGCCTATTTTTGTTCCTCTAAGGTGCTGCATGTCTTTTCTCTCCAAGGTCTTCTCACATTCAGTTCTTTCTGGTCTGTTTTTCTTCTACCTCTCCCTTCAACTAGTAACTCCCTGTGCATCGTTCAGATCTCAGGCACATGTCTGTTTTTCCAGGAAGCCGTCCCTAACTTCCTAACTAGACTAGACTTCGTTTGCAATCTCATATCAGCTGTGCTTTTTTGTAGGATAGGTTACATGGCAATTTCATAATTAACAAAATATTTTAACATTTTTCTCTTCTACTAGGATATGTATCCCACAAAGTTTGAGACATCTTGTTCACCTCAGCATTTCTTATGCACAGCACAGGTCCTGCACGTAGGAGACGCTTTATGTATGGATTTACTTATTAAATAAAATAGACTTATTGTCTTGGTCCCTTTGGGCTGCAAAAACACACTATTTTAGACTGGGTAACTTATAAACAACAGAAGTTTATTTCTCACAGTTCTGGAGGCTGAGAAGTCCAACATCAGGGTGCTGGTAGATTTGCTGTCTGGTGAGGGCCCGTTCCTCATAGCTGGTGCCTTCTAGCTGTGTCTTCACATTGGGAAGGGCAAACAAGCTCCTCTTGGCCTCTTTTATAAGGGCACTAATCTCATTCATGAGGACAGAGCCCTCATTATCTAATCACCTCCCAGAGGCCCCATGTCTTAATGCCACCACGTTGGTACTAACATATACTACTACCTAATGGTTTTGACATATAAATTTGAGAAGCTGGTGGGGCGGGGGGCACAAACATTCAGATCATAACATTTATTTTCTGAGTTTCTAAAAGGCATGGACAATTTATTTATCATTTTTGAGTCCCCATCCCCTAGTTATGTTGGATGCTCAATAAATGGTCTCTCTTTTGTTCCCTCCCTCCCTCCCTCCCTCCCTCCCTCCCTCCCTTCCTTCCTTCCTTCCTCTCTCTCTGTCTCTTTCTCTCTCCCTTTCTCTTTCTGTTTTTTGAGATGGAGTTTCACTCTTGTCGCCTGGGCTGGAGTGCAGTGGTGTGATCTGGGCTCACTGCAACCTCTGCCTCCAGGGTTCAAGTGATTCTCCTGCCTCGGCCTCCTGAGTGGCTGGGATTACAGGTGCCCACTGCCATACCCAGCTAATTTTTTGAATTTTTAGTAGAGATAGAGTTTTGCCATGTTGGGCAGGCTGGTCTCAAACTCTTGACCTCAGGTGGTCCACCCGCCTGGCCTCCCAAATTGCTGGAATTACAGACATGAGCCACCACGCCCAGCCTCTCTTTCTTTCTTAACAGGGTCTTGTTATATTGCCCAGTCTGGAGTGCAGTGGTTATTCACAGGCACAATCATACTGCACTGTATCTTTGAACTCCTAGGCTCAAGTGATCCTCCTACCTCAGCCTCCCGAGTAGCCAGGACTATAGGTGTGTGCCACCATGACTGGCTAATAAGTATTTGCTGAATGAATGTTTGAATCAAACTATGTAAAACATTGTCTTGGAGAAGAGGGAGCAGACATTATGTCTGGCTGCAGGAAAGAGAACCTGGACTAAAGGTTAGGAACGATGGAAAGGCAGAACTTTTCAGAAAATAATTATATTTTATAAATAACCTAATGGGAACCATATTTGAGCATTTCTATTCAATGTTTTTGAGTTCCGAATGATCAGATGATTATGAATAATTTTATGATTTTAATAGTTTTTGGTATTTTCTGCAATTGTTTTCATAAACAGATAAAATTTATTTTAAAAATATATGAACTGATGATAAAGTAATTAGTTCTCTGTCCCTAGAAGGGTTTGAGCAGCTGGGAATGCCACCTGCCAATGGTGACAAGCAAGGGACTTCTCCATGGGGCAGGGAGGTTGGGCCTGGCAAGTGCTAAGATTCTTATAACTCCAATAGCCTGTGTGATACAGTTAACTGAATGATAAATGCCAAATCTCCTTGCTTAGAAGAACTTGGCCTAGTTTACTTGGCTGCCTCACATTCTGCTAGTGGCTTCATTACAATGGAACTTTATTGTGACACTGTTGGCTGCAGTGGAATTTGATTTGTATTGACCTGAGGATAGTACAACAGGATTTCAGGATTTGATAGTATTTCAGGAGATGATAGTATTATAGTGATAACAAAAATATGAATATATAGGTGAGAGTTGTTTAGTGGAAAAGCATAAGATAAACCCTCCATGAAGACTTTGGGAGAGTCCTGATGAAAATGTTCTCAAATCAACACAAACCCTTAGTATTATGGTTAATTTTCCAAAACAGACATTTTCAAACTGTGGTTTTGGCAAAATTTTAAAAATGGACCTTATTCTGATTTTTGTGTTTATGAGCTAGTTTGGCAAACAGAATCATTGTTTCTCTCTATTAAGAGAAATGACATTTAGACTATTTCCTCATATAGCAATAGCTCTGAATTAGGAGGGAACAGAGCACTCCCAAAGGGTGTCTGGTGCATAGAAGTGGGTCTTTGTTAAGAATAGTGGGGCACACATAAAAGTTTCTTCTGATTACGTGAAATGCCAGGAGAGATAGATAGATAGATAGAGAGAGAGAGAGAGAGAGAGAGAGAGAGAGAGAGAAGAGCTATAAATAGGATATAAGATAATGAAGTAATAGGATTGATTTTTACGAAACACATAGAAAAACAATAGTTCTTTTGTCATAATACCTGTTTAATAGTAAATGTGGATATATATATGTGTTATGGATATTCTATTAATGTGAGTGAAATGGTAGTTAAAAATAAGGCAAAAAATAATTCTAAAATAATTCAAAAAAGGAAACATTAGAATTTACTATTATTAGCATCCACTCCCCTTCAATTTCCAATGTGGTCTCATGGAGCACTGTTATTCCTAGGCACAAATGAATCTACCATGTGTCTGAGTGCATTACGTTTTCACATTATTTGAATACTTTATAACTCTTCTAGATTCTCAGTACCAAAGTGAATTCTAATCATTTTACTGCTTGAAAGACGGAGAAAATGTATTTTTAAATTTGATGTAAGATTTTCAAAGATTTGTCCATAAAGTCATAAATAACTTATGTAAACACAATGCATCTGATTATCATTTTATAGAAAGTTCCAGGATTTCCAGCCCCCATGCTCTCAGAAGGTTTTTCTCTGAAGTTGACAAATTCAATATGTACTGGGGTTGGGGGGCAAGGGACATGAGAAGAATGTTCATATGGAATGTGCTCTGCCAAGGCTGTGGTTCTCATGCTGGGACCCAGGAGCTAAGGTTATCATTAGAGCCGGCTGCCTGTTGTGCTGAGTACATGGCTATAAGCCCTGGCATAACTGGGGAATAGAAGGACATCCATGAGGAGGTGGACATCTGTTTCATCAAAGCACATGTAACAGAACCCGCCTTTACCTAGGCAAGTACCTGTAAAAACCAAGCCATAAGAGTTGTCTTGTTCTTCTGAAGTTCATGCAGCCCCCACCCATTGTACTCATTCTGCTCTGTGTCTCCCACTGCTTTTCCGTCTTCTCCAACTTTCAACTTGACTCCAGGCCTTGCCTTTCTATTCCTGTCTTTGGTATGGTAAACTTTGAAGGTCTCTTCTGGAAATGCTCCTCCTACTTGATCTGGAATTCCTCTTCAGACACAATTCTAACTTCAACCACAGGGTCCCGAATCTGTGATAGTGTGTAAAAGGCATATCATATTTTTATAGTTTTGGGTTTTATATTTAAGTCTTTAATCCATCTTGGGTTGTTACATATGGTATAAGGAAGGGGTCCAGTTTCAGTTTTCTGCATATGGCTCACCAGTTATCCTAGCACCATTTATTGAATAGGGAATCATTTGCCCATTGCTTGTTTTTGTCAGGTTAGTTGAAGATCAGATAGTTGTAGGTGTGCAGTCTTACTTCTGGGTTCTCTATTATGTTCTGTTGATCTATGTATCTGTTTTTGTACAACTACCATGCTGTTTTGGTTACTGTATCCCTGTAGTACAGTTTGAAGTCAGGTAGTGTGATACTGCCAGCTTTGTTCTTTTTGCTTAGGATTGCCTTGGCTATTTAAAATCTTTTTTGGTTCCACACGAATTTTAAAATAGTTTTCTTTAGTTGCAAGAAGAATGTCAGTGGTAGTTTAATAGGAATAGCATTGAATCTATAAATGGCTTTGGGCAATATGACCATTTTCACGATATTGATTCTTTCAATTTGTTTTTCCATTTGTTTGTGTCATTTCTGATTTCTTTGAACAGTGGTTTATAGTTCTCTTTGTGGAGATCTTTTACTTCCCTATCTGTATTCCTAGGTATTTTATTCTTTTTGTGGCAATTGTGAATGGGAGTTTGTTCCTAATTTGGCTCTTGTCTTGACTATTGAATGCTAGTAATTTTTGCACCTTGATTTTTTATGTTGATATTTTGCTGAAGTTGTTTATCAGCTTAAGAATCTTTTGGACTGAGACTTTGGGGTTTACGAGGCAATATCATTTAGGCACAGGCAAAGATTTCACGGCAAAGGTGCCAAAAGCAATTGCAACAAAAGCCAAAATTGACCGATGTGATCTAACTATACTACAGAGCTTCTGCACAGCAAAATTAACTATCAACGGAGTAAACAGACAACCTACTGAATGGGAGAAAATTTTTGCAAACTGTGCATCTGACAAAGATCTAATATCCAGCATCTATAAGAAACTTAAATTTACAAGCAAAAACAAAGAACCTCATTAAAAAGTGGGCAAAGGACATAAACAGATGCTTTTCAAAACAAGACATACATATGGCCAACACTCATGAAAAAAAGCTCAACACCATTGATCACTAGAGAAATGCAAATCAAAACCACAATGAATTAACATCTCACACCAGTCAGAGTGGCTGTCATTAAAAAGGCAAAAGGCAACAGATGCTGGCAAGGTTGTGGAGAAAAAGGCACACTGTTAACTGTTGTTGGGAGTGTAAATTAGTTTAACCATTGTGGAAGACAGTGCAATGATTCCTCAAAGACCTACAGGCAGAAATACCATTTGACTCAGCAATCCCATTACAGGGTATATACCTAAGGAATATAAATTATTCTATTATAAAGATACATGCACACCTTTGTTCATTGTAGCACTATTCACAATAGCAAAGTCATGGAATCACTCTAAATGCCCATCAATGATAGACTGGATAAAGAAAATGTGGTACATGGAATACTATGCAGCTATAAAAAGGAACAAGATTATGTGCTTTGCAGGAACAGAAAACCAAATATTGCATGTTCTCTTTTATAAGTGAGAGCTAAACGATAAGAACACATGAACACATAGAGGGGAACAACACACAATGGGGCCTTTCAGAGAGTGGAGGATGGAAGGAGGGAGAGGATCAGGAAAAACAACCAGTGGGTACTAGGCTTAATACCTGGATGATGAAATAATCTATATTGCAGCCACCCCCATGACACAAGTTCACCTATGTAATGAACCTGTACTTGTACCCCTGAACTTAAAAGTTAAAAAATAAAAAGACATACCATGTGCACCCCCCACTGCCATCTCTGCCATCTTGACCTGTTCTTTACCCAGCTTCCCTTTCAAGGATGCGCTTGGATAAAGGAGAGCACAGGCAGGGGGGACATAGAGACACCAGAAACATGGCTTGTATGTGGACATCAGACATCCTTAGCCCTGTTGAAAGAGAGAGTAAGCAACCACAGGAAGAGCTGACCTCATATCTTTGAGGATGGGTGCATTGGGGGCATTTTAACCATTATGTTTTAAAATTTCTTACACTTGCAATATGCTTTACTGTTCACAAAAATGTTAACATATAATTTTGATTGCTATGAAACAAACTTGTGTGGAACTCTTAATACTTCCTTTTGCTAACTGCTTTACATTTTCTTCCCCACATTCAAATATCTCTGAAATGGGTATGTGTTTTACAATAACAATCCACTGGGAATGGCTATGATGGTGTTTCTGTCATTGTCTATAGGTGTGCAAATTCCATCTTAGCTCTTTGTGTTGTCACATTTATACATATATGTGGATGGTTGACAGCACATGGGCTAATTGCTGTTTGCTGTGTCTTAAACAGGTTACAATTTGGTTTGGCTTTGAAACAAAGTTATCATGTACACAGAAAAGCACAGAAACAGAGGACTGGGATGAAATGTGGTATTAGTGAACCAAAGAGCTGACACTGAGGTGATCACAGTTCCGTATGGTCTTGCAAAGCAACCACTGAATGTTTTGCCTAAAAAGGAAGACATCAACATGTAATTATCATTAAGGCATGGCATCATAGTTACTTAATGGTACATAAAAACTGGAGTTTTTTTTTCAAGCACCTATTATGTTAAAGGTTCTCTGCTGGTTAAGTTTAAAGGTTTTATGCTTTTATACAATATTGGTGCCTCTACCACTCTGTAGATAGTATTATCCCCAATCCACGGATGAAAGATGAGTAACTAGCTCAGGTTGGTAATCTAGTTTTGATAGAGTGAGGGCTTGACTCTTCATGAGCCTGTGCCTCTTTCCCTACCTTGGTAGACGTCTTGCTGATACTCTAACCCCTTTGTCTTTCAGGAACATCTTTGGGAAGAATTTGTCCAAAGGGATCTATACTGTGGTGCTATTCTGAAACAAGATGACAGTTTGTTTTTTTCTTGGTTTCTCACCTAAAAATTTAGGTTTTGGGAACTGGAAATCCTTATTAGGGCATTTAAACCATGGTATTTATTTCTCTGCAATGCACTTTGAATTCAGCTCACGTATTCTTTCACCTTATCTCACAATTGTTTCCAAAAGTGGATAATGCTTCCTTAAACATGGAATCTTTATTTATGTCTAAGAATAAGTCAGCACCACAAACAGGTCAGCACCACTTAGGTGCCTATGGAAAGTAGGTGAGTTGAAGATGACCCAATAAATGCCCCTTGACATTACCAACCAATAATTTTATAGAAAACTCAGTATTAGAAAAGTATTGAACATTTGTTTTTACCAAACTCCAGGTTCTCAAGAAATAGCTAGATAAGCTTTTCATACATAAACATTTATATTTCCAATGCTATCTGGGAGGGAAAAAGAATAAAAATTAAAATGAAAACCACTTCAATTTCTTTCCATGATTATAATTTTGTTCATACCAACATTTTTAAAGGTTTAAGCATGTTTAGAAAAGTGGTTTCTTCTCAGATTGGGATGGCAGCCCTCTTGGGAAAGGCCAGTCTGTGGTAAACTCACCAGCAACCAGGGTGGAAGTGCCAGAAATATTCGTGGGAAGCTGATGATTCTGAAATTCCTAGTGTGATTCTGAACCCAGGAGAATTTAGTTGCATTTCGAATTAATAGAAAGTTCATTATTTACACTTCACACATTTACTTCTTTTTAGATCTGGTTCAAAGGCACTGAGAGGTATGTTCTAGATTACAGGCATCCAATTAAGTAAATCAAAAAGACCTTGTAGCAAGTAGTAAAAATAATTCTTTCCCCACAAATTGAGCCGAGGAGGGGTGGGCATTCTCTTCTTTCTTAGGCCAAGCACTCCGAATAGCCACTGTTTTACCATCAGCTCTCTGCTATGAAAGTTTTAAGCACATTGTTGGCATTCAAATTGTGAATAGCTAATACAAGGTCACCTAATACTTTGTCAGTGTTTGTCTGTTACCAGTTGTTCCTAATTGACTAAAACAGCTAGAGTTATTCACTGACTCTAAAGAATGCGGTGGCAGGTAGGTTTTAAAATAATATTTAGAGAATCATAGACAGCTATACTCATTCTCATCCTTTTCCTGCCCAACTTCATAGGAGTTGTCCATCTAATCCAAGGTAAGTCCCCTTTCTATACCCTGAATGTATACATCAAAATTAAATTTACCATCTGCCTTACCTCTCAAACTGTTGCTTCTGAATTTTCTATTTTGTGAATATCACTATCATCATCTACTAAGTTTCCCAAGCAAACAGTTATGGATCAGCAGAAACTCTTTTCTTTCCATTCCCAAACTTCAGAGCCATTCAATCCACCAGTGTTCTGTCCATTTTATTAAATCAATATTTTTCCTGCCTGTTTATTTATCTCTATTTCCTTTGTTACTACATCAGTACAGGTCCTCACTACCTTAGAAGAGCCTCCCAAATGGTCTCCCTGCTACAATTTTTTATATTCTTATAATCCATTCTCTATATCACTATTAAGGTTATCTTTGTAAATGCAAATCTGCTTAAAACCTTTTAATGGTGCTTCATTGTCTTATTTTTAAAGTTTTTTCTTTATGTTGCCACACAACTTAATGCTTCATCACATTAAGGAAAAAGTTTAGACCCTTGGCATGGAACCAAGTCCTATATCATATGGTCCTGCAGGTCTTTTCAGCATCACTCTGAACCATTTTCCATATACCCCTTATGTTTCAACCTTAGAGAAAAACTTACCATTCTGCAAATGGACCATGTTTCCTCTCCTTCTTTTGCATTTGCAAGGTGGTTCACTCTACTGACCATTTGCTCCTTGTTTGCCCACAGCAGTCTCACTAGTTCTTTAAGACTAGCTCATTTTCTGTAACCTCTGGGAAGCAGTGAGAGAATCTACTCTGAGTTTAACGTCACTTACAATGGTGCCTTCACTTGTGTTTCCACAGGACCCTGTACATACCTTCATCAAGGCACTTGCCACATAGTACTTACATTTCTGTTGTACATGCATGTCTCTTCCACTAAACTTTAAAACCCTTGAAGAGAAAAACTGTGTCTTCTATCTTTGTATCTCCAAGCCAAACATGGCACCTGTTGCTTAGTAGGTGGTCAGTTAATTGCTGCTGAATAAAGTTTTAATCCTTTCTTATTGTTTCTGGAAACTTTACTCAAGCAAAGTAATTTTGTTCCTCTTTCTTTGTGTATTTTAAACTCCTTCATCTTTCCCTGAAGTCTTATTCATTTTAAAAGACCAAGAAAACACATGCTCCATGTTAGCCCCTTCATCATAGCCCCATTTTGTTGGAAAAAAAAAACAAAGTCCAATTATAAACTCCTAACCTCCCGTTGACTCCCAGCCTTCAAAAGGTTGATGTTTACTCCCTCACTCCCAACGGAATTGTTCTTACCAATGACACCAATTTCTTCCTGATTGTGAAAGCCAGGCTTTATCTTACGTGATTACTCTTCAGGATTTCAATTTGTTGCCCTGTCTGTTTTTCCTGAAGGCTCCTTATTAATTTCGCTTTTGTGATATCATTTCCCCTGTTCTGCATCTTCTCTGAACACTAATCAGCTATGCCAGCTGCCTTTACTTAAATGCTGGTGTCTCAAAGAACCCTTATTAATTCTTTTGTCTTCTTATTCTCTCTGGGTAATTTCATCTAATTTTGCATCGTTGGTGACTACCTATATATCCAGTGATCCTGAATTTCAACCTCCAGAATGCTATTTCCAATGTGTAATAAATTCTGTGACTCACAATACGCTCAAACTTTACACCCTCAAAATTGAATTGTTTCATTTTGCAAACATGGCCCCTTTTATATTTCCTATCTTAGTAAGTTAGCAGGAGGGTCAAGGTGTTGACCATTCATAATCTTTCTCCAAGTTTCTATACTAGACTACATAATAAATAAATTTCAAGGAAAAAATTATCCCCTGCATGTAACCCAACTTAGCTTTTGTATTAGTTATCACTGCATAACAAGTTACCACAATTTAGTGTTTAAAACAGCATACGTTTATTATCTGAAAGTTTCTGTGAGTCAGGAGTCCAAGCATGGTTTAGCTGGGCCCTCTGCTCAGAGTTTCACAAAGCTGCAACCAAGGTGTTCGCTGGGGCTGGGCTTTTATCTGAGGTTCAGTTGCTTCTTCCAAGACCGCATGGTTGTTGACAAAATTCATTTTGTTGCAGCTGTTGAACTCGTGGCAGCTTGATTATTTAAGGCCAGTAGGAGTCAGAGTCTCTGACTTGTTCATCCTCTTTAAAAGGACTGGTCTGATTAGGTTAGGCCCACCCAAGGGATCTCTTTGATTAACTCAGAGTCGGCTGATGAGAAACCTTATGCACATCACATCTGCAACATCTCTTCAGTTTTGCTACATAATGTAATATAATTATGGGAGAGATGATCCCATCAGTTTTGCCAGACTCTGTTGGTTAGAAGCAGGTTACAGGTCCCGCCCACACTCGATGGGGGAGAGGACTATACGAAGTCATGGATCATTGAGGATCACTCTAGAATTCTGTCTATCATAGTGTAATTATATATGTGTGTGTGTGTGTGTGTGTGTGTGTGTGGTGAAAAGAATAGATGTTTGTAATTTGGAGGTATTAAAAGGTTGAATACAAAGAAAAAATTATAGAACTTTAAAGTCTTAAATTTTAATGGAGATGGCACATTATTTTGAAGATGGAGAAAATGGCTTTCTGTGTTTATTGCATATTACACTTACTGCCTTGGGCAGGATATATGTCCAAGTATCTAAACCAGGCGTCCCCAGACTTTTTACACAGGGGGCCAGTTTACTGTCCCTCAGACCATTGAAGGGCCGCCACATACTGTGCTCCTCTCACTGACCACCAGTGAAAGAGGTGCCCCTTCCTGAGTGCGGCGGGGGCCGGATAAATGGCCTCAGGGGGCCGCATGTGGCCCGCGGGCCGTAGTTTGGGGATGCCTGATCTAAACTATAGATTATATTATATGAACTTAAAGGGAATTATTAAATAAGTAACTCTGAAAGACAAATATTTAATGACATAACTGGCTTGATTTGAGAAGCATTTTACCGTGTGTTAGCCTCATTTGTAGTGAGAGAAGATCATGTAACTATATGTCTGTAAGTAAGTTATATGGTTTTTCTCAGTATAAATTAGTTCAGTGTTTCTAACTGTTTTTTTTTTTTAACTTTTTCTTTTAATACCTTTGGCAGACTGTGATTTTCATCAGAAGTGCTAATCTTTCCTCAGGATGGGTAGTTCAAGCATCTTTTCATGTTGCTTTCTCACAGTTTTAAATGACATATCTACAGAAGTTCTTTTATCAGTGACTTTTCCCTTCCTGGCCCCATGCCATCTGAGGGCATACTCTCTAGCTCTTTTTTTTTTTTTTTGTAGGCATCAGATATATTCTGAAGTCAATACTAAAGCTGTTAGAGTATGACATTTACTAAGAATCCTGCCATTTTAGTCCCTTCTTCTTAATGGACAACAATTCCATCGGTATTTAGTAAAAAACAACATAGTTTGGTAAATTTAGCTCTTTTTCTTGACATTGGCAATGATAATACAATGCCTGTGGTATATAATCTTCATGGCTGACTTGTAAATCCCTACAGATATGTGGTTACTTCTCTACTTTCCCTCTCTTTGGCTTGGGCAACTGCCACGTTGATGCACTGGAGCCATTCTTCTGCATTCTTCTCATCCTTGGCCTTAAAGACATAGGTTTTATTGTCTGTGAAGATTTCGAAAGCCCTCGGGAGAGAGCGGTCCCTGCGTTTCTTGGCCACAGCTTTCACACTCTGTACTTTGCTGAGTTCTATTGGGCAGTCATCAGGGTCATCTTTCTGAAATGCATGGGAAGAAAAGAACATGGGCTGGCTGTTACTGTAGGCAAGGATCTGTGACTACTGGAGAATTTTCTAAGAGGGCCAGAATCCTTTCACTTTTTATGGCTCAAGACCTTTGTTATTTTGGGTGCTAAGTCCTCAGAATCATTAGAATAACGGAAGGAGTAAGCAATCAGGCCTTTGCTGGAGTATGCACAAGATAACTAATTTATAGAATATTATTATAAAGTGAGATTTGGGAAAATTCAGAGTTATTTCATTTTCTATTGATGTTATATTAATAGAGCAAGGTGCAAGGGTATACTCTGGAGTGCCATTAACTTAATAATTTCAGATAGCTTGGAAGGCATGAAATTGAATTTTCCTTTGGGCTACCTCTGAGAAGGATTTTGTCAAATCCTTAATTGAATAAAGAGGTTTCCAGCGTTTGCATAGACCAAACTCTTTTTGAAACTCTCTGCAGCTTTGGAAGCATGCTTTGTCTACATAGTAAGAGAAGGAATATTTAATGATGTTGCATTTGCCTTGCATTAAAGCATAGTGTAAAGATCTCGCCGGGTGCGGTGGCTCAAGCCTGTAATCCCAGCACTTTGGGAGGCCGAGGCGGGTGGATCACGAGGTCAAGAGATCAAGACCATCCTGGTCAACATGGTGAAACTCCGTCTCTACTAAAAATACAAAACATTAGCTGGGCATGGTGGCACGTGCCTGTAATCCCAGCTGCTCAGGAGTCTGAGGCAGGAGAATTGCCTGAACCCAGGAGGCGGAGGTTGCGGTGAGCCGAGATCGCGCCATTGCACTCCAGCCTGGGTAACAAGTGAAACTCCGTCTCAAAAAAAAAAAAAAAAAAAAAAAAAAAAAAGATCTCTACAATACCAAGGTTATCACACTGGGCTAAGATGAATAATTTTAAGGGGCCGAATATTTCTTTAAAGCAATTTCATGTCTTTAACATGAATATATTTTGTCTACCAAAGAAAGTACCTATGGTTGAGAATCTTGCCAATTATCCTTGCCCACCTCTCCTCTTGGAATCACCCTCCTTTCACTTTGCAATGAAAAAGCATCCTCCTCACTCATCGCATGCTTTCTATAATGTTTCGTCCAATGTGAAAGAATCTCAGAAGCATCAAGCAAAAAAGCAATTCCAGCTATCGACGTTAGGGAAGTATCCATCAACCAAGGCATTGTAATCACTCCTCATCTATTTCATTATGAGATACATTTTCAATAATATTTCAGTTTTTAATGTTTAATAATCATTAAGTTTGGCATTATACTTATGGATTTTCATGAAGGATACAACTTTTTAAAAAGATAACTGAATCGTAAAAAATAACAGAGATGGATGGTCATAAGAAATTAAAACAATTAAATTTCAATTTATAGTTTTAGTGCAGTGAAAAAATGAAATGCCATTCAGGATAAAATGCTGTGATAGAGGTAGAATAGAAACCTGATTTAAAAAAAAAGAAAAAATGTGAACATTTCTATTTAAAAAAGAGCTAATTTGTGTATTAAAAATAGATAATGTTAGGTATTAAACTGCTATAGTATTTTAATCCAATGGTTACATTTAATGGAGAGATGTAATCCTTTTGTTTTAAAATGTCAATATTTACAATACAACAGAAATAACAGTGTGGGCAAGTGTTTACACTTATGATTAAAGTGTTGCTACAACTTAAAATGCTGCAAGGTATTACATAGATTTTTTTCAAAATTCTTTTAGGGTACACAGGATAAAGTTTGAAGACGTATACACTAGACAATGCTTTATTAGCCTAATTTCGTTTATAGTAAGTATCTGACAGTAACAAAATTGCATTTCTTTGAAGTAGTCTATAGTACCGAGATTGATAAATGAAGGACTGATGAAGAAAATTAAAAGTTACCATAGTAATTTTAAGATGGACCGTCAATCAACTGAGATAGGAATAGACAGAAAGTCAAAGGACACTATTGCCTAGCTGGTTGGTGGAGATCAAGATCTTAAAAATGCAAAAGTGAAAGATTAAACAATTTCATTAGAGTCTTTTTACCTCAGTTCTCATTTTAAAATGCACTTTTCTTTCATTTAAAAGGGGCCCTTTCACAAGGATCTGAAGCTTCAGCAGGACTGTTGACCACTGGTAGGTTATTGTATCCCTGGAGATTAGAGGTATTTTGCTGTGGCCTTTATGCTATGTTAAATTATTTCCCAGTATTTGAACCACAAGTTTTGTCAGAGTTGTGGAATGTCAGGCCCTTATTTCCTGATAAACATGTCAAACTTGTTAGCTAATTATAAAATTGTTTTTTCTTTAAACTTTATTTAAAAACCATGAATCAGAAAGTATAAAGGCCATTATTCGAGTTTAGAAAAACTCTTATGGATTAACTGCTTTGTCTTAAGGGATCTAGAAAATTATTACATCTTTATTTCTATTCTTGATTTCTGGAATAAAAACAGAAAATTCAGATAGTCATTTTAAACACTTTAAACATGCTTTAGTGTGAACCTACGCTAAAAAAATGTTTCTTAAAATCTCCAATAGCTTCTAAACTGAACTGCCATAATACTTTCCTTTAGAAAAGATGTTCAGCCACAGAAAAGTCCATCTGTATATGTTGTAATACACACAGACGAATAAAGTAACATGAATACACAGTAGGTATCACAAAAATATTCTTTTTCATTCAAAGAGTTAACAGAAGACTTATTATTTAAAAAACCACTGGTCAGAATTTGCTATAATTCATATATATGATACTTGATTCTTGTTGACTAAAATGTTCAAATAAGTTTTATAATGAGTACTCTAAATATATAGTGAATATGGCCCAGAATGAATTATAATTTTTAACTAATTGAATATTTTTCATTAATTGATTCAGACAGTTTAGTTTATGTGATTGTTAAATTTATGTGTCAACTTGACTAAGCTAATGGGTACCCAGATAGCTGGGAAAGCATTACTTCTGCATGTCTGTGAGGTGTTTCAGGAAGAGGCTGGCATTTGAATTAGTGGACTGAGTGAAGAAGATCCATGCTCATCATTGCGGGTGGGCATCATCCAATCTATTGTGGATCTGAGTAGGTTAAAAAGTTAGAGGAAAGGTAAATTTGCTCTCTCTTCTTAAGCTGAGATATGTATTCTCTCTTGCCTGTGGACATCAGACCTCCTGTTGTTCAGGGCCCTCAGACTCTGGAACTTACATCCCTCTCTCAACTCACCCTCATACCCTCATACCCTGGTTCTCAGGCCTTTGGCCTTGGACTAGGAGTTCTGTCATTGACTCCCTTGATTCTCTGGCCTCAGGACACAGACTGAATTACACCACCACCACCAGTTTTTCTGTTCTTCCAGCTTGCACACAGCATATCATGGAACTTCTAACCTTCCATAATTTCATGAGCCAATTCCCATAGTAAATCTCTTATATATCTTTATATATATATATATATATATATATATATATATATATATATATATATATATATCTGCTTCTATGGAGATCCCTGGTGAGTACAGTTTACCACTGGCTCTGAATTTTAAGTATACATGGGAAGCAGTAAACTCATTTAAGAACATGCTTTGGTGTAACACTGCCAGGTCTTGACCCCAGTTGTACCCTTTCTCATCTTAGTAGCTCCATCCTTGGACAATCAAATCAGTTTCTTTGACTCAGTTTCCTCATCTATAAAATGGCAATAATAGCAATGCTGGCCTAATAGGATTGTTTTGAGGATTGTTTGAGGCAATCCAAGGTGTGGCGTGATAAGCACTGAGAAAATGCTAGTCATTAAGATTATTTTCTAAAATAACCAAGAAGTAGGTCAAGATTTGATTCCTCTTGATCCGGAATCAGTAGTTTATGATAAATAAAACCAATTCAAAAAGAAGATAACTTTGCGTTATTGATTGGAATAGAATGCTACTTCAGAGGCTTCCCACTTAAAATTCACAATATGGATAATTACTGAGCATCGTATTCAAATGGAAAATTATATTAAATAAATATTTATTAATTTGATCATAATTCTATTATATTCACTAACTGAATATTGAATAGATGAAAGTCAGTAACATTTTAATCAGAATTAAACTTTGTTGACTATAAAAAGTATGTAAAGTAAATCAGCCTCCATTTTTTCCTCTTTGCCTATGTCTTCCTTTTTTGGACCCCCACCTTAAAATATAACCTATAGTTATAAAAAAATCAGAGCCAATATCATACGTCATAAATTTGTGTACATGGTCCATAAGGAAACAAAGGGCATGGTTTCTGAGTCAAGACCGAGTAGTCCTTCTGCAGTTCATCTTCTAAAACTTAAGTCAACTAAAACAAGCATGCATAATAAACTGGAAGGGGACAGTGAGCCAGCTAACATAGGAATAAACAGACTAGACACAGACACATGCAATGAAACAATGCTGTAAGATGGTGAAATGGAGATGGAACAGTTATCAAAGTTTAAACTCAAGACAAAATGTCCAGCTAATTGGTGGAGATTAAGAACTTAAAAATGCAAGTGTGAAAGATGATGGAGGAACTTACAGACTTTCCTTTTTGAAACAGAAGTTGATTTCCAGCCAGTGTAAAATAACGTGTTTTCCACCTTTTGATGAACTTCCATCTGACTTGCTTCTCTTTAAGTTTTCCTTCTATAAGAGGCTGGCCATCTTGATTTATGACTGTTGAAAGTAGCAGAATGATCAAGCCATTTATTTTCCATTATTTATTTGGCAGATGATCAAAAGTCAGAACTGGACGGTGTACTAGAACCCAGTTAGCATATCGGGAAAGTAGGCTAGTAAATTATGAATTTGGTTAACCTTTCCTCCTTTGTCCCTAAAAGAATGCACAATTCAGAAGTGACAATGGAAAAGTGTTGTGAAAACCCTCATTGACATTTTCAAAGGGAATTGGCTCACACAAAGAGCATCTGGTTAGCAGTATTTAAAGTTTATTGGGATATCTAGCTTTCTGTGCTTGGCTTCTCTGTTTCGTGGTGTTCCGTTTCTGATGTTGGAATGACCAAATTAATTTGGAACAGTTTGAAATTTTGGCACAAAGTCCTAGTATGCCATAAGCTTCATTTTGATTTTGCCAGTAACTAGGTAATAAAAAACAAATTTCCATGCTTTATGACACATGAACTGCTGGAAATACAGCTTTAAAACTAATCATAAACCCAAGTATATTTAGGTATTTGGCAGCAAAAGTCAATGCAGCACTCCAAAAGACATGTTTCCTAAAGCCACAACACTAAGCAGCAAAGGCAAACTTACCCAACACTTGTACATGCTATTCTCACTCTCTGGAACACACGTATTCTCTCTTCCCTCTCTGCACTCTCATGTTCACCTAATCAACAACGGATCATTTCACATTTCAACTTAAAAGTTGCTTCCTTTGGGAAGGCCTCTCCAAATCCAGATGAGGGTGGTTTTCCCCATGTGTTCTCATGACACAGGGCATATTTTTTATATATCAGGGGTTATCATTTGTAGGTAGATATTAGTGTTTATCTGATTAATATCTTTCTGTCTCATTCAGTTGGAAGCTCCACAAGGGAAGAGTCTTTGCTTTGTTCAATGTCGAACCACCAAGCATCTAAGATGATGCCTGGCAAATAGTAGGAAGTCGATAAATATTTGTTGACTGAATGGATTAATTCTACATTGAAGCAGAGTGTGCATGATTACAAATGATCACAGAAGATCCATTGTAATGTCAGAGTTTAGATGCTGAACTGAAGAATTTTATTTCTTTTGCCAACAACATAAGATTCACTCTTCAAACTCAGATAAAAACATCTGATTTCAGTGGGAAGGGGCAATGGAAAGCTCAACCTGTAGTAGGAAAATATTTATTTATATACATTTATCTTCAATTTTCCTGGTGCCTTGAAAGCAATAAGATTTGTTTCATCACTTTGAAAAAATTCTGGATAGTTTCTGTTTGACCATATGAACACAACCTGCCCTTTGTACACTACCATTTCTTTTTTCCGATATAGGTCTAATAATTGCCTCACAGGATTGTCCACCTTTACAGAGCATTTTCAGTATATAAATAATAAAACGTACAGTTTTTTTGGGGGGTGGGGGGACATAGTCTACTCTGTCACCCAGGCTGAAGTGCATTTGCACAATCTCCGCTCCGTGCAACCTCCAACTCTTGGACTCAAATGATTCTCCTGCCTCCGTCTCCTGAGTAGCTGGGACTACAGGCGATCACCACCACACTTAGCTAATTTTTGTATTTTTAGTAGAGACGGGGTTTTGCCATGTTGGCCAGGCTGGTCCCAAGGTCCACCATTGTAAGATAGTGATAAGGGCTATGATGAAAATAGAATAGGGCGTAAGTGACTTGGGAATTTGGTGTGCATGCATTTGAGTGATCAGGAAAGAGCTTGGATGTTCAAGGTTTGATCTGAAACCTCAGTGATGAGACCTCCAATCTCCTGAGAAGCTCCAGTGGAGGCTACTACTGAGCATAGCAGAGGCAATGGAAAGCAGGAACTTAGAATTAATGTCAAGAATGTAATTTCAGAGTTCTGCTTTGCTTTGATAGGAATTGTCTGATGTGGAACATTCTTAAAGCTAGTAACGCTTTCTGCAAATTTAAATTTTCCATAAACATGGTGGTTTCCTTTGTGCAACCACATCTACAGAGACTTCAGTTAAAGCATTTAGGCCACTGTGTCTCCCCACTTGGTTACACATTCCTTGAGAGCAGGAACAGCTTTAACACAGGGTCTGCCTAGCCTAGAGACTCAGTAAATATTAACAGTGCAACATTGAGTCATAAAGCATGCAGCAGCCTATCTGGGATGAGGAAAAAAAGGTTTCAAAGGTGAGCCAAGTGGAGAAAAAAGGGGAAAAATAAGTAAAAACAAACAACAACAACAAAATACAAATTAATTTCAAAAAATTAAAAACACCCATTTTTCATATTTTCAAGTGAGGGCAAATGGTAATCTAATTGTTACGTTTGAAGATTTTGAATGTTAACTTAGAAGATTTAGATTTGGATCCTCTAAACTATAGTTTTCTAATCAGCAAGCAAAAATAATAATGGCCCCCTCCTTAACAGGAATGCTGGGAGGTCAAAAATCAAAAGAAAAAATTTATGTGAGGACGCTAGGTAAATAGAAAAGCATAAGGCACTGCTCTCTCACCCTAGCTGCACTTCTAGGAAAAACTTTACAGTTTGTGATCACTGCTTTCTTGCCACGTTTTTTCTTTTTTTTCCCCCTAAGACAGGGTCTTTGTCACCCAGGCAGGAGGGCAGTGGTCATGTTTTGGCTCACTGCAAACTGCCTCCCCGGCTCAAGTGATTCCCCCACCTCAGCCTTCCAAGTAACTGCAACCACAGGTGCGCACCATCACACTTGGCTAATTTTTTGTAGTTTTTGTACAGTCAGGGTTTCATCATGTTTCCCAAGCTGGTACCATGGTTCTAATGGCAAGACGATTTAATGTAATATGATTTAATAATGATATATTTTTTGTGTCTCAGTCTTTCATATTTACTCAGAGAAACATTTGAAATAGTTATGATATCTGAGATAATTTGAAATAATGATTGACTTAGGTAATATTTAAGTACATGGATCCTTTTGGATCTGACAGAGGATTAAGCTACTTTCTCAAGGCAGATCCAGATGTTGACTTGAAGAGTTACATGTGAGAGAAGTTTACAAGGAACACTTGGCAAAATTGTTGGGGTCCTTAAAGACATGGAGTGAAGGGGATATAATGGCTATGATGAGAGAGTCAAGACAAAATGATAGGCTTTATAACAACAAAGGAGGAAGGACTTCAGAGACAAACTGGGAAGCAAATACTTTTCATTATAGCCCAGTGAAAATTAGCCCTAGGGAAAAAAAGTCAATGGAAAGGGTTTTAGGAAGGAAATGTTAGCAGAACTTAAAAGAAGCTGAATGTTAGGCCCCAAATTTAGGCATTAGGTCAGTTTCTGAGAAGTCAGTAAAAGCCAAGCTATTTGGAGCTATGAGATTAACTTAAAAATAATTTCAAAAAACAAAACAAAATAAAATTTTTCTAACTGCTATAACATATCCATTTTTCTTTCTTTCTTTCTTTTTTTTTTTACTATTATGTCTAACATATGCATGGCTGGAGATGTGTAATTTTAAAGGTCTGTTGTCCATAGTAAGTCCTTTTAAGCAAGGGATTCATATACGATATCACAGCCTCTTCACAGCTAAAATAAGAAACTATTTTTTTTCTAAGATTATCATATTGCATTTGAAAAGTAACGTGGAATGATACTATGAGGGTATGATCATGTATCATCTAAAATAATCTTGTTTGTATGTAGAACATGGAGGATATTCAAACATTTTCTCACTTTCCAATTAACACATTTCATTCAAAGCAGCACAATTTGGCCAGGTATGGTGGCTCGTGCCTGTAATCCCAGTGCTATGGGAGGCCACGACAGAGGGATCATCTGAGGCAAGGAGTTTGAGACCAGTCTGATCAATATAGTGAGACCCTGTCTCTACAAAAAAATACAATAAAATAATTAGCTGGGCACGGTGGCATGCACCTGTAGTCCCAGGTACTCAGCAGGGTGGAACGGTGCTGAGGTGGGAGGATTGCTGGAGCCTCAGAGGTCAAAGGGTGCAGTGAGCTATGATGATATCATTGTACTCCATTCTGGGTGACAGAATGAAATACCATATTCTGAAAACAAAACAAAACAAAACAAAACAAACAAAAACACCAAAAAACAAAGCACCACAATTTGGCTAGGACATTCCCTGTTAACATGGATCTGTTTGTTTCTTTAAATATCAACTGGCTGTAAAAGCTATGGGTTATTAAATTGAATTTCCTAGTGCAACTGGAACCCAAACTGTTACGGTGTTTATCAACTTAAAATTTTTTCAGAATGCTAATACAAATATTTATATGTTAATTGTATCCATTTTCTGCACCAAGTTAAAAATATTTGTTGATTAAAAAATGAATTGTGAAGGTGTTGATCTTATTTAACATGAAGTTGATGAATAAGTATAATAATAATAAGCCTCCTAGAGGTGAGAAGACCCACAGCGGAAGAATAAAAAATAAAGAATATTCATCTGTTCATTTATCAATCATCCATCCATCCCGTATTTTTGAGCACAGTTAAATTGTAAGACACTATGTTTGGATCTGAGAGGTTAAAAAATCCCCCTCACAGGGAGCTTTAATTTATCATCTAGGGAAGGTAAAGCATTTTATAAATTCTACTGCTCAGTGTAGAGTTTGTCAAGTGCCACTGAGAAGTATAAGCCATGTGTTATAGCATTGGAAGAGTGGAAATTCCACTTCTAGTTGGGACAAAGTGACATGAGAGCTGGGCCCTGATGAAGAAGAGAGAATTCTCCTGATAGAGTGCAGAAAAGGATCGTGGTAGCAAGGTAGGTGTTTGAGGGAAACACACAAAAGAATCTGAAGAAGCCAGAAGAATCAACAAACTCAGAAGCAAGTATGTAAAGTAGTTGCTCTGGAATAGTGATGGGCTGCGGACTGAGGGTAGAAGTCAGTTCAAGGTTTTCTAGGTTTAAGATCCAGGAAAGAAACATACCAGATTAGCCACCATTAGCATCTATATCTACTTCGTGTTTAAAAATCAACTGGTAATTCTGAAACACTGTAGAATGGATAAAAATTATTTTGTGATCATAACTCTTTGTTGAACTAGAGTATTTTTGCAGCATTCCTTGTCATCAGAAACATGGTTAAAGTTTAAAACTAGAAGCAGCAGAAAACTAGCTTGTAAAATTTATCCAAGTAGAGTTCAGGCTAGGCTGTCTTGGGGAAATAAACATTAAAACTTAAAGCAAAAAAAAAAAAAAAAAAAAAAAAAAAAAAGATCCAGGAAAGAAATTGGGTATCAGTCAGAGGGATGTCATATTGGACTTTATGGGAAAGTTTTTCTGAAGTCCCGTTAGAAAGGACTAAGGAGGGGCCTAGAGAGTGTGAGGGTCCAGCCATCCAGGCATGAAGTCTCATGGGCCCCAGATGAAATGAGTGATATGTCATGCAGGGTCTTGACAGGAAACAGATGGCATCTCAAGCTGAGCAATTGAGGAGAGTTAATAGAGAGATTATTTACTCAGGTGTGGGCAAGGTATAGAAAAAGCACCATAGTACTATGAGGGCAGTAACCATATAGGCCTAGTACCCCTCTGCCTGAAGAGGAAAAGGCAGAGAACAGTTAGGATGCAGTGGGAGACTGTATGGAGAGCACTGTTTGATAGGAGGTGTGGCCTGAAATAGAGGACACTGTTGACCTTCAGTGTCCAAGCAGGTGTGGGAGCTGGCAAATCAACAACTCAATCTCACCCTTCTCCCTCCCTCTGACCTCCTACTGGTGTCCCCAGTGGTGGAAGGTACCTGAAAGCCAGCGGTAAAGGAGGCTATTGACTCAGTCACTGCATGGCAGCCTGTGGACCTGAAGCTGGTCAGGAGAGATGGAGAACAGAAGTGACAAGCACAGATTATATATCAAAGTCAGCTAAGTTCAGATAAACGAGAGAACTTCAAAAGTTGATGAAAAAATGGTATTAAAAGAAAAAAATAAAAAGTGGAAACTGTATTTCTCAAAATAAACTCCATCAAGTTCAGGACACTTTGGTAAGTGGTGGTATCAGCCATTTAGTCCATCATGAAAGAGCTGAGCGTCCTGGGAATTTAACCATGTTGATGCAGTCTTTTTAACATTATTAAGTGAAGCAAAATAAGTGCCCTTTGAAGATTTTTTAAGATTGGAAAATAAAGTCAGAAAAAGCCAAGTCAGGACTGTCAGGTGGATGCCTAATGATTTTCCATGGAAACTCACAAAATTGCCCTTGTTTGATGACAAGAATGAGCAGGAGCATTGTCATGGTAGAGAAGGACTCTCTAGTAAAGCTTTCCTGGGTGTTTTTCCCTCCTTCCCTCCTTCCCTCCTTCCCTCATTCCCTCCTTCCCTCCTTCCTTCTTTGCCTCCTTCCTCCTTCCCTCCTTTCCCTCCTTCCTTCCTTCTTTCCTCTTTTTCTTTCTTTCTTTCTTTTTTTTCCCCAGGGCCTCACTCTGTCACCCAGGCTGGAGTGCAGGGGCACAAACATGGCTTACTGCAGCCTCCACCTCCTAGGCTCAAGTGATTTTCCCACCTCAGCCTCCCTAGTAGCTGGAGCCACAGGCTGGCTGATATTTTTTTAATTTTTATTTTTGTAGAAATGGGGTTTTGCCATGTTGCCTATGGTCTTCAAACTCTTGAGCTCAGCTTTTAAAAGTTCTAGGATTGCAGGCATGAGCCCTGTGCCCAGCCCCTGGGTGTTTTTCTGCTAAACTTTTTGCTAGGTTTCTCAAAACACTTTCATAATAAGCAGATATTATCATTCTTTGGCCCTTTAGAAAGTCAACAAGTGAAATGCCTCAGGCATCCCAGAAAACTTGCTATTACCTTTCCTCTTGATAGGTCTGCTTTTGTTTTGACTAGACCAAAGTATTTATGCCTACAACTTGCGACTTTGTAGGTGTTTTGTGCTACAAACATGGTGGTGGTTGTCTTATTGTGGAGGAAGGGTAGAGAGGAGTTAAATGGGGAAAACCATAGGTCCAAATAATGGAGAAAAATCATTTTATCTTCTGGTGGTGGAATTGTAGCAAATGAGATGCCTCCAGTGGTTTCTTCTCAGTTAATAAGAGCATCTAGCATTCATGTTATTTTTGTCATAGAAGGCTGAGTTCCACTTTTTGTTAATACCCTTTGCCATTTTATTTTTTTATTTTTATTTTTTAATTTTACTGTTTATTACCTTCATTTGGAGCCTATGACAACCAGATGTATTTACATCTTAAAATATATGCCCAAAATAGACTTGTTGTTTTAGCTAAGAGTTAAAAACCCCAGTTAGTCATATCTAGTCAAATCTAGATATACCAGATATGAAACATCTTAGGAGGAATAGTACTCTTAAAATACCAATTGGTAATTTTTGAGGCAATTATTTTTAATTAATTCTTTTTTTTTAAGTTTTATATAAGAGATTTTATTTTTTTTTTTTTATTTATTGCATTTTAGGTTTTGGGGTACATGTGATGAACATGCAAGATTGTTGCATAGGTACACACATGGCAGTGTGGTTTGCTGCCTTCCGTCCCCTCACCTGTATCTGTCATTTCTCCCCATGCTATCTCTTCCCACCTCCCCACCCCCCGCCCCTCCCCCATTTCCCCCCAACTGACCCCAGTGTGTAGTGCTCCCCTCCCTGTGTCCATGTGTTCTCATTGTTCAACACCCGCCTATGAGTGAGAATATACGGTGTTTGATTTTCTGCTCTTGTGTCAGTTTGCTGAGAATGATGGTTTCCAGGTTCATCCATGTCCCTACAAAGGATGTGAACTCATCGTTTTTGATGGCTGCATAATATTCCATGGTGTATATGTACCACATTTTCCCTATCCAGTCTATCGTCGTTGGGCATTTGGGTTGGTTCCAGGTCTTTGCTATTGTAAACAGTGCTGCAATGAACATTCGTGTGCATGTGTCCTTGTAGTAGAATGATTTAGAATCCTTTGGATATATACCCAGTAATGGGATTGCTGGGTCAAATGGGATTTCTATTTTTAGGTCCTTGAGGAATCGCCACACTGTCTTCCACAATGGTTGAATTAATTTACATTCCCACCAACAGTGTAAAAGTGTTCCTATTTCTCCACATCCTCTCCAGCATCTGTTGTTTCCCGATTTTTTAATGATCGCCATTCTAACTGGTGTGAGATGGTATCTCAATGTGGTTTTGATTTGCATTTCTCTGATGACCAGTGATGATGAGCATTTTTTCATATGTTTGTTGGCCTCCTGTATGTCTTCTTTTGTAAAGTATCTGTTCATATCCTTCGCCCATTTTTGAATGGGCTTGTTTGTTTTTTTCTTGTAGATCTGCTTTAGTTCTTTGTAAATTCTGGATATCAGCCCCTTGTCAGAACAGAACAGAGGCCTCAGAGGAAATACAACATACCCACAACCATCTGATCTTCGACAAACCTGACAAAAACAAACAATGGGGAAAGGACTCCCTGTTTAATAAATGGTGTTGGGAAAACTGGCTAGCCATGTGCAGAAAGCAGAAACAGGACCCCTTCCTGACACCTTACACCAAAATTAACTCCAGATGGATTAAAGACTTAAACATCAGACCTAATACCATAAAAACCTTAGAAGAAAATCTAGGCAAAACCATTCAGGACATAGGTGTAGGCAAGGACTTCATGACCAAAACGCCAAAAGCAATGGCAACAAAAGCCAAAATAGACAAATGGGACCTAATCAAACTCCACAGCTTCTGCATGGCAAAAGAAACAGTCAGTAGAGTGAATCACCAACCAACAGAATGCCATTTATTGATTCTCCCATTCTTCTGTTCAAAATGCCCTTATTGAATGCTTACCATGAACTAGACACATGCCAGCGAAAGGAGATATAAATGCAGATATGACCATCTCAATCATTGAGATGCAGAGCAATGCAGTAAACAAATGAATGCAGAGTAGGACAAGTACCAGGCTAGATCTGTGCACGGGTCTAACTGGAACACACCGAGAGGCACTTATTCTAAACTAGGGCATAGAAAGTAGGCATCTACTCTACTTCTACAGTAGATACTGTCTAGGCTCAATTCTCAGGGACAAGTTGCAGCTATGAAGGTGAAGGGAGGAATGTTCCTGAGCCAAAAAAAGAAAGAAATAAAAAAAGTTTATAGCGAAGGACCAGGGCTGAGGGAGGGAGGCATAAAAGGCATTCTGAGAACTGTAACTCATTCTGGGAGGGAGCAGGGAGTGAGAGAATAGGCAAGAGATCAGGTGTGAGATTTAGAGAGACCAATCTTAAAGAACCTTGGGTACTATGCAGAGTGGAATGTAATGTTTTGTAATGGAAAATAATGACAAAAAGCCTGTGTAGTCATAGACCTTATTTATTTCAAGTGCACAGGAGTTCAATAATTCACTCTCCATCTTGTTTTAAGATTTGTTGCAATTATGAATGTCTTTAACCAATTATAATTTATTTAACCAGTGTGCTGAATGTCATGCTTACTCTTTATTATAATAGACTAGGTGTCCCCAAACTTTTTACACAGGGGGCCAGTTCACTGTCCCTCAGACCGTTGGAGGGCTGCCACATACTGTGCTCCTCTCACTGACCACCAATGAAAGAGGTGCCCCTTCCTGAAGTGAGGCGGGGGGCCGGATAAATGGCCTCAGGGGGCCGCATGTGGCCCACGGGCTGTAGTTTGGGGATGCCTGTAATAGACCATATGAGATTATACCAAAGACTTTATCTGGTACAGGCCTATGGTTTGTTGGGTAAGGGCACTGTCTTTGGAGGTAGACTTCAGTTGAAGTCCAGAATCTCCCACTTACTGGCTGACTGGTTCTGGACAAGCTATTTAACCTAAGCTTCCCTTTCCTACTCCCTAGTTGTGTGTAATTAGCACAACACAAATGGCTGTGGGGGTTTTGTTAGTCAAGCCATACATCTCCGAGAGGACTACCTATACCATAAATGAAGGCACATAAAAGTGTTGACACAAAGGTTGACAGTGGCCTTGCTTAGCTGGGATCTGTTCACAATAACGATAAATGATAGCTACTATCATTATGATTGACATCATGGATCAATGTAAAACAATCATCATCATTCTTTTATTGTGATGAACAGGTGGTTTTAGAAATACTGTGTCCTAATGGCTTATATAAAAGTGTCAGGAATAGTAAGAGAATTCAGAGTAAGAGGAAATCCTGTAATCTTTGAACTTGGCCCTTTAATAAAAACGGAGGTATGAAAGGCAATTCAAAGGGTCTCAAAAAGAAAGGTGTTCTCTCTCTCTCCCTCTGTGCATGTGTATGTGTGTTTTACAGACAGGATCTCCTTTGTTGCTCAGGCTGGAATACAGTGGCTTTATTATAGCTTACCGTAACCTTGAACTCCTGGGCTCAAGCAATTTTCCTGCCTCAGGTGTGCACCTGCAGTTCTAATCACTGCAGGTGATCACATCTTGATAATGTTTAATTTTTTTTGTAGAGATGGGGTCTTATAATGCTGCCCAGGTTGGTTTTGAACTTTTGACCTCAAGTGATCCTCCCACTTCTGCCTCCCAAAGTGTTGAGATTATAGGCATCAGCCACTTCACCTGGCCCTCTTCTGTTTTTGAGTAATTCATCAATGTATTCATTGAAACTGCCATTTGCAAGCCAACCCAATAATAGATTGAGCTGCCTTGGGAGAATTTCCTATGTTATCTGTGGTTACTTTCTTCTCTTCCCAGACTTTCTGCTTGTTTCTGCTTGCTCTTGTGACAGGCTGGAAGGGATGACCATAGACAGTAACCTCCACATAACTTCTGTTCACATGGCACACTGACTTTCATCCAGACTCAGCAAGTCCTCATACTGTGTGCTTTTTGGATTATGTCAGTTTTGTCTTGAAAATATTGTATTGTGTATGAATAACTCATATTTGAGACTGTCATGAGTTTAATTTGTGATATTTGAATTTCTAAATATTCTTTTCTGATTGTTAATGATAAATGCCTTCAAAAGAAAACATATTCTGGAAGAAAAAAATATAAACCCCAGACTGGGTGCAGTGGCTCAAGCCTATAATTCCAGCAATTTGGGAGGCTGAGGCAGGCAGATTGCCTGAGCTCAGGAGTTTGAGACCAGCCTGGGCAACATGGGGAAATCTGTCTGTACTAAAATTTAAAAAATTAGCCAGATGTGGTGGTGTGTGCCTGTAGTCCCAGCCACTCGGGAAGCTGAGGCAGAATTGCTTTGAACCCAGGAGGCAGAGTTTGCAGTAAGCCAAGATTGCACCACTGTACTCCAGCCCGGGCAACAGAGCGAGACTCCGTTTCAAAAATACACACACACACACACACACACACACACACACACACACACACACACACGTATACCTCCAATTCTTAGTTTTTAAGTAAGAAGTGAGAAAAAGTATAGTATGTCATTTCCCCCCCTTGAAAACACTGCTTCTGGGAATTATGACTGCTTTACAGTCTACGGGGAATTTCTTCTTATATATTTAAAGTTTCAAATTTACTTCAATCTTCTTCCATGGTTTTACTGATTTTTTTTCTTTGCTGTGGGTGCCAGTTCTAATAAAGCCAACTGTAATTCCAGAGGATATGCATAAAGAGGGCTAGAAGCATTAAATGAAGGGGCTGTAGGAGCCACATTTAGTAGACTGAGTGTCTGTGGTTTTTGAAATTGCTAAAGATTATAACAAATGGCATGTTTCTTATGAATCTCCAGACAGTGTTTTAGAGTGCTATATTTTTCTATTGGTAGTGGATAAACCAGGAGGCATAATCCTCACTGATTTTGTAACATTCTAAACCATACTGTGGGGACCAAAATTGGACAGACAAACTTAAGTTTGACAGCAGCTCTTTGAGGGCACTGCCACATGTGACTGAATGGCTTCCTTTCTCAGTTATTTCATACCCATCAAAACAGAGTACATTTTCTAGGCTTATCTGACCAATTACTTATGTACTGATGCAAAAAAAAAAGCTTCAGAACTACTGTGTTATAAGCGTTTAGAGCTATGTTTTCTGAACTTTGTTGTGAGACCACCTGTATCAGAATGATCCGCTGGCTTGTTAGAATGCACATTTCCAGGCACCACTCCAAACCTACTGAATCAAAGTTCTGGGATAGAGTGAGAAACCCTGCATTTTAAACAAGGGCCACAAGTGATTCTTATGTTGCTTAAAAACTTAGAGGACATAATTAGTATCTTCATGGTAGATGACAGTCATAGGTTATATGACATATGAAAGAGTAAAATGGCAAAACCAATGGTAGAGAGAAAACTATGACCTTTTGATAAAGACAAGAATGGCAATATAAGCTTAGATTCATGTTCTTGGTTTCAATCAATAGGGTTACAGAAAAAATGTTCAGAATTAGTGTTTGTGGAATTTTGCTTTTTATTGTGTTAACAGTGTAACAAAAATTATAAGGGCACTTTCCAAGAAGGTAACCTGTTCAGTAGTTCTGAGCATTACATGTCTTTATGAGAAGCTCATCAAAGAAGACTGGTCCAGGCTTGCTGAGCAATGACTGGTAAAGACCAATAGGAAAAGATTGGGAGGGTGGCAAAGAAGAAGTTATTTTTTATTTTTTCAGACAGGGTTTCACTCTGTCACCCATGTTGGAGTGCAGTGGTGCAATCTTAGCTTACAGCAACATCTGCCTCCCAGGCTCAGATGATCCTCTCACCTCATGCTTCCAAGTAGATAGGACTACAGGCATGTGCCACCACAGGCTAATTTTTGTACTTTTTGTAGAGATGGGGCTATGCCATGTTGCCCAGGTTGATCTCCAACTCTTGGGCTCAACTGATCCACCCACCTGGGCCTCCCAAAATGCTGGGATTACAGGTGTGAGCCACTGGGCCTGGCTGATAATTGTTGAATTGTAGGATTAACTTTTATTAAGAAAGGGTTTCACACATATCCCATGTTGTTCCTACTTAATCTTATGAATAACATCTCGTGAAAATATATTGTTGATGGCATCTGGCCATAGGACTTTAGTTTTAAATGTTGAGGACTTTCCCATACTGCCTGGACACTGTAGAGTTTGCCTGGGTTGGAAAAAATAGATCTGACAAGCTTCTGCCCCATCTGTGATAAGGAGAACCAACTTGTTTGGGTTGTACCATTCGAGCACATTGTAACCATTGTCCCACCTGCCTGTAAATTCTTGTATTCTGGAGCATTTTAAGGTGTTACCTACACTGCTTTCATGGAATTTTTAAACACGATTTCCATCTGTTGTGGTTCAGCACTTGGCTTCAAACCTTTTGACAATGAATGGACATTTATAATGTCTGCATTGGAAGCTTTAGCAGTTATATAAATACCATCACGTGCTGTATGTTATATATAAACACACACATGTATATATACATATATGTGTACATATCCATGTGTATGTATATTTTTAATACACATATATGAATACATCACATATTCTGTTAACATGATCTATTTATTGTACTTTTGAAAAACTTAAGAGACTGCTTATATAAAGAATATATTTGGCACAAAAGATGCTGTAAATATTATATGAATATCTATCTTTTTCTTGTAAAATGAGACACTGTTGATTCATTAATCTGTTTTTTTTTGTCATCACTTGACTGAGAAAAAATTTATTACTGACAATTTTCTGAGAAACACTAACTTTGGCCATTCATTTATTGGTACATGTTTATTGAGCATCTATTGAGTGCGAGGGGCTGAGGATAGATGGATGAAGAGAGCCCACTTCATAGAACTTATTATCTACTGAATTAAGTAGACATTAATCTAAAAATCACACATAAAAGTACAAGATGGCAGCTGTAACCAGTGTTATGGAGGAGAAGTTTGAGATGCTTTGAGAACCTTGTTATCCATCAGGGGGTTATAAAAGGCTTCCAATACTGAAGCTGTGAATTTGATTCGTCATCAGAAGGCTAAGATCTAGTTTAACGAGGTGAAGAGGGGAGAAGGGGAATTCCTGGTATAAGAAAAAGCACATATAAAAGCATGGTGGCAGGAAGAAGTACAGTGAGTCTGGGAAACTTAAAGAGGGTTCTTCTAGGAAAAGCAAAGAAAGCAGAGGAAATATGGGACAGGGTGAAGCTGGAGAAGCTGGGAGAGACGATTCCATATGAGACCACAAAGGGTATGTTATGAAGTTTGGTCTTTAGGAGCTATGGGAAGCTCTATAAAATTTCATGCAAGGGATGGCACAACAGATTTGTGCTTTGAAGAGTTCACTCTGGTTGCATCGTGTGAGATTGGAAGGGTTCAGAATAGTTCAATGAGGAGGCTATGGTCATTATTGTAGGTAAAAGGTGATGGCAGCTTGCACTAGTGGTATGGAGAGAAGCGGACATATTTGAGAGCAATTGAGAAAGTAAAAATCCTCAATATTGGGGTGATAGATTGGACGGGGGTAGTGGAAAAGGCAGTAAGTGGGTCTTTGGTTGGTGCAATAGATTGAGTGATGTTGCATTCACTGAGCTAAAGAATGCTGAAGAAGAGTAAGTGTTTCGGGGAAGCAAAGAGACAATCATGAGTTTTAATTTAAATGAACTGACACTGAGCACAGTGGTGCATACTTGTCATCTCAGCTACTCTGGAGGCTGAGGTGGGATGATTGCTTGATCTCAGGAGTTTGAGAGCAGTCTAAGCAACACAGCGAGACCCTATCTTAAAAATAAAACAAAATAAACGAACTGATTTTGAGGTGCCTTAGAAGCAGTCAAATAGGCGGTGGGCGATGTAAATCTAGAGTTCAGAGGAGAGGCTGGGACTGCAAATATACATCTGGACATTTTGCATAGAAGTGATTACTGGAGTAAGAGGTTTATGGCACCAATGACTAACTGGGTAAAGAAAGGTGAGCTGAGGAGGGGTTTCCAGAGAGTAGGAAGGAAGTTAGAGGAGTGTTGTGTCATGGAAACTGAAGGAGAATAATGTTTTAAGAAGGAGGAATTGGGTCTACAGAATGGAATATTGCTAAGAGACAAGTAACATGAAGACTGAACCATGTGCAGTGCATGAGTGACTTGCAAGTTTTTAATGACTATATAGAGAGATGATAGAGTGAGAAACAAGGTTAGAAAGGGATGAGTCACGAGGAGAAAGAGACAAGGAAGTGGACAGAGATAGACAACTCTCTTGGCTTTAAAGGGGCAGTGAGAGATAAGGCAGTAGATGGAGAAAAAGGGGAGGATAAACCACTTAATTATGTTTAAAAGCCAACGGGAGGACTCAGTTGGAAGGGAAAAATTGAATAGAGAAGAGAAAAAGGTTAATCTATACTGAAAAGTTTCTGAGAAGGTGGGAAGGATGAAATCCAAGGCAAAATATGACCATTCTTTGGTGACTTTGTTCTCTGTGGCTGCCAAAAAGTACCAGTATGTCTTTTAAATAGGTGTGTTTGTGGCTGTTAAACAAATTTCATTCTTATATAGTGTGCTTATATAGGTCAATAAAAAAGGATTGCTCTGCAAGATGATGGCTAGAGCTCTTTTAAAATATGCAAAGTGCTTTATTTTTAAAATTTCACAAAATTATTGAAATCAATGTCATCTTATACTTGTATGGTGATGAAACTAATGTATTCACATTAGTCTACCTTTACAAAGCTTCTTCTCATCTATATATTGGCTTGACTTAGCTTGTTCTCTGTGTAGAAAAGGACAAATTACTATGTATAGTGATTTGTTTGTGGATAATCACAGAATGACTCATGCTTTGTTGCAAGTATAGGGCCTACCTGACACTTTTTCTTTATATCAAGATTGTTGACCAAATATGGAAAGGCAGATGAGTAGGACTGTGATGCTAGATGAAAAATAAAAGTTAATCCCTGAGGAGTGTTAGGTTTCTGATCTTAGCATGTTTCTCTTCTAGGTTCACAAGTTATTAGCATGTTTACTATGGGCTCTTTGTTTATGTGTATATTGTAAGATTTTAGCATAATACTAAAATTCAGTTTCCGTAATATGTTGAAACCTTGTACACAGCAATGTTTCCAAGAGATGCTATTTCTATTTTCAGTTCAGTTACTAGTTTTCAATTTTGAGAAAACATTAGATTTTTAAAAGTTAGATTTTACAGTTGCATTTCAAAACAAATTAGATTTTTCCATGGTTATTCTGTCACTTAAGTAATTAATGAATTACTCAATTACACATCTATTGGCCAAACGCTTATTAAACACTATAATGTGCCAGGCACTGGTTAAGGCATACAAAGATGAGGCATAATCATGGCTCTTCTTGTAGTTTACTGTCTAGAGGGAAAGACTGATGGCCACATGCCATATGCAATATAGAAGTGTGGGCAGAGGACAGAAAGGACAGAGGGAGAGAAATTAATTCTGCTTGGGGGTGGTGTGTAGGTGTGTGTGCATATGTGTGTGTGCATGTGTGTGAGAGAGAGAGAGAGAGAAAGAGAGAGAGAGAAATGAGAATGCGTGAGGACGTTTAAGAGGGAGAGAAGAATGCTCATGCCACAGAGGCATAAGATAGGAAGATGGAAGATGGGGAAAGGGAGAAGAGGAAGATTCCAGGATAATAAATTATCTGAGTTCATAAATGTGTTTTTATTTTGTCATTGAGTATTTCAAAGTATCTCTGAACAAAAAGCTGAGGTTAAATTTTACATAATCAATATATACTCAGTAGTCCCAGTATATAAATGTGAAAATGTGAAGTTATTGTACAAAAAGCATTGCCTTGTTTTCGTTGTTCTGCCAGCACTTAGCATGTAGAACAGTACTCTAACACATGGGAGGAGAAAAGACATCATACTGCAATGCTAGCCACCACATACGTCAAAATTGAGTTTTCTTTTATCACTTTTAAAGTTCTACAAAAGTTGACATTGAAATTTAATGGAAAAGCTTCATATTCATGGACTCACAAGGCTATTGGTGGCCTTATGGGGTAGGTCCTCTCGGAGGTCATTTAGTTCATTTTCTCATTGGCATCTAGAGTGGAAAAATCATCTAGCCCACATGAAGGGTGCCCCTCAAAGAAGAGCCACAACTGCTGTTACCAATTCTTTTGACTGTCTGAAGAAACTCTCCTGATGGAGGAGGCATTTTGAAACCATCTCTATTTGCTCGTGTATTAATAATATAATATATAAATATCACATTCTTTTAAACAATTTTTATTTCTTTATTTATTTTAGACTTAGAGAGAGGGTCTATGCTATGTTGACAGGCTGGAGTGCAGTGGCTATTCACAGGCATGATCATCGTGCACTACAGCTTCAAACTCCTGGCTTTAAGGAATCCTTCCACCACTCTCTCTTGAGTAGCTGGGACTATAGGCATGTGCCACTGCACCCAGCTTGACAGTATGTTCTTATAACACAACTATTAGAAATCAAGTTCTAAAGATGAATCATGATAGAAAGTTGTCTGAAAAAATTGTTCCATTTTCTTTTAGAACGCAAGAGGACCTCTTACTCTTGATCACATTCAAATTCTAAATGTCTAGTGACTAAGATACTAATCATATGGGGTTACTTAGATTTATTGAGGAGGACAGGAATGCCAAAACTCTTAAGTTGTTTTTTTGTAGGGTGTAAGAACAAAGGCATCCCATGTGTCTCAAGAAATGAGTGAAGTCATGACCCAGTTCTTCCTCCTACTTTACAAAAATGTGACTAAAGAGAAAACTAGATGTGTTCCAGGACAGACTGGCTGACTAACTCTTACTGTCAACATGCACTGTGCAATTTCAAGACACAAGGACAACTGATAAAGAATATTAGCTTGGTTTTCCAGAAATAAGTTCTGTTCTGTTCAATCTACTTGCTCAATCTCCATTCTTTCATTCATGTGGAGTAATGAGATCTGCAATAAACACCACTAGGCAAGTCTCTGAGGATTACTGAGTTATTTCAGTAATTTTCTAATCTTCTATTCTAAACTTTTATAAAATGATTATCAGAAACTGAATCAGCAGTTGGAAGAATTGGAAATAGATTCTACTGTAATCATTTCCTGTAAGTAATAATTTCTCACACATTGTCACACCAAAATCTGTGTTCATCTTTAAGCAGAGTAAGTCATCAAGGAAGTAGATCACTTCTAAAAAATTAAACTTGTCTCTGGGTCTTCATAATATATTATAACTTTACTGAATGATTGTTCCTTGAATTTCCAATATTTTATGTCCTTAACTTGAATTTTCCCTATAGGTTGAAAAGTTGGGTTCTGGAATTGGCCTGTCAGGATTAAATCCTGGTTCCATCACTGAGAAGCTGTGTGACATTGGGAAAATTACTTAATCTCTCTGTGTTTCGGTTTTATGATCTGTACAGTGAAGTCAATAATGGTGAGAAAATGAGAAAAATGCATGCAAGCTTAGCATATCACTAGAATGATAAATGCTAGCAATTATAATCATTTTAGGGCCTCTACATTATTCTAGCATTTACTTTCCTCTGACTATCTGTACTTTATTAGATAAAAATTTTATTATTCACCAGACATTAAACTCCTGTGAATTTCTACATGTTGATGGTGAAGTTGGTGGGAGAATAGTGATGATAGTTTTACTTGAAGATGGGAATGTATGTGAGTTGAGCATGTCAGTCAGCTGAGGTACTGTCTGTTTCTGAAGAAGTCCCCTGGCTGAGTCTACACACTGTTAAGAATTATTATATATTTTTGGATATCTTTCCTAATATCTAATTGAAATTCTCTAATTGTTTTGTTTCATTTATGGAGTTGCCAAACAGCATTAAAAATATTGAAACATGAATATTTGAAAATAATTATTGTATCATTTGTTAATTCTTTTAAAAAAATATCAAAAACCCAGTTTTTTCAGCCTTTTGTTCTAGACTCCAGTTCTACTTCTTTTGACCCCTTCTCCCTGAGGCTAACAGGGCATCTGGCTCCTGTGTGGGTGTTGATGAAACTCAGACCATTACGTAGAGTACATGGAACTCAATCGGGCACAGTACATTCTAGGTGCTAAGACAGGCATAGAAGTGGATTAAGGCTTTACAAATGGTCTCTTCTCTCAAGGAGGAAACAGCGCCAACCTCCGTTTGCCAGGTTCAGAATGCATTGAGAATGGTATACTGATGAAGTTGATATGGTTAGCATATAATCACAATCTTGAAACATCACATTTTGACATTCAAGGAATATTTGACATTGCAATTTTAAAATATTATACATTCATTCACTCACTCAACAAATATAGCATGCTAAAATCATGAAAGAAGTATGCTAGAGTTTCTCAAATACAGCTTTTGGCTCTAACTGAATTACTAATTTCTTTTAGAGCAGATACATTGTACCTTATTCATATTTCTATCCCAAGGGTCAGTGTGTAGAAGACACTCAACTAATGCAACAAACATACTTTTCATAAATGAAAAATTAGATGCAAGTAATATGCTAACTGTGCATGACCAATAAAGTATTTGTTGTTATGTCTCATCTTTAAACTTTGAATTTAAGCAGAATTTGAATGCAAATACTGTCTCTATGAGTAATATATTTGGCAACAGTATTATGTTAGACCTTTCACTAAGATTAAATATATAATTTATATGCTTATCTAAAAAAGAAGATGAAATCAACAACCTATATAAACTATCCAGGGAGTCAAGTTTTTCTATGAAAACAAAACAAAACAAAACAAAACAAACAAACAAAAAAAACAGTTTAAAATAGGACTTTTCTCAAACTCAAATCCTCTTTCATGTAATAAAAGGAAATGAGCAAAGAAATCCAAACCCGCTGAAGTTTTCAGGGCCAAACATTTTGATTCAATATGTTCTGCTCTAAAATATTTGGTCTTGCTTGAATTTTTATTGCTATATGTTCTCAGTTTATATTTAGCTGTGAGGAACACAAGTAGGAAAGAGTGAATGTGCAGAACATTCTTTTCAAGAGCATGGCAGTGAATTTGAGAAAATATGTATTAAAGGAACACTTTTTGTGTTTTTAACTTTCAGCCCCTTTTCTGAGGCCTCCCTTGGCAAGATATGATTAAATATTTATTGAACTAAGGACTCAGCTTACTTGGAGTGAAAACTCTTCAGGGCCTCTCAGAGCTACCTAAGATAAGTACCTTATTTTACTAGCTCTCAAATAAAGTTTCTTTCATGCTCTGTCTTCATATATGAAATAAGGTCTAATTAGAAAGTTTTATAATGGAGACAGTCAATTCCCCAATTCCTTATTTGTTTGAATTAACTTTTAAAAAATTGGGGTGTTCACTCTGGCGTGGGCTGAATCCGGACTCTGTAATCAGCCAACAATCTGTGCTTTACAAAGGCTGGCATCCTAACCGCCAGCTTCTGCCATCCACCCCTTTTCCGTGGGGTAATACATTTTAATTGGCACTTCTCCGAGAGCCCTGCACATCTCCATCTGGCCAAATAAACATACTTTTTTGAGTCAGCCTCAACATCTTGGCAGTTAACAAGAGGACAGACTTGCCACAATGGGTAATCTTTAAGATGCATAAAATCCTAAAATTAAAGGACTGAGTACAGGTGGTATAATCAACGGCTTTCTAGAGGATGGCTCATCTACAAAGTGGCTTTGTGTTCAAGAATCTTTTAACACTGCTTTCATGGTCCAAACTGCGGTTCCTGAGCCGTGACAGCATTGAGAGCTCTCTCCTCTCAAAGGGCACTTTAGTGATGAAATATTTCACTTCCAATGACAGCATAACTTTTTGGACATAGCCTTATTAGCAACCTGTCTCCACTGGTCAGATTGAGCCAAGTGTATCCACGAGGCAGAATGGTGAAATGCTTAAGAGCATGGGTTCCAGAGTCTGGCTGGATTCAAATTCTGCTGCTGTTAATTTATGTTTGTGATGTTGGGCAGTTACCATATCTCTCTGTGTCTCAGTTTCCTGATCAGTAAAGCAGAGATAATATCAGTATTTTCCTCATAAGATTCTTGCAAGGATTGATTAAATGAGATAAGGTATTCAATATGTTTAGCATAGGGCATGACTTGTATTTGCTAACAAGTATTTTTAGGCAAGGTCAGTAGACCAAATTCCTTGAGCAGCAGAAAGGAAGTAGAAGGGTGAATTACCAGCTACAAGGTTATTTCTCAGATAATGTCTTACTCTTTTAATGCTTCACTTTTTACACAGTTTAATCATCAAGCAACAGTGTTAGGGATTACATGAGATAATATGATCGGTGTGCTGATTCACTCATTTAGTGTGGGCTCATTTCCTTAAGGAGCACACCTTGACAGAACACTTCTTTTCTCTCTAACCCTCAGGGTCATCTGGTTAAAATGAAGAAAACTTTTAGGGCAAAATGGCTCATACTGCTTCTTTGATAACCACATATAGTTAAGGGATTTTTTTTCTTTCTCCCCCTCCCAAAGTTTTCCCTTTTTCCTATGACCCCTTTGGTGAGATGCCATTCTCAGCACAAAACAGGGACATGATTGTGCATTATTACAACTGGGGATGTTCATGCAAGAGGAAGGCCACCTAGAACAATGGGGCAGATAGATCCCTGTAAATTCAAGGGGCACAAATCATTCTTAGCAGCAGGTAGGGGCCTCTTACCAGTTGCTTTTTCAGGGTTGTTGCACATGAAGCATTGCCATGCTCCTGCTGTTTCGCTGAAGCCAAACACGTCAAAGAACCTCACTTCTTCCAGATGGAGCTGTACCTGGTCCAGATCCTGTTTTAGAAACAGAGCACAAAGAACATAAGCCATTTGCCTGCTACCTAACACTCAGAGACTGGAAAAAGGGGATGTGGATTAGGATGGTCAATGCTCAATCTCAGTGCTAAGGACTAAGAGATAGCATTAAAAAACAATTTATCTTGGCCAGCCTTAAAAAAAGCTTTCAGCTCAAACTTTTCCATGACAGTATTTATAAATGCAGTGGGAGTGAGCATAGGCCCCAGGGCTGAGTGTCAGGATTGACGTGTCAGAGCCTGAAATGGCCCAGAATTTTCTTGCATCTAGTAGTGGCTCCAGATTTTCTGAAAAGAAGGGATATCCAAATGGCAATGTGGTTAGAAGAAATGCTGCTGGAGGATTTACATTTTATATAAAATTGAGAACCAGTTATCCATATCAAAACATATTGTTGGCCGGGTCTGGTGGCTCATGCCTGTAATCCCAGCACTCTGGGAGGCCAAGGCAGGCAGATTGCTTGAACTCAAAAGTTCAAGACTAGCCTGGGCAACATGGCAAAATCTTGTCTCTACCAAAAATACAAAAACATTAGCTAGGTATGGTGGTGCATGCCTGTGGTCCCAGCTACTCAGGAGGCTGAGGTGAGAGGATAGCTAGAGCTTGTGAAGCAGAGGTTTCAGTGACGTGAAATCATACCACTGTACTCCAGCTAGGTAACAGAGTGAAACCTTGTCTCAAAAAAAAAAAAATTATGTGTGTGTGTGTGTGTGTATAATATTTATTTTATTGGCTTTACAGGCGGCTGATGGAAAATGTGGGGGTGGGCTTAATCCCTTGGCCCTTGGTTCCAGTACCATTTAGTCTTATGCTTTATCCTAAGAGTGTACACAAATTTCGATTCTATTCCATAACATAGCTGCATTGATTTTTTTTTTTTTTTTTTTTTTTTTTTTTTCTGAGGAGGAGTCTCACACTGTTGCCCAGGTTGGAGTGCAGTGGTGCAATCTCGGCTCAATGCAACCTTCACCTCCTGGGTTCAAGTGATTCTTGTGCCTCAGCCTCCTGAGCAGCTGGGATTACAGGTGCCTGCCACCACACCTGGCTAATTTTTGTATTCTTAGTAGAGACGGGGTTTTGCTATGTTGGCCAGGCTGGTCTCCAACTCTTGACCTCAAGTGATCCGCCTGCCCTGGCCTCCCAAAAAGCTGGAATTGCAGGCATGAGCCACCGTGCTTGCCCTGCATTAGTTTTAATGGAAGATAATGCCTTAAATTATATATCAATAAATTAGTTAACTTTTTTCCTCCAAATGGTTTAGTAGACTTGACACTCCAAGAAGACTACCCATGTTTTATGTGCTCTGTGGCACCATGCCAATGTGTTCCTCTTTAAGGGGCAGGGGAGAGAGGTTCTGTTAGACTGTAAATGGATGGAAAATTATTAGCCTAACCAAATTAAATAGCTCTACTGTCCTCTTGAGCCTTTTCTATTATGTAAATGACTTGTATTCTTTGATATAGGATGGCCAGAAACTGTACTCTTAAAAGGTTCCTCCTCCTAAGAGGGACTTAATGTTCTTGCTAGCCTTGCATATGCCCAGCCAACTAACATGTTTGTGCTCTGTTGAGCTGTGATTTTATTTCCTTTCCTCTAGCCTACATACTCTTATCTTCTCTCCGTATAGGAATAGTTCTTAGAAATCTCAAGGGCTGAGGGGCATTGGAACTATTTTCACTGATTATAAGGGATCAAATAGAGAATGATCAAGTGGTTACCCAGACTGCATCCCAAAGCTCCTGTTTCTCAGTTCTAAATTTCTTGACAGAGGTGAGAAATATGTCCGACTATGAGTTCACTGAGAACAGAAACATATCTATTTTTTTCTCACAATACCGCCAGAATTCAGTCCAGCATCATTAATGGATTAGCACTGATTTGTAGAATCAGCACAAAGGCTTTTTTTTAAACTAATGAAGTATATAAAAGATATTACAAAAATTTAAAGGGAATTTTTAAAAAGAACATTTACATACCCAGGAACATAAACACAATGAAGACAGGGATTTTGTCTGTTGTGTTGGCTGCTATAACCTTGGCACCTATAACCTTGGGACCTAAAAGTGCCTGTCACATAGCAAGCACTAAACATATATTTGTGTAATAACAAAAGGCATGCCCTGGGCCTAGAAATGAATACTTTTCAGCATCCTTTTTTAAGACTATTATGGCTTGTATTCTGGGGTTGGACATTTTGGAGACTTGACATGGTGACTGCAGCATTTTGGCCTGCTAACCTTTAATACCATATTGTAGGCATTCCAACAGGTGCTGTATGTTTAGGAATATTGTTTTAACAAAAATGATTTTGAATATGTTCAATGGAAAAAAAAGAAAACTTTTTTAAAAATTATGTTTTCCAAGATAAAGACTGAAGCACCTGGGAGTTTTGTGAGTTTCAAAGGTACGATCCATATTAAAATGTATAGGGGAAAAGCAGATGTTCATAAATATCAGCTTCAAAACTGCCAAGTCTCTGAAGTCTGTACTTGCCCATTGGCATGCAGATCACTTCGCTGTTTCCCACACAATTAAGAATCAATTTTTCATTTACCACAAACACTACTAGCAAACAGAGTGCTTAAAATAATACTTAAGGGGTCCTTTATTTTCCTGTTCTGAGACCAGAAGTGTCCCAGGTTGTTGCCTATAATCCACATTAGTCTTGGAAAAAAATTTACTTTAAAAGTTTCAGACAGATGGTAAGCCACATTCCTGTGTTCAAGTTCTGAAGTCAAAAGCAGGCTTACCTCTTCAAAGGATTTAGGTGTTGTGCTAAAGGATATCCATGGTAGTTGTATGAACTTTAAAGTTGGTGATAATAGCAAACTTTGAATGGAAAGACAGATGAAACACATATAGTTTCCAAAATTTGTTAAAAATGAAACCAAAATAAATCACAAAACAAGCAAACACAAACCAGCAACCAGTGATACCTAGATTTTTGGACCTTTGGCCTCTTAAATGTGCTTGAGGTCAGTAGTTCTCTCTCCTACTTAACCTTCTTTGCCCTTCTGGGTCCTGTAGCTTCCCAGGCCTTGACCAAGAATTGCTGTATGACTTCTATTTTTTTTTTAAAACAGGAGAACAAGAATAGATTTGTTTAGAGAATTACAAACTTTCTTTAAGATAACTAGACTCCAGAAAAGTGATAAAAATAACTCATATCTAACTCTAAGTCACTGTCTGAGTATTTTTCAGTTCTAATGGGATTAGAACAGAAAGACTAGGCAGACAGACCCTAAGGTGACCTCCCAGTAATTTTCACCTTGTGGTGTTCATCTGTTTGCATACTGCCATCCCCCGTGTGTGGGAAGGACCTTTGATTTGCTTCTGACCAAGAATGTGTCAAAGGGGATAACTTACCAATTCCACTGTTATTACACACACACACACACACACACACACAGACCCGTCTTGCTAGCAGATGCATAGGGAGACCCTCTTGCTGTGCTTGAAGAAGCAAATTGCCACATTATGAACTACAGGGACTATAGGTGGCCTTTAGGATCTTAAAGGAGGCTTTCAGCTGGTTGCCAGTAAGAGTTCAAAGTCATCAGTCCTACAACTGCAAGGAAATGATTCCAGCCAACAATCAGAATGAACTTGAAAGCAAGACCCTACACATTTGAACCTCCAAATGAAAACACAGCCCAGCCAATACCTTGATTGTAGCCCTGTAAGACCCTGAGTGGAGGACCCAGCTAAGTTACAGCTGAAGTCCTGACTCTCTGATACTTTGAGATAATATGTATGTGTTGTTTGATGTTGCTTGGTTTGTGCTAATTTGCTATACATTATTGAAAACCAATACTGAGAGTGTGCCATGAAGAGGAAAGAAAAGTGACATCCTTTTGCGCAGTTCTTCATGAAAGTGATGATTCTATTTAGAGGAGTCACATTCTCCCAAGTACACTCCAAATCAGGCCTCAATAAAACACAAAGAATGTTGAAGTTCAAATTATTTTCATTGATGTAAAAAAAAAGGATATATATTCATAGTAGGTATGTACTAAGAAGGATGTTCCTGCAAACATCATTTAATTTAAGAAGGTCAAAAGTCACTGGAGGAAATGGAGGAAAAAATAATATTTTTAAACATTTGGCTAAATGAGCATTTCTCTAGTTTTAGAGAAAAGTCATTAATGAGGGTAGGAATTTGAAAAACTATAAGTCGTCTAAGCCAGGCAGCATAGAAAGATGAGAGAATATTTACAACATCATTTCACTGACAAATGGCAGCATGAGTCAACACAATGGATTTTGTAAAAGTGCATAGTAGTCTCTGGATCTTATAATGTGGTCTATGTACTCTGAGAGGGTACTGTGAAGCAATTTTCCAGAAATCAGTGAAAGTATACGTCTGGAAGAACTTTGGGTTTTGGCACATTTAAATTCTGTCCTAAAGCTATTTGAACACAGATACAAAACATAGCATTGCCTCATGTGCTCTATGTGCCTGTGGTTAGCAGAATGACTCTAGGCACATATTTCAAGTATCTTTCAAGAAATATAAACAAGAACCTTTTTTAAATCCCAAATATTTTCACATATTAATAATCTTTATGTTTGTATAGTTATTTCTAGTGCACATACTCTGGATGTGAAATAAGCTTAGTGAGGGAATATAATTAGTGATTGATCTTTATATTGTCTTAAATTGTTACAGGCATAGTGTCTTATAGGAAATGCTGTTTGTTGAATGAATAAACTAGCAAAAGAGACTTTAAAGAATAAACTAGCAAAAGAGACTTTAAAGAATATCCATGGCACAATTTTTTTTATGTCTTTCAACTTGTGAAAAATATTACTATTGGATTCAATTTATATAACACAGTATTCATGGCACCTGTATCAGAAACCATGGATAAAGTGATGAAGGAGACATAGTCATCAGTCCAAGTGAGAAGGTAATTCATTGGGTCTGCAGTATTCCTCACAGAGGAAACTGAATACAGCTTCATTTATGAGGTGTTATTGTTACTAAGCTTCTTCTGGTGTGATTGTTTTTTGCTCTCAACTGGATTAAAGCTCTTACCAGGAAGATTGACTTCCATATTATTTTGCAGCTTCTTAAAATACTTAGTATAGCCCTTAGTGCGTATTCAATGAAGTATTATACATTTTTACTAATTGATGCACATAGCTCTTATCTTTAATTTATATCACAGTAGCATTTAGGTTTTTAATATTCATGTCTATTCAACTATGACCATTAAGACTTTCCAGAATACATTTGTTTATATATATATATATATATATATATATATATATATATATATGTATATATGCACATCTATGGGTATTACAGGAATTCATTTTATTTAACAAGTTTTTAGAATAATGTGTTAATTATTGAAGAATGATATTTGTCTTAATTTCTCAATATAGCATGTTGTCTACTTGTTCTCAAGACCCTCAGCTTTTCCAGATTGTTAATTCTCAGTTGGTATTGGCATAAGGAATCCTTAGGAAATTTGTTACAAACATTCTATATACTTCTCGTCCCTGAATGCCTAGCCTGATGAGTTTGTGGTGGAGCCTGGACATCTGCATTTTTATTTTATTTACTTAATTAACTTATTGAGACAGGATATTGCTCTGTTGCCAAGGCTGGAGTGCAGTGGTGTAGTTATAGCTGACTGCAGCCTCAACCTCCCTGGCTCAAGTGATCCTTCTACTTCAGCCTCCCGAGTAGCTAGGACTACAAGCATGTGCCATGATGCCCAATTATTATTTTTATTTTTTTTGACTTTTAGTAGAGATGAAGTCTCGCTATGTTGCCCAGGCTAGTCTTGGATGCTTGGGTTCAAACAATCCTTCTAACTCGGCCACCCAGAGTGCTGTGATTAGAAGTCCTGAGCCACTGCACCCCATCTGCATTTTTACACAGCTCCCCAAGTTACTCTGATGTGCACTTATTGTAAAATGAATCCTGTATCCTCGAGAGGGGATGGCTAATCTGTGTCCATTAATCGTTATTTGAGAAATTTGTCAGTCTCCACGTTCGTATGCTCATTCTTTTCCACAATAGTTTGGTTTCAAGAGGCCAGGCATGGTGGCTCACACCTGTAATCCCAGCTCTTTGGGAGGCCGAAGCAGGTAGATCACTTGAGGTCAGGAGTTGGAGATCAGCCTGGCCAATATGGTGAAACCTCATCTCTACTAAAAATACAAAAATTAGCCAGGCGTGGTGGCAGGCACCTGTCATCCCAGCTACTTGGGAGGCTGAGGCACAATAATTGCTTGAACCCAGGAGGCAGAGGTTGCAGTGAGCCGAGATCCTGTCACTGCACTGCAGCCTGGGCAACAGAGTAAGATTACATCTAAAAAAAGAAAAAAGAAAAAGGAAAAAGTTTCATTTCATATGACAAAATATGATTTTTAAATATCAGAGATATTATTATTCCAAATTGTGCAATACGGCAAGAAGGTTTGAAAATCTAACTTACTGGACCCAATATGAAGCTTGGCAGAAGGCTGGGGTAGGTGGGGAGGGAGGTGGGCCATGCGGGGAGCAGACTCTAAGCAGAGGCAGCAGGGCACTGATGTGGAGGGATTCATAGTGCGTTTCAGTATTCAACACGGATGCCACGCATGTGCTATGTCCCATTGGCTCTCATATTTCTATGCCAGATTAATAAGGCAACTTGAGGTAAACGTGACTATATGAGGCCAATGTGGCAAACTCCTCACTATCACTACAGGTCGCTAAATAAACTTATATTTCTATCCTTTGAGTTTCTATGTGTTGGGAACAACAGAATTTCTTCTTGGCAAATGATGGCAATTCTATGGGTCTGGCTCAAGTAACTGGAAGAAAACACTATGTTTGATTCATTTCAGAGAGAAATTTTGAAGAACACTTTAATTTAAGAACAGCAAATATGATAAAATTTAAAAAGCCAAATTGGCCAAAATCACGCTCATCTAAAAATCGCGAAAAAATAATCTGACTACAGAATATTGGCAGTTAATGTGATAAGAGTTTAAGTAAAGCAATTTATGAAAAATCTAATGGAAGAATATGAGTTGAGTCAAAAATAAAGGTGGCAAATTGCATAAAGCTATATAACAAGTTTTATAAATGTTTGATAAAACCACAATTATCTTTTTTACAAATCCAATTTCCTTGAAACTTCAGTTCATTAAAACCAGAAAATTATTTTTATTAGAGTGGGAGCAAGGTCAAAACACTACCAATGTTCAAAATGTCAAGAAAACTTTAACATCTTTTACAGTGGTGTCAGCAGTAAAATGTAATCATAGAACTTTTGACAATTATAGCCAGCACCTACGTGTTCTCCTTTCATGGTGCAAAGCAAATAATTGCAGTGATTTTTGTTTTTTCTAACTGATGACTGTCACCTACATTCAACAAATATGTAGTACTATTTGTTAAATCTATTATGTAGTACTGTACTACAGAGGATGCAGATATTAAAGAGTTAATTTGGAGAGGCTCTTTTTTCTTCCTTTGGAAATCAGATAGCAGGAAAACCATGCTCCTAGCCATGGAGGTTATTTGGTTGGAGGCAAGGTGCTTCTCTTATTCTCATAATTTTATTTTATTTTACCTTTATCCATGATACCACTTTCATTTTCAGACTGTTTCTCCAACCTCCCCTTTATGTAAGTATTCACTTTTTGGGTTTGATATGTGTCTTAGAACAGATATGTATTCTTGAAAAATATGTAGCAATGTTTATTTTTCATTTTTGCAAATGATGTTATGCTGTGGATCCTGTTTGGTTTCTTATTTGTCTCACTCAAGATCTCTACATGATAATTGAATGTGTATTTAGCTAACTGTTGCCTCTACAGCTGCACAGTGATTTCATGGTGTGCATCCACCACCCACCACATTTCACCTCACCATTTCCCTAGTGTGGACACCAAGTGTGCCCCCCGTCTCTGCATTTACACAAGGATGTAACAATGAATATTCTTATACATGTCCCCCTTGTGGATGTGAGCAAAAATTTTTCTGTGATAATCGCTCAGAAGTGAAATTGCTGTGTCATAGTGTATTAATGTAGGGCTATAAAAATATTTTTGTGTTTCTGCACAGTTAGGGCTTTTTGAACAAATTTTACTGAAACTTGGGACCTGGGCTAAGAAAATAAGCTTTAGAAGTGAATTTATGACTAATCAGAAAGTGAAAGACCATCTAGAGAGATTTATTTTCCCAGAGGTATGTTTATGTTTTAAGATGGAGACGAGAACTAGGATGTTGGAGCTTGGGTTGTCAGGTAGAGACATTAGTCTTCTCTTTCCCCTGGAGGGATCTGTTTACATTCTAAGGGGTAAAAGTAAGAACCCAGATCCCTTACCAAGGAGCAAAGATTTTTGTTCCCTCCTTTCATGGACAGCTGTTCCACCCCCTATGTAAATGCCCAAATTCATATTGTCAAGGTTCCTGGCCTACAATGCAGATCCTAGGATGTGTAAGATGACATCTGGTTCTCATCACGTTGCCCCAGGGCTAACAACTGAGGCAAAAGGAAACTTAGGAGGTTATTTGTTGCCAAGTAAATAATAATAATCTGCTATGCCCCAGAAACCTTGTTTGTATGAGACATTAAAAATTTAACATTAATCATATCCTCAATTTCACTACATTCTACCAAATTGCTATTCAAGTTACTCAGGCGGCTGAGGTAGAAGGATCACTTAAAACCAGGAGTTCAAGGCTGCAGTGAGCTATGATGGCACCACTGCACTCCAGCCTGGGCAACAGAGCAAGACCCTGTCTTGAAAAAAAAAAAAGAAGTATCATTTTGTTGACATGTTTACTACTTGGAATAGTTAAAGAGGAGATAAAACTGACTCTGTTATGGACCTAGAGAGAATGTATTACTTCCCATGATGCTGGAATTTTAAATGTCTCCATTTAGTCACTTCACAGAGCAGAGAACTAAGCACTGGTGAAGTAATAGTGATGGAAGCAGTTTAAGAAAGTTGAACCACTACTCAGTAGAGAACTAGATAAAGTAAACTATGGAGGCCAAGGTGGGTGGATCACTCGAGGTCGAGAGTTAGAGATCAGCCTGGTCAACACGTTGAAACCCCGTCTCTACTAAAAATTTAAAAAGTAGCTGAATGTGGTGGCACATGCCTGTAATCCCAGCCTCCCAGGAGACTGAGGCTGGAGAATTGCTTGAACCTGGGAGGCAGAGGTTGCAGTGAAGTGAGATCAGGTCACTGCACTCCACCTGGGCAACAGGTTACTCACGGCAACCTCTGCCTCCCGGGGTCAAGTAAATTATGGTCTATTTACATGGTGGAAAATTTTATAGATGCTGAAATGAATGAGCTAGCTCTACATATCTGAACAGATATATTTTTAAAAAACATAACATTGGACTGGGCATGGTGGGTCACACCTGAAACCCCAACACTTTGGGAGGCTGAAGCAGGTGGATCACCTAAGGTCGAGAGTTCAAGACCAACCTGACCAACATGGAGAAACCCCATCTCTACTAAAAATACAAAATTAGCCGAGCGTGGTAGCGCATGCCTGTAATCTCAGGTACTCAGAAGGCTGAGGCAGGAGAACCACTTAAACCTGGGAGGTGGAGGTTGCAGTGAGCAGAGACTGTATCATTGCACTCCAGCCTGGGCAACAAGAGCAAAACTCCATCAAAAAACAAAACAAAACAAAACAAACAAAACAAAACACCAAAGGAAAAAACAACAACAAAAAAACCATAACGTTAAGTGCAGAAATCATATTGCAAAAGGTAAGTGGCATCTGATAATATTTAGGTAAACATTTAAAACAATTGTACAAAAACATTCATGGAAATAATATATACCAACCTCAGGAGAGCATTTGTGACAATTTCTTTTTGTAAAGGGAGATATTTGATGCAAATATAGCAGAAATGTAAACATCTATCTTGTGGCAGGAATAGGTATCATATTTCTATACTTTTCTGAATTTATGAGCTATTTAATTTGATGGAAAAATAAAAATGAGGCAGAGAGCACAGTTCAGTGAAGCAAAGAGACTAGCAAGGGTCAGAATCTGTGAGGAAGAAAGGTTCTGTGTGTGTGGCGGGGGGGGCGGGGGCTTCCTTGGTACTCCTCAAATATCCTGTAGAGGAGTTCCTATTTTACTTGTGTGAGGGTGGCCTTGGAGGTGAAAGTCTTTCTCCTGATTTTTGCACTTATTCTTGTTAGAAGGCTCCATGTTACAGTTTCTTTTAACTTTTAGCTCTTCAAACTTGGAGATAAAGGAACAGACCCAAAATACAAAGTGTTTGATATATGTTCTATTTTGTTTTAGAAAACAAAACAAAGCATGCTGACACCAAGTTCTATCTTAGGGAATTATCACAGCATGGCCTAAGTGCCAGAGAGGATACTTAGAAATAGGAGTTTTTCTACTGAGTGGTACAGAATGAAGAATATAGGTTTTGGAGTCAGATGATCAGAGTTTGAGCCCTGCCATGACCATTCTGTGCATTTCTCAAAATATTTTAATTTCTTTTTACTTTTAATGCATTCCTCATACAGTAAAATGACTTTGATTCCTAACCTGTCTCTTTCAGTGACTTTTTGCCGTAATCTATTCATGGATAATTGTACTGCTTTCTAAACTGTGGAGAAATAATAAAAAGTAGTGATAATGGCCAGCACAGTGGCTCACTCCTGTAATCTTAGCACATTGGGAGGCTGAGGTGGGCAGATTGCTTGATCTCAGGAATTTGAGACCAGCCTTGGCAACATAGTAAGACCCCCATCTCAAAAAAGTAGTGACAATGATGATAATTCAAATAAAGCAAAATAAGAAGCTCCTTATTATGCATGTAAAATATAGTGTTTTTTTTTTCTCTCAGCTAGGTAAATATATGTAAATCTTCCTGAAATGAATGACTTCTTTAAGAAACACTTAGGTGCCTGAGAAACATATTTAGTTTTCTAAAATCAAGTAACATACTTACCTGTCCGTTTTTGTTAGTTTGTTGTCAAACCTAGAAGCACTGGATTTAATGAGCTGCCAACATAGAGAGATGTAATGTGATGTAGACGTGAACATTTCAAAGGGGAATAATGACATGCACATGGTTGATGAGGCCGTAACGAGATGTTCAAATAGAAATGCACAGAAAATGTGCATGGGTAATGGTGCAATGAAATGCATAAATAGATAAGTGTAATGGTAAAGGCATGGGGGTGTAATGTGATTTACAAATGGGAGCATTAAAAGGGGAGGTTGGAAGGGCAGGTTGTGGTAGATAAGAAGCAGAAAGAATGTGGTACTAAGCATGAATGGAGGAGCTAATAACATGTGCATGATGAGGATGTGATGAGATAAAAATGGGATGGCATAATGAAGTTCACAGATGGAGGGGTGTAATGAGTTGTGTAGAAAGGAGGAAATAATGACAAGCTATAAAAGGAAGGATTTAATACGATGAAGAAAGAAATAGGCACAAGAAGATGTAGGACTGAAAGGAGAAGCAGAAAAAAGGGACATTAGTGAAGAGATGGGAAATAACAAGGTGGGCCAATGGAGCACTCTAATGAGGCTGAAGTGAAAAGGTGCAATGATGTGTACTCATTTAGGGAATAATTAGACACATGCATAGGACGATAATGAGGTACTCGGGCCCTGATCAGACGTAGACCGTAGAACTCAGTTCTTGCTGAGGAGGCAAAAAATTGAAAACAATTCAGGGCAGAGCCACAAAAATGTCTACACCCACAAAAGAGAAGACTAAACAGGTGATTTGGCCCCAGCCTTGTAGTTTATGAAGTAATAGTCTTATAGCTACACTTACTCTGTTCCAGGAGCTTTGCTAGGTGTTGAACTAAATTCATCATCTCATTTTACCTTCTTAACAACTCTATGAGGGAGGTGTATTCCTTCCTAGTTATAGATGAAGAAATCAAGCTGTAGTGAGATTAATGACTTGCCCAGTTTCCAGAGCATGTCTGTGGTGGTGATGTGACTCAGACTAAGTCAGTTGGATCTCAGTTGCCTTTGCCTCTGTTTTGGTGTTTTTTCAGAGAGGCTGTGGGACTTCCTGCCCTAGAACTACCAGGATAACTTGTCAAGATGCAGAGCCACAGGCCTACCCTAGCAAATATCATTGGCAAAATCTGCAGAGTCCCTAGGAACTTGCATTTTCAACAAGCATCCCAGGGACTCTTACATAAACTAGATCTGAGAACTACTCCTCGAAACCAGCACTAGAGTGTGTGGTGATCTAAGGCTATTCTCAGTTCTAGTGAAAGACCATAGAGAAAGGGGATTTCATGCAGCATGAGGACTTTGGGCTGTTTACAAAGCAGACTATCTGTTGGCAGAAGAAATTCGCAGACCCAAGAATAAGGCAACAAACCCAAAATTACATTGAATATAGGGTAAAAATATAAAAAATGTATGGAAAATCATTAGATTCTAGGAAATATTTGTTTACCGAATTAAAAAGAACATAGAAATTACTCCATATTCATGGAATCCCTAAGAGAGAAAGGATAATATGTCCCTACAACCAAATTTTTTTGCCAATCCACATGCAACTTTCAGGATTCTAAAATTAAAATCTAATGGTAGTACTGACTGTTCTCTTCCTTGGTATGTCTAGTATTGAGATATCTAAATTGCTATGATTTTTAAGGTCAAAACCAATATTTCTATTTGAAATGTGCATTAAATGTGCATACTCACATTTTAGTGACACAGCCTCTGGTCAAAACCTTTTTAAAAATGTATTTTATAATTGTTTCCAGTGTATATTTGTGAACCACACAGGAAAATAATGTTCATTACTTTAGTAACTTTTAACTTGGAAATTTATTATTTTAACCAACTTTTAACTAACTAATTAACTATTTCAATTAACTAACTAATTAACTAGCTAACTTTTAACCAGGAAATTTATTATTCAGTTTGAGTAGTCTCTTTTTATAGTACACATGAGCTCAGATAAATTTTGGGCTATTTGTGAAAATAAAAGTCATTCTCGAAAGATGAAACCTGGCCAAACACAGTGGCTTACACCTATAATCCCAGCCCTTTGGTCAGCCGAGGTGGGTGGATCACTTGAGTCCAGGAGTTTGAGACCAGCCTGGGCAACATGATGAAACCCTGCCTCTACAAAAAATACAAAAATTATCCAGGTGTGGCGTTGGGTGCCAGTGGTGCCAGCTACTAGGGAGGCTGAGGTAAGAGGGACTGATTGAGCCTGGGAGGTCGAGGCTGCAGTGAGCCATCATTGTGCCACTGCACTCCAGCTTGGGCAACAGAGCGAGGCCTTGTCTCAAAAAAAAAAAAAAAAAAAAAAAAAAGAAAAGAAATCTTTGTCATAACGAAGAATAAAAAGTCTAAAAACATTTACCGAGTAGCTGCTCTGCTTCAGGCCATGATGCCATGATAGGTGCTGGGACATGCAGACATAAATGGGAAGAGCCTGATCCCACAGCCTATGAGAGGCATAAAGACTTTAAAATTAAATGATTCTGCTGTTGTTGACGTCTTTATTTACATCTACATGAAAGGTTATGGGAAGGGAGTCATTCATTTTGTTTGGAGAGGTCTTGCAGAAAAGGTGCAATAAAATAGGGCCAGCTACTGTTTATTAAGCTCTTACTAAATGGCAATCACTGCTCCATGGGCTTTGCATGTGTTATGTTTTTTAAATCTCATAATATCCCTGTGAAGTGGTTACTGCTATTTTCTGCACTTTGCAGGTAAAGAAGGTGAGGCAGAGAGGAGTTAGAAGTGCTGGTATGTAGGTGGTAGAGGCAGGATTCAAACCCAGATCCTGAGTTTTCAGTTATCACTCTTTCTTGTTGCACAAAAAGAGGTGGTATTTATTCTAATAGTATAGTGTCCAATGTTCGTTGTCATTCACATAATATCCATGATAGCAGCAAAAGAAAAAGAAAAGGATTTTACTCATGCACTGATTATTTAAGAAAAGAACGTAATCACTATTAGATTAGAACAGACGTTGCAGAGGGATTGCATACCTCTGCTCCCCCAGGAATAAAGTTATTTCATTAACTATTTTCTAAATTAAAAAAAAAATTTTCTTGATGCAGAACATCTGGCTAACTGAAGAAATGTTCACAAAGGTAGTAAAATTGACATGCTTCATTATAGGACAGTCTGGCTTGTGAAATATGAAAGGAATATAATACATGTGATAAACCAGGATTTCAACAAACTAAGAAAACATTTCTGTGTCAATTTAAATTTGTTAAAAAGTATAGGTACAGTAAGTACAGTGTAGGTGGACAGTGGTTAGGGAGGTATGAATAGTGTATATTAATTAGCCAAGAGTAAAGTTAATAATTTTCTAAAGGAGATAAGAGAATTTAAAAGAAAGACTATAAAACAACAGATGAGTGTATAACAATGAAAAGAAATCTGTTTCTTAATAGTAAATAGAACTATCACTTAGGTTCAATGCATTTACAAAATTATGTGCAATCACTTACTATAATGGGTGATGTCTACCTGTTAAGGGAAAGAAGCGAATCCAAATGAAGGTAGAAATAGTATTTAGGGAGGCAAAGTTTAGAATTTGGCTGAACTTCCAAACTCAGTGGTCCTAAGGCATCAATAAAAGTCATGCTTGTAAAAGTCTCCAAGGGTCATGTCATTTCTCTCAAGAACTCTTCACGTGTGAACCTCTCCTCTGATGTTACTCATATTAATCCCAGATGAATTATCATGGCTCTGGTGGAAAGTGTGAGTCTACTGTGATAAAAATCCATCTTGTGCTTAAACTGAAAACTCTCCTGGTGTTACCTAGCATTGCAAGCTTTATCCATGGCGCATGCTGTAAACACAGCCAGGGTCAGTTAACCTCATCTTGCTCCTGCGGCTGTTGTCTTAACCTTGGCCAGCTGCTTGGTGGGTGTACTTATTCTGTTTTTCTGAGGGGAAGAGTAGAGTGTGTGTTGGGGCTTTAAGGAGAAGCAGAGGGTTCTTATAAAGAGAAACTCAGCACAAATCCATCATTTTCTTCACTCAGGAAATAACTGTGTGTGTGTTTTTTGTTTGTTTGTTTGTTTTTTTGTTTTTGCCCCCGGGCTCTAAAGACCATCTTTCTGTTTCCCAAATTGGTTTTCTCATGTGTAGATGCTTCCCTTTTCAGTATTTAAAATTTTCTTCTTTTGGTCTGCATCTTTGCCCTCCATCTTCTTAAATACAGATCTTGAAACATTTCAGTATTTTATTACCACTCAACCACGAGACAAAAATCCAAGCCTGGATGAATTCCATCACAGTACCTGAACAGCGGATTGGAGCTGGAGAAAATCAGATCTCTGCTTTACTCTAGACCATAACCTCAGGTCCCAGCTGGATGCTCCTCACTCCCTGACCACTCTGTTGTATTTCTCCAGGAAGCTCCTGGTCCTTTCTTTGAGCATTTAATTTCAAACCTTCTCTTTCCTCAAATCTCCTACCTTCCACCCCACCCATTCCCTACCTCACTTGCAGCTGATGGCCTCACCTCTTATTTTACTGAAAAAATTTAAAAGCTATAAAAAATGCATTCTTCTTTTCAGCCTCAAAGGTACTAATTGATCTGATTCTGTATGCAGTCATCTCTTCTCTCATCTATTCCATGAATCTCACCCTCTCTATTGCATCATCCCAGCAATTTACAAACAGATTCTGAAGCCTTCCATTTTTACCTATCTCTACAATCCCTCTACTTACCAACCTATTCAGCACCAAACTGCTTAAAACAGCTCTCTGTATATGCTGTGTTTCCTTCTTCTTTCCTTCTTGTTCTTCCACCTACTTCTGTTCTACCTTACCCTTAAAACTCTATTAAAACTGCTCTTTCCAACTTGCCCAGTTGAATGGACACTTACCTTCATTTGGCTACTAAATCCCATACAATTCCTTTCTCCCTCCTTCTTGGACACTCTCTTGATAAACTGTGATGCCCTCTACACTTTCTGAGGTTCTTTAGTCTCTTAGCTGCTGTCTGGATGCAAGCCTAAACTGGGACCGTTTCCTTTCTAAACTCTCTTCCTAGATTGCTTCAGTCTTCCCATGGTTTTCATCATCTGTTTGCTAATGATATCCTCATCTATATTCCTGGCCTAAGTCCTTCACAGTTGGATATCCAATTATCTAAAAAACAATTCCACTGGGACATCTGGCAGGTGTTTGAAACTTCACATTCAGATGTCTGAAAGTCTTGCTTCCCAGCTCCCACCTTCACTCACTTGCCCATCCGCAGAGCTCATTTTCTTTGTTTTAGCCACCTTAATAAATAATACCACCATACCAGAAACTTGACATCAGCCTTGATTCCTTACTTCCCCCTCACATTTACCCGCCATTCATTAGCTTGTTATGATACTTTTACCTCCAAAAGTTATATTGAATTGTCATTTATTTCCATCTCTAGCAGGATCATCTTTGTTTAAGCTACTCTCTTCTCTCACCTGAATTAGCAATAGTCTTTTTTTGTGATCCCCTTAATTTTACTTTTGTTCCTTTCCAATCTAGTCCCCACACAGCAGACTGAATGATCTTTTAAAAACAAGCTGGTTGCAGTGGACTGAAGGCTTATGTCCCCCTATGACCACCAAATTCATACACTGAAATGCTATCCCACAAGTTGACTGCATTGGAAGGGGAGGCCTTTGGGAGGTATTAAGTCTTGGGGATGGAGCCCTTATGAATGGGATTAGTGCCTTATTAAAGAGGCCCAAGAGAGATCACTTGTCCCTTCAACCATGTGAGGACACAGCATTAGGGTGACATCTATGAGCCAGAAACTGGATCTGCACCAGACACTGAATCTGCCTTGATCTTGGGCTTCCCAGCCTCCAGAACTGTGAGAAATACATTTCTGTTGTTTATAAGCCCCCAGTTAATAGTATTTTTTTATAGCAGCCCAAATGGACTAAGAAACTGAACTAAGGACTGCTGCTCAAAACTCTTCTGTGGCTTTCCATAGACTACAATAAAATCTAAGCTCCTTGCCATGATCTAAAAGGCCAGGAGAGAAATCCCCAGATGGGCTCTCCAGTTTCTACTCTCCCCTTTGTTCACAGGCTCCACCAATGCTGTGGTGAGTGTGCTCACTTCTGTGTAGGTGTGACCATCTACTGTGATACAGGAGGAAGAAAATATTAGAACTTTCATTTCTATTTTTTATTTTGTCCTTTAAATTTTCTATTTTTTAATGTTTCATAGTGAAATAACATGTAAAATAATATATGTATATAGTTTAAAGATAAATAAATACACACATATTGAAGGTACTTGTTACAAAAAAATTTTTTTGATGGGATGTGTGACTTACATTTGAGGAGAATGCTGTAATATCCCAAAGCTTTTCCTTTCTCTTATTCTTCCTTTTTTGTTTTTGTTTTTTGGTTTCAAAGCCTTTGTACAAATTGTTGACATTGCCAGGAAAACATGTCTGACATCTGCTTAGAGAAGCCTTCCTTGACCATCCAACAAATGCTCATTTTCTTTAGGCATTATCTTTTATAGTATCTATCAGCATACAATTGTGTATTTGTTTCTTAGTGTATTGCTTGTTTCCATCAGGATAGGGATTATGATTGCTTATGTTTAGTCTCTGCATAATGGTTGGTATAGAGCAGGCATTTGCAAAAAATATTTTTGATGGAATACATGAACGTAGAGTCATATTTACCATGATTTTGCTGTGGTTATTTTGTCTCCTCCATGTTATTGCTCATACCATTCTTTTTATATGGAACTATTTTTCTCTTTAAAAATAAAAAAAGCCTCCAAACTCTGTATTTTAATTTCTTCCACTCTCCCAACTGGCTACTTCCCTGAGCAAAGAGTGTCCCAGACATTTGCCTCTGCATCCACATTCCACCTTCGGTCTGCCCTCCAGACCCCTCCATGATTTTGCAGTCTTCATTTAGTTTTCCCCTCAATCACTGCATTAGGCCCTTGGCCTGGCTTCTTAGGGGAGAGTCTTACTCATACTTTCTGTTTATCTTTTTACCTCACCATTGCCACTTTGAAACTGCCTATCAGATTTTCCTGGTTCTGAGCTCATAGCCTAAAAGCATAGAATCCTCCACCCCTATCTGGGGTTCTGAAATCCCAAGCCCCACTTCCCTCTAGCTTGCTCTGAAATGAAGGTTCTCTCGAATATATATTCATACAGCTCTCTTGGAGACTGACCTGCCACAGCACTTGTCACTTCCATCACACATGTAGACTTACATTTTCTCATAAGACTTTGAACTGTTACATCATATATACAATAAGCTCACTTTTTATTTATTTACTTATGCATTTATATATTCAAGCACATTAACACTTTAACCCAAAACACTACATCTAAACCTGTGGGAGCATCAGAAAGTCTCCTCGAGTTCCACTCAGAATTAAGGTTTCAGTTTTACTTACGCCTTGGCATTCCCGTCAATTATCCTGGAAACTGTCAAGTGTGTTTGTAGCAATGTGGACTGAAAGCAAATTTCCAAATGTTAGCCAGATGGGGTACGTTTTATTTCAGCAGCAAATGTATTTTTTTTTTCTGTAAGGGACATAATTTTGAGATCCCATTTCTATAGCATATGACATTTCCCTATGCTTTGGTAACTGGAACGAATGTGTCAATAAAGGCATTTTCTTTCTGAAATTCTGGTCCTTTAGCAGTCCCCCAATCAACTTTGTCAACTGTCGGGTCCTCTGATAATCTAAGTGTCATTCCCTCTGAAGTGTTGGGCAGCACACACATTGAAATGAAATTATTAATAGTAATATCTACTTGCTTCATGGAGATCTTTCTCATTTCTTCAATAAATCAACTGGTTTTCCACCCTCTTTTAAAAATCCCTATTTTATAATGGAAATTGATTGTCTTAGAATGGATTTTTCTTCAAGTAAACTACTTTTTTACATAAGGCAATGTAGCTTAAAGTAATATATTTTCCTTGATTATAAAAGAAATATTTTTTGTTGTTCTTTTTTTAAATTGTACTTTAGGTTCTGGGGTACATGTGTAGATCGTGCAGAATTATTGCATAGGTACACACATTGCAATGTGGTTTTGCTGCCTCCATTCCCCCGTCACTTACATCTGGCATTTCTCCCCATGTTATCCTTCCCCAACCCCCCACCCGCCCTGCTGTCCCTCCTTTGCCCCCCCAACAGACCGCAGTGTGTGATGCTACCTTCCCTGTGTCCATGTGTTCTTAATTGTTAATCACCTGCCTATAAGTGAGAACGTGGTGTTTGATTTTCTGTTCTTGTGTCAGTTTGCTGAGAATGATGGTTTCCAGATTCATCCATGTCCATACAAAGGACACAAACTCATCATTTTTTATGTAAGCATAGTATTCCATGGTGTGTATGTGCCACATTTTCCTTATCCAGTCTATTGTCAATGGGCATTTGGGTTAGTTCCAGGTCTTTGCTATTGTAAATGGTGCCACTATGAACATACGTGTGCATGTGTCTTTATAATAGAATGATTTATAATCCTTTGGATATATACCCAGTAATGAGATTGCTGGGTCAAATGAAATTTCTATTTCTAGGTCTTTGAGGAAGTGCCACACTGTCTTCCACAATGGTTGAACTAGTTTACACTCCCACCAACAGTGTAAAAGTGTTCCTGTTTCTCCACATCCTCTCCAACATCTGTTGTCTCCAGATTTTTTAATGATCACCATTATAACTGGGGTGAGGTGGTATCTCAATGTGGTTTTGATTTCTCTAATAATCAGTGATGATGAGCATTTTTTCCTATGGTTTTTGGCCTCATATATATCTTCTTTTGAAAAGTGTCTGCTCATATCCTTCTCCCACTTTTGGATGGGGTTGTTTGCTTTTTCTTGTAAATCTGTTTTAGTTCTTTGTAGATTCTGGATATTAGCCCTTTGTCAGATGGGTAGATTGCAAAAATTTTTTCCCATTCTGTTGGTTGCTGGTTCACTCTAATGATTGTTTCTTTTGCTGTACAGAAGCTCTGGAGTTTAATTAGGTCCCATTTGTCTATTTTGGCTTTTGTTGCCAGTGCTTTTGGTGTTTTCATCATGAAGTCCTTGCCTATGTCTATGTCCAGAATGGTTTTGCCTAGGTTTTCTTCTAGGGTTTTTATAGTGTTAGGTCTTATGTTTAAGTCTTTAATCCACCTGGAGTTAATTTAAGTGTAAGGTGTCAGGAAGGGGTCCAGTTTCTGCTTTCTGCACACTGCTAGCCAGTTTCCCAACACCATTTATTAAACAGGGAATCCTTTCCCCATTGCTTGTTTTTGTCAGGTTTATCAAAGATCAGATGGTTGTAGATGTGTGGCATTGCCTCCCGGGCCTCTGTTCTGTTCCGTTGGTCTATATCTCTGTTTTGATACCAGTACCATGCTGTTTTGATTACTGTAGCCTTGTAGTATAGTTTGAAATCAGGTAATGTGATGCCTCCGGCTTTGTTCTTTTTGCTTAGGATTGTCTTGGCTATGCGGGCTCTCTTTTGGTTCCACATGAAGTTTAAGGTGTTTTTTTCCAGTTCTGTGAAGAAGGTCATTGGTAGCTTGATGGGGATAGTGTTGAATCTATAAATTACTTTGGGCAGTATGGCCATTTTCACGATATTGATTCTTCCTAACCATGAGCATGGAATGTTTCTCTATCTGTTTGTGTCCTCTTTTATTTCCGTGAGCAGCAATTTGTAGTTCTCCTTGAAGAGGTCCTTTACATCCTTTTTCAGTTGTATTCCTAGGTATTTTATTCTCTTTGTAGCAATTGTGAATGGGAATTCCCTCATGATTTGGCTGTCTGTTAATCTGTTATTGGTGAATAGAAATGCTTGTGATTTCTGGACATTGATTTTGTATCCTGAGACTTTGCTGAAATTGCTTATCAGTTTAAGGAGATTTTGGGCTGAGATGATAGGGTCTTCTAAATATACAATCATGTCATTTGCAAATAGAGACAATTTGATTTCCTCTTTTCCTAACTGAATATCCTTTATTTTTTTTCTTGCCTAATTGCTCTGACTAGAACTTCCAATACTGTATTGAATAGGAGTGGTGAGAGAGGGCATCCTTGTCCAGTGCCATATTTCAAAGGGAATGCTTCTAATTTTTGCCCATTCAGTGTGATATTGGCTATAGGTTTGTCATAAATAGCTTTTATTGTTTTGAGATACGTTCCTTCAATAACTAGTTTATTGAGAGTTTCTAGCATAAAGGCTGTTGAATTTTGTCGAAGGCCTTCACTGCATCTATTGAGATAATCATGTGGTTTTTGTCTTTGGTTCTGTTTACGTGGTGGATTACATTTATAAACCTGTGTGTGTTGAACCAGCCTTGCACCCCGGAATTAAGCCTACTTGATCTTGATGGATAAGCTTTTCGATGTGCTGTTGCATTTGGTTTGCCAGTATTTTATTGAAGATTTTTGCATCTATGTTCATCATGGATATTGGCCTAAAGTTTTCTTTTTTTATATAGAGAAAAAAAAGAAAATGATAATCCCATTAACTAGAGCTAACTATCATTAACATTTTAGTATATTTCCTTTTGGTCAGTTTAATGGGCAATCCTCAAATTATATTTTTTATAAAAATAATTTTATACCCTGAAATATGGTATTTACCATAAGTGTGTTTCATGTCATTGAATATTTCTCATAAATATAATTTTTCAGGATTTGTTAATATTTTCTGTTCTCTCAGCAGAGACAGCCAGGAAATAATTCTCTCTCTTTCTGTGTTGGCCTATCTAGCTAGCTAGCTAGCTAGCTATCTCATCTGTCTATCTGTCTTAAAAATACTCTTTTATCTGGATTCAGGGCCTGACCTACAAAAATATTCTTTTTTATGGATGCATAATAATTTCATTCTCCCATTTTTAGATATTTAGGCTATTTACAAATCCCTCTGCAATAATTTTTGTGTTTGTTTATCTTAAGTTTTGTACACATTTCAGATTATTTCTTTAGAACAGATTCCTAGAAGTGGAATCACTGTGTGAAAGGATATGAATATTTTTAAGACTCTTGAACTGCATTGCTAAATTGCTTTTTAGAAATGTTGAAATAATTTACACTTCAACTTAGAAATGTGTGAGTGTCTTCACTCTCTTACTCAAGCCAGCACTGATTATCGTATTTTAAAAAATGTGTTAAAAAGGGTAACTTATTTTAACTTTGACTGCTTTGCCTACTAATGAGGCTGAATATCTTTTCTGGACTGGGTCTCCTAGGTATTGGCTCATGTTCTTGGATCATTGATTCTTGATTTATATGAACTTACAATAGTAGCTTAAGGATATTAAACTTTGTTTTTCATGCTTGTTACAAATATTTTCATTTGAAATTTTTGTGCATAAAAGATTTTGCTTTTTACAGATTTTATATTTTAGGTAGTCAAATCTACCAATTCTTTACTCTTTGACATTAGTTACAAGTGAAATTAAGTTTAAAAAGCAAAGACAGAAAAGCATCTACAAAGTTACTTTAACAAATACCCATGTACCTGCCAGCCAGACTTAACAAATGCTAATATTTTGCTTCCGGTTATTTAAAAATAAAATTACAGATGAAATCGAGATCTTCTTAATTCCCTTTCTCAGTAACATTTTCTTCCTTCCTTTCCTCACTTTCTCCTTACCCAAAGGCAACCCCATCATAAATTTGATATAATTCTAAATATAGTGTTTTTTATCATAAGTGTATAAATAATGCATAACACTGCTTGGTATGTTTTAAAAATTTACACAATACAATTTATGCTAACATAGTATTCATATCATAGTTTTGCAACTTGCTTATTAAAACTCAATATCATATTTTCAAGATTTATCCCATGTTATTACATATAGGTCTAATTAATTCACTTTAACTGCCTGTAAACATGACTATACTACACCACTTTTTTTCTCCCATTCTTCTATCAAGGGACATTTGTGATGCTCCTGATTTTTTGCTGCAAAACATGCTTCAGTTAATATTTCTGTACATGTTTCCTGATGCACATATGTAAGAGTTCATCTAGAAATAGAACTGCAGAAAAATATGGCACATGAAATTATAATATAACCTTTGATTATATTATAAAGAGCAGATTGCTCTTTAAGAAGTCTGTAAATGAAAATTTGTGGTTTTTGGTTAATGGATGAATGAAGTCTGATATTTTAGTGCAACCCTCACCTAAGTAATGTACACTCTACCCAATATGTAGCTTTTAAGTTTCCAAGTTTCCAATGTTCATTATACCACTCTGTATGCCTTTATCTCCCACTTAGAAGTGAGAACACGTGGTATTTGGTTTTTTATTTCTGACTTACTTCACTTAGAATAATGGCCTCCTGCTCCATCCAAGTTGTTAAAAAAGACATTATTTTGTTCTTTTTTATAGCTGAGTAGTATTAGAACATTTTTGTATACCGTAATAGAAAATCTCTTTGTACCTAAGCATTTTTCTGATAAGCTTTAAATTGAATGAAGACTTCAGAAATCCAGTTACTCACCCATCTTAACAGTCATCTAGCTGTCATTTGTAAGTCTAATTAATGATTATATACATATATATATGTTCTTAAGTATCTTTTTTTTTCCTAAACAGGTATACCTATTTTACTTCCATCAAAAGTGTGTGAACATTTCCACTTTTTCACATCTTTCCCAACATTTGTGTTGTTCCATTTTTTCTTATCCTGTAGTTATAAAGATAACTTTTGATATTTTCTTCTAATTGTTATAAGATTTCATTGATTACATTTAAGCCTTTAATTTGTGTGGAGTTAATTGATCTATATGGTGTCTGTGAAGGATCTACTTTTATCTTTTCAGCTTGGAAAAGTCACATGTCTTTACATTATTTAAAGCGTATTTTACTTTCTTGTCACTGATTTGTAATCCCCTTTCTATCACCTAGCAAGCTTTCATATATGGTTGGGAATGTTTCTGGGCTCTTCATTATTTACCATTAACTTATCCCTGAGGCAGTAATCACATCTCATTTATAGTTTTGTAATGAGTTTTCTTTTTCTCCAGCAGAAAAATATCCTCCTCCACAGTCTTTCTTAGAATTTTGTTTATTCTAAATTTAGGACCAGTTCATCAAACTCCATGAGGAAAGTCTGTTGCTATTAGGATTGGATATGAAATTGTACTTATATTTTAATTTGGGAGAAATAATGGCTGTTCTTGACCATGAAAAGGTCATATCTTTTCATTAATTCAAATCTTTACAATTTTTTTCGTTAATATTTTAAAAATTTTTATTATTAAAGAGTTTCACAGCTTTTGTATTTATTCCTAGGTCCTTTATAAACTTTGTTGCTATTATAGATGGCATGTTTTTCTACATTTCCTATTTAGTTATTACTCATGTATGGATTTGTTATTGTTTTACATGTTGATCTTATATCAAATAACTTTATGGATCTTTTGTATATTCTAAAGGTTAGATTCTTTTGAACTTTCCACACAAATAATCTTATTGTCTATAAATAACTTCTCTCTCTCTCATCCTCCCTCTCATTTCTATCTCTTACACTTTCTGCTCTATTCTGTTTACATCCTTATACTTATCTGTTTTTGTCTTCCTACATTGGGTAGGATCACTATAAAATGCTAAATTTTGAGAGTGATGGCAGGTATCCTTGTTTAATTTCTAATTATAGCAAATACCTTTACATTTTTTCTATATGTATAAAGTTAGCTCTAGGGTTTTGATATTATTCTCTTTTATGTAGGATTTTAAAAAAGGATTTGTTTCATATGTAGTTAAACAATTTTATACATAGATTAACCGATTATATGTCATTCATGTTGGTGTCTGGACTAGTCTGTTCCATTTATTTGCATTAATTCTTTCCCTAAAAGTGGAATGATTTATTAATTGTAGGGCTTATAGTATGCTTTAATGTTTTGGAAAGTCCTTTTTTGCCTCTCAAAAAATTTTCAAACTAGTCTCACCTATTTATCCTTCTGGCTGTATATTGCCATAACTTCATAAGGGATCAAAAATCATTCTCTTAGAATTTAAAGTGGACCTCAGTTAATGTGTTAATTAACTTAGGAAGTATTAACATTTTTGTAATATTCACTATTTCCAGTCATGAACGTGGTAAATCACTGTTCATTCAAGTCTATTTCTCTCCATTGCTCTGTGACTTTGAGAAAATCTTTCTTCTACTTAGTTTACTCATTTGTAAAATGATAATAATTCTATCTATCTCATAGTGTTCTTGGGATTAAGTGAAATAATTGATATTAAATGAACAGGACAATTACTGGCACATTCTAAATGCCCAGTAAATTATTATTAATTCTAATAGTGTTCTTTTTATTCTCATATTAGCTAAAAGTAATGTTGAATTTATCTTCTTTTTTTTTTTTTTGGAGTTTCGCTCTTGTTACCCAGGCTGGAGTGCAATGGCACGATCTCGGCTCACCGCAACCTCCGCCTCCTGGATTCAGGCAATTCTCCTGCCTCAGCCTCCTGAGTAGCTGGGATTACAGGCACGCACCACCATGCCCAGCTAATTTTTTTTTTGTATTTTTAGTAGAGACGGGGTTTCACCATGTTGACCAGGATGGTCTCGATCTCTTGACCTCGTGATCCACCCGCCTCAGCCTCCCAAAGTGCTGGGATTACAGGCTTGAGCCACCACGCCCGGCCGAATTTATCTTCTTATTTCAAATAATATCCTCCTTATTTCTGTCTTGTGTTCTATTTGTTATTATTATTGTTATTTTTTTAGTGCCTAATATGAGCCAGGCATGCTCTTTAGATATCCTGGATTCTGTAATGAACAAGCAGACAAGATCCATGTTCTCACAGGGCTTATATTCTCACATTGACTCATGCTTTTGAACAATACTAAATTATAAAGTTTATAGTGGGTATTCTGGTTTTATTTCAATATTTAATAAAAAAAATTTTCAATTGTTTACCACTAGGCATACTTTTTCTTTTGTTATCAGATAAGTATTTATCATGCTAAGAGCACATCTTTCCATTTCTAGTTAGTAATAGTGCTCTCTCACTTTATTCAGCCAATACATGTCACTGAGTGTCAATTGTTATGCCAGGCTATGCTCTAGGTGCTGAGTGTACAATGACAAGCATGTGTTCTCATGGAAATCCAGTCTAATTAGACATAGACATTAATAATTTTTTTTTTGTCAGGGGGACGGAGTGTTACTCTGTTGTCAGTCTGGAGTGCAATGGCACAATCTTGGCTCACTATAACCTCCACTTCCTGGGTTGAAGAGATTCTTGTGCCTCAGCCTCCCGAGTAGCTGGGATTACAAGTGCCCACCACCATGCCTGGGTAATTTTTTTGTATTTTTAGTAGAGACACAGCTTCACCATCTTGGTCAGGCTGGTCCTGAACTCCTGACCTCATGTTTCACCCACCTCAGCCTCCCACAGTGCTGGGATTACAGGCATGAGCCGCTGCACCTGGCCAATACAATTTTTATACAAAATGTGTGTTAGTAAAATGATTGTTGGATTTTATCAAATGCCATTTAGGTGATAATTTTTAAAAATTTGAACTATTGAATTCATGCATTTTACTAAGTTCACTAATGTTGAACTTTTGTTTTTATGGATTAAAAATATTTAGCATTATATTACATAAGCATTTCCACTCTCTGATGCCTGTGTGAGACTGATATATAGTTTGCAAAATATAATTTGATTGAATTTATTTATTTATTTATTATTTGATTTTATCTTATTTATTTTTGAGATGGAGTCTCCTTCTGTCTCCCAGGCGGGAGTGCAGTGGTGGGATCTTGGCTCACTGCAGTCTCCGCCTCCCAGGTTCCAGCAATTCTCCTGCCTCAGCCTTCTGAGTAGCTGGGATTACAGGCACGCACCACCATGCCCGGCTAATTTTTGTATTTTTAGTAAAGACGGGCTTTCCTCATGTTGACTAGGCTGTTCCCAAACTCCTGACCTCAGGTGATCTGCCTGCCTCAGCCTCCCAAAGTGCTGGGATTACAGGCATGAGCCACTGCACCTGGCTGAATTTTATACTGAAAATTCATGTTTGAAATTTGGGAAATGTTTCTGGTAATGTCGATCTGATCAAAGTGGAAGAGTACAATAACTTGAGAGATTATTATTCAGGTTCATCTTCCTACCTCCACTCTGAACCTCCCATAATGCATGTAAGACAGATTTGAATTTGTGTTATTTGAGGTTGGGTGCTGGCTAGGGATCAGAATATTAGCTAACATTTATTGAGAGATTGCAATGTGTGGCCATTGTTCTGAGAGCTCTACATGTATTAACTCATTCAAGTCTCAAAACAGTGCTATGAGGTAGGTACTAATATTATCTCCATTGTTCAAGTAAAGTAACTGGGGCACAGAGACAAAGGACACAGAGCTGGTAAGGAGCAGAGCCCGATTTTAAAGCCAGGTGATTCAGAGCCAACATGCTTAACTCCCTGGTAGGTGTATGAATCAAGACAGGAAGGTTATGTTGCTATAACTAATACCAAAAATTCAATTTCTAACAAAGCAACAGTTATTTCTTTCTCTTGGAAAATGTTTGTTGGGACTGGGTGGCTCTCTAGAGCAGAAGTCCTCCATGTTGTGGCTCAGAATTCCAGGTTTTTTTCATCTTCTGGCAACTTAATCTCAACATTTGCTCCTACGATCATGATGATCATGGTAGAGGAAAAGAGGGATTGCAGAGGCTTTTAAAAGATTCCTCTTGGAGGCAGGAGAATCACTTGAATCCAGGAGGCAGAGGTTGCGATGAGCAGAGACCGCCATTGCACTCTAGCCTGGGTGACAGAGTGAGACTCTGTCTCAAAAAAAAAAAAAAAAAATTCCTCTTGGAGTGACACATATCCCCTCCCATGTTTCACTGGCTAAAGCAAGTCACATGGCCAGCCTTGCTTCAATAGACAGGGAAATGTGATCCTGTCCTGTGCCTAGAGGAGGGAAGTACCAGATGCATTGGTGGCAACTCTGATGTCACAAGGGTATGTGTATCATTTCTAACTCTGCCACTGACCTTCAACAGGTCCCTTCCAATTTTGACATCCAGAAAATGATAAAATTTTTAAATTTCTTCAATTGATATGTATTGTTTAATGAGAACCTAGTGTGTGCCAAGCACTGTGTAGCTCTGGCAATACAATGGTAAATATGGCAAAATTCCTGCCCTCAAGCAATTTATAATTTAGTTCTAAAATTCCAAGATTCTATTATACAGCAGTCACAATAACACACTTCTCTTCATATCATCCAGAATGTTAAATTCTAGATACTCAGACATTTTCTTAGGAGTTTCTTCCTTCTTTCTTGTGTACCTGAATCCATTTCGCTGCAGTGAAACTCCATCACAGCAGTCGATACACACATGGCCATCTCTTTCAAATCACTAATGTAAGTCTATATGGCACCTATTGTGAAAATAAAGCAGACTTTGCACCATTCTCATGGCTATTTTTAATTTAGTACGTAGAACACTTCATAAAAAATAGGAAAACACAAACGAGAAATACTTGGGCAGATATTGCCACATAATGTACATTGCAGATATAAAAGTTTTTTCTATTACTCATGAACAAACCAAATTATAAGACTTTAAAAAATTTTAAATTTGGTTTACTGTTAATTTTCCCTTAGAGAAATGTTTATTAGTATAAAATACAAGAAATATGAATAAGTATACTTGTGAGTATGCACAAAACTAGTTTGCCAAGTACTTTTTAAAATCTCTTAGGATTTGAAGCAGCCTGCCAAGTTTTCATTTACTAGTTGCCTCTAGTTAAAATATAGTTCGCAATGAAAAATTTATGAGAACTTGAGGCATTGTCTTCAAACATGATGCAACAGTTGAAAATTTGAATGAAATGTGCAAAGATTCCATTTTACTTTACACTGATGCAATTGTGGCATTTCCTTTATTTTTAATACTGCATGTTGAATTCCTAAACCTAAGCCAAAAAGTAGTGATGCAGTAGTTTGATGTGTCTTTAGAGTCTTACAGACCATTACAAATAAACTTCTGATCAATCATGCTCATTTTCATATTATTAGATCTTAATCACTTAAGAGATATTATGTTAGTTTCACAAGATATCAGTTCTGGAGTACTTAATTTGCTACTTGTTTGTACTTTGAGTTTGTTTAATATTGGCATGATTGTCCAGTCTTCTGCCATGACTTTGAATCCCAAATTCGTATCTCCAGTCATGGCTTTGTTCCTGAAGCCCACATTGGCATTTAACCACCATCTCCACCTGGTTAGCCTTATAAGGGGCTTGAATTCAAATATGTAAATAAGAATGCTTTATCTTCTTCTGCTCCATCAGATTACTTTGTGATTTCTCATTTTCAGGGTGATATCATCATCCAGTTAGCCAAACAATGCAACTGGAGTCACCCTAGATTCTTCTATTTTTCTTATTAGGCTCTAAGTCCTGTTGATTTGATTTTCTTAATAGCTCTCCAGTCTTCCTGCAAGTTCTAACTTTAATTCAGGCCTTCTTTCTTAGTCACTGTGCTTCTAATTACCTAAGACCGGGTAATTTATAAATAATGGAAACTTATTTTTTACAATTCTGGAGCTGGGAAGACCAAGATCAAGGAATAGTGGAGCTACAGGCATGGGCTACCATGCCTGGGTATTTAAAAAAAAAAATTTAGAGATGGAGTCTTGCTGTGTTGTTCAGGCTAACCTTTAACTACTGGCCTCATGTTATCCTCCTGCCTCAGCCTTCCGAGTAGCTGAGATTACAGGTATAAGTCACCACACCCAGCTGTAAAATGTTTTCTGTTTCATACTCTGCATGCAGTTATTGTGTGGTTCTAAGGAACTGTATTGTGTCAATACATAGACCTCAAAGGGCAATGACCTTGTTTACTGATACCACTCTATTCTGAATCCACTATGGTACCAGGTGAAAATAATTACTTACAAGCGTTTTCTGATAATGATAAAAACAAGGTAAAGGAAAGAAGGAAGAAATTAAATTGCTTAAAAAAAAAAAAAAAGGCAAACCGTTTCAAGGCAGTCTTAAATCTTGGTTTATAATATGGCCAAGGAAAGGAACCTTTACCTTCTGCTGTGGAAACATGGACTCCATCATGGCTGTTTCAAAGCTGTGAGCATTCCCTGTCTGGGTCTTCTCCCACAGGGCTCGGAGGAATTGCACAGAATGACTCTGTATGGACAGGGGCTCCGGAAACAGGCTCTGAAAGGACATTACAGACAGAAACAGAATATACTATGTCTTGTCCCACTAGTATTGTTTGATTGATTTCAAGGCACTGCTTAGGCTTGGTTTGAACTTTAATATGATTTAAATTTAAATAAAACAAGAAAAAGATCTGTCTTAAAGATCCAATATATGGGGGTTGGGCATGGTGGATCAGCCTGTAATCCCAGCACTTTGGGATGCTGAGGCAGGAAGATCGCTTGAGACCAGGAGTTTGAGACCAGCCTGGCCAATATAACAAGACCCCTTACCTCTCTTAAGAAAATTAAACAAAGAAAGATCAAACATATATTTCAGGATTTTCATTTTTTAACAGAAATTTAAAATTATTTAATAGGATTTTCAAGGCGGTTGATAATGATTTCCATAAATATGCCTAACCTTTGTAACATAGTGTTTATCTCAGTGATTTCCCAAGGATGTTCCTTAATTGGAATGTAGTTAATGTATTCATATTTATTTTCTCAAAGATTTGGCAATTAAGGAATAAAATTAAAATAGAGTAAAAAAATCAAGTCTATACAGAGTAGATCATGAAGAATAGAAGTTAAATAACTAAGTTCGTTATGAAATTAATCAAATATGAACAGTATGAGTGAGTGTGTGGGGGATAGAAAAACAGTTTTAATTCTAAAATGTATAATGGTTGAATATTATTGAAACTTTAAGATAATTTCTTTAAGTGTTGAGCAATAAGAATGTGAACAGAAAGAAAATCACATTTACATATATTTCATTCAAGCCAATGAAGATAAACTTTTCAAAGGAAGATTTTAACTTGTTTTTATATATACTAATCAATGATGTGTCTAATAATCATTTACATGTGATAGTGTTATATCTATAAATTTAACAAGTTTTTCAATTCAAAAGAATAATTTTATAAAAACATATAGAACATCTGTAAAGGCATAAAAATACCATTTACATACATACAATGTGATATATAGGATCGTTTATGTATAATGTATAATAAAATAATGAGATTGGCTTATAAAATCATATTTTCTTTTTACGTCAATGACTGTCTAAGCACTGACATGAGACTCTGCCGGGCACGGTGGCTCACGCCTGTAATCCCAGCATTTTGGGAGGCTGAGGTGGGCGGATCACCTGAGGTCGGGAGTTCGAGACCAGCCTGACCAATATGGTGAAATCCCATCTTAAAAAAGAAAAAAAATAAATAAATTAAGAGAGACTCTCTAAGTTGTTTGTATGTACAAAGCTTCTATTTAGTGAATGAAGATTAATAAGTACTATTCCAGAAAAATTTTATTGTTAACAAAATGAACTATTTCTAGTACTGAATGGGAAAGATGGAGAATCTTAATGCTCAAGTTAGTGATCCACAGATTAAAAAAAATTTAAAAGCCAGTAATAGATAAATTACATAACCCATAATATGGATACATTTGAGAATTTATTAATTATTATCAAAAACTGATGCAGCACCCAATTTTTCATTTAAAGAACAGGACCTGATTTAATGAATCATCAATCTAAAGAGGAGCATTTAGTCTGGAATCTGTGAATTTAAGAACTGTGTGAATGTGTGTAGTTGACAGAAAGGGAAAAGAGTTTGGCCCAATGCACAAGACTAGTGCCAGGTTGTAATTATTAATATCAAGCCAAAGTTTGATTTTTATTTACCCTGAAGCCAGAATTCAGCCAGAAGATAACATATCATAAGTGTGGAAAAACAAAGAAACCTTTATAGTAAAATGAACACAGGAGAAACATAGCATACACAGATGCTTTCTGGTGATTTTGTTTAAAGAGAAAGACAAAGAATCAAAGTCAATAAAATAATACTGGAGGGCAAAAAAAAAAAAAAAAAAAAACAACCATGAAGATTTCTAGGTTTGTTTTCAGAAAACTGAAAACTGTTTATAACAAAGCCAAAGATGAAACCAAATATAAAATCACTGATGAAAACTAAGTGAAAAATATAAGCAAAGTAGAAAAAAATAAGGTGGTTATTTCAAGAAAAGTAAAGAAAGTCAATGCTGTTCTTTGTATTCATGTACAATTTGTTTGGCACCAAAATATAAGTTGTTCTCTATGTGACATTATTAAATGTTCTTAAGAAGACTTGCTATAGAAAAAAACAGTATTCCTAAGGCATGTCTAATATGTCTCTTTTCTTAATTACTATAGTTCTGCTTTATTATTATAATGTATTCAGCATTAAAATTCATTATTTCTCAATAAGCCTGACTTTATTTTATAACGATATACAACTGTCTGCTTGGTGGCTTTTATAGGAGCTATTATAGAAATATTTTATTAACAGAAGTAAATAAATTGTCATATAATTTGCTTTTCAGTCATATTATAATATTTGCATTTTGTTTTTTTCTGCCTTTGCCCTCTCTGCTTGTAGTTGCAGAAAATAATGCATTTTAAAAATAAAAATACATTGTTTTTCAACCTACATGCAACAACGAAAAGATCACTAGGTCAGGGGTAAGATGATGTGAGATCTACCCTTCAATTTTCTTATCTGTAAAAATGATTCCTAAGATTCCTTCTATTACTAACATTTTATAATCTATACTCAAATATTATGTGAAAGTTTAGTGCATCCAAGATAACTATTTTCAAATAAGAATCTCTTTTGATGCTAACATCTCTGCATTAATTTCTTCATTCTTGTCAAAAGTTGCTTTTTACATAATTTCACCTATGTACATATATTCTGTAGAAAAAAAGAGGCATTCCAGTATCTTAACACTGTCAAAAAGAATATACTGACACTAACATTAACTGGAGATTGGAAGGCTCTAGACGAATCAAGGCTAGCACTATGTAAGGGAAGCTATTCTCCCAAATAAGCTGTTTTTACTGTTGTTTAACCAAAGATATTTTCCCTTTCATTCTTCTATTTTAAATCTAAGGATATTTAAGATATTAATATGCTTGGTGAACTGATTAATAATTCCTTCTTTTATAAGGAAACTATTCTAAAATATAAAAAAACCCAGGTTAAAATTATTAATGAAATATGTATGTATTGCTGTTATCTACGTATCAACTCTGGCCAAAGAATAATTCAATAAAAATGATTATTTAAAAAAAATGATTACAAGCCCGTATGCCACAAGCTCATTGAAGAGCCTGATGAACACAAATTATACAAACCTGCTGAAATAGAAACATGATCTGGATCCATGGCTGAGGTTCTTGGCTGATGAGAATAAAACTGGACTTACTGTATAGGCAGTAATGACCCTTCAAGGAGCAGGTGAAGAACAACTTTGCTACACAACTTCTCACAGTGTCTAGAAACAAATACATATAGCATTAAACATACGGTCTTTCCAGAGTTACACTTTATATTAATACTTCAACACACAAATGCCTTTATAAAATATTTTTCAGTTTTCAAATTGTGAGCTAATAACTACAAACAACTGTGTATTTGAGAGTGGATCCATTACATGGAAAGTAGATTAAATAAAGATATTTTAAATTATTATTATTATTGTTTTAATTAACTTGTGAAGACTCTTTGAGCAACTCTCACGGGGGGAAAAACCCTCTCACCAATAAAATGGGAGACGCCATATCATTTTCATCTGATGGCACACCTTGAAGCGATAACCTGGGAACAATAACCAGATGGATAAAGAAAATCCAGGCATTTTCTGGGTAGTAACTGGCTTGCCATGACCTGTGGATGCTATTCTCTTGGTTGTACAGGGGCCTCAGAGATAGCTTCCAAAATAACCTTGGCTGAAGTGTAGCTTCCTGTGAACTGGACTATTCTGGTTTGGAAAGGTCATCTCACCTTGAAGGATTTAAGCTGGGAGGGTTCATGAGATTCTCCTGTAGGGACAGGGAAGTAGTGGGTGGTTGGTGTAGAGTAGAGGTGGTGAGGTGCCATAGGTAGAGACAGGAATAATTAATAAAATAAATGAATGAAGCAAATATGGGTTGAAATTCTATGTACTAGGCAGTGTGTTATATACTGGATAATAAAAGTTATCATTAATCGACTTTCACATGTGTTATGTGTTTGACTTCATTTGATTTTACCCTGCAAGATGGGTATTATTTCTATTTTAAAGATGAGGAAAAAGCTCATTAGAAAGTCAGTCTAGTGAAGCACTGTGATTGCATTGTTAACTCTTATAACCTTGGCACAGGACAGATAAATATTAATAGATAACTAATGTCTGAAGAGATGAAAGATGAATGATGCTCAGAGATCCAGAAAAAATGGCTCAAGGCTGCTCAATCTGTGGCAAAGCCAGGATTTGAACTCAGCAGGCTGATACCATGTTGGAATGTTTTAGGCTCTACTATACTGAGGGTTTTTTAAATATCTGTAGAGTCATACTGATAGCTCGTGGGGTAGCTTTTGTTTCAGAATTAATCTGACATTTTAAATGAAGTGTTTTGAAAATTAACAGAGATCAGGGGTGGTGGCTCATGCCTGTAATCCTAGCACTTTGGGAGGCCAAGGTGAGCAGATTGAGCACAGGGGTTTGAGATCAGCCTGGACAACATGGTGAAACCGTTTCTCTACAAAAATTCGCTGGACACGGTGGCATCTGCCTGTAGTCCCAGCAACTTGGGGGACTGAGCAGGAGGATGGCTTGAGCCCAGGAGGTGAAGTCTGCAGTGAGGTGAGATCGTGCCACTGCACTCCAGCCTGGGCAACAGAGGAAGACCCCGTCTGAAAAAAACAAAAAAGAAGGAAGGGAAGAAAGAAAGAAGGAAGGAAGAAAGGAAGGAAGGAAGGAAGGAAGGAAGGACGGACGGAAGGAAGGAAGGAAAGAAAGGAGAAAGTTAATAGATTCAGTGATCCTACTCTTAAAAATGGAAATGAACTAGAGTTTGTTGAAAGTCAATGAGAAAAGCCAGGCACGATGGCACACACCTGTAATATTAGCTACTTGGGAGGCAGAAGTGGAAGAATCCCTGAGGCCAGGAGTTCAAGGCCAGCTTGGGCAATATAGTGAGACCACATCTCTAAAAGCAAACAAGCAAAATAATAAAAACTGATGGGGATTCTAGTAAGGGTGACAAAGTCAGTCCCCACCTAAGGCAGAGTGTTGTTGAATTCTCGGAGAATGGGAGAGGAAGACTTATCTGTGCTCCATCAGAAGTCAGGTATGAAGGAAGTAACAGGCTTTTCAGGAAAAGTTTGGAAAATCTTAGAGAGAGTGGCCCATGACAGATTAGGAGAGAAGGTCTTGGAAACCAAACAGCAATGTAACAGGGCAAATTAGAGATATATACAGAAATGTTAGTCATTAATAGCTTTCTGTGATTGTGAAACATTAGTACAGAAGAGGACTAGTTTTTGTGGAAAGTACTTGTTTCAGGAAATCAAAGATTTAAGTTGAGCATGCAATGTTCTTGTATAAAATCAGAAATCATGTCTGTATTCTGTGGGCGAATGAATCATGAGGTGTAAAGAGTGCGTGAAGCCTTAGTGGAAAAGACCAGGAGGTCTGGCACTGGGAGAATAGAATGGAGCATAATATCAACTTAAAATTGCCCTATCAGAAATGATTTGACAATGATAATTTTTTTAAAGTTGGCACGTATGCTTTGAAAAGTTTAATTTATTCTAAAGAAATAGGAAACCTAGTATCTCAAGAGCACATACAAAAAATGGTATTTGAAATAAATCTAAGTGTAACATATATGTTGAGATAGCAATACGTTTTGTTTTAATGAAAAGTTTCCAAAGTTATTTTCTAAGAATTTATCTAGCTAGCTTGAGAGTTGCAAGTTGGACTTTAGGCCTTTAACTTAAAAAGAATAGTTTCCTTCTCTTTCCTCTTTCTAAGTTTTTACTGCCCATTCGTGTTTTCTTTTGAAAATAAACATTGATTAGATTTATTTCGCTCACTCTGAGCCTACCAGATTTTTATACACAAACCACAGGAGTCTCAGATTGCATAAAATGGTCAAAGTACTACAAGAGAGAGATCCTTAACTTAAAAGCATATACACTGGCTATAAAAATACATCAGTTCTGTGATACAAGGCTTCTGTTAATGCTTTCAGTAAATCTGTTCTGTGCCGGTATTTTTATCCTCGTTTTTTTCCAGAGCTTCCTTGGCTTGGAAAATTCCCCCTATGACCTTAAGACTTAGTTGTTAATTTTCATGTATTTTTTCACTCCTGTTCATTCCATGGTATCAAAATTAGGCATGCAATAAGTTGTTGGATGAACAAATGAATGGATGAATATCAGATATGTGTTGAGAGCAATAGGGGCCATGATGATGGCCCTGCTCTTAAGAAGCTTACAGCCAAATGGGAGAAACATCTGTACTTATAAGAATGGTTATAAGTTGTTTTCAGTTTACGAGATAACGGAGGGACACACAATAATGACTGTTCAGAGAAATAAGCAACTCATTCTGACTGGGGAACAAGGGGATACTTCATAGAGAAGGAGATATTTGAGGTATATTTTGAAAAATGATCAAGATTTTGAACTTAAAGTATGAGAGAAACAAGCACTTTAAGTGTAGGGAACCCTGAAAGCAATCACATAAATATAAATGTTTAAGATAATTCCAGATAGTATGTTTACTACATCTCAGTCATTGAAATTTACATATGTAATTGTATAATTGATGCCCAAAGGATTATTTATTTTTCTAGACTAAATTTTGAAGAGGAAGTCATGCTGTCTTAAATATAAAATGTGTTCCATATTCAGTCGAATCTGAGAGTAGTTTCTTTATTTTTATTGGAATGTGGCTTCTTTTTCTTGAGGTGGAGTCTTGCTCTGTTGCCCAGGATAGAGTGCAGTGGCATGATCTCAGCTCATTGCAACCTCTGCCTCCTATATTCAAGTGATTCTCCTGCCTTAGCTGCCTGAGTAGCTGAGAACACAGGTGCCTGCTACCACGCCCGGCTAATTTTTGTATTTTTAGCAGAGATGGGGTTTCACTATGTTGGCCAGTATGGTCTCAATCTCCTGATCTTGTGATCTGCCCACCTCAGCCTCCCAAAGTGCTGGGATTACAGGTGTGAGCCACTGCACCCAGCCAGGAACGTGGCTTCTATTTATAATAATCAGAGGATTTGGTTTGGACTTTATAAAGATTAAAGTTAACATAAACAGAAGTAGTTATAGGATATAATGTGTTATATGTTAAAATACCCAAATATATTACACAGATAAATTTAAGACATAATACAAAAATACAAGAAGTCAAAAAGAACCCTTCTTTTTGAGTCAAAATCTTTAAGAATCATTTTGGAATTCTTTGTTTCTTCTGCCACTCTTCCTCCACAATGCCATTTATGTGCCTTTATTCCTGCACTGCATTCAGTATACCATATCTGAGAAACACATCATTCTTCTGGGGAGACTAGATACTTATAACCCATTTCTCAGGTGGCCACTCATATAACCTATGCCATTATGTATTTTTTTGTTTAGGGTTAAATGTCTTAAGATTAAAAATGGAATATGGCTTTGATTTTTTAATAGCTAGTAGAAATATCAAAGAATTGGCTTTATGTTTTGGAAAAAAATAAATTAGGTTTAATTTTGAATTATTTATCCTTTGAAAGTTCCCTCCCAGTGAAATAAGGGTCAGATAAATGTATCTGGCTCATTTCCCAGATGTTCCAGTGAGCCAGTCTTTTTACTATCTAAACTATATTGCTACAATAATTTATAAAAGCACAAACACATGAATATGTTTGCTGAAGCTGCTAGACTGTAAGTATTTACATATTGAACATAGCTTATAAATAAACAACAAACTCAGAGAAGCCATTTTGAGAGATTTAGGAAAAGAACTAATTTTCACTGACTCCTTACTTTGTACCAACATGTAAATATAACCAATTACATTTCATCTTTATGAAGTAGGCTTTGTTATCTCCATCTTACTGAAGAGGAAATCTCAAGATAAAACTTCCAGGAAGCAGCTGAGCTGCAATCTGAACCCAGGTGCCAGAGCCTATTCTCTTTCTAGTACATAAGTGAATGGTTCAGATAAAATAGACATAGTAGAAGTACCTCATAGTAAGTATAATTCAACAGAAAGATCACTGGCTCTGGATTCAAACAAATAGTGTCTTACGGGTAGATTGTGTTACTTTTCCTCTCTGTCCTTGAGTTTCTTATCTGGAAAGTGGGAGCAGACCAAAAGCTGATTCAGAATGAAAAAAAAAAAACCACACATCTCATCTACTTAAACAATTTTTATATTTTAATTTTCTTATTATCTCTCTCTCTCAGATTATGAGCTCCATGAGGGCAATAATTTTTTTTATCATGATAATTTATATAAAACATACAACTTACCACTTTATGGATAACATGGTTTAAAATTTAAACCATTTTTAGGTGCCCAGTTCATTGGCATTAAATTCCTTCACTCATTAACATTCATTCATTAAATGTTGTGCAATCATCACCACCATTCATCTCCAGAACTGTTTTGTCCTTCCCAATTGAAACTCTATACCCATTAAACCGTAACTCCCCATTCTCCTCTCTCCTGAGCCCCTGGCAACCACCATTTTATTTTCTATCCTTATGAATTTGACTACTCTAGGTACCTCATACAAGTGGAATCATATAACAGTTGTTCTTTTGTTCTGGCTTATTTCACTTAGCATAATATCTTCAATGTTCATACATGTGGTAGCTTATGTCAGAATTTCTTTATTAAAGCTGAATCATTTTCCATTGTATGTATATCCCATGGTTTGTTTTTTCATTTATCTGTTGATGGACATTTGGGTTGTTCATACCTTTTAGCTACTGTAAATAACGCTATTATGAACATGAGTATGCAAATGTCTCTTTGAGGCTCTGATTTAAATTCTTTTTGGTATATACAAAGAAGTGGCATTGTTGGGTCATGTGGTAATTCTATATTTAGTTTTTCTGAAGAACTTTCATATTAGAAATGAAATTTTTATCTCTGAAATTCTTCAATTCTATAGGCCTACAGAGGGCTGTGAAGAAATGTATCTGTGATGGCTGTACAGAACAGGGCTGGAAATTTGCTCAGGGCTATGAGGGCTTGCTCTCGGCACTCAGGACAGGCCAGATGACAACAGGAGGAGTTTTCCTCTGCCTACTTGACACTAGTGAGACAGGAACCTTTGAAGCAATTTTCTCTATCTCCCATTTAATTCTTCTTTAATATATTTCAAAGACAAAAAAGTAAAAACATTGATGCAATGAATGAATAATAGTGTCATTTAGTTGTATGAGTGTCCTAAACTAGACAGAAGAAAAAGTAGAAGAAAATGAAACTGGTAATTTGTCTGGTAAGAGCTTTTCAAAAGTAGGTAAAATAAAGCATGTTTTTGAAGTAAACCACAAAGTCCAATTTGGGAAGAAGTGTAGAACAAACTCATTACTTTAAAATGCCATTGCTTTTTTATTTATTTATTTATTTATTTATTTATTTATTTATTTATTTATTTATTTTTGAGACGGAGTTTCGCTCTTGTTACCCAGGCTGGAGTGCAATGGCGCGATCTCGGCTCACCGCAACCTCCGCCTCCTGGGTTCAGGCAATTCTCCTGCCTCAGCCTCCTGAGTAGCTGGGATTACAGGCACGCACCACCATGCCCAGCTAATGTTTTGTATTTTTAGTAGAGACGGTGTTTCACCATGTTGACCAAGATGGTCTCTATCTCTTGACCTCGTGATCCACCCGCCTCGGCCTCCCAAAGTGCTGGGATTACAGGCTTGAGCCACCGCACCCGGCCTCTAAAATGCCATTGCTTTTGACTGAAACAGTGGAAGAAGGTATCACAAACCAGTGTGGACCACTTGCAAAACTTTGATTCCATGTTATTTGTAAAATACATTAGTATTTTAGACTAAAACTCTATTCCTCCTCACTCCCAAGTTAAAGTTTAGTTTTGAACAGAATAGCAATTATTTCATAACTTTGATATAGTAAATAGAAGAAAAGATATTTTAAGGTAAAAATAAAATTAAATTCTCAAAAATAATGATAAATTTGAAATAACTGTTTGAAATTCTATCAAATAATTATTCATGAGTGGATACTGCTCTTTTTACTTAGAATTATCTTGGCTATTGAGGCTCTTCTTTGGTTCCAGGTGAATTTTTAAATAGTTTTTTCTAATTCTGTGAAGAATGTCAATAGTAGTTTAATGGGAATAGCATTGAATCTAATTATGTTGATCAGTATGGCCATTTTCATGAAATTGATTCTTCGTATCCATAAGCATGGAATGCTTTTCCATTTGTTGGTGCCATCTCTGATTTCTTTGAACAGGGGTTTGTAATTCTCCTTGAGGAGGTCCTTCACTTTCCTTGTTAACTGTATTCCTAGGTATTTTATTCTTTTTGCGGCAATTGTGTATAGGAGTTCATGCACAATTTGGCTCTTGGCTTGCCTGTCATTGGTTTATAGGAATGCAAGTGATTTTTGCACACTGATTTTGTATCCTGGGATTTAAGCAAGTAATTTAAATGATGCCTCACTAATTACCATGAAACAGGGCTAATATTTATAGTTTTAAATATGTTTTTGTTTTTTGCCTTCTGAGTTCACAGCCTTTGCCTGAATTCGCTCGAGCCTCCACCTATCTGGCTGTCAAGTAGAGGTGGGAGTGGCAATGGAATAGATATTCAACAGTTGTAGGAGTACCAAAAAAGTACAATGGAATTAATTTTTTAACTGCCCAAATTGAGGCTTTTGTCTCAAGAAAGGATTTTCTAAGTTTCCTTATCTCCCTTTAGCCTATGATTCCTGAGTGTGGAGGGCATACATTGTAGAACCTGTAGTATGAAGAGGGTGACAGCTTGGTCAGTTCTATTGCTGTAAGATAGAAGAATATAGCATGGAACAAGTAAAAGAGAAAAATTTTTAGTTCTGGAAGGGGAATTTATTGAGAGAAGGAGAGAGAGAAGTGTAAAGCCATCAGAAGTGGGTCCTGACTTACCCCCACATTTGAGCTGTGGCCTGGAGAAGGAGTAGTATGTTAGATACATGATGGTAACACCAAGGGCAACGGTCACCATTCAGAAGGAGATTCACTCCCAGATGGCCCTCAGCACCAACACAGGTAGCCAACTTAATTAAAAGCACAGATCATGAAGCCAGGCAGAAAGGAACCTCTGAGGTTTAGCTTTCATGGTCACTCTTTCCTGTTATGGAGTAGACAGCAGCCAGAAGTAGCTGAGTCTCTTGCTGGTTAACTTTTCAGAGAAATTACCATAGTGAGGCAAGGGGTATGGTGTGGCTCTGCACAGTAGACTGCAGAGAGAATTGTGCAAGCCAGGACTCAGGGGGGCATCTCACACCAGTGGGTACTGAGATGGGGTCAGATTGGCAAGGGAGACCCCTGGATCTGCCTATGTGTAGAGTGAAAAAAAAAAAAACCATTATCCTTCAGGCAAAAAGACATACCACATCCCATTTAGGGACATCAATGCTTTCTACCACCACAAAGAAGCAGGAGCTTCATGCCCCCAGATGCCACCTTAGGGAGATAAGCATAGGAGAGATGAGCTAAAGAACTTTTTTTTTTTTTTTTTTTTTTTTTTTTTTTTTTTTTTTTTTTGAGACAGAGTTTCGCTCTCGTTGCCCAGGCTGGAGAGCAATGGTGTGACCTGGCTCACTGCAACCTCCACCTCCCGGGTTTAAGCGATTCTCCCACCTCAGCCTCCCAAGTTGCTGGGATTACAGGCATGTGCCACCAAGCCCAGCTAATTTTGTATTTTTAGTAGAGATGGGGTTTAACCATGTTGGTCAGGCTGGTCTTAAACTCCTGACCTCAGGTGATCCACCCACCTTGGCCTCCCAAAGTGCTGAGATTATAGGTGTGAGCCACCGCGTCTGGCCAGAAAGAACATTTTTATCCAAATGAAAGATTGTCTCCTAAAGTACCATTCAAATGAGCAGGAGTAGTATATTAGATTAACTTTAGTCAGGGACTCTTAATTTTCTTCCTCACTAACCAGTGGTTGGTTACTCATGATGAGCTCTAGACATAATGACGGTACATTTTCTCTGCAAATCTAAGTTTTAATGTAAAATAAAATTTGCAATATTACGATAAATGAAAAAGTAATCATGGAGAATAAAACTATGATACAGTGAAAAAGAAGACTCATGTGGAGAAAGAAAAATTGTCCTAAAGAATCAGGGAGATTTAGGAACACTTACAAGAGTCACACAGCAAAGGGTAGAGGGTGGGGAGTGAGCTGTAGGAGGACACTGAGGATTTGCATGTGAGGGCTGAAATGAAATAACACACAGTGGTATGTAGTGTCCCTTGGTACATATACACTTGCAAATTTCTTACATGAAAACTTTAAAAAATTGTGCCTTCTTGCTGCTTTACGTTACTATTAAAGAACAGAGTATGACTTGCGCATTAACCTATTCAAATCAGGTGTTGAAGAGCCTTGCATGCCCTCACAAGCAACGTTTCTGCCCTGAGAAAGGGAACAAAGAGCCCTTCCTCTCAGAAGCCACTCTAAAGCCAACTTCTCTGATCCCTTATCCAAAGTTCAATTCTTCTCCAAGGTGGTGATTAGGAGCACAGATTCTGGAGCGAAACTTTCCTGTTTACTAGCTGTGTGTCTTTGAGCGAGTTACATAACCTCTCTATGGCCTAACTGGGAAGACTAATAAGAGCTCCTATTTCTAAGTGTTGTTTAGGGTGACCAGCCATCTCGATTTGCCTGGAATTAGGGTGGCTCTTGAGACTCAAGTCTTCCAGTGCTATCACTAGGAAAGTGCTGGACAAACTTGAATGAGTTAGTTATGTGAGCATAAAATGAGTTAATTTATGTGGGACTCTAAGACAGACATGTGCTTGGCACAGAGCTTGTGTTTAATCATGTTCATTATCATGATCACTGTTACTACTACTATTGTATATCGAAAAAAATAGATCCCTAGGCCAGGTGGAAATGTTTGAATGTTGCTGTAATGCTGTTTTAAGTAGAGGAAGAGACTGCATAATGACCCTTGGCATCTAGGTTGCTCAGTGTCCTGAAATGTTCACCTAATTGCTTATTTAAAAATGAACTTACTACACAGTTAATACTGACATGCAGGCCAAAATCCAGTTGTATACAATGGGAATAAATTTCTCTGGGGACAGGGCACAAGTGGAAGATCCAGCAGGAAAGAAGACCTCATAACAGTGCACGAAGTGGTCACTTGCTGTCTCTGTGTGTCTCCAAAGTCCTAGGACTGTAAGCTGTGTGCAAGTAAGGCTTCTGATGCACATGTTGTTTTGAGGCCCAGAAGCTTAGAAATGTTGCAGGAATGCCACCAGGAAGCTCAGGAAAGGATTGATAGTTTGCTCTACTCAAAGCTTCGTGAAAGGACGACCAAAAAAGCGAACATTAATTGATGAGTTTTTAAGTACTGGGCACTAAGAGTTTTATGTCTGTATTGCCATTTAATAATCATGGAAATGTAGTAGATCCTTCTGGTTTTGTGGAAGATTCTGAGGCTCCAAGTTATCAAGTAATTTATCTAAGGTCACATGGCTAGCAACTGTTAGTCTAGACAAATCTAGACTGTTTGACTCTAGCGCCTGTTATACTCTGCAGCTTATGTAGGTTATGCTTCAGATAAAGCAGCAGTTATTAGTCCTTCAAGTCAAAGAGGGATTTAATTTATACCCACTTATTTTTAATGATTTAAATCTAGTAAATTATATGTCACCTTCATTGATTCTGTATTTAGAGACTTGTTGATAATTTGCTTTTGGTTTTTATAGCAGTTTTGATCTTTATAGTATAATTCAATGAGTTATGTAGCACATTCCCATTCATGCCCAACCCCCTCTTGAGAGAAGCCCAGGTGATTGACCCATCAAATCTCTGCTCAAGGTATTACTGTTTTCCAATAGGAAACACCTGAACTGAAGGCAACAGGAATCAAAGAAACAAGTCAAGGAAATAAATTGCCTCTGTCAGGTTAGCCTTAGAAACCAGAACATCTATAGTAAAAGCAAATGTCATAATCATTAAATTATTTTTCTATAAATTAATGCTTCACATGACAGAGGTTAATATATCATTGAAATCTGAGTTTCATTTATTTCTTCTTTCAAGTTGTATTCATGTATAACTTATTTCACTTTTATGTGACCTAAAATCCAATGATGATGACATCAATCATCATAATAAAACAGAGTTGCCTTTTTTTTTTTTTACTATTTCTGATTAATTATTTTTACTTTCATTTTCTTACTGCTACTTAGATGAAAAGTCATAAAATAGGGTAGTAATGTTATTCAGCTTCCAGAAACTCAACCTTCTAGTAGTAAATTTGAAATGGTTTGTTATATATTTTGCTCTATTGAAGGAAACAGAAAGGTCTACTGAATAACTAAAGTAAAAGTTAACTGAGTTGAATTACCTCTGCCTCAATTGGCTATTTCCCAGTGGTCCATAGGATAGCATGAACTTTGGAATGAGAAGACAACATTAACTGAACAGAGGCTATAGGAGTGTCTTATCGTTCCCAGAAACTCTAGAATCTCAGAAAGTTGCCTTGTGAAGGAATTTTGATATTAGGGGTCAATTCAAAATCTTATGTCCCAGAGTTGGAAGGGACTTTGAGTGGTGGTTGCTCTTCTAATAGGCAGAATTGCAATGGAATCAACTCAGAAAGCTCTTCTTTTCTTTCAAGTCTTGAGATCCAAAACATTAAAATCATGAAGAAACTCACAGTTCAATTTTCCTCATGTCTTTAGATCATAATGACTTCGATTTGACATTAAATAAAGTGTTTCTACATTAGCAAGACCTCTATTGTCAATTTTTCTGCTTCAGTGAGAGTCCTCTCTTGTGAAAGGGAATCTGGAAATTAGAAAGTCGAGATGAAGGCATTTATGACCTAAGGCCTGCTTGAAAATAGTTGAAATATTTAAAACCCATCTGCACTGCATGATAGCTTATTGCTCAAAGGAAATCTCGTAGCAGAAAACTGTTGAGCTGTTGCCCCCAGGAAAGGGCCTTCCACATTCATGAACACGCAACCATCTGAGCAGCTACACAGTAACTGGGATTGTTCTATATGAAAAAACTCTGTCATAAAACACTTCATTATTATTGAGTCTTGGACTGGACTTCTGGGTTGATAGAAGTGGTAATAAATAGATAAACGATGAAGGGTCTTTCTCAGGATTTAGACAGCAAAAAGGCAAAGGGTAGCTCAAGCACTAAGTTTCCATAAGGAGCTTAAGTTTCCAAAAGGCCATGCTCCAGCTGTAGGGATCATGGAGCCTGCTCTTGCTTATGCCAGCCCTCATCAACTATCAAGAGCAGCAATCTCCCATGACAGGCTTTAACCCAGCCACATCCAGAACCAAGGGAGGCAGGGCTGGTGGTTAACCAAAGTTCTAAGGCCACTGTGTTAACAGGCTGGAAATAGTCTGGGTTGGGGATAAACAAAGATGGAGATACATAAACTATGGGTCTTCACTCTTCTACCCTGGTGGGACCCACCTCATCTTTTTGTTGGAATAGAAGCCACCTCTGAATTCTACCTAGCTGCTGCTAGTGCCCTCATATCTGGAGATTTGCCCTGCACTTGGATATCCCATGTTCACCTGGATGGATCTTGCTGGATGGATGAAACATGACTTGTGGCCAAGAACCACATCTGTCTGGGAGCTCTTGCTGCCCTGCAGATTTCATCCGTTCAGATAGGATGCTGGGGCTCATCTGCAGGGCCACTGCTAACAGCCACACAGGCTTTTCACCACATGAGTCAAGGAGGGAAGTCATTCCCATGGGCCGCAGTGTAAGTGGTGCCGTCTGGAGTTGGGCAATACAGAAGCTCTGTTTATCCAATGCAAGTGAGCCACACTGCTAGGACAGTGTGATTTGAAGTGGTATGGTGATCCTTGTGGGAGGCTGACATTCTATTCTAGTTAGTCTCTTCTCATCCATCACTTCTTACCCCCACCGCATATGCTTATGATATTCTTACTTCTTTCAACCCCATGCATACCTGTGGCCAAGATCCTGCCTTACAACTCAACCAAACCTCACCTCGCTTACTAAATCCAGCCCCAGGAATGAAATACAGGGAGAGAGAGATATATCTGAGAAATTGGATGTAACTCTTGTTCCAACCGAAGATGACTGCAGAGGGCTGCAGGACCCCTCTGGCCAGGACAGAAGCCTTGCATAGCATGGTAAATTTGCCCTGAAAGAGAATCACACTTCTTGCGGCTCTTCCATGGTATATGTATGTTCAGCGGTAATCAGGCAAATAAATAGTAAGAGAAACAGAAATAGGGTTGTACTTGCAGATTTGAATAAAAACAGTCTGTTCTTTAAGGGCTGAAACTTTGTCAACATTGTTCTGAGAGCTTGAGAGCACTCTCCCATTGTAATGAGCTTTATTACCACAAGACAAGGTCAGCTCAGCCCACAGCACAGGGGCTAAGAGGGCACACAATGCTGCTACCCAGCCTGGACTCAAATCTTAGGTCTACCTCGGGTCTGCCAGTTAAGTGATCTTAGGCAAATATTGTTTTCTATATTTCAGTTTCTACTTTTGCAATTTGGAGATAGTAATATGTACCTTATAGGGTCAAATAAAACATTTAAAATACTACCCAGTACATGGTGCTTGCTGCTACTGCTGGCATAGAAGGGTTAACTCCAACCACTCCATAATTATGCTGATTGTATGTGGTTATTTGTGGAGGATATGCTGCTTGTAAGTATGGAGTTCGTCACAGAATGTGTGGTCATATATTTAATGCAAATTTTTATTGTGGTAAAATACATGTAACATAAAATTTAACAATTTCACCATTTTAAAGTGTACAGTTCAGTGGCAGTAAGTACATTCATGATGTTGTACACCCATCACCGCTGTCCATTTCTAGAGCTTTTCCATCACTCTAAATGGAATCCCTATATCCATTAAGCAATTATTCTTCATTTCCCTTCCTCCTACCTCTTGGCAACCAAGAAATCTGCATCTTGTCTCTATAGATTTGGCTATTCTGGATATTTTATATAAATGGAATCATATAATGAGTGACCTTCTGTGTCTGGCTTCTTTCACTTATTATAATGTTTTCAAAGTTCTTCCATGTTGTAGTATGCGTCAGTATTTCATGGCTGAATAATATTCCATGATATGAATATACTACATTTTATTTGCCCAGTCATTTGTTCATGGACAATTGAGTTGTTTCCACCTTTTGGTTATTGTGAATAGTGCAGCTATGACCATTCACGTACACATTTTGGTTTGAACACTTGTTTTCAGTTATTTGGAGTATATTCCTAAGAGTGGAATTGTTGGGTGGAATGGTAATTCTATGTTTAACTTGTGAAGAATGGTCATGTATTTTAAAATAATTATTTCCTTATTCTTACAGTGTCCAAACTTAAAGATAAAACTGTCATATTAATTATGAAGGAGGTGAATTTGAATAGTGACATCTGCCATCGTTTTCCCAGTCTCCTGATTGTACAGACAGACGAGGAGCATCCCTTACAAATAATACTCAAATCAGAATCATTTCTGATTGGGTGGCTGCCTGCTTATAATTACAGAAAAGTGTTATTGTGGCAATGCTGCTTCATATTTTTGGATTGATTTCAATTTTGTTTCTGATATTTCCAGGAATTTAGCCAATAATACTTCCCAAAGTAGGAATAATGAAAGTTTAAATTATGAAACTAACTGAAAATTGAACTTCTCTCTAAATGACTATATTGACACTTTTAGTTCTCCAGTGAATTTTTGGTATCCACTAGGAAGAATGCACCTTCCAACAATAGTGATGAGTTTTACTCAGTTCTGTGATAAGGAATCTTTTTTTTTTCTTTCCTTCCTTCCTTCCTTCCTTCCTTCTTTTCTTTCTTTCTTTTCTTTTTTTTTTCTCCGAGTCTTGCTCTGTTGCCAGGCTGGAGTGCAGTGGTGCGATCTTAGCTCACTGCAACCTCTGTCTTCTGGGTTCAAGTGATTCCCCTGCTTCAGCCTCCTGAATAGCTGGGATTACAGGTGCATGCCACCATGCCCAGCTAATTTTTTGTATTTTAGTAGAGATGGGGTTTCACCATGTTGGCCAGGATGGTCTCGATCTCCTGACCTCATGATCCACCCACCTGGGCCTCCCAAAGTGCTGGGATTACAGGTGTGAGCCACCACACCCAGCTGAGGAATGTTTTCAGGCAGTTATCTGATCAGAAAATCCTCCAGGGGAAGTTCACTCAGAAGAACTCAACATTTTCCTATCAGACTCTTGATGGTCGCCAAATACAAGTTAGATTTCCAAATATTAAGAATACAAAGTAGTCAATGTCAACACGACCAGAAAGAATCTGGGGTATTTTCATAGGAATTAGTACAGTTTGTAGACATGAAAGTAATTTTGGAGTTTACATGAATTTTAAATCAAATATACACATATCTATATATTTGCATGATGCTAATGTAGTTGATTTATGGCAACAATAGAGTCACTTTGTGGTCATATTGAGTCAGTGGAAACTCATATGGTAGAAATACATACTTGGCTCTACCAAGCACAGATTTATCAAAAGTTGTTCAGAGGCAAGTAAGGCAGGCAAGCTATGATCCCGTGCAGGTACCATTCCATGTGCTACCAATTACTTTGCAACTCTGCAAAATGCATAACAGTAACCAGATACGGGGTACAGAAAACTTTAGTAAATTCCATGATTAAACTCCACCAAAATGGTTCTGTTTACATTTTTTTTTCTTCCCAGAGGAAGGAAGGATGAGCCTAAGATCATGTATATGTGAGTCATTCGTCGCACTGCTCTCTCCAGTTGGCAGTTCTGAACTAAGTAAGACCTTCTGGGCTGGTTGCCACCAGGCCTCAGAATAACACTTGTGGGAGAGTGATGTATATTTACCAGGAGGTTTATCATGTCAGGTATGTTGGTGCAGGGTATACAGGACCTCCACATAGTGTATCTCAACTGTATCAAACTCAGGGAAACTCGTATTAGAAGCGGCCTTTAGCAACTACTAAGTCTGACTTTGCTAAGATGCCAACCACCTATTCCCTGTTGATTTCGTGATCATGTGGCTGACATGATAAAGTTAAGCGGCATCTTATTTCAGCCACTGCTGCTAAATGAGGTGTTATTGAATAGAAAGCAACTAATTTTGTGCAGCCAATTCTGGGGATATATCATAAATTTGAAAGCTGATTTTAGAAAATAATTCTAGTCTTAAGGAAATTCAGTTCTTCAGGCCGCAAGTAAGACTAGACGCCTCTGAGGAAGATACTTTCATGAGGCTAATTGTACTCTTTTAGAGCATAAGTTCTGAAAAATGTTACAGATTACTTGTCATTGATGCAGCTGCTGTAGTGACACGAACAGCCATTAAACTTGAGGAAGGGTGATTTCATTTGTTATCCTGCACTGGGGAAATGTCTAACAGCATCACAATCGTTAACAAATACTTTGAGGACTTACCAAGAAGGAGGCATTGGGCTGAGTGCTAAAACTATAAAAAGAGTCAGTCTTACAACAAAACAGAGATGTTAGACGTATATGCATATTTAAAAAGAGCAATCCATGATCGAGTGCCAGATGAGAAGTACTAGGAATCACTGGGGTATAGGAAGTAAGACATAGGCGAGCCTTGATAAATGCTAGCCTAGATAAATAAAATAGAGGGCACCTAGAGTAGCAACAGTTTGGGTAAAGGCATGAAGGTGAGTTTGAGAAGGCAGTGTGGGATAGAGAAGCAGTGGCAAGATCATAGAGCCAGGGCCAAGTCCTGATTCTGCCTCCTAATGGCTGTATTACCTTGGACAGGTTATTTGCTTTTGTATTTTCTCATTCATAAACTGAGGACAATGCTAACTACACTGCAGACTTTTCATCAGGATTAAATAAAATTATTTGTTCACTTTTTAAAAATTTCTGTCACCTTCATCAATGTTATGATGCTCAAAGTTAATGAAATTATCTCCAAAAAGCCGCTGTCAAAAAGCCCAAAGTCTGTTGGCACTGGGAAATTGGGAGGTGTTTTTTTTTCTTTGACATTCTCAAATACAGTAGACCACTGGGCAACATAGTAAGACCACATGAAAGAAAGAAAAAAACAAAGCTTGGTGTAGTGGCCTGTGCCTGTAGTTCCAGCTACTTTGGGGGCTAAGGTGGGAGGATGGCTTGAGCCTGAGGGTTGAGGCTTCAGTGAACTGTGTTTGCACCCCTGCAGTCCCGCCTGGGCAACAGGGAGGCCCTAGCTCAAAAACAAAAAACAACTCCCCACAAGAAGAAAAGGAATGTGCATGGGATAAGGAAATGCAGAACTGAGACAGGAAAGGAGAACAACAAAGAGTGGGAGAAGATAAGACTATTTATTATGAAGAAAGGAAGTCAAATCAAAGGAAAGGCAGTCTTGGAATAGTGGGTAGTGAAAACCCAAGAAGTCCAAATGTTTTCCCCTTTGAATAGAGCATATAGGATCTGAATATAGATAGTGTCTGCTGTGGGGCAGAAGTGGGAACAGAGTACAAAAAGTGTCCATCTCTACAAAAAAGAAATCAGTCAACTATACATACTTTTTTTCTCATCAATTCTCCAAATACTCTGCTGTGAAAAAGATGGGAGTTATTGGCTCCGAGTTAGTGAAGCCTGTTATATGTGACTCCAGTGACCCTTGAAGTTTGCATGTCACAATTGAGCACACCATTTCCTAGCACACTGCCTTTGTCTGCTGGGCTCAAGCAGGGCAGTGGAATGAGTCACTACATAGCCCACCAGTCACCATGCCTACCAGCCTCCCTCTGGCTGCTGCTTCCTTCCTGGACTGAGACCCTAACATGCAAATCAGCATTTCAGAATCCTCCTGCTGGCATTTCTTGTCTTCTCATTTTCTACTCCTTCCTTATAGAATAGCTCCTCATCAGTGAGTACTAGGAGCGACTGCAAATATCGGCGAATATTTCCCTTTTGTCTTAGAAAGCAGGCTAGAGGGAAAGGGTTTCAGAATAGCTTAATAGCAGTAAAAGCAGTTAAACTGCTAGTTATTGTTGGCACTATTGTTACCTAAACCCTCTGAATACCAAGATATTTACAGTTAGAGTTAGGACCCCTTTCCCCCCAAAACCGATTACTTTGAATTTTACAAATGAGCTAAGTGTGGTAGCTCAGACAGTGACTGCATCAGATTAGGATTTGGCTTTTCTGAAGAGCCATTTGCTGGCCCTCCAATGATGGTTAGAAGAGCTCAGCAGAACTGGACAAAATCCTTATATAGCACCTTTCTTGGACCACAATGGTATTACCTGGGCTCTGCTTACTGCTAGGTCAGTGAACTCTCTTGTATCTGCTTCACTTTGCCCTACATAGTATTGACTCATCTCTGTCTGTTGTCTTCTTCTCTATTCTCCTAAGCTTATACCTTTTATTTCCTTTATTATCATTTAAGTGGGGTTTTATTGCTAGCAGAGATAAACATGTTCAATCAGCCATGTTTACCAGAAGTCTTGCATGGAGGATCGGAAACCCTTAAACACCATCTAACACAAAACTCCAGGTGAATGTGGTGGCCAGCCAGGACAGACACAATGCATTAATTTGCTGATCATGGTTGGTTATTTGCTGTTTGATACATATTAATGAATAAATCCAAGCAAATGGTGAGACAAGCCTCACAACTATTGAACAATCTGGCTTATTTTCTCCCAACTGTTGTAAACTGATGAATGCAGATGTCTAGAGAAAGGACGGGAAATTAATATGAAAGAAAAATTTCATTTTTTTACTTTATATTAGAGATATAAAATTAGTAATAAAGTTGTTTGTGGCTGATAGCAACAAACAAACAAACAGAAACTTGGCTGAATAACTAACATTTTATATACTTTGCCAGCTCTGTCGCAAGACACTTGGGATTAATTACATTTAGAGCATAAAGGACCTTAAAAGTTATCCAGCCCAGTGTTTTACAAGCTTCTTTGAGCTGTGGAATTCTTGGTTTAAACATCCATCAGGAAGGCTAGTGTGTGAAGCCAGCTAAATCAGGGCTGTTCTGTTTGCAGGGCAGGTTAAGGGAGGAAAAAGGGGGCTCTGGAGCCCCTTGAGGGAGCAAAGCTTGCAAACTCATGACCCTGTAATGTACTCTTGGGATAAGTGTAAGGAAGTGGTGACCAAGGAGATGAAATAACCTGTTCAAGGAATCAGAATTGCCCTACAGCAGAGGTGGAACTGGAACCCGATTTAGACAGGATGCTGGGCATCTGGAGTTATTACCTAGTTCCAAGTTACCTGCATCTCTATTACTAGAGCCAATTATTCTTATTAAAAATTTTCAAACCTTGCAGAAATATTTACATTAATATTTACTCCCTCTTGCTTTTTTCTCCACCTGCATCCCCAATCTGCTTCTTTCTCTTTTTATTTTTTTGAGACAGAGTCTGGCTCTGTTTCCCAGGCTGGAGTGCAGTGGTGTGATCTCAGCTAAACCTCAACCTCCTGAGCTCAAGCGATTCTCCTGTCTCAGCCTGAGTAGCTGGGACCAGAGGCATACCACCACTCTGGCTAATTTTTGAATATTTTAGTAGAGATGGGATTTTGCCATTTTGCCCAGGCTCTTCTTCAACTCCTGAACTCAGGCAATCCACCCATCTTGCCCTTCCAAGTGCTGGGATTAGAGACATGAGCCACTGCAACCGGCTCCAATGTGTTTCTTCAGAGAAAAACAGTGATAGTTGTTTAATGTGTGTCCTTCTAGAAGTTTCCCTCCTCTTTTCAAATTTGTACATACATACACTAAAAAAATTGGCTGGCTCAATTTTTTTCTTTTATCATAGCACTTAACACTTCGTAATATCCTACATATTTTACTTATTTATCATTTCTATTCTTTATCATGTGTCTTTTTCCACTAGAACAGCCTCCATGAAGGCAAAGATATTTGCCTATTTTGATCACTGATGTTTCCCAAGTCCCTGGAGTGGGGCTGCCATGTAGTAGGCACTCAAAAATGTAAAATGAATGAATGAATGAAGAATGAATAAAATAAAGAAGCAGAATAGAGAACATTTTTTAGGGCAGTAAAATTACTCTGTTTGAAACCACAATAATGGGCACATCATTATACATTTGTCAGAACCCATAAAAGTACAATACCAAAGTGAACCTCAGTGTAAACTATGGACTCTGGATGATAATGTGTCACTATGGGTTCATTGATTGCACCCGTGTATCTCTGTGATGAGGGATGCTGACAGTGCGGGAAGTTGTGTGTGTGGTGGGGACACGGGGGTAAATGGGAATTCTCTATACTTCCCACTAAATTTTGCTGTGAACCTAAAACTTCTCTAAAAAATAAAGTGTATTAATTAAAGAAAAAGAAAGAGTGGTCATCTCAAAATTTACATGTCTAAAACCAAGCTCTTGATTTGTATCTCCCCACACATTTTCTCTTCCTCTAGTCTTCGCTGTCTCATCATCCATTGGATGATTAGGCCCAACGCACCAGCACTGCTGACAGCCTTCCTTTGAAATATATCTGGAGTGAACACTTCTCACCACCTGTAGTCCAATCACCCTGATCTAAGGTCCCACACATTGCAAAATCACTTCAGTAGAGAGACCTTCACCACTCACTCTACCTAAATAGCAATCTCATTCTTTATGCAGCCCCCCTCCCCGCTGCCAACTTGTGTTTCATAGCAACCGTCATTACTTGGCATTATTCTTTCTATAAATTTTTTGTTCTTGGTCCATATCATCCCATAGAATAAGTTCCAAGAAGGGAGAGACTTGGTTTTGTTTGCTGCTATATCTTCAGTGCCTAACCCACTATAGGGACTCAAATTATTGCTGAATGAATGAATGAATGAATTTCTCACCTGGGGAGCAGCAGTTGCCTCCTAAAGAGTCTCAAGCCCCCTCTACAGACCAATCTCCACATTGCAGGTAGGGAGATACTTTTTTCAATCTGATTTTTCTCTCAGGACAGACCCCAGATTCCTGCCCATGTTGAACTATCCTCCTCCTCACTTCACTTCAGTGCTCCCCAGGGGCCAGGCTTCAGTCCCTGGAGTAGACTGTGATCTTTCTCTCCACAGGACAGATGGTTTTGTTCAGTTCCCACACCTCTACTTGCTCTTCACATTTCTCAAGAGTTTCTTCTTCAGGGAAACTGCTTTGACTCCCAGATCAGGGCAGATTCCACATGATAGGCTCTGACAGAACCATGTCCCTTTCCTGTAGATAACTCATCTCACTTTGTAACTACATGTTATGTAAGTTCCATGAAAGCAGAGGCCATGGCTGTTCTGCGGACAGTTGTATCCCCTTCCCACAGCAGCATGGTCGGTACATGCCAGGTTCTCAAGAAGAGTTGGTTGATGAATGAATGAGGGCATAATGAGTATGGCGATCTCTGCTGTTGCCAGACCAGTCTCCAAAGCATATCCAGAGAATGAACCTTTCAGGCATCACTAACAAATGCTTCAAATTTGAGAGATCAGGGAACTCTAGAGGTGGCTGGCTAAGTTTCACCCTGCCTGGCCCAGTGCTAGGTGCTTTGAGCACAAATATTAGCTAAGTAGATGACAATGTTCTTGGGCTTTGAGGCTTGGAAATCTCATTGGGGAGACACCGTCATCTGTCATTGTCCCTAGCCATGTAAGTAAGGGATTACTTCCCAGATTAGTATTTCTTCAAACATCTCCACTTATGTGATCATTGTAAAAAGTGGCTTTTACTTACACGTATAAACTAGAGGGCTTTACAGGAGAAACAGAATCATACTCTCAGAATTTCTTCAACAACTTTATGTTTCCTGCATTTGTGGCTTATTTTAATTGCCAATATAATATTTTAATGGCTGTGGGATAATTGATGTGGATATTTTCATCTGAAAAATTATTTTCTGTAAAACAAATTATTTTTAAAAGTTTGCTGACTTTTCTTGAGACTGGGTCTCTCTTTGTCATTCAGGCTGAAGTGCAGTGGTGCAGTCATGACTCACTGTGGCCATGAACTCTTGGGGTCAAGCAATTCTTTCACCTCACCCTTCCAAGCAGTTGGGACTACAAGTGCACACCACCCTGGCTGGCTTATTTTTGTGTTTTTTGTAGAGGCAGGGTTTCGCCATACTACTCAGGCTGGTCTCAAACTCTTGGGCTCAAGCAACTCACCCACCTCGGCTCCCTGTGTTGGGATAATGGGCGTGAAGCACCACACCAGGCCAATTGACTCTTTATAAGGAAAAAACAACAACCTGTTTTTTTATAATCTTTCACCAGTCCCTAATGTGAACAGGACAATAATGTAGACATAGGAATCAGCTGTCTTTTACTTAGCTCTTTTTACCTCACTCCAAGTAGGCTCTGTCAGCTTTGGACTCATCTGCTATAAATATGTACCTCTCTCAAAATGAACTGTAACACAAATCAGTTCCTACCAAATTATCAAATACTCGGACTCTTGATTTTGCTAACTATGTATGATTTTAAAAAAAAATTTAAAATCCTCTATCACCTGAAATTTGATGGTTGCTGTGTAGCAAACAGGAGGAAATAATCTACCCTCCTTCACCTCATGTTTTTCTCTGTCTTATCAAAACCCTTTACGCAGCTATATAATCTCTTTTCAGTTTCCTGGCTACCAACTCTTCATCACCAACAGAGCTCAAAAATATGGATTTACTCTTTTTACTTTGTTTTTAAATGAAATTTGAAGACATCCAGGGACCACTCTGCTTTCCTACAGGGCATATACTGCCAGTTTCATAATGAAAGTAAATGGAAAAATAACATTCACTTTACTGAAATTTGGTTTGTGGCAAACTGATTGGAATGTACTCTTCTGCTAGGGACCGTCAGGGGCTCAGGACCATTTTGTACTGCACTGTATCCCTTAGAGGAAAGACAGTCCCCAAACAACAATAATGGATGACTGATAATAATCTCTGAGTATAAGCTTCCCTAAAAATGATAAAAGTACTGACTGTGGATATAAGAGTATATTGCTATATACCCTTCTATCTTAAAATAATACATTTCAAAAAATATATTTAAGAATATGAAATATGTCACAGCAAACTACTTCTTTTACACCACCTTCATATCCTCATCTTTCTTTTAACGTGGTGACTTTTAGGGTAAGATATATTGAAATGTACTCCTGCGCATTTTTGCTCTATTTATGTATTTACTTTTCCCTCTGTTTATTTGTTAGCAAGGTCTGTTTAAATCTATTAGAGACAAAACCAAGATGGCTATTATGTTAGGGGAACTAGCCATTTCAAGGTTTGAGATGACTGATTTCATTTTCAGTTAGGATCTGCTTCTGGATCTCCATACAAAATGTCCTAAGAGTGCATGCGCTCACCAATTTTATTTTGCACTGTTTTCTAGTCAGATGAATAGTCATCTCATCTGTAGATAAATATCAGGTAACCGGAGATGCAGACCAACACTACTCCTTTGACCAACTGTATTGTAAGAACATTTTTCTTTTCTCATTTTTTTCTTTCCTTTTTTTTTTTTTTTTTCTTTTTTGAGAGTCTCACTTTGTCACCCAGGCTGGAGAATGCAGTGGTGCGATCTCAGCTCACTACAACCTTCGCCTTCCGGGTTCAAGTGATTCTTCTGCTTCAGCCTCTTGAGTAGCTGGGATTATAGGTGCATACCACCATGCCCTGCTACTTTTTGTATTTTCAGTAGAGACAGGGTTTTGCCATGTTGGCCAAGCTGGTCTCAAACTCCTGACCTCAGGTGATCCACCTGCCTCGGCCTCCCAAAGTGCTGTGATTACAGGCATGAGCCACCGCACCTGGACGGAACATTTTTCTTACTCATTTATCTAAATGTGCAAAGGAAACTAAACATTTTTTATTTTAAAGAAGCACTTTTAAAAATATAATTAATGAGAAATACAGTTATCTTATGTCCTCTTTTGAAAGTTTGCAACATGTTAAGTCGTGGATGTAAGTAGGTAACATCCTTCCCAGTGATTTGTGGTTAAATGTCTGAGTCTTGCACCTATTCTTAGCTGAGGATGTGCAAGGGCAGTGATCTGATGTTAACTAATTAAAGCAGTTTGCAGGGAGTCTTTTCAAAAGGATTTGTAAATCTTCATTTCTTCCTGTTATTTGTATGTGTTTCATGTGCTGTTGCAGATGACTGGGATTGGGATATGTGTGGCAGGAGAAGGTTAAGATAGAAAGCAGTAGCTGTTCTGTCTGCCTCTGTCAACTAAAATTGACTGGTGAGGTGGGAGCAGGTAAGTAAGGTAATCCAAGAAAAGTCCCAAAGCACCAAGAAAAGTTCTCTAGAAAAGTATTCCTTAATAAGTGTCAGGTAAGTAAGGTAATCCAAGAAAAGTCCCAAAGCACCAAGAAAAGTTCTCTAGAAAAGTATTCCTTAATAAGTGTCCTCCTAACGGGCCCAAAACCTCAATGAAATGAGTCTCCAGGAAATTTGGTAACGTTTTCCTGTCTGCTGTTTTTCTTTCTCAAATTGTGTGAAAAAGATTTAGCATTTTTCTCTGGCTCCAAATTTTACAACTTCAATTCATGGAGAAATTATCCTAAACCTATGATTAAACTAATCCATTAAAAAATAAAAAAGAAAGCTTCCTCAGAAGCATTAGTGGATGGGCGTTATCAGTATCCCTCAGATGGGACTAACTGGACCAGAAGGATGTGAGCGCCCCATAGTCACACCAACACTGAGGCTGGATTTGACTACATGCAAATTTTCAATAAAGAAGCTTTATTTGTCGTTAACCATAAAAACAATGCCCACTAATTGATATTAATAATTAATCTTATTTTAAGCAAAATTAACCTGTGTGGATCAATAAAGAAAGGACTACATTACTAGCTTTAAAATTAGCTTTCTTAAGTCAGTCTTGCTGATGTGCTCTACAGATGGGATGTATTTTCATCCAGTAAGTAAATACTTCAAAGTAACATTGATAGGTTTTTGTAAGCTTTTATATCATCCTTTATAGAACTTCAGTGATGAGCCAGGTTTTCAAAGATTCAATACAATATCATGTATGTGTTTTTGTGACCTCTAATCAGCTTTGTTCAAATAATGAAAAACAATGATTCATATTTTTTAAATGTTCTTTGGCAGATGAATTCAGTTCTCCCAGTCTTGTATATAATTATAATCAAGCAGTGATATCAGACCATTGCTCTGCTTATGAATACATAACTTTAAGTTGTTGGTAAACCTGCACAAATACCAGAGACCTACAAGGCTCAGAAGTGAATTACTGATCTAAGAATAACAGGCTGTGCATACCCAAAATGACATTGCTGACCCAACCTCAACAAGACTTGAGGTTTAACATTTTTCCCAGACACGCTGATAGATTCTCACTGATCTGTTTATACTCTATTGCCTGTCCCCAGTGTGATCAATATCATGCAACAATAAATGGCTGACTGGAGTTATGAATGATATTTGTGACCTTGATTCAACTTATACCGAATTCTGCTATACAGTAACCAGTGAGGTTTCTATTCATTTAACATAGTTTATACTTAAGTATTATTATGCAGAACCATATGAAATTAATATTTTTGTACATCAAAACAGTCTAATGTCAGCTTTTTTCATACAGACCAACCTAACATCAAAAGAATTTCTTTCAAAGGTTGTTTTGTCATGTTCTTATAGACTTTGTAACAGCAGTCCAAAATTTTTCTGAACACTTTGTTGCTATTGCCTGCTGGCTAATTTGACCCTTTAACTTTAAATGTTTCAGAAGTGGTTTTTGTACTTCTTCTCTTTGCTTCTTGACTAGTATGCATAATTCACCAAGAAAGATCAAATATGTTGCGTTTATACCAACACACATTAAACATAACACAATTAAGCCTAAATCTTTTTTCAATAAGTTTTTAAGGAAAGGAAAGTAATATTGTTGAGGGATCTTATGATAATGATAACAAGCAAAACTGTCAGCCAGATGACTGCTGGCATGTCACTGAATAGTTTATACTACTTCTGAAATAATAACAATGTGTCCCCTGCAATGAGCCTGAGCTCTTTCTCAATGGATGTATTAACAGTGAATCATAAAAATTTTTCATCCTTCACACATATCTCTGTGCAAGGAATTGCCCAGTAAATTCCAAGAGTATAAATGAATTCCAAAATGTCAACCTAAAAAAATACATACTCACTTCTACATCATCCCTGGTAGGAAACATCAGTATTTAAAGAAAGTATTCTCTTTTTTTTTTTTAAGTAAAGATGATTAATTTATTCAATGTTTTTAGAAAAAAAAGCAAAGCTAACTAGTTAATTGTCAAACTATATATATTTTTGCCCAACTGTAGGCTAATGTATGTATTCTGAGCACATTTAAGGTAGGCTAGGTTAAGCTGTAATATTCATAGGTTAAGTGTATTAAATGCATTTTTGACATAAGGTATTTTCAAAGTTGAAAGTTGCCTTAGATTCCACTATGGCCCAGTGAGACACTGTTACTGATATTGTCATCAGTTTAAATTTTACTGACTTTTTATTGGTGCCACCCTAATTCATGTACCTGAAGGAGGTCCTGGCCTCTGACACCCTGTTTAAAATTTTTTATTTTTTTTACTTTGCCCTTTGTTTTCTGACTAGCTCAGCCTCTCACTGGCTCCTATTTCTTAAGTCACCTCCTGACTATGGTTGTGCCCTTTTCTTTGTGTACAGATGGTCCTGACATACAATTCCCATTTTTTGACTTTACAGTGGTGTGAAAATGATACTTATTCAGTGTGAATGCCTATACATCCATTCTATTTTTCATTTTCAGTAAAGCATTCAATAAATTACATGAGATATTCAACAGTTTAGTATAAAATAGGCTTTGTGTTAGATAATTTTGCCTAATTTTGGGCTAGTGTAATTGTTCTGAGCATGTTTAAGGTAAGCTAGGCTAAGCTGTAATGTTTGGTAAACTAGGTGCATTTTCAATTTATAATGAGTTTTGGGGGACATGGTCTCATCCTAAGTTGAGCATCATCATCTATACTGTAATCTCTAAGAGGTCAGGAATTGTATCTGTGTGGTTTATAGCTGAATCTTGAGTACTTTTAATGCACTGCCTGGCACACAGTAGCTGAATGGAAGCTGACATTCAATGTTGTGCATGGCTTTCTTGCAATGATTATGCAGTTGAGAAATGTCTATGGCAGAACTCCTACCCCAGAACCTGCTTTAGGGTCACCAACCTCTTTGCAGGATTTTCCTGAATTCTGGGGACAGGGGACCAGCAATAATATATCCTGAGGTTTGCAAAAATCAGAGAGTCAGTGGACTTATGTGCACCCAAGGAGATTCAAATGGGAATCAATAAGATGTTCAGCCTTTTTTTTACAGGGTGGGGGGAACCTCAAGTAATGTAAAGTGTTTTAAAAAATGATCTATTTTGCAAAAGATCTAGAAAAGAGTATGCTAATTTACATGATTTGGGCTTTTTGTTTATCTACAGTGACTCCTGAATTTTCTCAGGTTTGGGAAGTATACAACACTTACCTTCAATGGTACACTGATCAGGGACTGGAATCTTCTTTCCAATCTCCATGGCATATGCTTTCACTTTGCTGAGGTTCTTTTTTAAGTGCAAGTACAGCTTATCTTGGTATTCTACAGGACTTGCAGTTGCCTCTGGAGTTTCTTCCTGGAAGTTTTCTTTTACAGTTTCTGGCAAATTCTCTGAGTCTGCATGTATAATATTTGGGTATGAAACTGAAGAATCTCCTAGCTGTAATCTGCCAGTGTCTGTCTTAAAGAGCAGCTTGTCACTTCCTTGGCTAAGTGGGTCTATTTCTGAAAGAGAGATGCTGGCTGGTATATCTCCCCTGTTTGCATCTTCGCCATCATCTGTACTCACACCCTTTGTGAGCATAGTGTGCAAAGCCAAACTTTTTGACCTAGAGTACAAAGGGAAAGTTAAAGAAGTTGCATTACCATTCACTGACAAGGAAAATAAATAATAATAACATTGGGACAAAAAGTTACTTCCTCTGGAATGTGAAACTATTAACAGGCTTGATAAATGTAGACAACCAACAAATGACATAATAAACCAAACCTTTGAAAATCTAGGTCACCTCCAAAAACAAAGGTTTAGAAATCAATTTCATGGCAAAACTGGCTGAAAAATGGTAGACTTACATATTTTTCATCTTGGTCTACTTTTGCTTTTGCTTTTTCATCAGAAGTCAAGAGACAGTATTTTCCATATGGCATACTTATATTTTAAAATTGCTTTAAAAATTAAGCAATAGGTTTTTTTTCCTTTTGTAGTACCCATTTAAAATAGTGAGCTTCTTTGGATAATGAGAGCATTGTGGATAATATTTCATTCATGTAAGGACAGCACTTCGGGTGGCTATAAGTAAAAGATACATAAAAAAGACACCCGTAACAGTGCTAACAAAACGAATAGCTAACATGAAGTACATGCATAAAAAACAAACCAAACCAAAGTTATACCTGTTAAATCTAATGTTTTTTCTTTCTTCTTTAGAAATTTGGCCCAAACTATATCTTCTGATAGAGCTAGGGACATTGCTCTCTGCATTTATCTTGTTTTCAAAAGCCTGGATTTTAACTTGGAGTTTTTCATGGTCTTCATTTTCGGCTACCATGAGCTTGGTTTCTTCCAGTTTCTCAGGGAATTCAATTTCAGTGCTGATTTTTCTCCTAAAGGAATAGAAATCATTGCATTAGATTGTGGTCTTATATACCCTTCAGAACAGTGTTATTCTCTGTTTAACTGCCTCTCATTCAGAAGCGAAAACTTTACCTAATCATTTTTTCCACTGGTCATTTAACAAATATTTACTGAATATCTACTATAGGCATAGGTCTTTGAAATTGCTTCTATAGCTTGTTCTGCCTGAAGTTTAGAAACAGTGGTGTTTATGTGAACTTTGCATTAGAAATGCTTTTTTAAGGGTTCAAAGAATAAATATCAGTTTTTATGCTCATGTACTATATTCTTATCTAGAAACTCTTCAACTGTATGGCTTTCACATGCAATGTGTGCCAGATATTTCCCTTCCTTGCTTTCCTCCCTCCCTCCTTCCCCTTCTCCTTCCTTCCTTCCTTCCTTCCTTCCTTCCTTTCTTCCTTCCTTCCTTCCTTCCTTCCTTTCGACAGAGCGTCACTCAGTCACCCGAGCTGGAGTGCAGTGGTGTGATCTCATCTTACTGCAACCTCTGCCTCCTGGTTTCCAGCAATTCCCCTGCCTCAGCCTCCTGAGCAGCTGGGACTATAGGCATGCACCACCAGGCTCAGCTAATTTTTGTATTTTTGGTAGAGACAAGGTTTCACCATATTGGCCAGGCTGGCCTTGAACTCCTGATCTCGAGATCCACCCACCTTGGCCTCCCAAAGTGTTGGGATTACAGGTGTGAGCCACCGCGTCGGCTGGGCCAGATATTTTCTAAAAAATTTACATGTGCTGATATGTTTGTACTGAAATTACAGAATAAGAACATTTCACATGGACCGTCTAAACTCATGGTTTTGTTAATTTTTACGAAAATCAGTATAACTCTTTCATCTTCCAAGCAAGAAATATCTTTCTGAATTTTAAGATGTTGGAAGAAAGAGGTTTTCTATGAATGATTTATTAATAGACCCAAATATCTTTTACAAAAGTTTATAAACCACTTTGTGGGTCATTAAAATTACTTTCTTTAAAGCAGGGACCATGTGTGGTATGCTTCTGGATTTCCTCTGAGGGCTAACAGTGCCTTAGCTGTTACCTACAAATAAGTACCTACAAATAAGCTGCAGAAATAGCTTTCTGATGTTCACTGAGGTGCTGAGTGATTATAGAAAAGTGGCATGTATGTATCTTCCCTTATCTGTTTTCTAATATTGAGCTGGCTTAATATTTTTATTAAGCTACTTTAATTTTTATTGAGCAACCACTATCCATTTTTATAACATATACTGTTATCATTAATTCTTTCCTTAAAAAAAAAGAATAAAAGGAATTATTTTTACTTACCCACTTTTAATACCCAATGTGTGGGTTGTTTCTTATACTAACTAATTCTCTAACCCTCTAGACACCAACTGTCCTGCAATTCATTTCAACCCTAACACTGACAATCTGGAATTAGCCCCAGACTCCACAGACTGCCCCCAGTTTAGATGCCAGTCAAAAGTATGAGGTCCCCAGCTTACCCACACTTTTCAACTTGGCTACAAAGGTTCCTGTACTGCTTCACCCCCGTGGTTCAATAATTCACTGGAATGACTCACAGGACTCAGGAAAACACTTTAGTTTATTATTATTGGATTTATTATAAAGGAGACAACTCAGAAACAGCCTAGTAGGAGAGATGCATAGGGCAAGGTATGGGAGAAGGGGCTCAGAGCTTCTGTGCCCTTCCTGGGTATGTTATCCTCCCAGCACCTCAATGATTTCACAAATCTGGAAACTCTTGGAATTTTAGGGGTTATTATGAAGGTTTCATTATTTAGGCAAGATTGATTAAATGATTACCATTGGTGATTAACTCAATCTTCAGCCCATCTCCCCTCCCCAGATATCGGAGGTGGGTGAGTTATAGGGTAAGATAGAGAATGGGAATGAAAGTTCCAACAGTGTAATCCTGCCTTGGTCTTTCCTGTGACCAACCCCAATCCATAAGCAATCTAGTGGTCCTGGTCACCAGTCATCTCATTAGCATATAAAAGATATCCATCAATCTGAGATTCTGAGAGTTTAGGAGCTGTATGCCATGAACTCAGAACAGAGACAAAATATTTATTTTTTATTACAGCACATAATAATCCCTAGAAATACATTCATCAGGATGGTCTAATGATTTTATTGGTTTGTCTGTGTGTATTTACTTGGCTATCTAGTACTTTTCCAAGACATTGAGGAAAGGGCCTAGACTTACAGAAAAATCTTAGCATTATTTTTCCCTAAGGGCCAAAGTGAACCTGGCATAATACCTGAATAAGAGTGAGAGGAAAAACATACTTAAAGAAAAAAAGCACTGCCAGGCATGGTGGTGCACACCTGTAATCCCAGCACTTTGGGAGGCTGAAGTGGGTGGATCACTTGAGGTCAGGAGTTCAAGATCAGCCTGCCCAACATGGTGAGATCCCATCTCTACTAAAAATACAAAAATTAGCTGGGTGTGGTGGCAAGCACCTGTAATGCCAGGAACTCGGAGGCTGAGGCAGGAGAATTGCTTGAACCAGAAGACGGAGGTTGCAGTGACCCAAGATTGCGCCATTGCACTCTAGCCTGGGTGACAAGAATAAAACTCTGTCTCAAAGAAAAAAAAAAAAGGCACTGCTTTTAAGGAAAAAGCAATGCAGAAGGGCTGGTAACTATTCTTTTTGGTTACAGTCTACCATTCTGGCACCTATATCTGCAGTGGACACTGGTGAAGGTGAGTTGGCAGGGTTGGATACTGAGATTTTTCTGGCTGGCCCAGAGAGCAGTCCTGGCCTTGAGGGAAGATTCATGGTTATGGGCCCTCAGAATTCACCTATAGGTCCAGGCCAGGGACAGCTGTTGATGGTTCACAGTGGGAACCAGCCATCTTTTAGGTAACCAGGCAACTGTTTATTGTCTAATAAGCTGTTGTTGATACAATTTAAAACCATTTTTCTTATGTAATTTTGTAAGTTTTCTATGGCTTTACATAATTTTTATCTACTCATACCATGCACAAATGAAATATATATTGGTAGGTTGCAAGAATCAGTATGTGGGAATAGAGGCTAAGCTTGAAAATGTTTTCCTTTCTGACATATATATGATATTGGCTACACTCAAATAGACGGGAGGCTTTGACATATTTTAGCCAGAAGATTCTAAATGTTTACTCCCATTACAAATGAGACCAAGAAAATGCTATCTCTGGATGATATTTTATAAACCATGATGATTGCCAAGGTTAATTTAAAAAAATCTAATAGACTCACTCAACACAAGAAATTTTGGGGAATATTTATTTTCTATCCACATTAGTCAATGTATAGTTATGAAATTAAAGTATTTCTCTGGTTCTACAGAACCTAATCACATTTCAAAAATAAAAGATACCTTTATTTCAAATATTTCTATAGCTGGGGCCATTAAAACTTAAAAACTTTGTAAAACACAACTTGTAACCCACAATGTACATTAATTAGATATTGAGCATTATACAAATGTTTTACTGTTTTAATTTTTAATTTAAGTTTTTAGAGATAGAGGTCTTGCTATGTTGCTCAGGCTGGTCTCAAACTTCTGGACTTAAACAATTCTCCTATCTCAGCCTCCTGAGTAGCTGGGACTACAAGTGTGTGCCACTGTGCCTGACTATACACATTTTTAAACCTCAAAACATATGAGTTGTTAGAGGAACAATTTCTCATGAATTTATAATTTTTTTTCTTTCTGCATAAAGCTCTGAGTTATAACAGTACAATAATCACATTTTCTTCACAAAAAACCTTCAAATTTTATAGATTATAGAAAATGTCCTAAGATAATTTTATTGGATCAGTTTTTGATTCTTAAAAAAAAGTTCCTTACTTCTGGAGATTCTTCTTTTATTTGTTGTACTCTTTCTATCAATTTCACGATCTACAAAATGGGAATAATAACCATATTTAACTCATGGGATTGGTAGAATGATTAAATGACAGAACCAACATGAAGCAGTGTTCCTAGCACATAACAAGCAGTCATCACATCTTAGATTTTATTACTGTCAGGCTGTAGGAGGGGATGGCCTCTTGGGCCCCTTTCACTGCCTTTGTCTCCCGTGGCCAGATGTTGGTTAGAAAGCCCCATAGCCTGGATAAGTCAGAGTTTTAGTAGCTGGAAGCAGCCTTCCTTCATGTTCAAGTTGCTTTACAGCATTACCCTGAGGAGATGCTGAGCATGATACAAGTAAAGGGGCAATCCCTAGACACTCACTGACCCCAAGAGGGGCAAGTTGGGTGTCTCAAGGGTAGGGTTGTCAGTAAAAAACAGGACACCCAGCCAAGTCGGAATTTCAGATAAACAGTAAGTATTTATTTTTATTTTTTAGTAGTTCTTTTAAAAATTATATTTATTTATTTTAACTATACTTTAAGTTCTGGGGTACATGCACAGAACGTGCAGGTTTGTCACATAGGTATACACATGCAATGGTGGTTTGCTGCACCCATCAACCCATTATCTTCATTAGCTATTTCTCCTAATGCTATCCCTCCCACCACTCCCCACTTCATGACAGGCCCCGGTGTGTGATGTTCCCCTCCCTGTGTCCATGTGTTCTCAACAATAAGTATTTTTAAGTGTAGGTATGTCCTTAATGGAATATATTAAAAATATATTATACTTTACTACAATTTTATACTAAAAGTACTAAGAAATTATTTGTTCTGTAACTGAAATTCAACTGGGTATCCTGTATGGCACAATGCTATTTGGTAAAGATGAAATGTGGAGAGAAGCAGGGAGCAAGAGTAGAGGCAAAAAGAGGAATTTGCAAGGGAACAAATTTGAAGAGTGAAGAAGCAACAATAAAATGTCTGGGACAAAGAAATGCTCTCTAGATCTAAGGCTGATGAGTGTTGCTGATGAGAATTCTCACTGCAAAACTTTCTTTTCTACACAATCTCCCTTGTTTTTATGATTTAGATTTGTAGAGCACAGAAATCAGTGGACTGGGATGGTAATAAAGTCATCTAGGCAGCCAAGGTCTCCAGATGGATCAAAGGGAACTTTCTGTCCCTGGCCATCAATCCACCTGGGCCTGCCACAGTACTTTGCTGGCAGGGAGGCAGGGCAAACTTCAATTCCAATAAGTTGGAAGGTCAGGAAATGGTAGATAAGGGTGTTTGGGTTTATCATAAACATTCGCTGCTCCTTTAATTCTTCTTCTCTTGCTTCTTAAGTTTAATATAAAAAGATAGAAGAGGAATATTTTGTTCAAAACATAGTTTTTGGACAAAAAGTTCAAAAACAAATATCTTTTCCTGAAGAAAACAAACTTCCGCTTTCCTTCTAGAGCAAGGAAACGCATCACGAATGTGACAGTGCTGGTGGAGTCATGGGTTCGCTGTGTGTTTGTTGTTGAGTGGTGGGGCTGGGGGCCAGTGGATTGGGCCCACGCAAGGGGTCGTTATTTCTTTTCCATTTGTCACTTTTGACCCCAGAGGTAATTTTACAGAAATTTTTGCCAGAGTTCTATAATCCCCTAAATATTAACTTGGCCTTAACTCAACATGCCGTGTCACAAGAGGCTCAGATAATTTCCAGTCTGAACAGTTTCTGGTCTCCGTTGCCAAAGTAAAGTTTTTAAAAGTATCTCTAGGGATACCTAGGGGGAGGCCTAATTACCTCCCTCCTGTGTGAACAGGGACTCCCCTTAGAAACAAATTGGCCCTTGGGCTACTTACTGCTCTTACTAAGTCAGGAGATGAGACTATAAAGCTGGAAGGGGTGGAAAGATTGGCAGCCTGTCTTCCTGCCTCCTTAAATCAAGGAAAAATAATATTAGTTAATGTTTGAGGATCTTGGCTTACAATTCCATGTCCAGTATATGTACTCCTGCAGAGTAGAGCTTGTTAAAGGAGAAGTAGGAGAATGCAATTGACTAAATCCACATTGGAGTGCTAAATTCTTATAATGCTATGTTCCTTACTCTTCAGTAACCTCTTGGGTCATCAATCATGATGGAGAAGATCCCCCAGCTTCACAGTACTGGCATCTGTTTGGGGACTGCAATAAATAATGCTGCTGGAACACCTATGCCAGAATGTTAAGGGAAAGGACAACAATAAGACTCAGTTCTTGGTATCTGCCTCTGACCTGCTCGGTGGACAAGAGCAGAGATGGGCAGGTACCTAGTTATGTGGGGATCAGAATGCAGTCATGCCAATGGTAGAACTCTGCTAAAATAAAATAACTCCATGTTTTACTTCATTCACACAAGATTTAAAAAAGAGATTTCAAAAGGAGACAGTTGTGGGAAAATTGACTGAACAGGATCTCAGGGGAAAGACCTAGGTTCATGACTCCAATTTCATGTTTATTAGTGATGCTGTAAAACTCATAATGACTCCACTTTTTATTTTCGTTATATAAAAATGGGACTAATAACATTACATCATCGGATTGCTGAAAGCATTACATAAAATAATGGATTTGACAGTGTTGTCCATATAGAATGGGCATGAAAAATTCAAGGCATGGTAAAACCCTGAATGGCTGCTGCTTAGTGTGGACATTTGACACTAAAAGAAGGTTTGCACCAATGTACCAGTCCTGAAAGATATACTTTTCATGCTCAAGGCCAGGGAGGACTATAAAATCCCTCCTCTTACTGCAGTATCTTAAAGAGTGTATACTAAAAGAGAGGGACTCTTTTACTCCATGAGCATACAAGAACTGGATATAGAAATAGCCTATTTTAAAAAATCCCTGTACTTCAAATATGAATTCTGAACAAACACAGACAAAGAGAATTTCCTGCAATTAGAGTGAAAATACAGAAGTTATGATACAAGGAAGTGACACTTACTCAGATACCCCGTCATTTGCTCACTTTTTAGTTATTCAACTAACCTGGGAGAGAATAAGACATGGAAAAGGGATCAGCAAAAAGTGCAAAGCCCCTGCTTTTGCTACTCAAAGTGAGATTCCTGGATCAGCGGCATCAGTATCTCCTCAGAGCTTGTCAGAAATGCAGAATCTCAGGTTCTGCGCCCAATCTACTGAATCAGAAGGCACACTTTAATATGGTCCCCAGGTGTCCAGTGGCGCATTTCAATTTGAGAAGGACTGGCCCCAAAAATAAAATAACAGAATCTGAAGGGGACCAGGACAGGGGTCTTTTTCCTCAAGCAAGGCTGCTGAGGATTTCATTAATTCTGTAGTAAGATAAGACTTAATCTGTACATTATTTGGAGTTGGTGGGCTTTGCCTTTTATCCTTTTGGGGATACATTCCAAGGTAAAGGTACATTTTTGGTTTTTGCCACTGATAGATACTGGTTCAGATGGACCCCAAATCTTTAGTTTCCTGAGACAACTGGGCATATTGGGTGAGCAATAGCCTTAATAGAAGGCTGCTGCATCCTAATGAAGTGCCACCCAGATATAACACAAGCTACAAAAGCACTTTGTAAATTATTAAGGACCATAAAAAATGTAGAGTAGGAATATCATCAAAGCACTGTGAATTAGGAAGGAGACCTGTAAGGCAATGTGCTCTTTTTTGTCTAGGCTGACTTTATCATCTGGGCACAGAAGCAAGCAATAGGGTCTGGCCATTTAGGATTAAATAGCTAAGACATTGTCACTCTTGGTATTTGACACTGGAAGAGGAGGAAAATGGTTAAAATGTTTCTTTTTGATACATCCTCTTATAGTCTTCATCTCAAATATGATACTGTAGTCCATTTTTAATTGGTAGAAAAATAGTTACCCCAGAAATGGAGGCATATAATTAATCAAAACACATCAATAACTGAGCTGGGGATAGAACTCTACACAACATCCTGTGATTCCATTCCTACTCTACCTAGAATTCAGCTCTTACAGCAAAGTTGAGGTAACAACCTCAGGCTGCCAATTCATGAAAAGCCTATCTTTTGCTTTATGATAAATATGAATAATATTAAGAACCATTTTTCCTCAGCTATAACCCATCTTAGAGTAGCTGTATCTCAACCATGGCCATAATGATGTGTTTTCATCACCTTTCATTTATTAAATCTCTTTCCTTTTGGTCCTGGAAGAAAGTTTAGGGAGTAAAATACTAGGTATTAAAGAAAGTTCTCAGATTTAGTCTGGGTCCAGCAGCATCTAACATTTAATACGGTAGTTTTTAAACTCACTGTAGTAGAGAATTTTTTTTGTTTTAAAAATTTTCATAAGTTACAAACCAATATATTTGTAAAAGTAGCAAAAATAAAAGAGAAATGCAATGAATAAAACAAGACATACAATGTCCACTGATCAGGTATTTGGATATTACAGCAATATTAAATTTCTATAGAAGTTCTAACTTCTTATGTTCTTATTTTTAATATCTGCAGTCACTTCATAGCAGTCTGATAAGAAACAGTTTGCAGATGGGCACTGGTCTAGTGGATATGCTATGACTTATAATGCATACCTGTAACAAAGTGCTCATGCTACTCATTAACATTTACTGAGCACTTTCTATGTATAGTCTTCACTGTTCTAAATCTGGTACATTAATTGCTTCTAACACAATCAAGTGAGGCTGACTCTATTAATAACTCGATTTACAGATGAGGAAACTGAGGCATACTGAAGGTCACTTAGTTAAACCAACATTAAATGCAACTGTTTGCCTCCAGAGCTCATACTTAACACTCTGCACTCCACACTTCCTCTAAGTAGGTGTGGTTCAGGTTGCATCTGAATGTTGCCCCAGGAATATGTAATACATATTAGGGGATTGGTGATATAGCATGGTAACCAAGAAAAGTTATTGCACTCTGATATCTTTAAATAACATCCTGTGGAAACCAGACACTAGAATAGAGTTGATATATAGTCACTGGAGCAACCCTTCACATTGATTGGAAAAATGAATTTTGGCACCCTCTTTTATTTATTTATTTATTTTTACTGTACTTTAGGTTCTGGGGTACGTGTGCAGATCATGCTGGATTGTTGCATAGGTACATACATGGCAAGCTGGTTTGCTGATTCCACCGTAGCCTATATCTGACATTTCTCCCCATATTATCCCTTCCCAACCTCCTCACCCTCTGCTGTCCCTCCCTTGGTCCCCCCAACAGACCCCAGTGTGTGATGCTCGTCTCCCTGTGCTCATGTGTTCTCATTGTTCAACACCCACCTATGAGTGAGAATATGCGGTATTTGGTTTTCTGTTCTTGGGTCAGTTTGCTGAGAATGATGGTCTCCAGATTCATCCATGTCCCTACAAAGGACGTGGACTAATCATTTTTTATGGCTGCATAGTATTCCATGGTGTATATGTGGCACCCTCTTTTAACACCAACTAAAAAGGTGTTCAAAACTCAGAAAATGTCATACAAATGGCAACTTTAAAGCTAAATTATGACAGATGCTAAAAAGGAACAAGGAGCATTTGGGGAACCAAAATAGCAAATAGCTAAGTCAGGCTCCAGGAAGAAGTGTCTGAGCACCAGCTGTCACACTGTCACTGCTTTCATGTGAGTTGTCGAGGGTCAAGGCAGTTTTTTGTCTTTCCCCAGGCTAGAACTTTGGTGTTCTCTGCCTTGCTTGAAATGGGAAGCCAGGCCATGGGCACTTGATGAAAAGCTTTCTTTTTGTGTGTGTGCCCTATGTTTTGAACACTGCTATGTTACAGAAAATGGACCTGGTTCTCCGTGAAGCTGACATTACATTGCCCACACTCCATACTGGGGCTGCCTGAGTCTCTACCATACTGTGTCCTTACATGGCAGAGCCAGCCTGTCTGAGGTCTCACCCTCCCTGGGCCTGCTTCATTGTCTCCAAAGCTGACAACAGTGTCTCCTACCTACATCTCTTGCTGATAGACAAATTCCTGAAATACCTTTAAAGACCTTCGCATCACCATAAATGCTGCATTAAGGGAGGACAGCTGGTGGAGTAAATGAATAACAGATGAAATGTAAATGGTACCACATGTCAGACTTAACCTCTTAAGTAAGAAGAGGGGCCCAAAACCAAAGCCTTTCCTTCCTTTTCCATGGACTGAGGAGTAACAACAGCTACAGCTACTGTAGTGTGATCACCGTAGACCGCTCTAGATTGAAAAGAGATACTCCACTGGCACGAGAACAGAAAATCAAACACCGCATGTTCTCACTCATAGGTGGGTGTTGAACAATGAGAACACATGGACACAGGGAGGGGAGCATCACACACTGGGGTCTGTAGGGGGTAAATAGGGGAGGGACAGCGGGGGGTGGGGAGTTGGGGAGAGATAGCATGGGGGAGAAATGCCAGATATAGGTGAAGGGGAGGAAGGCAGCACATCCCACTGCCATGTGTGTACCTATGCAACTATCTTGCACGTTCTTCACATGCACCCCAAAACCTAAAATGCAAAAAAAATACTCCCCCCCCCAAAAAAGAAAAGAGATACTTGTTTCTTATCAAAACACTTGTGTCATTGTTAAAATTTACCTTGGTGGGGCAAAATTACAGTCAGCTTTTCCTAAGCAGGGGGCAACGCTGGCCAGCATATCACATGTTTCTAATTATGGTTCTGAACTGACTTGTGTACCTTCCCTGAATCAACAGTTGCTTTAAAAGAAATCAGTTTCTTTGTACAAACACTTCTTGGCTAAAAATGTGGAAGTTCTTATAAGCACTTAAAAGACCTTATTTTTCCTTCCATAGGGCATAGGCTCTGAATATTAGCTCTTCAAGTTTGTGGAAGAGTAGAGGGACAGAGAAAGACACCCAACACTTCAGGGCAGGATGGCATGTGCTGGGAAATAGAGCGGTTGTATGAGCTGTGGGAGCTCAGAGGAAAGTACAGATCATTATATGTGATGGTGGGTGGGAAAGGCCTCATGAGGAAGTAGTACCAAACTGGAGTCTTGGTTCCAAATGTCAGCCTCCAATGGAAAGAGAGGCACAAAGAGGGCATCCTAGAAGGTGATGGTAAAGACTAGTGGTGTACCACTTTGGGGAGGAATAGCAAAAGTTACGCTTGACCTTCCTTTTAAATTATCCATGAAATACTATGAACACTGTAACTGTCATTCGCACTGAAATTTGAGATTCATTGGACCAGATTAAAAGAAGAAATTAAAAGAAACTTAATGAACTGATGTCTGGCCATTTGTATTATTGACTCTCCAGGAATTACCATGGACTCATAGCAAGAATTTTACTTTGTTCTTGCCCATCTGCAAGGTTTATTCCATTATGCTCTAATATGAAGTATCTATTATCCTGATGCATATGAAAAGATGTTTTGTTGTGAGGATTAAACAATGTATCAGAGCTGAAAGTCCCCAGCAGAGAATCTACCATGTGCTAAGAGCTAGGTTTAAAGCTTAACAGTCTTACATAAGCAGAATATTTTACAAGTTCTCAGAGTTGCAGAGAACTTCGCCCCCTGTTCTCTGCAATTTGTGTTGTGGACTCAGTGAAGAGCTATTACTCTCAAGCTCTTGGGCAATGTCTCGGGGAAATGATGTCTAAGTATGTGCATTATTGTTATTTCGTACAGTTAGGTTCTGATGTGACTCCCAGGATATCAAGATGGGAACTCTGGAATGACAGGTTGCAAAGGGCCTCGTAGTTGAAAAGGTTCTTTACAGGCTGTGTTGCTTGAGTATACATTAGGGCCACACAATACATCAAATGTTTCTCTTTGCTGTATCCGTTTCTTTGATATTCATTGCCTGAAATGTGGGATACAAACAGAATTCTTCCTTGGAGCCAATCCAAGGAAGACAAATTACCTGAAGTCATTTTTCTGTGAATATGGTTGCCTTATCCTGTTTTCTCTTCATTCTCCCACACGTGCTATTGTTTTATTTCCTTCCCTCATTTGTGTCATCTCTTCACTTATATCAAAGTCAGATTCACACCTGTTCAGTCAGTTTTGACTATAATTTAGCTTTCATTATCCCTTTCTGTTTTCAGGCCTGATTCTTAAAGCGAAGAGCAAACATAAAATCTCATAATCACTACCACCACTACCACCAAAATAATTTTAAAAACCCACAACATTCATATAACTAAACCAAAGGGTCGGGGAACCTTTAATCACATGCTTTGTCTTAAGCTTTTCTTACACAAACAACTTCTTTTTTCCCCCATAACTTTCATGGCTTTAGCTGAAGTTTGCAGGCTAGTATTTGAGGGAACTGTAACCTTCCTCCTCTCTCCTCCACCCCAGGCCTGTGTCAGGACCCTTTCTCCTGTGTCCTCAGGTCTCCCCTTCTGCTCTTTGCCATCATCATCCTCTCTCACTATCTTTTTTTCATTTCTCCTATTTATCTCCCACTGCTGCTTTCTTTCCATAATTTCCATCCCTCAAAGTTTCCATCCCCAATTGAGGCCTGAGCCTAACCTCTTACTAAGACCACCTGTGACAAATTGCCCCTATTCTGATGGCGCCTGATTATAGCAGCCTCCTTGGCGCCAAATAGATTTGGCAAAAGCATGTTCTGGGTAATGATTACACCACTGCTCTGCTCAGCCAGTTACAGAGGTGCACGGAGTTCACCCTCTCCCTCCCCAGCTTCAACTGGGCTCTGGCAGACAAATGGCTTGATGTTTAGGGCTAGATAGGGCTTTCACGGTTTTGAAAGGTATAGCTCTCTTCTCCAACCTGACACCTTCTCCTTTTCAATTGATAATAGCTCTTGTACCCTTTTGCTTCTGCAGAATTAATTTCAAAAACATAAATGCTTTGTTTGACTGTCCTGTTATTTATTCTCTGCTGGTTTATTATTTAGATATAGACGTTCTTTCTAAAACAGGAGCAGGAAAAGTGCAAGTGGGCTCACCTGATGCTTCCCACAAAACTTACCCAATTTATTCAGTCATTTGGCACAAGAAAGGCTCTTGTGTGCTTCAGTTTTTTATGCTCTCTAGGATGCTAATTGTTTTTCTTTTGATAATCTTGTAGTTTTGGCCTGAAGTCTAAAATCTGACCTGCTGGGCTATGTGTCAGATTTCTAAATTTGATGACATCTGTTTTGAATTTTATCAACTTTAATTTTCTTTCAAGCTCGCTTTACTTATTCATTTCCCTTTCAATTGTAAGGATCAGACTTTGCTGTATGCTTTAGACAAAAGTGTAGACCTTTCTGCTTTGGGGGCAGAGATTAACTGAAGCTAAATAGTCATTTAGCTTTGAATAGCCACAGTGAAGGCTATTCAAAGAAAAGATGTTGGGAGAGAAGCCTTAGCAACCATCCCAGACAGTATGAGCCATTCAGACAAAAGGCTGGCTGTCCACACCAGGGTTTAGAGATTCCCACTGAATAATTGCAATCGACTGGAAAAGGATTGACAGTGAGGGTTGAACTGAGAGAAGTATTTTCAATTGAGAGAAGCTAAGGTGGGTGATGATGGCAGTAGTGGTATGAGGTGAGTGGTGACCTTTTCATTGCTTTACATTTAATTTTGCTGTTTCCTAATCTGCCCTCTCGCCTCAGAAAAATAGTAAATAAAATATATTTTAAATGCATTCTCATACATGCAGACTCATATTTTCGTAGTGCAACCTTATTTTTCCTTTTTATCTACATAACTCCTAAATTGTTTTTTCATGGGGAAATTTTTTATTGCTAATTGAATGAGGCATCAATATGGTTAGACTTCGTGTCTCCATCCAAATATCATCTTAAATTATAATCCCCATAATCCCCACATGTCAAGGGAGAGACCAGGTAGAAATAAATGAATCATGGGGGCAGTTTCCCCCATGCTGTTCTTGTGACAGCAAGTGAGTTCTTATGAGATCTGATGGCTTTATAAGGGGCTCTTCCTGCTTCACTTGGCACTTCTGGCTGCCTTGTGAAGTTGTCTTGCTTCCCTTTTGCTTTCTTCCATGATTGTAAGCTTCCTCAGGTCTTGTAGCCATGCCAAACTGTGAGTTAACTAAACCTCTTTTTTTTTTTTTTCTTTTTTTAAATAAATTACCGAGCCTCAGGCAGTTCTTTATAGCAGTATGAAAATGGACTAATACAGGCCTACTTATTAAAAATGGATTTTCCTGTTAAGATGCCTAAGGCAACACCTTTCCTTTCTCTTTATATAAAACTTTTCACATATATAATCTCAGAAATGTCAACTGGCCTCTTGAAACCTTGTGTCCATAGGACAATAGAGAATAGGTGAGCACTGGCCAGGACATGGGCTCAAACTTTCACTCATGGCACATGTCAGCCATGGCTGGGAGAAGACACAGTTCAGCTGTGCATACAGCATAGAATGGCTCCCTCAAATACCAGCTGCAGAAACTGTAAACCAAATTTCTGAAACTGCATCATTAAAATTGGCCAACAGCAACTTTGTGGCTACATATAAATGGCAAATCTTTTTCATGATGCTGGCCTTGACTGTCCTGGACGCTGCCATGTGTTTAGGTCATTGTTAGTTAACTCATGGGTCTATGAAAATGCTGTTTTTGAATGGTGTATGTATATAGTAGTGATTCTCAAGTGGGGGAGGTTTTTGTTACCTTAGGGACATTTAGCAAAACCTGGAGGCATTTTTGGTTGTTGCAACTGAGAGGGGGCGCTGTTACTATTATCTAGTGGGTAGAGGCCTGCATTGCTGGTAAATATTCTATAATGCACATGGCAGCCTCACAACTGAAAATTATCTAGCCCAAATATCAATAATGCCAGGGTTGAGAAACTCTTGTAATAGGCATCTATGTATCAAACCAGGTGACAACACATTTTTATAGGCTCAATCAAACCCATTGTGTTGAAAGAAAAAAATATTTACGATGACTCTACTTCTGTGAATAGTTATTGACTCTGGTGACACTGTTGGTCAGATTATATTCTCTGTGTGTAGGGGCTGAGAGTCCTTCCCAGTTGGCTCTCCACCTGCAACCTCCTTTCTTGGTTATCAGCATCATCTCCATTTCTATGCAGTCACTCAAGCTAGATATCTATGGGTGTTCATCCACTCCCCTCTTCTTACTCCACCTCCTATAGGTGATCAGTTCCTCTTAATTTTGTGTTCTCTACTTTAATGATCTGCCTTAACTTCTTAGGCTCTCATCATTTTGTCTATACCTCTAACTTTGTCTTTTGCCAGCTGGCTTCTCCAGCCAAATTAATTCAGTGCTTCATGATATTAGTTACTCCTGATTTGCCTATTTATTTGGTGAAAATATTTGAGTGCTTACTATCTGTTAATTCCTGTGCTAAGAGCTGTGGTCATTCTCTATATTAAAGTCTTTCTAAGCCTCCTTGTTGCTTACAGAACAAACCCTTGCTTCTAACACAGCATGTAAGGCCTCTGATAATCTGCCTCTGACCTAACTTTTCAACTTACTCTCCTACCCTACTGAACAAATTATCTTTCCTTAGTCTGAGCACATACTATATGTATTGTTGTATGTGCTAGTTTTTTTTCCATTTGTGGTGTCCTTTCTACTCTTATCTGGGGAATTTTCATTCTTTCTGTGCAACTTGACCTAGTGTCTAGAGAAATGCCTGGCACATAGAAGATAATAAATAGGAAATAAACTTAAATTTTACCTTCTCTGTGAAATATTCAATTCCCTGGCTGCTGGTCAGTGCATCCCTTTTTCTCCATAGCCCATTGTGTGCACTTCTAGCACATCACATCCTCTGACTGTGACTCTTTAGGGTATCTTATATCTCTTAGGACCTCCAGGCTCTACACCATGCTGAACATAAAGTGGACCCAAATGACTAAATGCTCACTTCTTTATCAAGATGGCTTCTTGTGGAATTCTTGTCTCACACTGAAATGGCATGCATCATTTGTTATTCCAAAAAACCCACGGAATTTGGCAAAAGTTGCAAATGGGGCCCATTTTCCTCCATAACTGAGCACCTTCCATTGTCTATGATGGGGTTGAGTCCCTCCTCTTTTACTTTGTCATTGTGTTACATTGGGAAGATATTTAACCAGTATCTCAGCCTCTGTTTCTTCTTCTGTAAAGTAGGATTAAGTGACACCTGCCATGTAGAAGGGTCATGAGGATCAAATGAAATTACATACTTAAAAGGCTTTTGTAACTTCTAAAGGTCATAAAGCTTTTCAGTTTCTCTCTATTCAAAACATAGCAAAATAAATAAAACCCCGCCCTCAACCCTGCGTGGCCTTGTATATTTTTTTTCCAAAGACAAGCTTCTTGAAAAGGCCAGTTTGTGCATTGTGTTCACTCTCTCTGTAACCCCCATCATTCTGTTTTCTGCCAGCCACCCCAATGGCAGCTTCCTCACCTCAGTCGTCAATAATATCCTCATGGCCAACACCTATGCACACTTCTGCTCTTCCTTCATTTGATCTGGCTCATCTGCCATTATACCCTGCCTTTGTACATGGCGGGGTATAATCAGTCCAGATTTCAGGAAGCTCACCCCGGCCCCAGTGCAGACATCCCCTGCTGTGTACAAAGCTTTACAATCACTCATCACTGCTTTGAGGGAAAAATTGAACTCCTTAGTCCACTCTGTTGAGCCTACCATCCTCTGGTCCCTGCCTACCATTTCATCAGCATCTCCTAATGTTATTTTCCTCGTAACATAACCCTAGTCATACAAAATGACTTCTGCTTCCAGAAAGTGCTTTTTCAAAATGCTGCCCAAAAGACACCCTGGTGCAATCTGGTTATCTTTCACTACTTGGTTCAAAATATCACCTCTTGAGGAAAACTTCTGATATCAGCTTCCTACCTCTCTTCCTTTGATGCAGAAGTAGATACTCCATCACAGTATTCTCCATGCCCCTTGAGCCCATCTTGATAAGCATAACCTTTTAACCATTCTGCCATTTTCCCATTATGCACTTAAATATTTATCTCTTACACTAGTCAGTGAGCTTCTTGAGTGCAAGGTACATGTTGTTATCTCTCTATGTATGTCTAGCTTCCTGGTACATAGTAAGCTATGTTAAATTATTCAGTATGACAACTTAAATTGTTAAATGCTTGTTGAGTAAATAAATGAGTGCTATAAAATATTATTTTTACTATATTCTTATTCCTTTACTATATATTGTGAACCTTTTAAATCTATTGTTTTGTTACATTCTGTTTTTCACATATTTAGAAGAAAGATTCTAGCAAGTGCCATGATTTATACAGATATTACTCTCTGTTGAGATACAGGTTTTAGCTTCTTTTGGAAGTTAGAAAGGCTTAGCTGTCTGTGTTCCACCTCCACAGGTGCACAGCAGCTCCCTGAGGTACACAGAAGCTCTTGCTCACCTGTTACTTCCAGCTTTGGCATTTTCCAGTTGTCGGGTAAGGAGTTTAGCAATGGCAGTGAAGCTGTTGCTCATCCGGAAGATGTCTCTGCTCTGAGGGCCCAAGATTGACGAGAAGGTGTCGGTGATGCTTTTAATCTCCAGCAGGAGAATATGGTGAAATGAATGCTCCATGTTGGCCAGCTGACTCACCAGGTATGTCAGGCAGCTCCTGGCTCTCTCCTGCCAAGAACAATGAAGAAAATATGTTTATATTTTAAAAGAAAATCAGTCAGCCATGGTGGGTCATACCTGTAATCCCAGCACTTTGGCAGGCTGAGGCGGGTAGATGGCTTGGAACTAGTTTGCCACCAGCCTGGGTAACATGGTGAAAACCCATTTCAACTAAAAATAAAAAAAAAAAATTAGCTTGGCATAGTAGCACACACCTATAATCCCAGCTACTTGGGAGGCTGAGGCATGAGAATCTCTTGAACCCAGGAAACATAGGGTGCTGTGTGCCAAGATCGTGCCTCTGCACTCCAGCCTGGGTGACGGGGAGACTTGGTCTCAGAAAAAAAAAAAAAAAAAAAGAAAGAAAGTGAAAAGAAAAAGACAGAGTCCCATGAGCAGCAGATGGTAATTCTATATGGAGTTGACTAAGGAAGCTAGCTCAAGTTGAATAATCAGTTTCATTCATAGTTCCTCTGAATCTGCTTCTTTGGGGTTTTTGATTTATTCCTGATTTCCAGGATAGACTAATAAGCAAACATTCTCATTAACCTATCTTTCCAGGTCAAAACCTCTCAATCATCATAAGTGATTGAACCCCACACATGCACTTTTCGCAACTATGTGAACTGCTAACTCCACCTGCATGGGGCAGGTATGGTCCACGGTCTCAAAATGAGCCTTGACCCTGGCACATACAACCCATCTGTCTATTGGGTGATGATGCCTGCATATTCCACTAGTGTGCAAGGCTGACTTCCTTGCTGCAGGTTTTCTCAATGACTTGTTAACTTTAAGCATCTTTCAGTGTATTATGGTTTTTATATGCTTGGCTGATTGAGTAGATTATATTGTCTAGCTGTAACCAACTATCTTTCACAAGTCATTCAAGTTCCTTCAAAGAACGGAAGATTAAGAACAATGTGAATAATGTAGGCATAAGCAAATAAGAAAAGCTAATACATCTCTTACGTCTATTAAAACTCCTCATTAGCCATATTTTCAGGCAATGTGATCTAATCTGACATAACTGGAAGTTAGCCAAAAAATTCAAAATTATTGAAAAGGTTATTTGAAATGTAGATTTGTGCCCAGTAGAAATAATAATAATATACCATGAATAAATAATTTAAAATTGGCTTATTTCATCTTTAACTTCTCTTTTGAAATCTTATTTTTGCGTATGTCTAAAATTTTTCCTTGTTAGTGTACTGGAACATACGTACAAATATAAATATATATTGAAGGTTGCTGCTCACAATCCTTCTAACTGATTGGTGCCCGGATCTATATTACTCTCCTAGTTAGGAATTCTTACTTACCCTTTGTTCTAGCATTTGAAGCCTTAATTTACTTCAAGATGCAATTCTTCCATGCGGCTGTTTTTGGTTACACCTTCTGTGTAAATTTTTACTGCATTATAGACTCTTCAAAAATCTTAAAATTTTCTTTTCTTTTAGTATCTATTGAGATAGTCACACTCTGTTGACCAGGCAGGAGTGCAGAGGTGTGATCACGGCTCATGGCAGCCTTGATCTCCTGGGCTCAGGGAATCCTGCTGCCTTAGTCCCCTGTGTAGGTGCACCACAGGCGTGTGCCATGACACTCGGCTACTTTTAAAAAAATTTTTTGTAGAGACAGGGTCTCACTGTGTTGCCCAGTCTGATACTGAATTCCTCGGCTCAAGTAATTCTCCTTCCTTGGCCTCTCAAAGTGCTAGGATTATAGGCATGAACCACTGTGTCCAGCCAAAAATCTTTTTAGTACTTAATTGCATTTGATTATTTGCTTACTCATACTTTTATTTAATCACCAAAGAGGTATGGCATGGCTATAATATGCTTTTATTAGACTCTAGATAACAAAGGTGAATTAAAGGATGTCCTTGCTTTTAAGAAACACACAATCCCTCGACCTGTTATGTATAATTTCCTAGTGGTTACATGTGCCAGTCGAGTCTTCTAAAGGAGCCATTTTTCATTTATCAGTCATCAACCAGGCACAAACTTGAGCCTGGGGATTCCACACCCAGTGTGTGTATCTCTGTTTACTGATTTTAAAAAACCTTGTATGTCAAAATATGACCTTATAAATAAAGTATGTTGTTACAAAGGAATTCTGTGCTTTGCAAGAAATATTTAATACAGAACAAATTTAAGTAGTGACGTTCCCTCATTTTTCATACTTGATTTTCAAATATTCCATGTACAAATGCAGTGGAACACATCTCTTGGGGGAAATGGGGTAGTTCTGCCATCAATCCTTTATTTATTTTTTTAAACCCCACTAGGGCACAGCACCCTGTATGGGTATGTGAGACAGAGGCTTGTGCTTTCATGAGCTAGACAGCTAGTTGAAGCTAAAGACATCTATTCATCAAAAAATAATGTTAGATGAATGAAAAATAAAGACTCCTGGAATAAGTTCCTGGAGCCCCTGTTTCATATTTTGGCTCAGGCAATTGCCAGGAATGCTCTTGGATCCAACAGTTTTTTGCAACATTGACTCATTTATTAATTCAAAGGCTCCATGTGTGAATTCATGATATGCGATGCATCAAGGGACATTTTCTATTCCTGATTTAAAGGTAAACGCTGGATGTAGGGGGTCCCTACCATATGTCAAGCTCTGTTCTAGAAGTTAGGAACATATCACTGAAGAAAAAGCACAAAAATGCCTGCCGCAATAATGAGGGAGACAGACAATAAACAAAATATCTATGTAAAATATATAGTGTGTTAGATGGAGAAATGTGCCTCAAAGGAAAATGAAACAGAAGGGGGATCCAATGGCAAATAGTGTATTTAGGTCACATCTCAGAGAGAAGGTGACGTTTGAATTTGGCAAGGTTTTAGACTCTAAACTCAGCATTTTCAATAACCTTAGAAAATAATTACCATAAAATTTATCCTGCTTGATATAGGGTGGTAGGAAGATACAGGAACTGAATTTTATATATTGTTTTTCCTACTAAGATGTGATTTAAAATTTTAGGTAACTTCCTTACTTTCAGAAGTAGATTTTTCATTTGTATTTTTAAAAGCCATTTCACAAACATTCCATTTGCTTATGCAATGAATGTCCCTAGGATTTCATTAAGAATCCTTCTCACTACAAAAATTTGCAAGCCCCCTTCTTTAAAGCATATGCCTTTTAAAAGGTGAAGGTCACTGTGTGGGTATTTGCTGAAATCAACATAATTCTGAATGATTTTCTGGCAGCCAAACTGAGCTGAAAGGAAAATTAATCACTGTGCAGAAACAAGAAAAATTATAACTGCTCTGGAAGTAACGTATGAAACCAAGCCAACTTCACATCATTTGTTCTGAAACCTTGGAGCACATCCATGTACCTCACAGGGGTAACAGATGTGACTTTGGATTAGAAAGTGTGATATTAGGGCAGGAAGGGGGTTGGAGATTCTGATTTCTTTCTCAGCTTCATGATATTTTGTCTCTGGGGGCTAGTGACTGGATTTTCCTGCTTTCAGTCTTCCCATTGAGGGGATAGGGTCAGTACCCGTGAGACTTAATTGTGGGTCTGACCTTATCCCTGCTGACATAAATTCATTGTTTATTATTAAACAAAAATAGCTGACCCAGAGATGGTACTTGCTCTAAGCACCAAGCATATTCTATATTCTCTTTAGGTATTTACTCACATAATCCTCCAAATAATACTATAACGTAAGTACTACAATCATTGCCACTTTTACAAGGAGGAAACTGAAGCACAGATAGAAGACTAACTTGCTCAAGGCCACATATGCCGTCCCTATTTCTAAATCTATACCCTCACTTGCTATATGGCCAGCTCCTCTCATCAAAAAACTAAACCGACCCATACACATATTTTTCCACTCCTTTTTCTTATATCTCATTCATCATCAGAGTTATGTGTTCTTTTTTCTTAATTATTTTTACTTAGTTATAGAAATATTATAAATACTCTGTAAATACAAAATTGATCAGCAATTTTAAAATCTTTTGGTTTTAGGACCCCTTTACAGTCTTAAAAATTATCAAAGATCCCAGAGTTTTTGTTATCTGGTTTATATCTATTGATATTGGCTATACTGGAAGTTAAAATCGACAATTTTTAAAATGTATATTTTCATTGAAAAATCACATTTTCCAAAACAAAAAATTTAGTGAGAAAACTGGTATTCCTCTATATTTTTGCAAATTTATTTAGTAACTGCTTAATAGATGACATCTAGACTCTCATATGTTTCTGTATTTGATCTGTTAAATCTGGTCTCATAAAAATGTGAAGTTAGAAAAAAGAGGACTATTTTCAAAATAGCCTTGATAATTGCGAATATTCTTCTTGGATACTATACCGGAACTCAACAAGTAGTAGTTTCTCCAAGGTTAGTAGCGATATGTGTCATTAATTAACTTTGTATACTATTACATTAAAATCCACTAGTCTGTCTTGCACTTTGAATAAATCTTTTACCTATGCATGACTTTAAAATATTAAGCACTGGTAACGTGGAAAAATACTGGTTTACTGAGTTAGGCATATCTTCCAAAGGTTGATGCATTTCATTACATAGTATAAAACACATTCAGCTCAGACAAAAATTCACTATTTTCACCACTGATCTCATCAGAAAAGTCTTTTAAGTATTGAGAAACTTTCAGGCTGACACTGGCAGATACAGATTTTCGAAAACTCCAGTTTTCATTTGCAAGCTCAAATTGTACCACTGGCAACAAATACTAGTATCAGTAGTTTTGCTTGAAGTGAAAAGCCCACTTCATTCTTTTATTCTTTTTCTGGATAAGTCTACCAAATAGCCCCAAACGAAGAATCATATATTGTTCATTAGTTGTTGTTTCAAGTAAAAACTGTTCAACACACACACACACACACACACACACACACACACACAACTGAAAAAAATGTGGCAATAAAAGGGCCAAAAAATAAATAAATAAAATGGTAGGTTGGCACATAGGCAAATAACACAAGAGTTTTTTTTGTTTCTTTTGTTTTGTTTTGTTTTGTTTTTTTAAGATAACCACTGAATTTCTGTATTTCAATTAGCAGCATAAGTGCCAAGCCAGTGTATCCTTCCCATTTAGCGGGAGGGAAACTTAACAAGATGGGTACTCAGGATTGAGTTCTAATAAAATTAATAATTTCTACTGCTTTGTCAGGTTAATTTAGTGGTTCCTAGTGGGAGGGAGTGGGGAAAAGAAAGGAAGAGGAGTGATTATTTTCCTCCCCAGAGGGAATTTGGAGAATGTCTGGAGACATTTTTGTCATGACTAGGAGAATGGGAGGGAGGGCTAGTTGTATCTGGTGGGTAGAGGCCAAACACTGCACAATGCACAAGACAGCCCCCACAATCTAGAGTTGTTTGGTTCAAAATGTCAATATTGCCAAGGCGGAGAAACACTGACTTAGGTGAAACTGGCTTTTTTTCTTGTCCTGCAAGTGTGTGGTGGGAAAGAATATGAGTATGAGTAGTTTGGTGCCACTGTCTTGGTTTGTGCTTAGGCACTTGCAGTTTTACCACCATTGCTTCGTTCTATTAATGCAAATCTCAACATAGGAAAAATGGTAAATGATGCCTTAGTACTATTATAAAAATAGCTTTGACCTTACAGATCCCCTGAAAGGGTCTTTGTGTCCATGGACCATGCTGAGTATTGATGAACTAGGATCAGGGATCAAATAAACATTTTCTCTAAAGAAATGGACAGTTAATATTTTCAGCTTGGTGGGTCAGATGTCTCTTGTTGTGGGAAAAGAGCTAAAAGCAATAAGTAAATGAGTAGGTGTGGCTGAATTTGGCCCACAGGCAGCAATTTGTTAACCCCTGAACTAGATTATATGTTTGCAAAATTGCATTGGCCATATTGTTCACTTTTTATCAGTTATTTTGTTTTTTAATACTACTAAAATTCCATAAAGCTACTCTGTTATCTGTCAGGATAACAGAATACAACTCAGAAAATGGCCAAACATGAAAATGTGGGGGTCTGATAATAATGATAATACTTTCCATTCACTAAGTATTCACTGTGTGTCTGGTACTTGACATGTGCTTTTTCACTTAATCTTCACAATGACCTTGCAAATTGAGTATCTAGATGAGGATACTGATGTCAGGAGGGACAATAACTTCACTAAAATTGCACAGGTATAGTCATAAGTGGAAAAGCCAATATTAAATCAAGATTCATCTGATTCCAGAGCTTGAATGTTTCCACATCACTAAGGCTGATGAAAACCGTTTAGGGAAGCCTTGTAGACTGCAGCCCTCCTTTCTGTACTCTACCTGTGGTAGGCATTGCCAACTTATTATAGCATTCATCCTTCCCTGCTGAACACAGAAGTTTCCTGAGACTCTTTCTCAATGCTGTTCTTCTTGTCAGTGGTTCTCAGCACTGGCTGCATGTTAGAATCACCTGAAAAGCTGTTAAAACAATTCTCATGCCAAATAAATCTCTCCTGCTTCCCAATTCCTATTCAATTTTATTGAAATGGGTGGAGCTCAGGCATAGGAGTTTTTAAACGCCTTGGATGATTCAAATGTGCAGCCAAAGTTGAGAATCACTGGTCTATGTAGAGTCCTAAATCTCTGAAAAATTTGAGAATTTGCTGATATAGGAAATGTGGATTTGCCCTATAATCCACATTTTTCTTTCCTCTGTCTTTTATCACTTTACAAACATAAAAGAAAATAATATATTTGGTTGCCTGAATGAGAATATTGCATTTCCTGAGCATTTGTATTTTATTCTCTTTGATTTAAAAACTATCTTTCTTCATAGTCCAACTCCTTGAAATCTCTACACACATCAAAGGTATACTTGCAAGGACCATTAGAAATGTAAAGCAAATGTGATTTTGTGAATATTCACTCAGTGAAACTTTGCCAGAGTGACCCCAGGCTTTTCTTAGGAGGCTTCAAAAGCCTGAGTGTGACCAGTGGTGCTTAACTGCCTGGGGGTGTATTTATTCCTTGAGAGTCTCTTTCCTAACAATAAGGCATTACTAGCTTCAGATCAAGAGTTGAAGGGTTTATACTGAGCTCTCCTCCTACCCCAGTGGTTCTTTGGGTATGAGAAACTCTGGTATCGGGGGAATAATTCTTTGTTTGCCCCAAGATTTTCCCAGTTTAGCGCTGCAAGTCTTGTCCTGGGAAACTCCCTAATCATGGGCAATTCATGACAGTTGACCACCCTCCTCTGGAGATTGTGGGCCAGTAGAAAATTCAGCTCAGAGGACTCTATTCAACAGACTCACATTGCAGGTGAATATAATGATATATCACTCTATATACCCGCCTGTACAGATACAGTTGACCCTCTACATTGAAGAGGTCTGCATCCACAGATTCAACCAACTGCAGGTCAAAAATATTTGGAAAAAAATAGAATTATATAGCATTTACATTGTATTGGGTATTATAAGTTATCTAGAGATGATTTAAAGCATACAGGAGGATGTGCATAGTTTGTATGTTAGTCCTATGCCATTTTATATAAAGGACTTAAGTATCCTTGGATTTTTGGTATCCACAGGGGTTCTGGAACCAATTCTCCTCAGATATTAAGGGACGACTGTATATATATTATGTTGATTCTTTTTATTTGGGAATAACAAGTAGCTATGTTTCATAAAATTACAACCCTGAATTAGACAATAGTGAAGTATTGCTTCTAGGGAAAATTCAGGATTCGTTTCCTGTAAGCCTCTGGTCACATTTTTGTCAACTGATTCATATATAACACTCTTTTATATGTGTTTCTATTTAAAGACATTTAATATATACTGTTAATTCATTAAATTTGAACCCATGGCCAACAGTAGTGTAATTTATGCCAGAACAAAACTTATCCCATGCATGTATTTTCTCCATAAGGCACATCACAGTCTTTAGGTCTAAATGCACCATTTAATAGTCACAGCATCTTATTTAACCACTTTGAGCCAAAGCCTCATCTGTAGATTGGAGCTAACAGTTCAGTGGCAGATACTTTTGATTGCCTATCAATACTCGTCTCACTGTATCCCCTTCTTTCTTATTGGTAGAACTCCCAGCCTGCTATAAAGTGAAAATGACAGCTATTCTATTTCTCAGGTTTCTTTTAAACTAGAACATGGGTATTTGATTTAATTTTGGGCAACCAGACCTGATGTGAAGTTTTCTGGAGTAGTAGACTACTGAAAAATGTTTTCCCCCAAGATAAAAAGAGATGGAAGAACACATCTCTGTTCCTTAGCCAGACATTGTTATATCTATATGCACTACCTGGATCTGGGTAGTTATCTTTGCATGTGTGAGGGGTATGTTTATGAGGCCAGTTCAAATATACTGATGATAGTGGAGACAGAATGGAAAGAGGCTTATCATCAAGGGTTCTTGATGATGTTGTGGAACTTCTGAACAAACCTGGGACCCACCATGTTTCCCAGGCTTTTTGTAATAGGAGATAATAAATATTTTTCTTTTTGAATCAGCTCTTTGGATACGCTATTACCAAATTCATAGCTGACATAACTGCTTAGTGACGTTATGAGGAACAATGAAAAAATAATTGTAAAGTATCTGGCATAGAGTGATAAAACAATGGTATCGATCCATTGTTATTAGCATTTTTTTTCAACTTCTTTTTTTAAATTATATTTTAAGTTCTGGGGTACATGTACAGAAAGTGAATATTTGTTGCACAGGTCAACATGTGCCATGGTGGTTTGCTGCACCCATGAGCCATTCATCTACATTAGGTATTTCTCCCAATGCTATCCCTCCCCTAACCCCCCAACCGTCCAACAGGCCCCTGTGTGTGATGTTCCCCTCCCTGTGTCCATGTGTTCTTATTGTTCAACTCCCACTTACGAGTGAGAACATTATTAGCATTATTTTAAATATGATCTGATGATGCCAGAAATATCAATGAATTTTAAAAATATGTTACTTAGTACAGCCTCAATGCTTTATCAGAAAAATTATTGTTTTCTACGCCAGGTATACTATCTGGCACATGGCAAATGTTCAGTGATTCTATTTTTCTTTGACATTATGGAATATATGCTATATATGAAAGAACGTATATAAGTAAATGTAATGTAACAAGAGATTATCAATAACATTGGCAGCATCCGTGAGCCCATTCCTACCCCATCCCTCTTCCTACTTCTACATACTTCCCTTGCAGAGAAACCAGTATCAGGTTTAGCCATTTTTAACCAGTGATAATTACTCTGGAGGAGGTAAATTTCTATCTACTGCAGGTATATGATTATTTGTCCTACTCTATTGGAAGACTTTTGTTATCTCCTGTTTTGTTGTTTGTTCAGAGCTTGAGATATTAAGCTTTAAAGTAAAATCTCAAGTACTCTCATTGGCTGGTGGGTTTAGAGCAACTTCAGAAAATCCAGAACCAAAACTGAGACACAGCTACTAAAGTCCTGCTAGCACTGCCTTTCTGTTGGATTCAGCTGGTCTGTTTGAGTGATGGATTAGGTTTCTCCATCCCAGAAATGTGATCAGGCATTTGAGTTTCAAGAGGCTTTCTTACTGCAAATAGAATTGGTGGGTAAGGGACTAGAGTGTCAACTGTTCAAAATGTCAATATATGTGAAATATTTTCTTTGGATAAACATTAACATGGCAATTTTTACCTTTGAGGAATGAAAAGGTAGTATTACCATTAAAGCCTTCATAGTTGTGCCTTGTTTGTCTGAGCAGGCAAGTGCAGTAGTATGGTTTTTATAAAGTGGGTTCAGAAGCCTTATCCTAAGTTTGAATCTGGCACTGTAACTAACCACACATGGACCTTGGGTGAGTTATTTAACCCTGCAAGGCTTAGATCATTAAAAGGGATTAATCATAGTATCTGTTTCACAGAGGGGTCATGTATTAGTCCATTCTTGCATTGCTATAAAGAATACCTGAGACTGGGTAATGTATAAGAAAAGAGGTTTAATTGGTTCATGGTTCTGCAGGCTGTATAGGAAGCATAGTTCTGGCATCTGCTTCTATGGGAAGACTCAGGGAACTTTTACTCATGGCAGAAGGCAAAGCAGAAGTAGGCAGATCACATGGTGAAAGCAGAAGCAAAGGTGGGAAGGTGACACACACTTAAACCACAAGCTTTCGTGAGAACCTACTGTCTTAAGGGCAGTATACCTCACTCTGGAACTAAGGTCTCTTGACCAGCAGTACATAATTTCTTGGGAATATAGAGCAAAAATGTTGCTAGTGGGTCGCTGGGGGTAATGGTGAGTGGTGTCACTTCTACTTCCACCCTTGATTCCTGGACCTGTGAATCCTACCTATGGGAGAAACAGTATCATATACTGGATGCTGATTCAGAGCATATACAGCCTTCTGAAGAACTTTTCCCCAGCCCTGCAAAGTATTGTCACCTGGTTGGCATTGTAAACTATTCAAAAATCCATTCTGTTGTTCTGTCAAGCCAGTTGCTTCAGGATCAAGGGGAACATGGTAAGACCAGTGAATGCCATGATCATGAATGCATTGCTACATTTCTGTCTGTGGAGTGAGTTCATTGGTCAAAAGCAATGCTATGTGTAATACCATGGCAGTCGACAAGGCAGTTCTGCAAGTCCATGGATGGTAGTCTTGGCAGAAGCATTGCATGTAGGAAAGGGAAATCCATGTCCTGAGTAGGAGTATTCCAGTAAGAACAAACCCTGCTTGTTCCATGCTGGAAGTGGTCCGATGTAATCAACCTGACACAGAGAGCTAGCTGATCACCTCAAGGAATAGTGCCATATAGAGGGCTCAGTGTTGGTCTGCTGCTGCCAGATTGGGCAGTCAGAGATGGCAGTAGCCAGGTCAGCCTTGGTGAGTGGAAGTCCATGTTGTTGAGCCCTCCTGCTCTGACACCATGGCTGCTGTGTTCATGAGCCCATTGGGCAATGACAGGAGTGGCTGGGGAAAGAGAATAATGGCTTCCAGCTCCATCCATGTCCCTGCAAAGACATGATTTCATTCCTTTTTATGGCTGCATAGTATTCCATGGTGTATATGTACCACATTTTCTTTATCCAGTCTGTCATCGATGGGCATTTGAGTTGATTTCATGTCTTTGCTATTGTGAATAGTGCTGCAATGAACATATACGTGCATGTATCTTTACAACAGAATGCTTTATATTCCTTTGTGTAAACACCCAGTAATGGGATTGCTGGGTCAGATGGTATTTCAGCCTCCAGGTCTTTAAGGAATCTCCATGCAGTCTTCTGCAATGGGTGAACTAATTTACATTCCCAGTTCACAGTCTTGCATAGTGTAAAAGCATTCCTATAGCTTCACAGTCTTGCCAGCATCTGTTATTTCTTGACTTTTTAATAATCACCATTCTGAGTGGTGTGAGATGGTATCTCATTGTGATTTTGACTTGCATTTCTCTAATGATTAGTGAAGTTGTGCTTTTTTTCATATGTTTCTTGACTACATGTATGTCTTCTTTTAGAAGTGGCTGTTCATATTCTTTGATGACCCCACTTTTTAATGGGGTTATTTTTTTTCTTGTAAATTTAAGTTACTTGTAGATTCTGGATATTACGTCTTTGTCAGATGGATAGATTGCAAAAATCTTCTCCCATTCTGTAGATTATCTGATAGTTTCTTTTGCTGTGTTCTTCAATTAGATCCCATTTGTTAATTTTTGCTTTTGTTGCAATTGCTTTTGACATTTTCATCATGAACTCTTTGCCCATGACTATGTCCTGAATGATATTGCCTAGATTTTCTTCTAGGGTTTTAATCATTTTGGGTCTTACATTTAAGTCTTTAATCCATCTTGAGTTAATTTTTGTATAAAGTGTAAGGAAAGGGCCCAGTTTCAGTTTTCTGCATATGGCTAGCCATTTCTCCTGGCATCATTTATTAAATAGGGAATCCTTTTCCCATTTCTTGTTTTTGTCAGGTTTGTTGAAGATCAGATAGTTGTAGATGTGTGGTCTTATTTCTGAGATCTCTATTTTTTTCCATTGGTCTATGTGTCTGTTTTTGTAACAGTGCCATGCTGTCTTGGTTACTGTAGTCTTGCAGTACAATTTAAAGTTGGAGAGCGTGATTCCTCTAGCTTTATTCTTTTTGCTTAGGCTGGTCTTGGCTATATGGGCTCTGTTTTGGTTCCATATGAATTTTTAAAAGTTTTTTCTAATTTTGTGAAGAATGTCAATGGTAGTTTAGTGGGAACAGCATTGAATCTATAAATTACTTTGGGTGGTGTGGTCATTTTCATGATATTGATTCTTCCTATCCATGAGCATGGAATGTTTTTTCATTTGTTTGTGTTTTCTCTGATTTCCTTGTGCAGAGTTTTGTAGTTCTCCTTGAAGAGATCCTTCACTTCCCTTATTAACCATATTCCTAGGTATTTTATTCTCTTTGTGGCAATTGTGGATAGGACTTTATTCATGATTTGGCTCTCTGCTTGTCTATTGTTCTTTGTCACCAATTCACTAATCATATTCCTTCCAAGTTCCTGAGCATCCAGCCAAACCATTAGCTACAACCCATGTATCAGTATATAACTGCATGTCTGGCCACATCTCCTTCTAAACAAAGTGCACAGCCATGTGCATTGCTTGAAGTTCTCCCCACTGGGAAGATTTTCCTTTACCACTGTCCTTCAGGGATGTCCCAGAGAGAGGTTCTATAGTGCTGCAACTGTTTACTTTTTGTTGATGCTGCATATCATGCAAAACCATCTGTAAACCATGCCCTAGTCTCTTCCTCTGTCAACTGATGACAGGAAACTCCCCATGAGGCCATACATAGAGATGAGGAGACAGAAGGCAGGGTAGCAGGAGTACCTTCATGTAACTTACTTGTGTTTTCAGGACTTACTCAAAGCCTGATCATGTATATACCACTTCTGTTTGATGATGGAACGCTGCAGTGCATGCCCAATTTTACATCTTGTTGGGTCAGAAAGCACCCAGTTCATGATAGGCAGTTCAGGTCACATAGAAACTTGGTGACCCGTAGTCAAATATTCAGTTTCTACTAAGACCCAATAGCAGGCCAAAGCTGTCTCTCAAAAGGAGTTATCTGCAGAAGATAGTAGGACCTTGCTCTAGAATCCTGAAGGCCTCTACTATGATTCACTTGAGAGGACCTGCCAAAGGCTCCAGACAGCATCCCTATCTGCCACTGATACCTCAAGCACCATTAGATCTGCTGGGTCATATGGTCCAAGAGGTAGAGCAGCTTGTACAGTAGCTTTGACCTGTTGTAGAGACTTCTCTTGGTCTGGGCCCCACTCAAAACTAGCTGCCTTTCACGTCACTTAACAGATGTGCCAGAGTAACACACCCAAAAACAATACTTCACCAGATACCTAGGCATCCCTCAATCCAGTCAAATTGATATGTAATATTGACCATCAGAGGTTGTGAGAATTCAGTGAGTTGGAAAAAAGTGAGTTAAAAAATACCTGGCATGCAGACATGTTAAATCAACATTAGTTATTATTACTTGAGTATCAAAGATCTTAAATGTGAATGCAGAAATGTTTGAATTATCACAAAAATGAAAACAAGCCATTTTTGAAGTAATGTACCTTTTAATTTTTCCCAGTTAATTTATCTTGAGAATTGATCATGGTTGGGAGGTTCTCGAAATGTCCAAGACCCCAAAACCAACTCAGTGTAAGCAAATGTGAGCCAGTGTTTTGGTAACTGCAAAAATGTTTACCTAGAAGTGAAATATGCTCAACATTTCACCAAGAAAGCCAATTTCTCCTTTAAAAGCAGTTGCATGATTACATCAAAACATTATACAACTTAATATTTTCTTCGTGACCTGAGCCCAATTTTAGTTCATTATTTTAAATATCTAGATAGCAATATCATTTTCTCTTTGTAATTATTCCTCAATCTTTTCCTATTTCTGAAGTAAAAATATTACAGTCTTTCAATTCTGCAAAAAAGTTGCTGTTACTGAAGTAGGGAAGCCAGTAAAGGTCAAAATTACTATCTGGTAATTCCAAGATACTTTAAATTCCAAGATAATTTTACAATTAATAAATTTTATCTTTTCTTTTTTCTTTCTTTCTTTTTTTTTTTTCATACCCATTACCTAACCTCTCTTCATCTCCCCTTCCTCCTACCCTTCCCGGTCTCTGTAACCACCATTCTAGTCTATACCTCCATGAGATCAAATTTTTAGCTCCCACATATGAATGAGAACATGCAATATTTGTCTTTTTGTGCCTAGCTTATTATTATTATTATTATTTTTAGACAGAGAAGCCTCTAGAAGAAATAAGATGAAATGAAGCAATATAAACAGCTTCTCAATTGATGAGGTTAGGTTTAGGTGGATTTTTGTTCTTCTGTTTTTCTAATTGCTGCCGTAACCACATCTTACCTATAGAGATGTTATGATTAGAATATGTGGAATCTTCTACAATCAAATCTGTTTTGTATCTGGGCCATAAGGACAAGCTAAGGTATTAGTAATTTGATTTTTTTTTTTTTTTTTTTTTTTTTTTTTTTTTTTTTTTAGAAAAAGGATAAAGAAGAGAAAGAAAGAGAAAGAGGAAGAGGGAGAGAGGATGGGGGTATTGCTTTATTGCTCGGGCTAGAATGCAATCTAAATATGGGTATGCCTATAATTATCCTTAATAATGGAGATATAAAAGAAAATGAGGGAAGAGAATAACAAACAAGGAGCCAACCAACATTTCGTTTAAACTTCTAAGTTGATATGATGTGGTACTGATAAGAGTGTATATTTTGTATATTTAAAGTGGAGAGTTCTATAAATGTTAATTACATTTACTTGTTCCAGATCTGAGTTCAAGTCCTGGATATCGTTGTTAATTTTCTGTCTCATTGATCTGTCTAATATTAATGTTGAAGTCTCCCACTATTATTATGTGGGAGTCTAAGTCTCTTTATAAGTCTTGTATGTCTGGGTATTCCTGTATTGGGTGCGTATATATTTAGGATCTTTAGCTCCTCTTGTTGTTGCATTGATCCTTTTATCATTATATAATGTCCTTCTTTGCTTCTTTTGATCTTTGTTGCTTAATTGTAACTTCTGCTTTTTATTTATTTATTTTAGCTCTCTGTTTGGTTGGTAAATCCTTCTCCATCCCTTGTTTTGAGTCTTTGTGTATCCTTGAATGTGAGATGGGTCTGGATGCAGCATACTGGTGGGTTTTAGTTTTTTATTCAAATTGCCTGTCTATCTTTGGATTGGGGGATTTAGTCAATTTAAATTTAGAATTAATAATAATATATGTGAGTTTGATACTGCCATTTAATATTAGCTGGCTATTTTGCCCATTAGTTGATGTAAATTCTTCATTATATTGATGCTCTTTTTGGTATTTTTTTAGAAAGGCTGATACTGTTTGTTCCTTTCTATGTGTGGTGGTTCTTTCAGAATCTCTTGTAAAGCAGGCCTGGTGGTGATGAAATCTCTGAGTGCTTGCTTCTTCACAAAAAACCTTATTTTTCTTTCACTTGTGAAGCTTAGTTTGGCTGGATGTGAAATTCTTGGTTGAAAGTTCTTTTCTTTAAGGATGTTGAATATTGGTCCCCAGTCTCTTCTGGCTTGTAGGGTTTCTGCTGAGAGATCTGCTATAAGTCTGATAGGCTTCCCTTTGTGGGTAACCTGACCTTTCTCTCTGGCTACCCTTAGTATTTTCTCCTTCATTTCAACCCTGGTGAATCTGACGATTATGTGCCTTGGAGTTGCTCTTCTTGAGGAATATCTCTGTGGTGTTCTCTGTATTACCTGGAGTTGAATATTATCCTGCCTTACTAGGTTGGGAAAATTTTCCTGAATAATGTCCTGAAGCGTATTTTCCAGCTTGGATTCATTCTCTTCGTCACATTCAGGTACACCTATCAAGCGTAGATTAGGTCTTTTCACATAGTCCCATATTTCTTGGAGACTTTGCTCGTTCCTTTGTATCCTTTTTTCTCTAATCTTGTCTTCTTGTTTTATTTCATTGAGTTGGTCTTCGACCTCTGATATCCTTTCTTCTGCTTGATCAATTCGGCTGTTAAAACTTGTGCATACTTCACGAAGTTCTCGTATTGTGTTTTTCAGCTCCATCAATTCACTTATATTCCTCTCTCAATTGTGTATTCTTGCTAACATTTCGTCAAATCTTTTTTCAAAGTTCTTAGTTTCTTTGGATTGGGTTAAAACGAGTTCTTTTCATTCACAGAAGTTTCTCATTATCCACATTTTGAAGCCTGCTTCTGTAATTGGAACACACTCGTTCTCCATCAAGCCTTGTTCTGTTGCTGATGAGGAACTATGATCCCCCGCTGAGGGAGAGGTGTTCTGATCTTGGGTATTCTCAGCCTTTTTTGGCTGTTTTCTTCCCTTTGTTATAAATTTATCCATCTCTGGTCTTTGTATTTACCGTCTTTGTAATTGGGTTTCTGAGTAGATGTCCAACTTATTGATTCTCAGCGCTGAAATCTGAGCAACCCACTGCGCCAACTAAATCAGCGGCGTTAAGATTGATGGTGCGTTTCTGACTCTGCACCAAGAACCGATGCTCCGAGGCGTCAGCAAAACCGCCTCACCGATCACAAGAGTCGCGCTGGTGACCCGTGGGGCTCCTCCGCTGGGAATCTCCTGGTGTGTGAGCAACAAGAATTCATGTGAAGATGTGGCGTCCTTTCGTTCTTTGTGCTTTCACTGGGAGCTACAATCCCGAGCTGCTAGTGATCAGCCATCTTGGATCTCTCTCCCTATCTTTTAAACATTTGCCACCCAGACAAGACTATGCTCTTGCAGCCTTAAAATATTATCATAAAATACATTTAAAATGCTTGCTAAGAAAGTAGACATTAAATGTTAATCATATTCAAAAGCTAAGAGTCAATAATATTTTAACAGAACATCAAGAGGCAAGCTGCCTGAAATAATTTTTTTGTGGAACAAAGCAGAAAATGAATAAATAAAAACCTTATTGATATCTCTCTTAGATAATTCTTCAACTTATAGGTGATTTTTAGAATAGCATTACAAAAAAGTCACTTTCTTCAATTCTTTCTTTTATCTTTTGATCATGTTTCAATTTTTCTGTATATGAGCTTGGGGTAATTGAATATATTTTTCTACCCATTGATTTAAAAATCCTCTATTAGAATTTGAACGCATTTATATATTTTAAATTATTACTTAGTCAATTGTAAAGGAAATACGTTTTCATTCTTTATTTTTGATTCAGGAACACATAGTTTTTGTGGGCTCATGGGAGAGTAATAAATCATGCTTAGGAAAACAAAGCTGTCTGGGCAAAACAATTTTTAAAAATAAATCCCAGTAATACTTAAGAAACAGCTGATGAAGACAGATGTATTCTTTGTTTTATATAAACCTCAAATTTTGCAGCATGCTAAAAATAAAGGGTAAGTTGGATTTAGTTCAAATCTGTACATTTGGCACAGAATGCTAAAGCAAACCCCACCCTTGAGAAAAAAAGAAAGGTATAATTTTGTAATTATAAAACAGTTATGGCTAAGATTTAGTTAAGTGTGGGAGTTTGTATATCTTCCTCAAAAAGATGTTTTAATGAAATTGACTTAGGATTTAAAATAGAAATCAGAGGATATGAGAGGTGGCTTAACTTTATGTTATGCTATTTAAGACAATAAATGATGTCTCTAGTTTGAATTTTTAGAAGGGCAGAAAACTACACGGTCTACTGTCAAATTTTTCCAATTTCAACTTATTTTTCCCCAAATAGCACGCAATGTGACCATGTCTGTATTTAAAAAGACACCAGTGTAATAAAGTCAGATGGTCCTCCTCTGGAAGGAGGAAGATAAAATCTCTGGGGACCAGACTGCCCACTTCCAGGGTTTGATCCTGATCATGCAGACACCCCGTCTATGTGCAGCCATGTCATGGGACTTGCGAAGCTGTCCAACTCACAGGGAACTGCAGGTCCTCTGTGGATTTGGTCAGTTGGCCCAAATTACAGTTGATAATTACAAGACATTGTTAAAAATTTTTGCAACATGTAACCTTTGTAACCATCACTTAAAACTCTAAATTTACAAGTATTTTGGGATTGTTTGTCCTTTCACCAGCTCTTTAGTTTCTTAGGAACTCTAGGGTACATAGGATTACATTTACTTATCTGTCCTATGAAGGGAAATAAAATATTGTTCCTAGAATCAGCCAAGAGAAGGTAGAAAACAGGAACTATCTGCTAATCAATAAGGAGTTTTCATAATCTGACCTAGCCCACTGTCCAGCTTCATCTCTCTCCCTCCCCTACATTATTCATCCTATGCTCCAAGCACTTGAAGTCCTTCACAATTTCTAGAAGACTCAAGACCTTTTCCTGGCTGATTGCCACTGAATGTGATGACTTCCCATGGTTACCTTCCTCCTCTTCCCCTGACATAACCCTATCATCTTACAAGCCAAACTTATAATGCTCTTCTAAAACTCCCCCACATGAAGTTAGTTCCTTCCTTCCTGGTCCAGTTCAAAATTCACTAACAGCAAGTAACAAATTCAAATCCAATTTCTGTTTTTACATCGTCTTCATCCCCAATTGTGAGCTCCTCTAGGGCAGGGACTATGTCTTTCTCTCCTCTGTGTCCCCATCACCAGTATTGGACCTTATACTTGGAAAGAATCAGCAGCTCCGCCCTATATCACTGAGGGAGAGAGGATATGCAGTATCAGTATTCTTATTTGAAAGTATATTTTGTAGGTACTAAAAGTCTCCCTTTGTTTTCCTTATACTTTGTAAAAGGTTTATTGTTAATATTATTTACAGTTAACATGTACCCTTTTAAACAACACAAACAAAAATAAATTTTCATTTTGGAAAAAATCCTTCCCCAGTCCATGACCGTTTTGCAATATTAACTCTCAGCCTCTGGCACCTACCAAGACCTAAGAAAATATATCCCAATGTCACTGAACCCACCAAAGTTTTAACTAAGTTGATCATCCTTGGGGAAATTGTGCTTTTAAGTCAAAGGTCCTTCCTCTTGTAGAATGGCCCCAGATTTTTTTTTTTAGTTTTGATTTGTAATTTAAAGGTGTAAATCATCCACCCAGCTCCCATTTCTCAGGATGTTATTCAACAGCCAGGATGAGGACAGTAATGTGGTTCACAGTTGCCTTTGTCATTCTTTTCCTTTTCCTCCTGAAAGTGTTTTTGTAGGCATGCCGGATGTCACAGAAATGCGACCTGGGCAAGATGTGTGTCACTTCTTTACTTGAAAAGTGTCCATGACTCTGAGCCCAGAGAGGATGTAATGAACACGCCCTGATGCTTAGCCAGCATATTCCAGCTAGTTAGAAAAACAAGGCAGAGGGCGCAGGATTTAACATACACGATGGCAGCGGCTGCACTCGGGGCATGCCATCTGATTCTTCACAGATGTGGGCTACGGGTCTGCAGTGAAAGAAAAACAAGTGGCCATAGAATCCTTCCATGTGCTATCAGATTATCTGTAAAAACATTTTTGAAGCACCTCGTCTCTGTTTCCACCACTAGGTCTGCTGCCTTGTAGGACTGGCACAGAAGAGGGGCATGGTAGTGGAGTGCATGCTACATACTGGTATGGGCTTTCTAATATGACCAGGTCCTAAAGTAAAGATGACTATTAAACTAAAATTTGTTTCAGTCCACTTATTTGAGACTTAAATAGATGGAAAGATACATGAATTCAAGTTGGCCTCTCAAAAAACAAAAACAAAAACAAAAACAACAACAAAAAAAAAAACAAATCAATGCCATTCCTAAAGCATTCTCTTTTCCAAGTTGACCCATGTTAGGAAAGAGGACTATAATAACGATAATACCTAAGAAGTGGGCTGAGACCACTTGCATGGCTAAGAGAGTCTATTTAGGGAAGAAAATAATGAAAAAGTAAAATCCTCTAAAGTGGAAACAAACATTCTATTTCAGTCCTCCATGGACAAAAAACAGCTTAGTTTGGGCTTAACGTAAACCACTGCAGATTTAGTTAATAAGAGTTTTATAAAAACGGCTGCAAACTTATTTGAGCTGTTTATATAGGCGGGGGCATGGGGACCACCTACCCTTTATGGAAAGCAGTGTACTTCCAGTGGCCCAAGACAACAAGACCTATTTTAATTTATGAAGTTTTATAAAATGAGGCTATTATTTTTGTCATCCTTATTTCTCCCAGGAATGGTGGTCTGTGATGTCAATGTAAAACAGATATACATTCCACCCTGAGGAAGAAAAATCTACATACACCAGTTATTTCTTTAAAAAGAAAAAAATGTGTAGCCAGTTCTCCTTTCCAGCTTTAGTGATACACGTGGTTGTCTATGGTGCCTCATTCCAATTCTGTCTCCTGATTTTGACTGGTTCCACATATGCCTATCCATTCAGCTGCTTTCCTTGGAGAAGCAGAGGCAAGGTAAGCCATTTCTCTAGTTTTCATCTCCCTAATTTCAGTCTGTTAGGGTCACATTTTAGCCTGTATCCAAATAAATGCAATGAGAAAGCCTTGGGCCAAGCTAAGTAAAGTAATCAAGTGCTGACATTTATCAAATGTTTACTATTTGCTAAATACTGTTTCACATGCGTTAAGTCATTAAATCCTCACAACAAACCTATGAAGTGAATAACATTCCCATTTTACAGATGAGGAAACATCAGTCCAGAGAGCTGATGTAAGTTGCCCATAGCCATTGAGTGGCTGAGTCAGGGTTGAAATCAAGGCAGGCTGACTCTCAGCCCACTCTCCTAGTCAACATGTTACTTTGTCCCCACGGTAAGCAAGCTCATTTATGTAATAGATTCTTGCACAGACAGTTCCTTGGTGGTGATCACTTCTCAGTCTACAGTGGTGAGAGCTCCTTCTTGGAGCTGTACTTCAACTCATTTGCAGCTTGCTGCGACCTCATATGTGAAAATCTCTTTATATAATCTACTCAGTATCATCTTTCACTTTTGTCGCCTACCAGCAGCCATTATGGATGGCCATGGCTCACCACATGTTTATGGTATAGTGACTCCATATTCCACTGTCAACTTCATTGTCATATTTCACCTGCTAGATACCAGAGATAGATTGTATAAGCTCGGAAGTATACAGCCCTCTCCACACTAATATTTCCTCTTCCTCTCTCTTAAGTTATAATTATGTCAGTTAGAATAAATGGACAGAGACTTGATGGAACCAAAGTTCAAGTGACAATTCAACCCTCGAATTCTTAATTACCAGTGCTCTCAAGTACTCATTCAATCTTATAGCCAAGGTGAATTCAGATGGACTCAATATTTTATTTATTTACTCCAGAAGCTGAAAGACTTAGGGAAGAGAAAAAGACATGAACCTGAAAGTTACAGCATGACATGGTTGAGATACAACAACATCACACTTTTGAGGTACAACCAAATTACTATGGAATTATAGACTGGGAGTGACTAACTTTGCCTAAGGGGACAGAGAAGAACTCACAGAGGAGGCATCATTTGAGCTGGGTCAGGTAAGATAAGTAGGAGAATGGGGTGAAAACTGTCCAGGCAGAATAAGCTGTGAAGGTCTCAACGTATGTCAGAGTAAAGGTGTTCAGGGAAGGGTATAAAATCCTGAGTAGTCAGAACATAGGGGAATGAAGTAGACTGGACAGATAAGAGCTGAAGCTACAGAAGAAAGTTGGGGCCATGCCAAGTGGTTTGCATAGTATCCCACAGGCAGTGGATGAGACCACAGAAGACTTTGTGCAAGGAAGTAGGATCACACTTGTATTTTTCCCTCTCTTGTTGGCCTCTCTAGCTAGGCAGGTTTTGTTTATTATATTGCTGCTGCTATTTTGTTGCTGCTAGTTGAAATGCATCAAGCATTTTTTTAATATGCCAGGCACTGTGTTAAGTGCATTTATGAATTGCTAGATACATGTTTGGGGAATGAACCCTTAGGTGCTACTAAGAAGTCATATCTGCTGTTGTCTGAAAGGTTTCCACTGCAACCTTCTCATTTGAGAAAGACGAAATGGCCCATGTATTTTTGCTGTGTTTTGGGTACATTTAATCAAATACTATTTCTTATTTATGAATTTACTTCAACTGAGAATACCAGATAAATGGAGTAAATCCTGGAATTATAAAGAATTGGATAGATCTTTACTGAAAGGTGTACCTCAAGGGCAACAGTTAATTGGTTATCCCAGAAGCAAATTTCTCTGCCCTGGAAGTGGTCTGTGAGTCATTCATGACCTTCACAGTGACCCCAGCACTATATGACTATTAAACATGGCTTTATTTATGTTTGGACAAAAAAAGATCCCTGAGTTAATTTGTGAGGTAGAGAAAATAAGAATCTGTAGGATTTTTGTTGTTGTTGTTGTATATATACAACTCTCCTCTGCTGAATGCAATATAGATGGAAAAACTGTGATGATGCTATCAAGCTGTGGGAAACAGTTTGCTCACCCAGATGGGCCCTCATTTGAAAGACAGGCACACCCAGTCAGTTCCCAGTAGCCAGCCCTGCAATTCTTATACCTGGCTTCATGCAAGCACAAAAGGTAAGGCATAAGCCAATTAATAACTTGTGTGATTCTAGGCTATGTCTACCCAATGACCAAATCTGGACTGAGGATTAGAAACCTTCAGGAGACTCTGCTCTTCTTAAAGATGAAACATGGGGTTTGCTGGAAGCCAGGAAACAAGGGAGGGGTCTAAAAGTATGCTCTGGTCAGTCATAGATTGTATATTATAAAAGTCAGAGCAGGATCTCAAAGTTAAATTGGCTTTTCCATATTTCCAAAATCTTCTAAATCCTGGCAATAAAATTATCTGATAATTTGAATCCCTACACATAACTGAAAGAACTACTTTGGTGTCAAAGACAAAAATTTCAAATGAAGTCAGTTTTTAGACGAGAACAGAATAGGATAGGAGAGAGGATCCTGGGGCCAGAGTTCACAAGGGTCCTGTGGCTGTCTTATAAGCACCTCCAGAATCCCCATGCCTCATATAGTCCCATGTTCTACTAGTTCCCTATAGACCAAGCTTTCCACATACAAAGTGGTGGGACTTTTGCAGGGCAGTTTTTGCCTCTCTTTCTTTATTGACATTTTCCTTTCACTTAGGAACCCAAGACCTGTTACTGGGCATCTGCCCTTATGCCCAAGTCTCAATGTACCTCAGGAACTTCTTGTTTCTTTTTGGAAAGAGGATAGGTAGAGATATACGTACATACATATCTTGCCTATAGTTTTTGGTCTTTAAAAATACTGTTCCACAAGGTTTTATTTAGAAAGTTGGACAGATTTACTCAAATTAGGCTGTTACTAGCAGCTTAGATGACTACACTTATTCTTGGGACATCTGAACTTTAGCATTCCTTACAGCTGAAAGAACTCTCTTACAGTAATATTTCAGGCACTAAAAATAATCAAGAAAGAGCATTATTTCTGAGCAAAGGAGCCTGCCTGACATTTGTAGGTGATTTTATTAGATTGATCCTAAATAAAATGGAATAATGGAATCAAATAATATCAGACCCATAAGAGAGGTAATCCGGTATAAAGCCATTAATTTTTGAGGAAAGAAAACAGATCCACAAACGTGAAATAAATTGACCAGCTGAAGCAGCAACATCACTTTTTCTGCCTTTGTCCCCTGTTTAACTCAGCTTGTGGCCACTGCCCAAATCCAGGAGACATGTTCCAGTCTCCCTTGCAGCTGCATGTGCTCATATTCAGCTTTATGCTGTTTAGCAAATGGGTTGTAAACAAAAGGTTGTGTTTGACGGCCTGGAAGCTTCCTTCTCCACTTCCCCCTTCCTGCTGGCTGAAAGATTGATGTGAAGGGTGGAGACAGTGTCATCTTGGACCATGAGACAGAAGCTATATGCTTTCTGGTGTGTTCAGGAATGGTAGAGCAATAGAGTAGAAGGAGCCTGGGTCTCTGAAACATGGCACTCTAGGGAGATTGCCTTCTAGACTTCTTTATGTGTAAGAGAATCGGGTATCTATCTTTGTGACTGTGGTTTTGGATTTTTGTGTTACTCTTAGCCAAGCCTACTCTAAGCTGCTATATAGTCTAGAAAATTATCAAATTGATTAACAATGGCTTAATGGAAGAGAGCAGGATGGGTGATGGGCAAGTCCTGATTCTAAATCTAGAAAGAAAACGCTTCAAATATTCTCTGTTACTAAATACTAAGGAGATTATGACTTAGTAGGCATTCTGTGGGGCCCAAGGACATTATTTAAAAGCTCCTCACATAATCCTAATATCTAGATATACCTGGTAATTATCTGATCTACAATTGTTCTCTGCTGTGAGTCCGGGGTAGGTGGTGAATCAGAACCACCAGAAATAGTTGTTTCTTTTGGGGAAAAAAGTAAACAAATATAAATTCTGAAATAATTTATTCATCAGCCTATTTGTTCTACCTTTCCTTCTCCTGGTATCCACTGAGAGTCACACAAATGTCACCAAATGAACTGTTCTCTTTCAGGTTCGCCTTTGATATGATTTGGATCTGTGTTGCCATCCAAATCTTATGCTGAACTGTAATCCTCAATGTTGGAGGTGGGGCCTGGTGGGAGGTGATTGGATCACGGGGCAGATGTCCCTCAAGCTGCTGCTCTCATGATAGTGAGTGAGTGCTCATGAGATCTGTTGTAGACCTCCCCACCTCTCTTCCTCCCGCTCTGGCCATGAGGTACCTGCTCCCCCTTTGCCTTCCACCATGATTGTAGGTTTTCCTGAGGCCTCCTCAGAAGCTGAGCAGATGCCAGTGTCATGCTTCCTGTTGCAGCCTTTGAAAGTGCAAGCCAATTAAACTTCTTTTCTTTATAAATTACCCAGTCTCAGGTATTTCTTTATAGCAGTGAAAAAACAGATGGAAACAACCTTAGTTCAGACAAACTGACAGTGACATAATTGCATGTGGTTAGATTGCATGTGGCTACTATTTTTTGTTTTTCACAGATTACATTTTCCATGGGAGTTTAGTCAATTCAAGTGTGCATTACTATACATTAATGAATCATTTGTGAAGATTCCAGGGCTTCACACCTCAGAGGTTGAACTTTTTTGGTCCTTGCAAAGATCTGCAAGGTCAGCAGATTCAGTTAAACAGCTGTCAGGCGAAGTCGGCCTATTAACACTCACACATACCAGTGGGTTCTTCTGGCAGAAAAGGTGACAGGCAGGGGAAAGCACTGCCAGGAGGCAGACTGTGGCAAGGCATTCCCAACAGCAGTGGACAGAAAGGGATTATACTAAGAGTACATCTGCACCAAAGAAATCCCCTTTCAAGATCCATCCTCATGTTGACAAGTGCAAGCTTGGGAACTCCATTCTCCCGCCCTCTTCTGGGAAGCTAGAGGAGACAGAGCCTAGGCCAGGAGGAAGCCAGGCAGGACTCAAGGGGCTCACCATAATCTCAGAAGAAATATAATCAAACAGCACCAAAGATGCATTTTAAGACAAAATTCAAAAATGGGTGCCGAAAATACCAAAGATCTAATTGTAGCTGGGTTACCAACCCAGTCTGAGTTTGGGTAAGTCACATAACTTTTCTATTTTTTAATTTTATCCTATGCAGAATCAAGGGATTGAACTCAATGAACTATAAAATTTCTTTTACAAGTTGGACAATTTTATATTTATCTAATGGTTAATTATTTTATATGTAAGTAGGTTAAAGGAAAATCTCTCAGTCAATTATAGATTTGTTTTGATTTTAAAATATAAAAATCCTAGATCCCAAAATAAAATCAAAAGAGAGACATGCATGTAGTTGGAACTTGAATTTCTGAAAACTTTCCTAATTGCTTAATTCCCTTAAACTCTGATGGCATCCTGTTGTCCCTACTGAAAAATGTCAGTATGCAAGTATTTAGGCTAGTACTTTTAAACATCCATGAACGTTTATTTCACTCTCCCAAATAACATCATTCAGAGGACTGAAAACATTCTGAGCCCAGGCACTTATTGATATGATAGCTATGGACTCTCATTAAAGGGTAGTCTATTAAATCTAATTCTGTGCTTACTGATGGTTTCCTGTGTTAAGAGAAATTGCAACCTGAAATCAGATACAGCTGTTTTATTAGTTGTTGTTACTGCAAAGTGGTCTTGAATCTCGCAGTGCTCTCTCCATTTTAACCCTCCTTCTTCAGGTGACACAGCAACAATAAAAGACTCACTTCCTAAATCTTCCCTATAACCCTGCTACTTGACTCAGAGGCCATTGTCCATGTAAAGGAATTGAAAGAGAAATTGGAACTCCCAGAATTCCCGGGACAAATTTGTAGGTCATAGAGCTCCAATGGATTAAATAGATGGGATTAAGTACCAATGCAATTCAGGGGAATGGAGAGAAAAAAGCCAAACTTACTTCATCCACATGCCCAACAGCTCCATAAATCCTTGCCATCTGTCCAATGAGGTAGGGGAATCTCTCACCAATCTCCTTCAGCATTGGAAGAAAACTGTTCAAAGTCACTGGCTCATAGCTTGCTATCTCTATGAGGATGTTTAGGATGATGTCAGTATGGGTTGAATCCTTCAAATGCCCAATTAGGAAAGGAATACACTTCTGAACTACCTATAAAGAGAGAGGAGAAGAGGAGGAGGAAAGAAAGAAAAAAGTTAATTAAATCAGAATTAATTTGAAAACAAACTTTTTTGTATTAAAACTGAAAACACATTCTGGGATTATTTCCCTTACTGTTATTCAAGCAAATCTCCCAACATTAGGATTTAAAATTTATAATAAAATCTTCAGAGCCTTTAGTTTCTTTTTCTTTTGATCTGTGCCTTGCTATTGAAAAGTGAAGTTTAAAATAATGCTTCAGTGTTACTATTCATAAATCAAGTTTTGATGTGTTATAGCCTTATTGGGAATGCTACACTTCCTCCAATCACCATGAAAGCTGCAGTTTAAAGGACAATTTAAGTAGGTGGGAGATCCTTGTTGACTTTAATCAAAGCCTTCAAAATGGAAAAATTCCGTTTAGAAATGTTTAATAAATAAAAATAAGAAAGCAGAAAAGATCTCACATTTTCTTCAATTTTCCATTTTGATCACAAAAATATAAGATAAAATTAATAAAGCAAAAATGATTTATATCATAGTCTCATTATCTTAATGTATTTTCTTGATTCTTATGAATGTAAAGGTGAAATTTATCCCAGAAAATGGAACTCTTTTGTGGAATAAAGACACTATGTTAATATGACGCATACTGATACTGTAATGAATTGTTTTGTCTTCTGCTAAAGTGAAGAATTATAAAGGGAAACCTATGGGAAGCTGAACAATAAAAGTGAAACAGATGAAACAGATTTGCCCATCCATATTTCTGCTTTGTTTGTTTCTTTGTTTGTGTTTGATTTACTTTATTGATTTGTCATTTTTTGGGTAGGGAAGACTTTAAATGTAGCTTCCAGTATTAAAACCAAATCTGATCACAGCACCATCTTCCCAAAGCTGAACTCATAATCCACCCCCTGCCAAAAACCTGCTTCTCTCTCCCACCAGCCCCTCTGGCCCCAAGTGACTCCTTTCCTTATAAATGACATCACTATCCACCTGGCTACTCAAACTAGAAACTGTTTCTCCCTTACCAGCTGCCATTATCCAAGCAATTACAAAATCCTATTGTGTCCAGTACCCAAGAATCCCACAGATCTGTCCACTCTCTTCTCTTTATATTCATCCATTCATTCACTCATTCAGACTTGTTGAGTCCTTCCTATTTGCAAGCTGTAGTTGATAGGGATAGCAATAAGTCTGACAAGATTCCTGCCTTCATGGACTAATTTACTGTTTAGTAAAGGAGACATTCAGTAAAAGTCATAATCACATCAGAAATGAATAATTATAAATTTTAATAAATCCCATGTAGGGAAAATGTAGAGAGACGGTCCCAGGGCCCTAATTTAGGCTAAGCATCAGGGAAGGCCTCTCTCAGGGGGACATGGAGCTGAGATCACTGACCCAGGCATCCCACACACATCAGTTTTTCCACAGCCTCCTAAAAGTCTCCGTGCCTTCAGTCTTGCCCATCCAATCTCTTTTCAGCTTGAGTCACAATGGTGTTTTTTCCTGACTTAAAACCGTAAGTCACTTGCCCTTGTTTTCAACCTGACTCCTATCCATCTTACCACACTCAGTTCCTTGACCACTCCGTCCACCTTCTCCCAGTCCAGACCCCACTACGTGTCACACATCAACTATGATGAGTTTTTTTTTTAAGTTCTTAACTTGCTAAATTTTCTTTTTCATCTGGGATTTTACTCATGGGAGTTGCTCTTTCCGGAATTCTTATTGCCCCTATTTTGCTTGAGTAACTCCTGATCATTCTTGATGAATGGTGAACTGTTATTTCCTTAAAAAGCCTCCCTCAGCTCCTCTCCTCTTCCTTCTCAGTCTAGTGCCCTTGTGGAAGTTACCATTGTACCATAAATGGCCTGAGCAGGTCCTTCACATGCTTCCTTCTTACTGCTGGTATAGCTGCATGAAGCATTCCCACATATTGCCCTCCCTAGAGAGCCCACTCAGTTTACCTCCCAAGTTACAGAGCATCAGGAATGCTTTAATGCAGACACAGAAGCTCTAGTCTACTTGAATTCCAATTTCACAAAGTCAGAACCTCCTTAGCTTCCTATTTCACCTGAAATGAATTAGGCTTAACTTGAAAGCCTTGGTATTTCTGATTGTCGCCACTTACTTCCCTTTCCCTTCTCAGTGAACCCTTTCTCTTTCTCCACATTTCCTTCCATCCCCCTTGCCCACTGTCGAATTAAGGAAGAGGTGAAAGAGAAGGTGAATCAGGTGGTTTCTGTATTGTTCCACCTGTGGTGACAGACCCCTTGAAATCAAGGGTGCACTCCAGTTCTAGGGGTGCTGGCAGCAGCAACAGAGCACGAAGAGCTGAGGGAGGCAAGTGGAGAGGATGCTTTACCATGAAGGTAGGGCTGACAGGAGACAGGACTCAGCAATCCCCCCATTACAACTTCTTCTCCCCAGGGAGAATCCTGGCACAGGTTGGGTCCATTCACATCACTGTAGGTGCTCCCTAAACCCTGGCCTCTTTGTTCTGGGATCCATACTCAGCACCCACAGTACCTAGCACAATGTGAGTTCACTCTCTCCTCATTTTGTTTACTCTCCTTCTCTTGTCTAGTCCACCCTCAAACTGCCCTCTCTCCCATACCTTCTCCTATCTCTTCTGGAATTCTCATTTGCTTCACAAGCCACAGCCTTACAGCCTTGATTCTTCAGTATGTTGAGGTCAAAAGATTTCATTGGTTGGAATTAGACTTGAGTTTGTGTGGCTGCTTGGCCTGATCTGTCTGGCTTTGGGAAAGTGACCTAGCTAGTGTGAAGCCCAGATTATCTCCATAGGATGCCTTTAGGGAAGGTAGTATGACTCTCTCTGATGGTCACTGGGGGATACGGAAGTTGAAAGGCTGATGAAGATGAA